>NC_092370.1:39699518-41013268 GCF_030028105.1 Mobula birostris
GGATGCAAAGACATTAATGAAGAGAATTAGCTACTGGAAAGGATATTGGAATTCCTTCTACAATAGAAAACACCTCAACATAGTATGACAAAACAAACAGCCTGAATTATCCATTAAAAGAAGCATTCATGGCATATTCTTCTAATAAGTTGCATTTAATCTGTTCTTATTTATTTTTAAACACTTGTAGTCCTTTGCTTAGTTGTCTTTTCTTGCTTTCTGCTCTTCAAATAGTTATGCCTCATGCTAGGTATGATTCCATCTGCATCACAATTAATTCATGAAAGTGCTTAAATCATACAAAATATTTCTCTTTTTTTTTGCAGGGGATGTAAGGGTGAGAAGCCGGGCAGGGTTTCAACCTGAAAGAAGAGACTCGCATCCTTACATTGATTTTCGCCTTTTGCACTGTAAGAATGTTATTTGAGCTTTTGTTAAGATTTATTTATGAATAAACTGACTTAATTGCAAGAACTTGAATAACTTTGTACTTCTATTTGTAATTAAAAGAAAGCTTGAAATGCTGAAATACAAGAAGTGTGTTAGAAAATTGGTGCAGAGTTGCATTTTGCTGTGTTAAGGTTTCTCTTAGTTCAATGAAGGTATCAATTAGGTAGCAGCACTCAGAGCCAAAGTATTTGTATTCTTCAGGTTACCTTAATGCGAAAATATCAGTTATTTTCTTTGTTCCCAACTATCGTTTTCATTACTACTTTCAGCCTCATTCTCTGTTGTCATCAACAACCATTGTGAGAAGCTCATTATGACAAGGAATAGTACTGAAGAACACGATCTGTTGAACTATTGCATTACCCACTTACTCAGCAAATCAGAACTTACCTACGATTTCTCTACTTTTTCTTCTGTCTTTAGCTACATAGCTATGGCAAAGTTAGATTACCTTAAAAGGTTCAACATTGCTGATGGTTACAAGGTATATGCAAAATTGTGTAGAGAAAAAAGGATGACAGTGCTTGAAAAGTGAGCAAGAGTAAAAAAGGTAGCATGAGAGGTTTGGATTCATTTATACATTTGCACAGAGATCTGGATGATTGTATGATGGTATTTTCTAGAATTAAGAGCCCATTAAGTTTTTGAATCATTGAATCCAGGAGTGAAGAATTAAACTTCCTCCAGTCTTGTTCTCATTATTTGTGGCTCCTTCTATTGTTTGGGAATTTGACCAAGTTTTCTTTGCGACCCTCAGCCCAATGTCCAGTGGGCATCAGTGAATCTGCTGTCCAATCTCCTTTATTTGTATTGTATTACAGGTAACACCAATGACTGTCAAATATAATGCACGCAGAAGGGCACACAATTTTTTGGGGAGTGGGCCAGATTGGCAATCCACAAAAGTCCCAAAAACTATGTTCCTCTTTATCAATGTAGTGTTTCTGTTTGAAGTCCCATGGAAAGTTTGTTAATTGCTAATAACTTGTGTTTCTCTTCTACCCTCCCCCAGCTTGCTTGTCAGAAACTTTTTATACTCAAGTCAAATCTCAGTGCTTACCTTCTCCGCTTGAGATCTACTTGATGTATCAGGGGCTCTCACTGCTTTTAGTTGTTTTATTATTGAATGATTCCATCAAGGGTCAAGTCCTATTTATATCCTGCCTCGGTGTATCGATGAAGTCCTGATGCTTGTATATTGATTAGAATGGACATTTTTGGGGGAAGTTGGCACTAGTATGTTAATGGAGGGGCTGAGTTCAGCAGACTTACTGTCAATATAATCTGGTCTTCCTAGCAGAGCTGCATCCTTCAGAGTCCAGGTTAAAATTCAGCCAGTGAGTTTAAATCTCACCAGAGAAGCCGGCTACTGTATATTTCAGTTATCTGGAATCTGCGTCTATCCTTATGGACCTATCTGGTCACTGTTATTCAGGAGTGGAAATTTTATTCTTATCTCAGACCATCTCATTCAAATGCAACTCCAGTGCCATGAAATTTGATTGATTCGGACCTCTAAAAGATCTAGCAAAACACTCAGCTGTGCTAAGTATGTACAGCAAAAATTATTTTAGACTGATCATACAGCCTTTCCTGGCACTGGATCTGGATATATTTTGGGTCCAGCCGAACCCATTGATCCTGTAGATTAGAGTCTCACTTGTTAGAGTTGAGAAATATGCCTCTATCGGGAATTGTACCTAAGTAGGAAACACCCTGATAAAACAACTCTTGTCCAATCACACTTTTAAGCTAATGCCCCAGACTACTACTTCATACCTAGGTGTCTTGTTCTGGGGCAAGCCACCAAGAGTTACCTAGCAATGGTGCCATAGTGCTATACCATGAAGAGGGAATGCTTGTGAGTTTGTTCTATTTACTTCAGACTCATGAAGTCTAATGGCATCAAGCCAAGGAAGCCACAGTTAGAACATAGAAATCTACAGCACATTACAGGCTCTTTGGCCTGCAATGGTTGTGCTGGCTATGTAACCTACTCTAGAAACTGGCTGGAATTTCCCTACCACGTAGCCCTCTATTTTTCTAAGCACCATGCAACTATTTAACAGTCTATTAAAATACCCTATTGTATCTGCCTCTATCACCATTGTTGGCAGTGCATTCCACGCACTCACTACTCCCTGTGTGGGAAAATTTACCTTTAACATCCACATGTACCTACTTCCGATCACCTAAAAACTATGCCCCTCATGTTAGCTATTTCAACCACGGGAAAAAGCCTCTGGCTATCCACAAGATCAATGCCTCTCATCATCATGTATACCTCTATCAGGTCACCTCTCATCCTCTGTCGCTCCCAAAGAGAAAAGACCAAATTCACTCACCTATTCTCATAAGGAATGCTTTCCAATCCAGGCAACATACTTGCAGTGAAGTGACCAGAACTGAACACAAGTACTCCAAGTGGGGTCTAACTAAGGTCTTGTATAGCTGTAACATTACCTTATGGCTCTTGAACTCAATCCCACAGTTGAAGAAGGCCAACACACCATATGCCTTCTTAACAATACTGTCAGCCTGTGCAGCAGCTTTGAGTGTCCTATGGACACAGACCCCAAGATCTTACTGATCCTCCACACTGCCAAGAATCTTACATTAATATTATATTCTGTCTTCCAATTTGACTTAATATTATATTCTGTCTTCCAATTTGACCTACCGAAATGAACCACTTCACACTTATCTGGGTTGAACTCCATCTGCCTCTTATTACCTCTTAGTATCCTTTGTTAGCTGATGAATCTGTTTAGCTGGAAAAATTGCCACCACATTCTTGTGAAGACATTGAGGGCATCTACACCATATCTTTTGCACTGCCACCATGCTCAGTGGAATGGGCTCAGAATAAATATAGCAAATCAAAATGTGGCAGCCTTTAGAAGTTTGGTTTATTTTTCACTCTACTGCTGTTATCCAAGTTACCATGAATGATAGAAGTGCCTGACAGGAGAAAGCATGAGGCATGCTTCAAACTGATGTGTCAACACATAGGTCAGAGGAACTACCATGGACATCAACATGATTTTTGACTTAGTGTGGCATCGAAGAAACCTAAAATATGGGCAGGATCTCCTTGTGGCCACACGTTTTAATTCCACGTCCCATTCCCATTCTGATATGTCTATCCACGGCCTCCTCTACTGTAAAGATGAAGCCACACTCAGGTTGGAGGAACAACACCTTATATTCCGTCTGGGTAGCCTCCAACCTGATGGCATGAACATTGACTTTCAAGCTTCCGCTAATGCCCCACCTTCCCCTTGTACCCCATCTGTTATTTATTTATATACACACATTCTTTTTCTTTTTCTCTCTCTCCTTTTTCTCCCTCTGTCCCTCTCACTATACCCCTTGCCCATCCTCTGGGTTTTTTCCCCCTCCCCCTTTTCTTTCTCCCTAGGCCTCCTGTCCCATGATCCTCTGATATCCCTTTTGCCAATCAACTGTCCAGCTCTTGGCTCCATCCCTCCCCCTCCTGTCTTCTCCTATTATTTTGGATCTCCCCCTCTCTCTTACTAGCTCTTCCTTCAGTTAGTCCTGACGAAGGGTCTCGGCCTGAAACTTCAACTGTACCTCTTCCTAGAGATGCTGCCTGGCCTGCTGCGTTCACCAGCAACTTTGATGTGTGTTGCGTTGATATGGGGAGGAAATCTAGTCAAACCTCCTTTAAAGGACTCTAGACATCTCATTTCCAGGATATTGCTGAGGTTCTTAATGATAGTGACCTGAGCCATCCGTTCTTTTTATGATTTCAGAAGTGAGGACGTCTGATGATTGCATTTCTATTGATACACCTATGAGTAGCAAGATTTGTACCAGGTTTGGGTGTGAATTGATGAAGAGTATATTATGGTGTATTTGGGGCGGCACAGTAGCATAGTGGTTAGCACAGTGCTTTACTGTTTAGTGAGCTCGGTTCAATTCCTGCTACTGCCAGTAAGGAGCTTGTATGTTCTCCCCGTGACTCCCATCGTTTTCCTCCCACTGACTAAAGATGTACTGGTTGGTAGGTTAATTGGTCATTGTAAATTGTCCTGTGATTAGGCTCAGGTTAAATTGCGGGATTGCTGGGCAGCATGGCTCGAAGGACCTATTCTGTGCTATGTCTCAATGAAAACAATAAAATTAAATATCTGTCATATGAGTGCCAGATAATGGCCATCGCATAAAAGAGAGTCAAGCCATCTTATCTTGATATTCAATGGTATTTCTTGATATTTAACGAGAAATTCTGCTCCCCAATAACTGGAGTCACCACTGCCTAGAAACTTACCTGGTCCATCCAGTCACATAATTACTATGACAAAAAGTGAGTGATTTGATATTTTGCTGCCAGCTGCTCAGCTCCTGTCTTGGTGCAGGTATTGGTTTAGTATTCTCACATTTAAAGGCATCCGTTAGTCTTGCGAGACCATGGATCTGTACCTGGCAAGTCTTCAGTCTCCAGGGCGCAGACCTGGGCAAGGTTGTATGGAAGACCAGCAGTTGCCCATGCTGCAAGTATCCCCTCTCCATGATACTGATGTTGTCCAAGGGAAGGGCAAGGGCCGATACAGCTTGGCACCAGTGTCGTCACAGAGCACTGTGTGGTTAAGTGCCTTGCTCAAGGACACAACACGCTGCCTCGGCTGGGGCTCAAACTCACGACCTTCAGATACAGATACAGATACTATTCTAAAATACAGTACTCTGATTTACAGTGAAAAACTATTTTGCAAGCTAACCATACAGATAATTTCAAAACAAATACTTTGAGGTATGAAAGTGAAAAGCAGTGTGCGGCAGTTGTGCTTTTGATTTATATTCTGAACTTCCCTTTGGGAGTGGAGGGTTAAGCCACATTTGTAAATACAGAAAGTGCAAAATGTTGTTTTGTTTGATTGACGTTTTAATGTTGTGGAACAAAAACCAGAATAGTTGTTTTTCACCTTTATTAGAGTGTAGTTGAATTTCTAGGCAGTCTGTGATTTTTGAGAGAGTATGGCTAGTCCAGAACATTGAAGTTGCCTTCTGCAATCCATAATATTAGTCTGAGGGGAATGATATTAATGTAAAGGGTTATGAAATTTGTGATAATCGTGGAATATTTTAAAGACCAGTTATGGTCTTAGCAAATTAAGGTGACATCAGCATATTCTAATGAACCCAACTTTTGATTATTACAACTAAAGTCAATATAGGGTAGTACTGTGATACATCATAAGTGATATATGTATTAATCTTTGTTATGCACTTCTTTCTTTTTGGAAGTACCACCAGAAACCGGAGAGTTGGCTTCAGCAAGGAAGATAAAAAGGTTGTTAAGTTTTCAAAGATATTTTCGATCAGGTCATTTATTTCGTGGTATTCCTTCTGTGGATTCTCTCTGCATACTGGATGATAATTATAGTGGCCAAGCCATGGTGAGTTTGAAATGTTACTTCATTATCAATGATCAGTCGTGTAATAATGTTTGTCCTAATTCCTTGGAATTAAAAGTATTTGATGGTTAGAATTTTAGAAATGTTTATAATTGTGTAAATTTATTTGTTTAAAAAAATCACAATATTTTAAAATCCCCTTTAGTAATAGTAATAGAGTTAGAGTGTGATATTTCTCTTCACTGGTCAGCTACAGATTATTGGTAGAGAATTCTGACAGGTAGCCAGTTTGACACAATACAGGTGGCCCCTGTTTTCTGAACGTTCGCTTTATGACAGCTCGCTGTTACAAAAGACCTACATTAGTTACCTGTTTTCGCTTTTACGAGAAAAGCAGCCAAGCTCCTCCCCCTCCCCGGAACTGCATTCTAGCCACCATAGCTTAAACACGTGTCTATGAGCATCTGTGCTTTATCTCGATTTATTTTGTGCATCCGTTAGCAAGATGTGTTCTAAGGTATCAGAAAAGCCTAAAAGAGCTCGTAAGGGTGTTACGCTTAGCATAAAACTGGACCTAATTAAGCGTTTTGATCATAGTCAATGAAGTAAGGACATTGTCCGCGCGTTGAACTTGCCTGCGTCCACCATTCGCACTATTTACACGCAGAGAGAAAGGATTTTGAAAGCTGCCGATGTTACTGTTGGTTCTGCTCGTGGCAAAGTGGTCTCTCTTAGTCAGCATCCAATAATGGATAAAATAGAAAGTCTATTGCTTGAGTGGATTGATGAGTGTACAAAACGTGGTGTTCTGTTAAGTTTTCCTTAAGGAGAAATCAGTCAGTCTTTTTAATAAGCTGAAACAGAAAGCACTGGATGATGGTGATGAAAGTGTTGTGAAAGTGGAATTTAAAGGTGGTCATGGGTGGTTTAATTGGTTTCTGAGGCGAGGGCAGCTTCATAGTTTAACGTTTACCCGAGAGAGTGCTTTGGCTGATACTGAAGCTGCCGAAACGTTCCCAGCAGAACTGAAGAAAGTAATTACAGAAGATGGTTATTCATATAAGCAGGTGTTTAACTGTGATGAAACTGCAATTTATTGGAAAAAATTGCCGAGCAAGATATTCTTTTCGATAGCAGAAAAGCAGGCTAAGGGACACAAAGTATCGAAGGACAGGTTTACCCTAATGCCTATTATTAACGCCACTGGTGATGCTGTCCTTAAGCCTCTACTAGTTGTACCATTCAGAAAATCCAAGGGTACTTAAAGGTGTCGATAAGAATACACTTCCTGTTGTGTTCCGTTCACATCCAAGCGGTGGGAATACCCAAGGGATTTTTTTCTGAGTACATAAGTGAATACGTTAGTCCTTTTGTTGAAAAGTACTGTAGAGAAAATAACTTCGATAATAGGTGTCTTGTGATTGTCGACAATTGTGCTGCTCATCCACCTGGCATTACCGAGTATGGTGGTAACATTTGTGTTGTGTTCTTACCACCGAATACGACATCGTTGTTGCAGCCGTGCAACCAAGGCCTAATAGCCACAGTTAAGGCTTACTATACACAAAATGTCATGCGTTTTATTGTAAGTGCCATTGACAGAGAGGGCAACTCTGAAGCATCTTTGCGAGAGATCTGGAAAGAATACAATATAAAATTGGCAATTGCCAACCTTGGAAATGCTCTCGATAAGCTAACAGTCTCGCTGAGAAATGGCGTTTGGAGGAGACGTGTGTCCCAAAGCAGTGAACAATTTTAAAGGCTTCAAACCATCAACAATAAATATGGCAATAGTGACTTTGGCTAAGGAGGCTGGGTTTGTGGAAGTTGACGAAGATGATGTTGAAGAGGTTTTGGCATCCCATGACTAAGAACTGACAGATGAAGAGCTGATGCAATTGCAAGAGGAAAGGATACGAATGGAAACCGAACGCGGTAATGAACAGCCCGAAAGTGAAGTCGTCCAGGAACTGAACAATGAAGCACTTGCATGCGATTTTCGCTGCGATTGACATCGCTGCAATGATTGCAGAAAAGTATGACTTTAATTTTGAAAGGGCACGTAGGTTTCGGACATATTTGCAGGATGGTTTGAGTGCTTACAAAGAACTGTATGGTAGAAAAATGCGTGAGGCTAAGCAGTCAAGCATACTGTCGTTTTTCAAGCCTTCCGCATCAGCTACAGCAGATGACGAACCTCGGCCTTCGACATCGAGGCAGGCAGACATAGAAGATGTTAGTGACCAGACTCCTGTACCTCCCACCACAGCAACCTCAGCCTAACACACCATCATCAGTGTGCTCGCTGTCTTCCCAATTCTGGTAAGTGAAACTACACTGTACGTACATTATTACTTTATGTAGGCTGTGTATTTTTATGTGTTATTTGGTATGATTTGGTAGGTTATTTTTCGGACCTGGGAACAAGCAAAAATGTTTCCATTGTAAATGAAAGACATTTTTGTGAAAGTGGAATTTAAAGGTAGTCATGGGTGGTTTGATCGGTTTTTGAGGCGATAGCAGCTTCATAGCTTAAAGGTTACTGGAGAGAGTGCTTCCGCCAAGAGCGCTTGCATGAGATTTTCGCTACGCTTGACAGTGCTGCAACGATGATTTCTACTTTATATAGGCTGTGTATTTATCATATCATTCCTGCTTTTACTATATGTTTGTGTTAGGTTTTATGTGCTGCTTGGTATGATTTGGTAGGTTATTTTTTTGGGTCTGGCAACACTCAAAACTTTTTCCCATTAAAAATTAATGGTAATTGCTTCTTCGCCTTACGCCATTTCGGCTTATGAACGGTTTCACAGGAATGCTCTACCTTTGGATAGCAGGGGAAGCCTGTACTGGAAAGGACTTTGCTCCTGTGTAATCGTAACAGTATGGGGGAACATCAAATATTGAAGTATGCTATATTCAAATTGGTTGTGGTCTGGAAATTCAACTGCATTTGTTTGTTTTTATGTGCCATTGCAATCAACATTTCCCAGTATGAAAAGAGCATAATGCAACTTTGAACCAAACATTTCCTTGCAAGTGACGTTCCTATACATGAGCAACATTGAACCCACAGCAGTGGTGTCAATGCAGTGCATATTTTGATGCAGTTACAGCTCTGTAAGTTTAATACTAGGCTACAAATCAGTACTGGCTTAACCAACAAAAGAGGCTTTAATGGAAGGAAGCAAGGTCACTTGAATATTCCTTAAAGGGATAAACTTTAACATGAACCATTGAAAATCAATGACACATTCAATTTTGCAACTGTGAATCAGATTTCAATTATATTATCTGTTATTTGGGATAGGTTTGGAATGTAACAATGTAGGTAGGAGGTGGGGATGGTCTCCCTGAAATGGTTTTTGATTGACACAATATCCAATCAAATGTCGGGTAAGTGGAGTGCCCATTCCTGTGCCCTTTGGTTGTCTTAGTTATTCCGCTTTGCATATGACTGTTGCGGTCCCATACAGTTAATGTGCAAAATAGTGTCATATGCAAAGCAAAGTCACCTGTGCAGTCGGAAGTTAGGGATAAATTTAAGCACTGGTTCCCAACCAGAATAACAAGGGATTAGCTGCTGGTACACATGACATTTTGAATGAAATATACTTCCTTCAAGAGGAAAGCTGTGAATCAGTTCAAACATTGAATTTAGGGCTTTCAACTTTTTATCATTTTTAACATCTTGGTTATTCTGAAGAAGACACTTCCAGGTAATTGCAAAGCCTCTGTAAAAGGAAACCTCAGAACATATCTGGAATTTGAGGGTAGTTTGCAGTTTTATGTGCAGTTCTTTTTTAGGCCCTTATGCAAGATTATTGGAAGATTTTTAATTTAACCTTCTCAACAAAAGTAAAATACTGCATGGATGGAAATCTGAGAAACAAATATTGGAAATAGTCATGTGGCATTCATGGAAAATGAAGCAAAGATAATGTTGCACATCAATTAAGTGTTCAAAGCTAATCATCTAATTAAAATCGTCGCATAATTTTCCTTTCTGTTTTTGCTGTTCGACCTACTAGATTTTTTTTACATTTGCTAGGGATCCTCTTAACCATGCCTTTCAAAATTTGCATACTTTTGTTCAGTTTAGTTGAAATGGATCGGAGGCAAGTTAAGTAGCTGCCGTAAATAAATTGCAGGGTTTGAGATGTGTGACTAACCCAAACCTGTTACTTTTTTGATGGACCACAACCTGGCTGAGTATCAGAGACAGTGAAAATGAAGATAAATTGTCATTCCATTTAACACCTACAATTACAAGATACATAGCTTAAACTTTACACATTAGCTTAAGTAGAATCTGCATTTGGCATGCCACCAAAATCGGGGGGGGGGGGCGTGGTATAACTCATTAGGTTCACTGTAGGCAAAGTGCTAAGCGGCAGAGTGTTGGAGGCCTGTGTCTAGTGGTGTGCTGGGATGTTGGTAATCTATATAAATGATCTGGATGTAAATGTACAAGATGATTATGAAGTTTGCACATGATGCTAAAACAGCTGGTATTGGAATTGTAGAAGATCATGAAAAATTACCAGGAGTTCCTGGATGTCAGCATCTCTGAGGATCTATTCTGGGCCCGGCATATCAATGCAGTTACAAAGAAGGCACAACAGCAGCTATATTTCATTAGGAGTTTGAGGAGATTTGGTATGTCATCAAAGACACTTGCAAATTTCTACAGGTGTACTGTGGAGAGCATTCTAACTGACTGTATCACTGTCTGGTATGGTGGGGGGTGCTGTGTGTTGGAAATGCACAGGATTGAAATAGCTGTAGGAAGCTGTAAACTTAGTCAGTTCCATCATGGGCACTAGCCCCCCCAGCATCCAGGACACCTTTAAGGAGGGATACCTCAAAATGTGACATCCATTATTCAGGACCCGTATCACCCAGTACATGCCCTCTTATTGCTACCATCAGGGAGGAGGTAGAGGATTCTGAAGGCACACACTCAGCGATTCAGGAACAGCTTCTATCCCCCCACCATCAGATTTCTGAATGGACATTGAACCCATATACTGCCTCACTATTTTTTATTTATTTTTGCACTAATTTAATTTAACTTTATTAATAAGTAGACTTGTTGTAAATTTAGTTTTTAATAGACAGCGGGGTGACCTGTTGGGACACCCTTTGAGAGAAGGGTAGTGCAGTCTGATGTGAACAGAATGAACATTACATTTTCCTGAATGCTATTGCTATTGCTTTGCTTTGGAAACTAAAGTAGAAAACCTCAGTTTATTAAAGAAGAACAGTGCATAGCAAAGCAAATATAGCTGCTCCTCATTTAACGAAGGACACTTTTGATGGCATCATTTCTGGTTTATCTGCCACCTTTGTGCCTCTCGTTGTCATTCTGGAAACGTGCAGTCCTTTCGTTCCCCGTCTCTTCATCTCTTCTGCTGTTTATTCTTAGTCTCTGATCCTGGAGACATGCATGCCTCTCCTCCTCTGTCTCTTCTTCTGTCATCTTATTTTATCCCAACTGTTTAATCCTGCAGTTGTGCGGCCCTGGCCTCATCCGATTCTTGTTCTATCCCTCTCCTTGCTGCTTCCCAACGACATTTGTCGTCATCTCTTGACCATAATGTCCCCCTTCCCTTTCCATGCGGCATAATTAGGCTGACCATTTTTTTTTACCCTAATGCTGGAGAGAAGATATGAAGCAATAACACCAAAGGATGCTGATTATTCTTGATGATGTGGTTGGCGCTCTCCTAAATGGACGTGATATAGTCACTGCTGTCCTTTGACTGCAGCAAAGGGTTTTATGGGTGTCTCGGAGTACGTCATTACAATAAGATTTAATTATCTCTTATTGATGGGTGGCAGTTTGATCTGTCCCGATCCTGCATATGATGATGGTGATTAGAATGTGACCCCTGGAAATAGAGCTGCCCTGCCCTTTTGCTGCGGGAGGTGTCACTGCTGAGGCTGGCCGCGCGCATGCGTCGGGCTGTTGCGTCCTAATTCCCATGATGGCCGGTCAGGTCTCGGGTGAAAGCCAGCCTGTTGATTTTTGGCGAATGAGCAATTTTATAACCCTGAACTTTGCCTGCATTCTGTAAGTTAGCGCATTTGAATTCAATTTAGCCAAAAAAAGTGCTGCTGTAATGCACCGTTTGCGCTAATTGGAGGTCACAAACAGACAGAGCATGAGAGTTTTAGTAGTATATAGATTAATTATATAATGCAGTGTACTGCTGCCAAATCACATCAAATTTTATGATGTATGCCAGTGATATTAATCCCAATTCTGATTCTGGTCAGGTAGCTGTGTGGGCTAAGGATTGGAAAATTGCTTTCAATGCAGTAGTTGCATTTTAGGAGATCAAACCAGGGTAGGACTAATACAGTAGGGTCTTAGGGAGTGTTATGGAACAGAGGGACCTAGGAGTATAAATGCATATATCTTAGAGAAGTGTAACTGGTAGATAGGGTTGTGAAGAAGGTGTTTGGCATACTGGCTTTCATTGGTTCGGGCCTGAATATAGGAGTGGGGAAGTTGTGTTGCAGTTATACAAGATACTGGTGAAGTCTCGCTTGTAGAACTGTATGCAGTTTGGTCACCATGGGAGAGGAAGACGGTTTTGTAAGCTAGAAAGAATGCAGAACATTTTATCGGGATACTGCCTGGATCTGCAGAGTGGGCTGGTCTGAGTTATAAGGAAAGGTTTTGTAGATTAGGTTTTCTGTAATTTTTGTTTACTGTTTTGCCAGAGCTCCTTGAAGGTACCCTTGATTTGATCTTGATTTGATGTCAAAGGCAGACAATCTCTTCTTAGCTACTTTGTACATCTTCAGATTTAGGACCATAATCAGAATCAGGTTTATTATCCTGACGAAGGGTCTCGGCCTGAAACGTCGACTGCACCTCTTCCTAGAGATGCTGCCTGGCCTGCTGCGTTCACCAGCAACTTCGATGTGTGTTGCTTGAATTTCCAGCACCTGCAGAATTCCTGTTGTTTTTATTATCACCAATATGTGTCATGAAATCTGTTATCTTCACAGCAGCAGTTCAATGCAATACATAATGTAGAAGAAAAAAATAATAGTATTAAATAAATCAATTACTTTATACGTATATTGAATAGACTAAAAATTGTGCAAAAAACAGATAATATATATTTTTTTAAAAAAGTGAAGTAGTGTTTAAAGATTCAATATCCATTTAGGAATCGGATGGCAGAGGGGAAGAAGCTGTTCCTGAATCGCTGAGTGTGTGCCTTCTGGCTTCTGTACCTGATGGTAACAGTGAGAAAAGGGCATGCCCTGGGTGCTGGAGGTTCTTAATAATGGATGCTGCCTTTCTGAGACACTGCTTCTTGAAGATGTCCTGCATACTTTGTAAGCTAGTGCCCAAGGTGGAGCCGACTAACTTTACAACCCTCTGCAGCTTCTTCCGATCCTGTGCCGTAGCCACCCCCACTCCCCCATACCAGACAGTGATGGTGATGTAGCCTGTCAGATTGCTCTCCATGGTACATCTATAGAAGTTTTTTACTGTATTTGTTGACATACCAAATCTGTTCAAACTCCTAATGAAGTATAGTCGCTGTCTTGCTGCCTTTATAATTGCATCGATATGTTGGGACCAGGATAGGTCCTCAGAGATCTTGACACCCAAGAACTTGAAAGTGCTCACTCCTTATGATCCCTCTGAGGATTGGTATGTGTTACTTTATCTTGCCCTTCCTGAAGTCCACAATCAGCTCTTTCATCTTACTGATGTCGAGTGCCAGGTTGTTGCTGCAACACCAATCCACTAGTTGACATATTGGCATATCTCGCTCCTGTACGCCAGGGGTCCCCAACCTTTTTTGCACCGCGGACCAGTTTAATATTGACAATATTCTTGCAGACTGGCTGACCAGGGGGGTGGGGATGGTGTTAGTTAACAGTGGGCATGACAGGGAATGAGTAAAGGTGCAACTGACTCCTATCGTTCCACATCGCCAAATCGTATCATTTCCTCGCGGCCTGGTGGTTGGGGACCACTGCTGTACGCTCTCTCGTCACCATCTGGGATTCTACCAACTATGGTTGTATCATCAGCAAATTTGTAAATGGTATTTGAGCTATGCCTAGCCACACATGGGTATAGAGAGAGTAGAGCAGTGGGCTAAGCACACACCCCTGAGGTGCATCAGTGTTGATTGTCAACGAGGAGGAGATGTTATCACCAATCCGCACAGATTGTGGTCTTCCAGTTAGGAAGTCGAGGATCCAATTGCGAGGGAGGTACAGAGGCCCAGGTTATGTAACTTCTCAGTCAGGATTGTGGGAATGATGGTATTAAAATGCTGAGCTATAGTCGACGAACAGCATTCTGACATAAGTGTTTGTGTTGTCCAAGTAGCCTAAAGCCGTGTGAAGAGCCATGGAGATTGCAACCGCCGTTGACCTGTTGTGGCGTTAGGCAAATTGCAGTGGGTCCTAGTCCTTGCTGAGCCAGGAGTTCAGTTTAGTCATGACCAACCTCTTAAAGCATTTCATCACTGTAGATGTGCGTGCTGCTGGGCGATAATCGGTAAGGCAGCTCACATTATTCTTCTTAAGCACTGGTATAATTGTTGCCTTTTCGAAGCAAGTGGGAACTTCTGCCTGTAGCAGTGAGAAGTTGAAAATGTCCTTGAATACTCCCGCCAGTTAGTTGACACAGGTTTTCAGAGCCTTACCAGGTACTCCATCGAGACCTTCTGCCTTGCGAGGGTTCACTCTCTTTAAAGACAGTCTAACATTGGCCTCTGAGACAGAGATCACAGGGTCATCAGGTGCAGCAAGGATCTTCACAGCTATAGTTGTGTTCTCCCTTTCAAAGTGGCATAGAGGCGTTGAGTTCATCTGGTAGTGAGGCATCGCTGCCATTCACGCTATTAAGTTTTGCTTTGTAGGAAGTAATGTCTTACAAACCCTGCCAGAATTGTCATACATCTGATGTCGCCGCCAACCTCGTTTGAAGTTGTCTCTTCGCCCTTGAAATAGCCCTACACAAACCATACCTGGTATTCTGGTACAGACCTGGAGTCATTTCCGGGATGCCTAGGGGCAACACTTGTAGCAGCAGAACTCTCAATGGATACAATTGAATATTCTCGTTTCAGCCTGATATAGCTTAAAAAGCACAACTGATTCCATGGTCAGTACAGTCAACTAAGATGTCTTAATGTGTTTAAACAGACTGTTGCTGCTTAAAACTGATGGGAACAATGCTGACTGTGGACGGACTCCTTGCTAGATCCCACGAAGGAAACATGGTTGTAGGTCAGGGACACAAGTGTGCTTAAGGAAACAGGGTTTTAGACTCCCAATACCGACCATCTTGCTGGCAAATGTGCAGTCTCTGGTGAATAAAATCGATGATCTCAGAGCTAGGGTGTTGAATCAGAGGGTCATTTGGACCGTGTGTGTTCTTTGATTCACGGAATACTGATTAACCTCTTCTGTACCAGATGCAGCGATTCAGATCAAGATAATTACTATACGCTATCAGGATAGATCTATAGAGTCTCTCAAGAGCAGAGGTGGAGGAGTATGCTTCATGATCAACTCTTCTTGGTGCAGGAATATATCAGTGCTGTCCCAATTCTGCTCACCAGACCTGGAATATCTAGCAGTAAAATGCCGTCTTTTTTACCTACGGCGGGAGATTTCTGGGATCATTTTGGTAGTAGTATACATTCCACCTCAGGCCAATGTCATTCAAGCTTTAGATGATATGAGCAGTGGGATCAACATGCACGAAACAGTGCACCCTATCGCCTTCACCATTGTTTTGGGGGATTTTAACCAGGCCAGTCTGAAAAAATTACTAAGCAATTACCACCAACAGATCTCTTGCAATACCAGAGGAAACAACACACTGGACCACTGTTGCACCACCATCAAGAATGCCTACCCTGCTATTCCACGACCTCACTTCTGATCACCTATCTGTACTTCTGCTCCTTGAGTATAGGCAGAGACTGAAGACTGCAGCACCAGTAGTGAGGACCAAGAAGGTATGGACAAGGGAAGCACAGGAGTGCTTACAAGACTGCTTTGAATTGGTGGACTGGACTATATTCAGGCCTTCATCTTCGAACCTGGATGAGTGTGCTGCAGTTGTTACTGACTTCATTAAACCCTGTGCGGTTGAGTGTGTGCCTACAAAGACTTGCTGTACATTCCCAAACCAAAAGCCGTGGATGAACCGGGGGTACAACAGGATATTAAGAGGGCAAACAGAATGTTGGCCTTCATTGGTAGAGGCATTGAATTCAAGAGCAGGGAGGTCATGCTGCAACTATACAGGGTACTGGTGAAGCAGTACTGGAGTACTGTGCAGTTCTGGTCTCCATACTTGCGGAAGGATATACTGGCTTTGGAGGCAGTGCAGAGGAGGTTCACCAGGTTGATTCCAGAGATGAAGGGGTTAACCTATGAGGAGAGATTGAGTTGCCTGGGACTATACTCTCTGGAATTCAGAAGAATGAGAGGGGATCTTATAGAAACATACAAAATTTTGAAAGGGATAGATAAGATAGAAGTAGGAAAGTTGTTTTCATTGCTAGGTGAGACTAGAACTAAGGGACGTTGCCTCAAGATTCAGGGGAGAAGAATTAGGATGGAGATGAGGAGAAACTGTTTTTCCCAGAGAGTGGTGAATCTGTGGAATTTCCTGCCCAGGGAAGCAGTTGAGGCTTCTTCACTAAATATATTTAAGATACAGTTAGATAGATTTTTACATAGTAGGGGAATTGAGGGTTATGGGGAAAAGACAGGTAGATGGAGCTGAGTTAACGGACAGATCAGCCATGATGTTATTGAATGGTGGGGCAGGCTCGATGGGCCGAATGGCCTACTCCTGCTTTTATTTCTTGTGTTCTTATGTATGTCATCTGCTGAAGGCTAGCTCTGTGGCATTTAAGTCTGGCGATAATAAGTCTGGAGCAGAGACTATTATGCCTTCTGTAACTCTGCTTAGACTATTTGGATAGTAATTAGGTGGATTGAAATTTTTTTTGTTGTGATATAACAGCAGTTTTCTACAACATCAATTGGTGGCACTGGTTTTGATTCATTGGCTTGGCATCTCATTTTTAAGTAAATCTTCTGGTACTCTTATATTGCCTTCTACTTTCCTTGTTAGACAACAGTCAGGCCCTTGGCTTGATGGCAATGATGGGATGAGGAGTATGAGGGTTACACTTTGCGGGAGAATATAACTGCTGCCATTGACTTGCCATATTTCTTGGCAGTGTCCATTATTAAGGACCTCCAGCACCCAGGGCATGCCCTTTTCTCACGGTTACCATCGGGTAGGAGGTACAGAAGCCTGAAGGCACAAACTCAGTGATTCAGGAACAGCTTCTTCCCCCTGCCGTCCAATTCCTAAATGGACATTGAGCCCGTGAACACTACCTTACTTTTTAAATATATATTATTTCAGCTTTTGCATGATTTTTAATCTATTTTAATCTATATGTATACTGTAATTGATTTACTTATTATTATTTACCTCTGTATTATTTATTGCAATGAATTGCTGCTAAGTTAACAAATTCACAACACATGCCGATGATAATAAAACTGATTTCTTTCAGTTAGGCCTGACGAAGGGTCTCGGCCCGAAACGCCGACTGTGCTTTTTCCTATGAACGCTGTCTGGCCTGTTGCGTTCCACCAGCATTTTGTGTGTGTTGCTTGAATTTCCAGCATCTGCAGATTTCCTCGTGTTTGCTAATTTTCAGCTACTGTATTGGTTTTGAAGCCATTACTCTGCAACAATCCTTAATTGGTAGGGAAAAGTTCAAGTAGATTGGTTTTCTGAGCTCCTGCCACAGACCCAGTTTGGTGGTTGTTTGTCAAGACCCTGCCAGCTTGGGCAGTTGTGCCACTGAATCAGTCAGCAGTAAACTTTGGAGACTCACCAAGAGTGTATTAAGTGCCCTTGCTCCTCTCAATGCTTCTCACAAATGTATTTAATATATAGGATTTGTCACTAAGAGAAGACTGTAAGAATTGCATATACACTGGACGGAGAGGCTGGCAAATTATCTTCACTGAAGGACGTTTGTGAACTTAATGAATTTTTGGGACCCTCTGGTAATTTGATAATTCCTGACAGCTTTATTAGTTTGTTACAAGGACTCCCTCTTAATAATGATAATGTTCAGTTAGGTACAGAGAGAATCTATATTTATTGACAAGTACCATTATTGTCTCAACTAAAAAGCACATGAATTTACACAGCTGGATACCTGTGTGCACACCTACTAAGTTTCCCTGACCCTTCATGAAAGTTCACAGAATAGAAAAAGTAATACTCAGGGAAGTAGTGATCCCACTGTGATGTGTGGTCCACCATGTCAGCTATGGTTGGTCTCCAGAGAGTGGTTGCCACTTTGCATTTGAAGCTTCTTACTTTTAAACAATTCTTATTAGTTCAAATTGCAAACATGAGGAAATCTGCAGATGCTGGAATTTCAAGCAACACACACAAGCAATGCTGGTGGAACGCAGCAGGCCAGGCAGCATCCATAGCAAGAGGTACAGTCGACATTTCGGGCCGAGACCCTTTGTCAGGACTAACTGAAAGAAGAGATAGTAAGAGATTTGAAAGTGAGAGGGGGAGGGGGAGATCCGAAATGATAGGAGAAGACAGGAGGGGGAGGGATGGAGCTAAGAGCTGGAAAGTTGATTGGCAAAAGGGATGTGAGGCTGGAGAAGAGAGAGGATCATGGGACGGGAGGCCTGGGGAGAAAGAAAGGGGGAGGGGGGAAAACCCAGAGGATTGGCAAGGGGTATAGTGAGAGGGACAGAGGGAGAAAAAGGAGAGAGAGGAAAAGAATGTTATTTATTTGTTAAATAAATAACGGATGGGGTACAAGGGGGAGGTGGGGCATTAACGGAAGTTAGAGAAGTCAGTGTTCATGCCATCAGGTTGGAGGCTACCCAGACAGAATATAAGGTGTTGTTCCTCCAACCTGAGTGTGGCTTCATCTTGACAGTAGGAGGCCGTGGATAGACATATCAGAATGGGAATAGCACGTGTAATTAAAATGTGTGGCCACTGGGGGATCCTGCCCATCCTCTGGGCTTCCCCCCTCCCCTTTTCTTTCTCGCTAGGCCTCCCGTCCCATGATCCTCTCCCTTCTCCAGCCTCGTATCCCTTTTGCCAATCAACTTTCCAGCTCTTAGCTCCATCTCTCCCCCTCCTGTCTTCTCCTATCATTTCAGATCTCCCCCTCCCCCTCTCACTTTCAAATCTCTTACCGTCTCTTCTTTCAGTTAGTCCTGACAAAGGGTCTCGGCCTGAAACGTTGACTGTACCTCTTGCTATGGATGCTGCCTGGCCTGCTGCGTTCCACCAGCATTTTTTTATGTGTGTTGCTTATTAGTTCAAATGTTGCCTGGCAATCTTGTTGGCTGCAGGTCATCTGACTGAACTTTGTCACGTTATTGGCCCTGGGCCAAGTCAGTATTCATTTATTTCCACAAGTGACAACTGATAACTTATGGCTCTTTGTTCTATGGCATTCTGACAGGCTGCATCACCGTCTGGTATTCAGCAATTCAGGAACAGCTTCTTCCCCTCTGCCATCTGATTCTTAAATGAACCTGTGAACACTACCTCACTTTTTAAATATATATATATTTTTTGCATGATTTTTGATCTATTCAGTTTACTTCTACTGTAATTCATTTACTTATTATTTTATTATATATTTTCCTCTATATTATGTATTGCAATTAATTGCTGCTGCTAAGTTATCAAATTTCACAACACATGCCAGTGATAATAAACCTGATTCTGGTAAATCAGTTACCATACCGGTAACCAGCTTCAAATCACTCAGGGTGGACACAGACACCACTATTCACAAATCTGCATGTTGAATCATACCAAAGAACATTTCACAAATAACTTTATATTTGGAAATGATCTCTAGTCCAGCAGATTACCTGGAGCATCATTCTTTGTACTTTAAAATACTGATTCAATACTAAATCAACTATGTTAGCACCCTGCGGGACAGGGATTAGAGGCAGCAATGCCTACTACTGAGCTGAATTTTGTAGTTTTGCCTGTAGGGAAATAACTCCACATCTTTATGCTCATTAGCTTGGAAAGTCTACTGCTTCCATATGTTACCAGTTCACTCCTAACAGTGGACGTTGTACAATATATTGTTGCCTCTCTTCAATATTTTTATAAACCATTTTTGAGACTTCTCTATATCCATAACGTAATCGCATAAAATTGTTTTATGTTTTGTATATTAATCTGTTTATTGAATAATGATCAGTGCAGGAAACTTGGCTAACAATTTTGCATCTTTAGCTTTAGGGCATTAAAGCCAGTAATGACGCTTAATCCATTTAGTCACCAATTTAAGAAATTATTTATTTGAAACTGACTATTTGCCACTAGGATATATGATTAGCAGTTATGGCAATACTGTTTTCCCCTTTTTGAAGTTTTGGAGAAGTAAGCCACATTAATTTTGCCCTTTTGGCAATTGGGGTTATTTTTCTCAGCAAATTGAAGTTGAGCAGTGACCCATTGGTTATATTTCCTCAGTCTAAAACCTTGTGAATTACCGATGATTTTGCCAATAAAGATAAAATTACATTTGCAAGTTCACTGCCTCCTTGTATAGAAAAGTACAGCACAGAACTAGGCCCTTTGGCTCATCTAGTATGTGCCAAACCGTTTAAACTGCCTACTCCCATCAACCTGCAGCTGGACCATAGCCCTCCATACCCCTACCATCAATGTACCTATCTAAATTTCTCTTAAACATTGAAATTGAGGTTGCATGCATCATTTGTGCTAGAAGCTCGTTCCACACTATCATGACCCTCTGAGTGAAGAAGTTTCCCCTCATGTTCCCATTAAACTTTTCACCCTTCACCCATAACCCATGACCTCTGGTTGTGCCCCCACCAAACCTCTGTGGAGAAAGCCTGCTTGCATTTAGCCTACTAATACCTCTGATAGTTTGTATACCTCTATCAAATCTCCTCTCAGTCTTCTATTTTCAATGGAATAAAGTCCCAATCTATTCAATTTTTCCTTATAACTCAGGTCTTCCAGACTCGACAACATCCTTGTGAATTTTCTCTGTATTCTTCCAGCCTTATTTTCACCTTTCCTGTAGGTAGGTGACCAAAACTGCACACAGTACTACAAATTAAGCCTCGCCAATGTCTTGTACAACTTCAACATGGTATCCTATGTTATAATTAATGAATTGTCTTTGGAAAATCAAGGGCAGTTTCATTCTTGAATATGCCATTTGGGATTTTCATTTAATTCACAATGAATTATAAAAACGGATCTATTACACTTAATTATTTTGTATGGATTGTGTTCTAAACAAAACATTGTTTACAATTGTGAAACTTAATCAGCTTTAGACACTGACTTGTAAATGGTTTCTACAGAAGATTGTGTTTTGCTCTCATCTTCTTACACAGACTATGCCTGTTCATTCACTGTTCATTGTTCTGAATAAACAAAATTTCCATATGGTAGATGCATGTAGAATAAGAGTTGTGTTGTATCTTTCCATCATTCTTGCCAACTATGTATGCCAATGATTTATAGCCATCTCCAAACAAACACCCATCTAATGAACTTTGGATCACATTCTCACTGTACGAACAACTCTGTAGCCTCCACCCATCAATGTTCCAACTCTCTGTCCTGTTTTGTCCAATATTTCCTAGTGGTGAATGGAGAAACCTCAGAGTGGGCACTTGTTGTAATGATAAAGAATTAAGCTGTTCTTTAAAAATGAATTTCAGATTTTAAAGATTTTTTCTGAGGATTATTAATTTTGTACTTTCAGTGTATGCTGGAAAAGGATGGAAGTTGGAATTTTGACATCTTTCTTTTTGACAGATTAACAAGTGGTAAGTTAAGTGATTTTGCTCTTCACGAAAATTATGCCAGTCTTCAAATCTGACAAATTAGAATTTATTGATACATTTAGTTTAAAGATGAATTCTTGGTGGCTAGATCTTGAAATATGTAATGTTTCCAATATACAGTTTTTTTTTCTAAAAATCAGACCAGAAAGGGGTTAAAGAAGTTGTTTGTGACTATGTATGTGCACCTATAACTAGTTAGGCCAAGGATCCACAGCTAATTTGTCATTTCATTTCAGAGCATAGAAGGATCAATTAAGGGATTTATGTCTTGATTCAAAACCCACTAAAACAAGCCTGCATATTAAGACAATTGTAAGCATATTCCATAACATATTCCCCAAAATTCTGTTACAAGTACAGAATTCAGAAAATTGAAGAATCTGTCCCAGCCTCTCCACCTCTTCTCTTCAGTCATGTGCACAGATCAATACGTAAATAGCTAAATTAATAGCTGTGATCTCAGATTCAGCTTTCCCCAGGGTATCAGCATAGGTTGTCCAGAATAAAACCAGCAGACTTAAATTTATAGTACGTCTTCCATGAGCAAATGTGCAGGTAATTTTTCATTACTGGGGGTTATAATTCTATTGAAAGGTGAACTGTAGCTATCATGCAAATTTTTATTCTGACCATGGATGTGCACGGCAAAACTATTTCCTCTGGGCAATTTCCTTTAGTTGCATTTTTCAATTGCATTATCTGAAGTCAAGGATGACCTGAATTTTCTTGTTTCTGTAGAACGGTGGTTCCCAACCTCTTATTCAAGTTTTTGCGATGTAATTTTGTCTAGTTAAAGATGTTACGATGGTGGTCAATAATCATTTACCGTACTATGTCTTAGTTTGGAGAAAATTAGAAGTTGAACCTTCGAACCTTTATTTGATTTTGAGAAAAGATGGGGCTCATTTGCTTGCTATTATCATTTGAGCTAATTGATAGATTTTTTCCACGATCTGATTGTAAATTTTTTGGTACATTTTCTTTTCTTGCTGGCGGTTTGATGTTTATTTTTAGAAGCCTTTTGTATGATGCCTGGCTCCGGGGTTGTACACCTAATGGGTTCTTTTTTCTCACTTTTTCTGTTTAGTAGGTTATTTTTGTTATCACTTTTTTTTCAATCTTTAAGATAATGTCTTTTTTGAGACATTGTAAGTGTTGTTACTTCAATGTACTTGTGTTATTTCTTTTGTATAATATAACAATAAAAAGATTTGAAAAGAAAGAATAATCATTTACTGTAAATAACAGTAATTATGAAATAGTGATATGAAACTAAATTATTTGCATTGGATTAAATCTATTTATTTTAGCTTTAGTGGATTAAGATCTTCGAAAATACAACATGGCATTCTGCAACTTGCAAAGTTCATGGAAAAAATGTTTATTGAATGCACAGATTGCATATTATATCTATTTTTATGACATTTTATTTAGCTTTTATCATTTTGGCTGGGAAATCTGGGCTATGATGTCATAAACAATTGAATAACAACTATTGTTGAAAGCTAATTACAATGTATTTGGAATAGAGAGAGAGAGCCTGTGATATGTCAAATTACTGGGTAAACGAGTAGCCTTTGGGATACTGCAAGTCTGTCTTTATTGATGCTTTGCTTCACACCTGAGTGCTTGGTGAGGGCGCTGATGCTTTTTTTTGCTGGTGGGGGTCATTGCCTTGCTGCTGCTTGTGCGTGGGAGGAGGGAGCTGGTGGGGGGCTTTGGGTTCTAATGTTTAATTGTCATTCATTCTTTGGGGCACTCCCCTGTTTTCATGGATGTTTGCAAAGAAAAAAGTATTTCAGGATGTATGTTGTATACATTTCTCTGACATTAAATGTACATATTGAAACCTATTGAGTATTATTGTTCTATGCAGTGAAATTAACTATATATAGCAATGGACAGCAATTCTGTGGTGGAGCTTGCTATTGACTCCAATATTCCTTGACTTGCTCTCTTCTCCACAAGTACTCAACACTAACATGTTTTTCTTTAAATCTTTGGTAGTCTGAACTTTTCAAAGTAGTAACTTGCTGCAGTGACGAAACTTCTATTGGATAACTGACATTGGCTCTACATACAAAGTAAAACGTGATATGCAAGGGTAGCTATTGGATTCCTCGTTATCAAGGATTAAAATAAAAAGTCAGCTCTTGGTTTCGGAGTCAAGTGATCAGAGCTGAATAGTGGAAACATAATTGATTTCGATCTTGGCCTGGAGCTGGAAAAAAATTAATGTGTTTTTTTTCCCTGCTAGCTGTAGAATTTCTTGAATTGTGAGAGTGTGGATGTAAGGAGATCATTGAGTCAAGGTTTCATGCCCTTTGATTTTGTGCATGAGTTTCTTTGCTCAAAGGTTGAGACAATTTGATTAGCTGCTATTGACATAATTTTTTCTATTAAGAAGTCACAAGGTCTTGGATTTTGCTTTTTAAAGAGCGTTGCCCAGTGTGTTCTTCTATCTTAAACCATATCTTCCCTTTCCTGATCACATCCTTGCCAAACTCACTTTCTATGTGGCAGTCTTCCCTTGTGCCTTCGTTTCTATGTTGATGTAACTCCAGATCATACAATTTCTCTTTCAACTAAAATTTACTGAAGTCATCAAGATATGTCTGTGCTCTTCTGTCCACTTCAACTATTGTCCTGTATTCATCTCTGATAATCATTTTGTTTAATCTTCCCTTCCCCTCAGATCCCTAAATTATTTCATCTCCCCTTTCCATCTGACTTCATTTTGTATGGTCACACGAATAAGGAGCAAGGGTCAGCCACTTGGTACCCAAAGCCTGCCGTGCTATTTTTAGCTGATCTGATTGTTGCTTCATCTTTGCATTTTCTTCTACCAGTGGTAATTTTTCAAACCCTCCCTGCTTATCATGTTTCTATCTACCTCTACCTTTTATAATATTCAGATACTGTGCTTCCACTATCCTTTGAAGTTGCCTTGCTATAATGCACTATTTTCCTTAGTATTACTTTGACTTCTCTTTTTTTCTGTGGGATTGGCACAGTCAACAATGAGGTATGTTTGCTTTCTGGACCATCTGCTGTCACTACCTGTCTTGGGTTAAACCTACTTGTGGTAGGAAAGCCAATTGCTTCTGCAATGGTTTCCTTTAATGGGTGTGCACCTGCATTCCATCCTTGGATTACTGCCTCATTTGTTTATTTACCTTGGTGATATCATTCATAACTTTTGCAATTTATTATCAAAGTACATATGTCAACATATGCAATGCTGAGATTAATTTTCTTGTGGGCATTCACAGTAAATATAAAGAAACAAACAAAAAGTTATAATAATAAATCAGTAATAAATATTGAGAACAAGAGTCGAGTCCTTGAAAATCGGTCCATAGGGCATAGGAGTAGTTCAGTATTGGGGTAGTTGAAGTTTAGTGAAGTTATCCCCTCTGATTCAAAAGCCTGATAGTTGAGAGATAATGACTGTTCCTGAATCTGGTGTGAGTCTTGAGGCTTCTGCACTGCCTCCCTGATGGCAGCAGCGACAAGAGAGTATGGCTTGGATGGTGGTGGTCCTTGATGGACTGCTTTCCTGAGACAGCGCTCCATGCAGATGTGCTCAGTGTTCTGTCTTTGGTACTGTATGTTGCTGTTTAATTGGTGTCTAAAGTTCAGTCCTATGCACTTTGCTCTTGCGTTTTAGGGGAGAAAGGTAAATTTATACAAAACGTTTGTGATGAATGAATTGAAAACATAAACAAAAGTAATATCTGAATGGAAAATGAGAAAATTTGCAGATGCTGGAAATCCAAACAGTCTACAGAAAATGCTGGAGGAACTCAACAGGCCAGGCAGCATCTATGGAAAGGAGAACAGTCGATGTTTCGGGCCGTGACCCTTCGGCAGGACTGGAGAAAAAATGCTGAGGAGTAGATTTAAAAGGTGGGGTGGAGGAAAGAGAAACACACGGTAATAGGTGAAACCTGAAGGGGGAGAGATGAAATAAAGAGCTGAGAAGTAGATTGGTGAAAGAGATGCAGGGTTGGGGAAGGGGAAGGGGAAGGGGAAGTCTGATAGAAGAGGGCTGAAGGCCATGGAAGAAAGAAAAAGGAGGAGACGCAGAGGGAGGTTATGGCAGGCAAGGAGATGAGGTGAAAGAGGGAAAAGGGGATGGGGACTGGGGAAGGAGAGGTGGGGGGGGCATTATCGGAAGTTTGAGAAATCGATGTTCATGCCATCAGGTTGGAGGCTAACCAGACGAATATAAGATGTTGTTCCTCCAACCTGAGTGTGGTGTCATCACGACAGTGGAGGAGGCCATGGATAGACATATGAGAATGGCAAGTGAAATTAAAATAGGTGACCACTGGGAGATGCCACATTCTCTGGTAGCTGGAGCGTAGGTGCTCTGTGAAGCAGTCTCCCAATCTCTGTCAGGTCTCACTGATATACAGGAGGCCACACTGGGAGCACGTCGCAGTATATGACCCCAACAGACTCACAGGTGAAGTGTCACCTCACCTGGAAGGGCTGTTTAGGGCCCTGAGTGGTAGTGAAGGAAGTGGTGTAGGGGCAGATGTAGCACTTTTTCCACTTGCAAGGATAAGTGCCAGGAGGGAGATCAGTGTAAAGGGACGGATGGGCGAGGGAGTCACGTAGTGAGCGATCCCTGTGGAAAGCAGAAAGTTGTGGGGGGCGAGGGCGGGAAAATGTGCTTGGTGATGGGATATCGTTGGAGATGGTGGAAGTTGCGGAGAATTGTATGCTGGACGTGGAGGCTGGTGGGGTGGTAGGTGAGGACAAGAGGAACCCTATCCCTGGTAGGATGGCGGGAGGATAGGGTGAGAGCAGACATGCGTGAAATGGAAGAGGTGTGTTGAGGATAGCGTTGATGGTGGAGGAAGCGAAGCCCCTTTCTTTGAAGGAGGACATCTCCTTTTTTTTGGAATGAAAAGCCTCATCCTGAGAGCAGGTGTGGCAGACACGAAGGAATTGAGAGAAGGGGATGGTATTTTTACATGTAATGGGGTGGTGTTTTTACATGTAATGGGGTGGGAGGAGGTATCTGTGAGAGTCCATGGGTTCGTAATAGATATCAGTAGATAAGCTGTCTCCAGAGGTAGAGACAGAGAGATTGAGAATGGGGAGGGAGATGTCAGAAATGGACCAGGTAAATTTGAGGGTAAGGTAGAAATTGGAAGAAAGTGGATGAAGTCAACAATTTCAGCATGGTCGTAGGAAGCAGTAGCAATGCATTTGTCGATGTAGCGTAGAAAAATTGCTGGAGATATATGAATAGAATGTTCAAGTTGCATTTTTTTTATTTTTAAGCTGCATTTTCTAAAGGCCTGATCTAGAAAAGGTTGATCTCTTCTATTCTTAATGCATTTTGAAGAGTATTCAGGATTTAGAACTAAGTTACACAGATTTTAGCCATAGCTATATACTAAAATAAATAGCTTGATTTTTCTATTCATGCCTGATTTTTTTTCTTCTACACAAATTAATATCTACATATTAATTTTAAATATAAACTTCAAACATTTTGGAATAGAACTTTTTTGGAATCTGTATAGTGTTTTCCTGCGAACACACAAGATAACAGACCTTGCCTTTTGTAGTTTGATTTGCAATGCAGGCCTGTCTTGCTGAGAGATCTTGCTTCAATATCTTTATCTCTAGGAAGAGGTACAGTCGACGTTTCAGGCCGAGACCGTTCGTCAGGACTAATTGAAGGAAGAGTTAGTAAGAGATTTGAAAGAGGGAGGGGGAGATCCAAAATGATAGGAGAAGACAGGAGGGGGAGGGATGGAGCCAAGAGCTGGACAGGTGATTGGCAAAGGAGATATGAGAGGATCATGGGACAGAAGGTCTGGGGATAAAGACAAGGGGGGGGGGACCCAGAGGATGGTACTCTGGATTCGCCCCCCCCTTGTCTTTCTCCCTGGACCTCCTGTCCCATGATCCTCTCATATCCCCTTTGCCAATCACCTGTCCAGCTCTTGGCTCCATCCCTCCCCCTCCTGTCTTCTCCTATCATTTTGGATCTCCCTCTCCCCCTCCCCCTCTCACTTTCAAATCTCTTACTAACCCTTCCTTCAGTTAGTCCTGACGAAGGGTCTCGGCCTGAAACGTCGACTGTACCTCTTCCTAGAGATGCTGCCTGGCCTGCTGCGTTCACCAGCAACTTTGATGTGTGTTGCTTGAATTTCCAGCATCTGCAGAATTCCTGTTGTTTTCAATATCTTTAGCTGTGGAGTGGTTAATTATTATCATTCAGATTTTAAGTTATTTTGATTTTACAATAGAGACAGCTGATTTGTTTTAGCTTCAATGTAGTTTTAATTGGCCTAGATTTTGCTTTATTGTCTTTATAATGGTTTTAATGCAGCATTGTAGATAATCTTAACACTTATAGCGAAAGTCTCTGAAAGATCAAGATTTTCAATTGCGAAGTTCACAATGGTATTCTTGGTTTTCCTTGTGTAACGTAATGCCATGTAGTACATTAGTGGCACATTTATCTATCTTCTGCAAGTTGCAGCAGCTGCCACTTGGTCTCACAGCTGCGATATCAGCAGCTGTATTTACTACAGTCACCAATGAAAGGATTATGTCAATACAATTAGCATTCACACAGCTACAGGGGAGTGAGGCCAGAAAGTAAATGGATACAGTGAAAAGGAGGTAGTACAATGCTTTGTGGGGAGAGGGGTGGGGGTTTAGAGATTTGGACACGTTTGTTGAAGAACAGTTGCTTGCAGGGGAGGCTGTACTTGTGGCTGAGTGCAGGTCTAGCCAGGCCTCTTGGTTGTAGGAGTAACACTAAAGGAGTGCAATCTATATAGGCCTGCATAACCACGTGTGAACCTCTATTTCAGGTTGCAGCAGGTCACAGTCTCAGTAAGAGTAAAGAATGTGGTTTGAGTGTAGCTCTTTTAATGGCACAACTGTAGGGAAAGCAAGATTAGTAAGGCGTAGACACGAGGAACTCTGCAGATGCTGGAAATTCAAGCAACACACACAAAAAATGCTGGTGAACGCAGCAGGCCAGGCAGCATCTATAGGAAGAGGTACAGTCAATGTTTTGGGCCGGGACCCTTTGTCAGGACTAACTGAAAGAAGAGATGATAAGAGATTTGAAAGTGGGAGGGGGAAATCAGAAATGATAGGTGAAGACAGGAGGGGAGGGGTGGATCTAAGAGCTGGAAAGTTGATTGGCAAAAGGGAATTGACAGACTGGAGAAGGGAGAGGATCATGGGACGGGAAGCCTGGGGAGAAAGAGAAAGGGGAGGGGAGCCCGGAGGGTGGAGAGCAGGCAAGGAGTTATAGTGAGAGGGACAGAGGAAGAAAAAAGAGAGAGAGAAAAACAGGGGAAAATAAAGACTATATAAAAATAATGAATGAATGAATCAATCAATTAATCAATCAATAAATAAATAAAGGATGGGGTGTGATGGTGGGGTGACTCGGAATAGGGTTCTCCTCGTCCTAACCTACCACCCCACCAGCCTCCGGGTCCAACATATAATTCTCCGTAACTTCCGCTACCTCCAACGGGATCCCACCACCAAGCACATCTTCCCCCCCCCCCTTCTGATTTCCGCAGGGATCGCTCCCTACGCGACTCCCTTGTCCATTCGTCCCCCCCCCCATCCTTTCCACTCATCTCCCTCCTGGCGCTTATCCTTGTAAGCGGAACAAGTACTACACATGCCCTTACACTTCCTCCCTCACCACCATTCAGGGCCTCAGACAGTCCTTCCAGGTGAGGTGGCACTTCACCTGTGTGTTGGCTGGGGTGATGTACTGCATCCGGTGCTTCCAGTGCGGCCTTCCATATATTGGCGAGACCCGACGCAGGCTGGGAGACTGTTTCGCTGAACACCAACGCTCTGTCCGCCAGGGAAAGCAAGGCCACACATTTTAATTCCACGTCCCATTCCCATTCTGATATGTCTATCCACGGCCTCCTCTACTGTCAAGATGAAGCCACACTCAGGTTGGAGGAACAACACCTTATATTCTGTCTGGGTAGCCTCCAACCTGATGGCATGAATATTGACTTCTCTAACTTCAGTTAATGCCCCTCCTCCCCTTCACACCCATCCCTTATTTATTTATTTAATGTATTTTATATATATATTTCCCACCCTTTTCTTTCTCTCTTTTTTCTCCCTCTGTCCCTCTCACTATAACTCCTTGCCTGCTCTCCACCCTCTGGGCTCCCCTCCCCCCTTTTCTTTCTCCCCAAGCCTCCCGTCCCATAATCCTCTCTCTTCTGCAGCCTGGTATCCCTTTTGCCAATCAACTTTCCAGCTCTTAGATCCACCCCTCCCCTCCTGTCTTCTCCTATCATTTCGGATCTCCCCCTCTCCCTCCCACTTTCAAGCTTTACTATCTCTTCTTTCAGTTAGTCCTGACGAAGGGTCCCAGCCCGAAATGTCGACTGTACCTCTTCCTATAGATGCTGCCTGGCCTGCTGCGTTTACCAGCACTTTTGTGTATGTTGTTATTAGTAAGATGTGATTGTTCTGTGAGTAAATGTTTTAAAGGCTAATGAGGTTATATCATGTGGAAGATGAATTTTGCAAATTGAACTGGGGGAGTCTAGAATGGAAGAAAAATTCTAGGGCAAGCAAAGATCTCACAAAAAAAGTCTGGAGTTGCTCTATGTTCTAAAAGTCTGGAGTAGAATTTCCTGACTGGCATTGATACATCCAAGAGATTGGTGTCTTTCGCCATTTTCACCTACGTAGCATTGAAATAGTGTTAAGCAGTTTACAGATTAATTTCTGCTGCCTATCCCCAAGCTAGATGACCAACATATCCTTCCTGCTTTGTCCCTATGTTTAAGGATTTGGCTAGACACCCTGCTGAAAGGAAAGCATTGCTATTAAAGTATCTGATTGAAAGCTTATAGTCAGGGTGTATCTGAACTGCTAGGAGTTAGCAATCCAATGAAATTGAAAAATACTTCAACGGACTGGCTATTCAGTGGCTAATGTGCACTGGAATGGATTTGATATGTGTACATCAGCCTTCTATAATCAAGAAGTTCTCTTAAGCATGGTGTATTTCAAAGGTAATCTATTAATTCAATAGATTTATTTATTATTTATTATCAAAGTATACAACACTGAAATTCTTCTCCATAAAGCCACAAACAAAGAAAAGAACAGCAGCATGATCACCGATCCCTGAATCCCTCCTCATTGCACGATAAACAAAAACAGAACAGACACATCAACCGCCCCTGCAATACTCCTCCCCTGCACACAAAAAAATGAAAAGTTGATAGTCCAATCCATATCCAAAATGTAGAAAACCTGAGTAATATTATCCATTATCCAGGAACAGCGACAGGCCTTTCCCTCTCCGTAGAAGAGTGATGCCATCAGCAATCAAAAGGCAGTCTCCCCTCTCCATGGCAGAGTGTTTTTCTCCCCCCGTCCCCCCAAGCAGTCAAAAGTTAGTCTCCCCTCTTAGTAGCAGGGTGATCTGTAATCATAAGGCATTATCAAATCAGTTCAGGCTTGATACAGAACAATTTTCAAAGCTTACTGCATAAAAGTTTGCATCCAGTGCTATCAGTATTTGTGTGCGAGCTTCTGAAGGTTCTCACGTTACATTACATTATTGCTGTTTGAACTGATATTGCTGGAGGCACTCTACAGATCAAGGAGCACCCCTGGGAAATGAACAGTCAACATTTCATGGCACCGATCCTTCAAAGTGAGAAACAAACATGTTTTAAATTGTGGAGAGTAGGAGGGGTGGAGAGAAGAGGGTGTGCAGGATGCTTAACAGGGTGCAAGCCAAACTTGTTTAAATAATAATTTCTTTTCAAAACCAGTAATTAGAACTGAGAGTAAAAAAAACAAAAACAAAGGTTTAGCCACAAATGAAGAGACCTGATGATAAAAGTATGGTTAGCTGAAATAGTTAAATTCAGTATGTCCTAAGGACCGCAGCGTGTCCAGGTAAAAGAAGAGCTGCATCCTTAAACAAAGTGGGAGGCAGAATAGAAAGCGATCAGAGTGGGATGGAGGATTAATTTGATAGGTGAGTTGAAGCTCGGGTGTCTGAGTTTCAAAAAGAATTGAGTTTTTGTTCTGAGTTCAGATTGTGTGAACTAAACAGAAAAACTTGAAATTGCAAGAAGTGTGAATCAGTTGCTACTTCACCCTGTTTGGACCTTTGGTGGGTGGTGGGACAGAAAGGGATAAAAGAGCAGGTGTTGTATCTTGTATGGTTACATGGAAACATAATGTGAGAAGGAGTTGGTAGGAGAGATGGAAGAGTGAGACGGGAAGTCCTCCAGGATTTTGAGAGGGGAGAAGATGCATCTAATATGGAATCTTGATGAAGATGATGTAAGTTAGAGGATGATCCAGTTAATGTGAAAGGCTTGGGGTTGGAAGGTGAGAGCAGGAAAAATCCTGTCGTTGTTCTAATTTGGAGGAGAAGGGATGTGATTAAATATGTAGGAAGTAGAGGAGATGCACTTCAGAGCCCTGTCAACAGTGGTAGAGGGGAAAGCATTTCAAGATACTGGTTTGGTAAGTCTTACCTTATCTGGGTTTTTGAAATGTTGCTGATAAAGAAACTGGGATAATGGAGTAGTCCTTGCACTCAGGAGAGTATAGCCTAGGTGAGGGACTTGAGTGCTTATATTGAATATTGGTAGCTATCCTGCCCCCTAAGATGGAGGTCAAGGTGTCTAGATAAGGAAGAATCAAATGTGCCTCATTTGTAATTGGCAGCAAAGGTAATGGAGGCGTGCAAAAGGATTTCACTTATCCCTTTCCTGAATCCTCCAACTACAATGTTGATTTCCTTTGTGAATATCAATGAAAAGTATTCACGTAGGTCTGTGCCTATACCTTCTGGTTCCTTGTGCAGGTTGCCCAGTTCTGTTTTCCTGGTTATTCTTTTGCCGTTGATATACTTAAAAGCCCCTTCAAAATTGCCTTAATCCTGTTTGAAATGTTTTGTGACCCGTCTTTGCCCTGCTTATTTCCTTTGTAAGTACTTCCCTACACTTTTTCTAACCTTGATGAACCTCCCCCTTCTTTGGACCTGGTAGGCATTATCTACATAAACTCTGCAGAATACAGTGCAAATAGAAAACAGATGCATGGATCCTACATAGACTTTAGCAAGGGTGTTCACAAGGACCCATATGGTTGTGTGGTCTAGAAGGTTTGATCACATGGGATCATGGGTGAGCCAGCCAGGTAGATGTAAAATTGGCTTGGTGGAAGAAGTCTGAGTATGCTAATAGAAGGTTGTATTTATTTATATATTTATTTATTTATTTTGCAAACTGGCAGAATGATGTTTGTCATGTATCTGAATCTGAATTAGAATGTAGATGACATTAAGCTTGCACCAAAATAGGGCTAGTGGACAGTGAAGGAAACTGTCTAAGGCAGTTAAACTGTCTAAGACAAGACACTGATCAACTGGGAAAATGGGCAAAGGAATGGCAGGTGAAATTTAATTTGAAGTGACGCTGAACCTAGCAGGACATGCACAGTGAATAGCAGAGCTCTGGGTAGTGGTGTTGAACAGAAAGACCTAGGAGATAAGAGTGCATATTTCTCGAAAGTGGTAACCAAGAAAGTTAGGGTAATGAAGAAGGCACATGGTATGCTTGCCTTCATCAGTCATGATTTTGAATACAAAAGTTGAAAAAGTCATGTTACAATCATTTTGGAGTACTTTATGCAGTTCAGCTCACCACATGATTTGATTAAGCAAGAGAGGGTTTAGAAAAGATTAACGAGGATGTTGCCTGGATTGGAGGGCTTGAATTATCAGGAAACATTGGATAGGCTGAATCTATACTCTCTGGAACGAAGAGGCTGAGAAATAACATGATTGAAGTATATAAAATCATGAGAGGCAGGTAGGATAGATAGCCGGAGTTTGTTTCCATGGTAGAAGTATCTAAAATTAGAGGAGATAGTTTAAGATGAGAGTGATGTCTTAGAGGGAATCTGAGGGTTCAATTTTTCACACAGTAGTTGATAGCTGGAGTGAGTTGTCAGAGGAGGTGGTGGAGACAGAGACAGCAACAACATTTAAAAGACATCTAGATTGGAATGCAAAAGGCATAGAGGGATATGTAATTAATGCAGGTAAATGAGATTGTTATAAGTAGGAACCCTTTCTATGCTGTTCAGCTATATGCTGCTTCCTTTTCTCTATTCATCCAACCTGCCACAGAGTTACCCGTACCTGTTTTTGGCTTTCATGCTTACAGGAATATTTTGGCCCTGAACTCTCATTATTTTTCTTTGAATGATTCCCACTTTCAGATGTAGAGCAAGTTAAGATTTTTATTCCTGATCCATCCATATGCTTTTCTGTATTTACTTTTAAATGCGAATATACAGTTGTGGTTACCATTTCCAAAATGCTCCCCCACTGATAAACTATCACTGATGCTCCCCCTACTTGACAGGCTACACTTCAGAATTAAGGTTCCCAAGGAGCAGAAAAGGCATTTTAGTACTGCTTTAGAATTATTAAATGCCCAAAGTAATTTATGTTTTTTAGTTTTTTGTTAATACCTGAATAAACATTGAATATCCTGAAAGGACACAATCTGAGAATGAAAATAATTTGTATCATACAAATGGAAATGTTCCCTTGTTAAAAGTGTGAAATTTATTCCAGATTCAGTTGTCAAGGCCTTCTTTTAGCATGGAAAATTAAAAATTGAAAAACATTATAGATTGAAAAAAACTTCAATTCTTTTAATTCATTGTCATGAAGTTGGATTCATGAAAAACATTCATGTTGTAGGTGTCACACAGGAGAATTAACAAAAGATTGTTTTAACAGTTGCCATGAAATAGCATAATCTGATTGTGCTGTTATATTGGAGGAGGGGAGGAAAGAGGTATGGTATTGATAAGTGCCAGAGGGTTTTTACCAATTCAGAGCTGAAGAATGCAAAACTGTTTGTGAAAGTAGCTCAAGTGCATCATTGTGCTTTTTTCTATTACTTCGGACCAAATTTTCTAGGAATTCAAGACTTGTTTTATCTGGTTTTATTTCTTCCGAATTTAAGTTACTGTTTTTTTTCAAAATGCAGATCTTTAGCATTGAAATTATGGAAAATAAGACCATAAATGGTAACTTTTAATTGAGAACTAAAAATGCTTGAATTTGATATTTTTCTTAGAAATTTAAATGTACAAAGTGAAATGAGTGTCAAGTAATTACGAAGTTTTTTTTATACTCGCAGGAAATAGTCTGATTACTTTGACCTTCCACTTATTTAAATACCATGGACTTACAGAACATTTCAGCTTAGATTTGATAAAACTGCGTCGATTTTTAGGTAAGTAACCTTTGTTTTACCAGATGTCTTTTCTATATCTTTCTATTTGATAACTATGTGACATATTAGAATATTAGATATGTACAGCATTGAAGGCCATTTAATCCATTGTTTACCCCTGCTCTAGAAATCAGCACATGATTAAACAAGAGGGGATTTAGAAAAGATTAACAAGGATGTTGCCTGGTTTGGAGGGTTTGAATCATCAGGAAGCATTGGATAGGCTTGGTCTATGCTTGCTGGAGGGAATGTCAAATCCCATTTTCTTGACCTTTCCCAACAATCTTGCAAGTCATTCTATCTCTTACAGGAAGAGTTCTGGGTCATAATTTCTGCATTTTAAAAAAAAACTGTTTCTCACATTTCATTATTTATTTTCTAAAGTTTTCTACTAATATCATTTGGTCCTTGAATCATTTACTAATATTTCTCTTCTGAATCCTGTGTAAAGTAGTCATGATCTTGAATAAGACCATAAGATATAGACTATTTGGCCCATTGAGTCTGCCCCATCATTCAATCATGGGCTGATCCAATCCTTCCCTGCCTTCTCCCCATACCCTTTGATGCCCTGGCTAATCAAGAACCTATCTATCTCTGCCTTAAATACACCCAGTGACTTGGCCTCTACAGCTGCTTGTGGCAACAAATTCCACAGATATACCACATCTGACTAAAGTAATTTCTCCGCATCTCTGTTCTAAATGGATGTCCTTCAATCCTGAAGTTGTGCCCTCTTGTCCTAGACTCCCCATCCATGGGAAATAACTTTGCCATATCTAATCTGTTCAGGCCTTTTAACATTTGGAATGCTTCTATGAGATCCGCCCTCCCCCCTCCCCCCCCCATTCTCCTGAACTCCAGGGAATACAGCCCAAGAGCTGCCAGACATTCCTCATAGAGTAAAGCTTTCATTCCTGGAATCACTTGTGTGAATCTTCTCTGAACCCTCTCCAGTGTCAGTAAATAAGCAGCCAAAAACTGCACGCAGTATTCCAAGTGTGGTCTCACGAGTGCCTTATAGAGCCTCAACATCACATCCCTGCCCTTGTATTCTATACCTCTAGAAATGAATAGCAATATTGCATTTGCCTTCTGCACTACCGACTCAATCTGGAGGTTAACCTTTAGGGTATCCTATACAAGGACTCCCAAGTCTCTTTGCATCTCTGCATTTTGAATTCTCTCCCCATCTAAATAATAGTCTGCCCATTTATTTCTTTCACCAAAGTGCATGACCATACACTTTCCAACATTGTATTTCACTTGCCACTTCTTGTTTCCCCAACAGTACCCGATCCTCCACCTACCTTTGTATCTTTGGCAAATTTAGCCACAGATCTATTAATCCCATAGTCCAAATCATTGACATACATCGTAAAAAGCAGCGGTCCCAACACCAACCCCTGTGGAACTCTATTGGTAACCGGCAGCCAGCCAGAATAGGATCCCTTTATTCCCACCTTCTGTTTTCTGCTGATCAGCCAATGCTCCACCCATGCTAGTAACTTCCCTGTAATTACGTGGGCTCTTATTTTGCTAAGCAGCCTCATGTGCAGCACCTTGTCAAAGGCCTTCTGAAATACCAAGTACAACACATCTACTACATCTCCTTTGTCTACCCTGCTTGTAAGTTCCTCAAAAAATTACAGTAGGTTAGTCAGGCAGGATTTTCCTTTCGGGAAACCATGCTGGCTTAGGCCTATCTTGTCATGTCCCTCCAGGTATTCCGTAATCTCATCCCTAATAATCTATTCTAACAACTTCCCAACCACTGGTCTATAGTTTCCTTTCTGCTGCCTCCCACCCTTCTTAAATAGTGGAGTAACATTTGCAATTTTCCAGTCATCTGGTACAATGCCAGAATCTATCGATTCTTGAAACATCATTGTCAATGCCTCAGCAACCTCTCCAGCTACTTCCTTCAGAACCTGAGGGTGCATTCCATCAGGTCCAAGAGATTTATCCACCCTCAGACCATTAAGCTTCCTGAGCACCTTCTCAGTCGTAATTTTCACTGCACATACTTCACTTCCCTGACACTCTTGAATGTCTGGTATACTGCGGGTTTCTTCCACCATGAAGACTGATGCAAAATGCGCATTCAGTTCCTCTGCGATCTCTGCATGTCTCATTACAATATCTCCAGTGTCATTTTCTATTGGTCCTATATCTACCCTTGACCCTTTTACCCTTTATGTATTTAAAAAAGCTTTTAATACCACCTTTGATTATTAGTCGCCAACTTCTTTTCGTAACACTGGACAACAAATTTTTGCGAAAGTATTGTTCCCTCAGAATTTTTTTTTGTTTATGACAGACTGCTTGAAGATGAGCACAAATATGATTTCAGACTGCTTGTATCACGTAGGAATTTGGAGAAACAACAAATTAACTTTTATTGAATATAATGTGTTTAATTGCATAATGGTGCTGATGCTTTGCAATAGTTCAACTTAGTTAAAAATATTTTGTTAATGATTTTCATTTGTACTCAGTGTCTGAGGCTTCTCGCTTAAGTGTCCAACAATAATTCGCCAGCGTTGATGGATTCCAGTTGCCCTGGTATCTTTTCTCCATGACCGCAATGTCCTGTTAAAACTTTTCACCATGCTCATCACTAACAGCACCAAGATTTGCAGGGAAGAAGTCTAAGTGGGAATGCAGAAAATGAATTTTTAGTGACATGTTGCATTTCATGGTTTTATATGCTTGAAGCATGCTTTCAACCAGCTGCATGTAGTTTGGTGCTGTGTAGATGCCGAGAAAAATTTGAACAACTTCCTTGAATGCCTTCCATGTGATTTTCTCTGGACCTGCTAGAAATTCTTCAAGTTGCCTGTCATTGATGACCTGTTTGATTTGTGGACCAACAAAAATGCTTTCCTTAATCTTGGCATCAGTTATTCTGGGAAGCATCTGTCTCAAATATCAAAATCCTTTATAGAAATTTTTGTGCCTGGTGACAGCAAATTCCACCCTTACAGTCCTGAACCCAATAATTATTACTAAAACCTGTCCTGCCATGCAGCAGCTGCGCTGCCTAAGCGTGCCCAAGCATGCCTGGACAAGATAGGAAACTTTCCAGCTTACACTGTAGGCAACATTTTAATTGACTTGAATTATGAATTGAAATAATAAACGTAGGTTTATTAAAAAATGGTGCATGTTAGGGAAATTTCATGGTGATTTTCCTGATCAGTAGCCCAAAATTCATAAGGTACACCTAAAGGTATTCAGGAAGCAAAATCTTTGTTGTCCAGTAGAATTCATCCTTTTCTTCCTAACGGCCGTCTTAGTTTTCTTCTGCAAGTTTTTAAAAGCTTCCCAATCCTCTATTTTCCCACTAGCTTTGACTTCCTTTTATGCCCTCTCTTTTGCTTTTATTTTGGTTCTGATTTCACTTGTCAGTCATGGTAGTGTCCTCTTCCATTCGAAAATTTCTTCTTATTTGGAATATATCTGTCTTGCATTTCCCTCATTTTTCGCAGAAATTCCAGCCGTTGCTGCTCTGCTGTCCTTCCTGCTAGTGTCCCTTTCCAGTCAACCTTGGCCAGTTCCCCTCTCATGCCATTGTAATTTCCTTTATTCCACTGAAATATCGACACCTTAGAATTTAGTTTCTCCTTCTCAAATTTCAAAGCGAACTGGATCATGTTGCGATCACTGTTCCCTAAGGGTTCCTTAACCTTAAGCTCGCTTATCACCGCTGGATCATTGCACAACACCAAATCCAGCACAGCCAATCCCCTAGTAGGCTCAACGAGCTTTTCTAAAAAGCCATCCCTTAGATATACTACAAATTTTCTTTCTGGAGATCCAGTACTGACCTGGTTTTCCCAATCCATTTTCATGTTAAAATCCCAAACGATTATCATGACATTGCCCTTCTGACACACCTTTCCTATACCCTGCTGTAATTTGTAATCCACATCCCGGCTGCTGTTTGGAGGCATGTATACAACTGCCATTAGGGTCCTTTCACCCTTACCGTTTCTTGACCCAACCCATGGGGACTCTACACCTTCTGATCCTATGTCATCCTTTCTAATGATTTAATATTATGTCTTATACACAGGGCCACACCACCCCCTGTGCCTACTAACCTATCTTTCTGATACACCGTATATCCTTAGATGTCCAGCTCCCAATGGTAGCCATCCTTTAGCCAAGTTTCAGAGATGGCCACAACGTCATACTTGCCAATCTGTAGCTGAATTTCAAGATGGTCCATTTTATTTCTTATGCTGCATGCATTCAAATATAACACTATCAGTCTAGTATTTGTTGCTTTTTGTTTTAACTGCACCACGCCTCTATTGCCCTGTAACTCATCCCACTGGCTGTGATTATGCCTCATCTCCTGCCTGTCCTTTCTATCATCTCTGTTGCCCGCTATCTTTGATTTATTTCTATTTTCCCCTTCCTCAGACTTATCACTCTGGTTCCCATCCCCTTGCCAAATTAGTTTAAACCCTCCCTAACAGCTCTATTAAACCTGCCTGCTAGGATATTAGACCCCTTTGGGTTCAGGTGTAACCCATCTTTTTTGTGTAGGTCGTGCCTCCCCCAGAAGAGCCCCAGTGATCCAGGACTCTGAAACCCTGCCCCCTACACCAGTCTCTCAGCCACACATTAATATGCCTGATTATGTTATTCTTGCGCTCGTTAGCGTGTGGCACAGGCAGTACCTGGAGGTCTTGCTTTTCAGCTTCCTACCTAACTCCCTGAATTCTCTTTCAGGACCTCCTCCCTTTTTCTACCTATGTCATTGGTACCAAAGTGTACCAAGACTTCTGGCTGTTCACCCTCTCCCTTCAGAATACTCTGTATCCGATCCGAAACATCCCGTACCCTGGCACCTGGGAGGCAACACACCATGTGGGTATCTCTATCAGGCTGACAGAACCTCCCATTTGTTCCCCTCATTATGGAATCCCCTATGACTACTGCATTCCTCATCTTCCTCTTTCCTTCTGCACCATGGACCCAGGCTCAGTGCCAGAGACCCGATCGTCGTGGTCGTCCTTTGTCAGGTCACACCTCTCTACAGCATCCAAAACAAGGTGATGATTACTGATGGGGATGGCCACAGGGGTGCTCTCGACTGTCTGGGCTCTTCCCTTCCCTGACAGTCACCCACTCCTGCAGCCTCGGGGTGACAAACTCCCTGTAGCTCCTACCTCCCTCCTGCTTATCTTCCCTAATACCTCTGTTCTATCTCTTAAAATTAGTTGACAAGAATTGGATGCATTAGCCTAGTTGTGATCTGACCAGTCAGTGCTGTATACATGTTTAACATATCCTCCATTCTTTTGCACTCCGTGGCTCTGTTTACAAGTCCTGAGATCCCAATGGTTTTTTAAATGTTCTTTGCTGTTCAGCTTTAGGGATACATGTTCATAAGTATTTTACTCTTTTTTTTTGCTGATAAACCCTTTGGAACTCTCCCATTTCTGTTTTTTTCTCTCTTCCCTACTTTGTCATCCAAAATGAATTGTAGTTACGCTTCTGTATATTAAATATCTTCTGCCATATGCCTGCCCATTCTATGTCCTCTTGCTCACTATTTCTAACATTTACCCTTTATCACATTTCCAAGTTGTGTCCCATCTGAACATTTGGATATTTTACCTAGGCACTCATACTTGTAATTTCTTGATATCTGAAAAAAAAACATGGTATTAGTACCATTTGGATCACTAGTAATTACTATTCTGCAGAGTTCATATAAAAAAATCGACTTAATGCAAAATAAAACAAATTTTAATATGTTGTTACCTTCCCCTCATAATTTTTCTGCTTGATCTACTTCTGAAATTTTGTGGCAGTAAATTCTTCTTTGGTAAAGACTGGTTATTTAGTTTTCCAGGTACATCATCTGTTATCCTTTGAGCACTTCCTTATTCCAGATCCATCCCATCCCTATCTTACTGTCTGCATGCCACTGGAAGACATTTAGATTCTTTTTTTTACATTATTACATTCCCCTCTTAAGCCCTCTCTTTACCCATATTATTTTCCTTTTCAATTTTGTCACTTTTCTCTATTCAATCTGGTATTTATTTAAACTACTTAGTACAAGCCCAAGTGGACTGCACCAGAGAAAAACTCTTAGGTCATTGGTCCTAGATCTGTTAAAATGCTTTGCATCGATCCTGAACAGGACCTATGTGCCTGGAGTTTGTTCCAGTATACAAGAACTTAAAACCTTTCATCTTGAGTTTAGGCATACATTGATATGCTTGTTCTTATTTTACTCCCACTGTATTGTGATATTTTAGTAATCCAAATATTGCACATGAAGTCCTTTTTGAATTTGCCAATGATTTTCTTTGCCTCTAGTTATTGAATGTTCTGCACTGTTTCAATCCTGGTACCATGTCTGTCTAGCGCTTTGAATCACCTCTGACTGTTGTATGATTTGAGTCAGAGGAACGGAATCTGAATATTTTTGTTCACTGAAAAGACTGAGGAATTAGATTACAGTTTTACTGGAATATAAAGAGCCAGGTAAACTAAGTTCAAACCTAGAGTTGTAAATTGGGATTTAGAGTAAGAGAAGGCTGCAGGATGGAGTGAACCTTAGAAGAGACTTAGAAATCAAAAATATTGAAGTCATTGTATTTATAATTTGGACACTAGTAGGTAAGGAGCACTTAAAATACCTCAAATGAAACCTCCAAGTGATGTGTTCTTGATGAATTATAGATGGTAGAGATGTGAAGATCAGAAGGCACTGTGTAGGAGATGAATTTCTGAGGTGGAACGCAACTGTGATGATTTCAAATTGTTCGCCCTGGGAAATTTGATCAGCACTTCCAATAATGGATTGTGTTTGTGCTGATTATGTGATGTCAGTATCAAATTAGCATAGAATAACATAAGACCATAAGACATGGGAGCAGAAATAGGCCATTCAGCCCATTGAGCCTGCTCTGCATTTTATCATGGCTGATGTATTATCCCTTTCAACCCCATTCTCCTGCCTTCTTGCCATAACCTTTGGGACCCTAATTAAGAACCTATCAACCTCCACTTTAAATGTATTGTACCTAATGACTTGGCATCCTCAGACGTCTGTGGCAATGAATTCCACAGATTCACCACCCCTTGGCTAAAGAAATTCCTCCTGTTTTCTGTTCTAAAGGGACATCCTTTTATTCTGTGGCTGCGCCCTCTGATCCCAGACTCCCTCTGATCCCAGACTCCCAAACTATAGGAAAGATCCTCTTCATATTCACTCTGCCTGTGCCTTTCAATATTTGATAGATTTCAATATGGTACCCCTCATTCTTCTAAACTTCAGTGAGTAGAGGTTCAGAGCCATCGAACATTCTTCATATATTAATCCTGCAATTGCTGGGATCATTCTTGTGAACCTTCTCTGGGCTATCTCCAATGCCAGCACGTCCTTTCTTAGACAAAGATCACGATCAAGAGAAAATTTGCAGATGCTGGAAACCCAAGGAACACACACAAAATGTTGGAGGAACTCAGCAGGCCCAGGCAGCATCTATGGAAAAGATTATTGTCGGCGTTTCGAGACCTTTCATCAGGATGGAAAAAAGATGAGTCAGAGTAAGAAAGTTGGGGGGAGGAGGAAGAACTGCAAGGTGAAACTGGGGCGAGGGAAGGGTGAAGTCGGTGGTAGCGGGTTTGCAGTGAGCATATGGTCGAAGAGTCTAGGGCAGTAGAGATCAAAGTGAGAGTAGTGAGAGAGGGTTTCACTGAACTCCCATTGAAGGGGGGGATTTAAGCTTCTTCAGGGTAGGCATCCCTGGAAGAGATGTTGCAGTGTAGTCTGACCAGTGCCTTAAAATGCCTCAGCATTGCATTCTTGCTGTTATATTGTAGTCCTCTTGAAATGAATGCTGACATTGCATTTGCCTTCCTCAGCACAGACTCAAACTGCAAATTAACCTTCAGGAAGTCTTGCAAAAGAACTCCCAAGCCCCTTTGCCCTCTGATTTTTGAATATTCTCCCCATTTGGAAAATATTCTACGCACTTATTCTGCCAAAGTGCTTGGTCATGCTCTTTACATTGTATTCCATCTACCACTTCTTTATTCATTCTACCAATCCAAGTCTTTCTGCAGACTCCCTTCTTCCTCAACACTACCTGCACCTTCACCTATCTTGTATTGTCTACAAACTTGTCACAATTTCATTGTCCAAATTATTGACATATAGTGTGAAAAGAAGCTAGTCACCAGCAGCCAATCAGAGAACATAGAACATAGAGTAGTACAGCACAGTACAGGCCCTTCGGCCCACAATGTTGTGCCGACCCTTAAACCCTGCCTCCCATATAACCCCCCACCTTAAATTCCTCCATATACCTGTCTAGTAGTCTCTCAGATTTCACTAAGGCCCCCTTTAATCCCACTCTTTGCCTTCCGCCAGTCAGCCAATCTTCTGTCCATACTAGTATATTTTCTGTATTACCATGGATTCTAGTTTTGTTTAGCAGCCTTGTGTGCAGCATCTTGTCAAGGGCTTCTGAAAATCCAAGTAAACAATATTATTGGGGCAAATTATGTCATGTGATACTTATTCTTAAACCTTGTCTCCTGACTTCATAATCCTTTCTCATATCTGGCTCAGGTTCTTTTGTCCTACTCTTGGCCAAGCTTCTGATTGAACTTTTTATCCTGACTGTGACTTCGACATCCCCCACCTCATCCCTGTACATGGGTCCAGCACCTGTTTTCACTTTGCATTTGACATTGATATAGTAATAAAGATGTGAAAGACATCTCAGCAGTGATTGATACTTTGAGCCTTGGATGCTGCTGAATTTTGTTGTGACCGGTCATTAGACAATTTCAGTGGAATCTGGTTAATTGGGACACATCAGGACCAGTATATTTTGGCCTGATTAAGCAGCTGCCTCAATTCAATCAAATTTATTAAAAAGATGTAAAAAAAAAGACAAATTATGATTTAACTGAATAACAATTTATGTATTTAAATGAAATACAGAACAAATTGGAGAACTACCAATACCTCTGAGTTAGTCCCTAATAGTTATCAACAGAGGATTTCATTCAGTGTACACTCAGTCTCAAAGCTTGAACTGTGGTGAGTAAACCAGTTCCAAATTGTCTTGCTACTTATTTCTTGTTAACTATCAGTGACAAACATCACTGCATTTTGAACACAAATACAAATTGACAATGTATCATAAGTACAGTGTAGTGTCTAATGGCCGCACAAGTGCATGTGATTGACGCTAGATAGAAGCTGTTCAGAAACAGACTCCTGGTTCATTTAAGTGGCATGGTGTCCCAAATAAATAAAGGCCATCCTGGATATTTTCTCAATTAGTTTTTTTTTCTTTAAGAGTTGTCCCAAATTGATTAACTTGTCCAATTAACAGGAATCCACTGTACTGTATATACTCACCCTTTTGTGCATTTCCACCTACAGCAGCAGATTTATATACTAATATAAGATTTTGGTGTTATCTTGGAAATAAGATTTTAATCAACTTGAGAATGATGAAAATTCATTAGTTTTCAGATTTGAATTTGAAGAAATTCAAAGCATTTTAAGAAATTGTCTCTTGAATTTCATTAATATTTCCAAATATTTCTCATGTTTGTGATCAAATAACTTTTTTTTCCTCTTTCTGTGCAGTTATGGTTCAGGAGGACTACCACCGTAACAATCCTTATCACAACGCAGTACATGCTGCTGACGTGACTCAGGCCATGCACTGTTACCTAAAGGAATCAAAGGTAAAATAAGTGTCAAGTGACTGATACTTTCAAGTTTTGTCCCTTGGCTGTTAAATGCAGCCATCAGCAGTATATAGAACCTATTTGAATTCAACTAATTTTCCTAAAATATAGTGATCTGCTGCCATCATTATTTTGTATAAAGAAAGAATGCTGTGATTGTTTTCTCAAATCAATAAGATGAAAAGCATTAACATTAAACATATAACTATGTTTCTTTCCAAATGTACTGATTGATTTATTGATTATTTCTACCGTTTTCTATTTTATTTCAGATTTTGAATATAGTATCTTCGTGTTACCGATTTTATATTTATCCCCTCTTCACAGTGAAACTGATAGGCTAAGTTTATATTGTCTTGAGAATAATCAAAAACAGATATAAAGATGGGAAAACATGACCTCTATGTTCATACAAGGTTTTAAATATCAGAGTTCTTTCTAGAAACTACAATAAAATGCATGCCCAAAATGAAATCTCAATCTTATATTTGTATAAGAAAATAACTAACATTAAAAATATTTACTCCAAATAGTTCCTATGTCTACATATAATAATTTTTCTCGCTCATTTAAAGCAGGTAGTTCCGACCCAGCTATTGTATAAATCTTCTCTCTCCTTCATACTTGTATCTACAATAAAAGGACTCTCCTTGCATGATACTTTCAGGAGAGGCTGGACTGGATCAGGAATTGGGAGGAAGCTTTTTTAATTCGCATGGCATCCACAGCAATACTCAGGCAAAGGTTCTGATACTCGGTTATTTCAGATTTTGAACATTAAAGTAACAGTGGTGGAAGGAGGCCATGTAATTAACATTCTGACCAATATTAGCTTCAAATAGCAATTTGCAATTATCTAGTATGCAATTACATTTTTATATACAGTGGATTCCAGTTAATTGAGACATATTGGGACCAATACATTTTGGCCCAGTTAAGCGTGTGCCCCAATTAGATGAAGTTTCATGGAAATAATTAAAAAGGTATGGGGGGGGGGGGGGGAGAAAAGGCAAACTACTACTTAACTGAGTGACACAGTATGTATTTAAACAAAATACAGAACACATCAAATCACTACTAATACTGCTACAATACTATAAACAATGTTAGTTCTTAATAGCTATTGACAGAGGAATTCATCCAGTATGTATGTTGCTGCATTCTTTTGATTGGCTGTAAGTGAAGAAAATTAACACAAGCACCTAATGCAGATAATGGACTACCTTCAAAATTTAAAGTAAATTTATTATCAAAGTACATTTATGTCACCATATATAACACTGGGATTCTTGCAGGCATTCTCAATAAATCCATCATAGAATAATAACCATAAGAGAATCAATGAAATACACAACCAACTTGGGCTTTCAACCAGCGTGCAAAAGACACTCTGTGCAAATAGAAGAAGAAAAATAATAATAGTAATAATAAGCAAATGTAGCCCCCCGGCCACCCTCAGGGTCGCTTGGCTCGCTGTCGTCTAGGGAAATAGCCCTCGGCCCCGCCAGACTGGGTAATAGTTTGTGTGGATGCTGTGTAATGTACCCCACCCCGCCCAAATAACAGACATACACCAGATACGATTAAATGATTTACAGTTTATAGATATTACTGGAACTATATAATTAATAAAATAAAATATAAAAGGAAAATAAAAGGCGCCACACTTATCAAAGTTCAATCTCTTCGTGCACAAAAACAGTTGGAACTCAGGACCCTTCTTCTTCACCCTGCGACCCCACGGACCGCCTCGACCAGCCGCCTGGGACCAACAACGGTGGCCGACCAGATACTCCACACGAGTCCGTCTCCGTCTCCGTCTCCCCTCCTCACCGAACGCCCCGCTCAGGGTCCGACTCCGTTTGCGGACTCACAGCAGCTGGCCCATTTTCTTTCTTTCTTTCTTTCTTTCTTTCTCTTTCTCTCTCTCTCTCTCTTTCTCTCTCTCTCTCTCTCTCTCTCTCTCTCCCTCTCTCTCTCCCTCTCTCTCTCCCTCTCTCTCTCCCTCTCTCTCTCTCCCTCTCTCTCTCTCCCTCTCTCTCTCTCCCTCTCTCTCTCTCTCCCTCTCTCTCTCTCTCCCTCTCTCTCTCTCTCCCTCTCTCTCTCTCTCCCTCCCTCTCTCTCTCCCTCTCTCTCTCCCTCTCTCTCTCCCTCTCTCTCTCCCTCCCTCTCTCCCTCCCTCTCTCCCTCCCTCTCTCCCCCCCTCCCTCTCTCCCCCCCCCCCCCGCCTTCTGCCCCAAAACCCCGGGCATACAAAAACTTCCAGATACACCAAAATCATAGCAACTATCCCAATTGGTTCATAACATCCTCTTATCACCCCCTAACCCACAACAAGCTGCTAGCGCAAAGCTTTCTCAGCGTTTAACATAACAAAGAAGCATTCCCGATTATAACATAACAAAGAAGCCATTTTAATTGGCCTCCGCAGTAACATAAAAGACGAAACCCCCTTACCAAATAAGCAATAAATATTGAGAACATGAGATGCAGGGTCCTTGAAAATGAGTCCATAAATTGTGGGAAGGTTTCAATGATGGGCGAGTGAAGGTATCCCCTTTGATTCAAGAGTCTGATGGTTGAGGGGTAATAATTGTTCCTGAACATGGTGGTGTGAGTCCTGAGCCTCCTCTACCTTCAACCGGATGACAGCAGTGAGAAGAGAGCTCTGATGTTGGGAGTCCTTGACATTAGATGCTGCTTTCCTGCGGCAATGCTCTGTGTAGATGCGCTCAATGGTGGGGAGGGCTTTACATGTGATGCACTGGGCCATATCCACTATTTTTTTGTAGTATTTTCTGTTCAAGGTCATTGGTATTTCCATACCAGGCCATAATGTAACCAGTCAATATACTCTCCACAACACAGCTATAGATGTTTGATATCGTTTAAGATGTCATGCCAAATTTTTCTAAACTCTCAAAGGAAGTAGAGGCCTGCTGTGCTTTCGTTGTTATTGCAGTCATGTGCTGGGCCAGGACACGTCCTCCAGAATGATAACATTGAGGAATATAAAGTTACTGACCCTCTCCACCTCTGATCCTCTGCGCACTCGCTCGTGAACCTCTTGTTGCCTTCTCCTGAAGTTAATAATAAGCTCCTTGGTCTTGCTTACAGAGGTTGTTGTTATGGCACCATTCAGCCAGATTTTCAACCTCCCTCTTGTATGCTGATTCATCGTCACCTTTGATTCGGCCTACAACAATGTTGTTGTCAGCAAATTTGAATATGGCGTTGGAGCTGTGTGTAACCACACAGTCATAAGTGTAAAGTGAATGGAACAGGGAACTAAGCACATAGCCTTGTGTTGCACCTGTGCTGATCAAGATCTTGGAGGAGATGTTGTTGCCAATCCAAACTGACTGGGACTGCAAGTGATGAAATCGAGGATCCACTTCCACAAAAAGATATTGAGGCCAAGGTCTTGGAGCTTATTGATTAGTTTTGAGGGGATGATGGTCTTGAATGCTGAGCAGTAGTCGATAAAGAGCATCCTGATGTATAAGACCATATAATATGAGTGAGTGTCAGAGTAGAGGGAGACAGAGTGGGAGTGCTTTGGTTCAACGGGGCTTCAGCGGTAACGGGTCAAGGCGAGGTAGGTTGCCTGTGTAGAAGTATGTGTGAGGCTGATGTTCTATGCTCGGTGTCAGATGTGGCAAGTCCTGGAGACACCCAGTCTCCAGGGCGGCCACATCTGCGCCGGGTGTGTTGAGCTGCATCTCCTTGGGGATTGCGTTAGGGAACTGGAGATGCAGCTCGATGGCCTTTGTCTGGTCAGGGAGAGCAAGGAGGTAATAGATAGGAACTATAGACAGGTAGTCACACCGGAGCGTCGGGAAACAGATAAGTAGGTAACAGTCAGAGGGAAGGGCAAGGGTCAGATACTTGAGCATACCCCAGTGGCTGTCCCCCATAACAATAAGTACTCCTGTTTGAGTACTTTTGGGGGGGGGGGGTGGTGGATGGCCGACCTGAGGGAAGCAACAGTGGCCGCGCCTCTGGTACAGAGTCTGGCCTGTGGTTCAGAAGGGTAGGGAAAGGAAGAGGATGGCAGCAGTGATAGAGGACTCTATAGTTAGGGGGTCAGACAGGCGATTCTGTGGATGCAGGAAAGAAACACGGATGGTCATTTGCCTCCCAGGTGCCAGGGTCCAGGATGTTTCTGATCGTGTCCACAATATCCTGAAATGGGAAGGAGAACAGCCAGAGGTCGTGGTACATATTGGTACCAACAACATGGAAACATAGAAACATAGAAAATAGGTGCAGGAGTAGGCCATTCGGCCCTTCGAGCCTGCACTGCCATTCAGTATGGCTGATCATCCAACCCAGAACCCTGCACCAGCCTTCCCTCCATACCCCCTGATCCCTTTAGCCACAAGGGCCATATCTAACTCCCTCTTAAATATAGCCAATGAACTGGCCTCAACTGTTTCCTGTGGCAGAGAATTCCACAGATCCACCACTCTCTGTGTGAAGAAGTTTTTCCTAATCTCGGTCCTAAAAGGCTTCCCCTTTATCCTCAAACTGTGACCCCTCGTTCTGGACTTCCCCAACATCGGGAACAATCTTCCTACATCTAGCCTGTCCAATCCCTTTAGAATTTTAGGAACATAGGTAGGAAAAGGCAGGTGGTCCTGAAAGCAGACAACAGGGAGTTAGGAAAGAAGTTGAGAAGCAGGACCTCAAAAGTAGTAATCTCGGGATTACTGCCTGTGCCACGTGGCAGTGAGTATAGGAATAGAATGAGGTGGAGGATGAATGCATGGCTGAGAGATTGGAGCAGGCGGCGGGGATTCAGATTTCTGGATCATTGGGACCTCTTTTGGGACGGGCATGACCTGTACAAAAAGGACGGGTTGCATTTGAATCTCAAGGGACCAACATCCTGGCAGGGAGTTTTGCAAAGGTTATTAGGGGGAGTTTAAACTAGAATTGCTGGGGGGTGGGAACTGAAATGAAGAGACGGAGCAAGAGGCGGATGGCTCACAAATAGAGAAAGCTTGGAGACAGCGGGGGAGGGAGGATACACAGGTGATAGAGAAGGGATGCGCTCAGACCGATGGTTTGAGATGTGTCTATTTTAATGCAAGGAGAATTACGAACAAAGCAGATGAGCTTGAAGTGTGGATCAGTACTTGGAGCTATGATGTTGTGGCCATTACAGAGACTTGGATGGCTCAGGAGCAGGAGTGGTTACTTCAAGTGCCGGGTTTTAGATGTTTCAGAAAGGACAGGGAGGCAAAAGAGGTGCTTGCATGGCACCGTTGATCAGAGATAGTATCACAGCCGTAGAAAAGGAGGAAGTCATGGAGGGCTTGTCTGTGGAGTCTCTGTGGGTGGAAGTTAGAAACAGGAAGGGGTCAATAACTCTACTGGGTGTTTTTTCTAGACCACCCAATAGTAACAGGGACATCGAGGAGCAGATAAGGAGACAGATTCTGGAAAGGTCTAATAATAACAGGGTTCTGGTGGAAGATTTTAATATCCCAAATATCGATTGGCATCTCCCTAGAGGAAGGGGTTTAGATGGGGTGGAGTTTGTTAACTGTGTTCAGGGAGGTTTGTTGACACATTATGTAGATAAGCCTACAGGAGGAAAGGCTGTACTTGATCTGGTACTGGGAAATGAACCTGGTCAGGTGTCAGATCTCTCAGCGGGAGAGCATTTTGGAGATGGTGATCAGAATTCTCTCTCCTTTACCATAGCACTGGAGGGGGCTAGGAACAGACAAGTTCGGAAAGCGTTTAATTGGATTGAGGGGAAATATTGAGGCTATCAGGCAGGAACTTGGAAGCATAAATTGGGAACAGATGTTCTCAGGGAAACGTGTAAGAAATGTGGCAAATGTGCACGGGATACTTGCATGGAGTTCTGCATAGGTGCATTCCAATGAGACAGGGAAAGGATGGTAAGGTACAGGAACCGTGGTGTACAAAGGCTGTTGTAAATCTAGTCAAGCAGAAAAGAAGAGCTTATAAAAGGTTCAAAAAAACTGGGTAATGTTAGAGATCTAGAAGATTATAGGGCTAGCAGGAAGGAGCTAAATAATGAAATTAGGAGAGCCAGAAGGGGCCATGAGAATGTCTTGGTGAGCAAGATTAAAAAAACCCTGAGACATTCTACAAGTATTTGAAGAGCAAAAGGATAAGACGTGAGAGAATAGGACCAATCAAGTGTGACAGGGGAAAAGTGTGTATGGAACCGGCAGAGACGACAGATGTACTTAATGAATACTTTGCTTCAGTATTCACTATGGAAAAGGATCTTGGCGATTGTAGGAATGAGTTACAACGGGCTGAAAAGCTTGAGCATGTAGATATTAAGGAAGAGGATGTGCTGGAGCTTTTGGAAAGCGTCAAGTTGGATAAGTCACTGGTACCGGATGAGATGTACTCTAGGCTACTGTGGAAGGCGAGGGAGGAGATTGCTGAGCCTCCTGTGATGATCTTTGCCTCATCAATGGGGATGGGAGAGGTTCCAGAGGATTGAAGTGTTGTGGATGTTGTATCCTTATTCAAGAAAGGGAGTAGAGATAGCCCAGGAAATTATAGACCAGTGAGTCTTACTTCAGTGGTTGGTAAGCTGATGGAGAAGATCCTGAGAAGCAGGATTTGTGAACATTTGAAGAGACATAATATGATTAGGATTAGTCAGTGTGGCTTTGTCAAAGGCAGGTCATGCCTTATGAGCCTGATTTTAATTTTTTGAGGATGTGACTAAACACACTGATGAAGGTAGAGCAGTAGATGTAGTGTATATGGATTTCAGCAAGGCATTTGATAAGGTACCCCGTGCAAGGCTTATTGAGAAAGTAAGGAGGCATGGAATCCAAGGGGGCATTGCTTTGTGGATCCAGAACTGGCTTGCCCACAGAAGGCAAAGAGCAGTTGTAGACGGGTCACATTCTGCATGGAGGTTGGTGACCGGTGGTGTGCCTCAGGGATCTGTTCTGGTACCCCTATTCTTTGTGATTTTTATAAATGACCTGGATGAGGAAGTGGAGGGATGGGTTAGTAAATTTGCTGATGACACAAAGGTTGGAGGTGTTGTGGATAGTGTGGAGGGCTATCAGAGGTTACAGCTGGACATTGATAGGATGCAGAACTGGGCTGAGAAGTGGCAGATGGAGTTCAACCCAGATAAGTGTAAGGTGGTTCATTTTGGTAGGTCAAATATGATGGCAGAATATTGCATTAATAGCAAGACTCTTGGCAGTGTGGAGGATCAGAGGGATCTTGGGGTCTGAATCCATTGGACACTCAAAGCTGCTGTGCAGGTTGACTGTGTGGTTAAGAAGGCATACGGTGCATTGGCCCTCATCGATCGTGGGATTGAGTTTAGGAGCCGAGAGGTAAAGTTGCAGCTAGAAAGGACCCTGGTCAGACCCCACTTGGAAACCTGTGCTCAGTTCTGGTCACCTCACTACAGGAAGGATATGTCATCTGTAGAAAATGTGCAGAGGAGATTTACAAGGGTATTGTCTGGATTGGGGAGCATGCCTTATGAGAATTGTTGAGTGAACTCGGCCTTTTTCCTTGGAGTGACGGAGGATGAGAGGTGACCTGACAGAGGTATGTAAGATGATGAGAGGCATTGATAGTGTGGATAGTCAGAGGCTTTTTCTCAGGTCTGAAATGGCTAACATGAGACGTCACAGTGTTAAGGTGCTTGGAAGTAGGTACAGAGGAGATGTCAGGGGTAAGTTTTTTTTTATGCAGATTGGTGAGTGCGTGGAATAGGCTGCTGGCGATGGTGGTGAAGGCAGATACGATAAGGTCTTTGAAGAGAATCCTGGATAGGTACATGGAGCTTAGAAAAAATGAGCTATGGGTAACCCTAGGTAATTTCTAAGGTAAGAGCCTCCTCGGCACAGCTTTGTGGGCCAAAGGGCCTGTATCGTGCTGTAGGGTTCCTCTGTTCCCTGTATAGGAGCAGAAGTAGGCCATTTGACCCTTCGGGTCTGCTCCGCCATTCAATCATGGGCTGATCCAATTCTCCCAGTCATTCCCACTCCCCTGCCTTCTTCCCACACCCTTTGATGCCCTGGCTAATCAAGAACCTATCTATCCCTGCCTTAAATGCACCCAACGACTTGGCCTCCACAGCCACTCGTGGCAACAAATTCCACCCTTTGACTAAAGTAATTTCTCTGCATCTCTGTTCTAAATGGATGTCCTTCAATCCTGAAGTCATACCCTCTTGTTGTAGACTACCCTACCATGGGAAGTAACTTTGCCATATGTAATCTGTTCAGGCCTTTTAACATTCGGAATGTTTCTAAGTGATTCCCCCTCACTCTCCTGAACTCTAGGGAATACAGCCCAAGAGCTGCCAGACGTTCCTCATATGGTAACCCTTTATTCCTGGAATCACTCTCCTGTATCTTCTCTGAACTCTCTCCAATGTTAGTAAAATAAGGAGCCCAAAACAGCACACAGTATTCCAACTGTGGTCTCATGAGTGCCTTATAGAGCCTCAACATCACATCCCTGCTCTTATATCCTTTACCTCTAGAAATGAATGCCAACATTGCATTCACCACCATCTCAACCTGGATATTAACCTTCAGGGTATCCTACACAAGGACTCCCAAGTCCCTTTGGATCTCTGCATTTTGAATTCTCTCCCCATAGTCTGCCCATTTATTTCTTCCACCAAAGTGCATGATCGTACACTTTCCAATATAGTATTTCATTTGCCACTTCTTTGCCCATTCCCCCTGTTACGTACCCCGTAACTGGGTTGCCAAACCAGCAGAAATGGATCACTCAGTTGGAGTCTGGATTACTAGAACTAAGAAAGTTTTATTAAAGAAACAAGTAACACAGTACTCTAATCAAAAGGATAATGAATGCAACAGTTCAGCAATGATAAACATGCATGTACACAGAATTCAGATAACAGGATCAATCAAGCTCTATCGTTGTCTAGGGGTAAATGACCAATTTCAAAGTGACGCAAAGTTCAGTTCAATTTAGTTCAGTTCAGTTCGCAGACAGTGGGGGGAAGGAGAGAGAGGGAGCAAAACAAATGAATATTCAAACGGCTCCCACACACAGACCTTCACAGTCAGCTTTCGTGCGAGCCCTTTGTGATGTCATCTGAGGTCACCGACCATGACCCTTCCGTTTCCAGATACGAATCGTTTCCCTGCGGTGAACCTGGCACCCAAGCAAGGGTGGACACACACCAGGTTCCCGCCGATCGTGCCTTTCCACCCTGAGCGTCTATGGCTTGATCCCGCGATCAGCCGTCCAGAAGCTTCCCACCGACTTGTGAGAGGCGCACCGCTTCCAGGGTCTCGTTACCTCGGGTGTTGTGTGTGTGTTCTGCCTTACCAAACCTGTCCCTTTTTATCCCCCTGCTGGGGTATCGCCTGTCCATCACTTCAAACAGTTCAGGGTTCAAAGGGGAAGCCGCTCTTGACAGCTCTCCTTCCTTCATTAACATCTCCACATGCTGTTCCATTGTTTTCCTTATCTCTCTCTCTCCTGAAGACAGGTGGCAGACCAACTGCTGATTCCACAGGACAGCTAACATCTTAATCTATGTGTATTCTTGTCACACCGCTAACTATCCGAGTCTCTCTGCAGCCTCTCTGTTTCCTCAACACTACCTGCTCCTCCACCTACCTTTGCATCATCAGCAAATTTAGCCACAAATCCATTAATCCCATGCTGGCTTTGGCCTATCTTGTCATGTGCCTCCAGGTACACCGTAATCGCATCCCTAACAATCGATTCCAGCAACTTGCCATCCACTGATGTCAGGCTAACAAGTCTATAGTTTCCTTTCTGCTGCCTCCCACCCTTCTTAAATAGTGGAGTAACATTTGCAATTTTCCATTCATCTGGTACAATGCCAGAATCTATCGATTCTTGAAAGATTATTGTTAATGCCTCCGCATTCTCTCCAGCTACTTCCTTCAGAACCCGAGTGTGCATTCCGTCAGGTCCAGGAGATTTATCCACCCTCGGACCATTAAGCTTCCTGAGCACCTTCTCAGTCGTAATTTTCACTGCACATACTTCACTTCCCTGACACTCTTGAATGTCCGGTATACTGCAGATGTGTTCCACTGTGAAGACTGATGCAAAATACGCACTCAGTTCCTTTGCCATCTCTGCGTCTCTCATTACAATATCTTCAGCGTCATTTTCTGTTGGTCCTATATCTACCCTCAACTCTCTTTTACCCTTTATATACTTAAAAAAGCTTTCAGTATCTTCTTTGATCTTAGTCGCCAGCTTCCTTTCATAATTCATTTTTTCCTTCCTAATGACTTTCTTAGTTTCCTTCTGCAAGTTTTTTAATGCTTCCCAATCCTCTATCTTCCCACTAGCTCTGGCTTCCTTGTATGTTCTCTCTTTTGCTTTTACTTTGGTTCTGACTTCACTTGTTAGCCGCGGTAGTATCTTTCTTCCATTCAAAAATTTCTTCTTATTTGGAATATATCTATCTTGCGCTTCCCTCATTTTTTGCAGAAACTCCAGCCATTGCTGCTCTGCTGTCCTTTCTGCTACTGTCGTTTCCAGTCAACTTTGCCAGTTTCTCTCTCATTCCATTGTAACTTCCTTTATTCCACTGAAATATCGACACATTGGAATTTAGCTTCTCCTTCTCAAATTTCAAAGTGAACTGGATCATATTGTGATCACTGTTCCCTAAGGGTTCCTTATCCTTCAACTCTCATCATCTCCAGATCATTGCACAACACCCAGTCCAGCACAGCTGATCCCCTAGTGGACTCAACAACAAACTATTCTAAAATGCCATCCCTCAGACATTGTACAAATTCTCTGTCTTGAGGTCCAGTGCTGGCCTGGTTTTTCCAATTTACTTTCTTGTTAAAATCCTAAATGATCATCATGATATTGCCCTTCTGACATGCCTTTTTTATCTCCTGCTATAAATTGTAATCCACATCCCAGCTGCTGTTTAGAGGCCTGTATACAACTGCCGTTAGGGTCCTTTTACCCTTGCCATTTCTTAACTCATCCCATAGAGACTCTACACCTTCCGATCCTATGTCATCCCTTTCTAATGGTTTAATATTATTTCTTACACACAGGGCAACACCTCCTCTGCCTACTAACCTTTCTTTCCGATACACCATATATCCTTGGACATTCAGCTCCCAATGGCAGCCATCCTTTAGCCAAGTTTCAGAGATGGCCACAACGTCATACTTGCCAATCTGTAGCTGAATTTCAAGATGGTCCATTTTATTTCTTATGCTGCATGCATTCAAATATAACACTTTCAGTCTAGTATTTGTTGCTTTTTGTTTTAACTGCACCACGCCTCTATTGCCCTGTAACTCATCCCACTGGCTGTGATTATGCCTCATCTCTTGCCTGTCCTTTGTATCATCTCTGTTGACCATAAGATATAGCAGCAGAATTAGGCTATTTGGCCCATTGAGTCTGCTCCACCATTTCATTATGGCTGATCCAATTTTCCTCTCAGCCCCAATCTCCTGTCTTCACCCCGTAGCCCTTCAAGCACAGACCAATCAAGAATCTATCAACCACTGCCTAAAATATACATAAAAGTACTTGACTCCACATGCCTGTGGCAAAGAATTCCACAGATTCACCACCACTTCTCCTCATCTGTCTTCTGAGGAGTTGGTGCAGGGAGCAGGGTTTTAGATTTTTGGATCATTGGGATCTCTTCTGGGCAAGGTGGGACCTGTACAGATTGGATGGGTTGCACCTGAACTCGAGGGGGAGCAATATCCTTGCAGGTAGGTTTGCTAGCATGGTTCGGGAGGGTTTAAACTGCAAACCCCATTTCCAGAAAAGTTGGGATATTTCCCAAAATGCAATAAAAACAAAAATCTGTGATATGTTAATTCACGTGAACCTTTATTTAACTGACAAAAGTACAAAGAAAAGATTTTCAATTGTTTTACTGACCAACTTAATTGTATTTTGTAAATATACACAAATTTAGAATTTGAAGGCTGCAATACACTCAACAAAAGTTGGGACAGAGTTAAAATAAGATTGAAAAGTGCACAGAATATTCAAGTGACACCGGTTTGGAAGACTCCACATTAAGCAGGCTAATTGGTAGCAGATGAGGTATCATGACTGGGTGTAAAAGTAGCATCCATCAAAGGCTCAGTCTTTGCACGCAAGGATGGGTCGTGGTTCACCCCTTTGTGCCAAAATTCATGAGAGAATTGTTAGTCAGTTCAAAAGGAACATTTCTCAACGCAAGATTGCAGAGAATTTAGGTCTTTCAACATCTACAGTACATAATATTGTGAAAAGATTCAGAGACATCTCAGTGCGTAAAGGGCAAGGTCGGAAACCACTGTTGAATGCGCGTGATCTTCGAGCCCTCAGGCGGCACTGCCTAAGAAACCGTCATGCTACTGTGACAATTATAGCCACCTGGGCTTGGGAGTACTTCGGAAAACCATTGTCACTCAACACAGTCTGTCGCTGCATCCAGAAATGCAACTTGAAACTGTATTACGCAAGGAGGAAGCCATACATCAACTCTATGCAGAAACGCCGGCGAGTTCTGTGGGCCCAAGCTCATCTGAGGTGGACCGAAAGACTGTGGAACCGTGTGCTGTGGTCAAATTGAGTCCACATTTCAGCTAGTTTTCGGAAAAAACGGGCGTCAAGTTCTCCGTGCCAAAGATGAAAACGACCATCCAGATTGTTATCAGCGATAGGTGCAAAAGCCAGCATCTGTGATGGTATGGGGGTGCATCAGTGCCCACGGCATGGGTGAGTTGCATGTATGTGAAGGTACCATTGACTCCGAGGCGTATATTAGGATTTTAGAGAGACGTATGTTACCATCAAGGCGACGTCTCTTCCCGGGACGTCCATGCTTATTTCAGCAGGACAATGCCAGACCACATTCTGCACAGGCTACAACAGCATGGCTTTGTAGACACAGTGTGCGTGTGCTTGACTGGCCTGCTGCCAGTCCAGATCTATCTCCTATTGAAAATGTATGGCGCATCATGAAGAGGAGAATCAGACAACGGAGACCACGGACTGTTGATCAGCTGAAGTCTTATATCAAGCAAGAATGGACAAAATTTCCAATTGCAAATCTATTACAATAAGTATCCCCAATTCCAAAACGATTAAAAAGTGTTATTAAAAGGAAAGGTGATGTAACACAATGGTAAACATGCCTCTGTCCCAACTTTTGTTGAGTGTGTTGCAGCCATCAAATTCTAAATTTGTGTATGTTTACAAAATACAATTAAGTTGGTCAGTAAAACTATTGAAAATCTTTTCTTTGTACTTTTGTCAGTTAAATAAAGGTTCACGTGAATTAACATATCACAGATTTTTGTTTTTATTCTATTTTGGAAAATATCCCAACTTTTCTGGAAATGGGGTTTGTAATTTGCAAGGGGGATGGGACCCGGAGCGATAGAGCAGTGAAAGAAGTGCATGGAGTAAAGCCAGATCTAACATATAGAGAGGCTTTGAGGAAAGAGAAGCAGAATAAACGGTGTAAAGGTAATAAGGTAGAAGGGCTGAAATGTGTGCCTCAATGTAAGGAGCATCAGGAACAAAGGTGATGAACTGAGAGCTTGGATACATACATGGAATTATGATGTAGTGGCCATTACAGAAACTTGGCCGGCACCAGGGCAGGAATGGATTCTCAATATTCCTGGATTCCAGTGCTTTAAAAGGGATAGAGAGGGGGGAAAAGGGGAGGAGGGGTAGCATTACTGGTCGGGGATACTATTACAGCTACAGAAAGGGTGGGTAATGTAGTAGGATCCTCTTTTGAGTCAATATGGGTGGAAGTCAGTAAATGGAAGGAAGCAGTTACTCTATTGGGGGTATTCTATAGGCCCCCTGGTAGCAGCAGAGATACAGAGGAACAGATTGGGAGGCAGATTTTGGAAAGGTGCAAAAATAACAGGGTTGTTATCATGGGTGACTTTAACTTCCCTAATATTGATTGGCACCTGATTAGTTCCAAGGCTTTAGATGGGGCAGAGTTTGTTAAGTGTGTCCAGGACGGATTCCTGTCATAGTATGTGGACAGGCCGACCAGGGGGAATGCCATACTAGATCTAGTACTAGGTAATGAATGGGGTCAGGTCACAGATCTCTCAGTGGGTGAGCATCTGGGGGACAGTGACCACCACTCCCTGGCCTTCAGCATTATCATGGAAAAGGATAGAAACAGAGAGGACAGGAAATCTTTTAATTGGGGAAGGGCAAATTATGAGGTTATGAGGCTATAAGGCTAGAACTTGCGGGTGTGAATTGGGATGATGTTTTTGCAGGGAAGTGTACTATGGACATGTGATCGATGTTTAGAGATCTCTGGCAGGATGTCAGGGATAAATTTGTCCCGGTGAGGAAGATAAAGAATGGTAGGGTGAAGGAACCATGGGTGACAAGTGAGGTGGAAAATCTAGTCAGGTGGAAGAAGGCAGCATACATGAGGTTTAGGAAGCAAGGATCAGAGGAGTCTATTGAGGAATATAGGGTAGCAAGAAAGGAGCTTAAGAAGGGGCTGAGAAGAGCAAGAAGGGGGCATGAGAAGGCCTTGGCGAGTAGGGTAAAGGAAAACCCCAAGGCATTCTTCAATTATGTGAAGAAGAAAAGGATGACAGGAGTGAAGGTAGGACCTTCAGATAAAGGTGGGAAGATGTGCCTGGAGGCTGTGGAAGTGAGCGAGGTCCTCAATGAATACTTCTCTTCGGTATTCACCAATGAGAGGGAACTTGATGATGGTGAGGACAATATGAGTGAGGTTGATGTTCTGGAGCATGTTGATATTAAGGGAGAGAAGGTGTTGGAGTTGTTAAAATACATTAGGACGGATAAGTCCCCGGGGCCTGATGGAATATTCCCCAGGCTGCTCCACAATGCGAGGGAAGAGATTGCTGAGCCTCTGGCTAGGATCTTTATGTCCTCGTTGTCCACGGGAATGGTACCGGAGGATTGGAGGGAGGCGAATGTTGTCCCTTTGTTCAAAAAAGGTAGTAGGGATAGTCCGGGTAATTATAGACCAGTGAGCCTTGCGTCTGTGGTGGGAAAGCTGTTGGAAAAGATTCTTAGAGATAGGATGTATGGGCATTTAGAGAATCATGGTCTGATCAGGGATAGTCACCATGATTTATGAAGGGCAGATCGTGTCTAACAAGCCTGATAGAGTTCTTTGAGGAGGTGACCAGGCATATAGATGAGGGTAGTGCAGTGGATGTGATCTATATGGATTTTAGTAAGGCATTTGACAACGTTCCACACGGTAGGCTTATTCAGAAAGTTCGAAGGCATGGGATCCAGGGAAGTTTGTCCAGGTGGGTTCAGAATTGGTTGCAGAATACATATCTTAAAGTTGCTGCTGATGGTTTAGACCTACCGTATGTAGTTCATTTGTGTAACACTTTAAAGGAATTGGACTGCACATACAAGATGAAAATCCTGGTACTTTTTCAGTGATTTAGCACACTGTTAGAAATGCCTTTTGTACCTCAAAATTACAGACACTAGTATTCCTGCACTGTTTTGAGGACAAGTACGACCCTCGTGCTTTTGGAGTGAGAAGAATGATGTAGATTTGTAAAGTATATGTGTAATTGTGAAAATGTAACATTTAGTTTCTCCTTGCAATTAAACCTAGTCATTTAGTTATTGTGACATACTGTATATTTCTTTCAATGAATTAAATAAAATTAGAAACTTATTGGCCTTACAGCAATTTAAAAAATAATGCAATTTACCAACACTTAAAATAAATGTAAACAGTACACTGGTTATGAAAAGGTTAGATGTAATTAATGAGCTTCAGCCATGCCGGACTGATGCCTATCATTCAATCAGCTACAGCTACTCACAGGTAACCTGTGGATGTTTGACTGATGACAATAACTAGGGACTGTGGGGAAATATGTTTATAGTACAGTAAAGAAAGCAATGATGTATGTTCTTAAGCAGCTTGTAACAACCCTCATGAAGCAGAATCTAAACTAATAATTATAAATGAGAATATTTAATTAAATGAAAAACTGCATAAGAGTGATGTGGTGAGTTAGAAAGGATAAGGGGAAAGAATGAGCTCGGGCAAGCAAAAGGGCTGCACCAACTTTTTAGACCACGTGTAGTGGGCAAGTACTGCATTTTCACTTTTCAATGTCTTTAATCTCTCTGCAAGGCACCCATAGAGTGAGGTTTGCAGAGGAGCACGAGTCAAACTCGTGAAATGACATCTATACACAGATTTGTGTATAGTGCAGTTTGCTAATCAATTTGCTTCATAAGTAAATGAATTATAGTGCTGATAATCCTTCATAAGATCCAGGCCAGTGTGTTTATGCAACACACACAATGCTGGAGGAACTTGCCAGGTCAGGCAACATCAATGGAAAAGAGCAAACAGTCAACATTTCAAGCCAAGACCCTTCACCTGGACTGGAGGGAAAAAATGAGAAGTCAGAGTAAGTGACCCTGACTTCTCATTTTTTTGTTCCCCCAACCCTATGATGAAGGGTCTTGGTCCAAAACATTAGCTGTTTGCTGTTTTCCAAAGATGCTGCCTAGTCTGCTGAGTTCCCCCAACGTTTTGTGTATTGCTTGGATTTCCAACATCTACAGATTCTGTCATGTTTATGCTGGTTGTTTATGCTGATTTGTAAAATATCACAATTTAGCATTTCTATTTTAGTTATTCTTGCTTAAATGCATGACTGTCTTTTCCTTTAAAGTTTGCGAAGTCTTTTTCTCCATGGGATATTCTGGTGGGTTTGCTAGGAGCTGCCACACATGACATGGATCATCCTGGTGTTAACCAGCCTTTCCTAATCAAAACCAGTCACTACCTAGCAAGTTTATACAAGGTAAGTATTGATTGAATTTGCTTAAGAGCCAAAATTCATTGTCTTGTTTTAAAAAAAAACTATGTAAGTGAAGAATTAATTACCAAGAAACTGGATTTTATCCTTGGTGTTCCACCGTGCACTAAAACCCAATCCTTTACTTATGGAGTCGTGAGCCAAAACAGGATCCAGCTCAATGTAGTGCAGCTGGGAAACTTTACTCACCACCAATGTCAGAAAGTGTCAAAACCTAACAATCATGGCTTCCATGGTAGAGAGTGGCTACAGTAGAGGTGGAGAAACTAAACCTTGCAAAGGAACATGGAAGCCATGGTGCAGGAGATGGAAGATGTGTGGGGGATGGGTGGATCAGAGGACATCATTAGAAGGACTTGACAGGACGTAGTTACAGTAGGGGCAGGAGGAGAGGAATGATGACAACCGGGAAGAGCACAGTGTGTCAATGCACCTAGTTACATCCTCAAAAAATTCTATGAGATTCGTCAGACATGATTTTCCTTTCACAAATCCATGCTGACTTTGTCCGATGATTTCACCGCTTTCCAAATGTGCTGTTATCACATCTTTGATAACTGACTCTAGCATTTTCCCCACCACTGATGTCAGGCTAACCGGTCTATAATTCCCCGGTTTCTCTCTCCCTCCTTTTTTAAAAAGCGGGGTTACATTAGCCACCCTCCAATCCTCAGGAACTAGTCCAGAATCTAAAGAGTTTTGAAAAATTATCACTGATGCATCCACTATTTCTTGGGCTACTTCCTTAAGCACTCTGGGATGCAGACCATCTGGTCCTGCGGATTTATCTGCCTTTAATCCCTTCAATTTACCTAACACCACCTACTAACATGTATTTCCCTCAGTTCCTCCATCTCACTGGACCCTCTGTCCCCTACTATTTCTGGAAGATATTTTATGTCCTCCTTAGTGAAGACAGAACCAAAGTAATTATTCAGTTGGTCTGCCATGTCCTTGCTCCCCATAATCAATTCACCTGTTTCTGTCTGTAGGGGACCTGCATTTGTCTTAACCAAATTTTTTCTTTTCACGTACCTATAAAAGCTTTTACAATCAGTTTTTATGTTCCCTGCCAGTTTTCTCTCATAATCTTTTTTCCCCTTCCTAATTAAGCCCTTTGTCCTCCTCTGCTGGACTCTGAATTTCTCCCAGTCCTCAGGTGAGCCACTTTTTCTGGCTAATTTATATGCTTCTTCTTTGGAATTGATACTATCCCTAATTTCCCTTGTCAGCCACGGGTGCACTACCTTCCTTGATTTATTCTTTTGCCAAACTGGGATGAACAATTGTTGTAGTTCATCCATGTGATCTTTAAATGCTTGCCATTGTATATCCACCGTCAACCCTTTAAGTGTCATTTGCCAGTCTATCTTAGCTAGTTCACGTTTCATACCTTCAAAGTTACCCTTCTTTAAGTTCAGGACCTTTGTTTCTGAATTAACTATGTCACTCTCCATCTTGATAAAGAATTCCACCATATTATGGTCACTCTTACCCAAGGGGCCTCTCATGACAAGATTGCTAATTAACCCTTCCTCATTGCTCAATACCCAATCTAGAATAGCCTGCTCTCTAGTTGGTTCCTCGACATGTTGGTTCAAAAAACCATCCCGCATTCATTCCAAGAAATCCTCTTACCCTTACCAATTTGGTTCGCCCAATCTATATGTAGATTGAAGTCACCCATTATAACTGCTGTTCCTTTATTGCACACATTTCTAATTGATTCCTCATCCTCCCGGCTAATGTCCTTCCTTTCTATTGCGTTAATCTCCTCTCTAACCAGCAGTGCTACCCCACCTTGTTTTCTTTCATGTCTATCCCTCCTGAATATTGAATATCCCTGAATGTTGAGCTCCCATCCCTGGTCACCCTGGAGCCATGTCTCTGTGATCCCAACTATATCATATTCATTAATAACAATCTGCACTTTTAATTCATCCACCTTGTTACGAATGCTCCTTGCATTGACACACAAAGCCTTCAGGCGCGCTTTTACAACTCTCTTAGCCCTTATGTTGAAAAGTGGCCCTTTTTGATTTTTGCTCTGGATTTGCTGGCCTGCCACTTTTACTTATCACCTTACTGCTTTTTGTTTCTACCCTCATTTTACACCCCTCTGTCTCTCTGCACTTGTTCCCATCCCCCTGTTGTGAACTAACCTCCTCTCTCCTAGTCTCTTTAATTTAATTCCCACCCCCCAACCATTCTAGTTTAAAGTCACCTCAGTAGCCCTTGCAAATCTCCCCGCCAGGATATTGGTCCCCCTAGGATTCAAGTGTAACCTGTCCTTTTTGTACAGGTCATACCTGCGCCAAAAGAGGTCCCAATGATCCAAAAACTTGAATCCCTGCCCCCTGCTCCAATCCCTCAGCCACGTATTTATCCTCCACCTCATTGCATTCCTACTCTGTGTCCTGTGGCACAGGCAGTTATCCCGAGATTACTTCCTTTGCGGCCCTTTTTCTCAACTCCCTTCCTAACTCCCTATATTCTCCTTTCAGGACCTCTTCCCTTTTCCTACCTATGTCATTGGTACCTATACGTACCACGACCTCTGGCTCCTCACCCTCCCACTTCAGGATATCTTGGACGCGATCAGAAATATCCCGGACCCTGGCACCAGGGAGGCAAACTACCATCCGGGTCTCTGGACTGCGTCCACAGAATTGCCTACCTGACCCCCTTACTATCGAGTCCCCTATTACAACTGCCCTCCTCTTCCTTTCCCTACCCTTCTGAGCTACAGGGCCAGACTCTGCGCCGGAGGCACGGCCACTGTCGCTTCCCCCAGGTAAGCTGTCCCCACCAACAGTACTCAAACAGGAATACCTATTGTTAAGGGGCACAGCCACCGGGGTACTCTCTATTACCTGACTCTTCCCCTTCCCCCCCCTAACCGTGACCCACTTGTCTGCCACCCCTGGCCCCGGTGCGACCACCTGCCTGTAACTCCTCTCTATCAACTCCTCACTCTCCCTGACCAGACGAAGGTCATTGAGCTGCAGCTCCAGTTCCCTAACGTGGTCCCTTAGGAGCTGCATCTCGGCGCACCTGGCGCAGATGTGGACGTCCGGGAGGCTTGGAGACTCCAGGGCCTCCCACATCCGGCACCGAGAACAGCAAACTGCCCTCACACTGATACTGCCCCTCTCCTCAAATAACAACAAAAAATGAATACCAAACCTTCCTCACCCCGCCCGTTTCCGCCTAAGCCCGTTGAGCCGAAGCCCTTAAGCCTTCACTCTGCTCCTGGCTCACTCCGCAGCCCGCAAGCTACGCTGCACGCTGTATGAGGCTCTGTTCCTTTTAAATCTTCCGCGCTTCACTGCCCGACGTCACACGCCTGCGCAGTCCCACCTCTCTGAACGCCGATGGAAAAAAAACCAAAAAATTCAAAAAAAAAGGCTTCCTCCGCACTCCCGCTCCGATTCTCAGACTTCCTTCTTCGAATTAAACCCAAAGCAGGATTTCTGTCCTTTTAAATCTTCCGTGCTTCACTGCCCGACGTCACACGCCTGCGCAGTCCCGCCTCTTTGAACGCCGATGGAAAAAAAATGAAAAATTCAAAAAAAAGGCTTCCTCCGCACTCCCACTCAGATTCTCAGACTTCCTTCTTTGAATTCAAGGTATCACTAATCACGGTATCATTAATTGAACTATGCACTTGTAGAGCATGGTATGCGAATACAGTTTGTATGTTGTAAATGAGACATTGGTGTAACTTCTGCATATTATTCGCTACAACTAATCCATATACTGTATATCAACATCAATAGTAACTGTGAAGATCATATGCATATAGCTCCCTCTGGTGTAAGAGCTAAGTACTGAATCAGTTGGAAAATAGGTACTTGTGTAAAACAGTGAATGTCAATGATGTGAGCCTCACATGTGATTACCTCTGTTTTTGATTGACTTCCTGAACGCATCTAGAAGTATACCTATCATATATGTAGATCAGGTATTTTGTTTTTGGAGTAGTATTCTTCAAGTTTATGGAACCTTGTGTTTTATTACAAAGCATCCTCTTATATGTATGAAACACCTTGGTTTCCTTGGCTGTGTAGGTCTAGGGAGGACAATCTCCGGCCCACCAAACTTGCGAGATTGAGGTGCGAGCCCACCCCAAACCCTCTGTTTGTGTGGATATTGTGTAATTTGCTACCCTGCTACAAGTGAATGCCAAGAAATAACAGAATACATTGCATACAATTAAAAGATTTATCTTTATAATTCTTAATTTGACTAAAGGGTTAGTAAAGAAAAAACAAAAAAAAGGGCCCATTTTAGTGAAACAGTCAAACAAGTTGGAGCTCACAGTTTCCCCAAGTCACTGATTCTCAATCGATCTCACCACAGGCTTCGTTGAATCACTGTCCCGCTCTGGGTTCAATCCTACAATCTCTGGTATCTTCTCTCTTCATCCCTCGAACCAAAAAAAACCCCAATCCAACCTTAGTGTCTCTCACCAGAGAAACTTCCCCTTCAATTCGACCATCCTAATTGGATGGCACACATTTCTCCTCATCTCGTGTCTTCAACAATAACCCAAACGTAAGCTGAAAACAAGCAGCTCGCACAGAACAGCGCAAAATGAAATACATACAGCATAACGGGAAAGAAATATGAACCAGGGCATTATATGTAATTATTATGTAAATAAGAGGATGACAAAATATAATCAAATAAGTTGGATAACCATATGCAAAGACATAATATTAATGAAACATTTTAATTTTTGCATAGATTGAGATAAGCTGACGTTCAAATTAGTAATATGGTGAATTTATTGAATATTTCAATAAAATTTTGTGCAACAATATGACTTGGAAATAGTCTTAATAGACCATAGAAATCTACAGCACATTACAGGCCCTTCGGCCTACAATGTTTTGCTGACCATGAAACCTACAATCTAATTGATTTAATAATAGGCTGGATTTAGCTTGCAATGTGAGCATTTATCTGACAATGATTTTATTTGTGTTTGGTCTGTTAAGAAAATCATAAAGCAGCTATTAAAGTTATACTTGGGTATATCAGATTCCCATTCAATGAAGCAGACTGGATAAATTAGACATATTTCTGAATGACAGCAAATGAGTGGTGTTCAAAAATCAATTTAATGTTCTGCAGAGCCTGTTTGTGCTCAGAAAAGAGCACCACTTTAAAGAAAAAACCTGCAGATGACTAAATATTAAAACTGGGGCACAACATAAAACAAAAACAAGACATACAATAATTACATCAGGTCATAATGATCTATTGAAAAAGTAGCTAATATGATGAAGCAATAATTAGCTACTCTTTAAGAAAGGAGGAAGGCAGCAGAAAGGAAATTCGACCAGTTCGCCTGACCTCAGTGGTTGAGAAGATGTCAGAGCTAGTTGTTAAGGATGAGGTGATGGAGCACTTGGTGACACAGGACAAGATAGTACAAAGTCAGCATGGTTTCCTTCAGGGAAAATCCTGCTTGATAAAACTGTTGGAATTCTTTGAGGATATTACAAGTAGGATAGATAAAGGCAGTGCAGTGGATATTTGGACTTTCAGAAGGCGTTTGACAAGGTGCCACACATGAGACTGCTTACCAAGTTAAGAGCCAATGGTATTACAGGAAAGTTAGTAATGGTTAGAGCATTGGCTGATTGGTAGGAGGCAGTGAGCAGGAATAAAAGGATCCTTTTCTGGTTGGCTGCTAGTGACTAGTGGTGTTCTATGGGGGTCGGTGTTGGGACCACTCTTTTTATGCTGTATATCCATGATTTAGATGATGGAATAGATGGTTTTGTTGCCAAGTTTGCAGATGATACGAAGATTGGTGGAGGGGCGAGTAGTGTTGAGGAAACGGGCAAGATGCAAAAGGACTTAGATTAGGAGAATGGGCAAGAAAGTGGCAAATGAAATACAATATTGGAAAATACGTGGTCATGCACTTTGGTAGTAGAAATAAATGTGTGGACTATTTCTAAACGGGGAGAAAATCCAAAAATCTGAGTTGCAAAGGGGCTTTGGAGTCCTTGTGCAGAACACCCTAAAGGTTAACTTGCAGGTTGAGTTGGTGGTGAGGAAGGCATATGCATTCATTTCAAGAGGTCTAGAATACAAGAGCAAGGATGTGATGTTAAGGCTTTATAAGGCACTGGTGAGGCCTCACTTTGAGTACTGTGAACAGTTTTGGGCCCCTCCTCTTAGAAAAGATGTGCTGGCTAGGAGAGGGTCAAGAGGAGGTTCACAGGGATGATTCCGGGAATGAAAGGGTTATCATACAAGGAATGTTTGTTGGCTCTGCATCTGTACTCACTGGAATTTGGAAGGATGAAGGGGATCTCATTGAAACCTTTCGAATGTTGAAAGGCCTGGACAGAGTAGATGTGGAAGGAATGTTTCAAATGGTGGGAGAGTCTAGGACAAGAGGGCACAGCCTCAGGATAGAGGGGCGCCCTTTCAAAACAGAGATGCAGAGAAATTTCTTTAGCCAAAGGATGGTGAGTTTGTGGAATTTGTTGCCACATGCAGCTGTGGAGGCCAGGTCGTTGTCTGTATTTAAGGCAGAGATTGGTAGGTTCTTGATTGGACATGGCATCAAAGGTTATGTGAAGAAGGCTGAGAACTGAGGTTGAGGAGGAGAAAAGAAAGAATCAGCCATGATTGAATGGTGGAGCATACTCAATAGGTTAGGTGACCTAATTCTGCTCCTGTGTCTTGTGGTCTTATAATAAAGAAGCACGAATAGGGAAAACTGGGTATTTGGGGAGCACAGAAAGCAATGTTGTAGAAGATAAGCAGCTTAATTATATCAATGTTTACAATTGAGGAAGAGAACAATATGGTCATATGACAGATAGAGAGTCTCCAATTCATGCAAGCAAAGTAACAGTAACATTAACATAGAATATAATGGCACAAAGGAGTGTTAAATTCCCAAGATATGATAGTTCCCCCGTGAAAGAAAAATTTAGACTTCCATGAAGTTCCTCAGAAGAGATTTAGCGATCTACTTTGGCTCCTGGTTAAACAATTATTTGCAAACTCTCAACTTTGTATTATCCAGCCGTGCCATTTCGACAAGGTCCTATAATCCTTTGATATACCCATGCCCTCCTTCTTATCCTTGCAACAGATTACTTGACTACTTGCCTTTGCTTTCAGGTGTCATCATCCTAAACTCTGCAGTTCTCTCCTTAAAATGATCCTCCCCTCTTCTTTCTTTTACTTTCAAACCCGCTTTAAAATCTGCCCCTTTACCTAAACCTCTGGTCACCTATTATAATGTTTCTTGTGTGATTTGGTGTTAGGTAACACAAAATGGAAATTTTTTTTTTGCCACTAATTCTTTCTCCTTTACTCTCAGAATACCTCGGTGTTAGAAAACCATCACTGGAGGTCAGCAGTGTGTGTGCTTCATGAATCTAAATTATTTTCACATTTTTCAATTGAGGAAAGGTGTGTATCTGGATTACATTTCATAATTTTTAATTAGTGCATGCATTACATGGCTGAAATTTAGAAAAAATTTCATATTTCTAAGTGAATTCTATTTAATAAACATTTCAGTTATGTCTTGATCATAAACATTTTGTCAGTTTTGCAACTTCCTTTGTGTTTATACATTGAATATTGCTGTTGTGGCCACAATACATGGTCAAGAGAGAGACAGGAATAGGTACTTAATTTTCCAAGATTTCAGTATTTTTCAAAAGATAGAGAAGTTAGAAAGGGGAGAGGGTGTTGGGAGTCCATTACTAATCAGGGACAATATCACTGCTGCACTCAAAGGGGGCATAATAAAGATTATATGGAGAGGTCTCAAGAATAGGAAAAGTTCTATAGTATCTGTGATGATACTGTAGAAACCCCCCAGTAGCCTTTGGGACATCAAGGAACAGATATGCAGGTAGATTAGGGAAAGGTATAAGAACAACAGGGTTGTATTGGGTGATTTCAACCTACCTAACAGACTGAGATTATCTTTGTGTAGGAGGTTTAGGTGGGGCAGAATTTGTTAGATGCATCCAGGAGGGTTGCTTAAATCAATATATTGATAGTCCAACAAGGGAAAGGTCCATTGTTAGGTAATGAGCCAGACCAAGTTACTGACCTTTCAGTGGCAGACAGTTAGGGAATAGTGATCACAGCTCAAGTTTTAAGATCGCTATTGATAAAGGATAAGCATGAACCTTGTGGGAGAGTATTGAAATAGAGAAGGCTATATTATGAGAGTGTTAGGCAGCAACTAGGGAGAGTTAATTGGAAACAACTGATTTTAGGCAAAATCCTATTTTGACATATGGCAGGAATTTAAAGACCAAAGCACAGAATACAAAGCCAATATGTTTAAGTAAGAAGATAGATGGCAAGGTAAGGGAACCTTCGATGTTGAGAGAAGTGGTGAATTTACTGAATAAGAGAAAGGAAATGCATTTAAAGTATAGGAAACTAAGATGGAACTGAGCCCTTCCGGATTATAAAGAAGCCAGAAAAGGACTCCAGAGAGGAATTGGAAAAGCCAGGAGGGGGAATGAAATGTCCTTGGAAAGTAGGATTAAAGAGAATCTCATCATCATCTGTACATACAACCAGAACAAGGGGATAGTTGGTGAACAGGTAGAGACACTCAAGATAAAGGATGGAATGTGCTTGGAGGTGCAGGATGTGGGTGATGTCCTAAATGAGCACTTTGCATGAGATTTTACCAAGAAGATGGATGCGGATGATAAGGAGATCAGTGTGGAGTGTGCTGACTTCCTATGGCATTTGAGATAAAGGAGGTGGAGTTGGGTTTCTTAAAGAACATTTAAGTTGCATTAGTTTCCAGTGCTTGATAGGATATACCGTAGGTTACTGAGAGGCAACAGATGAGATCGTTGGAGCCTTGACCAATCCCCTCTAGTGATAGGAGAAGTGTCGGAGGATCGGTGAGTAGCTAATATTGTTTGATATTTAAGAAGGGAAATGGTGCAGTTCCAGAAACTAGATTGGTGAGTCTAACACGAATTATTAGGGTTAGCATGCAAGAAAATGAAACATGAGGTAGTATATGGTAATATGTATGTACTTTGATAATAAATTTACTCTGACTGTAAGCATTTGGAAAACTGTGGCCTAATTAGGAACAGTCACCTTGGCTTTATGCAGGCCAAGTTGTGACTTAATTGAGATTTTTGAACAGGTGACGAAGCTGATGATGAAGGTAGATCTGAGGATGTTGACTACATGGGCTTTACAAGCAGAAATGAAAACTTTTGCCACCTTATTTCTGGCTTTTTTTGAGAACTATGGCCTTTATTGTGAGGAGTATATTGTAATAGATACAAGAATTTGTTTTAAGTGGATAAAGTTGAAGCATTATATCTCAGCTCTGTAGTAAAAGGTGCACGAGGAATGCTATTTCATTATTAAGTGTAAATTTTAGTTTTAAAGCTTGCATAAAATGATTACTCATCTACACATAATTGATATCTATATACTTATATTTAGTTATCAACTGGAAAGCCAGCTGGGTTCCCTAATTCTAGCTACAGACATAAGCCGCCAGAATGAGTTTCTATCACAACTGAGAACTCATTTAGACATGAGTGACTTGTGCTTAGATGATGACAGCCATCGACATTTCATGCTGCAGGTGAGCTTTGGTTTTCAGAATTTTTCCCAGAATTAAATTATTGTGTGGTTGTGTTATCTATTACAGGCATAATCCAGAATTATTTTAATATTTTACAGAAATAATATTGTCCACATTGCATCATGATTTTTATCAAAGGTTCAGAAGTTCACCTATGATAAAAGTATTCAACTCTGAAGTTCTTCTGCAGATAGCTGTGAAATCAAGAAAGAAAAGATGAGCAGCACGATCATCAACCCCTAAATCCTTCCTCCCTGCACAAACAAAAACAGAATAGGCATATCGACCCTCAAATCCCCCCACCCCATGCACAAAAAATCCGAGAAAGATGTATTTGTATCTCTACAAATATAGCTACATTAATTTTGCACGTCATTATTTTTCAATTGCTACTAACTTGATGCAAGGTGTGAAGTTTCTGTATTGCTTTTGTGAATTAAAACTTTGGATTCCTATTTATATGGTGTCTTTTAGAACCTCAGAATATTAACATCAAATGATGTACTTCATTCAAAAATAACAATGTGATAAAGACTCAGTAACTTTTACTAGTTTACTTTGATCAAAAACGCATATTGGCTAGTGTTTTGGAAATTAATTCTTTTTGTTCTTCTAATTAAAGCTGCTGAATCCAACTAACCATTAAATCTATCAAATCCTTCTAAATTCTGTAAATGGTATATTCAGTATTTAGCAATCTTTTCTCAGTCCTGTTCTAAATGTCTCGTTCTGAAATTGTGCAGATCCTCAGCTTTTTAACTTGGTAACTTCTCTACTTTACTCAAGCAAAATTCCTTTCCATGCCTCTGGTTGTAGTTCAAGAGGTTTCTCAAATAGTTTAAATTAACATCTTGGGAATTTTCAATATTAGTGAATCAGTATTCAAACTGTTCACACTGCTATCATTCATTCTCTTTTACTCATTTTTATTTTATTCCACTCCCTTTGTGTACATGACACCCTTTCCTTTTGTTTTTCTCTTTTCTAATTGTGTGTCTCTGTCTTCTGTGCTATTTGGTTATGTGCTCTGCCATAGGAATATTTGGCTGCTGTGGAGGCACAGTTTTGCTGCAGGTATTGAAGTTATCTTGGCTCCAGTGACCTCTGGTACTGCGTTTGTGGAGTTTGCATGTTCTCCTTGTGATAGTTTTGGTTTCCCCAGGTGTTGTAGTTCCTTGCCAATGACATTAGTTGGTAGTTTTATTGGCTATTGTAAATTCCCTCCCCCCCTCCCCCCCCAATGTAAGTGAAATGTGTAGCTGCCCTAAGGACATCCTTGGGTTGTGCTGGTTGTTAACGCATAAGACATATTTCACTGCATGTTTTGATGTACATTTGATAAACTATATCTAGTAGGCAATTTAGGTTTGTATGAATGCGTATGTGTAAGAGAATATGTTACAGGGAAGCAGGTGGGAGAATATGTCTGATAGGATTGGTCTGAAAGTGGGCATGGACGATAGGCTTCCTTCTGTAGTGTCGGAAATGTGAGAAATTTTATGACTATATAGATTAGGAGGCTATAGGTGGGGGTGTATGAGGTGTCACGGTGAGGGGTAACGCCTCTAGTGAAGGGACTTGTGTCCATTCTGGGGCAGCTCACTCACCTTTTGGTCCCCATCAGACACTCAGATCACAGCTGTGGCTCCAAGTAGCTGTTTGCAGCAGCCGCACCCCAGTGCACCACTTCAACAGGCGGACTAAACCAGGTGAGGGTAGCTGGTGGGCCTTATACCCTGGTGAGATGGGAACTTGCCTGTCCTAGCACGTGGAATCAGCTCTGGTGGACTGGATAGATGAGATCAACAGTGAGTTTTAATGATCAGGGACGCGGTTCTGCAACACTTCATGGAGAGGAAAGGGCATTACAAGTCACAGAAGAAGTCATGGTCGTCTACTGCAACTAAGGAAGTCCCCAGTTCTGATGACTACTTCATACCACTGCACCTAGACTTCCAAGCTTGAGAGAGTGGAACTGCCCTACTGCAATGGCTTTTCCATGTTTAAAAACTCTCCTGCATTGTTGGATTCAATGGACAGCCAGCAGTCAGAGGGTACACGGCCGTCGAAGTGATGGCTGATGCAACTGTAGCCGCCCCTCTGCATTCCCTATTAACCACGATATTCTTTTACTCTCTTTGCTTATAAATATTTTTCAACCTCTGCCAATAAAAAAAGGTGAAGACTCTTACTTCCACTGCCTTTTGAAGTCTCAAAGATCCACAATAATACCGACAGAGTAAATTTTGCCTCTTAAATGGGCAAACCTTTATTTTTAAAGTGACCCCTAGTTTTAGGTTCTCCCACAAGTGAATCCACATTTATTCTTTGAAGACTTCTCAGTGTCTGTTTTAATTAAGTCAACCATGTTAACTGTTCCATTATTTTACTTGCCTTTCACTTCTGTGTGTGTCAATTCTCCTGTATCGTGGATGCCTACCATATCTCATTTGGTTTTCTTCTGTTAATGTGAGATATTTATCTATATCTTAAATGCTAACGGTCCCTTTGTTGTATTATTTTATTTCTAAAAATACTGGAGGGTCTAGGATAGTTCAAAGTAAGATTTATTATTTAGGTACATATGTCAACATGTACAACCTTGAGATTCATTTTCTTGCGGGCATGCACAGTATATCCAAGAAACATAAATTAATCAATGAAAGACTGCATCCAACAGGATGGACAAATGACCAATGTGCAAAAGACGACAAACTGTGCAAATACAAAAAAATGCAATAGATATAGAACATAAGATGGAATCCGTGAAAGTGAGTCCATAGTTTGTGGGAACAGTTCAGTGATGGGGCGAGTGAAATTATCCTCAATGGTTCAAGAGCCTGATAGTTGAGGGATAATAACTGTTTCTGAATCCAGTGGTGGAGGTCCTGAGGCTCCTTTACTACCTTCCTGCTGGCAGTGGTAAGAGAAGAGCATGGCTTGGATGGTGGGGGCCCTTGATGGATGTTGTGACTGTGCTTCGTAGTAAATATGATGGACTTGGCTGTATGCACTACATTTTGTACGATTTTCCATTTATGGACATTGATATTTCCATACCAGGCCATGATGCAGCTGGTCAGTATACTCTATCACTCATCAATAGAAGTCAATAGAAGTCTGTAGAAGCTTTACATGTCATACCGAACCTTTGCAAACTCCTAAGGCAGTAGAGACGTTGTTGTGCTCTCTTCGTAATTGCACCTGGGTGCTGGACCCAGAATAGATCCTCTAAAATGAGGTATTTAAAGTTGCTTACCCCCTCCACTTCTGATTTCCCCCACTGAGGACTGGCTCATGGACCTCCAGTTTCTTCCTGAAGTCAATAAGCAGCTCCTTGGTATTGGTGACAGTGAGTAAGAGTTTGCTGTGTACCACTCAGCTAGGTACTTGATCTTCCTCCTAAATACTGATCTGTCACCTCTTTTGATTCAGCCAACAACAGGGCTGTTGTCAACAAATTAAAATATGGCACTGGAACTGTGCGTAGCTTCACAGTCATAAGTGTAAAGCGAGTAGAGTAGGGGGCTAAGCACACAGCCTTGTGGTGCACCTATGCTGATGGAGATTGTGGAGGAATGCTTCCGATCAGAACTCACTGGGTCTGCAAGTGAGGAAATAGAGGATCCAATTGCTCAAGGATGGGGTAAGGTTCCTGGGTTGAGTGAAGAGCCAATGAAATGGCATCTGCTGTAGACCTATTGTGCTGGTAGGCAAATTGAAGTGGATCCAAGTCACTTCTCAAGCAGGAGTTGATGTGTTCCATCACCAACCTTTCATAGCACTTCACAGACTGAACTCACAGGGTCATCGGAGCTATGGGAGTTTGTCAAGGTTCCTCCACGTTTTGATGGTCAAGGTGAGCATAGAGGGCATTGAGCTCACCTGGGATCACAATCTTTTTGTTTACCTATCTTTAGTTTCACTTTAAGAGTTAATAACATTCAAATCTTTCTGCAGCTGTTAAGCATCTTTCAGTAATAAAATGTGGTCTGGAACTGCCACTTCACATACGAGATGGCTTTCCGAAATTTGCACCCTTAGACTTGTATCTTACTTGGTCGCCAGAACTGCATGCCACTGATATGGGCCCTCGACCTATTGCACATCTCATGGTTCATTTAGGGCTTCTGGTTGGGGAAGATTCTGAATGATATTGTGGGGACACGCTCATCTACAACTGTTTTTATAAAGTCTGTGACAACTGTGGTGTATTCATTCAGATCCTTTGGGTCCTTGAAGATGGCCCAATCCACTGATTTGAAGCAATCCTGTAGCCACTTCTGCAACCACCTTTTTGTTGTCCTTACCTCTGGAGACCTGCTCTCTAGCCACTGCCTGTTAGCAGGTAGGAAGAGGACAGCCAAGTGATCAGATTTCCTGAACTGCAATTGGGCATGGAACAGTAGCTATTCCTTATCATAGTATAGCAATGGTCAAGTGTGTTGTGACTTCTGGTGCTGCAGGTCATATACTGATGATTGGGGGCAGATTTCTTCAAACAAGTCTGATTGAAGTCCCTGAATATGATTTGAAATGCATCAGCTGGGCTGTTTGGTGATTGACAGCATTCAATATCTTAAATGCCTGATTAACAATCGGCTTTTGGCAGTATGTAAACTGCCGTCAGGATCACTGAGGAGAATTCTCTATGCAAGTAGAACGGTTGGCACTTAATCATTAGATGTTCCAGGTCGGGGGAACAAGAGTATGATATAACCACCATGTCAGAGTACCACAAAGAGTTCAACATGAAACACACCTCCACCTTTTGCCTTCTCTGCATCAGCAGTTTGGTCCATCCTGTGTATTGAGAAGCCTTCAGGTTTTACTGACCTATCTGGCATGTTTGGAGTAAGCCATGAGTCCATGAAACAGAGATCACAGAAATTCCTCATTCCTTCTGATACTAGGTCCTCAATCCAGTTGCCAGTATTTGCTGACACATTTGGCATTCACAGAGTATGAAGGGACAGCTGGTTTAGGGGATCAGTATGGACAGGAATGATCAAACATATCACTAGCTCCTATATTGAGGTCAAGTAGGCCTGTACTATCAAGATGGATACTATTAAGTTGTGAAGTTGGGCTTCATTTATTAGTGACATTTGCAAGGATACAGGAGGCCATTTTTGCCCATCAAGACCATTCATTTTATTCTTCATTTCTGAAGACCTCTTCAAACTAATCTGTGTAACATATGCTCTTCAACAATTTCCCCAGCCCAATTCTTTTCATTGTTAACTTGCACTATAGATCATTTTCCATAGCCAATTAACATACCAATGTATCTTTTGGATGTGGAGGAAATTTAAGCACCTAGATGAAATCCACTCTGCAAATCTCTTTGTGAAGTTTTCCACTGAGATCTTCATCAGGCCCATTGTTAATGCCTTTGGAAAAGGTTGCACTGATTAACTCCCTAAGCTTCTGTACCATTGTAGTTAACTGAATTAATAGGAATTGTAAAAAAACAAGTCGTGATAGCAGTAAGCTAATGGACGCAACAAAGATTTAAAAACAAACTCGACTGCTTAAGTAAGTAAACTGTGTTCTTTTTACAGATAGCTCTGAAGTGTGCAGATATCAGTAACCCATGCCGGCCTTGGGAACTGAGTAAGCAGTGGAGTGAAAAAGTATCCCAAGAATTCTTCCATCAAGGTATATTGAGTGCATTGGCTCAATTTGCAGCAATATTAACTAAACTCTTTACCCCCACTCAAGAATATAGGTTTTTGAAACATAAAGACAAGTTCCATTTAATTAATACAGAGCAAGGAAAGGCTATAGGGGTATCTTAGCTTTTTGGCAAATTGAGTGTTATGAGATGTAGTGAATAAGTTAAAATCATATAATTGGTGATTTAAAATTTATGCTTAACTGAAAACAATAAGGAAAAGGAGTTTGGCTAACAGCTATACCACTCAAAATTCAAATTAAGTTGGGCAGTAACCAGTAAAGTTAATGCACTGTTTTGTTCATAATGAAAAATAGATCAGAGCTTCATTGTAAGTTATGTTAATTTGAAACCCAGACAGTAGAAAAAATGCAGCTGTTTTTTAAAACAAAATTTGGCTTTTTGGATGATCCTGGCAAAAATTAATCTGGATATTGCCTTGAAGAATTAGGTGTTCTGTAGTTATGTCATTTTAGATATGCAAATAACTTTCAATACCAACAAACCATACCTTCATTTCCTGTTCCTTCTTTGCTCAGAAGTTATAATTTAATGTATTTTATTTTTTCATGACTAAGAAAAGATGAAGCAACTTAATACTTCTGTATATTGTAGGGGAAGTTTGTATATAATGAAAATAGCAAAATATTGCAGTGAAAAGGAGGTAACTTATGCAATTCTGTACTACAGAAACAATTGAAATAATTTGTTGATTTATTGGTCATTTTTCCTTACATAGGGGACATCGAAAGGAGGAATAAGCTAGATATAAGTCAGCTATGTGATCGCCGCACAGAAACTGTAGCCAATATTCAAATAGGTGAGTGATATAAGTTTCAATAAAATACAAAACAATTGTCTTCTGTTATATGTACCTACTGGAGTATTGCGTACAGTTCTGCTTGCTCCATTATAGTAAGGATGTTCAGGCTTTGGAGAGGGTGCAGAAGGGGTTTACCAGGATACTATATAGATCAGTGGGCATGTGCTATAATGAGAGGTTGGACAAACCCGGGTTGCTTACTCTGGAACGGCAGAGACTGAGGGGAGACCTGATCGAGGTTTATAAGATTGAGAGGCATAGACAGAGTAAACAGACAGTATCTTTTTCCTAGGGTTCAATTTTATAATGCAGAGGGCATGTGTTTAAGGTGAGAGGGGTAAATTAAAGGAGATGTGAGAGCAAGTATTTTACAGAGGTGCCTGGATTACATTGCTGAGGTGAGAAATAACAGGGGCTTTGAAGAAACATTTAAATAAGCACATGAATATGAGAAAAATGGAAGGATATAGACATTGTGGAGGCAGAAGAGATTACTTCAGTTGGCCATTTGATTACTAATATAATTCTTCTGGCACAACGTTGTAGGCCAAAGAGCCTGTTCCTGTGCTGTACTGTTCTATGTTCTATTTACTGCCATTATGCAGGTACAATCATAGAGTCACAGAAAAGTACAGCACACAAACAGGACCCTCGGCCCATCCAGTCTGTGCTGAACCATTTAAAGTGCCTATTCCCATCAACCTGCACCCAGACCATAGCCCTCCATACCCCTACCATCCCTGTACCTATCCAAACTTCTCTTAAATGTTGAAATCGAGCTTGCATGCAGACTTGCACTGGCAGTTCGTTCCACACTCTCACGACCTTCTGAGTGAAACTTCACCTCGTTCCCCTTAAACTTTACACCTTTCACCCTTAACCTATAACCTATAGTTGTAGTGCCACCCAACTTCAGTGGGAAAAACCTGCTTGCATTTACTCTGCCTATACCCCTCATAATTTTGTATATCCCAAGCAAATCTCCCCTCAATCTTCTATTTTCCAAAAAATAAAATTCTAACCTATTTAGTCTTCCCTTATAATTAAAGCAGACATCCCACCTCTCCCGGAAGTTCCGGGAGTCTCCCACACATTAATAGTGGCTCCCTGATGCCCGCAAATTGTATACAATATCACGGAAATCAATTTTTTTGAGAGCGAGCGAGAGAAAGCAAGAGAGAGTGCAAGAGTGACCCCGAGAGCGAGAGAAAGCAAGCGAGAGAGAGTGAGCGAGAGCAAAAGCGAGCGAGAGAGAGTGAGCGAGTGCAAAAGCGAGCGAGAGAGAAAGCGAACGAGAGAGAATGAGCGAGAGCAAAAGTGAGCAAGAGAGAAAGCGAGCGAGAGCGAAAGTGAGAGCGAGCGAGAGAGAAAGCGAGCGAGAGAGCTTGACAGCGCGTGAGCAACCACGAGAGAGCGCGCGCCATGGCAGAGTGTTCCAAAAAAAATATAAAACGTACGTCACCTCAGACTACACTAAAGTGTACCCCTGTCTAATAGGGGTCAAAATAATGACGGTGTTGCTCGCTGCACTGTTTGCAACAGTGACTTTTCTATTGCCCATGGTGGGTTAAAATGTAAAAGACATGTTGAGATGAGTTTAACAGGTGTCATTCGTTCATCAGCATAGCTAACGTTATTTAAACTAGCTGGCTAGCTGCTAAGGAGCTACTCTATTGCAGACATCCCACCTCTCTCGGAAGTCTCCCGCAAATTGATGGTGCTACCTCCCTGAAATGAGTTTTTGCAGGGTGGGATGTCTGTTAAAGCAACATCCTCGTAAATTTTCTCTGTGCTCTTTCAACCTTATTTACATTTTTCCTGTAGTTAGGTGACCGAAACTGCACATAATACTCCAAATTAGGCCTCACCAGCGTCTTGTACAACTTCAACATAATATCCCATCTCCTATACTCAATACTTTGATTTACGAAGGCCAATGTGACAAAAGCTTTCTTTACAACCCTATCTGCTTGTGCTGCCACTTTCAATGAATTATAGAGCTGTTTTTCCAGATCCCTTTGTTCCGCCACACTCCCAAGTGCCCTGCCTTTTACTGTGTAAGACCTACCCTGGTTGGTCCTACCTAAGTGCAATACCACACACATGTCTGCATTAAATTCCATCTGACAGTTTTTAGCCCAATTTTCCAGCTGGTTCAGATTCCACTGCAAGCTCTGATAGTCTTCCTCACTGTCCACTCCAGCCCAGTCTTAGTGCTACCCGCAAATTTGCTGATCCAGGTAACCACATTATCATCCAGATCATTGATATAGATTACAAAAAAACAACAGACCCAATACCAATCCCTGCAGCACTCCACTAGTCAAAGGCCTCCAGTCAGAGAGGCAGCCATCTACAACCACACTCTGGCTTCTGCCACAAAGCCAATGTCTAATCCAATTTACTAATGCATCTTGAATGCCGACCAACTAAATTTTCTTGACCAACCTCATGTGGGACCTTGTCAAGTACTTTGCTGTAGTCCATGAACACAACATCCATTGCCTTGCCTTCATCAACTTTCCTGGTAACTTCCTCAAAAAGCTATAAGATTGGTTATACATGACCTACACACACAAAGCCATGTTAACTATCCCTAATGAGTCCATGTCTATCCAAATATTTGTATATCTGGTCCCTTAGATTACCTTTCAGTAACTTTCTCACTACTGATGTCAGGCTCACCAGACTATAATTTCTTGGTTTATTTTTAGAACCTTTCTTAAACAGCGGAACATTAGCTATCCTCCAATCCTTCGGTACCTCACCTGGTGTTAAGGATGATTTAAATATCGCAGCTATGGCCCCTGCAATTTCTGTACATACCTCCCATAAGGTCTGAAGGAACATCTCCTCCTCTGTAAGGGTCCTTGACCTCGCTGATGCTTTGCCTCACTTCTATCGACTCTGTGTCCACCTCCTGAGTAAATACAGATGCAGAAATCTATTTAAGATCTCCCCACCTGCCATATCTTTTGGCTCCACACATGGATTACGATTCTGATCTTCTAGGGGATCAATTTTGTCTCTTGCAATCCTTTTGCTCTTAACAGATCTGTAGAATCCCTTGGGATTCGTTTTCACCTTGTCTGCTCGGGTAACCTCATGCCTTTTAGCCGTCTTGATTTCTTTCTCGTACTCCGTAAGTACCTAATTTGTTCCTACCTGCCTATATCTGCTATGCACCTCTTTTTTTTTCTTAAACCAGGTCCTCAATAACTCTTGAAACCAAGGTTCCCTAGACCTGTCACCTTTTGTGTTTTATTCTCACAGACATATACAAGCTTTGTACTCTCAAAATTTCACTTTAGAAGGACTGCCACTTGCCAAGTATACTTTTTGCAGGAAAACAATCTGTCCCAATCCACACTTGCCAGATCCTTTCCGATACCAACAGAGTTGTCCTTTCTCCAATTAACAATCTAAACCCGCGGACCAGACCTATCTTTCCATATTTATGTTGGAACTAATGGCATTTTGATCACTTGATGCAGTGTTCCTGTACACGAACTTCTGTCATCCGCCTTGTCACATTCCCTAATAGCAGATCAAGTATTGCACACTCTCTCATTGGCACTTCTATGTACCGATTAAGGAATCTTTCCTGAACACATTTGACAAACTCTATCTGATCTAGTCCTTTTACAGTATGAGAGTCCCGGTGAATGTGGAAAGTTAAAATTGCCTTAGACCATAAGATATAGGAGCAGAATTAGCCATTCAGCCCATTGAATCTGCTCTGCCATTCCATCATGGCTGACCCCGGATCCCATTCAACCCCATACACCTGCCTTCTTGCCATATCCTTTGATGCCCTAACAGATCAGGAGACTATTAGCTTCCGCGTTAAATATACGCACGGTCTTGGCTTCCTCTGCAGTCTGTGGCAGAGCATTCCACAGATTTACTACTCCCTGGCTAAAAGAAATTCCTCCTTACCTCTGTTCTTAAGGGTCACCCCTTAATTTTGAGGCTGTCCTTTAGTTCTGGATACTCCTACAATAGGAAACATCCACCCTAGGAAACATCCACCTTATCTAGTCCTTTCAACATTCAGTAGGTTTCAATAAGATCCCTCTACATTCTTCTAAATTCCAGTGAGTACAGCCCAAAGCTGCCAAACTCTCCTTGTATGTTCACCCCTTCATTCCCAGATTCACCCTTGTGAACCTCCTCTGGACTCCCTCCAATGACAACATATCCTTTCTGAGATATGCGGCCTAAAACTGTTGACAATGCTCTAGATGCTGCTTGACTAGTGTCTTGTAAAGGCTCAGCATTATCTCCTTGCTTTTGTATTCTATTCCCCTTGAAATAAATGCCAACATTGCTTTGTCTTCTTACCACAGACTCAACCTGTAAATTAATCTTCTGGGAGTCTTGCACGAGGAGGTCCCTCTGCACCTCTGATGTTTGATACATTTCCCAACACTATCTTCCATATGGCACTTTATTGCCCATTCTTCCAATTTGTTTAAGTCCTGCTGCAATCACATTGCTTCCTCAGCACTGCCTACCCCTCCACCTTTCTTTGTATCATCAGAAAACTTTGCCATAATGCCATCAATTCCATTATCCAAATCATTGAATAAGGATGTGACCCTGAGGCTGTGACACTGCTGAACCTCACATCACAGTGCTAAGCAGTATTGCACCCATATTGTACTGTCTCAGTACTTTTATATTTGTGTGCTGTAGCACTTACTTTTTATTCGCGGTTATTTTGTAAATAACACTATTCTTTGCATTTCTGGTTAGGGTGCTAACTGCATTTCATTGGCTTTGTATCTGTACTTGGCACAATTACAATAAAGTTGAATGTAATCTAATCTAATCCAATCATTGACAAACAATGTGAAAAGCAACAGTCCCAATACTGACCCTTGAGGAACACCACTAGTCACTGGCAGCCAACCAGAAAAGGCCTCTTATGCACTCATTATCATCATCATCATCATCATCATCATCATCAGGTGCCATGCCCAGTTTGAGTTTTGACTGCCATGGCCCACACACTGTTTTGGGTCAAATGGATCAATTCATTGGTATTCATTTCCATTCTCTGGCTGCTGTCTCCATCATCATTTGTCTTTGTCTTCCTCTTGCTTTCTTCCCTTCAATCTTTCCCATAATTACCATGCATTCTAACTCCTCTTTCCTAATCACATGTCCAATGAAGTTACGTTGCCTTTTCATGATCTCGTATATTATTTCTCTTTTTGTGTTTGCTCTGTTCATGACATCCTCGTTAGATATTCGTTTCGTCCATGATATTTTTTGCATGCTCCTCAGAAACCACATCTCTGCTGCTACAATTTGTTTCCTCATGTTACTAGATATTGTCCAACATTCTGAGCCATATAATATAACTGGATAAACATAACATTTCAGTACTCTGAGGTGGATTGCCATGCCTAGTTTAGTATTGTCAGTATACTTTTCATTCTCGTAAAGGTGTCTTTTGCCATCCCTATTCTTCTTTTGATGTCCAAGTCGCACCTGCCATCTGATGTCATCCAGCTTCCTAAGTAGCAAAAGTTCTTGCACTGCTTCCTGCCTGTCAGTCATTCCTCTATCCATGCCAATATATTTCCTATAACACCACAGGATTTTATCTTGTTAAGCAGCCTCGTGTGTGGTACCTTATCAAATGCCTTCTGAAAATCCAAGTAACTACATCCACTGTCTCTTCTTTGTCCACCGTGCTTGTTACTTCCTCAAAGAACTCTAATGGAATTGTTGGGCAAGATTTCCCTTCAGAGAAACCATGCTGACTTTGACTTATTTTATCATTAGTCCCCAAGTACCTCGAAACCTCATCCTTTATAATAGATTCTAACACTTTCCCAACTACTGAGGTTAGGCTAACTGGCCTATAATTTCTTTTCTTTTGCCTTCCTCCCTTCTTAAAGAGTGGAATGATATTTGCAATCTTCCAGTCCTCCGGGACCATGCCAGAATCAAGTGATTCTTGAAAGATAATGACCAGTGCACCCGTTATCTCTTCAACAACCTCTCTCAGGACTCTGGGATGTTGTCCATTTGGCCCAGGTGACTTATCCACATTAATACCTTTGAGTTTGCCCAGCACTTTTTTCCTTTGTAATAGCAATGGTTCTTACTCCTGCTCGCTGACACTCACTGACCTCTGGCACACTGCTAGTGTCTTCCACAGTGAAGACGGATGCAAGTACCCATTAAATTCATCTGCCATTTCTTCATCCCCTATTACTACCTCACCAGCATCATTTTCCGGTGGTCCAATATCAACTCTTGTCTCCCTTTTACTCTCTATATAACTGAAAAAGCTTTTGGTATCCTGCTTTATATTATTGGCTAGTCTGCCCTCATTTCATCTTCTCCCCTCTTGTATAATAACCTTATGTTTCTTGCAACAGTCTGTAACCTCTCTACAAATTTCTTCCTCTAAATCACACAGAATGTTGGGTGGTCTATAATAAAACCTCATTAACGTGGTCATACCTCTCTTATTCCTCAGTTCCACCCATAAAGCCTCACTAGACGAGTTGTCCAGTCTGTCCTGACTGAGCACTGCTGTGACATTTTCACCATGCTCAACCTTTGATTCTTGAATTCATCTGAGGTTTTAACAACATCTGTCTCCACATCTTCTTTACTATCTATTCTGACACTCTGGTTCCCACTCCCCTACAACTCTAGTTTAAACCCCACCATGCAGCATTAGCAAATCTTCCTTTTAGGATATTAGTTCCACACCATTTTAGGTGCAAACCATCTCTTCTGTACAGGTCCCACATTCCCTGGAAGAGAGCGCAATGATCCAAAAACCTGATGCCCTCCCTCCTACACCAACCCCTCAGCCACATATACTGTATGATCTTCCTACTTCTGGCCTCGCTAGCACGTGGCACGGGTAGCAATCCTGAGATCAGAACCCTGGAATTTCTGTTCTATAACATAGCACCCAAGTCCCTGAACTCACTTTGCAGAACCTCATCACTATGTTATTGGTATCCCCACTGATATAACTTGCAAATGTAAAGAAGGAAAACAATAAATAAACTGGTGGGGGGGGGAGGAAGATCTTTCTACAGCTTTTTTGCTTTCTTTCATTCAAACCTCCCCTTGCTGAAACTTCAGAGCTGAAGCCTCAAATAACCACTGTCCACTCTAATGGCCACTCTGTTTGCCCCTGCCATATTTTAATTTGTTCTTGCCAATCAATCCAAACTGCCGTGAATCAATGCCTTATATACCCAATCGGCGAACCTGAGTGAGCTACATCTTCTCACGCTTCTAATCGCTGATTGTATAGGTGTGAAAGAATTCAACTAGCAAAATGACGAATGAGAGGGAAAAATATCAGTCATTTATATTTTGAAGAAATACATGTAAAAAGCAGGAAGTTTGAAATTCAAATAAAATAAGTCAGTTCGCAAACACGAGGGAATCTGCAGATGCTGGAATTTCAAGCAACACACACAAAAGTTGCTGGTGGAACGCAGCAGACCAGGCAGCATCTATAGGAAGAGGTACAGTCGACGTTTCGGGCCGAGACCCTTCATCAGAACTAACTGAAAGAAGAGCTAGTAAGAGATTTGAAAGGGGGAGGGGGAGATCTGAAATGATAGGAGAAGACAGGAGGGGGAGGGATGGAGCCAAGAGCTGGACAGGTGATTGGCAAAAGGGATGTGAGAGGATCATGGGACAGGAGGCCTAGGGAGAAAGAAAGGGGGGGGTACCCAGAGGATGGGCAATAACGGATGGAATACGAGGGGGAGGTGGGGCAGCTTTGTCTTTCTCTTCTACCATATTTCAAGACAATTGAATATTGTGATGACTGGTTTATCACAGTTCTTGTTAATTCACAGGATGGAAGTGACCAATTATTCTGAGAATCAATTAGTGTGTAACAGAGCATATTATAGTTAGTTTCATGTGTATAGTCTCAAAGTAAAATTCATTTTTAAGAAATTGTTTGATTTTTATGTCAAAGAGCTATTACATAGGTATATATCTTTAAAAAAAAGCAGTGATTGGTTTGTTTTTAATCTACTTGAATTGACACACTTACCTGTGCACACTTGCCTGTGACCAACGAAAAAAATTAAACTTCCTTGTTCCTTCGAGCAGTGTTTCAACTAAAATGAATATACTCATTTACTTAAGCTTTCATAATTAATATTGATAACAAATGTAATTGAGTATAGATTAAACTTAACAAACATTTTGTTTTGCACACCAGGTTTTATAACTTACGTTGTGAAGCCTCTTTTTGTGGAGTGGTCTCGATTCATCAACAGCACACTGTCACAGACCATGCTTGGACATCTTAGTTTGAATAATGCTAGCTGGAAAAGATTATTACAGGAACAGACCCAGAGTAGAGAGGATTCTATTTGAGAGGAAATGAACTGACATACCTCAGGAAAGCCGAGAATTCTTCTATTTCTCTCACTCCACTCATTCGGTGGGTGCTGGACAATGAATTATCAGCCTATTAGGCTGAAGGCAAATGAGATGATGCTTTTAGGTGAGGAATTGAAATATATTTGTAGGCTTTCATTGCCACGGTTGTATGTGTAGCCATGTCAACATAAACGTAATTCAATGCTTTCTTCAAAGCATCATATTGCTTCTTTGCTCCTTGCAAAGCCTGAATATAAAGCAATACACAAATACCTCAGTTGGCTTTTGTGAGACATTGAGCACATAAACTGCAATGGTGGCCACACTGAAGAGAATGGGAAAAGAGGGTGGCAGTGTCCCAGGAAGTGCCATTTATTAATGGTTAGTTTGAATACTGTTATACAGATTGATACTTGCAATTTCTGCACTCGGGGTTTTCTGTGGTTTTTTTAAGGCTGAAATATGAACTTAAATATTCTTATGTTGGTACAAGAAGAGCTTTTGTACTCTTCTCACCATTTTGGAGTGACTGAATGCATGCAATGAAGCCAGTCCTTTTTCTGCCTCAGAGATTTGTTTACAATGCTGTATTTTTGATACTTTGGTTCTGGTTCTTGCCTTGAAGCATAGTGAAAAAGGAACCACTAATTTGGGAAATGTTAGTTGGTAAGAATATAGAACAAAATATGCTGCAGTTTGTTTTTAATCTTTTGTGATGCCATTTAAGTTTCCATGGAAACCTCTACTGCCATGGTGTTCCTTTAGTGCACTGTGAATCCAGCCTTCATCTCTGATCACAGCTAAGCTTCAGCGTGTATAGCAACAAAGTGCTGCTGGCCTTTACCTTCTTAGGGGAGTGTCGAAGAAACAACATAAAAACAGATTAGTGGGTGAAATCAACGTATGAACTGCACTTAGTGATAGTTTGTTGTAAAGATCGGATCAGGATATTTGTCTGTCTGAAGCATTTGGAATCTGTATAGCAGAACATACTGCTACATTCACCACTCTGGTTTCTTCATAATGTGAAAATATGCATGAATTAAACAGCCAGATTGAAGAAATATTGCTAAAATGCCTTAAAACTATGCACAAAGCTAAGTGACCAAATCTGTTTTTTTTAAAGTGCATTGTTCCTCGACCTTTTGCGAGTGAATTGTTACTCCCCTATAGGCCTCGTCTGATGTGGAAAAATTGAACCCTTTGTAGGATAAGAATACAAATGTTCTTTTAAATTTCAAACATTCCATTTTGTATTTTACAATGTTTTAAATAGTTGATTATGTACAGTAAGCACAACTATATCTTAAGTTTGCATTTTTCAGTGAAACAAATTGGTGCTTTTCTCTTTTTAGTTAATTTGTATTCTAGGACTGTTTTTTTTAAAAAAAAAATTCTGTTTATAATTTGTTGCAACAGCCATCATTAGAGATGAAGGCTTCAATGTTAAGCTTAGGAACATTACCAGGTTGTTGGCAGAGTTGCCATATTCATATTTTGATATGCCTGTTGCTGTTTAAAATTTTGAATAAAAAAGTTGACATACCTTTTCAACTATTTGCCTGTTTAATTTAAAGTTTTAATTCTTGGAAATTCATCACCTGCATTGATGCAAAATTGCTTGACATAGAATTGTCAAACTTTCACTTTATAAAACGATTTGATTGAACACAGTACAGGTCCTTTGGCCCATGTTGTTATGCTGACCTTTTAAGCTTCTCCAAGACCAAGATAATACACCTCTATCAAATCATCTCTCATCCTTCTATGCTGCAACATATCCCTATAAAATATGCTCTCTAAGCCAGGCAGATTTGTGGTAAATCTGCAGTTTGCTGGAGGAACTCAGCAGGTCAAGCAGAATTTGTGGGAGTGGAAGGAATTGAAAAATAGACTGATGCAGGGTTTTGACCTGAAATGTTAGCTGTTTCATCCACTCTATAGAGGTACTGAATTCCTTCAGCAGATTGTTTAATGCTCTAGACTCCAGTATCTGCAGTCTCCTGCCTCTATTATAAATCACTGAACAAAGGTCTTCAGATAATTGCTGTTGGCAAAACAAGTATCCAGCCACATTAAAGTGTAGTAACTGAGACAATGCCAATACAATCTCTGCACAGTGGATTGGAAGTTGGGACAGAAAGCTTAAACAATGTAGCAGGGTGCAACAGCCTTTTATAAGATTTAGTCAAAGTTGCTGTATATTAGAGATGCAAATTACGTAACCTGTCATTGAAAAACAAATCTCAGTTCAATGATATTTTAGAACATAGAATAGTACAGCACAGTACAGGCCCTTCAGCCTACAATGTTGTACCAACCCTCAAACCCTGCCTCCCATATAACCCCCCATCTTAAATTCCTCCATATACCTGTCTAGTAGTCTCTTAAATTTCACTAGTGTATCTGCCTCCACCACTGACTCAGGCAGTGCATTCCACGCACCAACCACTCTCTGAGTAAAAAACCTTCCTCTAATATCCCCCTTGAACTTCCCACCCCTTATCTGAAAGCCATGTCCTCTTGTATTGAGCAGTGGTGCCCTGGGGAAGAGGTGCTGGCTGTCCACTCCATCTATTCCTTTTAATATCTTGTACACCTCTATCATGTCTCCTCTCATCCTCCTTCTCTCCAAAGAGTAAAGCCCTAACTCCCTTAATCTCTGATCATAATCCATACTCTCTAAACCAGGCAGCATTCTGGTAAATCTCCTCTGTACCCTTTCCAATGCTTCCACATCCTTCCTATAGTGAGGCAACCAGAACTGGACACAGTACTCCAAGTGTGGCCTAACCAGAGTTTTATAGAGCTGCATCATTACATCGTGACTCTTAAACTCTATCCCTCGACTTATGAAAGCTAACACCCCATAAGCTTTCTTAACTACCCTATCTACCTGTGAGGCAACTTTCAGGGATTTGTGGACATGTACCCCCAGATCCCTCTGCTCCTCCACGCTACCAAGTATCCTGCCATTTACTTTGTACTCTGCCTTGGAGTTTGTCCTTCCAAAGTGTACCACCTCACACTTCTCCGGGTTGAACTCTATCTGCCACTTCTCAGCCCACTTCTGCATCCTATCAATGTCTCTCTGCAATCTTTGACAATCCTTTACACTATCTACAACACCACCAACCTTTGTGTCATCTGCAAACTTGCCAACCCACCTTTCTACCCCCACATCCAGGTCATTGATAACAATCACGAAAAGTAGAGGTCCCAGAACAGATCCTTGTGGGACACCACTAGTCACAACCCTCCATTCCGAATGTACTCCCTCCACTATGACCCTCTGCCTTCTGACTTTCTGAATAAGCCTACAGTGTGAAACCTTGTGAAATGCCAATACAATCTCTGCACAGTGGATTGGAAGTTGGGACAGAAAGCTTAAGCAATGTAGCAGCCTTTTATAAGATAAGATTTTAGAAGATGTTTTCAAAATTTCAGAAGGCTACTTGCAAGTCATGTACAACCAGATGAAAAATTTTCAGCTTATTTAAAAAAAATAACTGTGAGGACACAGTGCTCTACTCACTACACCTCTGGTGCTATTTTCCTTCTTGCCAAGGGTGTCAAGATCTTCATTAAGATGCATTCCAGCCAACATGGTAGTAGAAAAGGATATAGTACTTTCCTGGCATAGATGACAAATAAATTCTTCTTGTGCTTCCAGCCGGGTAGTAATTTGTAGAATTTTGATATATTTTCCTTCATTGATCTTGCATATTAATTTGTACTCTCACAAATGTTGCCTAAATAGTCAATATCTGCTGCATTTTGATTTAAAGTATTTCCCATGCTCTTAAAAGTGCCCAAGCTCCACTGGTAAGAAGAAAGGATTTTTACTTGAATACACAAGTCCTAGGAGCAAATGCAATAGTCAGTAGAGCTCAATATTTTCTACTCCATCAAGTTCAATAACCAGACATGACTTCTTATTCAAGCTCAGCATCTACCATGTAATCTCATTGATATCAAGCAACACACATAAAAAATGCTGGTGGAACGCAGCAGGCCAGGCAGCATCTATAGGAAGAGGTACAGTCGATGTTTCAGGCCGAGACCCTTCGTCAGGACTAACTGAAAAAAGAAATAGTAAAAGATTTGAAAGTGGGAGGGGGAAGGGGGAGATCCGAAATGATAGGAGAAGACAGGAGGGGGAGGGATGGAGCTAAGAGCTGGAAAGTTGATTGGCAAAAGGGATGTGAGGCTGGAGAAGGGAGAGGATCATGGGTCGGGAGGCATAGCGAGAAAGAAAGGGGGAGGGGGGAAGCCCAGAAGATGGTCAAGGAGTTATAGTGAGAGGGACAGAGGGAGAGAAACGAGAGAGAGAAAAAAAAAATAATAATAATAATATATACATAAATAAATAACAGGGTACGAAGGGGAGGTGGGGCATTAGCGGAAGTTAGAGAAGTCAATGTTCATGCCATCAGGATGGAGGCTACCCAGACGGAATATAAGGTGTTGTTCCTTCAACCTGAGTGTGGCTTCATCTTGACAGTAGAGGAGGCCATGGATAGACATATCAGAATGGGAATGGGACGTGTGTGATGAAGGCCCATCACTAACTAGGGATAGCACATGGCGCACTCGGTAAAACACTCGTCCCCAGCAGTAATAGTCATTGGGTCTGAAACAGAGCTGCTGTATAGAGTTGTCTCATATAGAGGCAGCAGCAACCTGCACAGGTGTGCTGATGGTGGAGGATACCATCTTTAATTGGATAACTGAGTTAATTAGCTTTTGGTTGGTTTGGGGGAGGGGCTTAGCAGTTATAAGTCTCAGGTTACCAAGGCTTTGGGGTTAGTTTTCTTTGGTGTTTAGTCTGACAGTATCTCTATCTCTATCTCTATCTCTATCTCTATCTCTATCTCTATCTCTATCTCTATCTCTATCTCTATCTCTATCTCTATCTCTATCTCTATCTCTATCTCTATCTCTATCTCTATCTCTATCTCTATCTCTATCTCTATCTCTATCTCTATCTCTATCTCTATCTCTATCTCTATCTCTATCTCTATCTCTATCTCTATCTCTATCTCTATCTCTATCTCTATCTCTATCTCTATCTCTATCTCTATCTCTATCTCTATCTCTATCTCTATCTCTATCTCTATCTCTATCTCTATCTCTATCTCTATCTCTATCTCTATCTCTATCTCTATCTCTATCTCTATCTCTATCTCTATCTCTATCTCTATCTCTATCTCTATCTCTATCTCTATCTCTATCTCTATCTCTATCTCTATCTCTATCTCTATCTCTATCTCTATCTCTATCTCTATCTCTATCTCTATCTCTATCTCTATCTCTATCTCTATCTCTATCTCTATCTCTATCTCTATCTCTATCTCTATCTCTATCTCTATCTCTATCTCTATCATCTCGTGTGTGTCTATATATTGTTTTTTTCCCAGTTTTTGTCTTGTTTTGAGGTAAATAAAAGTACCTGAATTTATTTTTGCGATTCAAGCCATCTGGTTATTTTTCTTTAACAATTGACCCACAGTTTTTTGTGGAATTAAAATGTGTGGCCACTGGGAGATCCTGCTTTCTCTGGAGGACAGAGCGTAGGTGTTCAGCGAAATGGTCTCCCAGCCTGTGTTGGGTCTCATCAATATATAGGAAGCTGCATCGGGAGCACCGGACGCAGTATATCACCCTAGCCGACTCACAGGTGAAGTGTTGCCTCACCTGGAAGGACTGATAGGGGACCTGTCCTGGACCGATCATATAAATATAATTGCGAAGAAAATACGACAGCACCTCTACTTCCTCAGGAGTCTGCAGAGATTCAGTATGTCATCAAAGACCTTGGAAAACTTCTACAGATGTGTGGTGGAAAGTGTGCTGACTGGCTGCATTATGACCTGGTATGGGAAAAACAATGACTTTGAGTGGAAAATGCTACATAAGGTAATGGATTTGGCTCAATTCAAAAGTTTAAAGTAAAATTTATTATGTCACCACATACAACCCTGAGCTTTTTCTGCAGGAATATGTAGCAAATGTATAGAATGGTAACTGTAGACAGGACCAATGAACAACAAGCTGCAAATGCATATATAAATATATAGCAATAAATAACGAGCATGAAATAACAAGATAAAGAGTCCTTCAAGTGAGACCATTGGTGGTGGGAACACCATTAATAGAATGAGTGTAGTTATCCTCTTTTGCTCAAGAGTCTGATGGTTGAGAGGTAGTAACTGTTCTTGAACCTGGTGGTGCGAGTCCTGAGGCACTCGTAGCTTCTACCTGTATTCACCCTTTTCGATTTTGTCCTCCTTTTATGCTGCAACTCATCCGGTTGACTACAATTTTGCCCTATCATAACCCTGTCTTTGCTGGGAGTCTCACTACACGTTATCTCTGTTTGTAAACAACTACCAGCACTATCACTCCGGTTCCTGTGCTCCTGCCAAATTAGAAGTGTTCCTAATACAGCCTCTCGCACTGTTGGTGTGTTGAGAAGCCTCACTGCAAGGACAGAACAGTAACAATGGACCACAGTATGTGGCAGAACTGTTTCAGTTGTTCCTGAAAGTGAATGGAGTAAGGTGACTTTAAACTAGAATGGTTGGGGGGTGGGAATCAAATTAAAGAGGCTAGGCGTGAGGAGGTTAGTTCACTACAGGGGGATGGGAACCAGTGCAGAGAGACAGAGGGGTGTAAAGTGAGGGTAGAAACAAAAAGTACTATGGAGAAAAGTAAAAGTGGCAGGCCGACAAATCCAGGGCAAGCATTAAGGAGGGCCACTTTTCAGCATAATTGTAAAAGGACTAAGAGAGTTGTAAAAGAGCGCCTGAAGGCTTTGTGTGTCAATGCAAGGAGCATTCGTAATAAGGTGGATGAATTGAAAGCGCAGATTGTTATTAATGATTATGATATAGTTGGGATCACAGAGACATGGCTCCAAGGTGACCAGGGATGGGAGCTCAACGTTCAGGGATATTCAATATTCAGGAGGGATAGATATGAAGGAAGGGGAGGTGGGGTTGCGTTGCTGGTTAAAGAAGAGATTAACGCAATAGAAAGGAAGGACATAAGCCGGGAAGATGTGGAATCGATATGGGTAGAGCTGCGTAACACTAAGGGGCAGAAGACGCTGGTGGGAGTTGTGTACAGGCCACCTAGCAGTAGTAGTGAGGTCGGAGATGGTATTAAACCGGAAATTAGAAATGTGTGCAATAAAGGAACAGCAGTTATAATGGGTGACTTCAATCTACATGTAGATTGGGTGAACCAAATTGGTAAAGATGCTGAGGAAGAGGATTTCTTGGAATGTATGCGGGATGGTTTTTTGAACCAACATGTCGAGGAACCAACTAGAGAGCAGGCTATTCTGGACTGGGTTTTGAGCAATGAGGAAGGGTTAATTAGCGATCTTGTCGTGAGAGGCCCCTTGGGTAAGAGTGACCATAATATGGTGGAATTCTTCATTAAGATGGAGAGTGACATAGTTAATTCAGAAACAAAGGTTCTGAACTTAAAGAGGGATAACTTTGAAGGTATGAGACGTGAATTATCTAAGATAGACTGGCAAATGACACTTAAAGGACTGACGGTGGATATGCAATGGCAAGCATTTAAAGGTTGCATGGATGAACTACAACAATTGTTCATCCCAGTTTGGCAAAAGAATAAATCAAGGAAGGTAGTGCACCCGTGGCTGACAAGAGAAATTAGGGATAGTATCAATTCCAAAGAAGAAGCATACAAATTAGCCAGAGAAAGTGGCTCACCTGAGGACTGGGAGAAATTCAGAGTTCAGCAGAGGAGGACAAAGGGCTTAATTAGGAAGGGGAAAAAAGATTATGAGAGAAAACTGGCAGGAAACATAAAAACGGACTGTAAAAGCTTTTATAGATATGTGAAAAGGAAAAGACTGGTAAAGACAGATGTAGGTCCCCTGCAGACAGAAACAGGTGAATTGATTATGGGGAGCAAGGACATGGCAGATCAATTGAATAATTACTTTGGTTCTGTCTTCACTAAGGAGGACATAAATAATCTTCCAGAAATAGTAGGGGACAGAGGGTCCAGTGAGATGGAGGAACTGAGCGAAATACATGTTAGTAGGGAAGTGGTGTTAGGTAAATTGAAGGGATTGAAGGCAGATAAATCCCCAGGGCCAGATGGTCTGCATCCCAGGGTGCTTGAGGAAGTAGCCCAAGAAATAGTGGATGCATTAGTGATAATTTTTCAAAACTCGTTAGATTCTGGACTAGTTCCTGAGGATTGGAGGGTGGCTAATGTAACTCCACTTTTTAAAAAAGGAGGGAGAGAGAAACCGGGGAATTATAGACCGGTTAGCCTAACGTTGGTGGTGGGGAAACTGCTGGAGTCAGTTATCAAGGATGTGATAACAGCACATTTGGAAAGCGGTGAAATGATCGGACAAAGTCAGCATGGATTTGTGAAAGGAAAATCATGTCTGACGAATCTCATAGAATTTTTTGAGGATGTAACTAGTAGAGTGGATAGGGGAGAACCAGTGGATGTGGTATATTTGGATTTTCAGAAGGCTTTTGACAAGGTCCCACACAGGAGATTAGTGTGCAAACTTAAAGCACACGGTATTGGGGGTAAGGTATTGGTGTGGGTGGAGAGTTGGTTAGCAGACAGGAAGCAAAGAGTGGGAATAAATGGGACCTTTTCAGAATGGCAGGCAGTGACTAGTGGGGTACCGCAAGGTTCAGTGCTGGGACCCCAGTTGTTTACAATATATATTAATGACTTGGATGAGGGAATTAAATGCAGCATCTCCAAGTTTGCGGATGACACGAAGCTGGGTGGCAGTGTTAGCTGTGAGGAGGATGCTAAGAGGATGCAGGGTGACTTGGATAGGTTGGGTGAGTGGGCAAATTCATGGCAGATGCAATTTAATGTGGATAAATGTGAAGTTATCCACTTTGGTGGCAAAAATAGGAAAACAGATTATTATCTGAATGGTGGCCGATTAGGAAAAGGGGAGGTGCAACGAGACCTGGGTGTCATTATACACCAGTCATTGAAAGTGGGCATGCAGGTACAGCAGGCGGTGAAAAAGGCGAATGGTATGCTGGCATTTATAGCGAGAGGATTCGAGTACAGGAGCAGGGAGGTACTACTGCAGTTGTACAAGGCCTTGGTGAGACTACACCTGGAGTATTGTGTGCAGTTTTGGTCCCCTAATCTGAGGAGAGACATCCTTGCCATAGAGGGAGTACAAAGAAGGTTCACCAGATTGATTCCTGGGATGGCAGGACTTTCATATGAAGAAAGACTGGATGAACTGGGTTTGTACTCGTTGGAATTTAGAAGATTGAGGGGGGATCTGATTGAAACGTATAAGATCCTAAAGGGATTGGACAGGCTAGATGCAGGAAGATTGTTCCCGATGTTGGGGAAGTCCAGAACGAGGGGCCACAGTTTGAGGATAGAGGGGAAGCCTTTTAGGACCGAGATTAGGAAAAACTTCTTCACACAGAGAGTGGTGAATCTGTGGAATTCTCTGCCACAGGAAACAGTTGAGGACAGTTCATTGGCTATATTTAAGAGGGAGTTAGATATGGCCCTTGTGGCTACGGGGGTCAGGGGGTATGGAGGGAAGGCTGGGGCGGGGTTCTGAGTTGGATGATCAGCCATGATCATAATAAATGGCGGTGCAGGCTCGAAGGGCCGAATGGCCTACTCCTGCACCTATTTTCTATGTATGTTTCTATATTAAATCTGCATCATGCCACCCAGCTACGAATGGCTTCGTGGAAAGCTTTGTCCCGAGTCTAAAGGACACACTGTGAACAATGTCAGCAAATACCCACTACACTAACACTAAACCAGAAGCTTGCCAATTTCCTCCTTGCATATCGTCCCTTGTGCTCAGGTTTGGATCTCCTGAAATCCAAGTCAGGAGGAGTGTGCAGGACAAACAGTTGAGACAAATTGAAAGCTTCTTAAACAAGGAGTTTCAATGTTTCACTCATGGACAAGCAGTCCTTGTGAGGGACTACAGAAGTGATTAAAAGTGGGTACCTGGAAAAATTAAAGACAGAACTAGACCACTCTCCTACACAGTGGAGACTGTGTTTGATGTCATCTGGAAATGACTCATTAATCAGTTGAGGAGAGCAGAGTCAATTGTTGGAGAAGACAGGTGGCCAGAGCTGTCAGAACCCCTTCCTGCAGTCATAGAATCAACTCTTACAACCACCATGGAGGAGGATCCAGAACACAAGTCTCACCTGCCAACCAGAGTGAAACCCCTTGTCAGGAAAGATGTCATCCCGCAAGAGAAAGAAAAGCCTCAACAGCACTTCTATCTTTAGGCCTGAATGGGTCAATTTAAATACTTACTAATTCTGAATCCACCTGGCCAAACTTCCCTGGATCCCATGCTTTCTGACTTTCTGAATAAGCCTACCATGTGGTACCTTGTCAAATGCCTTACTAAAATCCATATAGATCACATCTACTGCACTACCCTCATCTATATGCCCGGTCACCTCCTCAAAAAACTCTAACAAGTCTGGTAGATACGATCTGCCCTTCACAAAGCCATGCTGACTGTCCCTGATCAGACCATGATTCTCTAAATGCCCATAGATCCTACCTCTAAGAATCTTTCCCAACAGCTTTCCCAACACAGACGTAAGGCTCACTGGTCTATAATTACCCGGACTATCCCTACTACCTTTTTTGAACAACGGGACAACATTCGCCTCTCTCCAATCCTCTGGTACCATTCCCATGGACAACGAGGACATAAAGATCCTAGCCAGAGGCTCAGCAATCTCTTCCCTCACCTCATGGAGCAGCCTGGGGAATATTCCGTCAGGCCCCGGGGACTTATCCGTCCTAATGTATTTTAACAACTCCAACACCTCCTCTCCCCTAATATCAACATGCTCCAGAACATCAACCTCACCATCATGAAGTTCCCTGTTATTGGTGAATACCGAAGAGAAGTATTCATTGAGGACCTCGCTCACCTCCACAGCCTCCAGGCACATCTTCCAACCTTTATCTCTCACTCCTGTCATGCTTTTGTTCTTCACATAATTGAAGAATGCCTTGGGGTTTTCCTTTACCCTACTTGCCAAGGCCTTCTCATGCTCCCTTCTTGCTCTTCTCAGCCCCTTCTTAAGCTCCTTTCTTGCTTCCCTATATTCCTCAATAGATTCATCTGATCCTTGCTTCCTAAACCTCATGTATGCTGCCTTCTTCCACCTGACTAGATTTTCCACCTCACTTGTCACCCATGGTTCCTTCACCCTACCATTCTTTATCTTCCTCACTGGGACAAATTTATCCCTAACATCCTGCAAGAGATCTCTAAACATCGAATACAGGTCCGTAGTACATTTCCCTGCAAAAACATTATCCCAATTCACACCCGCAGGCTCTAGCCTTATAGCCTTATAATTTGCCCTTCCCCAATTAAAAATTTTCCTGTCCTCTCTGTTTCTGTCCTTTTCCATGATAATGCTAAAGGCCAGGGAGCAGTGGTTACTGTCCCCCAGATGCTCACCCACTGAGAGATCTGTAACCTGACCCGGTTCATTACCTAGTACTAGATCTAGTATGGCATTCCCCCTAGTCGGCCTGTCAACATACTGTGACAGGAATCCATCTGGAGCACACTTAACAAACTCTGCTCCATCTAAACCCTTGGAATTAATCAGGTGCCAATCAATATTAGGGAAGTTAAAGTCACCCATGATAACAACCCTGTTATTTTTGCACCTTTCCAAAATCTGCCTCCCAATCTGCTCCTCTGTATCTCTGCTGCTACCAGGGGGCCTATAGAACACCATTAGAGTAACTCCTCCCTTCCTGTTTCTGACTTCCAGCCATACTGACTCAAAAGAGGACTGCTACATTACCCACCCTTTCTGTAGCTGTAATAGTATCCCTGACCAGTAATGCCACCCCTCCTCCCCTTTTCCCCCCTCCCTTTTAAAGCACTGAAATTCAGGAATATTGAGAATCCATTCCTGCCCTGGTGCCAGCCAAGTCTCTGTAATGGCCACTACATCGTAATTCCATGTATGTATCCAAGCTCTCAGTTCATCACCTTTGTTTCTGATGCTTCTTGCATTGAGGTACACACATTTCAGCCCTTCTACCTTATTGTCTTTACACCGTTTATTCTGATTCTCCTTTCTCAAAGCCTCTCTATATGTTAGATCTGGCTTTACTCCATGCACTTATTTCACTGCTCTATCGCTCTGGGTCCCATCCCCCTTGCAAGTTAGTTTAAACCCTCCCAAACCATGCTAGCAAACCTACCTGCAAGGATATTGCTCCCCCTCGAGTTCAGGTGCAACCCATCCAATCTGTACAGGTCCCACCTTCCCCAGAAGAGATCCCAAAGATCCAAAAATCTAAAACCCTGCTCCCTGCACCAACTCTTCAGCCACGCATTCAACTGCCATCTCCTCCAATTCTTACCATCACTGTCACGTCGCACTGGCAGCAATCCTGAGAACGCCACCCTTGAGGCCCTGTTCTTCAGCCTTCTGCCCAGTTCCCGAAACTCACGCTTCAGGACCTCATCCCTCTTCCTGCCTATGTCATTGGTACCAATATGTATCATGAAGGTCGTGCACCCGGTCAGAGACATCCCAGACCCTGACACCCGGGAGGCAACAAACCATGCGGGTGTCCTTCTCACGTCCACAAAATCTCCTGTCTGCTCCCCTGACTATAGAGTCTCCAATGACGACAGCTATCCTCTTCTCCGTCCCACCTTTCTGCACCACAGGGTCAGACTCAGTGCCGGAGGCCTTGCCACCGTGGCTCACGCCTGGTTGGTCGTCCCCGCCAACAGTATCCAGGACGGTAAACTTATTATTCAGGGGAACGGCTACAGGGGTGCTCTGCACTACCTGTCTACTCACCTTCGCTTTCCCCCCTCTGACTGTCACCCAATGACCTGCTTCTGACGGCCTAGGTGTGACCACTTCCCTGTAGCTCTCATCTATGACTGCCTCATTCTCCCTTATGAGTCGAAGGTCATCCAGCTGCTGCTCCAGATTCCTACATGGTCTTCCAGGTCGCCCTGCACTTCTGGCAGATGTGACTCTGCGGGAGAGGGGCGTTCCCCCAAGATTGCCACATCTCACATGAGTGGCACATCACCATCTCAGGAGGCATTGTAAAGACTAACTGCAAGCAAGCTTGTCCTCCGCCTGTTCTCGTCGAAGCCTCTTGAGTCAAAGCTCCACTCTCTCACTGGCCCACTCACTCACAGGCCTCTCCGCTTGAGCTATCCCTCTATTTAGCTGTTTGAGCTTTTCAAAATGCTTGGTCACCTGACCTTGATTGCCCAGTCAGCTGCTTTCTGCTGTGTCTGAGCTATTCAAATCTTGATTGTCTAATCAACGGCTTTCTGCTGATCTATCCAAATCTTGATCGACTTGATTGCACAGGCCAACTGCCAAAACTGACAGAATCTCTTGAGTCAAAGCCTCAAAACTCCTCTCCTTCACTGGCCCACTCACTCACTTTTGTACATTTCTACATTTACTTGAGGTCCTTATTATACATTGATCATAAATACATTCTGGCTAGGGTTTTATTTTAGTTCTGTATCACAAGAAATTAATGCCAGGGTTATTTTAAATATGGCTGTGATTGTTATTCATCACTTGCACTCAACAAACCATGTTATATAGTGTTATGACGTGTATAGATATGGCAGATTTGACCAAGCAACACACACAACACAGTAGGAGGATTTTTCCATAGATGCTGCCTGCCCTGCTGAGTTCCTCCAGTATTTTGTGTGTGTTGCTTGGATTTCCAGAATCCGCAGATCTTCTCAGTTACAGATTTGATCAACCTGGGCTCAAGAGTTCCTTTCAAATATTTGACCGAGGTATAAGGATACAGCAGCATCAGCCAGACTGGTTTTGAGATTCTCTTTTACCCTTTGCCTCCTCTGTTCGAGCTCCCTCAAATACGCAAGCACTGCTATTTATACAGGTACATCGAATGGGATGATCTAATTCTTGCTCCCAATGGCATGCATTGATATTGAAACTCTTTAGAAATGTCCCAAGAGTCTATGAATCCCTCTCTGTCCAATATATTATTGTTTGCTGCTTTGGCATTTTATCATCAGGAATTCTGAGGTGACCAGCCCACCAGCTCTGATAAGTCTGGATTCTTATCTTCCCATTTAATATGAAGTATTCTGCACATCCAGGGCTTGTGGATGTTGGGCAGCTTGTCTGGCATGGCTGCTGTGAGCTGTCATGGTTGTGATATGACTTGTAGGACTGAATACAGCCCAAGCATGAGCTATTGACTCACTTCCATCTTCTGGCATGCACCACTGAATGCTTTGCCAATACTGAGGAGGAAGTATTTATAGGATTACAAAGAAGGCTGGAAGAACAGTGAATCACTCATGTGTCCAGGAATACATTTTGAAAAAGAGCACTTTTCATCAACAAACCAAACCCCTTTCTCTGTAACTAAAAGTGAAGCAAGGCAGGCTACATACGGCATGTTATTAAACCATCTAAAAACATGTTGAAATAAATTTGAATGCTTATCTGTTTATTTAGGCAAACAGCAAGTAGACTGGGCTTATAGCTCAAGCTCACAAACAAGAGAAAATCTGCAGCTGCTGGAAATCTAAGCAACACACACAAAATGCTGGAGGAATCCAGCAGGCTGAAGGCTCTCGGCTCGAAACATCGACTGTAGTTTTTTTCCATAGACGCTGCCTGGCCTGCTGAGTTCCTTCAGCATTTTGTTTGTGTTGCTTATAGCTCAAGCTGGAGTCGTCCTTTGTCAGGTGATAAACCCAGCCTCCATGTTGAGTATAGCATATCAGGAGAAGATAAAATAACTGAAAAGTCTGTGTACATTAAAACTAAAGGTCACATTACAGGCAGTGCAGGCACAAACACAAACATGAGAATAGCTCTCTGACATAAGAGCCACGTTTGATTGACTTTAAGGAATCCGAGAAAGACTGGTATTGATCTGGATTATGGTACAGTTTAGCACTAGCTGGTGTCAAACTTTGCATGAAGAGAGTGAAGGACAGTGGGATTAAATTAACTCCTCCATGATTCAGATTTATTATCACTGACATCCTTGTCATGAAATCTGATGCTTTGAGGCAATGCACAAAATTATAAGTTACACAAAATAAATAGTGCCAAGGAGGTAGTGTTCATGGACCTTTCGGAAATCTGATGATGGATGGAAGAAGCTATCCCTGAAATGTTGAGTGTGGGTCTTTAGACTCCTGTACCTGCTCTCCAATGGCAGTAATGAGGGTATGTCCCAGACAGTGAGGGTCCTTCATGATGAATGTCTCCTTGAGGAACTGCCTTTTGAAGGTGTCCTCGATGGTGGGGAGGCTGGCTGAACCTGGAACCTTCAGTTGCCTCTTACACTCCTCCGTTTTTGGAGCCTCCACAGCAGGCAGTGACGTAAAGTCAGAATTCTCTCCACATCTGTAGAAAGTTACTATTCTTTGGTGGGCATACCAAATCTCATCAAATTCCAAATGAAGTATAGCCACTGGTTTGACTTCTTTGTGACTGCATCAATCTGTTAGGCCCAGGATAGATTCTCACAAGAGGATGCTCTGAAATTCAAAGCTGATCACCTTTTCCACCACTGACCCCTCAATGGTCATATATATATTTTTTTGCATCCAGGGCACAGTGCCATTCCACAGAGTGTATGCAGCAATACAATTGTAATTCCATTTCACACCTGACCTGATCGGCTGTTCATTTGTTTCATCTGACTTTTTAAAAAAGAAAAATTGTTTATAGCAAGAAAAATATGGAAACTTCATCCAAGTCCATCTTCACTTTTTTCTGAAATCCTCCAACTGATACTTAACTAAAAAAAAATAACATTTACCTATACTGCAAAGGAGTTTTAAATAACCAAATCAATAAGTTCAATTAAAATAAAATACTCGATTATTTTACCAGTTGTTCAGTATGTACCAAGCCCAATTTCCTACCAAATAAATGATCACTGCCAATTAGGACAATCTTTTTAGTTTTAATACAAAAAAAACCCTAGTGAAACTGGTAGAGATAATCAAATCTCAACTCTGTCAAGAGATTAGTTTATTCTCAGAAAGTAGAGAGGGAGTGCTCATGAGCAATGTTAGTAATTTTTTGCATTATCAGCTTTTCAGGAAAAACTGAGACTGCTATAGTAATTAAAGAGTTAACTACAGATCATCCAGCCAGATACACAATTACTTCACTGGAGGGCACCGATGAACTATTCAGGTACTTATAGAAAGCATTTGCTTCAGGGATAGTCTTCCTGCTCCTTCCTTAGGTAGAGCTCTCAATGATAGAGGAGTCAAGGGATATGGGAAGGCAGGAACAGGGTACTGATTGTGGATGATCAGCCATGATCACAGTGAATAGCGGTGCTGGCTCGAAGGGCCGAATGGCCTATTCCTATATGAGAAATTTTTCAGATGTCCATAATAGGACATGAAGATAGGATGATTAGTCTAATAATGATCAATACACAAGAAATCTGTTATCAATTAACTTAAAATGGTTGTTACATTCCCAGCTAAAAAGGATGTAAATAACCAACAGCAAGTTATATCTAATTTTATAAAAGGTAAACATTCATTTGATAATTAAAATCGCCTGCTGTGGCAAAGTATTATGTCTCTAGAAACTAATGATAACTGCTAGCTAACAATGAGAAAATTTAGATTTCTTGCAATACTTAGCATTTGACATCCATCCAGCATTCTCTCTGACTTCATGCACTGGACTCTCCTGCCCAACGGCAGAAAGACAAGAACAGTCAGGGTAGGAAACAGCAGCTTCTCTCAGGTCATTAGGTTCTGAGCTCCCCGCTGCATCGCATTCGTAGGCTCACCAGATAATTTGTACTGTACCCTACAATATTTATTTATGCACTTTATCTATACATAATTCATTTGTAGGTTTAATTCTTACTTTCATTAAGTTACTGTTTGTTTATACGTGTGTTGTGTACTACTGTGCTTTACACCCTGGTCCAGAGTAACATCTCATTTGATGGTGTACATGTATATCGGTAAATGACAATACTGTAAACTTGACTTGAACGACGCAGTAATATAATTCAGCTATATGAACTAAAGGGCACCAGGCTACTGTTAACCAATAATAGTTTATTAAAAATTATATTCAGTGTTGGTCAGGTGATAAAATAGTGATGCCAATTGATTTTTAAGTGAATTTGATCAATAATTTTTGGCTTCATCAGTTGAACACCCAAAGCACAGGTTGCTCTATAATTAGATAGCTTTACAAAATATATGGAATAGGCACTGAACTTATTTCAGGAACAAGAAGTTATAGTTTGATTTGCCTTAAGAGCTTAGTCATTAATCTTGGATATTCAATGTATAAATAAATTTATGTTGTGTTAATAGTTTATTTGCGGACATATTCAACTCACCTACACCATTACGGCAATATTTACTATTTCAAAGAAACCTGGAGCCAAACAAAAGACTGAAATGTATTAAACAGCTGCAAATGTTAGCCACTTCTGACTGTTAGCCACTATGTACAGACAGTGCACAGGAAAGGTACAGAAACATTACTGCACATCAAAACCAAAAATGCTAAAAATGAGATCATTGCAGCATCCACTCAAAGAATATTAATGATTCTCTGAAATTTCTTTTCTTGGCTTTTTAAAATTTCAGATTTCCTGCATCTCTAGAATATTGCAGTGGACAAAGTCTGTACTTAGATGACAGGACCAATAGTTAATAATGGCTATTCAATGCTATACAGCTCAAGAATACTGTACAAGTTAGTCATTTAAAAAGGCAACTACTTAGTTCACAAATTTATTGGATTGGCCTTATTTTTTAAATTACCAGCTCAACAGTTGAAGTATTAGATTTGTTTTTCTTTGATGCTCCAAATGCTCTGTATGTTCTTCTGGACCAAGAATATGTACTGAAAGTGGGTATAATGCTCCAATTACTGATACAAAAATGGTAGAATGGTCAGATATTCTTTTATTTTTAAACCATCTGAAACATAATTAATACAAATTTTAGTTTATTTGATGTTCACCACTGCAAAAGCTAGCAGCAATAATGTTTTTATATGTCCTCATTCACAACTACTGTAAATGACTAGCTTCCCCAAAATGACACATCAAACCAGTATAGTCCATGAATGTCAAACAAGCAACAGGGACACAATTTATATACAGACACATCGTTCTTAAGAGAACAAAAGTTTAAAAAAAAAACTAAAATAGATTTGTGCTGTATTTGTATTAACAAACCATTATAAAGTTGTCCAGTACTCTGAAAGCAATAACACCAGAATATGTAACATTAATACAGGCATTACAATCAAGTTCCTCAAATATATTTTATGATGTAAACAGAGTACATTATGAATACAACCAGCTACTTCTGAGGTTATTATAAACAACTGCATTCACATATCTTGCATTGCCAAAAATGCTTGAAATTTAAATTTCACTGCCAAACAAGCCAACAATATTTTTAATAATTTCTAAAATTTCAGGCAAAAATCAAGGGTTGTCAGAAATTGTCAGTCTTGGCTACAAATTTAAAACACTTTTATAAAGTAAAACATTGTCAGGAAACAAATGGGCAATATAAAATCTCATTTTATTTCTCAAATCCCCCATGGAAGTAGGATATGGGGATAAAAGGAGAGAAGAAAAATTTCCTCCGAATTGTTTATCTAAAAGTTGGTGAAAATTGACACTGGCAGTCATGAAAAAATGGCCCAGTGTAGGAAAAGGTACTTTTTCATTATCTTTAATAACCCAAAGCAGCATTTCTTTTTGTACATTAACCTTCATGACATTGACTTATATTTGTCTCACTGCAGTCCTCTCAAATAAAACAGGAGAGATTGCAATGTTACAAGTGAAACTTTATTGCACCTTGCAATCTTCCCCATTCCACACATCCACTACATATAAAACACATGATACAGTAATTGAACAAGAAATTGTATACATGTTTACATCATATAATAAAGCTGCAAATTTACTATCTTTAAATAAAATAGATGGCAATTTAGAAAATACCACGCATGGAGATTTTCTGAGACTATATCCAGCTGTAGTTTTCTAAATTAGGATCTGGGCAATTCCAGAAATTGTAGTGTCACTTTAATGTAAATCTACCCATCATTGTTTATGATCACTTTGGTTTGAAATGAAGCAGTGCTGCAATGTTTCCCATTTAAAGGAGTTTGTTTTAGTGCATTTCCATATAAAACATCAATCCAAAGCTGTGCACGTTGCAAAATTACTAATATGATAGTTGTTATGCATAAGCAATCAAATTTGCATTAAAGAGTTAGACTTCCAAGATGCTTTACAACATAGAAATAAAAGAAGTAAATTTTAATCGCTTTTTAAAAAACTTGTCAGTAAGGGCTGGTTTAAAAGTAGGGTTGATGAAGAATGTTAACGCTAGTAATGTTAGCAAAACCATGTCAGATCAGGCCTTCTACAGCTATGACTATGGTGATATGATGAGCATCGATACTGGCAATTTAAAATAAAGACGAATAAGGACACAAACTTTGCAACCATTTTATATGGGGCTTTAAAGTTGCATTAAAGCATGATCTCCAGTTTTAGTGGCGATCAAAGCAAAAAAAGTCGATAGACTTCAGTACTACTCCACTCCCATAGTTAAGCACAATTAAAACAGCTGCCCATTTTTTTTTTAAAGTGAACTTAGGATATACACAGAAACACTAGCACACTAACATGAAAGATTTAAAGTTTGGTTACAGAAATGTCTTCTCAACATGAGCGCATGAAGGAGCAACAGTTAAATTTAAAAGAAGTCTATGAACCAAATGTTAAACTGTGCTGTCACTAGTATTACATATCCAAAACTGAAGACAGATGGTAGCACTGCTTCATAGCTAGAACCAAACCCCTCTTGGAGGAAAGGTACAAGCCTTTTTTTTTTTTTGTCCAAGCTTTTGATCAAGAGCAAGATGTGATTTCCAATGACGATTTCTTCTTTCCTGTTGGCTTCAGTAAATGTTGCCCAAACTATTAAAAGAAAAAGAATGTACATAACATACCAAGCTCTTGTACTCCACTTTATCTCACTGAGTTTCACCAAACACAAGGAGTGAGCTGAACATTTGATGAAGAACTTCTTTGTAAGAAATATTTATGCAATAAACAATATGGCTGCAATCATTTGCATTTATTCAGCATCAACAGAAAAGTAATAAAATGAATGTTAGTCAAAAACTTATATTCTGAGGTTTTCAAATGGTGAAGAAAAGAATGAAGGTGAGAATTACTGAATGGGTGAGAGTAAGACTAATTCTTTCTGGAAATGTACAAAGGGCAAAACGATAAAAGATATCCCTAAATACAAACAATTCTATTATTTAAATCTTAAGTTGAATGCATTGAATGATGAATAATTGCTTTAACTTTTCCACTTACCTTTGGCGGTTCTGTGCTTGCCTTGAAGTCAGAATTTGAAGAAAAATTTTCATCAGAACTGTCACAATTGTAGCGATATGCAAATTTTCTTTTCAAAGCTGCTGCTATTAAAGCCGCTGGATTTTCTGCACATTGGTCTGGTTTGGGCTTCAAGTCATCAACAGGTCTGCAATGAAATTAGTAAATTCTTAACTTTGTGGAAGCTACAGTTCGGAAAGAACAATGAACCATGAAAATAGTGAATATCCTTTATTCCCTAATGATTTCAGGACATTCTTTTGTAGGCAGCGTTTGCAAAACCAGATGAGATTTAAGCCCTGAATTTTCAAGATGTTAAGTAGCATGACAAGCAAGCAGAGGCACAAATCCAGGCAGCTTGTGGGATATTTAATACTTTATGGATTGTCAAATAACTGAGTGGGGAGGTGTGTTATTTGCATCTCGCTCATAATGTTCTTGTGGATCAACTAGAATTCCAAATTTCATCAGGAGGACAAATACTTAAGTTTCAGGTAAGTATTGTGAATTCAATAATCGCTACACATGAACAGGTTATTTCCAGTATCATTCTTACACTTCTATGATGAGAAGCAGAAGCAACTACTTCATTGGTTATGAATCAAACTCGAGGTGGCCAGTTCTTCGAATGCCACTCTACTCCCACCCCTAATACCAACCACACATGAAGCAAAGGCCCAAAAGCAGCAACTAAAATTCAAGCAGTGGAACCGGTGGCCCCACACCCACCAGCACGATGGCACTTCACCACCACCCCTCAAATGTAACTGATGCTCAGGCATTTAGAACCAGTTGAAGCTCATTAAAAAGGTTACACAATTTTAAAATTAAGATTTAACAACACATAACATGCAAATTACTATAAATGTTTTAGAGAAACAAACGTCTTAGTTGCTCTTGCCTTTTTAATGAAACTCAGTGGCCCTCTTTCAATGACTGGAATAAATCTGAGGGGTCAGGTGTAAGGTACAGCCACTCAGTTTAATCAGAAGTATCCTGAACTCTGTGGTGAGTCCAGAGTGGACTGAAATGTTAGGTATACTCATATCTTCATATAAAACAGCTAGCTCAACACCAGTATGATACAGCCCATTGTTTCATTACACCAGCCTGCCAAATTAAATTGCAAGCCCTACCTCATATTGTATGGCAGGAGCACCCCAATTTTATAGATACATTTATAATTATGCCATACATAACTATTACTGACATTTTGACATTAAACTTGTCCAGTGTAACTGGTGTTTGTTTTATAGGCTTTAAGAACTCCTTGCCGCAAAATTCTTTATTGTTTAAATTCAATGTGAAACTGGCTCAGCCAGTTAACTCCTGTAATGAAGCTTATGACAGCAATGCTGTAGATGCAGTAGAACTCAACCACAAAGCTTTTTACGTCAAACTGAAGACAATCCAGTGTTGAAATCTTTCTATACTGAAATTATCCAATGAGCTCAGGACAACCATTAATAGCCCATTTACACTGATCCTCCCTTTGCTTCTCCCCAACTCCACATTAATTCTCCTCAGGTTTTACCACATTGACACAATTCAATAGCCTACGTATTTGGGATGTGAAAGGAAACCAGAGTACACAGAAAAAAACTCAGCTAGTCAGAGTGCAAACTGCAGCGGAGATCAGGACTGACCCCAAGTCACTGGAGCTGTGAAGGCAGCATGCTCTGAGGAAATCATTTGGCTAGAACTTTGGATGTAAAATTTGAATTATCTAATGCCAAGTCTTACTACTACAAACTAACATATCTGACACAAACAAAATGGAGATCAGAGCATGCAAATTCATAGCCCAAACTAGCTGCAAGTGAACCATGGGGAGTGATTCTTGAACAAGCTGAAGGATCGTAGTTGATCTATTGCTGAATTAATTAGCAAAAAGACCCATATGCTTGTAACATTTTATTATAATTTACAGACTAATGTTACCATGATAAAAGTGAATTTAAAACTACGCTGGGACAGGTGCACATTCCTTTATCCGAAATTCTCAAATCCAAAAAGCTCCAAAAATCGAAGTTTTTTTTCGCCAACAGCTGACGTCACTCAGGTGTGACGTGACAGCACTAGCAGAGGCCACCAGACATCAGTTCTTGCTCAGTGCTCATACTGGTTACACGTGCATTTGCTGTTCGCTGATAATTTGTGTTCACTGTTGACTTTGTGCTTAATTTCACTGTGAAAATGTCAAAAAAGCTGTAGATACCCCTATGGGTAACAATGAGAAAAAGAGAAGGAATCTTCTCATCAAAAACGCAGAAAGTGGAGTTATTGCAGAAGCTTGATCGTGGCGTGTCTGTGCTGCATCTTACTGAAGAAAATAGTGTCAGAACTACCAATGTATATGATTTAAATAAACAAAGACAGGTTACTGAAGTTTTATAGTGACAGTGACGTTCTACATTTATTCCAATAAGTCATTTACCACGTGTTTGATTTGGTTCGTCTGAAGTTGTATATTTTTTGTTTAATTGAATGCTTTTGTTGGAAGTAAAATCTTGTCATTATTCCCTAAACAATACAGCATAACAATTATTTACATAGCATTTACATCGTATTAGGTATTATAAGTAATCTAGAGATGACTTAAAGTATACGGGAGGATGTGCGTAGGTTTGGTGTGCCGTTGGGCCCTAAAGTCCACCGCACTGAGACAGGTTAAATAAGGGACTTGAGCATACGTGTTTTTTTGGTATGGGGGGGGGGGTCTGAAATCCGAAAAATTCTGAATTCCAAAATGTAACTGGCTGGCCCCAAGGATTTCAGATAAGGGACTGTGGACCTGTACTTAAATTACCAGCAGTATCTAGGTGAATGCTAATTTATGATGAGAATTCTTTACTGAACCACCCAATTGAGCTTATCCACTCCATGCCAAGCCACCCTCTTACTGCATCATTTTTTTAAACTATGATTTTAAGGACATATTACTTAATTCTGATTCAAATTCTTCAACAACATTTTGCTTGTTGCTCCTTCTCCAAATTTTGTTGGTCTTTGGTAAGACCATCGCCCCTTTGGATGCAAATGCTGTTTTCCATTCACTAAGAATATTCATTTAGAGAGAAAAATATGTTTTTAAATTTATGAAGATAGTTTGAACATTCTCCTTTCATTAACATTTACCACCTTCCAAACTCAAGAAAGGGAAATGCAATTAATCAGCATCTGTGGCTGCATTGGTATTGTTGGCCAACTCTACTGCACAAGTACTAGCCACAAAACTAGCTGAGTATATAAAACTTACATACCTCTTCACTGATCGGAGTTTCACCTTGTTGATGTCTTTAAGAACTTCCAACATGTTTGGCATTTGATGTTTAGGATTAAGTATTTTCTGTTCATTGTCAGCTTTCTTCCCCCTTCGTTCTTTGATGAGGTCAATTGCAGACATACTCCGTTGGAAAGGAGGTGGGGGAGGTAGAGGTGGGGGAGGTGGTGGTAATGGCGGAACACAGTGAGGAACAGCATCCGGCATCACTATAACGGAGAAAATCAAATTGAAAATAATGTAAAGATCAAGTATTAAATTTGCTCATTTCTTATGTTGAAAATCCAGAGGAATAAAACTTTCGAGAGATGAACTAAATAAGTGGCTGCAAATTGACAAGAAATTTCTGTCATATTAACAATAAATACTGAGTAAATTATAGAACATGTGAATTGGAACAAACCCAAGAAATGAAGACCCAACAGAGAAAAAAAAAGATATTGGAAAATTGCTGCCAAAGGATTTGAAAATGTTTTGAAACTTGCTGAGCAACAAAATTGCTTTTCTGCTGAAACTATACTGCAGTCTCACCTTTTTTCATTCATACTTCTGGCATGAGAGAAGGCAAGCAAGCAGACATAAAAGGTTCCATTCAAGAAGGCTAACAGGCTTATTTATACTTGTGCGTCAAGCTTGCGCCGTAGCCTACGCAAGTGGGCAACTCGATTGTGAGCATTTATACTTGTGCATTAGTGTGTCTGCGTCGCTCTGCAATTCGCGCATGTCACGCAAGCGCACACACCTGCCCGTGCAGGGCTTCATGGTCATGGTAGTCTTTCTCAGGGTAAACAAGTTTAAAGCAAGCGTCTTTTTTCGTAAAAGCGAAATGTGTCCATAATTTCAGAGGTCTGTAAAGCATTGCAGCCAGAGTTCCTTCCCTGCCCTTCAGTTGCCCAATGGGAAGCTATTGCAGTGTAGGAGGAAATGCGATGCTACCAAGCAGACCAATCACAGTTGTTGCGGTTCGCGTTGCCGCAATGCGTAGTTACATTTTGGGAGAGGTGCACGTCAGGCTATGGCGTAGGGATCCGTGTAGGCACTGCATAGGGTTCGCGGCTACGCCATACCTATGGTGTTGATTTGACGCAAAAGTATAAATCAGCCTTTAGTCACCACAGCCTTCAAGTGCACTGCACTTTTGTAAAACAGATATTTTTAATTCATTTAAGTTTATACATAAAGGCGTGATAGCTATAGGTTGATTAAAAACAACTTCCTCTGAAACTTCATGTTATTTTCTTTTGCTCAATTTTACATGCATACTTTAAAACAGAGTTGTACTGTATTATTTAAAATTAAGGAGATGACATATCATTCAGTAAATTTAAAGATCTATGCATAGAGAATCAATGTGCAATTTATAGTATTTTTAAAAATATAATTCGTATGCAGCCAGCATATCCATACAACTGGATGTTCTATTCCCAATGGATGCTGGATGGTTGAATGATACTTACGTTTCCTTAATCAGGTTATTATTGGTGAAATGAATAGCACTGAAGGAAAAGGAGAGAAGGCACAAATGTGCATTGTAGATCAGAGGTTAAAAAAAAAACAAGGTTTATCATCTGATAAACCTAATGCTATTAAGTGCATGGCATCAGCACATTACCCTTTCCTAAATTGTCCTCCATCTCCTCTAATGTTGTTCAGATCACCTGGTCCAAGTAGTTGTACTTCCCACCATCCCCCACTTTCAACTTAAAGCTGAATTTTAAAGCTATCCGTACAGAACACATTACTCATTTCCCAGCTCCACTCTCCATATACTGAATGTTCTTTCCAAAGACTAGTTCCGTGCTATGACATTTTCACAACTCCCAAACCCTTCTTCTATCAATAACCACTAGAATGCATTTTTTTTTTACACAACAGCAATTGTAAAGAAAATTGTTTCTATTTAGACAGCTAGCAAATACATTAGAGATAGATATACTTTATTGATGCCAAAGGAAATTACAATGTCACAGTAGCATCTCAAGTGCACAGATATCAGATATTACAAAAGTGGTAAGAAACAATAAAAAAAATAAGTAACCTCAAACAGTCTAGTGGGGGCGGGGGGTTCATCACTTCCCCGGCTATAGGCTGAATCATTATAGAGCGAGAGGGCGTACAGCAGTGAGATATGCCAACTAGTGGAGTGGTGCCGCAGCAACAACCTGGCACTCAACTTCAGTAAGATGATAGAGCTAATTGCGGACTTCAGGAAATGTAAGACGAAGGAACACATACTAATCCTAATAGACGGATCAGAAGTGGAGAGAGTGAGCAGTTTCAAGTTCCTGGATGTCAAGATCTCTGAGGATCTAACCTGGCCCCAACATATCAATGCAAGGCAAGACAGTGGCTATACTCTATTGGGAGTCTGAAGAGATTTGGCATGTCAACAAATACATTCAAAAACTTCTGTGGTTGTACCGTGGAGAGCATTCTGACAGGCTGCATCACTGTCTGATATGGAGGGGCTACTGCACAGGACCAAATGAAGCTGCAGAAGGTTGTAAATCTAGTCAGTTCCATCTTGGGGCACTAGCCTACAAAGCACCCAGGATATCTTTAGGGAGCGGTGTCTCAGACAGCGTCCATTACTAAGGACCTCCAGCACCCAGGGCATGCCCTTCTCTCACTGTTACCATCAGGTAGGAGATACAGAAGCATGAAGGCACACAGCGATTCAGGAAAGTTTCTTCCCCTCCGATTCCTAAATGGACATTGACTCTTCGGACATTACCTCACTTTTATTTTAGTATACAGTATTTCTGTTTTTGCATGTTTTTTAAAATCTGTTCAATTGATTTACTTTTTTATTATTTATACATAATTGATTTTAAAAAATTTTATTTATTATTATATTTTTGTCTCTGATTGTGTAGGTATTATGCTAGGTATGCGTCGCTTAACATCCGTGATCCATGATCCGTTCTGTGAAATCGGATGTTATGTGATTTGGACGCGAACACCATATTATATACTTAGCAAACCTATATGGAGTACTGTAGTGTACCTGTATTGACTAAATCCATGTCGTTAGCAATTTCTCTATATCCGATCTAGGTCGTGAGCCTTGCAGTTTTCAGTGAAAGGAAAGGAAAGGAAAAGGACATTGCATCCGGAGTTTCCCTGATTAGCGGACGATTTCCCTCCATGCCTCTCTGACGTAGTGGGGAACTGCGTAGGAGTAACAGCAGTGGTTTGCCATTTCCTTCTGCCGGGTGAATTTCCAAAGAGATCACCAGCTCATAACCCAGCGTGCCGTGCCGGGGAGCCGGCTGGAGTCCCAAAGTCCAGCATTTATGCCACTACGCCACCAACCTAATTTTCAGTGAAGCCAATCCTTTAACAGCTTCGAGAATTTTTTCTTGTTTTTCAGGATCATTGTGATTGTCGAGTGCGACATGCCTAAATCCTGAGCAATAGCATTCACTGGTTTTTCACCTTCATATTGTTTAATAACCTTTTGTTTCACTTCCAGATCAATACTTTTCCTTTGCCTCTTGCTGCTGCTATCACTAGGTGTGGTTTTGTTGCATTTGGAAGCCATGATGCACTTCACGGTAATACTTTCAAAAGAATATTAAGCAGAACGTTAACCCTACTCCACTCGAGACGCCCCAATAAATGAGATTGGTTACGTCCACTACGTCACGTTCTCCGATCGGGACTACGGACATATATGCGATCGGACGTTAAGCAGCGCACACCTGTATTGCATTGAAGTGTTGCTGCTAAGTTAATAAATTTCACGTCACATAACGGTGATAATAAACCTGATTCTGATTCTAATGGACAAGGGTAAGAATCACCTCATATAGCACTCTTTGGAGCAGCACAGTTGTCTTAGTCTATTACTAAAAGTGCTCCTCTGTTCAGCCAAGGCGGCATGCAGAGGGTGAGGAACATTGTCCAGGATTTTCCATAGGGTCTTTGTGCTTCCACAGCCTCCAGTGTATCTAGTTTGACTCCTATAACAGAGCCAGCCTTTCTAATCAGTTTACTGAGCCTGTTGGCATCACCCGTATTGATCCCATTGCACCAGCACACCACTGCATAGTGGGACAAAAAGAAAAGAATTTCCACAATTATAAAGATAGCAGCAGCACAGCATGGAGCCTGAAAGAATGAAATGAAGCTGACAAACTCAATTTCATTTGTTCTAGCCTATATTCGTTGTTCTAAGAGCAGATTCAGAATGATATCACTTAACAGTTATCACCTGTTAGCATTTGTGCTTAATGAGTTTTGCTAAGAAATAATATAATTCATTTGTATGAATGTACTGCAACTTTTAGATCACATAACAGAATACGTGGGTGCAAATGTATCTTTGTATTATATAACTAACAACTCAGTTGTTCACATTACAGCAAATTACTCTGAAAGACTGTTCTGGCAGGGTGATACACATTTATGATCAATTTATGACCTATATCAGGGCTAACCCTACTTCATGGCATGAGTTAAGTACAAGCAAATGAAGTTATTTCACAAACAAGAGAAAATCTGTAGATGCTGGAAATCCAAGCAACACACACAAAATGTCAGAGGAACTCAGCAGGCCAGGCAGCATCTATGGAAAACAGCCAAGACCCTTTATCTGGACTGTTTTTTGTCACTCGAAGAGACAAGACTCACCAACAGCTATGGGTCAATCAGAAAATGTTTGAAAATTTAGCCAAGAGGAACATAAATGATTGGATATACCTGCTGAGAGACTGCTTTGTTCTTGTACCATCACAATCATGGCAATCTGCTCCCTTAGCTTAGCAAGTTCATTCTCCAGTACGTTAATTTTTTCCAGTGCTGCATCACTGGCAACTGTGGATGTCCCAGGTTCTGCTTTAAAGTCCTTCATATTTGGCAGGGAAGCTTGCCTGTGGATAGGTCTTGGAAAACAAAAGGTCTGATGTTCAACAATGTTAGCATGAGAGCCGTACACGCAAGTATTAACACAACAATAAGTAAACAACTTAATTGAAATTCCCAAAGGGAACAAATTCTCATATACTTGTTTGCTGACAAAGATGCAATGCTTTCTAAAGTCCATTCTTAGAAAATGCATTAAACACATGAGAAAAGCTACTTTATTAAGAAGTTGCACGATCAGAGCATTGGCTGATTGGTAGAAGGCAGCGAGTAGTAATAAAAGGATCTTTTTCTAGTTAGTTGCTAGTGACTAATGGTGTTCCGAGGGGTCAGTGTTGGGACCGCTTCTTTATATGCTGTATATCAATGACTTAGATGATGAAATAGATGGCATTTGTTGCCAGGTTTGCAGATGACATGAAGATTGGTGGGGGGGTAGGTAGTGTTGAGGAAACAGAAGGCTGCAGAAAGACTTAGATTAGGAGAATGGGCAAGAAAGTGGCAAATGAAGTACAGCATTGGAAAATGCAGTCTCGGGCTTTGGTAAAAGAAATAAATGTGCGGACTTTTCTCTAAACAGGTAGAAAATCCAAGAATCTGAGATGTAAACGGACCTGGGAGTCCTTGTACAGAACACCCTAAAGGCAGGTAGAGTCAGCGGTGAGGAAGACAAATACAATGTTAGCATTCATTTCAAGAGGTCTTTGAATACAACAACAAGGATGTGATGATGAGGCTTTATAAGGCACTGGTGAGGCCTCACTTTGAGTATTGTGAACAGTTTTGGGCCCCTCATCTAAGAAAAGATGTGCTGGCATTGGAGAGGGTCCAGAAGAGGTTCACAAGGATGATTCCAGGAATAAAAAAGGCTATCATACGAGAAACATTTGATGGCTCTGGGTCTGTACTCGCTGAAATTTAGAAGAATGAGGGGGGACCTCACTGAAGCCTTTTGAATGTTTAAAGGCTTAGATAGAGTAGATGTAGAAAGGATGTTTCCCATGGTGGGGGAAGTCTAGGGCAAAATGTAAAGCTTCAGGATAGAGGGGTTTCCATTTAAAACAAAGATGCAGAGAAACTTCTTCAGCCAGAGGCTGATGAATTTGTGGAATTTGTTACCACAGGTGGCTGTAGAGGCCTGGTCGTTGGGTCTATTTAAGGGAGAGATCGATAGGTTCTTGATTGGACATCGATAGGTTCTTGATTGGACATGGCATCAAAGGTTACGGGGAGAAGGCCGGGGAACGGGGTTGAGGAGGGGGAATAAAAGATCCTGATTGAATGGTGGAGCAGACTCAATGGGCCAAATGGCCTAATTCTGCTTCTATGTCTTGTGGTTTTATTATTATTTTGGCTAGATGTCGAACTGTTTTGCTTTATCAAAAATAGAAATGAAAATCTAAAGTGTAGCAACACACATAAAAAATGCAGGTGAACGCAGCAGGCCAGGCAGCATCTATAGAAAGAGGTACAGTCGACGTTTCGGGCCAGGACCCTTCGTCAGGACTAACTGAAAGAAGAGATAGAAAGAGATTTGAAAGTGGGAGGGGGGGATCCAAAATGATAGGAGAAGACAGGAGGGGGATGGATGGAGCTAAGAGCTGGAAAGTTGATTGGCAAAAGGGATACGAGGCTGGAGAAGGGAGAGGATCATGGGATGGGAGGCCTAGAGAGAAAGAAAGGGGAGTGGAGCCCAGAACATGGGCAAGGAGTTATAGTGAGAGGGACAGAGGGAGAAAAAGAGAGAATAAATAAATAAGGGTCGGGGTAAGATTTTTTCTCTCTCCAGTCTCGTATCCCTTTTGCCAATCAACTTTCCAGCTCTTAGCTCCATCCCTCCCCCTCTTGTCTTCTCCTATCATTTCGGATCACCCCCTCCCACTTTCAAATCTCTTTCTATCTCTTCTTTCAGTTAGTCCTGACGAAGTGTCCTGGCCCGAAATGTCGACTGGACCTCTTTCTATAGATGCTGCCTGGCCTGCTGCGTTTACCAGCATTGTTTATGTGTGTTGCTTGAATTTCCAGCATCTGCAGATTTCTTTGTGTTTACATTAAAGTGTATGTGCATAAAGATTACAGGAATGCATCAACTAATTTGATAGAACATAACCAAATCTCAGGAAATCATATTTTCTACTGGCATTTTGCTTAAAAGTGCAATTTAGCTGGGTATACACAGGCTTTATTGCAATAGTTTCAAAACAAACGGTATGATAGTAAATAACCAGTGTAAAGAGACTGGGATTTGCAAAAACAAATCAAAATGAACCCGGCAGCATATGTAGAGGGACAAGGGTGGCTGACTCCCAGGTTGAGACCTTTCATGTGGAATGGAAGAGTATAAAGACGTGAAGGGGAAAGGGCAAGCAAAAAGTAGGTGGATCCAGGTGAATAGAGGTAATTGACAGATGGAGTCAAGTGGGAAAAGGAAGCAGTAGAGGCTGGGAGGAGATAGATGAAGACAACAAAGGGCTGCAAATATGGAATCTGATATGAAAGGATGGAGTATGGAGCTAAATTAAGCAGTTGGGGTGAGCAGATCAGAACAGTGAAAGGAAAGGGACCAATAAGAGGACAATGTGGGTGATGGGCCAATTGCATTGGTGAGGAAGGTGAAAGAAACCGGGTGATGGGGTCTGGATGTATGTTGGAGGACTTTGTAGATTGGAAGGAGAGAGAAGGGGACAATTGCTGGTCAATGGTCATTTCTCATATAAAACAAACTGACTTAATTTTGTACACAACAAATTTCATTTGCAGGTTCAACTAAAATTTTTGGTATATTAGTGTCCTAACAAAATATAGTAAGAAATGCTGTGGATTATCCTAACTTCAACTAGACTTTCAACAAACTGTGCACATTAATTTTGAGTAAGGTGCACAGATTTTCTAAAATGTTAAACACCTATTTAATGTATTTATAGATTCTGTTGTTACACCAACTCTTGAAATATAAAATAATTGCAAAATTTTGTAAAGGATTGTAAGATAGTGAAAGATGCAAAAAGAAGGCATATTCAAAAATCCAGTTGCTATATTTCAGTGCCATAAACTCACTGTGAAAGACATACCTGAAGGATTGCTGAGTTCCTGCCCAGTTTAGGAACTGTAATGGTCAATACTGAAAAAAAAAACTATATACTACAGTAGATTCCAGTTAATCGAATTGGGACAACACTTAAAGAACAAAAACTAATTAAGAAAATAGCCATGATTTTCTTTGATTTGCCAAACAGTTTCTAATCAGCGTCAGTTGTATGCATTTGCCTGGTAGTTAGACTCTACACCGTGCTTGGGGCAAACAGTTTTTTAAAAAAATAGTTTCACATGCATGTGTTTGTGTTCAAAAAGTAGTAATTTTTATCACTGATAGTTAGCGAGAGATAAGCAACAATTCAGAACCATTTTGCTCACTGTGGTTTCAAGCATTCAGGCCTGGAGATGTCAGAAATAACCATTACAGAGCGAACAGTTTTAAAAATAGCATCAGTTGCGTATGCTTGTATTATGTTATGCGTTTGGGCTGAAGGATGCATTGATTTTTGATACTTTTGATTTTTGTTTTGACTTTATGCACGAAGGCAATAAAAATAGTCCATTATCTGCACTAGGTATCTGTGCTGATTTCGTTCATTTACAGTCAATCAACAGAACATGGCAGCGATGAATTTTCCGTCAGTAATCATTAGAAATTAATATAGTTTTATAATACTGTAGTAGTATTGGTAGTGTTCAAAATTGTTTTGCATTTCATTTAAATGCATAATTTGTTACTCAGTTAAAGGGTCATTTGTCTTTGTTATGCATTCTATTTCCAGGAAAATTTGGATAATGGGGCAGCCTCTTAACTGGGCCAAAATGTACTGGTCCCCATGTGTCCCAATTAACCAGCATCCAGTGTATATAGAAGGCTTTAAACCCAAAGGAGGATGAGAAAATATACCTCAGTTTTGCAAATGAATCAACTTGTTCACCAGCAATCCAACCCACATCAGCCAGGGAAGCAACTTCACCATTCTGTGCTTCGGATGAATTCTGAGCAACTTCTCTAGGGCTATGAAGAATCTGTCAAAGATGTTTTAAGACGAATTATTCAGTTATCATAATAAATTTTAAAAAAACACCCTACTCAAAATCAGTACATATTGAATGATAGAGTGCTTAAAATGCTGAGCATATTATTTTGGAGCTTAGCTATAGAATAGCTGATGATTCCTTAATTATTATGTAACAAGGTTCTTAAAAATAATGTCCCTATGGATAGTAATGTGAAGCTTCTTTTTCATGGATAATATCATTCACTGGGCAGAAATTTTTTTTACTTCCAGTACAAGAAACCTGACAATCAATTAATCTATTAATAAAATTTCTCCTGACCCCTCAGCACTTAAAAGCATTAGGCACATCTTATCCTAAAACCTAGAGATTCTAACGTACACGATTCATTAGTGCAGAAGTAGAGAAAATAAGGACACAGGTGATTTGTGCTATTTGTTATCCTACACTTAAGTCTCCTGGGACTTTTGCACTCTTCCACTGTCAGTTTATGTCAAAAGCACCTGATATTAATTCCCAATCACCAATGATTTTAAGTGAATTATATTTCAACCAGTCCTCATACCTTGCCTCTAAAGGATCAAGTCTTACAACTGTAGAGATGCATATTTATTATAATCGGTAATTGAATCTCTTTTGCATCTATTCTCTCATTATCCAGCTTAACACAAAATGAAAGGGAATCTGCAAATTATTTCTAATAAATTAAATCAATCATGTTTCTACAGTTCATGTGTTAGCCATTAAAAGTCTTATTGAGTTAATTTTGCACTGCCACTATCACCAGTAAGGAAAACCACACCTGTTATGTCAGAAATACTCAAATTACACTTAAACTACAAGTAGTTTCTTCAATTTTGCTGTGTCTATTACAAAAACAAACTTAGTTCAGAATTTGAACAGCATGCCATAGTTTTTCACGAGGCATATAATAAGCCATAGTATTTGGCAGCAAAATGGTGAGTACTAGCAGTCTTTCAATCAAGTTTCTCCATTCAATTTTAAGATGAAGTGGTAAAATCTGCAAATTATGCATAACTGGCTCAAATCTGAAATGCTCAAAAGTCCGAGTAAGAAGTCTTAAAAATGTTACTTGCATCACATTTGTTTCAAAGGGTCTTCAAAATGCATGTTACCTGAAGAGTTTATGCACTTTAGACAATGAAGGATCAAATGTTGCAACCTGTCAGATATAAATACCATTAGAGCCATTACCTGATATATTAAAAAAAGGTGGGCTCACAATTGGTCAAAACTTAACCAATTCCATCACCAGTGGGGCTAGGCAATTATTGCCCTTTCAGTAAGAAACCTCTAATACTCCAATTAAGGCACCAATATCAATGCCCCTGCAGTGATTTTTTGAGGCCGCTACTAGGACTGCATGCTCAGGTCCACTTTTCAATATTGTAACAAGAAACAAATGGTGACCAATTTCTCAAGGGAAATTTATCTCACTGTACAATTAGATGGGGTTAAAAAGGCACAAAATTCTACAGCTGTTTAGAAGAGTGGTTCTTTAGGTACGTATGTGAAAATGGCAATAGGGTGTTAAGCAACAGAAAAACAATGAGTTAGGTTTAACCAAATAAATACTGGCAAATCACATCCAACATCAGAAAAGATACCTGGAGTGAAAAAAAAAGCTGCTGAAAATACTTAGGAAAGACAGCATATGTGGAGAAGGAATCTTGAGCAATAGATTCTAACACAAAATCTTCAATTTAAAGTGTTAATTTTGTTTCTAAATCCATAGACACTGCCTAATATCAGTATATTTTATTACAATAGGTCTCTTTTTTCCCCTTTAAAGCTTTATAGTCATGACAAGTGAGCTCAGACCCCATATGACTGACCAGATAAACATTTCCTGCACTTTTCTTGCCCCTAGAATCTGTGCTCTTTTGCTTGGACTTTTTGACAAGTACAACTACTTTTTAAGAACTTAACTAGCTTTTGTGCAAATGGAACGCCTTTATGTAAAAATTGGGCAAATTTTAACATTCAACGGTTTACAATCAAAATAAAGAAGGTCCCAATGGAGTACCTGGTAAGGCTCTGAAAACCTGTGCCAACCAACTAGTGGGAGTATTCAAGGATATTTTCAACCTCTCATTGCTACGGGCAGAAGTTCCCACTTGCTTCAAAAAGGCAACAATTATACCAGTACCTAAGAAAAATAATGACTATTGCCCGGTAGCACTCACATCAACAGTGATGAAATGCCTCGAGAGGCTGGTCATGACTAGACTGAACTCCTGCTTCAGCAAGGACCTGGACCCACTGCAATTTGCCTATTGCCACAATAGGTCAACGGCAGACTAAATCTTAACAGTTCTCCACATGGTTTTAACCACCTGGACAACACAAACACCTACACCAGGATGCTGTTCATCAACTATAGCTCAGCATTTAATACCATCATTCCCACAATCCTGATTGAGAAGTTGCAGAACCTGGGTCTCTGTACTTCTCTCTGTAATTGGATCCTCGACTTCTTAACCGAAAGACCACAATCTGTGCGGATTGGTGATAACATATCCTCCTCGCTGATGATCAACACTGGCGCACCTTAGGGGTGTGTGCTTAGCCCACTGCTCTACTCTCTATATACACATGACTGTGTGGCTAGGCATAGCTCAAATACCATCAATAAATTTGCTGAGGATACAACCATTGTTGGTAGAATCTCAGGTGGCGACGGGAGGGTGTACAGGCGTGAGATATGCCAACTATTGGAGTGGTGCCGCAGCAACAACCTGGCACTCAACGTCAATAAGACAAAAGAACACATACTAATCCCTCATAGAGGGATCAGAAGTGGAGAAAGTGAGCAGCTTCAGGTTCCTGGGTGTGAAGATCTCTGGGGATCTAACCTGGTCCCAACATATCGATGTAGTTATAAAGAAGGTAAGGCAGTGGCTACACTTTATTAGGAGTTTGAAGAAATTTGGCATGTCAACAAATACACTCAAAAACTCCTATAGTTGTACCGTGGAGAACATTCTGACAGGCTGCATCACTGTCTGGTATGGAGGGGCTACTGCACAGGACCAAATGAAGCTGCGGGAGGTTGTAAATCTAGTCAGCTCCAACTTGGGTACTAGCCTACAAAGTACCCAGGACATCTTTAGGGAGCAGTGTCACAGAAAGGCAGCATCCATTATTAAGGACCTCCAGCACCCAGGGCATGCCCTTTTCTCACTGTTACCATCAGGTAGGAGGTACAGAAGACTGAAGGCACACACTCAGCGATTCAGGAACAGCTTCTTCCCCACTGCCATCCGATTCCCAGATGGACATTGAACCTTTGAACACTACCTCACTTTTTAAAAAAAAAATATACAGTATTTCTGTTTTTGCATTAAAAAAAATCTATTCAATATATGTAATTGATTTACTTGTTTATTTATTTTATTTATTATTATTTTTCCCTCTGCTAGATTATGTATTGCATTGAACTGCTGCTGCTAAGTTAATAAATTTCATGTCATATGCCGGTGATAATAAATCCAATTAGTTTTAGAGATCCTAAGATTGTAAGACATTGGAGCAGAATTAGGCCATTTAGCCCATCGAGTCTGCTCCGCCATTCAACCATAGCTGATCTTTTTACCCCCTCGTCAACCCCAACTACCCGGCCTTCTCCCCTCTTGTCCTAGACACCCCCACCAAGGGAAACATGCTTTCCACATTGTCTAGGCCTTTCAAAACTCTAAAGGTTTCAATGAGATTCCCCCCCACCCTTCTAAATTTCAGCGAGTACAGAACAAGAGCCATCAGATGTTCTTCATTTGATAACCCTTTCATTCCCGGAATCATCTTTGTGATCCACCTCTGGACCCTCTCCAATGCCAGCACATCTTTTCCTAGATGAGCAGCCCAAAATTGCTCACAATACTCAAGGTGAGGACTCACCAGTACCTTATAAAGCCTCAGCATCACATCCCTGCTCTTGTATTCTAGACCTCTTCAAATGAAGGGTAACATGGCATTTGCCTTCCTCACCACCGACTCTACCTGCAAGTTAACCTTCAGGGTGTTCTGCACAAGGACTCCCAAGACACATTGCATCTCAGATTTTTGGATTTTCTCCCCGTTTAGAAAATAGTCTGCATATTCATTACCATCAAAGTGCATGACCAAGCATTTTCCAACATTGTATTTCATCTGCCACTTTTTGCCCATTGTGTCTAAATCCTTCTGCAGTGTGTCTGTTTCCTCAGCACTACCTGCCCCCACCAATCTTTGTATCATCTGCAAACTTGGCAACAAAACCATCTATTCCATCATCTAAATCATGGATATACAGCATAAAAAATGTGGTCCCAACACCAGCCGCTGCAGAACACCACTAGTCACTGGCAGCCAACCAGAAAAAGATTCTTTTATTCCCACTCACTGCCTACCAATCAGCCAATGTTCTAACCAGGTTAGTAACTTTCCTGTAATACCTTGGGCTCTTAACTTGGTAAGCAGCCTCATGTGTGGCACCTTGTCAAAGGCCTTCTGAAAGTCCAAATATACAACATCCACTGTATCCCTTTTATCTATCCAACTTATAATCTTCTCAAAGAATTCCAACAGGTTCATCAGGGAAGATTTTCCCTTAAGGAAACCATGCTACCTTTGTCCTACCTTGTCCTGTGTCACCAAGTACTTTATAACCTCATCCTTAACAATTGACTCCAACATCTTCCCAACCACTGAGGTCACACTAACTGGTCTATAATTTCCTTTCTGCTGCCTTTCACCTTTCTTAGAGTGGAGTGACATTTGCAATTTTCCAGTCCTCTGGCACCATGCCAGAGTCCAATGATTTTTGAAAGATCATTGCTAACGCCTCCACAAGCTCTACTGTTAACTCTTTCAGAACCATAGGGTGCAGTTCATCTGGTCCGGATGACCTATATCAGGTCTTTCAGCTTTTTGAGCACCTTCTCCCTTGTAAGAGTAATTGCATTCACTTGTCTTCCTTCACAAACTGTAACATCAGGCACACTGCTAGTGTCTTCCACAGTGAAGACTGATGCAAAATACTCATTAAGCTCATCAGCCATCTCCTTGTCTCCCATTATTATTTCTCCGGCCTCATTTTCTAGTTGTCCTATTTCCACTCTCATCTCTCTTTTTTTTTACATACTTGAAAAAGCTTTTACTATCCTATCCGCTTTGATATTGTTTTCTAGCTTGCTTTCATATTTTGTCTTTTCCATCCTAATGATTCTCTCAGTTGCTCTGTGTAGGGTTTTAAAAGCTTCCCAATCCTTTATCTTCCTGCTAAATTTTGCTTTGTTGTATGCCCTCTCTTGTTTTTACATTAGCTTTGACTTCCCTTGTCAGCCACAGTTGTACTATTTTGCCATTTGAGTATTTCTTCATTTTTGGAATACATCTGTCTAGCACCTTCCTCATTTTTCCAAGAAACTCACTCAATTGCTGCTCTGCTGTCATCCCTGCCAGCATCTCCTTCCAATTTACTTTGGCCAGCTCCTCTCTCAGACCACTGTAATTTCCTTTACTCCACTGAAAGATTGTTACGTTGGACTTTAATTTCTCCCTATCAATTTCAAACTGAACTCAATCATATTGTGATCACAGGTCCTAAGGGTTCTTTTACCTTAAGCTCCCTAATCTCCTCTGGTTCATTACATAACACCCAATCCAGTATAGTTGATCTCCTAGTAGGGTCAACGACAAATTGCCCTAAAAAGCTATCTTGTAGTCATTCAACAAACTCACTCTCTTGAGATCCATTACCGACCTAATTTTTGCATGTTAAAATATACAATGACTATCATAACGTGGCCCTTTTGACATGCCCTGTTGTAATCTGCAGTCCACATGCCAGCTACTGTTGAGAGGCCTGTATATAACTGCCAAGTGTCCTTTTATCTTTGCGGTTTCTTAACTCATTCCACAAGGATTCAACGTCTTCTGGTCCTATGTCACATCTTTCTACTGATTTGATACCATTCTTTACCAACAGAGCCTTGCCACCTCCTCTGCCTAGCTTTCTATCCCTCCGATACAATGTGTACCTTGGATATTCAGCTCCCAACTACAATCATCCTTCAGCCATGATTCAGTGATGGTCACAACACCATATCTGACAATCTGTAACAGTGCAACAAGATCATCCACCTTATTTCTTATACTCCTTCCATTGAGATTTAACATTGAGTGCTGTATTTGCTATCCTTTTTGATTTTGCATCCCTAATGCACTGATACTCATCCTGTTGGCCGCAATTTTGTCTTATCATCTGCCTGCTCTTTCTGACAGTCTGACTGCATGCTATTTCTGCTTTTTTAACCATACGTCCTATCTTGAGTCCCTTCATTCCAGGTCCCACCCCCTGCCAAATTAGTTTAAACCCTCCCCAACAGCTCTAACAAACCTGCCCGCAAGAATATTGGTCCCCCTCTGGTTCAGATACAACCCGTCCCTTTTGTATAGGTCAAACCTCCCCAAGAAGGGATCTCAATGATCCATGAAACTAAAGCCCTATCCCCTGAACCAGCTTTTCAGCCATGCATTTATCTGCCAAATTATCCTGCTTCTACCCTTATTAGCACGTGGCACAGGTAGCAATACAGAAATTACTATCCTGGAAGTCCTGCTTCTCAGCTCTCTGAGCTCTCTCTTCAGGATCTCATTGCTTTTCCTTCCTATGCCATTGGTACCAATATGTACCAAGACATCTGGCTGCTCTCCCTCCCTCTCTAAAATGCTGTGGACACGATCCGAGATGTCCCTGACCCTGGCACCTGGGAGGCAACATAACAGTCAGGTGTCCTGTTCACGTCTGATTATTATCTCCTCACTCTCCCATATAAGTTACAGATCATCCAGCTGCTGCTCCAGATCCCTAACGCTGTCTTCAAGAAGCTGCAGCTGGATGCATTCACACACTTTTCTTAGCTAACTTTTACCATCTCCTGGGGCTTTGTCCTGTGCAACTTTCAGAGCAAAGTTTCTGACTCAGTATCTCCAATTTGTTCAGAAAAAAACTTCCTTGTACAAGATCAGAATCAACACCTTCAGATCACATTTCAACACAACTTGTAGTGTCACAAACTCGACTCAAAAATAATTATTCTTTCCGACAACATCAAGGGCAACTAGGAGTGATTATTAAATACAAGTATTCTCAAAATCATTGACCTGAATCATTTGTTCCTTCAATCTGCACTAATGGTGAGAAAAAGTTAAAAGCACATCCTTGCATTGCTTCATGATAATAACACAGTAAGCAATTCATCCTTGCAATACAAAAATAATACAGCAAATTGTAAGCAATTAGCTTCTTAGAGGGGTCACTGACCTGCAGCAGGTATGTGTCAGTCAGAGCATGAGCAGAGCTATCAGAAAGAGAATAAGGAAAGAGGCTCAGATCGAAAAGCAGCAAGAGCAAAATATCGTTGGAGAATATTTAGGAGACTTCTGAAGATGTCCGGTCATCATTAACCATAACAAAATATAATTTCTCAAACTTTCAAGAAAATGTATGTAGCATAAATAGTGGAAAGTGTAACTGATTATTAGTAATAGTTTAAAAGGATTTTATGTTTTTATAATATGGTTTCCATTATGCAAGCTATTTAGATGGAAAAGTTAAATTAATGAAATAACAGATCAAAAACTACAAGTGATCAAAACCTAAAACCATCCTTTCAATTCCTGAAACCATTCGAGGCAGCTTATTCTAAATAGGTCTCGACCCCAGGACAGCCAGCTATTTATTGTACTATTTACTTGTTTACTTTATGCATTTTAAATTATATTTTATCAACTTGTTTATAAAATAATATTTTGATTTATATGCTGTGTGTAATACATGTTGTATGGGTGAACCATGGTCTGGAGGAACTTTCTGTTAGGTTGTATATACGTGCAGTTAGATGACATTAAACTTGAACTTAAAAGCTATAAATCTTGAACAAATGAACTTTTTCAAAAAAAAGTATTTTTTTGGGTACAAGTACAGAAATCCAATACGTGACTGAGTGAAATGACAAATGTCATGATGACATATTTACATTGCCCATTAAAGGTATTCACTCCCTTGGAAGTTTTCATGTTTTATTGTTTTTACAGCATTGAATCTCAGTGGATTTAATTTGTTTTTTTTGGCACTAATCAACAGAAAATAATCTTTTGTGTCAAAGTGAAAACAAATTTCTACAAATTGGTAAAAATTTATTAAACACAAAACAATTGATTGCATAATTACTCACCCCCTTCAAGTCAGTATTTAGTAGATGCAACTTTGTCAGCAATTACAGCTGTGAGTCTGTGTGGATAGATCCCGATCAGCTTTGCACACCTGCCCTCTACCATTTTCCCTCATTCTTCTTTAGAAAACTGCTCGAGCTCTGTCAGATTGCACGAGGATCGTGAGTGAACAGCCCTTTTCAAGTCCAGCCACAAATTCACAATTGGATTGAGGTCTGGACTCTGACTTGGCCAGTCCAGGACCTCACTTTGTTGTTTTTAAGCCATTCCTGCATAGCTCTGGCTTTATGCTTGGGGTCATCATCTTGCTGGAAAACAAATCTTCTCCCATGTTACAAGTCTCTTGCAGACTGCATCAGGTTTTCCTCCAGGATTTCCCTGTATTTTGCTGCATTCATTTTACCCTCTACCTTCTCAAGCTTTCCAGGGCCTGCAGCAGTGAAGTATCCCCATAGCATGTGGCAGCCACCACCATGCTTCATGGTAGAAGGTGTGCTTTTGATGATGTGCGGATTTTGGCTTATGTCAAACATAGTGTTTAGGTTGATGGCCTAAAAGCTCAATTTTGGTTTCATTAGACCATAGAACATTCTTCCAGCTGACTTCAGAATCTCCCGCATGCCTTCTGGCAAACTACAGTTGAGATTTCACGAGTTTTTTTCCCCCAACGGTTTTTTCTTTGCCACTCATCCATAAAGCCACGACTGGTAAAGCAGCCGAGCAACAGTTGTTGTACGCACGTCTCTCCCACGTCAGCCACTGAAGCTCTGTTGTACGCACCGTCTCTCTCACCTCAGCCACTGAAACTTTGTTGTACGCACCATCTCTCCCATGTCAGCCACTGAAGCTTTGTTGTATGCACCCTCTCCCACCTCAGCCAGTGAAACTTTGTTGTATACACTCTCTCCCAGCCCAGCTACTGAAGCCTGTAACTCCCCAGAGTTGTCATAGGTTTCTTGGTGGCCTCCCTCACTAGACCCCTTCTTGCACACTCAGTTTTGAGGATGGCCTACTCTAGGCAGATTTACAGCTGTGCCATATTCTTTCCATCTCTCGATGACTGACTTAACTATACTCCAAGGGATAGTCAGTGACTTGGAAATTTTCTTATATCCATCTCCTGGCTTGTGCTTTTCAATAACCTTTTCACGGAATGTCCTTTTATCTTCATGGTGTAGTTTTGCCAGGATACTGCCTCACCAGCAGCTGAATTCAATCCATTCAGCTGCTCTGCCATTCCATCATGGCTGATCCCAGATCCCACTCAACTCCACACACCTATCTTCTTGCCATATCCATTGATAACTTCCACCTTAAATATGCCCACAGATTATGACTCCACCATAGTCGGTGGAAGAGCATTCTACAGATTCACCACTCCTTCGCTAAAAAAATTCCTTACTTCTGTTCTAAAATGTTGCCGCTCAATTTTGCTTTGCCCTCTAGTTTTGGATAACCCCACCACAGGAAACACCCTCTCCACATCCACCCTATCTAGTCCTTTCAACGTTCGGTAGGCTTCATTGAGATCACCCTGCATTCTTCTAAACTCCAGTGAGTACAGGCCCAAAGCCGCCAAACACTCCTCATATGTTAACCCCTTCATTTCTGAATCATCCTCATCAACCTCCTCTGGACTCTCTGCAATGACAACACACCCTTTCTGAGATATGGGCCCAAAACTGTTGACAACTCTCTGTGCAGCCTGACTAGTGTCTTATAAAGGGCATTATCTCCTCACTTTTATATTCTATTCCCCTTTAAATAAATGCCAACGTTGCTTCTGACGATCCAGGTACAGGTATATATTTATTATAATCAATTGAAACACAGGTGATCTTCGTTTAACTACTAATGTGACTTCTAAAACCAATTGGCTGCGCCAGTGATGATTTGATGTGTCGTATTAAAGGGAGTGAATACTTATGCAATCAATTATTGTGTTTTACATTTGTAATTAATTTACACCACTTTGTAGAGATCTGTTTTCACTTTGACTCAAAAGTCTCTTTTTCTTTGATCGGTGTCAAAAAAGCCAAATTAAATCTGCTGTGATTCAATGATGTATAACAATAAAACATGAAAATTTTCTGGGGGGGGGGGCACTGTACATCATTGAGATGACTTATAATAAGAGCATTGCTTGTATGCCTTACCTGAAAGTGAACTCTAGGACATGGTTTAAGAGGTAGGTTGGTGCCTATTCTCCGAATAATACTACGAGATGAACCATACCGTCTGTTTGTCCAGAACAGCTGCAACTGGAAGTATAAATAATATTTTCAATTTCAATAAAATACACTACTGATAAATTATACAGAAAATCTTCATGCAGCTTGCTTTAAGACCACAAAGTTACCAAGAAATGTAAGAACCATAAATCCATTGGAGACTACATGTAGCAATATATCAGGTAATACAATGTTGGCTTGAAACACTTACAAAATAAAAAGAATATATCAACTTACTGAATTCATGTCCACTCCAGCATATTCCAAGAACATCTTAATCACTTCAAACAGGAATAAAAACATCAGGGCTACATCACAAGTTTGCAATCCACATTATGTAGGAATCTGGAAAGTTTAGGCAGCCCATATTTCAACTGAAAGAAAGAATATAATCAGGCAAACGTTCATAGGCAATGATATATTTGCTAACATTGTATTCTTCACCACTATTTTCAACCAAATAAATGGTTCAATATGAAAAGTTAATTAACAACACATTAAACGCTACATATAGCAGCCTTCCTGTTCCTAATCAGTGTAATTTTGAATGACAGGCCAGTGATGTTGTGGGGATGGAACTAGACTCACTGACGGTGGTGTCTGAAAAGAGGATGCTGTCGAAGTTGCATGCCATCTTGGACAATGTCTTCAATCCACTACATAATATACTGGTTGGGCACAGAAGTACATTCAGCCAGAGACTCATTCCACCGAGATGCAACACAGAGCATCATAGAAAGTCATTCCTGCCATCAAACTTTACAACTCCTCCCTTGGAGGGTCAGACACCCTGAGCCAATAGGCTGGTCCTGGACTTATTTCCTGGCGTAATTTACATATTACTATTTAATTATTTATGGTTTTATTACTATTTAATTATTTATAGTGCAACTGTAACTAAAACCAATTTCCCCCGGGATCAATGAAGTATGACTGTGACTATAAAAGGAATAGAAGTGCTGTACTTATGTCACTCCGTTGCAAGTGCAAAATACAAGATGAAAATAATTCAATAAACTCTGATCAATAAACTGCTGAGTTCCTCTAACATTTTGTCTATGTTGCTTTGGATTTCCAGCATTTGTAGAGTTTCTTGTGTTTATGATTTGATACTCTACTTTAAAAAGTACTTTATTACATTTAGAATTAGTATTACACTCTGACCATTCAAATTAAATGCAACGTGCGGCTCAGTACAAAAGCAGCATACAGAAACAACATTCTCAAATTCTGCACCATAAAAGTCTACCCAAGCTCAATCTGCACAGGTGGACAACTTTAGTGTTAGTTACTTCACATAATTATTTCATAATTTCCCAATACCAAGTTCACCTTCATGCATTTGTACCTGTTAAAATTCTGCAGTAGTCATAATTATCCCTGTTCTGGTTTACTTATGGATGTGTGTAAAAACAGTAACAGCACAAGTGCAGATCGACTAAAAACTATTGAAAGTCCGATCAGACAACGGCACATACCTTTAAGTGTGTGATATAAACAAAAAGTATATAGAGTATAGAATACTACAGCACAGTACAGGCCCTTCGGCCCACATTGTTGTGTTGACCCTCAACCCCTGCCTCCCATATAACCCCCCACCTTAAATTCCTCCATATACCTGTCTAGTAGTCTCTTAAACTTCACTAGTGTATCTGCCTTCACCACTGACTCAGGCAGTGCATTCCATGCACCAACCACTCTCTGAGTAAAAAACCTTCCTCTAATATCCCCCTTGAACTTCCCACCCCTTACCTTAAAGCCATGTCCTCTTGTATTGAGCAGTGGTGCCCTAGGGAAGAGGCATTGGCTATCCACTCTATCTATTCCTCTTATTATCTTGTACACCTCTATCATGTCTCCTCTCATCCTCCTTCTCTCCAAAGAGTAAAGCCCTAGCTCCCTTAATCTCTGATCACAATGCATACTCTCTAAACCAGGCAGCATTCTGGTAAATCTCCTCTGTACCCTTTCCAATGCTTCCACATCCTTCCTATAGTGGGGCGACCAGAACTGGACACAGTACTCCAAGTGTGGCTTAACCAGAGTTTTATAGAGCTGCATCATTACCTCGCGACTCTTAAACTCTATCCCTCGACTTATGAAAGCTAACACCCCATAAGCTTTCTTAACTACCCTGTCTACTTGTGATGCAACTTTCAGGGATCTGTGGACATGTACCCCCAGATCCCTCTGCTCCTCCACACTACCAAGTATCCTGCCATTTACTTTGTACTCTGCCTTGGAGTTTGTCCTTCCAAAGTGTACCACCTCACATTTCTCCAGGTTGAACTCCATCTGCCACTTTCCAATCCACTTCTGCAACCTATCAATGTCTCTCTGCAATCATCGACAATCCTCTACACTATCTACAACACCACCAACCTTTGTGACGTCTGCAAACTTGCCAACCCACCCTTTTACCCCCACATCCAGGTTGTTAATAAAAATCATGAAAAGTAGAGGTCCCAGAACCAATCCTTATGGGACACCACTAGTCACAACCCTCCATTCCGAATGTATTCCCTCCACCACAACCCTCTGCCTTCTGCAGGCAAGCCAATTCGGAATACACCTGGCCAAACTTCCCTGGATACCATGCCTTCTGACTTTCTGAATAAGCCTACCGTGTGGAACCTTGTCAAATGCCTTACTAAAATCCATATAGATCACATCCACTGCACTACCCTCATCTACATGCCTGGTCACCTCCTCAAAGAACTCTATCAGGCTTGTTAGATATGATCTGCCCTTCACAAAGCCATGCTGACCCTGATCAGACCATGATTCTCTAAATGCCCATAGATCCTATCTCTAAGAATCTTTTCCAACAGCTTTCCCACCACAGACGTAAGGCTCACTGGTCTATAATTACCCGGACCATCCCTACTACCTTTTTTGAACAAAGGGACAACATTCGCCTCCCTCCAATCCTCCGGTACCATTCCCGTGGACAATGAGGACATAAAGATCCTAGCCAGAAGCTCAGCAATCTCTTCCCTCAACTCATGGAGCAGCCTGAGGAATATTCCGTCAGGCCCTGGGGACTTATCCACCCTAATGTATTTTAACAACTCCAACATTGCCTCTCCCTTAATACCAACATGCTCCAGAACATCAACCTCACTCATATTGTCCTCACCGTCATCAAGTTCCCTCTCATTGGTGAATACAGAAGAGAAGTATTCACTGAGGATCTCGTTCACTTCCACAGCCTCCAGGCACATCTTCCAACCTTTATCTCTGATCGGTCCTACCTTCACTCCTGTCAGCCTTTTGTTCTTCACATAATTTAAGAATGACTTGGGGTTTTCCCTTACCCTACTCGCCAAGGCCTTCTCATGCCCCCTTCTTGGTTCTCTCAACCCCATCTTAAGCTCCTTTTATGCTTCCCTATATTCCTCAATAGACCCATCTGATCCTTGCTTCCTAAACTTCATGTATGCTGCCTTCTTCCACCTGACTAGATTTTCCACCTCGTCACCCAGGGTTCCTTCACCCTACCATTCTTTATCTTCCTTACCGGGACAAATTTATCCCTAACATCCTGCAAGAGATCTCTAAACATCGACCACATGTCCATAGTACATTTCCCTGCAAAAATATCATCCCAATTCACAACCGCAAGTTCTAGCCTTATAGCCTCATAATTTGCCCTTCCCCAATTAAAAATTTTCCTGTCCTCTCTGATTCTATCCTTTTCCATGATAATGCTGAAGGCCAGGGAGCGGTGGTCACTTCCCCCAGATGCTCACCCACTGAGAGATCTGTGACCTGACCTGGTTCGTTATCCAATACTAGATCTAGTATGGTATTCCCCCTAGTCGGCCTGTCAACATACAGTAACAGGAGTCCATCCTGGACACACTAACAAACTCTGCCCCATCTAAACCCTTGGAACTAATCAGGTGCCAATCAATATTAGGTAAGTTAAAGTCACCCATGAAAATCACCCTGTTATTTTTGCACCTTTCCAAAATCTGCCTCCCAATCTGCTCCTCGGTATCTCTGCTGCTACCAGGGGGCCTATAGAATACCCCCAATAGAGTAACTGCTCCCTTCCTGTTCCTGACTCCACCCATACTGACTCAAAAGATGATCCTGCTACATTACTCACCCTTTCTGTAGCTGTAATGGTATCCCTGACCAGTAATGCCACCCCTCCCCCACTTCCCCCCGCCCCCCCCCCCCCATCCCTTTTAAAGCACTGAAATCCAGGAATATTGAGAATCCATTCCTGCCCTGGTGCCAGCCAAGTCTCTGTAATGGCCACTACATCATAATTCTATGTATGTATCCAAGCTCTCAGTTCATCACCTTTGTTCCTGATGCTTCTTGCATTGAAGTACACACACTTCAGCCCTTCTGCCTTCCTGCCTTTACACCCTTTATTCTGCTTCTCTTTCCTCAAAGCCTCTCTGTATGTTAGATCTGGCTTTACTCCATGCACTTCTTTCACTGCTCTATCGCTCTAGGTCCCATCCCCCTTGCAAATTAGTTTAAACCCTCCCGAACCATGCTCACAAACCTACCTGCAAGGATATTGCTCCCCCTCGAGTTCAGGTGCAACCCATCCAATCTGTACAGGTCCCACCTTCCCCAGAAGAGATCCCAATGATCCAGAAATCTAAAACCCTGCTCCCTGCACCAACTCCTCAGCCACGCATTCTACTGTCATCTCCTCCAAATCTTACAATCACTGTCACGTAACACTGGCAGCAACCCTGAGAACGCCACCCTTGAGGTCCTGTTCTTCAGCCTTCTGCCTAGTTCCCGAAACTCACACTTCAGGACCTCATCCCTCTTCCCGCCTATGTTGTTGGTACCAACATGTATCATGACTTCTGGTTGTTTCCCCTCTTGTACCAGGATGTCGTGCACCCGGTCAGAGACATCCCGGACCCTGGCACCTGGGAGGCAACAAACCATGCGGGTGTTATCATCACGTCCACAAAATCTCCTGTCTGCTCCCCTGACTATAGAGTCTCCAATGACAACAGTCAGACTCAGTGCCAGAGGCCCTGCCACCATGGCTCACACCTGGCCGGTCGTCCCCGCCAACAGTATCCAGGACGGTAAACTTATTATTCAGGGGAATGGCTACAGGGGTGCTCTGCACTACCTGTCTACTCACCTTTGCTTCCCCCCCCTCTGACTGTCACCCAATGATCCGCTTCTGGCAGCCTAGGTGTGACCACCTCCATGTAGCTCTCATCTATGACTGCCTCATTCTCCCTTACAAGTCGAAGGTCATCTAGCTGCTGCTCCAGATTCCTAATATGGTCTTCCAGATCGCCCAGCCGTATGCACTTCTGGCAGATGTGACTCTGCGGGAGAGGGGAGTTCCCCCACGACTGCCACATCTCACATGAGAGGCACATCACCGTCTCAGGAAGCATTGTAAAAACTGGGAACAAGCTCGTCCTCTGCCTCTTCTCATCGAAGCCTCTCGAGTCAAAGCTTCAAAGCTCCACTCCTTCACTGGCCCACTCTCTCACAAGCCGCTCCGCTTGAGCTTCCCCTCTATTTATTTGTTTGAGCTTTTCAAACTGCCTGGTCACCTGACCTCGATTGCCCAATCAGCTGCTTTCTGCTGAGTCTGAGCTATTCAAATCTTGATTGCAGTCCAATTGCCAAAACTGCCAGAATCTCTAGAGTCAAAGCCTCAAAGCTCCACTCCTTCACTGGCCCACTCACTCACTGGCCACTTTCCACAAGTGTATATTATAAACACTTGTTTGAACTATCACTTGGCACTTGAGTTCTCTGGACATTATCAATTCAGAAGAGTATGTTGCACATTTGAGCCTTAATAAAATATACTTATTAATTACAAAATAATCAGAGTAAAATAAAATCACTGACTTTAATCTTACAGTTAATTAACACACTTCTATAAAAAGATTTGGAAGCTTTGCAAACATCTCCACGATTAAGAGTTTGAGGAGATTTGGTATGTCACTAAAGCCAAATTGCTACAAAGGTAACTTTCTAACTGCACCACCATCTGGTATGGAGGGGCCACTGCACAGAATCAAAAAAAAAGGGGCAGAGGTTGGAAACTCAGTCAGCTCTATTATGAACACAAGCCTCCTCACCATCAAGGACATCTTATAAAGCTATACCACAAAAAGGTGGCATCCATCATTGAGGACCCCCATCACCCCAGAAATACCCTTTTCTCATTATCACCATCAGATAGGAGGTACAGAGCCACACGTTCCACATTTTAAGAACAGCTTTTCTCCTTCCACCATCAGATTTCTGAACAATGAATCCATGAACTTTACTTCACTATCTTCATTTCTACACATTTTTAAACATATGCCACATACAGCATAGTTAATGTATTGCACTGTACTGCCTAAAAACAGCAAATTTCACGACATAAGTCAATGATTAAGAAGCCTAACTGAATAGTCGACGTTTCCAGCCGAGACCCTTCATTAGGATTCAGAAGTGAGTGTGTTGTCATTAACAGTGCACAGTAATACTTACTGAAATCGTCTGGGATTCAAATTTCAACATTAGATAAGCCACCTGAAAATGCACAAGCCTTTCGAAACCTTACAGTAAACTCCAGTAATTTTACTAAAGACTGACGAACTCCTGAGCCACTAAATATTTAGATCACCCATTTTATCAATTTAATCTCGCCGTACGTCGAGCTATACCATATAATACATTCAGCCAAAACTGGGTCTCTGTTTTTGTTTCTAATCCTTGAGGAACAAAATGTGTAAAATTAACTACAATGAATGAATCATCCAGTCGATTCTCTGGACTGCCTGCTTAGAGATAATGTACCGAACTAAAGCTACTTGATAGCCAATTAAGGAAGATCTGGGCCTCTTGCAAACCCTCAAGAGGGCCCGGACCCTAGGGTCGAGGAATAGGGGTCCCGAAATGGGTACTGAGCTAGGCACCAGATAGCATCCAACCCCAGGAGAAGGATCTGGACCCGAAACGTGGACTATCCACTTCTCTCCGCAGATATTGCCTGACCCGCTGAGACTCTCCACCAATTTGTTTATAACATTAGCAAGCATTCTGTCGTGTTGTAATAGGACTCACTTTGGAAGAGAGGAATGAATAACTCGACTGTCTTTCGCGGATAACCGGCTAAAACATCCAAACATGCCGCCACTCTCAATGCCGCGCAAACCAGCAACATCAGCGCATGCGCAGCGAACCCACCAGCTTCAGCGTTTCTTACGGCCAAAATATATTCAATACCTTTTTCAAAATCCATGTTTTAAAATCAGTTACTTAAATAACTATAATCCTTATAATTTAAAAAAACACAGAAGTTTAATTTTACAGAACGGACTAGCCTACGGCAGTAATGTGATACGTAATTGGCTCCTTTTCGTGACTATTCGGGGGAAAATAAACCAATGAGGCGCCTGTAATGGGTTGTGTGGAGGGTGCTGGGCAGGGCGGCGGAGCCGGTGGTTGTTCGTTGGAAGGGATTGGAGCTGTTATTAAATTCATATCATTCATCCAGTCACTGTCGATTAGGGTGCTTGTACTTTGTCGATCACTGCCGAATCGATCAACAATTACCACACGTCTTAACGTAATCGAAGACTTAAGTATTTAGTTTTAAAGGTACGTGGAGGCCATGGTTGCTAGAGGTTAAACAGGGACTCAGTTGTGGCCGAGGGCTTCGGGCTGAACATAAGATGTTTGGGATGAGTTCGCGCCTTCCTCACTCTGAATTAAGGCTTTAAGTTCTAATTTAGTTAAAGGAATGGGTTAACTGGTATTCAATTTATTCTGGAAGTTAGTACTATAATTGTTACAGATTTAAGACATATTTTCGTAGTCCGTATACACTCTGACCTGTGATGTGTTTAAAAAAAAAATCATGCTTTTGTTATCTGGATCGTTTGTAACATGACATGATTATAAAATGGGCAAGAAATCTCTGGAAAGAATCACCTTTTGAGTATCTCCTGAATAAACTATTTCCTGCAATATCACGTGACAGGCATGACCCCCCCCCCCCCCATCGCAAAACCCATTTTTTTTTCCTGGAGAATCCCACTGAAGATGTGCGTAACAAATAAATTAGTAAATGAAACTATCTTAGGCGATTTTTAGTTTGTAATTGACAGTTCACATGGATTGCATGTCGATGGTCTTTAAAATGAGCTACAATAAGCAGTGATTCATTCACTACAAGAAGCAATTGATGAAGTGGTGGAGTGGGGTTATGATTGGGGATGTAGATTTTCAGTAGATAAAACTTAATCTGTATTTTTTACCAGGAAAAGGGTTGAGGTAGGGGAGAAGTTAAGGATGTATGGGGTTGAATTAGAAAGGGTTGCATCATTTAAATTTCTGGGAGTTATATTTGATTCACGATTAACCTGGGCAGACCATATCAGGAAAGTTGAGGAGAAATGTAAAAAAGTAATAAATGTGATGAGATGTTTGACTGGTAGGGAATAGGGAGCAAGTTGTTCAGCTTTGAAGAGAATGTATGTGGCTTTAGTAAGATCTGTATTGGATTATGGAAATATAGTATATGGATCAGCAGCTAAGTCTCTTATAAGGAAACTGGATGTGATTCAGGCTCAGGCCTTGAGAGTGTGCAGTGGGGCTTTTAAAACGTCACCAGTGTCAGCACTACAGGTAGAAATGGGAATAATGCCTTTGGAACTAAGAAGGATGCAACTGATGGCAAACTACTGAGCTAACTTGCAGGGGCACAATGATTCTCACCCTACTAAAGGAGTGTTGCAAGAATGCTGGGAAAATGGGAGGTTTCAGAGGGATACCTTTAGTCGGGTAGGGAATGATATCGCGAAAGAATGTGGAGTGTTTGATCTGAGGATAAGTCCTTCAGTAGTTTATCCGGTTGTAGCTCCATGGAAGCTTGTATGGCCTGACATAGACTGGCATTTGTTAGAGGTAAAAAGGAAAGAAAGATATAAAACAGATTTGGTAGATGCATTTAACTGTCATGTGATGGAAAAGTATAGTGATTATACTCACATTTATATGGATGGTGCGAAGGAACCTGAAACAGGAGTGACAGGGTTTGGGGTGGTAATACCAGCAAAAGAAATTGGAATCAGCAGAAGAACATCTAATGAGTTAGGGGTGTTTACAGTGGAGATGCTGGCAGTGTTGGTTGCGTTGCAATGGGTGCAGAAAGCCAGACAAGCCAAAGCATTGATATGTTCAGATTCATCCTCAGTTCTAGCAAGTTTAAGGTCTTTTCACACAAACAGTCGACAAGATGTACTTTATGAAGTCCTTCAGTTAGTTACAAGAATTGCAAATCAGGGAGGTCAGGTAAAATTTCTATGGGTTCCAGCACATGTAGGGGTGAAGGGGAATGAGAGGGTGGATGAGTTGGCAAAGAGGGCGTTAAAGAAAGAAAATGTGGAAATGCACATTAGTATCAGTAAAGCAGAGGTTAATTGTGTAATCTGGGAAAAAGTCAACCGAATGTGGCAAGAAAGATGGGACAGGGAGGGGAAAGGGAGGCATTTATATCAAATACAAAAGAGTGTTGCAGTTACTAGTGTAGGTAATGGAAACAGAAGAGAGGAAATTGTGTGGACTAGGTTAAGGCTGGGGCATTGTGCATTAAACAAAACATTGAAAATGATAGGGAAACACCAGACAGGATTGTGTGAGGAATGTCAGGAAGAGGAGTCAGTAGAGCATGTAGTTCTGAGTTGCAGGAAGTATGGGATACAGAGAGAGATGATGAGAAATAAATTAAGGGAGTTGGGGATGCAGGAATTCACATTAAAAGGGTTGCTGGGCATGGGTGAGAGAGCACAAGTCCGGGTATTTTTAGCGTTTTTAAGGGGTACAGGGTTTTTTTTTATATAGAATATGACGAATAAACAGGAATAGGATACTAGGGTGGTCAAAGATGGGAGGGTGAAGTGTAGGTTTGTATATATGCATGCGTGCACGTGTGTACGATTGGGTGAGGGGATTTAGAATGTATGTCTAGTGCACATTCTGGAGCAGAGGGTGGCGGTAATGCACCATTAAGCTGGATGCCAACCGCCGTAAAACAAGATACAGACAGACAGACAGACAGTGATTCATTCAAAGGTGCTCCAAGAAGAAATAGGCAAGAGCTTGATTAAAAACAAGGTTTTAAGTTGTGTGAGGAGAGCTGGTGAGGTCTTGAGAAGTAGTTGGAGAGCTTAGGACCTAGGATGCAAGAAGTAACACTGTGGAATTATTTTGTCTCTACAAGAGGGTAGAGTTGATAACATGCCTTTGGAGTAGGAAGAAGTTAGAAATGGAGTAAAGTTATGCAAAGGAAGGATATGAAAGTGAGAATGAATTCTGCTGCACAAGGATGAGATTTGCCTCTGATTAATTGTGTTTTATTTCAATTATGACCTATGGTGCTTGAGCTTTTTTTTTCAAACCATACTGTCACTTGGGATTTCTTAGTACTACAATCGATGGCTTGTTTTCAACATTGGTGTTTTCCAGCAGTAGTGATCTTGTTCCTTTGTGTTGTGTATAATTGTGTCTACATTTGGTTAAAATACTAGTTTTCATTACATCCAATATTGCATTATCTAAAATGTACGCAAACTTCTGCATCATGTGCAGTCAATATTTCCTATATTAAGGCTTATGCGCATTTAGTCTTGGAAGGGTTTAAATAAATTATTTAAATACTGTCTCATTGAATCCATAGTCTTGAAGGATATTTAATTTTACTATGCATTTTACAGTACAGTACGTATGGCATAGTGGATGGTGGCATAATGAGTGGGGAGCCTGATGCGCTATCAGTTGTAAACCAGCTGCAAGATTTAGCATCTGACCCGTTGAACAGGCGAGCGATTGTGCAGGATCAAGGATGTCTGCCTGGGTTGATCCTATTCTTGGATCACTCAAATCCACAAGTTGTTTATTCTGCACTATTGGTAAGTACCAATCCATCTCATTAATGTTCATGTTCAAAAATATTCACCGGCAAATCTATCTACCTTAAACTCATCTCCTTCATCTCCTTTTGCAGTTGCTTGATGACTTATTCACAACATTTTTTTTAACAGTAATCTTGGAGAGTTCATAAATCATTGAAGGTGCAAGGTTTAAAAATAGGACTGGGATAGTTGAGTTTTTAATTAAGCAAACAACACAAAAGCAAGGACACCTTATATAAATTATGACCTAGGTATCAGTAGGCGTGTAGACTGCAATTTTGCTGACACTTATCAAGTATCTTCTGAAAGCCCATATGCAAAATGTCAACAACTCAAAATGGTTTTGTTCAATTGAGGAAAAATGTATACTACTTAATTTGAACAAGTCAACTATTCTTTAAGTGATAATATATTTTGTCCTAATCATGACATCACCTTCCCCACTACCGATGATTGGCCTGTTTCTTTTGTTTACTACACAGCATTTTCTTGGTCAGTTAATACTCTAGTACTTTAAAAATAAAAGATGTCTGTCTTTTTACCATAAGATTAACACACAGGAGGAGAATTAGGCCATTCAGCCCGTCGAGTCTGCTCTGCCATTCCATCATGGCTGATCCTGGATCCCATTCATCCCCACCCACCTGCCTTCTCGCCATATCCTTTGATGCCCTGAGTGATCAGGAAACTATCAAATTCCACCCTAAATGTACACTTGGACTTGTCCCCTGCGCCGCAGTCTGTGGCAGAGCATTCCACAGATTTACTACTCCTTGGCTAAAAAAATTCCTCCTTACCTCTATTCTAAAGGGTAGTCCCCTCAATTTTGAGGCTGTGCCCTCTAGTTCTGGATACCCCCACTGTAGGAAACATCCTTTCCACATCCACCCTATCTAGTCCTTTCGACGTACGGTAGGTTTTTTAATTCAACATTTCAACGTTCGGTAGGTTTCAATGTTTTCTTAATTCTTTTTATCAAGTGATTCATACAAGGAGAATTGAAAGATTAAACTCAGTCTTTAGTAATTTCAAGCATTCAGTGCGTTTACAGTCTGATTATCAGGCGTAACAAAAACCAGTTAAGTTTCCCTGCATTTAATGATTATGGAATATCTCGCATTTGCCTTTCATTCAGGCTTTTATCATTTTACCAGGAAGCTTTAGGCCTATAACTTCAGCTGTTGACACAATATTTACAGTTCTAATTGAATAGATCCCATTGAAAATCTCTTGATATTGTAGAGCTTTAAAATAGTTTTGGGGTTATTCTACACAAATTTAAATTCATTGCAAAATAATTGAAATTCACATAATATGGTGGAAATATTGGTGAGTGTCATTATTATGGTTACTTGTATGCTTTCTACTTGCACACGTTAATAATAAAGGGTTAGGAGGGAAATGTCCTCTTAACCAGAGTAAAAAGGTGATTGCCTGTGAGAACTGATCCTGATGCCATCTCGTAACTTCTGTGCTCACTTAAATGAGCATTATATGTAACTTGAAATTATCACTGAAGCAGTGGGAGACTTATCTATGAATACTTTTACCAATGTACTGTAAAAAAAAAATCAGTTCCCTAGTTCTGCAGAGTATTTTATGCTTGTCTTACTTTTTTTCTCAGTTTAATAAACTGCAAAATGTTTAACTTTGGAAGGATTCAAGAATGGGTGTCACTTAATTCATCTTCACTTCATTTGTCACCTGCATGTCAAATTACTGCAGCATTCAGTTGGCCAGGGATATAAGAGGAGTATTGCAAGGTTTTAAAAAAAATCGGAGTTGTGATAAATGGGGTCATGAAAAATCCCAGTCACTGAAGATGTGAAAAAGTTTTAAATAACAATATTCAATTGAATAAAATATAGCAAGTTCTAGAATATAAATCAACAAGCAAAAATATTTTAAATGATTTTTTTTGGCGATAGATACAACTCCAAATCCATAAGCACATTGTAAGATTGCTGATAGGGGTTATAATACATTGGATGTTCTGAACCATCTTGCTCCCACTGTGATCTATTGGTGTGCAGCCTCTTGTACCATCTCATTGAGGCCCCATGCAGGCTTTATTTTTTGGCCAGTCACATTGTAACCTTCTGGACTTGATGTTAAATTCTGTAATGTAAAGTAATTTGCTTTTTGTTGTGTGGTCTGTATCCATCATCCATCTGTAATATTAGCTTACTTGTTTGGATTTTTTGTCTCTGGGAGTGGAGGATATGCCCAGTCATGGAGCTTGTCCACCTACTCTGAATTCTACAATTCCCACACTTTTTTTAATTATGTTCGCACCTTCTAACTGGTCCCATTCATTGATTCACCAGACTAAAGGCTGATTTATACTTCTGCGTCAAATCAACGCCGTAGGTACAGCGTCGCTGCGAACCCTACGCAGTGCCTACGTCGTAGCCTGACGCGTACCTCTCCCAAAATGTAACTACACGTCGCAGCAATGCAGACCGCAACAGCTGTCTGCTTGGTAGCATCACATTTCCTCCTACGCTGCAATAGCTTCCCATTGGGCGACTGAAGGGCAGGGAAGGAACTCTGGCTGCAATGCTTTCCATAAAGCTTTACAGATCTCCGAAATTATGGAGGGCACATTTCGTTTTTACGAAAAAAGATGCTTGCATTAAACTTGTTTATGCGGAGAAAGACCACCATGACCATGAAGCCTTACACAGGCAGGTGTGTGCGCATGTGTGACGTACGCGAATTGCAGAGCAACGCAGAGACACCAACGCACAAGTATAAATGCTCACAACGCGTGTAGGCCACTTGCGTAGGTTACGGCGTAGACTTGATGCACAAGTATAAATCAGCCTTAAGCTGTAAACAACATTTCCACACTTTTACCCTTTGAGACATCCCCTCGACCGCTCCCCCTTACTCCTGTAACTTTACAAGTTTTTTCTGTCTCCTTTTCAGTTTTAATAAAGGCTTCTGATCTGAAGCGTTTTTCTTTCCGCAACCTGAACAGCTGAATATTTTCAGCATATTCTGTTCTTGTTTTAGATTTCCAGTATAGATAGAAACCATAGAAAAACTACAGCACAGAAACAGGCCTTTTGGCCCTTCTTGGCTGTGCCAAACCATTTTCTGCCTAGTCCCACTGACCTGCACACAGACCATATCCCTCCATACACTTCCCATCCATGTATCTGTCCAATTTATTCTTAAATGTTAAAAAAGAACCCGCATTTACCACCTCGTCTGGCAGCTCATTCCATACTCCCACCACTCTCTGTGTGAAGAAGCCCCCCCCCACTGTTCCCTTTAAACTTTTTCCCCCTCACCCTTAACCCATGTCCTCTGGTTTTTTTTCTCCCCTTGCCTCAGTGGAAAAAGCCTGCTTGCATTCACTCTATCTATACCCATCATAATTTTATATACCTCTATCAAATCTCCCCTCATTCTTCTACGCTCCAGGGAATAAAGTCCTAACCTATTCAACCTTCCTCTGTAACTGAGTTTCCCAAGTCCTGGCAACATCCTTGTAAACCTTCTCTGCACTCTTTCAACCTTATTTACATCCTTCCTGTATCCATAGTTTCTGTTAATTTTTCTCATACTTCGAAATCAGATAGTGTGTAGCTTGAAAAGAAACCTACAAATGTTCCCATGTGTACTAAGGGCTAGAACTCAGTGCTTCCTGGTGATGTTATAGTGCTGTTAGATGACAGGATAAGTAACTACAGTGTATTTTTTTTAGTTCATGCGAACTGCAGCAATGGTGCATTAATGATGGAGACAAATGCTTTGAATTGCCTGGGGAGGGAGGAGAGGTGAATGGCAAAAGTCCCATTGGGGAGGGAGGAGTGAAAATTCTTTTAAGATGCACATTTTTATAGAGAAGTGCCAATGAATTTTTGAGTCCGTGACTTGAAATGCCAACTTAATTTTGTTTTTTGCTGCCTGCTACACTGAGCACTTGTAGCACTTACCATTTATATGAAAAGTAAATAGTTCCTAATATAAAATAAACACAAGTCTTTGGCTCTTGGTTACATTTCCTATATAAAACTTAGTCTTTGTCTAAATAAAGTTTGATAGAATTGTAGTTCATTACACCTTTAGTAGGAAAGTAGAGCTATGGTCACATAGATTTTTTGCTTAGAGGTCAGAAGTCTCTTTCTGTCTTGAATGTCTGAATCAGGTTTATAATCTGGTTAATTATTGTTTTGCAGCAGCAGGACAGCACAAAGACATAAAATTACTGTAAGTGTGTGCAATGATTCAGTCTCTGTCTCACCAGAATATATAATTCCAAAGATTTGCCATCTTTTTGGTTGTTCACACCCAGTGGGTCAAAGGGCCTGCGAAGAAAATTCATTCTCATTTATGTCTTAGATGTTTCACACAAAGTGAAACATTTTTAACAGCTTGTCAACTCTTGAAAGCTTGTATTTTAAAAAACGTGCACAATCCAATGTGCATAGGCACAAGATGTACGAGCTTTCCTCATACAACACACCCTTTGTCCTGAAAATCAGCCTGATAAGCCTTCTCAGAAATGGTTCCAAAAATAAGGGCACAAAAAAAATCTATTCAGTACTTAAGGTATGGTCTCATCAATATCCTGTACAGCTGTAGCAAGCTCTCTACTTTTATAACCCATCCACTTTGCCATTGCTCTATTTGACTTTCTGCTGCATGGTGAATTTGCCTCTGATTCAAAGACACCTGAATTGCTCTGTGCTGCAGTTTTCTGTAGTCTCAGAATTTAAAATGATGCAGTCATTTGGGTTAAGGATATTCACCCTTATGGACCTGACAAATCATTACTTAAAAATAAGATACAGAATTACAAATTTGGTCTGGTAGAAATTGTCATTTAAAAAAATTTTCCACTCATTTTTTTTGGCATACACACATAGGATGTCTCTTCTGCTCTGAAAATTGTAATATAGACAGTTTACTAGGAATACAAATGTCCACCTCCCTCCACCCCTTGGTGGTGCGGAGGGGTTCACTAGTATTGAGAAAATTTGGCTGCAAAACTCACTGAAAGACTGAATGTAATGTAGATTGTAAATAGTGCAGCCCTTCAGTAATCCTGATAACTTGCCAGTTAGTTTGTCAATCTGAACAAGATTTGTGCATCCCAACTCTATTTTCATTGTTTAGTCAATCCACTTGGCATCCTAATATATTAAGTGCTGCTATTTTACTTGCGGGAAGAAACCCAAAATATTGGATCCCGCACCCCCCCATACTTTTGAACCATGATTTCATCTTTTATGAAACAAACATAATTAAAAAGCAAGGATTTGTGGCCTAGCAGAGTTGATTCATTCAACTTCAGAGCAAGTTCTTCTGTCCCAAGTATGTTGTAAAATGTCTCTTTCACATTCTCAGACATTTCGTCTTTGAACGGAGATGTCACTAAGCGGAATTGTTTTAATTATTTGGTCTGATGACTTGTGCAAAACAGCACTTGGAAGCTCCCTCACTGCTTTCAGAATCAGTTCTCCAATTTTATGGGGCTTTTCTGATTTAGAAATGAGCAAAGAAATGTTGTATGAAGGTTGCAAACTATCACTATTTTGTTGTGAAGTTCTAGCAAACGTGTTTGGAAGTGTTTTTATGAAGTGACTCAAAATACAGCTGCGAGAAAACACTGGGGGGGGGGGGCAGCACTGACTCCAGCTTGGACACCGTGCCACACCACTTCTAGTGGAGCGCACCGGCTATGCCTCGGCTGTAAACAGGCAACACTGTGGCTTGAGACCTAGTCTTCGCTACGACGGAGGCCACGCAGCTACCCTGCCATCAGGCCCTGCAGTCCACTAATAAATTCATGAATTGGACTTGCACATTGATAACGTACAACAGGGAACTGCAATCACGGGATAAGTGACTAAAATAATCAGTTGCTGTTAGACTGCACACCACCTTCACACACTGACTCCTCCGATTCCTCTCTGTTCAGGCAGCAGCACAATCCACACCAGTTTCAGTTTCTCCACCAATGAGCAACTCGCTGTAGGGTAGACCTGCGATACTTTTAAGTTCTTTATGTCCTTAAGCTCTTGCGATCGTAAAAAGTATATTTAAAAAGAACAATAATAGGTTTGGTTGACCCTGTAGAAGCCGCTGCGATTTAGTGCACCACCATCTTACCACATTCCAAAGATGCCAAATACAGAGGCATGACGTTGCTTTTCAACAACTATAGTGCGCTTCGAGCAAAGTCTTAAGAGAACAGTGGGTTTATCAAGAGATGAGGTGATTATGTGATCATTGTAATCAATTATAAGGGATCAAATTCTTGTAATATGTAATTTATTTCTTAAATTAACCCTGTAATTTCTCAGGTGCCTCCCTTGGTACCGAATGACCACTACCCCCATAGAAACTCCCTTCGCTTTGTGGGGAGGGGGATATCACCCACTTTGGGAGCCACTAACAAAGAGCAAAGTATGTCCTTGTGTGCTGTTACCTTACTACGGTTTTCCAGAATTTTTAATGCTGTGAACTGAAGATATAAGTCCCTTGAAGCATATCTCTGCTTCTTGATGCACTTGGAAATAGGAAAATGTGATGGTTTTACCAGCCTAGGGGTATAAACGGGGGCATGCTTCATATGCAAATGTTTATAATTATTGATGTGTTTTCCTCTGTACTGTAGGCTCTTCGTTACCTGGCTGAATGTCGATCCAACAGAGAGAAAATGAGAAGCGAATTAGGCATGATGTTGAGTTTACAAAATGTGATCCAAAAGTAAGTTTATGGTTTTGAATTGTTTTTATAGCTGAGAGATGAGGTATGCCTTAGTTTACTCTCACTGTATTTTCAGTGTTTTTCTCTTAAAAGATTTCTGTATGAATGCTCCTGATTTTTAAATTCTTATGAAGCATAAAAATTTATTTTGTTTAATAGTGATAGTTTTTCTCAAAGGAGGTAATATCTGCAATATTTTATGTACTAAAATAAATTTTCTACAATTAAAATATTACCAATATTGCATCAATTTGTTGGTAGAGTTGAGTTATCTGTTCTCAGTGCTGAACTATATGGCAAGTGCCCACATACCATTTGTTGGCTTGCTGTCAAGTATTAACTCGCGTCTTATCTCCACATGGCTTTGTGTGATTTAATGCTGTAAAATTGGGGGTGGGAGGGTTGCTTATGAAATAACTAAAATAACGTTTGAGAGCTGAATAATATTTAAGAGCACTCTCAAACTATTAAAAAATAATTAGAATATATAAGTTAAACAACAGTATTAATGTCAGAATTTTTTGACATCTTTTAAAGTAAATTCAATTAATTCCAAATATGTGAACGGCATAAAACTTAGTTCACCCAGCCCATTCCAGTAGAGAAGAATTGCTAATTTTACTCAAGATCTGAGGCAAATTCCCTGGCTTAACTGCTGATGAATCTCTGTACATTCACACTCCATACTGAACTCAGTATTCCATGCATGGGTGATCCTGAAGAATGGTGAATAAGCTTGCAATTTTCCTTACTTGCATAAGTTTCCCAGAAGTTGAGCTTGTGCAGAAAAATATGCTGAACCCAGTGGAGCTGTTTAGCATTTTATAACAATTTCCTACTTGCTATCATGTGCTTGATTTTAGTTAAGGTTGGTGGTTGTTAGGGTTTGGCAACAAGATCCTAACCACTATGTTGCAGAGAAAATGCTTTCCTTGAAGGTTTAATAGCTTTTGCAATTGAGCATAGACACTTATTTAAAGTGGATTTTCTCCCTCAGAGATGTAATAGATTTTCATTGTTTTCAATGTTCTGCCTTTTTTAAGCTAATCCTTAATTTTTTTTGTAGGACGACAACGCCTGGTGAAACTAAGAATTTAGCAAATGAAGTCTATGAAATATTGCAGTCTTCAAGCTATGAAGAATCTGATTACACAAATGATTATAATTCTCACAGGCGCAAGCCTCAGTTTTTTCTGGGAAGTACAAACAAACGTGCAAAAACAGTAACCTTACAAATAGATGGCTTGGATGATTCGGTAAGATCAGTGTTAATTAGCACAAGTTATTAGTTCACCTTGGAAATGCATCTTTTAAACTGGTCATGAATTTCAAACGAGTGCTCTTAACTAGTTTGTCATTTAAATGTAGTATTTCCTTGACTAAATGGTGCATATGGCATGTATATTTTCCTGGAATGGAACAGTAATCTTTTGGCTAAAACTTGTGCTTTTTTTTCCATAGTAGTAGCTTTATAAAGATTGGATTATGACTACCAAAGATTTTAAGGTTATCTGAGCCATCTGTATCAATTTGTGTCAAAGTCATTACGGTAGCATATGCAACTTTTAAAATATGCCTTGTTCAAGTTTTACTTTGCTTTTCCATATGAGTTGTATTCAGAATGTTTATTATTTTGCCCTTTTAAATGGATGATAGAAATATTTGCATGTTTTAGTTTTCTTGCCCGTTCTTGACTTTTTTGAGTCCTGAAGGAAAATCTCACTGACAGGTTGGTATGTGTTACAGTTGTTTTATCCTTGCTATTCTCACTACCTTTGAGGTGTATTTAAGAATTCCATTACATTTGTCCCACTGGATTTAGACCTTTTTTTAGTTTGGAGTATGGTGATTTCACATTACAAGAGCTCACTCACTTTCCTTTATTCTACTTGATGTCTACTGAGAATTTAAAAAAATACTTTCTGTAGTTGATTTGCTTACATATAGTCCTAACCATTTGAGGTAGGCATTAAATTTATCAATGCTTTTTGATTAGGATGAATCTTAGATCACATAAATATAATTGTATGTTTATTATGCCTCAGCAGTACCATGATTTCTATTTTCACTTTCTTGGATCATCAGGGCTCTGTGGCTGGGTTAAGAAGCAATCAAATGTCATTCTTTACAGCCGAATTTCATAAGTCTTCTTGGCTTACATAAGCAATGAGGTATTTGTCTTTGTCAATAGCTGGTTGGTTAATAATGGGCCAGCCCCTCTTGACTTCAATATGACATGTGCAACTTCCTTGAGAAGGCCAGTTTCTACATAAATACCATTTCTATGTGGAACTGGGAGCATTTCTCCAGGGAATAATTGCATCAGTCTGTTAGTCTGTGTTGAAGATTTGTATATAGTGTGACATTGCCCCCAAACATGACCTTGAAGCACAATTTTCTGATGTGGCCTTGCAGGTTTTGTTCCAAGGAGAACAAACTTAAGCTGGTTTTATAACAGCTCCATTGGCAAGTGCATATTCTCTTCATTCACTGTTTCCCTAAGATGTACTTGAAACCATTGTTTGCTTTCATAGTTTATCCTGATCAAGGATTAGGTCATAGATTTGTTATAACTAATTCATTGATTTCAATGTGATTGATTTGAACAGGAAAATGTGTAAGCCTCAAAAACATGATAGTGAGGAGTTTGGTATTCTTGTTCATGTAAAACAAAATTACTGAAATCCAATTAATCAGTGATGTCAGATTTTGTGTTTCAACTGGCTGTCCCCTGTCCCAACCTCTCACATTCCCAGTAAACTTGGTAGCTGCAGTTTTCTAAAGGGTAATCCTTGGCTCTACATGATAATATAAAAGTAAAGCATGACTCTGGAGGAGAGATGTCCGGGCTAAAGGTAGAAGCCTAATTGTGATTACCCTTTTTGATGCTAAATTCATTGTTGCTTCATTCTTATTTCTCTGGAGTCGCCACTGAGTCCAAGAGTAGCTCTAGAACAGAGGACTCTGTTGTGTTTTATATTTGCTTCCTTGACAAGCATGGAAAAGGTTTGCTGGGGGAATTCAACGCGTAGAGCAGAATCAGTGGGAGTAAATTAATTGTTCAGTAACATACAAAATACTGGAGGAACTCAGTGGGTCATGCAGCATCTATGAAAAGGAATAAACAGACAACATTTTGGGCCACCTGGCCTGAGTTCCTCCAGCATTTTGTGTGCAGTATTTTGAATTTCCAGCATCTGCAGGATCTCTTGTGTTAATGAATTGTTGATATTTCAAGTCAACACCCTGTACCAGGACCTAGTTTTTCCCAGATAGATATTTGAATAAAAAATTATTCTCAATCTTAAAATTTTAATTATGTTTTTGTTAAAACTACTTTTTGGCAGATGTCAAAAAAGGATCTTGGCCAGGAGCTGTCAGCAATTGTAGAATTTGTTACTGAATCTGGAGGTCTGCAGGTTGCCCAGTTGGAAGATAAGTTCATTGTTCTCAAACTTAAGTTGGGCCTTGTAAAAGTGCAAAAGGCACAAGAAGGTGTAGTCTGGGTGGGATGGAGAATTCAGGTGACAGCCAACGGGAAACTCAGGATCTTGTCTACAAACTGAATACAGGCCCTTCACAAAACAGTTGCCCAATTTATTTGTTTCTCCAGTATAAAAGATCACATTAGAAACACCAAATTCGGTGCCTCACCTGAAAGATTATTCAAGTCCTTATATGATGGGGGGAGAAAAGAGGTGCATTGATAAATGTTGCATCTCCTGCAGTTGTATGAGAAAATGCTGTAAAAAGAGAATTAGTTGGTGAAGATGGGACCAGTGTGTTGGAAAAGACTTCAAAATGCTGAAGTGGGTGAGAGGTGGTGAGCTGTTGTGGAATCTCATTGAGGTTGGCAGAAATTGTGAAGAGTGATCTTTTGAATGTTGAAACTAGTGGGGTTGAAGATGAAGACCATGAGTATATTCCCCTCCCCCCTGCGCCCCAGGAGGAGAGGGAAAGTGAGAAGTAGTACTCTGCTACACTGTTAATTGTGGTAGCTATGTTTCGGGAAAAAGGAAAACATCTGAGAATTCATCCTTTTGTTTCAGTTTATTTTTGTAAAATTAAATGAAAATAGCCAAGTAATTTATTAGATTTGCTAGGGGTGATCAAAACTGAGGCATAACAGACTTTTAAGCAGTGGAAATTAACCTGATGATTTGAATGTAGTACTGTTAGTTGAAGGAAGTGCTTTTTTTTTAAAAAAGAAAATTGGTTAGCATGTGAGTAAACTGGTAGAATAATTCTGTAATAACTATTAGAAGTGGATACATAGCTGAAAAGGTCTCCACCATTGAGCAAATCTACAAGGAGAGTTGTTGCAGGAAAGCAGCATCCATCATCAAGGACCCCCACCACCCAAGTCATGCTGTCTTCTTGCTGCTGCCATCAGGAATGAGGTACAGGAGCCTTTCATCCCACACCATCAGGTTCAGGAACAGTTATAAATTCTCAGCCATCAGGTTCCTGAACCAGCGTGGATAACTTCACTCACCTCAACACTGAACTGATTCCACAACCTATGGACTCATTTTCAAGGGCTCATGTTCTCAATATTTATTACTTATTATTATACTTTTTCTTTTATTTCCTCTGTTTGTTGTCTTTTGCACTTTGGTGTTTGTCTGTCTTTGCTGTTTTTTCATTGATTCTATGTATTTACTGTGACAGCAAGAAAATGAATCTAGGTAGTATATGGTGACATACAGGTGCTTTTCTCTGCTTCATAAGTAGTTCCTTAATTAACTTATTACTTTATCACTTAAATGATTACATTGACCTATTAAAGCAATTGATTAGGTTAACTTAGTTCTGTTTTATCAGCTGTTAGTAAAACAGTGGACTTGTACTGATGCTTAGAATTAGTTTCACTTTAATTGCTTCATAATTTTACAGTAACAAGTTTCTGTTATTGAATTATGTTTTGTTTTAGTCAAGAAGAAACATCTGTGAAGAAGCATTGTTGAAAATCAAAGGTGTTATTAGTTTCACTTTCCAGATGACTGTGAAAAGATGTATTGTACGGATCCGATCTGACCTGAAAGCAGAGGTAGGTCTATTTTGAAAAGAATTGGTATTGGGTTGAGAATTGACTTCCCAATTAAATTTGGTGGTTCAGCCTTTAAGGGAATTGTACCCTGTGTTTCTTTTGCACATCTGGTGATTTGAGACAGAATTCTTCCTTGGCTACTAGCTTAATGCATAATCTTCAATTAATTATGATCATGACCATGTCAAATATGCTCGTGTAGTTGCATATGCATTGAAGACACATCTCTAAGCTGTAACTAATACAGGTTTCCCCCGCTATCCGAAGGTAGAGCGTTCCTATGAAACGGTTCGTAAGCCGGAGTGTCGTAAAGTGAATAAGCAATTACCATTTATTAATATGGGAAAAAGTTTTGAGTGTTCCCAGACCCACAAAATAACCTACAAAGTCATGCCAAATAACACATAAAACCTAAAATAACAGTGACATATAGTAAAAGCAGGAATGATATAAATACACAGCTTATATAAAGTGGAAATACTTTTCTGCAGCACTGTCTAGCGCAGCGGAAGTCTCATGGCAGCACTCTCGCCAGAAACACGGCGCAAGCGCTCTCGACAGAAACACTCTCTCCAGTAACCTTTAAACTATGAAGCTGCCGAATTATACCAAATAACACATAAAAATACATGGCCTTTATGAAATAGAAATAATGTTATGTACAGTGTAGTTTCACTTACTGGAATCGGGAAGACGCCAATAAATTGCAGTTTCATCACAGTTAACTACTTATATGAATAACCACCTTCTGTAATTATTTTCTTCAGTTCTGCTGGGAACTTTTTGGCAGCTTCAGTATCAGCCGAAGCACTCTCTTCGGTAAACGTTAAACTATGAAGCTGCCCTCGCCTCAGAAACCGATGAAACCACCCATGACTACCTTTAAATTCCACTTTCGCAACACTTTCATCACCATCGTCCAGTGTTTTCTGTTTCAGCTTATTAACAAGACTGACTGATTTCTCCTTAAGTATAAGAATAAGAAAAATTAATGGAACACCAGGCTTTGTACACCCATTAATCCACTCAAGCAATAGACTTTCCACCTTATCCATTATTGGATGCCGACTAAGAGAGACCACTTTGCTACGAGCAGAACCAACAGTAACATCGGCAGCTTTCAAAGTTCTTTCTCTCTGCGTGAAAATAGTGTGAATGGTGGATGCAGGCAAGTTCAACACGTGGACAATGTCCTGACTTCGTTCACCATGATCGAAACGCTTAATTATGTCTAGTTTTACGCTAAGTGTAACACCCTTACGAGCTCTTTTAGGCTTTTCCGCTACCTTGGAACTCATCTTGCTAATGGATGCACAGAATAAATCTAGATAAAGCACATGTTTAAGCAGTGGTGGCTAGAATGCAGTTCCATGGGAGGAGCTTGTCTGTTGGGGCGCACGCTGCCATTTTTCGTAACAGCGAGGTGTCGTAAAGCGAACGTTCGGAAAACGGGGGCCACCTGTATACAAAAATGGGATGTAATTGTAGATAATTGCGCTTGTGTTCAATAAATGTGCACAAACTATAATAAGGTGCTCCAATTCAGAACAGGAGATGAACAGGAAACAGCAGTGCAATTAGCCTGACATTTGTTGGTAGAACTGTGCTGGGATCTATCACTAAGGAAATAATATTAGAGTACAGTGGATTCTGGTTCATTGGGATCTGTATGTTTTGGCCCAATTACGCAGCCTCCCCAATTACCTGAAGCTGGAAATAGTTAAAAAGACTATCAGTGACAAAAATCACTTTTTGAACAAAGGCACACAACTGACGCTCTTTTAAAAACTGGTAGCTCTAAGCATGATGTAGTGTCTAACATCCACGCAAGTACATGCGACTGATGCTAGTTAGAAACTATTTGGCAGCAGTGTCCTGCACCAATTAAGCAGCATAGTGTCCCAAATAAATGGAGGGAATCCTGGCTATTTTCTCAATATAGTTTTTGTTCTTTAAGAGTTCTGCCAAATAAATGGCTGCTTTGAATCCACTGTGTTGAGAAAATCAAGGATTTGTAAAGCAGAGTTGTCATGGAAATGGTGTTTGACGCAAATGGAATACATCTGAATTTTGAATGCAAAACATTTGTTGGGTCCTGTATAAATAATTACTACATCAGATCAGAGTTCGGAGAAGGGAGCAAACACTAGTATGACTTGAGGATGTGCTGACAAAAAAAGCAGTTGGATGAATGCTTACACGTTGGGTGCAAAAATTTCACAATTGATATTAAATGGGGTATCTGACGTTCTTCACAAATAGAAGAATGAAACAGTAGGCGTTGATTAAGTAGAGGGGAGTTTCACCCAATGGCTCAGCAGGTAGCTCCAGCAAACTGAGTTCAGTTTTGATTTACGGTGCTGTTTTCCCTCTGTGACGGTGTAGATCCTTCACCCCACAGCAACCATACGCATAGTTCCTCCACATCCTAAATTCTTGTAGGCTGCTAGATTGCCCCAGTTGTAGAAGAATCTGGTGAAGCAAGAGAAAATAAGTTGTATGGAAAGGGTTTGCTGAAAGTCAACATCCACCTGACTGACTGACCAAATGGCCACATCTTATGTTGTACTAAAATATGAATGCTACTCCAGAGAGATCTGGGTGTTTGCATACATGAAATACAAAGTTAGAATACAGATAATTCAGAAGGTATTGGGCTTAAGTACGAATGTCTTTATTGCATGGGGGAATGGCTGCAACTGTTCATGGCTTTGAGGCTACGTCCACACTACGCCAGATAATTTTGAAAACAAAGCTTTTTCTCTTCGTTTTGACACTGTCCACACTAAAACGGCGTTTTCATCCCCCGAAAATGGATTTTTTTCAGAAACGGTCTCCAGAGTGAATAAATCTGAAAACGCCTAAAATCCATTGCGGTGTGTACGGGGTAACCAGAGCTTTTTAAAAGCACTGCCATGACGTACTGGAACAGATGGCAGCAGCGTGGCATTTCATTGTTTTCTTCTTATTATTATTACTACTTTATTGTCGCCAAACAATTGATACTAGAGCGTACAATCATCACAGCGATATTTGATTCTGCGCTTCGCAGAACCTAACAATTTCAGAACAGACGGCGAGACTGAAGCCAGAAGAGTTAGAAATGTACTCACCAAATACGTTGACCCATAGCTTACTGAATGAATAAGTATACTCACTTTGCCCTGTTTTCTGTCCTTGCTTGTATGAAGGTGGTTTACCTATTTATGCAAGTACTTCTCTGACAATAGATGTGTAACAGCCTAATGTAACATTGTATGGAAATACAAGATAACACTGATGCAGACAGGTTTTATACATTTAACAAGGTACTTTATTAATGCAGTAGAGTTAGTCAGTTTTTCAATGTTCGTCGTCAACCGGGTCATACTGTCCATGAACTCCCTGTCGGTTGCCTCCATACGCTCCAGTATTTGTTTTTTTTTAGTTTTAAGTCCTCCTGCCCGAGAGCTAAGAGCAATTCCTTTTAAGTTTTTCTACTCTGTAACGGGACAAATGCGCACTAAGTATACCGTTTCCTCTTCGCTTGTTTTCCGTGTGTCCTGCGCGCGCCCAGTAGAGGAGATTCGCCCAAATATCCGTGTTAGTGTGGACAGAGATATTTTGAAAAACGCTTAGTGTGTACGCCTGTAGTTTTTACTCGAAACCGGTATTTTCAAAACTATCCGGCGTAGTGTGGACGTAGCCTAAGATGGTGTAGTCACACTGAAGGTATCTTAATAACGGTTCTACTGGTTACTTGCTTGAATGAAGCGATTGTCTTAGAAGGATTGATTAAGCAGCTTGGGCCTATGTTGACAGGAGTTTAAAATATAACAAATTAACAAAGCATGGCATCTGAGGGTATTTAATAAAATAGATGTTGAGAGAATGCACCAAGGGAGCATAATTACCCAATGAAGAGACGCTTATTTAAAATGGGGGCAAGGAGGGTTTCTTTGTACAAGTTACGGAGGCTATTTTAAATATATTCAAGGCCTGAGATGGAATGATCTTTGGACTCAAAGGCAAGGAATAGTGATCAGCAGGAATGTGTGTCAGTAACTTAAGGTTGATCCTATCTTGATCTTTTCAAATGGCAGAACAGGCATAATGAGTTTGCTCCTTATCTTTTTTTCTCATAGTGAATCTAATGAAGATTTTGTTGTGAATAATGAAATGTTCAGTCTTTTCAGACGCCATTACCTGGCAGGGCTGAGGGTGCGTGTCAGTTAGGAAAGGATGCCATATTCAATATTTTCTTGCAAATTTAGCATGCCCTATTTGTACCTAAGTTAGAAACAAAGGATGCACGTGGTATTATTTATTCCATCTGCATTTCTAGTTAGCATTTTTATAATTCGTTTTGGCTTGGAGATCTTAACAGAACTTTTGAAGTTTCTGTCATTTAAGTTATAATAAGGAAAGTTCTACAAGTCTTGGACTTTAGAGATTGTTAAATGGGATGGATGACTTCAGAGATTAGTTGATTTTTAAAAATGATGTAAGTTAGTTTAATAACATATACTACTCGATGTACCTAGTATGACATTGTAATTAAGAGGGCTAGAAATTGCTGAAGTATGTAATATGAGATGCTTCTTTTGTATAAGTTTGAGTATGTAAGTTTATTCTAGAAACCAGATTAAAATGTCAAATATGGCAATGTTATCTGGTAAGTTGAAGAATATTTTGTCCTTTTAATGGAAGCGCCCATTTGCAAGTAATATTGTTGGATCAACCAGTGTTTATCTTTTGTTGTAGGCATTGGCATCTGCTATTGCAGCAACCAAAATTTTGAAAGCACAACAAGTGATCAAAAATGAGAGTGGAGAGGAGGTAAGATAAAAGTCTGCAATTTGAGACTTGAAACTGTTTATAGTGCTTTCAGATCTGTCATCTAGTTTCAAGGTTCTATGTACTGTGACAGGTAAACATCCCATCTCACTTCTGAAAGATTACCTAATCCAGGAGATGAAATCAGTTTCTGGGAGTCATGTACCTCCTGCATAATATCTGGTCTTTTTTCTTTGCCCATCTTTCCCACCCCCTCCTACCAACCCAGCAGCTTTCTATAATTGATGTTAAACATAGTTCAGGCATTACCTATATTTTGCAGTACTGTACAATAATATCTCTGAACCTAACTACTAATTTTTCAATAAATGTGAAACTTGCCTGAATACATTCACTTAATCATCTCTGATTTTTATCCAAAACATTTTGTTTTGTCTAAAATTCAGTTTGGTTTGGTACAAGATCTAGATCGTCCGAATTGTCCACGCTGATCAAGGTGCCCACCTGAGCTAGTCTCATTTGGCCAGTATCTCTCTATACCTTGCCTATCCATATACTTACCTATTAAAACGGATTGCCTAGTGCAGTGATGATAGACTACAGCCAATCCTTTTCTGTTGGTTTACATGTATTGTGAAAAGATGCTGCACCAAACCAGACAGTAATGGCTGATTTGAGGTTGTGCTCTATGATGACAGTGTAGAATTGTACCAGTTTGCTCTGGGGCAGGTGGAATTTTACCAACTGCTGTAAAAAGTCCATCCTCTGCCGAGCGTTTTTGGTAATGAAGGAGATATTGTTTTCCCATATGAGGTCCTGTGAAATAAAGTGGCCACAAAATGAAGTGTTGGCAGGAGACAAGACTGAAGTGGTTGTAGCCATCTTCAGATTGGATCATCCAGTTCTGTGATACCACTTTGTTGGCAGGAAGGGGGTGAGAAACAGTTACGCTCTGCACTTTGCTAGTTTGTTTTTCATCAAAACAATGTCATATTTAACAACACACATCAAAGTTGCTGGTGAACGCAGCAGGCCAGGCAGCATCTGTAGGAAGAGGTGCAGTCGACGTTTCAGGCCGAGACCCTTCGTCAGGACTAACTGAAGGAAGAGTGAGTAAGGGATTTGAAAGTTGGAGGGGGAGGGGGAGATCCAAAATGATAGGAGAAGACAGGAGGGGGAGGGATGGAGCCAAGAGCTGGACAGGTGATTGGCAAAAGGGGATACGAGAGGATCATGGGACAGGAGGTCCGGGAAGAAAGATGGGGGGGGGAACCCAGAGGATGGGCAAGAGGTATATTCAGAGGGACAGAGGGAGAAAAAGGAGAGTGAGAGAAAGAATGTGTGCGTAAAAATAAGTAACAGATGGGGTACGAGGGGGAGGTGGGGCCTAGCGGAAGTTAGAGAAGTCGATGTTCATGCCATCAGGTTGGAGGCTACCCAGATGGAATATAAGGTGTTGTTCCTCCAACCTGAGTGTGGCTTCATCTTTACAGCAGAGGAGGCCGTGGATAGACATGTCAGAATGGGAATGGGATGTGGAATTAAAATGTGTGGCCACTGGGAGATCCTGCTTTCTCTGGCAGACAGAGCGTAGATGTTCAGCAAAGCTGTCTCCCAGTCTGCGTCGGGTCTCACCAATATATAAAAGGCCACATCGGGAGCACCGGACGCAGTATATCACCCCAGTCGACTCACAGGTGAAGTGTTGACTCACAGGTGAAGTGTTGCCTCACCTGGAAGGACTGTTTGGGGCCCTGAATGGTGGTAAGGGAGGAAGTGTAAGGGCATGTGTAGCACTTGTTCCGCTTACACGGAAGTTCCGCTAGGAACATCGACTTCTCTAACTTCCGCTAGGCCCCACCTCCCCCTCGTACCCCATCTGTTACTTGTTTTTATGCACACATTCATTCACTCTCCTTTTTCTCCCTCTGTCCCTCTGAATATACCTCTTGCCCATCCTCTGGGTCCCCCCCCCCCCCCCCCCCCGTCTTTCTTCCCGGACCTCCTGTCCCATGATCCTCTCGTATCCCCTTTTGCCAATCACCTGTCCAGCTCTTGGCTCCATCCCTCCCCCTCCTGTCTTCTCCTATCATTTTGGATCTCCCCCTCCCCCTCCCCCTCCCCCTCCAACTTTCAAATCCCTTACTCACTCTTCCTTCAGTTAGTCCTGACGAAGGGTCTCAGCCTGAAACGTCGACTGCACCTCTTCCTAGAGATGCTGCCTGGCCTGCTGCGTTCACAAGCGACTTTGATGTGTGTTGCTTGAATTTCCAGCATCTGCAGAATTCCTGTTGTTCATATTTAACAAACCTTGTACTAATTTAATTTGAATAGGGGGAAAAAACTGAAATCAATGTTTTGTCTTATTACAGCATTAGTGGCACCATATTGAGCTTGTTTATTAGTCAATGCCAAGTTTGCTCTGAAATCTATTTGCATTATCATATAAATATGCTGTTTGCCAGTGGTTTTGACATTTTTGATCATTATTTTATAGATGCTGGTTCCATTCCATGGTACCCCTGTTGAAGTGGAGGAAAACACAGATTTACCTGACTACTTACCTGAGGATGAGAGTCCAGCAAAGGATAGTGATAATGCTGTTTCCCGTGTGGGGAGTAAACAAGAAGTTGGTGGTGGTTGGTTCAGTACAGCAGCAAACTTTTTATCGCGTTCATTTTACTGGTGACAGGTGGGATCTGCATCAGAGTTAGGTACTTGTAGGATTGTGGAAACAGTTTCCCATTGTTGTGATGAATTGCCAAGTGCAATTTATACTAATGCAGACACTGCAGTTTATAGAGGCTTTATGTATATTTCATCTTCATTTAAACAAGAAATTACATTATCAGCAGTAGAGGAGATCCCGTCTGCCTTTATCAGTGAATTGCCTCACAATCATGTTTGTATTTTTTTTTTTACTGGGGCACATCTGTACCAAATAACATCAAAACTGAAGCTTGAGTGCCCAGAATTTGGACAGTTTCTTCTGCAGAGTCCTACGTTGGGTCTCATATTCAATTCTTAATTTTTGAATACTGTACAGAAGACCTCTTTATGTTAATGTGCCGTGCATGGATTTCTTTTGAATGTTACACATTTCACTGGCATTTATAAATATTTACAGTTCGTTCAAGATCTAAAACATTACATATGCCTTACTTTTGGTTCAGTTTTGAAAGCCTTCATAATGTAGGCCTTTTCTACTTGAATAACTAAATACAGCATGTTCATTGGTGCATTTTGTCCTTGTAACTTATTAATTTTCAACCATTTCCGTGTAAAGTAGCACACTGCTCGATGTAACTGACTTCTTGCCTTTTAATACAGTTTTTCAACCCAAAGTAATACGTTAAAGCTCGTTAACTGCACTTTGTTGCATTGTAAGATGAAAATGTATTCAATTTTACTTTGCCAGATATATAAAAAAAGCTATAATTTGATATTTGAACGTTTTGAAGTGAAAGGTTTGTATAGTGTTGAAGTCTGTTACAACTTTATTCATGTAATTAACATTTAGTTTGGTAGAATCTTATCCCATAAATGGATATCAATTTAATAATTTCCATTAAACATCAGAATACAGTTACTAAATTTTTAAATATTTTCTTTATAAAATGCCAGATTTGCACTTTAATGGATTTTAGTATATGCTATTAATCTTGAATTCTTAAAGATATTGAAGATGCTGTTAGTGCATTGTTATCATGCTTAAAAAGCCAGAAGGTTGTGATTAAATCTCACTTCAGAATCTTGGGTGGAGAAAGTTACGCTTCTGCTTGGTGCTTTATGCAGTACTAGGGAGACCTGTACTGCAAAAGATGCTGATTTTTTTCAGATGAGCATCAACTGAGGGCACATTTGTTCCCTTCAGGTAAATGTGCAAGGTCATACTACACTGTTTTGAAGGAGAGCAGTGGAGTTACCCCTGATGCCCTGCACAACAGATAACCCTGCTATCACTTAAAATCATTATTACTCTGCTTTTTTGGGAGTTTTCTGGGAATAAAGTACAGCTGTGTTTCCTGTAACAATGACTTTGTTTCAGAAGTACTTTCTTGGTTTTAAAACCAAACCTAGGCTGTGAAATGCAAGTCTTTATTTCTTTAAACTAGCATTTTGAAGTGAATCACTTGGTTGGGCACAGTAGGTATCAAAATGATCTATTATGAAAGGGAATCATACACTAAATCACAATTTTGAAATATTGTATTTGTATTGTTGCAGCAAAGAAAATAAATCCAGTTTTACTGTTATGGCTGCATTTATAAAAAATATTTTAAATTGGTCAATCTTTTTGAGGTCTATGTAAACCATTTGTTTAGCATGGTTTGAAATAAAGTCCATTTTCCAATGATTAGAGAGAGGTTAGTGGCATGGTAAGTTGTCTTTCTGGAGTTCACATGTTCTCCCTGTGCAGCCCCCCCCCAGATGCTCTGGTCTCCTCGCATATCTTAAAGATAGGCTAGTTGTGAGTTAATATTTTCCTAGTTTACTTGAGTCATAGGAAGTCATAGGACAATTGGGGCCAGAAGTGTTGTCAGTATTTTAAATTTCTTTTCTGGATTAATACCCAGGGATTGGATAGGCTAGGTTTCATTTCCGTTGGAGACTGAGAGAACTTGGTGGGAAGTTGCAGCATTCTGAGAGGCTTAGTATGATGGACAGTGAGGAACTTTATCCCCAAAAGAGAGACATACAAAACCAGATGGTGTAGATCAAGGGTCCCCAACCTTTTCTGCACTGCGGACTGGTTTCATATTGACAATATTCTTGTGGACCGGCCGACCCAGGGGTGGGGGTGGGGGTGGGGGGTAGGGTTGCCAACGGACAAGAGTAGCAGTCAAATACGTTACCCCGAGAGACTACAATGACCATGAAGCCTTGCGCGGGCACCAGTGCACATGAGTGTGTGTGCTGATTTTTTCTACAAATCGATTTTGGCGATTCTGTTTGGGGGAGGAGGGTGTTAATCAGGACCGGAATATAGGTGATAAGTGGCTAGTACACTCAATTTCGTTTCTAAAAGGGTTTATCTAACAAATTTAATATTAAACACACAGCGCATATTTTCCTCGCATGAATATAGCAATAAGTCAATTATCAGGGGAGCTTGAAGTAAGTGTTGAACGAACTTCCAGTAGAAGTGGTAGAGGCAGGTTTGATATTATCTTTTAAAGAAAAATTGGATAGGTATATGAACAGGAAAGGAATGGAGGGTTATGGGCTGAGTGCAGGTCGGTGGGACTAGGTGAGAGTAGCGTTGGGCACGGACTAGAAGGGCAGAGATGGCTGGTTTCCGTGCTGTAATTGTTATATGGTTATATAAGTAAGTCAATAACATCATAGTATTTTAAGAAACATTTGGATATTAAACACACAGCACATATTTTCCCTGTATGAACATATAAAATCATTGCAACACACCAATATTGCTGAATCAGTGGGAGCCCTGGGCTTGTTTCCCTGCAACAAGACGGTCCTATCAAGGGGTGATGGGAGACAGCGATACTCGAAGGGGGTTCCTTATGTCCAGTCTATTCCGCAATTTAGTTTTCGTTGCATTCATTGCAGAGATATGTTGGAAATGGAAGCAACGTTTTCAGTGCTTTCGTGGCTATCTCAGGATATTTAGTCTTGACTTTGATCCAGAATGCCAGCAGAGATGTTATGTCAAACATACTTTTCAGCCCGCCGTCATTTGCAAACTGGAGGAGTTGATCTTCCCGCGCTGACATGGATGACGCGCGGGTAATGACCTTGCATGCGTAATGGCTCAACAGTGGGTGCGACGGAATGAGGAAAGGTGCAGCTGACTCCGATCGCCAAATCGTATCGTTTCCTTGCAGCCCGGCAGCGCGTGCTTTGCGGCCCGGCACCGGTCCACAGCCTGGTGGTCTGGTGGTTGGGGACTGCTGGTGTAGATTTAAGATGGGGGGGGGTGTTTATAGGGGCTCTGAGTATTTTTTTCATCCAGGGGATATTTGTAGTCTGATACCCAATGCCTGAGAAGGTTATGAAAAATGGGTACTTTGTGACATTATTTATAAAGTAACAAGACGAGCATTTATTTGCCAAGGCAGAGGAGGCTGCAGCTCTCATGCTAGTAAATTGATGTTATTATTGATGGGTACTAGATGGTCAGCGTGGGCATGGTGGACTGGTTATGGAATGTATGACTGAATTCCATTGATGCCAGATTAAAAATCATAATTACAAATCTGCAATGACTGTCTTCCCTTGTGTAGACAGTAAAAATGAAAGTGAATTGTTCACTGACAAATACTAGTCCCCTTTTTAGTGGCTTTTAGGAAATTAGACTGAACCAATTTAAACATGCATTAAATTAACTAGACAAGATTCAAACAAAATATATCTTTCACATTGAAACATATTTTACAGCTACGTTGTGATCTCAAGTGCACTTCATTCTTGAAAAAATGACACTTACAAGCATAATTTACTTTGTTTTCAAGTGTGACTTCTAAACTGAATAATTCCAATATTCAGTTACACTGGAGGAATTTAAGGTGAGGGGTTATATGGGAGGTAGGGTTTAAGGGTCGGCACAACATTGTGGGCCGAAGGGCCTATACTGTGCTGTACTGTTCTATGTTCTATGCACACAGTTATCTATGCAACATATTTTGATAGAACACAGAGCAGACCTGGAGTATTTGTCTTCTCTCTGGTTCAAAGAAGGAAATAAAAATTGAGGACATGGGTTGTTGTGTATAGGAATATTGAATATCTGCTCCATATGCATGCTCTCTAAATTACAATACTTCATGTCTGCTTTCCATATAACATTGTGTCAGTTCTATTCTGTGTGGGAGGAAGCAACTTCTAAATGGAAGTGCATTGATACTGTATATTATTGCTATTCTATTTAGTAAAGAACACAAAATGTTTTGTGGCTTTTTTCAAGGAGTACTGGGAATATTGTACAAATCCACAATTTGCAGGTGATAGCAACTTGGAGTACAGGTAAAAACCAGTAAGATTCAGAAGCTTTCAGAATTGATATTTGATTGCAAATTTCAATATACAAGTGTGGTGTGTCATATCTTATTGGGGATCTTAAGGAAGGCAACCTATCACAGCCTGTAATAAAGGTAGATTGACAATGGCAGCTGTAAGAACTCGTAAGCAAACTACTAAAAGTAATACAGCTGGTTATTGGGTCATGCTTTTAAAAATGCAGGCTTGGCATTAGGGCTCACTTCTGGACAAAGAATTGAAAATAAGCAAGTTATATTAAATATTTTATTACAGTTTGCTCTACTTAGTGCACTTTTCTGTTTTATGAAAAAAGATGAGGAACTACTGCTAAAAGTTCAACAGAGATTTGAATTAAACCAAACTTGATTAAGATGCTGAAATTGTGTATTTTCTAAACAATGAAATAATGTCAAAGTATTTTTAAGATTGAACTGCATGTACAACATATAATTGAATGGATCAAATTCTATCACTGATTTACCTCTTAACAGCTATTTCTGGGGTTGTCCTTGAGGACTTGAAATTTTCACTTAAAGATGATAAATGAGCCAGGATTTGGTAAAATTCCATTTATCACTGAGAATTTTCCTTACTAAAAGTCTATGCAAGGGTTAAATAGAACTACCACCTTGATGATCTATTTCCTTACAGCAGTGATAATGATAACTTCATCAAATTCTGAACAAAATATAATCAAAAGGGAACTTCATTTACCAATATGACAAGACATCAAAGTGCATTGAAAATTTTTCTTGCATTCAAAGAGTCCATGAATTGACGAAGTTAAGTAACGTGAGCAGATATGGTTTCCAGTAGCTTACTTAATTGTTTTCTGGCGCTGGAGATTTCTTTCCTGATTATGACATGACCAGATGAGATGGACTTGCTAAGAAATTCCTTAACTGTTCTTCTCCTTCTGGCTTTTGAATATTTCAGTGAATCTAGCTACGGAAGTATAACTGAATACTATTCAATTGGAGTGAAGGTAGAATGACAAGCAAGTGAGAGCTCATTTCCAGCTAGAGTAAATATTGGTTGTCATCTTGTTGAAGAAATGCAAAATGGGTATGAGGCAATGCTTGCAAGAGTTTTAGCAAATGAAGTAAGGAACTGGCTAACATCATCACGATCAAAGACCGCAGTTGGAATTATGTTTATGGTTTTGTGTATGAACCCATGCAGTGGTTTTACCTCAGTGTGGAACTAGAAAAACAAAGTGATCTGCCAGTACAGAAACCTTGTTATAATACTTGTCCACCCCATTATTTCTCCCAATTTAAAGCTGTAATTTGCTGTAGCAATGCTTCAGCAACATCCATGGTAGATTAGGCATATTTTGGGGCTTATTTTCTCTAGCACATGGCCAAGTGGTTAAGGCGTTCCTCTAATGATCTCAAGGTCGCTCGTTCGAGCCTCAGCTGTGGCAGCATGTTTGTGTCCTTGAGCAAGGCACTTAACCACAAATTGCTCTAGTGTCTGTGTGAGGAGTGGCGCCCCACACAGACTAACAATCTGCGCCTTGTAAGGCATGAAAATGCCCCACACAGGCCTCTCAAGGTCTGAGTTGATGTTGGTTTCCTCCCTCCCTTCTCCAGCAAGTTACTAAAAGTGAGAACTGATTTTACAGTAAAGAAAACATTTGACTTAAGTAAATATTGTGAGTAAATGTGTATCTCAAACAGAATGAGGGATTTACATGTGCAGGAGATAAATTTGTCCAATTGGATGGAGAAGAAAATTAAAATGGAGAGAAAAAAAGAGATCCTGTTTTTTTTTCCCTTTATAAATAAAGCTTTTTTTTGTCCCCCTGATCTGCTAAGCAGAACTTGTGGAATATTGTAGCTGGACTTGCCCATGGGATACATATACCCAAGAAGACTCCAGGAAGGTTTTCAGCACATTATCTTTCTCAGGTAGAATGGTCTGAAGGCCAAGGGCAGGCTGCAGCAGGACTATGCATTAGCCTGTTCACCTGCTCCACCCCCCCCCCCCAAAAAAACCTATCCTACCTGTGGCAAGGTCTGCAACTCCCACAAAGGACTCATCAGGCACTTTAAACTGGGCTAGAAGTAAGCAGAAGACAACCTTCTCTCCTTATCATGTCAATAAAAAGCTGAGCAGTCTTTTTCACACTGCAAATTCATGTCTGCCATTGGAGCAAGCTGCAGTGATATCTCGAATGATTCCCACTGCCTGTTGCCCTTGAACAATCTTCAAGCAGGTTCGGCTAACTTGTGTGGGTACTAGTCCTGTAGTATGGTTAATGGGTAGCTGACAGATCGTAGAAAGTAAAATAATTTTGAAAATAGCACAAATTTCATGATGAGGTTGGACCTGTATGAGCAAATGTGGGTAAATCAAAGGCACAATGCTGGCAGATTTTACACCCAACCTCCATCATTTGAACACAGTAGAACAGAAATGGGATTTAACATTTATATAAGAGTGGTGTTTCACACTAGCAACAAAGTGGGACCCCCACTGAAATTTTAAAAAAAAGTGAAATTAGATGAAGATTAATAGGTAGATAGGGTCATAAAAAAAGTCTTGAAACACAGAGAAAATTTACAAGGATGTTGGGACTGGAGGATATGAGTTATAAGAAAAGATTGAATAGGTTAGAACTTTATTCCCTGGAACATAGAAGATTAAGGGGAGATTTGATAGAGGTATACAAAATTATGAGCGTACAGATAGTGGAAAACGTCTGCTTGCATTTACCCTGAGATTGAGTGGGACTACAACTAAAATTCATGGGTTAAGAGTGAAAAGTTTAATGGGAACATGAGGTGAAACTTATTCACTCAGAGGGTTGGGATAGGATGGAATGAGCTGCCAGTGCAGGTAATGCATGTGAGCTGTATAAATGGAGGGCGAAGGTCCCTATGCAAGTTGATGGGAATAGGCAGTTTAATTAGTTTGACATGGATTAGATGGGCTGAAGGGTGTTTCTGAACTGTACTTTTCTCTATGACTAAAACCACGTGAAGGTGATTTAAATCCATAAGAGTGTACTATGGCAGGATCTGCAGAGTTTTTGCTGGGACCCACTCTACTGAGCATTAGTGTCTAGGCAGCTCCTCATTGATAGCTAGAAACCAGCACACAATTCCCTACACCCATTGAGAACGTCCTGGTGTAGGAAATAAATACAGCATTCCTGGAGGAATGGCCTTTAGAGGCGGCTGGTACAATGACAAGCAGGAGTGAAAATCTTTGTATGGAGGAATTCTGCAGAACCAGCTGCAATACCCTAGTTAAGATTTTAACTGCCATGCTGTAGGTATTTAATTTTAGCAAAAATTAAATAAGTAAGAGCATTCTGTTCTGATTTTAGCATGTTTGGGTTTGAGCTAAGGAGAAGGGGTTATGTTGTTCAATTTAGGAATGTTGTGTCAGCCAGTCAGGATGGTGGAATTGGAAGAAGGTTCTAGAGAACGCTGGATAAGGAGGTTTTTGTGACGGACACTGGTGTGGGTCGAGGTCTTTTTTGGCAGGAGCTGGGAGAAGACAGGAGGGAAGGTGGCTGAGGATGCCATCCCTGTTGCACAAGGTGCTTTGTGCAGATGAATGACTTCAAGGAGCAAGGGCCAGCACACCCATGGAGGAGTTCATTTGTTTGAGATGAATTTCAAGTGACATTTGGAAGGTGGTGTGTGCTTTCATACAGACCGTAGGTCCAGTGAATGATTTAAAGACAACTTCAAGATGAGATCCAACATATATTTACAATTGGACTGGGTTAACTGTAATGAGCCCTTTTTTTTTCTTCTTTTCTTTTTCCTACTGTTTGATAAAGCTGAAATTTGTAAGTATACTTTCTTTATTATTGTATGCAGTATGCGATCTGTTATTTCTTGCCGACAGCTAATTGTATGGGGACAGTGTTTACCCAGTATTCGCACAGATCGGAATTTAGGTGGTCGAGACATCCCAGCTTCCCGGTTTTGGTGGGACACAAGTCATACCAACCCTAGATGTATGAAGTTTGAGAAAGGTGGTTTTCTCACTGCTGAATCCAGTAGCTATTAGTGAGGAGCTAATGAGCCACATCTCTAGAGATGCCCAGTAAAAGGGGGTTTCACAGGTAAGATCAAAGTAATACCAAGTCTGGATGCTGCATGAGTAAAACACTTTCTGGGGTCTATCAACAATTTGAATAAATTCCTGCTCCTGAGTACACAGTCAAAAGGATCATGGGAAAGGTCACAGTGGAGCCTGGGGTGTGATACTTTGATTATAAGAAGGACTGGTGCTACAGCAAAAAAGGGTTTGGAGCAATGTCGTCATGGAAATGTCTGCTAAGAGCTTTCATAAGCTGATTCCTGCCAATGAGGACACCTCTATCTACGAACTGAGGAGTTACTTGCTGTAATATTTGTGCTGGAGAAGTTTCACCAACAAACATATAGGAGCACTTTACAAGTTCCCAGCGCTCACGAGCCACTTCAGATTACAGCCTTTAGCCTCTCCACAGAGTCCAAAGAGTTGCTGAAAGTTTGTAAATATGCAGGTTCCCAAAAGTACAGTGAACCTCATTGTTGTCCAACTAAAGATTTGTATGTAGCCAACACATTTAGTGGAGCCTTTCTCTGGCAGGCAGTTATACTGAGGATACTAGCCAGAGACAATCACCATGGTGAGACTTATTCCAATTTCACAGCCACTTATGTGGGACATTGAAGTGGCACCCAGACAAAATGCTACAATGCAGCACCTGTTGTGAATGATTCTGACTGGATGCTGTTGAATCAGTTCCAGGTGAGAGATGAACAGGGAATTCACAATGGCTTAGTTTTTCAGAGGCAAATGAGTAATTGTTCCCAAGCCATGAAGGAACATCATTATCAAATGTGTTCATTGCTCTCAGCTGGGAGAAAGGTTGCCTCTGTAGGATGAAAGAAGGCATCCATCAAGCAGGGATAAATGAGTAGACCAGGGACCATACACAGAGATATGGGACCTACATGTCTCCAGAAAGAAACCAAAGGAAACACTTCATTCTCAGCAAATTTAGTGGGAAGGTTTACTGGTGCTGCACTGGGGTGGGCGGGGATGTTTAAACTAAAGTTACAGGCAGATGGGAACCAGAGCGTCACAACAGATGGTGGATTGGTTGTGGAGAAAGATCTTATTAAGCCTACACACAAAGTCAGGAATCGAAAGGTTGAGCATGGTGGGACTAATACTCTGAGCTGCATATATTTCAATGCAGGGAGTATTGTAGGAAAGCTAGATGAGCTTGGGGCATAAATCAGCATGTGAAATTATGACATTGTAGCTATTAGTGAGACTTGGTCGCGGGATGGCCAGGACTCGAAACTCCTTGGTCTGGGGTTCTGTTTTAAATGTGGTAGAGCAAGGGGAATTAAAGGGGGAGGGGTAGTATTTCTAGTCAAAGAAAATACTATGGCAGTGCTCAGTCAGCACAGGCTGGCGAGCTTGTCCATTGAGGATTTAAGGGTAAAACTGAGGAATAAGAAAGATATGACCATGTTAATGGGATTATAGTATACACAACCTAACAGTCCCAATGAGAGAGTGTGCGATACTTGATCTGCTATTAGGGAATGTGATAGGGCGGGATAGATCTGGTAGGTCTGGTCGTCGGGTTGAGATTCTAAATTGGAAAAAAGGCCAATTTTGATGGTATTAGAAAGGATCTGGCAAGTATGGATTAGGACAGGTTGTTTTTTGGAAAAGGTGTTCTTGGTAAGAGGGAGGCCTTCAAAACTGAAAATTTGAGAGTACAGAGTTGTTCCTATCTGACTAAAAGGCAAAAATAATGGACTTAAGGAACCTTAGTTTTTGAGAGATATTGAGGTGCTGGTTAAGGAAAACGAATGGAGGTACATAGCAAGTAGAGGCAGGCGGAACCAAATGAGTTACTTAAGGAGTATAAGAAATGCAAGAGAACATTAAAGGAGGAAATCAGAAGGGCTAAAAGAGGACATGAAGACATGACCTAACAGAACAGATCAATAGGAATCCAAAGGGTTTCTACAGATATATTAAGCAAGGGACAAATTTGGTCCTCTGAATCTATGTGTGGAGCTGAAAGAGATGAGTGAGGTCTTAAGTTAATTTTTTACATCTGTATTTGCTCAAGAGACAGACTCTGTCTATAGATGAGAGGAAATGCAGCAGCAGAGTATAGAGAAGGAGGTATTTGCTGTCTTGAGAGACAATTACAGTGGATAAAACAGTCTGACAAGGTCTGACAAGGTGTTCCCTTGGACCCTGTGGGAGGCTAGTGCAGAAATTGCAGGAGCCCTAGTAGAAATATTAAAAACATCCTTAGCCACAGGTGATGTGCTGGAGGATTGGAGGTATCTAATGTTGTTCTGTTGTTAAAGAAAGACTCTAAGAATAAGCCAGGAAGTTATAGGCCAGTGAGTGTGACGTCAGTAGTGAGACAGTTATTGGAAGGTATTCTGAGGGACAGGAGACATAAGTATTCAGAAAGACAGGGATAATCAACATGGCTTTGTATGTAGTAAATCATGTCTAACCAATCTTATAGTTTTTCAAGGAAGTTACCAGAAAAATGATGAAGGCAAGGCAGTGGATGTTGTCTACGTAGACTTTAGCAAGGCCTCTGACAAGGTGCTGCATGGGAGGTTCGTCAAGAAGGTCAATCGTTTAGCATTCAAGATGAGGTAGTAAATTAGTTTAGATAGTGACTTTGCAGAAGAAAGCAGAGAATGATTGTAAATGGTTGCCTCTCTGAATGGAGGCCTATGACAAATTGTGTGCCCCAGGGAATGGTGCTGGTCTTTTGTTGTTTGCAATCTATAACAATGATCTTGATGATAATGTGGTAAACTGGCTCAGTAAATTTGTGGCTGACACCAAGATTGGGGATATAGTGGACAGCGAGGAAAACTATCAAAGTTTGCAGTGGGATCTAGACCAGCTGGAAAAATGGGCTGAAAAATGGCTTAATGCAGAAAAGTATGAGATATTGCACTTTGGAAGGACCAAGTAGGGTAGGTGAGCAGTATGGCACTGAGGTCGAACAGAGGGATCTGGGAATACAGATCAATAATTTCTTGAAAGTGGTACCACAGGTAGAAAGGGTTGTAAAGAAAGTTTTTGGTACTTTGGCATCATAAATCAAAGTATTGGGTACAGGAGAGGGGATGTTATGTTTAAATTGTATAAGAAATTGGTGAGGCCTAATTTGGAGGACTGAGTGTAGTTTTGGTTACCTACCTACTGGAAAGATATAAATAAGATTCAGAGACTGCAGAGAAAATTTATAAGGATGTTGCTGTGACTTGAGGGCCTGAGTTATAGGGAAAGGTTGAATAGGTTAAAACTTTATTCCCTAGAACATTGAGGGGAGATTTGATAGAGGTATATAAAATTATAAGGGTAAATTAAAATTATAATGCTTGAGATAAATGCAAGCAGACATTTTCCACTGCAATTGGCTGAGAGTAGAACTAGAGGTCATGGGTAAGAGTCAAAGGTGAAATGTTTAAGTGGAACTTCTTCACTTAGAGGGTGGTGACAGTGTGAAATGAGCGGCCAGCACAAACAGTGGATGTAGGGTTAATTTCAACATTTAAGTGAAATTTGGATAGGTACATGGGTGGGAGAAGTATGGAGGCCTGTGGTCTGGGTGCAGGTTGATGGGACTAGACAGATTAATAGTTTGGCATGTACTAGATGGACTGAATGGCCTGTTTCTGTGCTGTAGTGTTCTATAATTTTATCAAGTCCCAGGCAGACACAGGGTCAAAGTTGAAAGTTGAAAATTCTGTCCAGGTGGAAAGGAAGTTTGTCTTGTTTCACCTTGAGAGAAAAAATAACCTGGTGATAGTTGATTGTTTTTAAAAAGTTTTGGAGACATAGGCATTAGGAAGATCAAGAAACAGCCAGAAGTGGCATCCCTGAGGTGCTGATCATTGATAGGTCACAGTTCACAGCAGACAACTTGCTTACTGGCATACTGATCACCAGAAAAAAAATCTTCTTACTTTTTACAGAGTAAAAGAAAGGAAGAGAATTCTGTACACATAACCAAGAAACTGAAGTAGGATAACTCATCACAGTTAGATCCTATCTTCCACAATACCCTGACCCAATAGGTGATGGAATTGAATTGAATTGACTTTATTTCTTACATCCTTCACGTACATGAGGAGTAAAAATCTTTACGTTACGTTTTCGTCTAAATGTGCAATGTGCAATCATAGTAATTTATAATAATTTATAAAAAATAGAACGGTCAATGTAACATAGAAATACACTCAAATCAGCATGAGTTAATCAGTCTGATGGCCTGGCAGAAGAAGCTGTCCCGGAGCCTTTTGGTCCTGGTTTTTATGCTGTGGTACTGTTTCCCGGATAGTAACAGACTGGAATAGATTGTGGTTGGGGTGACTCGGGTCCCCAGTGATCCTTTGGGCCCTTTTTACACAACTGTCCTTGTAAATGTCCTGAATCATGGGAAGTTCACAACTACAGATGTGCTGGGCTGTCTACACTACTCTCTGCAGGGTCCTGCGATTAAGGGAGGTACAGGTCCCATACCAGGCAGTGATGCAGCCAGTCAGGATGCTCTCAGTAGTGCCCCTGTAGAAAGTCCTTAGGATTTGGGAGCCCATACCAAACCTCCTCAACCAACTGAGGTGAAAGAGGCCCTGTCGTGCCTTTTTCACCATATAGCTGATGTGTACAGACCATGTGAGGTCCTTGGTGATGTGGATGCCGAGATACTTAAAGCTGTTTACCCTCTCAACCCCAGATCCATTGACGTTGACAAATTCATATTCCTAACAATAGGAAAAACATCTGGATGTTACCAAAGAAGACAGGCATGCCACTACAGTGGTACAATAGAGGCCCATAGATCTGCCACTGTTAGGAGTTGAAGGCACTGTGAGGACAAATCCCCTCTCAGAATGTAGTAGAAAGCAGTAGGAACTTAACACACACCACACCATAGATCAAAGAAGATAATAGGAGGGTATTCCAACTTTGAGGAACAGCTGCCATTCCAGGAAGGTTACTGAAGAGATTTGCTCAGTAGGAGCAGATATCGAGATACCAGAGGAAGCAGAATTAACCCTTTGGAACAAGAACACTGCAGAACAGGCACCAGGGTAATTACAACCAGTGCAAAACTGGAAAATATTTATTGGAATAATTTACTGGGTTAAGCTGATTGTTGCATAAATTTGGGTACTATTTAATACAACTTTTATGGTTGTATTTAAAAACAGGAAGTACTGTAAGTTGAAAAGATATTTCCTATCTTAAATATGTCCACTAGGGGATGTTGTTTCATAGGTTTTATGTGACATGCTCAATTTAAATATCAGTAGAAGCTATACCACCATAAAAATTCAATCTATTAATATTTGTGTTTAACTTCAAGAAAGACGTGCTTCATATTTCAGTTTTATTCAGTAGGACAAATATCTTCTTTACTGTCCTCATGGAAAATTAAAAATAGATTAAGTGGAAAATTTTACAACTCCATATCCCGATGTTCCCCAAATTCAAAAGAATTCATGGCATTTATGCTCCAGTGTAAGAACATCACACTATTTCTGTGTTGTCAGGTTACCATATGTAAGATTATGCCTGTGACTCAAGCAGCTGCTATGATCTCTTTATCCCATGGCCCTTGGTTACTTGAGGAAGACAGATTTACACTAAGGAAAATACTTTGCAAGGATAGAAACGAGAGGGATTATTTTCATTGATTCAGTTATTAGGACCAGGCCATCCATGGTTGCTCTTGAGAAGGTGGTGGTGAAGGTACCTTCACATTGTAGGATAGACTTAATCATGAGGAGAATGGGCAATGTGCGTTTGGCCCCTCAGCTCAGAAAGATCCGGTACAGCAGTTGGTGATGGTTAAGGTGGAACACCATGTGGTCAGGAAGGATGACAGCTGACGTTCAGTGTGTCTCTGACTTCTGCATTGCAGAGCGCAGGCACTGAAGTTGAATGTCGGTGGGGTGGTGTGGAGAAGGCATGTGGCCATTCTTCTTAGAGTAACCAGGCATACCAAAGCTTGACCTGCTCCAGAGGAATATTCCAGGAGGAAAAGGAAAGGTATGTCACATCCGGAGTTTCTCCGGTTAGCGGACGATTTCCCTCCACGCCTCTCTGACGTAGTGGGGAACCGTGTACGAGGCAAGTTACAGCAGTGGTTTGCCATTGCCTTCTGCCGGGTGAGTTTCCAAAGAGATCGCCAGTATTCACCACGTACTAATCCACTAACGTTGTTAGCCATCAGTTCATCTGCTTTTTCTGGGTCATCAATATTTTTGAATAAAGCCCTATTAAAGTGAAAACAAATGTGGCCAATTTACCCGCCCAGTCTGAATAATGACAGAATCTAGCACAGTGTTCCCTAGAGGTACTTTTGCAATGGAAGGAGGAAGTGAAGCAACCGGCTGATGCGTATTAATTGCACCTGCTGGAAAATGAATTCGTGTTGAGTCAGGAGCTGAATAAATTTTCAGAAGCTGCCCTCTTTCTTCAAACTTTCAGTCATTTCTTTTAGTGTGAAATGGGCGATCTAGGAATCATATTGTGACAACCGCTTCATGGATCTTGTTATGACCATGAGGTTACTGTCAAATGATTCTGCACAGGGGCCACCTTTACTGAAACGGACATTCAGTTCTCCATTTGTACGTAGGATCTCCAAGCCTCAATCTCCATTCCGAACGTCCATTAAAACCATTTCTTACAAGTGGTCCAATCTGACCCAAGTGATCACTGAGTTTGAACAGTATCTTTTTGCTCAGAAACATTTCCTTTAAGGTCCATGACAGGTGCAAAGTTAGCACATGAGCAGCTTGTTCCTACTACTGCAGCCACTTCCTTCTGTTCCAAGTCACTGAGCAATTATCTGTGTGTATTTGATGACTCCCTCAACAACAAACTCCACCCCCCATACCAGCACTTACACTGCCCTTAAACTGTGACTAATTATTTCAAGTAACAAGCAGTCTTTCACGGCCCCCTTGTTACAGCTAAGAATAGAAGCTGACTATAGTTATCACAAGGCCTGAGCACAGAGCAGGTGGAGGAGTCAATGGCAGCATAGTGAGACTTGCAAATAACAGACACCTATGTTACTGGCAACAACAGCAAATCTTTGCTCACCTTATTTTCAAAGTAGCATGTTCTGTTAAAAAAACAGATCTGGAGAGCCAGCTATGATTATGTTCGGCACCCAGTCAGCTGTAAAAACTGTGAAGGAGCAAGTCTGAAATCAAATGAAACAACAAATAACAATGGGATTACAGTCTTGTTTTTATAAAGGTAAAGATGAGCTTTATTTGTCACGTCAGTCGAAACAGTCAAGTGTGTTGTTTGCATCATGTCAGCGAGGGTGGCGATGAGAACCCCAGACATGTCGGCAAACTTCCAACGCCAACACAGTGTGGCCACATCTCACTAACCCTAACCCTGTGAGTTTAGGTGGGGGGAGGAAATCAGAGGACCCGGAGGAAATCGGTGCATTTACGGGGAGAGCATACAAGAGCAATTAGGAAAGGACAATAAATCCTGGGATCTTCAAAATGAGCATTAAGAAGGAGTGACAAAGGGGAGAAAACCTGTAGATGCTGGAAATCAAAATACTACATACAAAATGCTGGAGGAACTCCGCAGACCAGGCAACATCTATGGAAAAGAGTAAACAGTTGACATTTCAGGCCGAGACCCTTCGTCAGGACTGTAAAAAAGAGATGAGAAGTCAGCGTAAGAAGATGGGTGGGGGCAGGGGAGGAGAGGAAGAAGTACAAGGTGGCAGGTGATAGGTGAAACCGGGAGAGGGGAAGGGGATGAAGTAAAGAGCTGGGAAGTCGATTGGTGAAAGTGATAAGGGGCTGGAAAAGGGATATTTTCCCTCCTTATGAGTGTTTTAGTTGCCTTCTGTTGGTTTTTAAAAGCTTCTCAATCCTCTAACTTCCCACTAACTTTTGCTTTATTACATGCTCTCTCTTTTCCTTTAATGTGGCTTTGGCTTCCCTTGTCAGCTACAATTGTGTCATCCTGCCTTTAGAATACTGCTTCCCCTTTGGAATGTACCTATCCCGCTTTACTCCCAGAAACTGCAGCCATTGCTGCTCTGCCATTATCCCTGCCAGTATCCCCTCCCAATCAACTTTGATCAGCTCCTCTCTCATGCCTCTGTAATTCCCTTTGCTCCACTGGAATGCTGATACATCTGACTTTAATTTCTTCCTCTCAAATTGCAGGGTGAATTCTATCATATTATGATCATTGTCTGCAAATGGTTCCTTTACCTTAACTTCTCCAATCAATTCCGGATCATTGCTGACACCCAATCTAGAATAGCTAATCCCTCAGCAGGCTCAACCACAAACTGCTGTGACGACAAACCAAGTTATCAGAAGATTGATGCTAATAACAGAGGGATAAGGGAGACAATGGAGAAACGTTCAAAATGTTAATGAGAGAGGAGAAAGAGATAACGGAAAAGAAACACAATTCAGAATATTGACAGACCAGTTGCTTTGAACCTGAACTGTTTGAAGTTTGATGGACAAGTGATACCCCAGCAGGGGGATAAAAAGAACAGGTTCGCTAAGGCATCAGACACCACGAGATCACGAGATAACGAGACCCCTGGAAAGAGCGGTGTGCCCCCGCAAGTGGTGAGAGTTTGGAGGTCCGGTTCACGGGGACCGACCATAGGCTCACAGGGTGTAAAGGTACGATCGGTGGGAACCTGGTGTGTGTGTCCGCCCTTGCCTGGGTGCCGGGTTCACCGCAGAAGAACGGTCGTATCCGGAACGGAGGGGTCACAGTCGGTGACCACAGTCTGCCCGAAACCACCTGTGAACATCAAAAGGTCTGCCTGAATCAAATTTGTATCTCTCTCTCTCTCCAACGGCACAACAGCGATTACTGCGAACTGTACTGAGTTGAACTGAACTCTGCGTTGCTTAAGACTGATCATTTTATCCCTAGACTGCGATAGAGCTTGGTTGATTCCTATTACCCTAGTACTATGTACATGTGTGTTTTATCATTGCTAACCTGTTGCATTTATATCCTTAAGATTAGAGTACTGTGTTACTTATTTCTTTAATAAAACTTTATTAGTTTCTAGTAATCCAGACTCCAACTAGTGGTCCATTTCTGCTGGTTTGGCAACCCAGTTACGGGGTACGTAACACTGCTCTAAAAAGCCGTCTCATAGGCATTCTAAAAATTCTCTCTATTGGGATTCAGAATCAGCACCAACCTGAGTTTCCAAATCTACCAGCATATTGAAATCCCCGATGACTATCATAACATTGCTCTTTTGATGTACATTTTCTATCTCCCATTGTAATGTGTAGCCCACTTCCTGGCTACTGTTTGGAGGCCTGTATGTAAGTTCCATCAGGGTCTTTTCACCCCTGCAATTTCCTAACTATAACCACAAGGATTCTACATCTTCTGATCCTATGCCACTCCTTTCTAAGGATTCGATTTCACTTTTTACCAACAAAGCCACTCTACCCCTTCTGCCTACCTGCCTGTCCTTTCAATACAAGGTGTTCCTTGGATGTTAAGCTCCCAATTATAATCTTCTTTCAGTGATGCCCACAACCTCATACCTGCCAATCTCGAAATGTGCTACAAGATCATCTACCTAATTCTGTATGCTGCATGCATTCAAATATATCACTTTCAGTCCTATATTCATCACCCTTTTCAGTTTTGTCCTGTTACACTGCAAATCAGCCACTGACTGCAACTTTGCCCTATCATCTGCCTGTCCTTCCTGACAGTCTCACTACACTCTTGTATACCAACTACCCTATCCTCAGCCCTATCACTCAGTTTTCCGTCCCCCTGCCAAATTAGTTTAAACCCAGCCCAAGAGGTCTAGCAAACCCGCCTGCAAGGATATTGGTCCCCATCGGGTTCACGTGTAACCTACTCCTTTTGTACAGGTCGTATCTTCCCCAGAAGAGATCCCAATGATTCAGAAATCTGAATCCCTGCCCCTGCCGCGCATTCATCCAAATAGAGGAAAAATGTACAGTAATGGGAAAAGGATGGACATGAATCCAGAGGGGGTTCTGCTAGATTCACCTTCATCTCATACTTCTCTGGCATCAATGTCCAAGATTTTGACTTTAAAGTCAGTTACCTGGAGAGACAAGACTAATCAAGTGTAATCGAAGTCCTGCTCCTGTACGATGTTGAAAGTTTGGAGAGTACAACAGCGTCACCCGTTTCCCTGTTGTACATTCCACTGAGTACAAACAAAGCACATGCGGACATTTGCTTTCCAGCACCTGAACAGATGTACGGATAACAATAGATTCAAGTCTTTGTTGTAACAGAAGGTTTATCTGTTATTGTTGTGGCATGCATGTTACGAGAGAAATATAAACTTAAATGCTTTTCATTGGCTTCCAAAAAAAGATGTAACGGGGGAAACAAAACTTTTTTTAACTCCATTGTCAGCTTGGCACATTGAATGTATTGTAGTAGGAGATCAGAAGGTTCTGGATCGAAGCCTCAGCTTAGAATTGAGCTCAATTTAGACTGATAAGTTTGATGCTGAGGGAGTGCTGCAATGCAAAGCTGCAACTTTTAAAAAGCTCAATCTGCTTGCTACATATAATATGAAGAAGATAATACTGTGATCTGGCAAATATTCCTCCCTCAATTAGACCACCAAAAAAAGATTAATAAGTCATTTATATCCTGATGCAGGGTTTCAATCTGAAAGGTCGATAATTCCTTCATCCTTCTCCCCCGCAACTCCTTCCCCAATATTTAAACACAGATACCGCGTGACCCACCGATTGTTCGTTCTCTGGATTCCAGCATCTGCAGTCTCTTTTTGCCTGTGGAACATTCCAGTAGGCAAATTAACACCTGATTATCTACTGATTGTAAAGTGCCTCCTAACAGCAATGTAAAGTGGATTAAAAATAAAAATGGAAATTCTGGAAGCACTCAGCAAATAGGGCAGCACCTACAGAGAAGGTAAAAGAACTAACGTTTCAGTTTGATCATCTCATGGAGGGTCTCTGATCTGAAATACCAACTCTTCTTCACGTTCAAAAAAACAAACTGCAGGAGGTACACAAATTATTGGGTTGTGGCGGCTCGCCCACGCGGCAAGCAAATCGGCTCCAGCAGTCACAGGCGAATCCGCAGCCAGCAGCAACCGAGCGGGCTCTGAATGTTGGGCAGACCCTGGCCCGGAAGCCGACATCACTTCAGACCCACAAAGTGTGGGAGATGCTGGGAGCGGGCACTTAGTCGCGCGTGGATTGAAACAGTCGACAGTTCAACCAGACCCTGCTCGACTCAGTGTGTTACTTTCACTCATGCTGCAGCCACATTGGTGACCCCGATGGTCCAATGGCATTTGGACCCAGCATGAACAACTCGGCTCTGCAGAATGCAGTTTCCCTTAAGCTGCCAACCTTCTGGACCACTCAACCCCTGGTCTGGTTCGAGCAAGCGGGGTTCCAGTTCCAGATCAGGCAAATTGTCTCAGACGCCACCAGGTATTACTACGTGGTGGGTGCCCTCGACCAGGAGACAGCGGGCCACATTATCGACTTTCTGCATCAGCCCCCGGCAACAGACAGGTACGAGGCACTCAAGGCCCTGTTAATCTGCACATTTCTCCTCTCCCGCCACGAATGGGCCATGTGGTTACTGCATATGGACGGCTTGGGTGACCGCGCGCCATCAGCTCTGATGAGCGACGTGCTAGCCATAAGCCTTGCCTGCTGTTTGAACAGATCTTCTTGGAGCAAATGCTGGAAGACATCCGCCTCCTGCTAGCAGATGAAGACTTCAGGGACCTGCGCAGGGTGGCTGCCTGCGCGGACGTGTTTTGGTGTGCCAAACAAAATGGCGGAACCACCATCGAAATTAGTGCTGCGGCACGGCCGAAAGCCAAGCCCTCCCACACCCCAGCAGCGGGGCATGTAACACCCACACCAAGGGACGGCACCACTTCTGAGTCTTGGTGTTTTTATCATCAAAGGTGGGGTTCCGGGGCCCGCTGCTGCTGACCGCCATGCTCATTCCAGGGAAACGTCAGGACCAGCCGTCGCTGATGGCTACGGCAAATGGTCACTGTGATAGCCTCCTCTACGTTTGCAACAAGCACTCTGGGCGTAGATTCCTGGTGGACACGGGGGCAGAAATCAGTGTCCTACCCCACTCGAGCCACAATATCCGAACTAGAAGAACAGGACTGGAACTTACGGCACCTACGGCACAAGAACCGTCCCCTTGCAGTTCGGTTCCAGCTGCTTTACATGGATATTTACACTGGCCGCAGTGTCACAGTCATTGCTGGGTGCGGACTTCCTCCGTGCGCATTGCCTGCTCATGGATTTGAAGGGACGACGATTGGTCGATGCAAAGACGTTCCAGATTTTCTCCGTTGGTGAGGCCAGGTTACCGGCCCCACACCTGGACTCCATCACTTATTCCGACAACGAGTTCGTCAGAGTGTTATTGGAGCTCCCATCTATCATCACGCCACAGTTTTCCTCAATTGACCCCAAGCACGGCGTGGTGCACCCCATCCCCACACAGGGACCTCCCCTTCATGCCCGGGCCTGCAGGCTACCACCCGACAAGCTCTGCCTCACGAAAGAGGAATTCAGGAAGATGGAGGAGATGAGGATTGTGCGGCGTTCTGACAGCCCACGGGCCTCCCCACTCCATATGGTGCCCAAGTCCGCAGGAGGGTGGAGACCGTGCGGCGACTACCGGAGGCTGAATGACGCCACCACGTCCGACTGCTATCCGGTACCACACATCCAGGACTTTATGGCCAACCTGCGCATCTTTTCGAAGATTGACCTGGTCCAAGGGTATCATCAGATCCCAGTCCACCTGGACGATGTACCCAAGACGGCCCTCATTACCCCCTTTGGCCTGTTCGAGTTCCTCAGAATGCCGTTTGGACTCAAAAACGCGGCGCAGACGTTCCAGCGCCTGATGGACGCAGTAGGGAGAAGTCTGGACTTTCTGTTCATCTACCTGGATGACATACTTATCGCCAGCTGCTTCCGCCAGGAACATCTAGCATACTTATGCCCGCTCTGCTGCCGCCTAAGTGACTACGGCTTGGCTATCAACCCTGCCAAGTGCCAGTTCGGCCTACCCGCCATCGACTTCTTGAGACACCGGATCGACCGCCATGGAGCTGTGCCTCTGCCAGCAAAAGTTGAAGCCATCCGCCAATTCGCCAGACCCAGCACTGTTAAAGGCCTGCAGGAGTTTGTCGGGATGGTTAACTTTTATCACCGTTTCCTGCCCTCAGTGGCCCGGATCATGCGACCCCTTTTTGGCTTGATGTCCGGCAAGGTCAAAGAGGTCACCTGGACAGAGGAGTAGACCGTGGCTTTTGAACAAGCCAAGAACATACTAGCAAACGCCACGCTCCTGGTCCACCCCTGGGTCGACGTCCCCACTGCCCTCACTGTGGATGCCTCCGACGCGGCAGTTGGCGGTGTGCTTGAGCAGCTCATCGAAGGTCAGTGGAAGCCGCTTGCTTTTTTCAGCCGGCACCTATGACCCCCGGAACTTAAGTACAGTGCTTTCGACAGGGAGCTCCTGGTCCTGTACCTTGCCATCTGGCACTTCAGGTATTTCCTGGAAGGGAGGGAATTCATGGTCTTCACAGACCATAAACCCCTCACTTTCGCGTTTGCCAAAGTGTCGGACCCGTGGTCGGGCTGCCAGCAACGCCCCTGTCGTACATCTCGGAGTTTACCACCACGATCAAGCACATCAAGAACAACGTGGTCACGCACCTCCGTCCAATCAGTGCACTCTCTGTCTCCAGGGGTGGATTATGGGGCGTTAGCTAAGGCGCAATGACTGGACAGCGAGATGCTGGCGTACTGAACCGCAGTCTCAGGACTTTGCCTGGAAGGCATACCCATTGGGCCCAAAGGTAATGAGCTCCTTTGTGATGTGTCCACCGGGCAACCTCGGCCCATTTGCGACACCTTGCATGGTTTAGCCCACCCTTCCATCCGGGCGACCATCCGGCTGATCGCAGACAGGTTTGTGTGGCACGGCCTACGCAAGCAGGTCGGGCACTGGGCCAGGACATGCACACACTGTCAAACCTCCAAAATCCAGAGGCACATGAGGGCCCCACTGCAACCCTTCCAGCCGACACATAGGAGGTTCGAACATGTCCACGTGGACATCATCGGCCCACTGCTAGTTTCGAGAAGAGCGTGATACCTGTTCACCATAGTGGACAGGTTCACGAGGTGGCTGGAAGCTATCCCACTCGCTGACACAGCCACGGAGACATGCGCCAGAGCCCTGATTACCATCTGGGCGGCACGGTTCGGACTCCCAGCCCACATCACTTCAGACAGGAGTGTGCAGTTCACATCGGCTTTGTGGTCTGCACTGGCACAACTCCTCAGAACCCAGCTCCACCGAATGACTGCTTACCACCCGCAGTCGAACGGCCTGGTGGAACGTTTCCACAATCAGCCCTGATGGCACACTTCTGAGGGCCAGACTGGGTTGACGAACTCCCCTGGGTGCTGCTTGGTATCCGCACGGCACCCAAGGAGGACCTGGCCGCATCATCGGCCGAACTTGTTTACGGTGAGTTTGTGCCGGCACCCCATGGCCTGCAGGACACACCAACAGCAGTCCTAACTAAACTCCGGGAGCAGCTTGGAACACTTGCTCCAGTCCCGACGTCTCACCATGGAACAACACCCTCTTTCGTGCCCAGGGACCTACAACAGAGCAAGTATGTTTTCGTTCGCTGAGGCGCGCACAGACCACCCCTGCAGCAACCATACGAAGGACCCTACAAAGTGGTGCGCCATAATGGGATGACCTGTGTTCTCAACATCGGCGGTCATGAAGAGACTTTTACCATTGACCATCTCAAACTGGTGCATCTAGACCTTGAACGCCCGGTTGCGGTGCCATTCCCACAACGTCGAGGCCGGCCACCCAAAAGAACTGAGAGTGTGCAGGCTGCGGACTCTGCACCTCCTATCGCCGGTTCTTGGGGGGGGGGGGTCATGTGGCGGCTCACCCACGCGGCAAGTGAACCAGCTCCAGCAGTCGCGTGCGAGTCCGCAGCCAGCAGCAACCGAGAGGGCTCTGAGTGCGGGGCAGACCTCGGCCCGGAAGCCGACGTCACTTTGCACCGCAAAGAACGGGGGATGCTGGGAGCAGGCACTTAAGCGCGCGCGGATTTAAAACAGTAAACAGTTCAACCAGACCCTGCTCGACTCAGTGTGTTGCTTTCACTCGTTGCATATCAGCGCGACCACAGGGCATATTTAAAGCAGAGGTTGATAGGTTCTTGATTAGTCAGGGCGTCAAAGGTTTTGAAGAGAAGGAAGGAGAATGAGGTTGAGAGAGATTGTAAATCAGCCATGATAGATTTGATGGGCTGAATAACCTAATGCAGCTCCTATGTCTTATGATCCTATGTTGAGTGGAATCTGTAGAGGCAAAGCAAAAGTCGACATTTTGAATCATGACCTTACATCAGGACTGAGAGTGTGGATGGAAGATGGCAGTATAAAGAGAGGGAAAGGTAAAATGGGGCTGGTGGGGTTCAGAGCAGAAGTCCAGAAAATGGAGGAATTGCAAGTGAGGGTTCTGTTGGCCATGCTTCCTGAAAATGGAGGACATTTCAGAGTCCTGGAACAGAAAGGCTCATGGTGAAAACAGATGGAGTGGAACCTGAGAAAAAACGAGTAGGAGTCAAAGTTGATGGGGGTGTAGCTGAGGTAGTTGTGTGAGACAGTTGGTTTATCGTAGATATCCTATATCTCCTGTGTTCTCTTCCCATTCCTACTGGTTCTCTCTCCTTGTGTTTACCTGTCCATTACTTGCACACCTCTCCACCTGGGTTTCTAGACAACTAATCTACCCTCCTCCATCTACAGTTTGTAGTTCCATCTGCCCACCATCCCTCCCCTATCCAATTCAATGTCACCATTGTTTTTTTGTTGTTTATTTGTTTCCACTCGTCCCTCATCTCCTACCTCCACTATCCACCTTCCCATCTGGCTCTCTCTGTCCACCATTCCCTACTTCTCTGGTCTCACTCTTCCCTCTCACCTCTTTATGTTGGCCATCTGCCCTCCACACTCTCAATCCTGATACAGCGTCATGACCTGAACGGTTGGCCATCCCTTTGCCTCCATTGTCATGGTCCGGTCCATGAAGTCTGCATTCTGGTTCACGGTCCAGTCCATGGACTCAGGACTCCGGGTCTTCCAGCTTTCCCTTGTTTGAGTTAATCATAGGCACCTGATTCCCATCTATGGGCTTGCAATATAAGTAGCCTTGGGATTGAGTGTGGGCTGATGTGGTCTTGTCAGTCCCCCTTGGAGCAACCTGCTGATGGAAGGCTAGTGAAACCATTTGTGATCTCTAGGGCTGGTTGGAGGACCACTGCTTCATGGACCCTTGTTGCCACTTGTTGGAGTGGTCTTTGCGGTATGGATTTGGCTGTTTCCCAGGCCAGCTGAGTGGCTGCTGACCACTCCAAGCTAGGTAGGGATCTGGCTGTTTCCGTAGCCAGCTGAGGTTGGTGGCCGAACTGAGACTCTGAGCTTCCCCGGAGCAGAGATGGAACTGTCTGTCGTTCTTTGGTGTTTGTCTCTTCTTGTCCTTGCCTCTGTGGGGTAAGCCAGGCTGTTTTGCTGTTGCCCTGCAGGGGGATCTGTCTTGTCTTGTCCTCACCTCCGTGGAGTAAGCCAGGCCGTTTTGCCGTTGCCCTGTGGGAGGGATCTGTCTTGCCTTGTCCTCACCTCTGTGGGGTAAGCCAGGCTGTTTTTCCGTTCCCTGCGGGAGGACCTGTCTTGTCTTGTCCTTGCCTCTGTTGGGTAAGTCCGGCTGTTCTGCCGTTATCTGATGGAGACACCTGTCCCATGTTGGTGTGGAAATGAAGTTGAGTCCCAGCTTGTTGTAGGATATGACCTGGCTCTATGTTTATGTTCTGTTCTGTCTCATATTTGTGTTGTGTTAAAGATGAGTCCCGGCTTGTCAAAGGATAGGTCCTGGCTCTTTGTTGATGTTCAGTTCCTAGTCTGTGTCTCAGCTCTAGTCTACGAGTTATCAGCCTCCGCATTTCAAGATGAAGACCCCAAGCCTCGAGGATCCCAAGCCCATCTCCAAGAACCCAAGCCTCGAGGATCCCAAGCCCATCTCCAAGAACCCAAGCCTCGAGGATCCCAAGCCAAGCTCAAGCTCCAAGACCCCAAGCCTCGAGGATCCCAAGCTCAAGATCCAAGAACCCAAGCCTCGAGGATCCCAAGCCCATCTCCAAGAACCCAAGCCTCGAGGATCCCAAGCCAAGCTCAAGATCCAAGACCCCAAGCCTCGAGGATCCCAAGCTCAAGATCCAAGACCCCAAGCCTCGAGGATCCCAAGCTCAAGATCCAAGACCCCAAGCCTCGAGGATCCCAAGCTCAAGATCCAAGACCCCAAGCCTCGAGGATCCCAAGCTCAAGATCCAAGACCCCAAGCCTCGAGGATCCCAAGCCAAGCTCAAGATCCAAGACCCCAAGCCTCGAGGATCCCAAGCCAAGCTCAGGACCCAAGACCTCAAGCCTCGAGGATCCCAAGCCAAGCTCAAGACCTAAGATCTCAGCCTGCAGCCAAGCCTCGAGGATCCCAAGCCAAGCTCAAGACCCAAGACCCCAAGCCTCGAGGATCCCAAGCCAATCTCCAGACTCAAGACCCCAGCCTCAAGCCATGTCATGTCCTTGTCTTGTTCTGGGGTCCGAGCCCGAGGCAAGACCCAGGTTCTGGGTCCTTGTCCAGTCTTGGGCTCGGAGTCTGAGCCTTGTCTTGTCTCCAAGCTCAGGCCTCTAGACCCCAGCCATGTCCTGTCCTGAAACCATGTCATGTCCTTGCCTGGTTCTGGGGTCCGAGCCCGAGGCAAGACCCAGGTTTTGGGTCCTTGTCCAGTCTCGGGCTCAGAGTTGAAGCCTTGTCTCCTAGTCCATGGTTCCTAGTCCAGGTCCCGCTTTCCCTAGCCCAACTGTGTTCTTGTCCCTGCTCCTTGCCTGAATCCTGTCACGTCCCTACTCTAGTCAAGTCCTGTTCCAGTGTCTGTGTCTTGCATTTGGGTCCGTTCCCAGCACCCCCTTGTGACATCCGTAGATTCTGCTTGACCTGCTGAATTCTTCCACTATTTTGCATTTTGCTCCAGGTTTAAGGATCTACAGTATGTTTGTGTCTCTGTTTCTCTCTCCACTGATTCCTCAGAATCAGGTTTATTGTCACCGGCATGTAACATGAAATTTGTTAACTTAGCAGCAGCAGTTCAATGCGATATATAGAAGAAAAAAAAATAAATAAGAAAATCAATTACAGTAAATGTATATTGAATAGATTAAAACCATGCAAAAAGCAGAAATAATGTATATTAAAAAAGTGAGGTAGTATCCAAGGGTTCAATGTCCATTTAGGAATTGGATGGCGGAGGGGAAGAAGCTGTTCCTGAATCACTGAGTGTGTGCCTCCAGGCTTCTGTACTGCCTACCTGATGGTAACGGTGAGAATAGGACATGCCCTGGGTGCTGGAGGTTCTTAATAATGGACGCTGTCTTTCTGAGACATCGCTCCTTGATGTCCTGGGTACTTTGTAGGCTAGTACCCAAGATGGAGCCGACTAAATTTACAACCCTCTGCAGCTTCTTTCGGTCCTATGCAGTAGCAACCCCCCCCCCCCCCCCCCCCCATACCAGACAGGAACTTGAAGCTGCTCACTCTCTCCACTTCTGATCCCTCTGAGGATTGGTATGTGTTCCTTCATCTTAACCTTCCTGAAGTTCACAGTCAGCTATTTCGTCTTACTGATGTTGAGTGCCAGGTTGTTGCTGTGACACCACTCCACTAGTTGGCATATCTCACTCCTGTACGCCCTCTCGTCACCACCTGAGATTCTACCAACAGTGGTTGTATTGTCAGCAAATTTATAGATGGTATTTGAGCTGTGCCTAACCACACAGTCATGGGTCTTGCTGACTTTTTCCATTGTTTTTTCAGTTTTAGTTTAACTTGCACTTAAATACTTATGTGAACTGGTTGGGTTGAGTGGTCTTTTTCTGTCTGTAACTGAAATGTATTTAATGAATAGCAGATTTGCATAATTTCTTCCACATGGTAAATAATGCAAGTAAGAGTTCATTCAACTCTGAGCACAGCTCATTGCAAAATATGTTCTTCCCAGCTGTGAAGCAAGTTTTATTTGCTTGTTTTTTCTCCTATTAAACAGCGGAATATTTATTAGCTTAGCTTTTACTTTTTGAAACATGCAGTGAAATGTATCATTTGCATCAAATCAAATCGGTGAGAATTGTGCCGGGCAGCTCACAAGGGTCATCACGGTACTGTTGGTGCTAACATAGCACACGCACAACTCTCTAACCCTAATTGTATGTCTTTGGAATGCGGGAGGAAAGCAAAGCACCTGGAGGAAACCCACGCTGTCACAGGGAGAATATACAAACTCCTTACGGACAGCAGTGGGAATTGAACCCGGATCAGTAAAAACTGATGCTGTAAAGTGATGCACTAACCACTATGCTACCATACTGGCCCTTATTTTAGTGATGTATGCAAAAGACACGGAAGACTGATGTGTGATTGATATAATAGTTACCTATGGTAATAGTCCAAAATCAGTCCTTGTGATTCATAAAAATAAACAACTTTTTTCAATTCATTTTGCTGTAAAATTATTTCATCTAATAAAACTTCATGGTTTACCTAATGTACATTTCTTTAGATATTTACAAATTAGGAATTTTTTACGTGGTTTGCTGCCAAATTACCCTTCTGCTTATCCATCTAATATGACAGATGCTTTTTTTCAGCTTAAACCACTTCAAAAAAAGGTTGATAGCTATAATTTATAAACGGATATTGAATTTATGAATGATATCTAATGATAAAATTAAACATGTTTGGGAACTGGAAATTCAAGAGTCATTTTCAGATAATCAATGGAGTAAAATTTTTCATTTGGTTAATAACTCATCTACTTGTATCCGTCATTTCTTGATACAGTTCAAGGTAGTGCATTGGGCCCATGTGTCAAAGGATAAACTAACACGTATTTTTTCCAACATTAATCCTATTTGTGACAGATGTACTAATGAGGTGGCCACTTTAACTCATATATTTTGGTCTTGTATAAAGCTAGACAATTTTTGGAGAGATGTTTTTAAAACGTTATCAAAAGTCTTGGATATGGACCTACAACCTAACTTTCTTACAGCAATATTTGGGATTACCCATCGAAACCAGGAAATATTCCTGTTTCTGCTCAACATAGGATAGCCTCTTCAACTTTATTGGCTAGGAGAGCCATTTTACTGAAGTGGCAGGATTCTAATCCACCTACTGTCTTTTATTGGCTCTCTTCCATTATGTCCTGTTTAAGCTTAGGGAAAATAAGAAGTCGGACATTTGATACATCCTTTAAATTTGAGCAAATCTGGCAACCTTTTATTCAATATTTTCATTTAATTTGATTTATTACTCTTCCAATTTATTACTTCCCGATGTTTTAGATTTGATCAGAAAGTTTTTCTTTTTTTTTTTTTTTTGGTTGTTTCCTCAGAATGGACTGCCCAGTCCCTTTTCTTTCCCCCTTTTTTTTTGTATAGTGTAGTGGGGGTCTTTTTTTTTCTTTATTTAAAATCAAAGCATTTTTTCTTTCCTCTTCATGGACTGATAAGAGGAAAATTGCTGTTTTCTTTTTTATTATATGTTGTATACTAGCTTAAGACTATGTATGATTTTGATAGTCTATTTCAATCTCTATTTGTATTGTTATTGATATATATATATATATATATATTTGAGATAATTCTCCTCTTGTTTTATCTATGTTCCATTTAAATCAATAAAAAGATTAATAAAGAAAGAAAACATCATCAAATATTCCAGGTGTATCTCTCTCAGGCAATACAACGTACATGCTGAAAGCAATTTCACAAAACATGAACAAAATCCCAATTTACCAGTTTCAAGCTGAGTTAATCAATCTGATCATGCTTACAAACTGGAAAAGAAAGGATGCTTTCATTTAACAGTGAACTTATTTTATGACAATACAATTTTTATGGTTTTCTGCATCATAAATCAGATTTTTAAAAAATATTTGCCTTTGACTGTCTGGATTCCACGAGCTTTGCTGATTGATGCTTAGCACCATGTTATGGAATAAGAACAGTTCATAATTGCGTTACCCTAGTGTGTCCAGCTTTACATTTTGATCTGCTGCCACATTAATAGATTTATTCCGCATGCTTGGCATATTGCCAAAGTTAAAAAAAAAAGCAGGCTCCCTGCAAGGTAAACAAGAATGAGAATAATAAAATCAGAAAAGGCAGGAAAAACTAAACATTAATGGAATAAGAAAAAGTTTACATTTTGGGATAGATTTGATCTTTTTGATCATCTTGTGCTAAAATAACTATATCAGGGAAATAGATGCTGGTGTGTGAAAGGAAATGCTGAAAGTACCTATACACTAAGTCTCATTAATAGCTGATATGCTATCTGACGATTGGCATTCATTGATTTGAAGTTGACAGTGAATAAGTTGAAATGAATTAGTATATATAGTGTGTTCCTTAAGAACCTTCTCTGTTGCTGTCAAGTGAATCAGTGAGTCCAGTAGCCAATGGTATAAAAGAGCATAATAAAAGTTTTTTCAAATATATAAAGAGTGAAAGAGAGGTGAGAGTGGATATCAGATCACTGGAAAATGACAATGGAGGGATGGTAATGGGGGAAAAGAAATAGCAGACAAACTTAATAGGTATTTTGCTCCAGTCTTCACTATGGAAGACACTAGAAATATGCTAGAACTTCAAGAGTGTCGGGGGCAGAAGAGAGCATTGCTGCTATTCCTAAGGAGAAGGTGCTTGAAAAATTGAAAGTTCTGAAGGTAGGTAAGTCACTTGGACCAGATGAGCTACACCCCAGGGTTTTGAAAGAGGTAGTTGAAGAGGCTTTGGAGGCATTAGTAATGATCTTTCAAGAATCACTGGAAGACTGGAAAATTGCAAATGTCACTCCACTCTTCAAGAAGGGAGGGACTCAGAAGAAAGGAAATTATAGGCCAGTTAGCCCGACCTCAGTGGTTGGGAAGATGATGGCGTCTCCTTGGGCCCCTTATCTTAGAAGGGATTTGCTGAAAATGGAGCGGGTTCAAAGGAGGTTCACAAAAATTATTCCAGGTTTGAACGGCTTGTTATATGAAGAACATCTGATGGCTCTGGGCCTGTATTCACTGGAATTTAGAAGAATGAGGGTTTTCTAATCGAAACTATCGAATGGTGAAAGACTTTGATAAAGTGGATGTGGAGAGAATGTTTCCTGTGGTGGGAGAGTCTAAGACCAGAGGACACACCCACAGAATAGGGGGGGGTGTTCTTTTAGAATGGAAATGAGAAAGAATTTTTTTAGCCAGAGAGTGGTGAATCTGTGGAATTCTTTGCCACAGACAGCTGTGGAGGCCAAGTTTTTATGTACATTTAAGGCAGAGTTTGATAGATTCTTGATGGCTAGGGCATGAGGGGATACAGGGAGAAGGTAGGAGATTGGGGCCATGATGAAATGGCAGCAGACTTGATAGGCCAAATGGCCTAATTCTGCTCTTATGTCATATGTCTTATTATTAGGATGAGGTTTCCAGGTACTTGGAGGCACATAATACTATAGGCTCAAGTCAGCAAGGTTTCCTTAAGAGGAAAACTTGCCTGACAAATCTGTTGGAATTCCTTGAGGAAATAACAGGCAAGTTAGACAAAGGAGTGTCAGTAAATGTTGTTTACTTGGGTTTTCAGAATGCCTTTGACAAAGTGACACACATGAGTCTTCTTAACTAGATAAGAGTCCATGGTATTACAGGAAAGATATAGGCATGGATGGAAGTTTGACTGACTGCAGGAGGCAAAGAGTGGGAATAAAGAGGGGCCATTCTGTTTGGCTGTTAATGACTAGTGGGCATAGGCATCATTGTTGAGACCACTTGTTTTTACTTTATATTTCAATGATTTGGATGAAGGAATTGATTGCTTTGTGGCCAAGTTTGTGGATGATATGAAGGTAGGTGGAGGGCCAAGTTATGTTGAGAAAGCATGATGTCTTGCAGAAGGGATTAGACAGGTTAGGAGAATTGGCAAAGAAGTGGCAGATCGAATATAGTGTAAGGAAGTGTATGGTCGTGCATTCTGCTAGAAGGAATAAAGGTGTAGGCTATTTTCCAAATGGGTAAAAAATTCAAAAATCAGAGGTGCATAGGGGCAAAAGGACTTGTGAGCCTTGTGCAGGCTTCCCTAAAGGTTAACTTGCAGGTTGAGTCGGTGGTAAGGATGACAAATACAATGTTAGCATTCAGTTTGAGAGGACTGGAATATAAAAACAAGGATGTAATGTTGAGGTTTTATAAGGCGTTAGTCAGACTAAACTTGAAATATTGTGAACAATTTTGGGCCACTTTTATAAGAAAAGATGTCCTGAAATTGGAGAGGTTCCAGAGGAAATTCAGGGCAATGTTTGTGGGAATGAAAGGGTTAAAGTTTGGGGAGTGTTTGATGGTTCTTGGTCTGCATTTGATGAAGTCTAGAAGAATGATGGGGGATTTCATTGAAACCTACCAAATATTGAAAGGTCTGGTTAGAATGGTTATGGGGGAACACTATATATTTCCTATTAGAAACCATAGAAACCATAGAAACTACAGCACAGAAACAGGCCTTTTGGCCCTTCTTGGCTGTGCCGAACCATTTTCTGCCTAGTCCCACTGACCTGCACCCGGACCATACCCCTCCATAAACCTCCCATCCATGTATCTGTCCAATTTATTCTTAAATGTTAATAAAGAACCCGCATTTACCACCTCATCTGGCAGCTCATTCCATACTCCCACCACTCTCTGTGTGAAGAAGCCCCCCCCCCAATGTTCCCATGTCCTCTGGTTTTTTTCTCCCCTTGTCTCAGTGGAAAAAGCCTGCTTGCATTATGTGAGTGAGTCCAGGACCAAAGGGGATAGTCTCAGAATAGAGGGACATCCATTTAGAACAGAGATGAGGAGAAATTTCTTTATCCAGGGGACAGTGGATCTGAAATTCTTTGCCACATACAACTATGGAGGTCAAGTCATTGAGTACACAGTATTTAAAGCAGAGGTTGATAGGTTCTTGATGAGTAAGAGTGTGAAAGGTTACAGCGAGAAGGCAGGAGAATGGGGTTGAGAGAAATAATAAATAATTCATGATGGAATAACATAACAGACTTGATGGGCTGAATGGCCTAATTCTTCTCCTATGTCTTACGGTCTTCAGGAATCCTGAATGCTATATACAGTATTGAACTGCATTTGATATTCTGTGCGGGAAATTATTTTATATCAATAGTCGATGTGTGCCTGGAGCCTGTACGTGGATCATGAATACGAGGACTTTGGCAAGTTGACACTTGCATTAAAGTTTTTGCACCCATGGACAGGTCTTAGGCACCCTAGCTATATATGTATGTGCCAATGACATACAGGAGGTACCTAATAAATTGGCCACTGAGTGTACAGTATATTTATTGGCTTCAACAAATACACAGGAAAGAATACAGTTATCTGGAGTGTAAGACAGCAATCAAAGTGTAACAGAGTCAGAATCACATTGATTATCACTGACATATGCCATCAAATTTGTTGTTTTGCAGCAGTAGTACCGTGCAAAACATAAAATGTACTAAAGGTTACAAAGTAAATGGAGCAAATGGCGAATAATGAGTTAATGTTCATTGGTTCATGCGCCATTCAGAAATTTGATAGTGGAGGGGAAGACGCTATTGTTAAAACATTGAGTGTGCGCCCACAAGCTGCTGTACTTCCACTCTGATGGTAGTAATGTGAGGAGGGCATATCCCGGATGATGAGGGTCTTTAATCAAAGATGCTGCCTTCTTGATGCACGTCCTCTTAAAGATCTCTTCGATGGCAGGGAAGGTTGTACCTGTGATGGTATGTGATATTTTGTGAATATATTGGGTAAAACTCTGACATACTTACATTGATTGCACTTCTATCTTGTGGCCTCACAGCACCTATATCCTGGAGACCTCGTCACTGTGGCCATCCCGAGGATTGGAACTGCAGTCTGGACACAGCACCCGCTGGGTATCGGGCAGTACACTCTAACCCCTCCCCTCCCCAATTCCTACCAATACTGTCCTGACGGATTTGGCAGCTTGTGCATTTAATTAATGAAAAAATTAGACATTCTTTAGCAATTAATTAAACATAAAATACAATTTAGTTAAACTAAATTAAATCAATGCAAATTTATCAAAAGCAAAGAGAGTAAAACAGAGAAAAGGAAGCAAAAATTTCATCTTCACTTTTTAAAAATGTATTCATTTACAGGATGTGGGCCTTGCCAGCTATGCCAGCATTTATTGCCCTTGAGAAGGTGGTGATGAGTTGCCTTATTGAACTGCTGCAGTCCTTGTTGTGTGCTACACTCACAGTGCTGTCACGGGGGGAATTCCATGATTTGATCCAGTGACAATGAAGGACAATTTACTTAACTTTATAATGAAGATCAATGATCCATTGAAATGAATGGGGCAATGCCAGACATGCCAGCCATGACTAGTGCAAACCAGAGTGACCAAAGTATATCCAGCTCAGGTTGATTCAGAAACAAATCCTGTCATGGATGGAGCAAGAGATCTGAGGTAACAGCATCCAGCCTTCAGCCTGTTTTCCACTACTTTGTATGTCATGTATTCGCTAACCCTTGGAAGGACCCTTGGATGGACTGGGAGCCAATGTCCAACACAATCCAGCTCATGTTCTCCATGACTTTGACACTCAAAAGTCCATTCCAGTGATTTGAGCTAAACGATCTAGATTGAGGTAACAATGTAGTCCAAAGGGATACTTCTCCGTTGGAGGTGCCAGCTTCACTGTGAATTTGAGCTGTGATACCACCTCCTTCCTCAGGAGTCAGTGGCCATGATTGCATGCATTACTTTGTAGAATGGCAGGGGAAAATCCACTCGGAGTTCCCTCCAGCGTTCCTATGGACACGGTGCGTATCCTACTGCTGTTTATTTGTGTTTGTTCTGTATATATTGTAGCATGGCAGTTTTTATTCTGGCTATTCTCCAGAGACCTTGACTAACACATGTGAATTCAAAACTTTAAATTCAAGTAATTTAAGTGTAGCTTATATAGCTATACTTAACATAGCTTGTATAAGAGACTTACATGTTTCACCATGCTGATCTGTAGTGGCACCAAAGAATGATGTTGACTCAAGTCTGATAGCAAGCCGTACAGTTAAGGAGGTACTTGGGTTCAGCCTTGCCACCGATATCCAAATCCTGTGAGAAAATTTCAATACGAAACCTGGCTGTCCTTTTCCCTACATTACACTTCAGCATGTGATCACCTTAATTACATTTAAATGGATCATCACGGCTCTTGCAAACAATTGAACACAAAACCATTAGGGATGGAACAAAACAGGAAACATACTGCAGGGAGTAATGGTGCGGGGAACTAATTAGAAGAGTTCTTAAGATCAGAATTGGTCAATTATGAAACAGTCAGCACAGTATTTAGCTACAGTTAATGAAAAAAGTGAAGCACAAGGTTGTTCTAGCAGAGCAGCAAATAACAAGTCTAAATCTGGCTGTATTGATGACAGAACCTGCATTAGAACGAAAATGGAAAATGTTGGAAATACCCAGGCAGCAACTGTTGGGAGAGAAACAGAATTAACTTCTAGGGTCTATGACTTTTCATCAGAAGCACTTGAAGGCAAACATATTTCAAGTGGCACAGCAAGTCGAGGGGATGCAGGGAACAATCCAGAATATGGGATAAAGTGTAGAAAGACCGAATGACAAATGGGAAAATCTGCAGCTGCTGGAAATCTTACAGCGTGTTACATGAACAACGCATACAAAATGCTGGAGGAAATCAGCAGGCCAGGCAGCATCTATGGAAAAGAGGAAACAGTCAACGTTTCGGGCTGAGACCCTTCATCAGGACTGGAGAAAAAAGATGGGATGTCCGAGTAAGAGGGTGGGGGGAAGGGTGGAAGAAGTACAAGGTGGTAGGAGATAAGTGAAATCGGGAGAAGGGGAGGGGTGAAGTAAAGAGCTGGGAAGTAGATTGGTGAGGAAATAAAGGGCTGGAGAAGGGGAAATCTGATAGGAGAGGGCAGAAAGCCATGGAAGAAAGGGAAGGGGGAGGAGCACCACAGGGAGGTGATGGACAGGTAAGGAGATAAGGTGAGAGACGGAAAGGGGGATGGGGAATGGTGAGGGGTGGGGGTGGGTGTTGGAGTTACCAGAAGTTCGAGAGATTGGTCTTCATGTTATTAGGTTGGAGGTTACCCAGACAGAATATAAGATATTGCTCCTTCAACCAGCATGTGGCTTCATCGTGGTAGTAGAGGAGGCCATGGACTGACATGTCAGAATGGGAATGGAAAATAGAATTAAAATGGATGGCCTCCGGGAAAACCTGCTTTTTCTGGTGGATGGAGCATAAGTGCTTGGCGAAGCAGTCTCCCTATCTACATTGGGTCTCACAGATGACACTGATGAGACTAAATGACACTGATGTTGGAAACCTGGTTAAAAATTAGAATGTTAGACATGCTCAGCAACACACCAGAATGTGACGTTTCATGCTGAGATCCTTCTTCAGGACCGAGACTCTGAGGAACACTCTGTAAATAGGCAGCACCTGCGAAGATGTTAGAAAGAGTTACTGTTACAAGCTGATGACTTTTCATTAGAGGTGGACAGTTGTTGTACAGACTGGAAAGGCTGATTATTTGATAGTGTTGCCTTCAATATTCCAAAACCTGTAGCGTGCCTTATCAATTGATGACATGCAAGAGGTCAAATAGCAGAGAGGTTGGCCTTGGATGGGTTGGATAGTTGAAATGATAGGTGGCTGGAAGTTCTGGCTCACTCTTGTGGATAAATCTGCATTTGTTTCATCCCCAGTATTGAAAGACTACATCGAGAACCATGATAGAATACACTAAGGTAGAAGTACAAGTGAATTGCTGCTTGATCAGCAAGAAGCAGTTGGGTCTCTGAAGGAAAGTGGTAACGGGGCATCTTGATCAATTTCATGGAAGGTGATGTGAGAAGGAGAGTAGCATTGGTACAAGTGAAAGAGTGAACCAGGGAGTTGCAGAGGAACCATCCCCTTTTGAATGATAAAGAGGGTAGAAAGGGAAGACGTGATCAATAGTGGTATCATGCTGAAGGTGGGGAAATTATGGACAATATAGGAAGAATGCAGAAGAGATTTACAAGGATGTTGCCTGGATTGGGGAGCATGCCTTATGAGAATAGGTTGAGTGAACTTGGCCTTTTCTCCTTGGAACAATGGAGGATGAGAGGTGACCTGATAGAGGTGTATAAGATAATGAGAGGCATTAATCGTGTGGATAGTCAGAGGCTTTTTCCCGGGGCTGAAATGGCTAACCTGAGGGGGCATAGTTTTAAGGTGCTTGGAAGTAGGTACAGGGGGGGATGTCAAGGGTAATTTTTCACACAGAGTGGTGGGTGCCAGTGGCGGTGGTGGAGGCTATTACAATAGAACTCTTAGATTTGCATGGAACTCAGAAAAATAGAGGACTTAGTGGTAGACAACAGGAATTCTGCAGATGCTGGAAATTCAAGCAACACACATCAAAGTTGCTGGTGAACGCAGCAGGCCAGGCAGCATCTCTAGGAAGAGGTGCAGTCGACGTTTCAGGCCGAGACCCTTCGTCAGGACTAACTGAAGGAAGAGTGAGTAAGGGATTTGAAAGTTGGAGGGGGAGGGGGAGATCCAAAATGATAGGAGAAGACAGGATGGGGAGAGATGGAGCTAAGAGCTGGACAGGTGATTGGCAAAAGGGGATACGAGAGGATCACGGGACAGGAGGTCCGGGAAGAAAGACAATGGGGGGGGGACCCAGAGGATGGGCAAGAGGCATATTCAGAGGGACAGAGGGAGAAAAAGGAGAGTGAGAGAAAGAATGTGTGCATAAAAATGAGTAACAGATGGGGTACGAGGGGGAGGTGGGGCCTTAGCGGAAGTTAGAGAAGTCGATGTTCATGCCATCAGGTTGGAGGCTACCCAGATGGAATATAAGGTGTTGTTCCTCCAACCTGAGTGTGGCTTCATCTTTACAGTAGAGGAGGCCGTGGATAGACATGTCAGAATGGGAATGGGATGTGGAATTAAAATGTGTGGCCACTGGGAGATCCTGCTTTCTCTGGTGGACAGAGCGTAGATGTTCAGCAAAGCTGTCTCCCAGTCTGCGTCGGGTCTCGCCAATATATAAAAGGCCACATCGGGAGCACCGGACGCAGTATATCACCCCAGTCGAATCACAGGTGAAGTGTTGCCTCACCTGGAAGGACTGTTTGGGGCCCTGAATGGTGGTAAGGGAGGAAGTGTAAGGGCATGTGTAGCACTTGTTCCGCTTACACGGATAAGTGCCAGGAGGGAGATCAGTGGGGAGGGATGGGGGGAACGAATGGACAAGGGAGTTGTGTAGGGAGCGATCCCTGCGGAATGCAGAGAGAGGCGGGGAGGGAAAGATGTGCTTAGTGGTGGGATCCCGATGGAGGTGGCAGAAGTTACGGAGAATAATATGTTGGACCCGGAGGCTGGTGGGGTGGTAGGTGAGGACTTAGTGGTAGGGTAATTTTAGGCAGTTTCTAGAGTAGGTTACATGGTCAGCACAACATTGTGTGACGAAGGGCCTGTAATGTGCTGCAGATTTCTATGTTCTGTGTTCTAACCCACGCACACAAAATGCTGGAGGAACTCAGCAAGTCAGTCAGCATCTGTGACGGAAATAAACAGTTGATGTTTCGGGTCCAGACTCTCAATCAGGATAGGAAAGGAAGGAGGCAGAAGCTAGAATAAGGAGGTGGGGGAAGGGCTGACCAGGTGAGGTGGAAGGTGGGAGTTTGTGAAAAGCTGGCGGGGGGGTGATATGTAGAAGAGGTGAAGAGCAGAAGAAGAAGGAATCTAATAGGAGAGGATAGTGGAATAAAGTGAAGTAGGTGGGGAACCAGAGGGAGGTGATAGGCAGGGGAGGTGAAAAAGTGATAGTGTAACCAGAATGGGGGAAAGCAAAGAAAGAGGAAGGGGGAAGGGATGGAAGGATGTGGTTATTGGAAGTTAGAGAAATTAATGTTCATGCCATTAGGCCGGAGACTACCCAGATGGAATGTGAGTGTTGCTCCTCCAGTCTGTGCTTAGCCCCATTGGGGCAGTAGTGGAGGCCACGGACAGACTTGTCAGTGTGGGAATGGGAAGTGGTCGACCCCCCTGGGAGATCCTGCCTTCTGCACCAGACGGAGCGAAGTTGCTCAGATGATTGGTTGGTGGAGTGGAGGGAGAAGATGTAGGGAATCCTCCCCTCCTTCTGGTTGAGTATCGAGAGGGGTGAGAGCAGGCGTGCAGGAAAGGGAACAGATACAGTTGAAAGCCAGTCAATCAACATATAGAGTATCTTGTCTTTTGATTTCCATCTTTGTATAGCAGCCATGGAGGCCAATTTGTAGAAGAGATTATTGAGTGTGAGAATTTACGAAAGTATGCTGGTACGCTAACAGTCACATCAAGCTAAGCTTGCAGAGTCACACATTTGGAAACTAACCATCAAGTTTCATAGTTAGGTTTTAGATAAATAGTTGGAGGCTTGTTTTGTTTTGAAAGAGGAGATATTGTGGTTATCTTAATGAAGTTTTCAGGGTTATGAATGAATGGACAAAATCAGCTTGAGCAAGTTATCAACTACAGTGAGGGTCAAATGTCAGGAGACATGTTATAAATTAAGTGAGGCAAATTTATGTCAGCCAGAAGTTAACAGGATAATGGAATATCTTATCTGATAAGCAAAGTGAAATGTACGCATGGGCTTAAAAGATATTTAGATAAAAGAACAATAGAAATAGATAGAACAAAAATAACCTTAGATGTTTTGCAAAAATAAAACCCTTGTTTTAGAAAGTGCTGTTGACAACAGCAAAAGTTGATTAAAGACCTTTAGAATATCTTGAGAAAATAACTCAGTTTTAATATATTGAAAATAATAACTCACATTTAAAGCAATAATATCAAAGAGGAATGTATGGAATGGACTCACAGGTACTTATTGTACATACGCTTAAACACAGATTTAATCATCACTGGCCTTTCAGAAAACTAAAAGTTGAGAACCAATGTCTATGTATTTCTCCAATTTTATGCACAGATTTCATACCTATTGCTCCACTGGACCTCTTACTTCTGGGATATTTTATTAAGGACATATGTTCAACTACCCATTCAATTCCAGTCCATTCAATAGTTTGCCCTAAGGAAAATAAATGAACAGACATCTCTGCTAACAAAACATACCATTTCAAACCAAACCACATTCATATGACTTTGAGTAGATGAAAATTTCCATTGATTAAGGGGAAATTCAAATACAACAATTTTAATCCAATTAATATTCAGACCATAAGACATAGAAGCAGAATTAGGCCCTTTGGCCCATCAAATCTGGTCCACCATCTAATCGTAGCTAATCCTTTTCCCTCTCCTCAGCCCCACTCCTCTGTTTTCTCCTCATAACCTTTGACACCGTGTCCAGTTGAGAACCTATCAAGCTCTGCCTTATATACTCCCAACAACCTGGACTCCACAGCTACCTGTGGTAACAAATTCCACAGATTCACCACCCTCTGGTTAAACAAATTTCTCCACATCTCTGTTTTAAATTGATGCCCCTCTATCCTGAAGCTGCGCCCTCTTGTCCTAGACTCTGCCAGAGCTATCAAATGTTCCTCGTATGATCACCCTTTCGTTTCCGGAATCATCCTTGTAAACCTCCTCTAGACCCTCTCCAATGCCAGCACATCTTTTCTTAGTTGAGGAGCCCAAAACTGTTCACAGTACTCAAGGTGAGGCCTCACCAGTGCCTTATAAAGCCTTGACATCACATCCCCGCTCTGGTATACTGGACCTCTTGAAATGAAGGCTAACAGTGCATTTGCCTTCCTCACCACGGACTCTGCCTGCATCTCAGATTTTTGGGTTTTCTCCCCATTTAGAAAATAGTCTGCACATTTATTTCTAACCCAAAGTGCATGACCATGCATTTTCCAACACTGTATTTCATTTGCCACTTTCTTGCCCATTCTCCTATTTTGTCCTTCAGCATCCTACCTGTTTCCTCAGCACTACCTGCCCCTCCACCAATCTTCATATCATCTGCAAACTTGGCAACAAAGCCATCTATTCCATTAATTAAATCATTGATATACAGCATAAAAAGAAGCGGTCCCAACACTGTGTAACACCACTAGTCACTGGCAGCCAATCAGACAAGGATCCTTTTATTCCACTCGCAATCAGCCAATGCTCTAACCATGCCAGTAACTTGCCTAATATTGGATCCCGATTAATTTCCATTTGGTTTTAAATAAATCTGTTGATATTGCCATGCCAGTAACTTGCCTAATATTGGATCCCGATTAATTTCCATTTGGTTTTAAATAAATCTGTTGATATTGTAGGGTAATGAAATGGGTGGAAGAATTCGCATAATTCATAATCACTGACGTTGAGTTAGGGTTTACTTTCAAAGGCTGGTCTGATGTGATGATGTAATGACATGAAGTTTTTTACTGCAATTTATGTTCTGCGTTTGGAGCACAATAATGGAGTTGTTAGGGTTTCCCTTAAACTTAAAACACCTCTGCTGTTTTACTTATGAAAAATGACAATATCTTCAATTGATATATTTTTTAAATTGTATTCACAGATGGTTTAAACTAGGATTATAGAAAAGTACATAAAGTTAATTGTTTTTCATCATTTCACTGCCAATCTAATGCAAATCACAAATGCATGAAGCAATCTCTCTTTGCTTAATTGTAGCTCACTTAAGGTAGCATTTCCTCTTGAACTTGATGTTTTAACAAATGTCAATTAATATCAACTTGCTTAAAGTAACAAAAATTTAAAATAACACCAGCCTCTGTAGAAGTGTTTGACTTTACGTTTTTCCAATGGCTTTAAGTCGTGTTTTCCGCAATGTTGGTTTGAACAGGAATTAATATATTTTTTATCATGTATAATGGTTATTTGAATGTATTATGCATCGCCACAAGTGGTCATGCAAAATGAGCCCATCACTTCATTTAAAGTGGAATTAGATAAACATTTGAAGGAGAAATGTATTAAGGGATGTGGAACACAGCAGGGAGCCAGTGTTAGTTGGGATAGGCCAAAAGGGGGCATTATTCATGACACAGGCAGGATAAGCCTGAAATTTCTTTAATTCTTTAGAATTAATTTTAACAAGATCAGAATCAAAATTGCTAAGTTTACAAATATCTTTTAGCAGCAATGTAGTTTACACAAGAATCAGAAGAATTCACTTCAATGTTTGACATTCAGAAATGAGCTTCTACTCACCACTGTTGCAATGTGAGGTTATTTGAGTTACTGTCACTTTCCTGTCAGCTTGAACCAGTCTGGCCATTCTCCTCTAACACCTCTCATTAACAATGCCCTTTCATCCAGAGAACTGCTGCTCACTGGATGTTTTTTGTTTATTCTCTCTAAACTCTAGAGACTGTTGTGCAAGGAAATCCCAGGAGATCAGCCATTTTTGAGGTATTCAATCCACTTTGTTAGGCACCAGCTATCATTCCACTGTCAGAGTCACTTGGATCCCATTCGTTCCTCATTTTGATATTTGGTCTGAACAACAACTGAACCTGTTGACATGTCTGTGTGCTTTTATGGATTAAGTTGCTGCCACAGGATTGGCTGATTAGATTTTTGTATTAATAAGAGGGTGTACAGGTGTATCTAATAAAGTGGCCATTGAGTGTATATGATATATAAATCTGCAAGGCACCCTAAAACCCTTGATATTAAAAACTGGACAGGACTGAAAATAGAGGCTCTGTCCAAGAAGGGCCAGAGCCGAATGTACTTTCTGAGGAGGCTCCCGTCATTCAACGTCTGCAATACTATGCTGCAGATGTTCTACGACTCAGTGGTGGCCAGCATTCTATTCTATGCGCAGTCTGCTGGGGCGGCAGGGCGAGAGCAGCTGATGCCAAGAAGATCGATAAGCTTGTCAGCAAGGCTGGTTCTGTTCTGGGGGTGGAGCTGGTGGTTGTGTCTGAGAGGAGGATGCTGCAGAAGCATCGGAGAGTTATGGTCAATCTCTCTCACTCCCTCCATGACATACCGGACAAGCAGAGGAGCACCTTCAGTAACAGACTGATTTTATCTAGGTGCACCACTGAACTCCACAGGAGATTCTTTCTCCCTGTGGTTATAAGACTCTACAACTCCTCCTCCTTAAGCATAGAAGTATATGGTTTCATTGCACATCTGTATTTTGCACCATTACATTTTAATGCACATTTTGTATTTTCTCATACCTCAATGCTTACATTTTGTATTTTAACGTATATATTTCTGACTGAACAACCTTGCAACAATAATTTCCTTTGGGATAAGTAAAGTTTTATCTTATCTTAAACTAATTGATATTCTTATCAAATTCCCCTTCAAAAGTTCCCATTGAATCATAGAGTTGTGCAATTATTATAGCACAGAAAGCAGACGTTCAGTGCATCAGACCCATGCCGGCTCCCAGTGCAGCAATCCTCTCAGACAGGTTCTTCACAGCCCCAAAGGTTACCCTTCAGAGGCAATCCAAATCCCTACTGAAAGCTAAAAATGATTCTGTTTCCATCACCTATATGCTGTGAAGTCTGGAAACCTGCTGCACAAAAGATGTTTTCCTTTACATCTCTTTTATATCTTTTATCCAAAATATTAATCCTGTGGCCCTTTTGCTGAATCATTCACTAATTGCGACAGCTTCCCTATATCAGTCTATCAAAGCCAAACATAAACCTGTGCACTGGCTGTTCAATTCAGATGCTGTGTTTCAGCTCACAGAAACTGAATAGATTAATAAAAAAAAAGTAAGTATGGCTCTTCTCCCCATTGTCTTAAACCTATCTCCTCTGATACTGATTTCACTACCAACAGAAACAGTTTCCTTTATTCAATCAAGCCTGTACATAATTCAGTAGAGATATGTCAAGGTTCCACTTAATCTTTCCTGTTCTTAGGAGAACCACGTCAGCTTCTACCGTATGTATAAGTAAACTCCTTCATGTTGGGCACCATTCACAGAACACAGAACATAGAACAGTACAGCACAGGATCAGGCCATTTGGCCCACAGTGTTGTGACAAACCAGCTAAAAAGCAAATCAAAAACACTCAAACACTAATCCCTCTTGACTACACAATGTCCATATCCCTCCATCTTCCTTACATCCAAGTGCCTATCCAAACGTCTCTTAACAGCCTCCAATGTATTTGCCTCTATCATCATACCAGGCTCCTGATGTATGTATAGAATGCCTTGGGATTCACCTTAATCCTACTTGCCAAGGACTTTTCATGGCCCCCTTCTGGCTTTCCTAATTCCCTTCTTTAGTTCTTTTCTAGCTTCTTTATACTCCTCATGAATTTTGGCAACTTCCAAAGCTTTACCTACTTTTCCTTTTCTTTCTTGGCTAAATTCATCACCTCTCTGGACATCCAGGGTTCTCTTATAGTTCCATCCCCGTCCTTCCTCCTAACAGGAACATACCTTTCCTGTACTCTGTGCAGGAAACACCCTCCACATGCCGGATGTGGGCTTGCTAGAGAAAAGGTGTTCCCAATGAACTTGTCTTAGAACCTGCCTAATGCCCTCGTAATTTGCCCTACTCCAATTTAAAACTCTCTTGCAAGCCCATACCTATCCTTATCTATAGCTATCCTGAAAGTTACGGAGTTGTGATCACTGATCCCTAACTGCTCACCCACTGAAAGGTCAGTCACCTGGCCAGGCTCATTACCCAACACCATGTCCAGTACAGCCCTCCTCTCGTTGGACTGTCCACATATTGATTTAAGAAACCTTCCTGGTTACACTTAACACATTCTGACCTCTCTGAACCCCTTGCACTGAGAAGATCCCAGTTTACTCAGTGTTGGCTATTGGGAGGGGAGGTCTGTAGTACAATTCCATCAGTGTGATTGCACCCTTCCTATTCCTGAGTTCTACCCAAATAGACTTAGTATCTGAGTCCTCCATTATGTCTCCCTTGAGTGCAGCTGTGATATTGTCCCTGATTAGTAGTGCAACTTCCCCCCCCCATCTCTTTTATCTCCTCCTCTACTTTTTCTAAAACTTTGAAAATCTGGTACATTAATCACCCATTCTTGCCCCTCCCTCAACTAAGTTTCAGTAATAGTTCCAAGTACTGATCCATGCTCTAAGTTCACCACCCTTGCCCATAATACTCCTAGCATTAAAATATACACACTTTAAACTATCTGACCCATCATACTTGTTATTTCGATTTTGCCTTTCAATACTTTCCCTGACATCCACCTTCTGGTCCGATCCTTCCATCACTGATCTGGTGCTCCAGTTCTCAGCCCCCAGCAAAACTCTCCTGAGTAGCATTAATAAATCTCTTGGCCAGGATATTGGTTCTCCACCAGTTCAGGTGCAAACAGTCCCTCTTGTACAGGTCCCCCCAGAAAAGTTTCCAATGATCCAAGAACTTGAAATCTTGTCTCTTGCAGCCACTCATTCATCTGTACTATCACCCCATTCCTACCTGCACTCGCCCATGGCACTGGAAGTAATCCGGAGATTACTACCTTGGAAGTCCTTCTCTTCAGTCTCTTTCCTAACTCTATGTACATACTCCATAGAACCTCTTCTCCTTTCCTGCCGATGTCATTGGTTCCAATATCCATCACTACCTCTGGCTGTTCAACCTCCTCCTTGAGAATTTCCTGTAGCCGCTCCAATATATCCTGGACTATAGCACCTGGGATGCAGCACACCATCCTTGTGTCTCTTTTGTGGCCACAGAATCTCCTTTCACTTCCCCTAACTATTGAGATCCTATAACTACTGCACTGCCTGACTTTATCCTTTTCTGTTCATATAAATCTTTTCTGAGCCCCCTCTCAGGCCTTGACATGTATCCAAAGTTGGCCATCCCAGCTAAGTCTAAAGAGTGTCTTAAGCAAATATAACATCACTTCCTTGTTTTTGTCTCTATTAATCAGGATTCCATGTGCTCTATTCTACTTGTCTTGCCATCTTCAAAGATTTGTCCAGTGACACCTCCAAGGTCTCTTTGTATCTCATTAAAATAGAATCATTTAAGTTATCTTGCCTCTCTTCATTCCTTCTATTAAATGAGGTTATTATGAAAATAAATACACCAATTGATTGATGCAAGGTCCAACAAATGGAAGATAGAGAGTGGAAGTAGGATCTGTTAATTGACTTCCCCATCTGGTGTGTCTTAAAGAAGGAAGGTAGCAAGCACAACTGGAACATGGACATGAAAACAATTATAGTACATTCACTAAACAAGGTAGGTGACCTCTTAACCTGAAGGACCATCCAAAAAATGTCACTTCCAAACATACCCCCATCTGAACTGCAAAGCAAAATCTTGGCCAAGAATTTTGTCACAGTTGTCACCGTTCTGCCATCTTAACTTTGCCTGAAGTGTACTCAAAACTCTTCTTGGCACATGTTTCACTTCTGGTGAAGTTATGTTGGTGAAGGAAGAGCAGCTTTGAGGAAATTCCTGATTTATATGTTCAAGATAAGAAAATCATAGCATTTTACAATGTAGAAAATAGGCATTTGAGTCATTACACTTTAGCAGCAGTTCTATTTAAGTTTGAAATCTCTTCTGTTCATCCCTACACTAAGATGTGCCTCTTAAAGATACTTCTAACAGTTGTTATTTATTCTTCTTCCATTAATGCATTTAATAACAAACTTTGCATAAAAATGGTAATAATTGATCCCTTGTCAACAATATTAGGCCATAATATGCTGTTAAACTATAGCGAAGATGACAGTGCTTACTGCTATTGATTTACAAATCCTTCAACAACTATCAACAATATACCCATGTTTATACAAGTATATATTGTTCTGCTATTCCCTTTCATATTACACCACTAATCTAATTAACTTCTAAACTTCCATGTGCCTACATCCGTGGCATTTTTCTTAACAAATATTCTTACTTCTTCAAAAAGCTTGCGTTTCACTCATTGGCCATTTTGTAGGTACAAGAGTGGAACATGGTGTGGTCTTCAGCTGTTGTAACCCGTCCACTTCAAGGTTTGGCGTGTCGTACATTCAGAGATGTTCTTCTGCACACCACTGTTGTAATGCGTGATTATCTGAGTTACTGTCGCCTTCCTGTCAGCTTGAACCATTCTGGCCATTCTCCGCTGACCGCTCTCACTACCAGGCGTTCTCACACACGTAACTGCTGCTCAATATGCTTTTTGCTTTTTGCACCATTCTCCGTAAACTCCAGAGACTGTTGTGCATGAAAATCCCAGGAAAGCAGCAGTTTCTGAGACACTCGAACCACCCCATCTGCCTCCAACAATCAACGTCACTTAGACCACATTTCTTCCCCATTCTGATGTTTGGTCTGAACAACAACTGAACCTCCTGACCATGTCTACATGCTTTTATGCATTGAGTTGCTGCCATGTGATTGGCGGATTATGTGTGTAGGTGTATTGGTAGATTTAATAAAGTGGCCACTGAGTGTGTATTAGTCAGTGACAGCCTACCTTTTATAAATCTCTGCTAAATTAAATATACAAACCCCATTTCCAGAAAAGTTGGGATATTTTCCAAAATGCAATAAAAACAAAAATCTGTGATATGTTAATTCACGTGAACCTTTATTTAACTGACAAAAGTACAAAGAAAAGATTTTCAATAGTTTTACTGACCAACTTAATTGTATCTTGTAAACATACACAAATTTAGAATTTGATGGCTGCAACACACTCAACAAAAGTTGGGACAGAGGCATGTTTACCATTGTGTTACATCACCTTTTCTTTTAATAACTCTTTTTAATCATTTTGGAACTGAGGATACTGATTGTAGTAGATTTGCAATTGGAAATTTTGTCCATTCTTGCTTGATATAAGACTTCAGCTGCTCAACAGTCCGTGGTCTCCGTTGTCTGATTCTGCTCTTCATGATGCGCCATACATTTTCAATGGGAGATAGATCTGGACTGGCAACAGGCCAGTCAAGCACACGCACTCTGTCTACAAAGCCATGCTGTTGTAGCCTGTGCAGAATGTGGTCTGGCATTGTCCTGCTGAAATCAGCCTGGACGTCCCGGGAAGAGACGTCGCCTTCATGGCAACATATGACATATGTCTCCCTAAAATCCTAATATACGCCTCAGAGTCAGTAGTACCTTCACATACATGCAACTCACCCATGCCGTGGGCACTGATGCACCCCCATACAATCATAGATGCTGGCTTTTGCACCTTTCGCTGATAACAATCTGGATGGTCGTTTTCATCTTTGGCACAGAGAACTTGATGCCCGTTTTTTCCAAAAACTAGCTGAAGTGTGGACTCATCTGACCACAGCACACGGTTCCACAGTCTTTCGGTCCATCTGAGATGAGTTCGGGCCCAGAGAACTCGCCGGTGTTTCTGCATAGAGTTGATGTATGGCTTCCTCCTTGCGTAATACAGTTTCAAGTTGCATTTCTGGATGCAGCGACGGACTGTGTTGAGTGACAATGGTTTTCCGAAGTACTCCTGAGCCCAGGTGGCTATAATTGTCACAGTAGCATGACGGTTTCTTAGGCAGTGCCGCCTGAGGACTCGAAGATCACGCGCATTCAGCAGTGGTTTCTGACCTTGCCCTTTACGCACTGAGATGTCTCTGAATTCTCTGAATCTTTTCACAATATTATGTACTGTAGATGTTGAAAGACCTAAATTATCTGCAATCTTGCGTTGAGAAATGTTCCTTTTGAACTGACTAACAATTCTCTCACGAATTTTGGCACAAAGGGGTGAGCCACGACCCATCCTTGCGTGCAAAGACTGAGCCTTTGATGGACGCTACTTTTATACTCAGTCATGATACCTCACCTGCTACCAATTAGCCTGCTTAATGTGGAGTCTTCCAAACCGGTGTTACTTGAATATTCTGTGCACTTTTCAATCTTATTTTAACTCTGTCCCAACTTTTGTTGAGTGTGGTACAGCCATCAAATTCTAAATTTGTGTATATTTACAAAATACAATTAAGTTGGTCAGTAAAACTATTGAAAATCTTTTCTTTGTACTTTTGTCAGTTAAATAAAGGTTCACGTGAATTAACATATCACAAATTTTTGTTTTTATTGCATTTTGGAAAACATCCCAACTTTTCTGGAAATGGGGTTTGTATTTCTCTGACTGAGTACTGAATTTATCCTGTACTTGTGTCTTTACAACCTTACATGTAATTAATGTCAGGCTGACTGGTCTAAGGTCACCTGATAGATCCATTTGGGACCATTTAATCAATGTTATTGCACTGGATAACCCCACTTCTTCATCCCCATCCTGTGGTAAAATGCCCATCCTAAGGATATGTGAAGTAAGAAAACACAACTTCCTGACAAAGTAGTGGAAAATTGTTAATGAGATTCAGTATTTATTCTCCCCAGATCATCATCATATTTCCAGAACTATTTATGCATCATTCCTCAGGATGCCAACTGCCTTCATTACCAATGCCAACAGCTGCCCTTCTTAAGGTAGTGAAAGCTAAGAGAATATTTGACCAGCAGGGACGCCGCAGTTGAGTCACATTCTACATTTAACCGAAGGCCATCCAATATGGTGTGAGGAATGAGTTGTGCAACCCCATTTGATCATTCCTCTCTTCTTGAAAATCAATATCAAGGCCAATTGATGTGCACCCTGGAACTGCTCTGCTGCATGGGATCAACTAATGTGACCCAGCCTGAGGCTTGAAATTTCAAAGGTCCGAACAAGGCAGATTTATACTTACTAGTGGATTTACTGACAGAAGTAGACACTAATTACTTGCCAGAAATTGGCCCCAGCATTTCTCAGAGAGAGAGAGAAAAAAAAATTATATCTGAATATTCAATCAATGCATTATATCTTTTTGGATTATTGGTGTTGACTTTGATATTAAATGAGTTTAATACTGTCCACATATCGCTGTGTCTGCTGTGAAATTCCGGCTTGCTAAAGTTATAATTAAATGCATGAATATGGGAAAGAATAATAATTACTATGATAGCTCATTACAGCTCCATGATGATTTGCTTCTGTCAGAAGTGCACTGTCCTCTGACACCCCAGAAAAAAGAGCAGCCTCACTGACTTGGGTCTTGATTGGTGGGATGAAATATTGCTGGTGAAAATCAAAAGGTCTCAGTGTCAAAATAATTCATGATATGCATATCTTCCATTGCAATGAAATGGCTGATATCTGGATTAGCAAGATAATAAAACTGATCAGGCTACAGTTAAACAATTTAAACTTGAGAGCTGTTCATTTTGCAGGTGTCAGATTCTGGATCAAGAGGTCAGAAAAAATGAAAAGCTCCGCATTAACCTTCTGATGGTTTGATCTGGAATATTCTTCACAATTTGCCAAAACTTTTCGTCTGTGTGAAGCTGTCTAATCCTGCTCCAATGAAATACGATATGACATCCAAATTTTTAAAAATGACAGGTTATTAGCGGCACAGAGTAGACTGTACACATATTAAACACTATATTTCTCTTCTGTAATTTGAACTGATAGCAATGCTATAATTGAGTGCAGGGAAGGTAAAATTCTTTGTTAAAGAACAGTGGGATGAAGAAAATATTCATTTTTGTAGGATTATCAGATCTTACCCAAAGTTTTACCAACAGAGAGGACATCTGTAATAAAATGGAAATGTGGAACAGATTCAAAGCTTTTAAGACTCTGATAGCTTAAAATAAAAATATAGAAAAACTGGTAGTAACGATAGTCAATGGGAATGCACAAATGGGCCACAGTTAATGCAGTATTTGCTGTTGTCTGTGAAAGGCAGTTTAGCTTCTATCCACGCTAACCCAATCTCTCTCCATTTTCATAGCCATGACAGATGGTCCCTTGATGAATCCTCAGTAATACTGTCATGTAAGGCAGCTAAGGCAGGAAATCATCTCTCAAAAACATTTCATTTGACAGAATATTACACACAGATAAATGTTATTAACATCGAGAACAAAGAAAATATCAAATACCTTTAGAGATCGGGTTTTCATTTACCTGGGTGGCCTTTGCATGCAGCTCACTGTTCTTGGAGAAGATTTTTAATTTTATCATCATATTTTCAGGCTTGTAACGTGGCTTAACCTAATATCTTATTTGTTTGTTTTTAAACCATGTACTTATAAACGCTCTGTTATGATCATTTTGAGGACTTTTTACAAGTCCATGGTTTCTCCTTTCCTCATTAGGTTCTCATAATTGTGGATCAGGTGAAGTTTGCTTCACCTCATTTCAAGGTCATGCACCACTAGGGCCATTTTACTGACTGAGAGGGCACATAATTTCACAGGCATGTACTTCTCATTAATCCACTCTGAGAGGGTGCTCTGAAAGTTCCAGATCACAGATTTGTTTTTGTCTTGTTTTTAAACTCATTGTTTCGACAGAATGTAAATTAACCTCTTAATTTCCATCTCCCATTGTGTTGAGTATGCATGGTGATTACTGTTATCAAAGATGTACCACAGTGTATACCAATCACATTATATTCCACAGTAAAAAAAATTACAATCATGCCTAGTCAATAATTTTCTGAAAAAAAATGAAGTATCTATTGTGGAGAACTCAAGGAGGGTGGGTGATATGATGATTTGTTGCTTTTGTTTCTAGACTAAATGTACTGTCTATTTAACTCTTCTGAATCATAGCAATATCTGTGCTAACAAACCATACAAAATGCAGAATGTATATCGAGACCAAAATAAAAGTTTTGAAATTGGCACTTCTAATACCTAAAAATTTACATTTTCGGTTCTCTGATGTGAAAGGAATACAATACAAGCGAAATTAAAGAGCAAAAACAACAATGGTTTTTAAAAAATTATCATTTATTTATTTTTACTTAGTGATACAACATGGTTGTATCACTGGCTTTTCCTGTCAAACGAACCGCACAAACCAACAACCTGCCTATTTAACACAAGCCTAATCACAGGACCATTTATAATAACCAATTAGTCTACTAACCAGTACATCTTTGGACTGTGGAGGAAATTGATTGGCGCATATAGAGAAAAGCCATCCACTGACAGCGAGAACATATAAACTCCTTACAGACGGCACCAGAATTGAACTCCCAGCTCTGGAGCTCACCGGGCTATAATAGGGTCACGCTAACTGCTATGGTACCATGGCTCCCTTATATATCTTTACAGTTCATTTAAATTCCCAAAGCATGCACTTCTAAGCATCAGGAACATAGATACCTAATCTGAAATGGTGAGATTGGAACAGTGGCCATAAGTTTGGTGAATAGATTTGGAGGAGGAAAGACTTGGGAACTCTTTGAGATTTGTGAAGAGAGTGCAAGATGATTTCATTTCAGTCATCAGGATTGATGTTTCATAGTGCTCCCTAGTCATAGACCTTCCAACCTGAGAAAGAGGCTCTCTGGGAGACCCTCTCAGAATCTTATGGACTACACTTTCCCAGTCTTAGTCCACTAGCCAGCATTGTCCCCTGCCATTTTCCCTAAGTTAAGCTAGATGGGAATGGCTGGTCACACTCAACCTCTACACGGGGGAGTCAGGTGGTGATGCCCAAGTGGTGACTAGGCCTAAGCCTGAGAACTCCTGAGATCCCACTTCTAGAATGCTTGTGACAGCCTTAGACTGAATGTAAAGATATGCACAAGAAAATAGAAGCAGGAGTTAGCCTCCAGAGCCCCCCTCCCCATCATATCCTCCTGTTCAATATGATCATGGCTCATCTATGCCAACTTCAGCTCCTTTTCTTATTTACGGGGAGAAGGCTGGGGAGGGAGTGCAGCTGAGGAGGGGAAAAAAAGGATCAGCCATGATTGAATGGCAGAGTAGACTGGACCGGCCAAATGGCCTAATTCTGCTCCTATCTTATATTCTTATGGTCTTTTCTGTGCTATGTCCTGAAAACTTCAATCTTTTAAATATTTATCTATGTCCACCTTAAATATAGCTAATGATTCAGATTCCACTACCCTCGGAGGAAGAAACTTCTAGAGATCCATTAACCTCTGCGAGCAGAAACTTTCACGCACCTCAGTTTTAAACGACTGTCCCTTTTCTTCTGTAGCTGTGCCCTTTTGTATGTGTCTCTCCCACTAATGAAAATATCTCAACATCTAAACTGTCAAGGATTCTTTATTTCTCCTAAACTCCAAGGAATACTTGCCCAAATTGTGTAGCCGCTTTTGACAGGACAACTCTCTCATCTCTGTAATTAGTCTCCCTTAGATGACCTCCAATGGAATTGTATCCCTCTTTAGGTAAGAGGACAAGAACTGGGTGTAGTATTCCTGTTTTAGCTTCAACAGCGACCTGTACATTTGTGACAGGACCTCCCTATCCTTGGCAATAAATACCTACACGCTTTTTTCACAAGTTCCTGGGCCACCTGCTTATATTTTTCTTAAACACCAAGATCCCTCTGAACGTCACCCAAATGCAGGTTCTCTCCATTTAGACAACAATCCACCTGTAGCTTCCTCTTACTGAAGTGCATGGTCGCACATTAAGCTTCATTTGACACTTTTTTTGTCATGCAATCATTGGATCATTATCCCATTGCAGAATCATAACATCCTCATCACTAAATATCCTTCCACCTATTGGTGCAGTTTATACTCAGACATCCTTCCTCTCCCGGAAGTTCCGGGAGTCTCCCTCATATTAATAGTGGCTCCCTGATGCCCGCAAATTATATACAATATCACGGAAATCAATTCTTTTGAGAGCGAGCGAGCGGGAGAAAGCAAGAGAGAGCGTGCTCGCGCGAGAAAGAGCGAGAGCAAGCAAGCGAGCGAGACAGAACGCGAGAGCAAGCAAGCGAGCGAGAGAGTGTACGAGACCAAGCAAGCGAGAGCGCGAGCGCGAGCGCGAGAGAAAGCAAGCGAGAGCGCGTGAGCGACCACGAGAGAGAGAGAGCGCGCCATGGCAGAGTGTTCCAAAAAAAAATAAAACATACAGTACGTCACCCCAGACTACACTAAAGTGCACCCCTGCCTAATAGGGGTCAAAAATAATGACAGTGTTTCTAGCTGCGCTGTTTGCAACAGTGACTTTTCTATTGCCCATGGTGGGTTAAGACTGTAAAAGACGTGTTGAGGTGAGTTTAACAGGTGTCATTCGTTCATCAGCATAGCTAACGTTATTTAAACTAGCTGGCCGGCTGCTAAGGAGCTACTCTATTGCAGACATCCCACCTCTCCCGAAGTCTCCCGCAAATTGATGGTGCTACGTCCCTGAAATGAGTTTTTGCAGGGTGGGATGTCTGTTATACTTCATGTCAAAGCTGTTAAACAAGTTAACAGTTTTTAAAAATTTTGATGTTAGGAAATTATTAAAAGGTAATAAAAATAAAAACTTATTTTAAAAATTCCAGTATTATTTCAAAATATATTAAAACATCTGAAGTCATTAAGAAATTAAAGTGAAGCAATTAAAAATAATACTTTACTGTTCATAATCAGGGACTTGGATCCACTTAAAATGAACAGGGTTTCCAACACTGTTCCAGATTTACACTCCAATATAATTCTGGTAAATTTTTTGACTGAATTGACCTGGCTGAATTGCTGGATTTGTTTGTATTTTTCTTCCTCCTTTGTAACATTCATAAGTGTCTTCTGTCAATCACAAAGTTGTGGCATGCAACATTATGGACACCCTGACCACTGCGTACTTCAGTACTTCATGAGATTTACCAAACCATCGAAAGAGTGCCTTCAGAATACTGATTGTGGCAACACTCCTGCGGATGCTGTTAACCACACTGTATTGAGACTTGGGCAAGTGTCCTCAAAACCCAGTGTGGTGTTATCCAGTTTGGATATCCAGACTCCTGCCATTCTCAATGGATAGTAACAGTATGTTGGATTGATCTAAAATGATTGGGTTCAATTTTCTGGATATCATGCATTTTTCAGCATAATTACACACTTTAACTAACCAAATGCTACATACTGATGAGATTAAACCCTTAAACTTAGGAAAATGATTGTTTTCTCGATAAGAGCTCATTTGTGAGTGCAATTGCTTGCACCTTATACTTGAGGAAACAGCCATTTCATAAAAGTCATTTGCCCGCTTACATTAATGCACAAGGCCTGTGGAAATGATATGACTGGACAAATCAGGTGAACAGCTCAAAAGCTCCTTGCTGGATGCATCAGAAATGGCTGATTATCTGATTTTGGGAATGTCCCCTGATGATGCCTAGAGGCTGCCATTGGCATTGCAGTTGAGTGCTGCTTTGATTCTAATTGACAGTGGCAGTGCAATGCCTCTGGCAGAGATGGGCATCAGGTCTGTGGAAAACAGGTGGCATGACTCCATTCCTGCCTCACAAGGGAAGAACTGGTTTTTCAAGCATAGCTGATTGATATGGTGAAGATACAACAAAAACAAGGGACCCTTAGTGTACGCCACATTGTTCTTCCTACATAGAAGGAAAAGGAAATTTCTGCAGAAAGCACCATTACAAGCTGATCTGAATGAATTGAGATAGGAATAAAAGACCGTGGAAACAGGAATTCTGGCAAACGAAAGCTTATCAAGAGGAAGATACAACTATTACTCAACCTTTAAATTCCTTCCACTTGCTACAAATGTCTAGAGTTCTATTAGTTCCTCTATAAATAGAACACAATTTGAAAGAAGGAATCACAGGCAACAAGAGAATGGGTTTAATGTAGGATGTTTGTAGATGTTTTGAAATACGATTTATACATACTTCCTATAATTTCCCCTGTGACTTCCATTCACCAAATTGAATTGAAAATAAGGACAAAGATGTGGTTTTAAATGAAGCATAGTTTGATGACATCATGACACTATTTGCATAAATACTTCAGCAGTGAACTGTTCCATCTTTCCAAACAAAGGTATTGATAATTATTGGCAATTATTCAAACTATTCTGACTAAATTCCTCATTATTGACTGATGGAAATAATCTGAGAGTTAGCACAGATTTGACCAGCCAAGTGGCCACTTTCTTTACTATAACAAAGAGATGCTAAAAATATCTTAGAAGCTTTGCCAAAAGATGTAGTTAATGATTGTTACCTGGGAGGACTTTCAGCTGAATGAAGTTCATGACCACTTTCTGTTCTTGACTAATCATTTATTTTGATGCCCCATATGACGGACAGATTTTGAAATAAAAATGAGCTGAGTCATTTTGGAATAGAAGTCATTTATTCAAATTTGGCTTATTTTGGACTAATGTACTGAATTCTTGAAACATAAATATTTGACAGGTTAGATAGCATTTTTCTTATGATATAGCAGGTGGCCATTTGGCCTATTAAATCTGTGCTAGCTCTCAGTATTCCCATCAGTCAGGTTGATGCCCTTTCATTAGATCTAGGAATTGTTACAAAAACAGGCACATTGCAGTGAAGTGTAGAGGTGAAGAGAATAAAAGAAATGTTCCTGGTAAGGTGGAGATCAAATGAAACTGCATGACACAAGCAATAGCTGAAATCCTGCAGTGAAGCTATGTTAAAAAGAGCTTCGACCAGCTGCCAATCCAGACATCGGAAGTCTTGAGAGGAGGGGACTTCAACTAGGACAACTGCCCTAGGATAAAAGGCAACAGTGAAAGTAGAGTGAAACCGAGCTTTGACCAGTGACCTATCAGCATTAAAGGAAGGCAGGAGTAAGCACAGCTGCCATTGTCAGAGTGGACATGCTCTGAGTGGTGACCTTGAGGCTTGAGCTCTTTGATGTAGAGAAGCTTCACTCAGAGAAAGCAAAAGAACATAAAGCTCCACACATCAAATTTGCTGGTGAACGCAGCAGGCCAGGCAGCATCTCTAGGAAGAGGTACAGTCGACGTTTCAGGCTGAGACCCTTCGTCAGGTCGACTGTACCTCTTCCTGGAGATGCTGCCTGGCCTGCTGTGTTCACCAGCAACTTTGATGTGTGTTAACTGAAGTAATACTCACTGGTCTATAATTTCCTGGGCTATCTCTACTCCCTTTCTTGAATAAGGGAACAACATCTGCATTCCTCCAATCCTCCAGAACCTCCCTCGTCCCCATTGATGATGTAACGATCATCGCCAGAGGCTCAGCAATCTCAGCCCTTGCCTCCCACAGTAGCCTGGGGTACATCTCATCTGGTCCCGGAGACATCTAACTTGATGATTTCCAAAAGTTCCAGCACATCTCCTTTCTTAATGTCTGTATGCTCGAGCTTGGAGTACTGTGTGCAGTTTTGGGCTCCTTATTTAGGAAAGGATGTGCTGACGTTGGAGAGGGTACAGAGAAGATTCACTAGACTGATTCCGGGAATGAGAGGGTTAACATATGAGGAACATTTGACCGCTCTTGGACTGTATTCCTTGGAGTTTAGAAGAATGAGGGGAGACCTTATAGAAACATTTCGTATGTTGAAAGGCATGGACAGAGTGGATGTTGCAAAGTTGTTCCCCATGATGGGGGAGTCTAGTATGAGAGGGCATGACTTAAGGATTGAAGGGCGCCCATTCAGAACAGAGATGCGAAGAAATTTTTTTAGTCAGAGGGTGGTGAATCTATGGAATTTGTTGCCATGGGCAGCAGTGGAGGCCCAGTCATTGGGTGTATTTAAGGCAGAGATTGATAGGTATCTGAGTAGCCAGGGCATCAAATGTTATGGTGAGAAGGCGGCGGAGTGGGACTAAATGGGAGAATGGATCAGCTCATGATAAAATGGCGGAGCAGACTCGATGGGCCGAATGGTCGACTTCTGCTCCTTTGTCTTATGGTCTTATTGTCTTTTATATAAAGCAGGTTCTGGAGCCAAGGCATATTTTTGATCTAATTATTTCAACTGATTAGCTAATTCAATTCTCTCTTTTTTTGCTTTTTTCTTTACATTTGCAGTATAAGAAATAATTTGTCCTCTAATATAAGCCTTAAAGGCATCCCATATAATAAGACTAGAAGTCTCTTCCCGCATATTCTCTTAAAAAAAAGAGTAATTTGTCTCTCCAAAATTTTTTAAAATCCTTATCTGATAGCAAAGTTGGATTAAAACCCCAAAATTTGTTTATTTGAGGGAGACCAGGGAGATTTAAAGATAAAAACACAGAAGCATGATCTGAGACAGCAATCTCCTTATATTAACAGGATCGAACTAATGGAATCATTTGGCTATCAGTTAAAAAAAATCAATCCTGGAATACCTATGATGGGCATGGCAAAAAAGCAAGTATTCCTTATCTATTGGATGTAAGAAAACGCCAGACATCAACAATATCACATTTCATTAGAAAAGATTGAATAAACAAGGCTGATTCACTAAGTGTCGCTGGTTTAGAAGATGATCGATCTAAAGCTGGGCCTAAGCAGCAGTTAAAATCTCAGCCCAAGACCAGTGAGTAAAGACTTAAGTCTGGCAAAACCGAAAAAAACGCTCAAAAAACCCTGGATCATCTATATTCGGGGCATATAAATTAGCAAATATCATTAATTATCTAATTTTCCTGATACTATAACAAAAGGCCTATTGGAATCAGACACTACTTTATGTTGAACAAAAGAAACTACAAAAATTATTATCTACAAAAATTTAAACTCCTCTATACTCATCCTGAAAGGAGGAATCAAATTGTAGACCTTTCCAACGACTAAAGAGACGTAAATTGTCACATTTACGAACATGAGTTTCTTGTAAAAAAAATTAGAACCTTAAATTATTTTAAATTTAAATTTGTAGGTGAATATCTTATTCTGTTTCACAAGCGTGCTTAATTTAAAACAGGGTTTGCACCATTCTCACAAAGGCCTCAACCTGACACCATGCTGCATGGCATACAGAATAGGGAGCATCTCTAGGAAGAGGTACAGTCGACGTTTCGGGCCGAGACCCTTAACTGAAGGAAGAGATAGTAAGAGATTTGAAAGTGGGAGGGGGAGGAGGATCCAAAATGATAGGAGAAGACAGGAGGGGGAGGTCTGGGGCCCTGTCTGGGGCAGGATCTCCCAGTGGCCACACATTTTCAGGGCCCCAGACAGTTCTTCCAGGTGAGGCGACACTTCACCTGTGAGTCGGCTGGGGTGATATACTGCGTCCAGTGCTCCCGATGTAGCCTCCTATATATTGGCGAGACCCGACGCAGACTGGGAGACCGCTTTGCTGAACACCTACGCTCTGTCCGCCAGAGAAAGCAGGATCTCCCAGTGGCCACACATTTTAATTCCACATCCCATTCCCATTCTGACATGTCTATCCACGGCCTCCTCTACTGTAAAGATGAAGCCACACTCAGGTTGGAGGAACAACACCTTATATTCCGTCTGGGTAGCCTCCAACCTGATGGCATGAACATTGACTTCTCTAACTTCCGCTAATGCCCCACCTCCCCCTCGTACCCCATCCGTTATTTATTTTTATATACACATTCTTTCTCTCACTCCCCTTTTTCTCCCTCTGTCCCTCTGACTATACCCCTTGCCCATCCTCTGGGTTCCCCCCCTTGTCTTTCTCCCCGGACCTCCTGTCCCATGATCCTCTCATATCCCCTTTGCCTATCACCTGTCCAGCTCTTGGCTCTATCCCTCCCCCTCCTGTCTTCTCCTATCATTTTGTATCTCCCCCTCCCCCACCCACTTTCAAATCTCTTACTCTGGGTCCTGATGGATTTTCTGGAGAATTTTATAAGGCTTTTCCCTCTTTCCTTATACCTCACTTATATTCAGTCCTCTTGGACTCCTTTAATTTGGGTAGTTTGTCACAATCTTTTTATGAAGCTTCTATTTTGCTTATTCTTAAAAAGAATAAGAACCCAACTGAATGCTCTTCATATAGACCAATCTCCTTACTTAATGTTAACACTAAAATCCTATCCAAAGTTTTGGCTCGTAGGATTGAAATTATTTTACCATGTATCATTTCTGGTGATCAGACTGTATTTATTAAAAATTGATATTCCCACTTTAATATTTGTCATTTATTAAATGTTATTTATTCTCCTTCTAAAGAGATATCTGAATGTGTGATCTCCTTAGATGCTGAGAAAGCTTTTGATCAGGTTGAATGGAATTATTTATTTAAAACCTTAGAAAAATTTAATTTTGGGCCCGATTTTATTCAATGGATTAAATTACTTTATTTATCTCCCTCTGCTCGGGTTCTCACTAACTCTCAGAATTCCAAACCATTTAAACTTCAACATGGAACTGGACAAGGTTGTCCTTTGAGCCCTTTGCTTTTTGATCTGGCCTTAGAATCCTTAGCTATTGCTTTTCGAGAATCTAATGATATCACTGGTATTTTAAGGAGAGGTATTATTCACAAAGTTTTGCTTTATGCTGATGACCTATTGTTTTATATTTTTAATGTTGAGGCTTCATTACCTTCTGTACTTTCCTTACTTTCCTGTTTTGGTCAGTTTTTAGGATGTAAACTAAATTTTTATAAGAGTGAACTTTTTTCTTTGAATAAATTGATATCAATTAATAATAACCTTCCTTATAAAATTGTAAGAAATCAATTTACTTATTTGGGTGTAACAATTACTAAGAATTATAAATATTTATTTAAAACAAATTTTTTTACCCTACTGATTTATGTAAAAAGGGCACTATCAAAATGGTTGCCCCTTTCATTATCATTCATTGGCCGAATTAGTTCTATTAAAATGAATATCTTGCCTAAATTTTTATACCTTTTTCAGGCCTTACCCATTTTTATTCCTAAATGCTTTTTTGATTCTCTTGATTCTATCATATTTTCATATATATGGAAAAATAAACTTTCTCGACTAAATAAAGTTCATCTTCAAAAAGCTAAAAAGAATGGAGGTTTAGCTTTACCAAATTTTAGGTTTTATTACTGGGCAGTCAATATACGGAACCTCATATTTGGTCATATTATATTAACCAAGAGGACTATCCGGTTTGGGTTTCTTTAGAAGCTATCTCTGTTAATAAATTCTCCATCATCTCTCTTCTGAGATCCTCAATTCCTTTATTTTAAAATACAATAACTAATAGTTTTGTAGTTAAGCATACTTTGAGGATTTGGGTACAATTTAGAAAATATTTTGGTTTATTAAGATTTTCTCTTTCAAGTCCCATTTTTTAAAACTATTTTTTTAAACCTTCTATGACTGATGTAGTGTTCAAAGATTGGGATAGACTGGGTATTAAATGCTTCCAGGATTTGTTTGTTGCAGGAAGTCTCCTTTTGTTTGAGCAGTTGTCAGCTAAATACAGCTTACCAAAAACCAACTTTTTTCGATATTTACAAATTAGAGACTTTCTGCGATCTCAATTACATACATTTCCTAAAAGTCCCGATATGAATTTATTAGATGTAATTTTTAGTTTGAAACCTTTTCATAATAGATCAATATCTAATATTTATGGTATGTTGTTGGGAATGAGAAATACTCCTTTAGACAAAATTAAAAATCTCTGGGAACAAGACTTACAATTTCTGAGGAAACTTGGAGTGAAATTTTTAAATTGGTTAATACCTCATCATTATGTGCCTGTCATTCCCTCCTACAATTTAAAGTGGTCCATAGGGCCCACATGAGTTAAGATAAGCTGTCTTGTTTTTATTCGGATATATCTCCCTCTTGTGACAGATGTAACAATGGAGAAGCTTCATTAATTCATATGTTCTGGACATACGCGAGTCTTGAAAAATATTGGAAAGGAAGTATTCCGAACTTTTTCTGTACTTTTCAAAGTAAGTTTTAAACCTAACCCTTTGTCTGCCTTATTCGGTATTGTTGGAGAAAAAGATACTATCTTGGAGACACCTGATTTACACATTTTGGCTTTTATTTCTCTTATAGCTAGGAGCGCATTGTTGCTTAAGTAGAAGGACGTTGCTCTGCCTACTCATGCTCAATGGTTAAGTGATGTTATGTCATGCTTAAATTTAGAGAAGATTCATTGTTCAATTTCTGAATCTAGACAGGACTTTCTAACATTGGGGGACCATTTTTGAATTATTTTCAAAATTTTTGATTTGTTATGATGTACAGATGTTGGCTAATAATATGTTTTACTATATGATAAGGATTTTTTACTTTTTTCTTTCTTTACCAAACAGCTTTTGTTGGTAGTGGGTTTAGATTTTTTTTTGTATAATAAAATTAGTATTTTTCAATATTACGATTCAATTTAATTTACATGAATATGGGGTAATGAGCCTCTAAGTGTAATTTAAATATATTGTAATTGATTTATAATATATATCCTCCTGTACTCTGTATTCTTTTATGTAAGAAATCAATAAAAATATTGAAAAAGAAAGAAAAAAATTTTCCTCATATAAATCTCCCTAACATAACTCAACTTGGATTGTAGCCAATGTCGTGATCTTTTCTTCTGTGGGAGCTGAATCAGCGGTGGTGCCGAATGCAGCGAGGTTCTAGCTCTACAAAATGGGTGAAATGCAAGTTCTTGGGTACACAAATTCTTCTGGTAATACACACATAGAAATTGTTAAAATGACGAAGTATACTGGCCAAGGTGAAAAAACAGTTAAGTACCATGCAAACACAGAATGCTGGAGGAACTCAGCAGGTCAGGCAGCATCTATGGAAGGGAATTAGCAGTCAATGTTTCGGGTCTCGATGTTTATTGTGTGTGTTGCTCTGGACTTCCGGCATCTGCAGAATCTCTCGTGTTTATGAAAGCATTTGAATGAACCTGGCGATGAACAGGACACTATTGTCAAAAGGCTGATAATACACTGACATACCTTATTTGACTGCAGCTCGGATTCATTTTGAACAAACTTTGGTGAAGACAATTTTGGATATCGTGCAGTTTTGGATGTTTACTTTTGTGAAGGCATTGTGCATTGATTCTGGAACTCTGTGCCTTAAGTAATCAGTTCTTCATCTGGTTTTCATTGACTGGAAGAAAATAAACCTTTTTAAACAGTTGTGGAAAATAAGAATTCTGCCCAACCTGCTGATTTCTGCCAACGTTTTGTGTGTGTCAAAAATAAAGTCTAAGTGGTTAATTTTACTAAACTTGCATATGGTACATTAAATGTTACAAGTATAGAATTAACAAGCTATAAGACAGACCATATTATAAGAGATTTATTTCACCACAGAATGATGGATTTGCGGACTAAACTCTTATCCAAAGCAGTTAATGCCATATCGATTAACACTGTTAAATTAAGTAACTGGCTATGTGCATATTAAGGGTAGTGAGAAAGAGTTCTAATTGAGATGGCTAAATCAGCTTCTAAAATCAATGCTTTCTATGCATACAAATATCAATAAAGAAGTAGGATTCAGACAAAAAAAGCCCTGGCATTATAACCTAGATTGTTCTTGCTAAATCAATTCCATTTTGCATTGTGGAGGATGCTGACCTTCTAGCAAGAGAAGTTGTTAAGATAAAGAGGGCATACTTTCCCTCAGCCACTCTGTCATTAAGTACAGTAATGTACATGCTAGTGATCTGTGAACATAGAGATGTACAAGATCCTGAGGTGGATTGACATCACCCAGAGAGTGGTGGATATGTGGAATGCTCTGCCCCAGAAGGCAGTGGAGGCCAAGTCTCTGGATGCTTTCAAGAAAGAGATGGATAGAGCTCTTAAAGGTAGCGGAATCAAAGGTTATGGGGATAAGGCAGGAACTGGATACTGATTGCGGATGATCAGCCATGATCACAGTGAACGGCGGTGCTGGCTCGAAGGGCCGAATGGCCTACTCCTGCACCTATTGTCTATTATCTGTCACTGATGGTGAGAGGCAATTTCCTCGGGCAGGAGAAGGTAAGGTAATGGGTCTTACCTTTGATTCTACTTAAGTAGCAAAGGCTGCCTTCCAACACACACTTCATGCCAAATCCTTGCTCTCCAAACTACCCTTTGTGAACTGAAGGATTTCCTTTTTAGTATTTCCACCTGCCAAAGCTCAATAGAAGACATGGCCAGTTGACTTGCGGATACAGAAATTTGTGAATATGCAAATTTGGAGATTCTTTCTCGCTAGCATTTTTCTTGTTCCCTTGCTCACTTGTTTAAATTCGTAGGAATTGTGTGTTCTCCTGCCTATTCTCTTTCCTGTTTGTAAATCAAAAATTATGTGTTTTTTTTAAAGCAAGGTATATCAGAACTGAGCAAAAAAAATTCCGATTTGTCCTTGTTTATTTAAGGGCATTGGGTGCCTAAATGTTTGTATGAACATGGAGGGTCTTAGGTCCTGTTTCGATGCTTTAGGAAGGGGAGAACAAAAGCAAGTTATCCAAACAACACACACAGAATGCTGCAGGAATTCAACAAGCCAGCAGTATCAGTCCTGATGAAAGGTTTCAGCCCAAAGCCTCAACTGTTTACTTTTTTCCATAGATGCTGCCTGGCCTGCTGAGTTCATCCAGCATTCTGTGTGTGTGGCTTGGATTTACAGCACCTGAAGAATTTCTCATCTTTGTGCTACAACTTATCCAACTTTAGTCAGCCAGGCTCAGTTGCTATCAGATTACTCCTCAATCACATATTTTCCCAGCCAATTCCATTGTAAGAAAATTTGGAGGAGGAAAAGGCCACTAGGTTTCTGCCATATTCTGTCCAGAATAGTTGGGTTCCATTTGGGGAAGTTAACCTATGGCATAGTTTGTGTAGAATGGGCCCGTATCTTCTGGAGTTTAGAAAATCAAGAGATGATGTAATGGAAATGTTTAAAATTCTTAAAAGGAACATGCATCTCCATTCCTCAAGATGCAGGGTCCAGAGCTTATGGCATAGTCTCAGTTTAACAAAGTCCATCACTTGAGAATGAGCTGGGAGGGATTTGGATTGTATATCCACAGATTCTCAGTTAAAACAGATGTTAATAGAACATGGGGCACAAAGCAAATCTGAGAATGGGGGAAATGGATGAGGAAGTGGGTTAATTTATCAAACCAGTTATGTCCTAAAGGAGAATTCAGAAATCAAATTTTTGCATTCTTACTTTCTTACTCTGTGTATAACTTCGTTACTTTCGTAATCCTATTTTATCTAAAGAATAATGTTTCGTCATTTCAAAAAACAAGATGGTTCTCAATGCCCTCAAAAATCTTCCATAAAAGTAATAATCTCAAAGATTAACTTGATTTTTTAAAAATTAAATCAAATAATCCAGAAAACTACAATTTGAATTAAATCGAAAATTGTTGTAAAGAAATATAGAGTTGAGGCGATTGAAAAACTAATACGGAGACAAAGTGGAGCTAGTTAAGTCTTAGAGAAAAGCTTTATTCTTAAACATGATTTCATGAGCCCAGAGTACACGGAATAAAAACATTTTTGATCCTTGTTTATTTTACTATTAATGATTAAATTATTTAGCAACTATGCATTATTGATACATTTATATGAATATATGGATTAGGAACAGGAATAGGCCACTTGTCTCCTTGTGCCTGCTCCACTGTTTAATAAGAACATTTAATTCCTGCATCCCTGACTATCCGTGATAATTTTCCCTCTGCTTATCAAGAAACTTTTACCTTTTTCCTGCTTCCATCAGACTTCAAGAAATGAATCTCTAAGGGTTCACACCCCTCTCAGTAGAAAAAAGTACTTTACCTCATCGTTGGAAGATTCTTTATTTGAAAACAGTGACCTTAAGTTTTGAGATTCTTGCACAAGCTGAAACATCCTCTCTAATAAGGATCTTGTAAAGTGTAGGACAGAGATGAAAGCAGAAGATCTTATTCCAGAGCACTGTTCACTACTATATTTTGTCATATGCCACACTGGCGCATAAATTTGAAGCGGACATAAACTATCTGGCTGGCCTTGTTTATCATTCTGTTTGTTTGAGTAGTAAGCTCATTTTGAAAAGGATTTGGGAAATAATGAAGAAGAGGTTTACTAGAACTGCACTAGGATCAAAAATTTTCAGTTATAGAGAGAAAAGGGGAGCTCCATCTGGGAAAACAGGAGCTTTCTCATGCATCACGTTACCAGTATCGGAAAGGGAAATGAAACCAAATAAACAGGTTTTGTAATAAGAGCCAACACAAGTGAATGGGATGAACGATCCCCTCTATATTCTATTTGCTAAAATATTGGTTGGCAGACATTGTTTGTTAGAGAACATAATAGTATAACTGGTAAGACATGAAAGAGCTTGAAACAGATTGTAACAAACCCTAAATAGCTTTTCTAAGACACTTTATGGTCTCAGGAGAAAATAAAAATTGATTTTTCCATCCTTGTCACGTAGTTACGATCACACATTATTGCTAAATGATGCTGTGCTATGTTGGTCATATATCACGAGACTGTTTCTACAGGGGCTTAGTTCAATACATTACAAACCAAATTGATGGAAGATTTTACATCACAGATAACATAAGGTTGCTTCAGTGTTAAATTGCAGTGAAAATACAACCTATTGAAAAATATTAGTGGTTCGTAATGAAACATGCAACGCCTTGAACTGTAGCACTAAAAGGACAGAATTATCACTGAAATCCAATGAGATAGCAAGTAACATAGATTTACAGATCCTCTGCATCTAATGTACGCCTGCCTTATATAGAGCCCATACATACGAATGAACATTTGCAGGTCTGGTGGGATGCATGCATCTTTTGCCTTGTGAAAATGCAACATGCAGACCCATTTTCACCTGCGAACTAGCAGGTTACAAACAGCTAACTGCCAAAACATGGGGAGGACTTGCAGGGAATTACATTATGAAGAAGATGGTTAGATCATTATCTTGCATTCTGTCCAATAATTGACACACAGCTCTTTTCTTGTATACTTGATAGTCACTCAACAACCACTTTTATTTGTGACTTGGGAATAGACACCCTTGTTTTATCCTCCGTTTGTCATATGAAGGATTGAGCAGCACTAAAATTCCTAGAAATGGCTGATGCAGTTTGTAACTTGTTCCTTAAGTTTTTCAGTGTGCTGCTCTGGTCTTTTGAAAGGAATCATGAAGGAAAACCAACAGATTTCAACTGGATTTTCAGGATCAAGAAATGTGTTAGCTAGGGAAAAAATAGTGCGTGAAATTTGATTTTATAAACATTTTCTGACCTGTATTTCATTTGATTCAGCGACCAGTTGTGACAGCAACATGTTTACATTTTTCTATAATAAAACATTAGCTTGTTTAAAGAAGTATTTTTTTCTTTGCAAATTTTTGCATCAGCAGGTTGTTGTGAATGCTGTAGGAACACTTTGGATAAAAAGATTAATTTTTATAATATGTGGGTGAGTCTTCCATATCATTTCTCAGGAGAGCAACATTAAAGGAATGTAGACCATTGACATAAGCCCAGGACTTTCTGATCTGCTTTGTGTTTTACAAACTGCATTGACTAATGAGCTATGGAAAAAAAACATGTCAATCACGTCTTAAAAGGAATCATCTTGCAGGCTTGACCCACCTGCTTGATTTAGTTATGATTGGACTCACTCTCAGCTATCTAATCTGTGGTTTAAATGATGTGCAATTGCTAGCATAGCTAGTCTTGGTCTGAAATTTCTGTACCTCTGGCTGGAAACCAAGGTACTACCATCTCAAACCCTTTGAACTTATAGGGTGTATATTTCTCATTGGTAACCATTTTTATTCTGGATTCCTCAAGAAGTAAGGCTCAGAGAAGTATTCTAAGAAAAGAATTACATGCCATTAACAAAAGTTTTCAAGAACTATGTTCCAGGCATAGTCTGCAATTCTGACAAAAGAATTCGTATACTGTGCAGATGTAGAAATAAATTCTTCTTTATATAATTAAAATACCATACAAATGCCATTGCTTTGCCTGGGAGAGAAAAATTAAAAAAAAATGCTTTTGTCTTGTACGTAGTCATTTTCTGTACAATCTGGCTTTCTCTCCAGTTTAGTGGGTCAGGAATGTCAGAAATTGTAATCCTTTATAATCCAAGAGAAAAAGCGATTAGATCATGTTGAGCAAAGGCTTAAGTTTTTTTTTCATTCAGTCTTACAAAATCGAGTTTCATGTTTTTTTTTGTTCAGTTTTCTCCCTACATTTCTGAAGGGACTGCCTATCAAAGGAAAATTATCTTTATTTACTCTTTGCTGCCAATTCTAAATGACTGATCCTCTTATCAATCATTATGATTTGGTCTATGTTTTCAGAAATTCAATTGATTTGTACCCTTGGCCACTAAATTCACATTACAGAGGGGGAAAAGCGTCTTTTCCCCGTCATTTTTCAAACACTTCAAGTGGAGGTATTTTTGGATTCTCACATCTTGGATTTTTTTTCCTGAAATTGTCATCTATGTTCTATATACACCATGGCTTTACTATCGTGAATGCAGAACCCCAGCCTCTCCCTAACCTGGGCTTTCACCAATGGCTAGAGCAGATGCACTCTTTACTGCAAGTTTGCATTCCTATACTTCTTTCATTGCCTATCAGTTGAGAATGGAAAGATTAACTTAAAATATGCCTCTCAAGCATGCTGTACTGGCTGCCTTGCTAGAAAAGCTCAAGAGCATCAATGCTGCAGATTCACGGATTATAATAAACTTGTTTTCTATCTGGAGAATGCACAGTCATCATCGATTTTCCTAATTCACACAATCAATTTTCAGCTGAGAGGATCACTTCTATGAGCTTACCACTCCACACTGTCAGAACTTACTGTACTGTCTTGTGTATATAACTCTTTCACATATTAACCAAGCTTATGAGTTTCACTCTGTCTAGGAAGCCTTCCATTTCTTTAGTTCTCTCACCTTATAGCTCACGTCACATATTGCTCTTCAGATAGGCTGTCCTCTGGCTATCCTGTGGTCAGATATCTTCAGAAAGAAATGTTCCCAAATTGGATCAAAAGTTCTATCCTAGCATGCTGTGAAGAGCCCAGAGGAAATTTTTATACAGGCTGTATACTGCAACGATATCTTAGAGAACTTGTTTCAACAAGCACAAACTGCTCTTTCTGGGCCTCTGCAATGTAATTGTCACCAATAGTTTTTACATAGTAGTAAGTTTTAGAATAAAACCTATTTACTGATTTTTGAGAATGCTGATAAACTATTTCCCATTAAAAAGTTTCTGTTATACTGAAGTTTGAATGTCAACTGTTCCATACTAGACAATTCATGGTCTTATAGATGGCAAGCAGTCAAAGGGAGAGGTACGTCAATCAAATTGGAAAGGCTTCGGCGACTTGTAAAGGAATCGCTGCTGAAGTCGATGATCTTTTCCAAGTCCGTGTAATATTTAAAGTTGAAGAATTGTCTTCAAGGAGATTTTGAATAGTGTTGACTGCCTAAACAAAGTTTGAGAGAAACATAAGTGAATATATATCATATGTTATAGATAAGGTTGACTGTGGAAGGTACAGTATATTGATGTCATATTAAGCTATAGCAGTTTGAAGTATTTTACATCATGTAATCTTGGATCATTTCATATACTCTGCATCAATTCATTTATAGTGTTTATACTTTATTTTATTTGTAGAAATTGCTGTGATTTGTTAAACGTTTCAGAGTTCTGAGTTGTGCTATGCTATGAGCCTTGACTAGTTTTGCCCCAGTCACATGTGTTCAGGCTGAACTTAGAGAATATGCATAAGTGAAAACTGTACACTATCTGTCCTGGTGCAAGGGCACTTCTGCCTGCATTTTAGTACAAAAAATTGCTTGTCTCCATCATGCTCTCTTTCCCTCTTTTCCATATAATGGAACAGTGTCTACCAACTCCTCATTCTTCCAGGTCACTTTATTAAAGGGGTAGCTGTTGTATTTGGTGGACTGCGGCTGACTCCTCTGGAGCTTACCTGGCCTAACTGGTGCTTTTCAGATGCCGGCACAGATTAACCCACAGCTTGATTAACTTCAGACTCTCACCACTGCCTGGTGATGCATTTTGTTGGAACACGCAATCCTTCAACTCAAATGACCCCTGCCAAGCCATGGCATTCTCAATACAAATCTTGTCCCACAGCTGACAAGCTTGTAGCAGTGACAATACACAAGCTGAAGATAATGTTTTCAATGGATAAGAGGACAACTAATGAATTGTTGGTAACTCATTCTGCTGGAGTACAGTAAATCAGACAAAACATGCTGGACACAGTCTTCTTGATCTCTGATTTCAGTGCACAAATGGAATGCAATTGTGCAATATGTTTCACACCTTTGTATCCTTATACAAGGATTTCCTTGAGACCAGCACACATATGCAATTTGCCCTATCTGGTGGCAATTAAGACATTGATGCTTTTGAAAGGACATTCAGAAATCAGGTTGTTTCTATAACATCCCTGCAGATTGAAGACTTGGTCGAGTGGTGTAATAACAATAACCCCACTGAGTGTCAACAAGACCAAGGTACTGATTGTAGACTTCAGGAGAGGGAAACCAGAGGTCCATGAGCCAGTAATCATCAGAGGATCAGAGGTGGAGAGGGTCAGTAACTTTACATTCCTGGGTGTCACTATCTCAGAGAACATGACCTGGACCCATCATATAAATATTATTACAAAGAAAGCACGGCAGTGCCTTTACTTCATCAGGAGTCTGTGGAGTTTTGGCATGTCATTGAAAACCTTGGCAATCTTCTATGGACGTGTAGGGGGAGGTTTGCTGACTGGCTGCGTTACAGCCCAGTATGGGAACACTAACACCTTTGAGCTGAAAATCCTACCATAGGTAGTGGATTTCGCCCAGTACATCACGGGAAAACCCTCCCAACTACACATCTACATGAAATGTTTACATGGAAAAGCAACACCACTCATCAAAGATCCTCACCACCCAGGCCATGCTCTTTCCTTACTGCTGCCATCATGTAGAATGTACAGGGGCCTCAGGACTCACACCACCAGGATCAAGAACAGTTACTACCCCTCAACCATCAGGCTTTAGAACAAAAGGGGATAACTGAACTCATTTAAGGACTCTTTTATCTTGTTATTTCATGGTCATTATTTATTGCTATTTATTTATATCTGCATTTGCACAATTTGTTTACAGTTAACAGTTCCTGATGTTTACAGTTACAGTTCTATAGATTTGTGAAGTTCGCCTGCAGAAAAAGGATCTCCTGTTTGTCTTTGGTGACATGTATGTACTCTGATGATAACTTTTACTTTGAACTTTGAACAACGATCTTCCACTTTGTGCACCCACATAGATAGACTTTCCTGCCTTGCACACTCATGTAATCCAATGCTTTCCCAACAAAGTTCCTTGAGGGATCTATACAAGTTGGCTTTGAAGAAGATTTTGTTCCCTGTCTACAGCAGAGGGATCTGTATCCTGAGTGAATTATTTTATATTTATCAATGCCCTGTTGATACTCGTGTCTAGTCTGCACATTCCCTTGACTATCGTATCCAGCATGTCAAAGAGCCATGCTTGAATTCTCTTGTTTGACAGCCCGTACACCAAGTTATGCCAAGGCATTTGCATCTTTTAGCTAGAGTCTCTAACCATATAACAATTACAGCACAGAAACAGGCCATCTCGGCCCTTCTAGTCCGTGCCGAACTCTTACTCTCACCTAGTCCCACTGACCTGCACTCAGCCCATAACCCTCCATTCCCTTCCTGTCCATATAGCTGTCCAGTTTAACTTTAAACGACAACATCAAACCTGCCTCAACCACTTCTGCTGGAAGCTCGTTCCACACAGCTACCACTCTCTGAGTAACAAGTTCGCCCTCATGTTACTCCTAAACTTTTGCCCTTTAACTCTCAACCCATGTCCTCTTGTTTGAATCTCCCCCATTCTCAATGGAAAAAGCCTATCCACGTTAACTCTATCAATCCCCCTCATAATTTTAAACACCTTTATCAAGTCCCCCCTCAACCTTCTACGCTCCAAAGAATAAAGACCTAACTTGTTCAACCTTTCTCTGTAACTTAGGAGATGAAACCCAGGCAACATTTTAGTAAATCTCCTCTGTACTCTGTTAATTTTATTGACACCTTTCCTATAATTTGGTGACCAGAACTGTACACAATACTCCAAATTTGGCCTTACCAATGCCTTATACAATTTCAACATTACATCCCAACTCCTATACTCAATGCTCTGATTAATAAAAGCCAGTATACCAAAAGCTTTCTTCACCACCCTATCCACATGAGATTCCACCTTCAGGGAACTATGCACCATTATTCCTAGATCCCTCTGTTCTACTGCATTCTTCAATGCCCTACCATTTACCATGTATGTCCTATTTTGACTAGTTCTAGCAAAATGTAGCATCTCACATTTTTCAGCATTAATCTGAATCTGAATCTGAATCTCTAATCTGAAAGATATTCACGAAAAACCTGATCCTTACTTTCAGACATTGAATTTCTAACTCATAGAAATCTTGGAAGACATTAGTTTTAAAAAGTTCTATCAAATTATCTATGATGACTTAGAGAAGGTCTTGCTTCATGAGAGGTCCTGTCTGTAGTTTGTGGTGCTAATAAACTCACAATTACTTCTTTTAATTCTGATTGCTGATAGTAATATTGTCTTTCTCATTCCTTGCATGGCCTCACCATTCTGCTCTGTGTCATCCAGTTGTGTCTCAGTGATGCTGTCAGGAGCATCTCTCCCCGTGGACTAAGTAAATATCTGCAGCTTCTCTCACATCTCCAGTTCACCCACATTACTAGTTTGCCATCATTATCACCATGCCAACCATTGCACCATGTGGGACATCTTCTCTTTCCTACATGTTTTGACTCTTTAGCCATTTCCTTAGCTGGAATGCCCAAGTTCTTCAACAATTGTCATAACTATGGATTCTTGTCATTTTAGCTTTTTGTCAAGGAATGAAAGCAGGAGCTTTGCTAATCCAAACATCCTTTTTTATGGGTGACAACATCAATCTAACAGCAGTGGCTGATACAACAAAGTATTAGAAGTTAGTACACCAGCCGTGTGCATAGTTCTGTTACGTTACTCTGCAGATTTGGCCGGTAAGGCAGAAAGACACAAGGCAACAGACCATTACCTGTTTCAAAACTTGGTTTATTAGGACAGAACAGAGGGAGCATTAAAATAGTTACCTAGATATGTGCGGGCCACCCTCACAGCAGCACCCCGTATATCCTGCGTTCACAATCCAGATGAGGGAGAGGTCACGGTAAAATTCCTGAGCCCGCTGACTGCTCTACCTTTATACCCTCTCCACTGATATAAACTGCTGCAGTAAGTGGACCAATACACTGGCACCAGCTCAAACCACAGAAGCAATTATCACCTGCCACAACTCTTTGCAAATCCTGCCCCTGCAATTCCATGACTTTAATGGTCTCACGGTCCTACTCTTTTGGTCATATTGCATTCTCACGGTCGTGTCGAAGCTTCTGCAGCTAGTCACGTACATCCAAGGCCAGGGTGGTGAAAACATTTGACATGCACAAAGGTTAACTCCTTACAAGTTGAAGGATATATCGGCTGTGGAGAGGGATAGGCGCCGCCAGGCCTCACCAACCCAAGACACACGGACCCATAGGCAGGTTGCACGATCTGAATCGAACCATTCCCGATAATATTATGGGCACTGACATGTGTATGGACAAGTCGCAAGAAAGTGATGTCAATCTGAATGGTAGTTAGCTAGTTGTGCAACTTGATCCTTGTGTCTTTTGTTTTGGGAGCTATTAAATTTCACTCCCTTAATAGTTTAATAGATTTAGCTATTTAGAAAAATTAAACCTTATGTATTAATTTAAACGTGTAGGTGTATAAAATCCTAACTGTTCTGAATGAAGTCTAATTTGAAGTGTACATTCAAATTTAATTTATCCCCGTTCACATTTTTACTAGAATTTTTTCTGCATATATATTACACATAATTAATTAGGCAGATTGGAGTGTCATCAAAATCAGCATAGAATTGGTTAATGACACAGAAACCACTGTTTTCCAATAATAACAGTGGAAATCTTTGAAAAGCAATTTACATTAGCGATCCATAATAACTTACTGAATAATTCACACAAAACTGAACTAAATTTACATAGAGTAATGTTTTGCAAATTTATGGTAAGCACTAATTAGTTGCCTTATTTCCCATGACTGTAATATTAAATATTCATAAAATATGATAGTTACTTTTCAGTTTCTCAACAGTGCTTCATAGAGGCAATTTTAATCCAATCAATTGCTAAGAAGAAAACAATCTGTGGACAAAAACTGTTCTAAATTCTGTGTGACATAGCAATGGTGTGTTTAAAGAAGAATTTTAAAGGTACAACTATATGGAAACCTTTGATTTACATATTAAAGTATGCAGGTCATTAACCTTTGATATCTAATTTAATTACAAATTTTTAACAGATGGAATTTTAAGTCAATTAGTAAAATGTTGCAGCACATTATGACATTTCATCACTTTGTAAGTATATAATATGCATACCAAAGCACAATATGCTGTATTAATTTAACATTGCTAGAATTGTTCAGAATGGTTCTTTATAAGTATCATTTTATTTGGGGAAAATTTTGTTTATGAAGTTCAATACTAACCCAACCACAGAATTGATCAGAAGTTTATTAGAGTGTTAGTAAAAGTTTTGGGAACAATTATAAATGGAGTCACAGAATTAATGGTTTACAGGAAACAGTCAGTGATAATAAACCTGATTCAGATTCAGCCCCATTAAATGTCTGGAGCGCTGATGGGCAATCAAAGATATAATTTCCTCATATCATGCCATCCAAAATGTATCTTCAATTGCATTGTACTGAAGTAGACAAAACTATGTAATCCAATTATTTACCTTTGTATGCTTATAGCACTCAATTTGATTTGAACAGATGTCTGCCAAGTAACCAGACCCAGTAAAAGTTAAATTCTGCATATGCTGAAAATCTGAAACAAGCAGAGAAGATGTTCAGAATACTCAGCAACTCAGGCAACATCTGCAAGAGCAAAACAGGACTGATGGCCCAGAATTTGCAGCCTATTGGGATTTACTGAAAGAAGTGATGCAATGCCCTATGTATTGTGACAGCTTTCTGTAACAATCAGTCATTACGGATACTTGGAGGGATTAAAGGATCAAAGCAGGTTCAGACCAAAAACAGCTGAGAAAAAAATTAAGAGCACCTAATTCATGACTCCTAGTCAGTAAATGTTTCTGGAATTGAGAGTTATTACAATACATGAAAAGCTATCATCATTCTATTCAAACAATTAAAGAAATTAAAAATAATTAATAACTCTAAATTAAAATCGAACATGGCCTTCAGGAAAGCGAAGTTAGGAAAACAGGCACTGTTCCTCATTGAGAGGTCAGCAGTGGAAAGGGTGAATAGCTTCAAATTCCTGGGTGTCAACATCTCAGAAGATCTACCCTGGGCCCAACACATTGATACAATCATGAACACAAAATACTCTGCAGATGCTGGGGTCAAAGCAACACTCACAACACACTGGAGGAACTCAGCAGGTTGGGCAGCATCCGTGGAAACGTTGACTGATCATTTCCACGGATGCTGTCCGACCTGCTGAGTTCCTCCAGCGTGTTGTGAGTGAGACAATCATGAAGAAGGCACATCAGTGGGTATACTTCATTCAGAGCTTGAGGAGACTTGGTATGTCACCGAAGACGCTAGCAAACTTCTACAGATATACAGTGGAGAGTGTTCTGACTGGTTGCAGTGGAGGAGAACCCAATGCATAGAGTCAAAAGAGGCTGCAGGAGGCTGTAGACTCTGGCAGCTCTCTTACAGGAACCACTCTCCCCACTATCAAGGACATGTTCTAAATGCCGTGCCTCAAGAAAGTGACACCCATCAATAAGCACCCTCATCTTCCAAGTCATGCCTTCTTCTCGTTACTATCACTAGGGAGGAGGTACATGAGCCCAAATATCACACTCAATATTTTAGGAACAGCTACTTCCCCTCCACTATCAGACTTCTGAATGGTCCATAAACCCATGAAACTACTTCATTATTCATCTTTTGCACTATTTATTTATTTTATTTGAAATGGTAACTTACTGTTTTTTTTTCTAATGTCTTGCACTGTATTGTTGCCATAAAAACAACAAGTTGTCAGTGATAATAAACCTGATTCTGATTCTGATCATTTGGACTGCCAGTGGAGTTTCTAAATGTAGGCATTAGATCTCGTGTTTTCTCAAACAGGGTAAGGATGAATTACTTTGATTGTGCCAAGGAGCTGGAAAAGACAATTTGTTCCCACATGCTGGAACAAGTTAGGGTGAGATGAAATAGGAATATTCAGTATTATTAGGGGTTGTTGTAAAGCAAAACTGGTGAAAATTTTGCACTGACAAGCAGTTGAAGAAATGACACATTTAAATTAATGGTAAGAGAAATAGGCACATAAGCAAATTCATTTTTATGCAGCATATTATTATGATTCAGAGTATGAAGCCTGATGGATGGTAACAATAAACTTGAATTGAATATACACTGAAAAGAGGAAAATAAGGCAACTTTCTGAGGACAGCAGAAGGGAGTGAGAAACAAATTCAGTGAAGCTGATACAGCCGAGATGACCAAATGGTATTGCTCTGGCATGTGACAACATGACATGGAGTACTTCGTATAGCTTTGCATTTGTATGCAACGAAGCAACAAGTCATGGAGCTGTCTTTGAACTCAAGGTTTTCTTTGGAACACAGCATTTGAAAAAATTTTTCAAAGTATTCATAAAAATTAAGTTAAATGCAAAGTCAAATTAAAATTAAGCAATATGGTTAATTGACACAAATAAAATACTGATGGACTTTACCGAGTAATCTTACAACTCAGTTCAATAAACATTTTCAGTAAACAGAACCAATAAATAATATTAAAAAAATTGGAGAACTTGATCTACCAAGATTACCTGCAACAGACTCAAAGTCAGATTCAAAGCTATGCATCTCTGTGAGGAACACAATGAACAGAAGAAAACTCTAGCTAAGCAGGCATAGAGCATGAAAATGTAAAAATGTAAGGCCATGGGTAGGCCATTCCGCTCCAGAACTTACTTCATCGTTCTGGTGGGTCAAGCTGATCTGTATCTTAACTGAATCTAACTATTTGGACATCTTTCCTTGCTCTAGAATATCTAATAATTTCAGTTTTGAAATTTCTATTAGCTTAAACTCAACAGCGTTTTGGGGAAAAGATTTACATTGCCTTTTATGTGAACAAAGTGCTTCCACACATTGCCATTGAACAGTCTGGTTTTAATTGTAGATTATTTCTACCTCACTTCTGGTACCCCCACAGAACTACCTATCCTTTGTCCCTCTGCTCAATTCCTTTCTTTATTTTACAAAAGACTACTCCTTATCTTCCATAATATGTAAATAAAAACAGGATGCTGGAAATATGAGGAGAGAATGTGATGAGAGGCCTTTGCCCTGAAACAATAACTCTGTTTCCTTCTGTACAAATACTGCCTGACTTGCTGAATATCATAAGCAATTCCTGTTTTCACTGCAAATTTCCAGAATCCATGGGATTTTGTTTTTACCTTAATCATTTTATGGAAGCTATCAATTTTCCTTCCTGACTGGAAGGAGCAGCAAATTATTCTTTGCATCAAATTATTCCTTATCTTTTGTTGTCACTCTTCACTCCGATTCAGGCTTTTCCTCCTGTACCAATATAAATTGTTGCTTGAAGCTCCACAAAATTTCTGCTTGCTACTTAAAGGGATACTGTTGACATCAGGCTGTTGATCTGGAAAATGTTCCTGATGGTAGGGACGGACAGAAAGCTACCCTATAAAAGATGGTAAAAGGGAATGAAGAGTTTGATAATAAACACTTTATTAGAAATCCCTTTGCAGATTTAAACCAGAATTAGTGTCAAATTTTTTGTACGCTGTCACTGGAGGAAATAGATTTTGTAGTCTGAAGTAAATGGGATCAGAAAATCGGCACAGTTTGCCAGCTCATGAACAGATTACTCCAAATAAAGACATTCATTTAACACACTAAAGGGCACAGACCCTGCCACACAGCTGATAACCATTCCATAGACAGAGGAGATTCTGCAATTGCTGGAGATCTTGAGTAGCACACAAAACGCTGGAGAAACTCAGCAGGTCAGGCAGCATCAATGGAGGGGAAATAAACAGTTGACAATTTCACAACCATTAAACCATTTCACAAGCCTCCTCACCACTTACACAGTCCCCTATAGAAACAATAATATACAGTATTGAAATAGTAATCAAATGTTAAGAGCATACTCTCTCAGTTTCCTAGTAGTAACACCAAGTGAAAGCAACTTGTACTTGTTTCGCTATTTGGTGTTGCCATGTCTATTGATTTAAAAATTAAAAAGACAAACAAGAAATGTAATGTTTTATTTCTTTTAAAACACAAGAGTGAGAACTGAGGTCTCAGACCAAAGAATGGAATTGCAGGACCTGTAGAAAAGAATAGACAGTAGAAGAAAAGTTGTTCCAATGAAAACCTATGCTTGAAATTTTAGCAACACACATCAAAGTTGCTGGTGAATGCAGCAGGCCAGGCAGCATCTCTAGGAAGAGGTACAGTCAACGTTTCAGGCTGAGACCCTTCATCAGGACTAACTGAAGGAAGAGTGAGTAAGGGATTTGAAACAACACACATCAAAGTTGCTGGTGAACGCAGCAGGCCAGGCAGCATCTCTAGGAAGAGGTACAGTGGACATTTCAGGCCGAGACCCTTCGTCAGGACTAACTGAAGGAAGAGTTAGTAAGAGATTTGAAAGTGGGAGGGGGGGGAGATCCAAAATTACAGGAGAAGACAGGAGGGCGAGGGATGGAGCTAAGAGCTGGACAGGTGATTGGCAAAAGGGATATGAGAGGATCATGGGACAGGAGGCCCAGGGAGAAAGGAAAGGGGGAGGGGGGGGAAACCCAGAGGATGGGCAAGGGGTATAGTCAGAGGGACAGAGGGAGAAAAAGGAGAGAGAGAGAAAGAACGTGTGTGTATAAATAAATAACAGATGGGGTACGAGGGGGAGGTGGGGCATTAGCGGAAGTTAGAGAAGTCAATGTTCATGCCATCAGGTTGGAGGCTACCCAGATGGAATATAAGGTGTTGTTCCTCCAACCTGAGTGTGGCTTCATCTTTACAGTAGAGGAGGCCGTGGATAGACATATCAGAATGGGAATGGGATGTGGAATTAAAAGAGGGGCCACACATTCTCTTTGCCCATCCTCTGGGTTTTTCCGCCCCTCTCCCTTTTCCTTCTCCCTGGGCCTCCTGTCCCATGATCCTCTCATATCCCTTTTGCCAATCACCTGTCCAGCTCTTGGCTCCATCCCTCCCCCTCCTGTCTTCTCCTATCATTTTGGATCTCCCCCTCCCCCTCCCACTTTCAAATCTCTTACTAGCTCTTCCTTCAGTTAGTCCTGACGAAGGGTCTCGGCCCGAAACGTCGACTGTACCTCTTCCTAGAGATGCTGCCTGGCCTGCTGCGTTCACCAGCAACTTTGATGTGTGTTGCTTCCATCTTATTCTTATACTTTGTACTTTATTGTCGCCAAACAATTGATACTAGAACATACAATCATCACAGCGATATTTGATTCTATGCTTCACGTTCCCTGGAGTACAAATCGATAGTCAATATTAAAAATTTAAATTATATATCATAAATAGAAAATAGAAAAGAGAAAGTAAGGTAGTGCAAAAAAAAACCGAGAGGCAGGTCCGGATATTTGGAGGGTACGGCCCAGATCCGGGTCAGGATCCGTTCAGCAGTCTTATCACAGTTGGAAAGAAGCTGTTCCTAAATCTGGCTGTATGAGTCTTCAAGCTCCTGAGCCTTCTCCCAGAGGGAAGAGGGATGAAAAGTGTGTTGGCTGGGTGGGTTGTGTCCTTGATTATCCTGGCAGCACTGCTCCGACAGCGTGTGGTGTAAAGTGAGTCCAAGGACGGAAGATTGTTTTGTGTGATGATCAGCCTGTAGTCTATTCTTTTTATCTTCAATAGCTCCAAGATTGTGGATGTACACTAGAGTGTGAAGACTTAGCATGAATTTCTGGCATTGAATGTTGTTTTCACTTCTATATTTTTACTAAGGGCTCTACCAATTTCCCAGGACAGCGTTTTATATGAGGAGGAGAGGAAAACCCTCCAGATTCATATCACATAGTGAAAGTTTGTCTCTTGATAAATAATAGAGCAATTCTGGAAAAAACATGAGAAGGCCAAAGGGTCCATGGTTCATGTCAACATCTGCAAAGAGCATCCGTAATCAAGGACCCCCACCATTAAGGCCATGCTCTGTTCTCACAGCTGTGATTGGAAAGGAGGTACAGGAGCCTTACGTCTCACACTGCCAGGTTCAGGAACAGTCATTACCCTTCAGCTTTCAGGCTCCTGAACCAATATGGACAGTTCACTCACTACAACACTGAAGTGATTCCTGAACACAACCTATGGGCTCACTTTCAAAGACTCTACAACTCATATTCTCAGTATTTATTTATTTGTTTGTTTGTTTATTATTTGTTTTCTTCTAGTATTTGCATAATTTGTCTTTAGCATACTAATTACTTGTCAGACTTTGTGTGTAGTTTTTCTGTGATTCTATTGTATTTCTTTGTTCTACTGTGAATATCTGCAAGAAAATGAATCTCAGGGTTGTATTTGGTGACATCTACGCACTTTGATAATAAACTTACTTTGAACTTTGAAAGAGAAGACAGAGCAGAGAGCAAACCACACTAAAATCTAATTAAGAGGGTACATCATTGAAAAAGCATGAACAAAGACCTTTTTAAATATTTAAGTAATTTTAGGATTGACTGTTGTATCATCCTTGATTCAGCCTACGATAGATAGTTCAAAAAAGTGCAATGATTAACCTGATGCCTGTTTAACATAATGCTTTGACTGCTGCAGTTTAATCAGAAGATAGGACAGTAAATAACCTTCTAAACTTGGATTAACTGGTCTGATTTATATATTTTCCTCCAGAAGACAATGTATGAACATACTATGAAAAATCTGAAGACAGTTTCATTGCTTGTAATTAAAGACTGTGGAGCGATAATGTGGGGATTTGTAGATCCTTTCCTATATTACTGATTTGCCCCACAGTAACATTGAAATTAAATTAAAAATGAACCACTTTTTGAAAAAAAAATAAGAAGGTTACCTTGTCATGTTTATCGCATGTCGCTGCTGAAGGATTATGCCACCGATCTGGATGTGCCAAATGTAGGTAATTTACTTCCATTTTCCCATTAATTCAGGCCCACCTGTGATGAAGAGATGACTAAATTGGTACATCGGTTTTAATTAGATCTCTTGCTGCCTAGACGAAGTGTAGATTACATGGTGGTATTTGTCGCTGATGTGAGCTTATCGTATAAGTGCGCTTCAAAAGTACTGTACATGAATGATGTTGATTAAGAATATTATCATAACTCATCAGAACAAATACAAAACCATGTTTCTTTACCTGTCTGATATCCTAAAATGTGGATGATATCAGAGGCCTATGTTATAGAAAATATTGTTTTTTAAAGATTCTATGTTTATTAAGTAAAATAATCGAGTCACTGCAACAGCTACAAATGTATAAAATAATATCGTTTGATCCATTGCTGCTCTAACATTTGTGAAGCTGTGAAATTATACTTGCTCATGGACTGTTTGTGCCATTCCCATCAGGGAGGAGGCTACATAGCATCCATGTCAGGACCCACAGATTCAAAAGCAGTTATTTTCTCCAAGCAGTAAGGCTGATCAACACCTCTACCCATTAACACCCCCAATATGACCCCCACCACCACAACTTTATCACTTCCTGTCAGAGTCACCTTCTAGGGCAACTTTATGTACATACAATCAATCTATGTATATAAGCTATCTTATGTATGTTTCTGCCTCCCTCCCCCCACCTTTTAAATTTACTCCTCATCTTTTTTTCTCCAGTCCTGCTGAAGAGCCTTGGTCTGAAACGTTGACTGTACTCTTTTCCATAGATGCTGCTTGTCCTGCTGAGTTCCTCCAGCATTTTGTGTGTGTTGCTCGGATTTCCAGCATCTGCAGATTTTCTCTTGTTGGTGAATGTATTTATATTTATTGTGCTTTTTGTTTATTATGATGTTCTTTATCTTCCTGTGTTTTTTTTGTGATGCGTCGGATCTGGAGTAACAATTACTTTGTTGTCCTTTACACTTGTGTACCGGAAATGACATTACACACTCTTGAATCTTGAATTTGTAATATGTTTATGCATCCTTAAGCAGAAGTCTCTCAAGTCTTGCTGCACTTCTCAGTAAAGCTTTGTATTGCTCAGAAAAGCACAGAATAGGCCAAAGGTGCTCCTTCAGTACTCCATGATTACTCTGTGACTCCTCTGCAGTTGAAAGGATCAGAATTTATTGCTCTATAGAATCTGTGGTAAATATCTAAAAACCTGTTGAGATAAGTAATATTAAAAGATGATGATGAATTTATTTGGAAATGATGAATATATTATGTCAGTATCTGAAATAACTTTGCCCTACATCACTTGGGTCTAACCTCTGATATCAAAATAACCAGCCTTATCAAAAATTAATGATCCATATTACGTTAAACCTAGACGGCTGTCAGTGTGTTACTGCCAGCCATTCGGACATGTGGTTCATGTGATTCAGGTGAGGAACCAATCAATCTTGCTGATAGTGATGTCATACAAGTTTGTTATCTGGATTTGTCTTAAATACTAAATTTGCAAGAATTCTTTGGTAATGTGGACCATCACTGACAATTGTAGGAGAATGTAGGCCTGAGTACGACTGTGGAGTGAGCTCGATCAAAACTGTAAAGTGCAAGTGTAAACCTATTTGATTTAGTAATGAAACTCATTTTGATGTATTAGTAAAATTCATGCCCCATGTTAAAGTTCATGCTTTTCTCTACACAACTAGAGTCAGAAGTGCTGGATTGTCTGCCATTTGTATATCTTACGAATTTGATTTCTCCTGGCAAGTTGTTCCTTTTTTCTGCTAACGCCTGCCATGTAAGTTTGCTTCACAGAAAATCTACGTCATGGAAAATGGATTACAGTGCACTTTGTTTGAATGGTACCTGATGGAAAATTTAATTTGTCTGAGGTAAATTGTTCTTGCAGTACTTCTGTGTGAAATTACAAAAATCACAAAGTGGGCTAAAGGCTTCCATTTGATATTTTCCTGGCACTGGGTAAACACCCAATGACATCAGTATTTCTATAATGGAAGGAAGTCAGTGGTGGGGTTGTTTCGCAGAGGGCAGTGACACTCAGCCAGGGGTGCTGGTGGTGGAGGCAGATACATTAGGGACATTTAAGAGTCTCTTAGATAGGCACATGAGTAAAAGGACAATGGGGGGCTATGGGGGAGAGAAGGGTTAGGTTGATCTTTGAGTAGGTTAAAAGGTTGGCACAACATTGCGAGCTGAAGGGTCTATACTGTTCTATGTTCTTTTCATTTATTTAGAGATACAGTATGTTAACAGGCTCTTCTGGCTCAACAAGACTGTGCCTCCCAATTACACCTGTGTGACTAATTAATCTATTAACCTGTATGTTTTGGAATATGGGAGGAAACTGGAGCACCTGGAGGAAACCCACGCAGACATAGGGAGAACATATAAAAATCCTTACAGATAGCAGTGGAATTGAACCCAGGTTGTTTCAAAAGCATTACGCTAACCGCTATGCCCCCACAGTGCACGCCCCGAAGTGATTAGCTTTAATTATCACATGTACGGTGAAACATTGAACTATTCAGCAAAACGTGTTCATTTGCGCCAAATCAAACTGGTGAGAACTGCACTGAGGGCAGCCCACAGGTGTGGTCACCCTTCTGGTGCCCACGTATACGCCTCAACTTTCTAATCCTAACCCATCTGTCTTTGGAATGTGGGAGGAAACCTATGCTGTCATGGGGAGAATGTACAAGCTCCTTATAGACAGAGGCGGGAATCGAACTCTGATCAGTGATCACTGGGGCTGTAAAGCGATTGCACCAGTTGCTATGTTACCTTGCTGCCCCATAGACGTTTCCTCCTGTACCAACATAAATTGGTGCTCAAAGCTCCACAAAATTTCTGCATGCTATTTAAATGGACAGCGTTGACAGCAGGATGTTGATCTGGAAAATAATCTTGATGTTAGTTTGTTTATCCTTCCAGTGAATTTGGAGGATTTCTTCGAGGTGATTTTGGCGTCTATCTGCCTGAAGAAAGTCCTGCTGCTTGCTGAACTTGTGGCTAAACTTTGACAGTGGCCGAGAAGGTCTCCACAACCCTATAGGCTTTGACTCAGGATCAATTCAAAGTCTTGTTGTTGGATCTGAGAGTGTGAGGCGCAAACGCATAAAGCACGTGGACAATAGTTAGGTTTTTTAGGGAAGCCAACTGTTTTAATTTAGCTGTAATGAGGGAATTCAAATGGAGGGTTTAGGATGGACTCCTGCGTGTGATGGTCTCAGTAGTTGTACAGATGTTGCAATAGTGGCAAAGTGGTATCACCCAGCAGTAACCACGCATTGGTTTTGGTTTCGTAAATGCACATTCGGAGAGACATAATTAAATTATATTGATCAAGGCCAGAATACTGGCTGGTTGGCTCCTCGGAGAGAAAGGAAAACCTAACTAGGTCTGTTTGTCATGCACAGTCACAAACACAAGAGATTCCGCAAATGCTGAAATTCCACAGTAACACACACAAAATGCGGAGGGACTCAACAGGTAAGGCAGCATCTATGGAGAGAAATAAAGAGTCGGAGTTTCCAGCCGAGACCAAGAATCTGAGGTGCTCCAGCATTTTGAATGTGTTACTTTGTTATGATGCTATGGGACAATGAGTCACCATATCAAAGCACCCAGAGCAAACTCTGGGCTTCAGCAGATTGCTTTATCAGAGATTCTCATTGTTGATGTAAACTGGGTTGACGAGCCCTCATGAGCCCTACCATAGCTTGATCCACTACACTCACATAGGGGAGACTTAGCCATTAGACACAGGGTAACTTTCCATGCACTGAATGGGCAGGTGAAAACTTTGTCAGAGGCTCCCTTCCATACCCCTGTCCCTGTCAATCTTTCCATGCCTCTCACTCACTTCTTGTTTGCAATAGGATGCTGAAAAAAAATTGCTGCACACCTCTGAGGTATTAAGGGCCTGATTGATTTCCTTCACCTTGGGGACATTGAGGAACGTTGAACATAATTGTCTTATTTCCCAGGGAGACTGTCTGGGTCTGAAACAGTTCTCGCACAGTTATTCACAGTAGAAAGAACCACTCTACTTTGGAAGACATGATGGTGGCTGTTATGGCTACAAAGTGAAGGAAATCAATCAGACCCTTAAAAGGGCTGACAGAAAGCCAGGAAACCTAACAACAAGAAGGAATCCGTGGCTACCACTCATCTCCCCGTTATTTCCACGGTTTTTGGAAAGGTCACCAGGACCCTGAAGAAATGCTGGATTAATACCACCTGCAAACTCATAAGGAAGCTCAAATCACAGCTTACGCAGGCCAAAGGTGAGCTGGGACTCAGGGTGTCTGGCGTTTGCAGGATCCTCTGTGAATGCAGAGCAACGTGTATCGGCCAGACTGGGCGGATGGTGGAAACCTGCATCAAGGAGCACAGGAGATGTACCCATTTGGGTTACCCGGAGAAATCAGCATTCTCAATGGCCATTGGTCTGGCTTCGGTGACACAAAACTACTGTACCGCACCAATGGCTTTTGGGTCCACCTGGTAAAGGAAGCCATTGAAATAATGCTAGAGGAAAAGAATTTTAACAAAGATGAAGGTTTCACTCTAAGTAAGAACTGAAATTGGATTGTAAGCAAGATGGGAGAGTGGAAATCTGATTGGATGAGGACTAATCAATCAGGAGGGATGGACAACGGGGGTTTAAATACCACGGGACTAGACATGTCCGGGCATCATCCCTGATGAAGGTGGCGGAGTTTGTCATTGAAATGTTGGTTATAATCAATATCTATAACTGGCTGGACTATTCATATTTTCAGCTATTCACACTTATGAAAGGATAAAATAGTGTTAAATACAAGCTACACACATAAAAGTTGCTGGTGAACGCAGCAGGCCAGGCAGCATCTCTAGGAAGCGGTGCAGTCGACGTTTCAGGCCGAGACCCTTCGTCAGGACTAACTGAAGGAAGAGTTAGTAAGACATTTGAAAGTGTGAGGGGGAGGGGGAGATCCAAAATGATAGGAGAAGACAGGAGGGGGAGGGATGGAGCCAAGAGCTGGACAGGTGATAGGCAAAAGGGATACGAGAGGATCATGGGACAGGAGGTCCGGGAAGAAAGACAAGGGGGGGGACCCAAAGGATGGGCAAGGGGTATATTCAGAGGGACAGAGGGAGAAAAAGGAGAGTGAGAGAAAGAATGTGTGTATAATAATAAGTAACAGATGGGATATGAGGGGGAGGTGGGGCATTAGTGGAAGTTAGAGAAGTTGATGTTCATGCCATCAGGTTGGAGGCTACCCAGACGGAATATAAGGTATTGTTCCTCCAGCCTGAGTGTGGCTTCATCTTTACAGTAGAGGAGGCCGTGGATAGACATGTCAGAATGGGAATGGGATGTGGAATTAAAATGTGTGGCCACTGGGAGATCCTGCTTTCTCTGGCGGACAGAGCGTAGGTGTTCAGCAAAGCGGTCTCCCAGTCTGCGTCGGGTCTCGCCAGTATATAAAAGGCTGTTTGGTACTTTCCTGTGCAGATCTTCGCCAAACCTTTGCAGAAGTTTGTTTTCAACTTCTAACTGACCTTGCAGCAGTCACTTCTGCACACTTTCCAAATAAATGTGAAATATAGATAGATAAGTAATGTGATTCAAAATCAATGATTTTTTTTTGTGTACTAGCTCCTGCATTAAAATCTCTCAGCCTATCTGATATGGCTGTAATTACCTTCAACCAAAATTTATTCTTTTGAGTGAATTTCCTTTCCATGAGCATATTTCCCATAATATTTACTGAGATGTTCACCCACAACAGGACGGTCCTTTCTTTTATACAAAGCATATTTAATGATTATTATCTATAAACACTGAGATTTCAATTTCCTTTGTGCAATCATCCAGGGGCAGCAGCCACACTATGTTATCTTTATTGCTAATGTACTTATTCACATGAATCTTTTTATGATGCTTCACAGTCCAGTTCCCAGCATTCCATTAGAATAACCAATCAAATATACATTCAGTGTCCCTGCGCTCTGTTAGAATAACCAATCAAATACGACATATTTTTATTCACACTTTTATCTTCTCTTTTTATATACATTTAATTTGAAATGCAATTTTCATTTAAACTTATTTTGATACTCTTATAAAGCATAAGGATGAGTGCTGTGCAAACACATGCAACGATTAGTCGGGCTTATCTTCAAATAGAATCATAGGTCAGATGAATTTGTGGCTGAGGCATGGGTGCAGGAGGTATTGACATAGGCTCTTGGTCCGTTTGGGTCTCTACTGAGGTAGAAACGATCTACGATTGCACTTGAAGCAGAGAAGGGCAAATATCCTTAAAGGGAGATTTGCTAGTGTTACAGGAAAGTGTTTAAAATAGATTGCCCGGGGAATACAGTGTACACACAAAATGCTGGAGGAACTCAGCAGGTCAGGCAGCATCTATGGAAAAGAGTAAACAGTCGACGTTTTGGGCCGAGACCTTTAATCAGGACATGATGAAGGGTCTCGATCTGAAACATTGACTGTTCACTCTTTTCCATGGATGCTGCCTGGCCTGCTGAATTCCTTCAGCATTTTGTGTGTGTTGCTTGGATTTCCAGCATCTGCAGATTTTCTCATGTTTGTGGTTGGATTACTGCTCTGCAGATCTTCCCTTGTTTTAGATTATCATGGGGCTGGGATTAGTTAGGGAAGTGGGCCAAAGAATGGCAAATGGAGTTCAATCTGTTAAATATGAGGTGATGCATTTTGCAGAACGTGGTATTTATACAGTAGGGCATTAAGGAGTGTCATGGAACAGAGGGACCTCGGAATACAAGTGCATCATTTATTGAAAGCAGTGCTGCAGGTAGACAGGGTTCTGAAACATGCTGGCCGTCATCAGTCAGGGCATTGATTATATGAGTTAAGATATTATGTTGAAGTTGTCTAAGTCAATGGTGAGGCCACATTTGGAGTATTGTGTACAGTTTTGGTAATCTTGTAGGAATGATGTGGAAAGAGTGCAGAAAAGACGTACAAGGGTGTTGCCAGGACTAGAGAGCCTGAGTTATAGGGAGAAATTGACTAAGCTTGGACTTTATCTCTCAGAGCATAGGAAAATGAGGGGTGACCTTATAATGGCCTATAAAATTATGAGAGGCGTAGATAAGGTGGATTTTAGCAGTCTTGTCACTAGTGTAGGGGAGTTCAAAACTAGGGGGTATAGCTTTAGGGTGAGAGCTTTAAAAGGGCTAGAGGGACAACTTTTTCACACACAGAGTGGTGATTATATGGAAAGCGGTTGAGGAAGATACAGTAGTATCATTCAAGAAGCTCTTGGACAGGTACTCTTAGGGATATGGACTGAATGCAGGAAATTGGGACCGAATATGTCAGCATCATGGTCAGCATGGACTCATAAGGGGGAAAGGCCTGTCTCCACACTTTATTGCTCTGTTTAGAGATGAGTAGTACTTATCCTCAAATCGTCACCAGATTACACTATAGATGCATTTTCCTAGATAGATGTAATGGAGTGGATGTTGATCTTTCCGGCATTTAACACATGCAGACTAGCTTTGCTAAAACTTTTTTTTTCAAATTCCATCTTCAATAGAAATCTAAATTACTTGTTACCGGTAACCAGTTGACTTGTAAAATGATATTGTATCAATCCTGTGTGGATAATCAGGATGAAAATGATGAATTTCATCTTATGGCATTGCTAAGAGTTCTTATTCCCTGAACACTGTTGTTTTAAATCTCTTCATAGAACCAAGTTTTAAGAACAACAGTTAACATATGTTAGATAATCTTACCCTTGAAATATGGTGTTAGTCTATACTTCACAGCCAGCTGGGAGAGAGCAATGTCTTGGAAGCCAATCTTAAACACAAGAAAGTCTGCAGATGCTGGAAATCCAAAGCAACACAAACAAAATGCTGGAGGAACTTGACAGATCAGGTAACATCTATGGAAATGAATAAACAGTCACTATGACAGCTAAATATAATAAGCAAATTTTAAAATGGACAATTTTAAGTCTGTTGAAATAAATATTAATATTGTGCTGTATAATGATGTAGGTCCATTCCCCAATATCTCATTCAATTGATCTTGAATATTTTTCAGAGCATCAGAACAAAGCTATTTCCTCAAAGTGAGAGCTGAAATATCACAGCACCTGGGCAATCTTTTGCACTTTCAAGTTACTTGTCACAAAATTATAGGCCTGTTTACAGGACCTTTTAAACACACAATCGATTCTGCAGGCACTGGAAATCTTGAGCAACACCCACTCAAAATGCTGGAGGAACTCAGGAGGTCAGGCAGCATCTATGGAGGGGAATAGACAGTTGACGTTTCGGGCAGAGAGTCCTGCTGAAGAATCTCGGGCCAGAACACTGACTGTTTACTTCCCTCCATAGATGCTGCCTGGCCTGCTGAGTTCCCCCAGCATTTCGTCTATGTTACATTTAATGTGGTTTTTGATAACTGACACCTCTGTAGCTTATTAACAAGTGTAGTTATTTTGCTTCTGTAAAGTCCTGTCAACAAGTATGCTATTGATCTAAGTTATAGTGACTTCGTTATCTCTACAGCATGTTTTTTCCAGGGTGGAACATCTTATTGTTTGTTTTATGTTCCAGCTTTGGAAGTTGGCACTTGCACTTTAAGGTATGTTTGATGCTGCTCGTGTTACGTTGCTCATTGAGCTTGGATTGCTAAATTGGCTCACTGATAGTGACAGAGTGAGAATAATGGCCAAGTGTACAGATCACAGTCTTACTGTATTGAGAGGCTCATAGTACCTCACGAGTTCAGACGACTGAGCTGCTGAATACATCTCAAGCTTATACTGTTGTGGTAAAGACATAAAATACAATGAAGATTTTCGTTGTGAAACCGGGACTTTCACGATATCTACAGAGGTCATTCATGACAAGTCTGATAAGAATAGATATCAAGTAGATCAATAAGAAAAATTTTGTTACGTTTAACACACATCCTGATTCTCTAGCTACCTTTCCTTCAAACTTCATAACAATATAGTGAATGAATCATTTTGGTGATAGACATTGAATAGCCTTAACTTGAATACTTGGTCAGGTCACTCGTCTGAGTGCTACTGGTACCATGTAACCCAGCACTACCTGTCGCATGGTCGGCGACGAAATCAGCTCCCCCACCAGGCTTGGCTAGACACCCTGCAGGATGAAAAACAAGACCTGTCAAAAGGTGGATGAACACTCTTGAAAGGGTTAACAGCCATCAAGCAAACACTTGCCATGAAGCGCGGAAAGGGCATCCCTTACATCGAAGCTTGGTCTGGCCATTCACTGCAACAGAACTTTCCCCAGCTGTCTTGGACCCTACCATGCTGCTGGATCCGGGAGGGGATGTCGAGAGGGTGGGTCTGGACCTGTGCAACCCCCTACTCACCTAAAATCCATTCACGCACATGCTGTTCCTTTCTGAGGAGTGGGGTACCACCCTACTAACTGACTGAAAGGAACCATCATCATCCTATGGGATGGATAGCCAGAGGGAGTGACTTGGAAAGGAATAAAGAGTCAACGTTTCAGGCCAAGACCCTTCAAACAGTCCTGAAGCCGGGTCTCAGCCTGAAATGACGTCTTTTTATTCCTTTCTATAGATGCTGCTTGACCTGCTGAGTTCCTCCAGTATTTTGTGTGATATGGATTTCCAGCACCTGCAGAATCTCTTGTGTTTGTAACCAAAATGCTTTCTATGTTCTTATTGTACTCCATGTTTCTTCTACAGCTGAGAAAGGTGTTAATTGGAGAAGTTTTGAGAGAGAGTTCCTGAGCTTGTAATGAAAGTAGTTTATTTTCATTCCAACTGCCTCACCTCTGCCCCTCTGACCCTCAACACAGATGCCCCTCAGGGCTGTGCCCTAAGCCCTCTCTACTCTCTGTGCCACCACCAATAGCTCCAATCTGCTGACAATACTAAATTGATTGGCCTTACCTCTAATAATAATGAGGCAACCTACAGAGAAGAAATCATCACCTTGACAAAGTGGTGTCAAGAAAACAACCTCTCCCTCAATGTTGCAAAAACAAAGGAGCTGTTTGTGGACTACAGGAGGAATGGAGACAGGCTAACCCCTATTGACATCAATGGATCTGGGTTTGAGAGAGTGAACGGCTTTAAATTCCTCAGCATAAACATCACTGAGGATCTCACATGGTTTGTAATTAGCAGCTGTGTAGTGAAAAAGCTACAGCAGTGCCCCTTTCATCTCAGACGGTTGAAGAAGTTTGGTATGGGCCCCCAAATTCTAAGAACTTTCTTTTGGAGGACAATTGAGAGCATCTTGACTGGCTGCATCCCTGCCTGGACAGCTTCTTCCACCAGGACATCAGACGGATTAATTCACGCTGATACAATTGTATTTCTATGCTATATTGACTGTCCTGTTGTACATACTATTTATTACAAAATACTATGAATTGCATGTGGTAACTTCTACCTTGAAAAAGGCACACTTGACAATTTCATAGCCAAAGAAACAACTTTATCTCGAACGTCAAAACCGATATGTATATACAGAGGCTTTCACAACCCGTACGTCATGGCAGGAACGCTATATACAAAGCACACTGGAAGTAAAAAGAACTGGAGTAAAACCCCACCATTATCCTAATTAGTATTAAATTACTTTTAATAATGCTCACATTACAAGATTGCACATTGCACATTTCTTCTTCTTCGGCTGTCCATCGATTCCGATGTTGACTGTGCTGAGAGTTTAGTCTCTGCAGGCACATTTATGGGCCACAAGACCAGCACTGGATCGATGCTGTCTCCCACATCGGTTGCATTTGTGATTTGACTGGTCTAGCACCAAATGTCTGCGTTCATGACCTGCTTCATATTTCTTCTGCCTTTTCTCCTCGATAGCTGGGATTGATTTCTTGACAATGCAGTGCCAACTTCTTCTGTCCAAAGCGCCTTTCCCCTGGGTGTTGACGCTCATGTCAGCGTTCTTCATATTACATCTCCATCTAAATGTGTAACGTCCCTACGAAGAACATTGCACATTTAGATGGAGATGTAACATAAAGATTTTTACTCCTCGTGTATGTGAAGGATGCAAGAAATAAAGTCAATTCAATTGAATTCAATCAGTTGGATAATTCTGTAAATACCCAGACTGCCTGGACAACCTGGCCTCACCCTATCACCCTACTCCATTTGTTCATTCCATCATCTCCTTACCCTCCGTGCAACTTTAAACTTAAACACAAAATACTCTGCAGATGCTGGGGCCAAAGCAACACTCACAACACGCTGGAGGAACTCAGCAGGTCGGGCAGCATCCGTGGAAACGATCAGTCAATGTTTCGGGCCGGAACCCTTCATCAGGACTGAAGAGGGAGGGGGCAGGGGCCCTATAAAGAAGGTGGGGGAGGGTGGGAAGGAGAAGGCTGGTAGGTTTCAGGTGAAAAACCAGTAAGAGGAAAGACAAGCAACACACATCAAAGTTGCTGGTGAACGCAGCAGGCCAGGCAGCATCTCTAGGAAGAGGTATAGTCGACGTTTCGGGCCAAGACTCTTCGTCAGGACTAACTGAAGGAAGAGCTAGTAAGAGATTTGAAAGTGGGAGGGGGAGGCAGAGATCCAAAATGATAGGAGAAGAGTCAAAATGTGCTCGAAAAGTTGAGGAGCCGAAGAAATTACAGATGGAGAGCAGTGAGAGATGGTTTCACTGAACTCCCGTCGAAGAGAAGATTTAAACTTCTTCTGTGTAGGCATCACGGAAGAGGCTTCGCAGAGGAAAGATAAAGGGGTGGGGGAGGGGATAGGCAGGAAAGGTGAAGAAAGAATAGGGGAAAGCACAATGAGTAGTAGAAGAAGGTGGAATCATGAGGGAGGTGATAGGCAGCTGGGGGAGGGGATGGAGTGAAACTGGAATAGGTGAAGGGAAGGGGAGGGAATTACCGGAAGTTGGAGAATTCAATGTTCATACCAAGGGGCTGGAGACTACCCAGGCGGTGTATGAGGTGTTACTCCTGCCTACTACCTCCATCATGGTTCCACCTCCTCTACTACCCATTGTGCGGTCCCCTATTCTTTCTTTACCTTTCCTGCCTATCCCCTCCCCCACCCCTTTATCTTTCCCCTTACTGGTTTTTCACCTGGAACCTACCAGCCTTCTCCTTCCCACTCTCCCCCCACCTTCTTTATAGGGTCTCTGCCCCTTCCCCCCTTCTGTCCTGACGAAGGGTTCCAGCCCGAAACGTTGATTGATCATTTCCACGGATGCTGCCCGACCTGCTGAGTTCCTCCAGCGTGTTGTGAGTGTTAACTTAAAACTTAAATGGTTTTCCACTTTTCCAGATCTGATGAAACAACTTTGGTTAGAAACTTTAACTCTGCTTCTCTTTCCGCACATGGTGTTTGACTTGCAGAGTGTTACTAACATCTTACGTTTTTGTTATAAGGTGGAGACTTTGCTTTACCAGGAGCCAATCTAGTTCAGCAAACCTAGGGTGATGGATGAGTTGTTGTAGTGGAGATGGGGGCATAAGGGTTCTGCATGGTCTCAAGGTTACAGTCGTGCTTTGGAAATCCAAATCCAGATTTAATCAAATATCAACGGCAGATGAGTGAAAGGGAACCAAGTCAGGTGACGTATTAGAGGCGATAAAAGATACACTTGGTGATGAAACAAGTATGAGATCCAAAAGTCAACTTGGAATCAAATGTGACCCAATTTCATTTCAGTTTCAGTCAGGGAATTAGAGTGCAATATTTTACGAGTGAACAGATTGAGATACAGATTGAAAGTGATGGCGTTTGGCCTTCAGAATTTCAGTTGGTGGAAATTTTGCTCACCCTGTGCTGGATGTCAGGCATACAGCCTGAAAATTAGAGACTTTGAAGGGCTCATGTGAGTAGTTGGCCAGTTGTTTGATATTTCAAAACGTTGTCCAAATCCTCTTTAAATTTCCTCTAATGGTCTAGCCTCTCCATCCCCCTGGGCTAGAGAGTTTCAGAGTTTCTCCACACTCTGTAAGAGTATAACCATACCTCCTTGTTCAGGACTATCTCAGATATCAGTGCAAACATCTCAACTACCCTGTCAATTTCCCTCAGAATATTATATGTTTCAACAAGATTCTTAACTAACTGAATTGAAAACTCCCCAGCTGCCACGGTGATCTTTGAACTTATGTCTCCAGATCTAAGTGGCTATAGAACTGTTCTCATTCCTCTGAGATGTGACTGAGAAGCTTGGAGCCATGATTAGTATGCAATAAGTGTATGAACTGTACTTATTATTGATAGAGTTCGTTGGCAGAGGAGTGATCGTGTTGTGATCAGTTGGGATTATGAAGGAGTTTGTAAAAAGATTGTCTTTAAAGATGTATTCACTGACCTTTATCCCTTGTGTGGATTAACTACACTTCCTGCTATGCTGCCTTTCAGACATTTGCCTTAACTCTCCAGAGTTTTTGTTGCCAAAGGTGTGAGGAAGGTACATCTTTTATTGTTGATAGCGACTGGAGATTAAGTTAATGCATTTCCAATCAAATAATTTGAGAAAAAAATGTTGCCAAAGTACTATGTTTGATCAAATAGCTTTACAGGAATAATTTTACAGCCCCTCTGCTTGAGCTGTAGGATAGCTTTAGGTGATCTATCTCTGCTGTGTTATCCACTTGTAGGATGTAGTTCAAATGCAAAATTAAATACCTGTGAGGATTTAGTGATGGTTTTCACCCAGAGGTGACTGAAGGTCATGTAGCATCATCAAAAAAAAAGTTCTGGGTGAGTGGGCAAAATCCTGAAAATGTTACCTTAATTCATAGTCCTCAGGTGCAGTGTAAAACCTATCTTGGCCCTTATTTCACAAAATAATGCCTCTACATTGTAAGCTGCAGAGAAATTTCAGTGCTCCTGATGGCTAACAGTCTGTTATCAGCTGTCATCTATACCCTTGAAACTCTTTGACTAGTCACTGTTTGCCGCAGAGGGTACATTCAGTATCATTAAAATGTGATGTGTGCACACATCCTTTTCTTTAGAGAGCTCAGTGCTGACGAAAGTTCATGGTTCAAAACGTATCCCATTACCTTGTCTGGCAATATATCACTGTTCACTGGAGGGTTCCCTCTGTAGCTGGCAACATACGGGTCAACTAAATCCATCATAATTGTTGTTAAGTCATTATTAGCTGATTTTGTATTCCTGAAAGATATTTGTCAGGTCATAACTAGCTGATTGTGTGTACCCCACCGTGACAGGCAAATGAGATGGTCAGTAGTGCGGACAAGGTAAGTGATAGTGGTAAATGCATCCTATATAGAAGCAGCAGTGGTTAAATTCTAACAGTTAAAAGATTACATTTTTATCTTGCTGTAATAACAGGAACGGAAGCAGAATGATGTATAATTGTGTGATTTCTATTGTTAGGCATGAAAATGTGACAGCCAGTTTGCACATGCAAAGGTCCTACAAATGGAAATGTTAACAGATTTCCTACAAGTTTCCCAGAAATGGAAATTTTAGCTGAATGAAAGAGCTGGTTTAAATAATATCATTTCCAGACCATATAGCATTCTGGAGCTTAAAGGCTTGGTTTGATGTCTGATGTTAAAGGTTATGTTTTTGTGATGCCTCTTTCTCTAGATGATTGACTTCTTAGTACTCTGTGTTTTCAGACTTTCACCTGTACTTTAGTCCAGACCATGCTTTCAGATCTGAAGCCAACAAATTCATACAGATGGAGAATCGAATGATGGAAGAAAAGATGTCTCATCTGCATTACCAATCATTGTCATATTTCATTTGATAATCTGTCCCTTTAATTTATAGATTAGGTTAATCATGACAGTACTCCACACTACTATGATTAACTCAATGCCACGGCCACATTGGGCAATGGAAGAGAAAATAGTGCGATCAGATGGATCTTGTCAAATTATTTTCTTCTTTATGGTCAAAATCTCATTAGGCCTGGGTGATTCACCAAGAACTGACAAAATTTAAGCCACTTTGATGTATGGTCCCATGTACACTGTAAGTCATGAGACAACATGTTATAATGCACGTTAAAGCATTACAATGGTTAAAGTTGATCATCTGGTTATTATTTAGTAATTATGCTGAAATTACGTCAATTTTTATGGAAATATAAATTTAGTATCATTTGTCATGAACATGGGGAGGGAGGAGAGGGAAGTGGGCAATTGGTGTTTGAGGTAGTATTAATCTGAATTCCTTTCATGCCATTTCTACCTGGAAGCTGGCCAAACTGAGGGCTGAATGGGGAAGTCCATACCACAAAGTCTCAAACAGAGGCTGGTAATCAAAGATTCCAGAGGTCAGTGTGGGGCTGGTGGTGGATGTGGAAGTTGATCGAGCTTATTGTGGGGGGGCGGGGAGGTGAAGGCAGCAGGAGACGACTGAAGATGATGGGAAGAGATATCTGATTGTGGGGGGAGGTACATCACACCAGATTTATCGCATACCGTTGGAAAGGCTCACTGCTTCTCCTAGGTGTTGCTGTACATCTAATGGCTCTGGTGTTCCCTTAGCAACAGATACTTTCTCATTTTGGAAGTGTTAAATCTAAATCACTCAAAAATCTGACACATTATGCCTCATATACATAAAATAATCATTTACCATTGTGGATTAGCAAACTCATTCTAAAATGGAGTCTGACACACTTATGGTGGATTAGGTTCCCTCTTTTAACAAGACAACCTTCTCCCCCACCCCACCTCACACTGCGCCACTTCAGATTCAGATTTATTTATTAATCTACATGTGCATTGAAACATAGAGTGGACTGTGTTGTTTGTGTTAACAACCAACACAGCCTAAAGATGTAATGCAGGCAGATCCTTATCCAGAGCAGTTAAAATACCATTCCCCCCACCCCTCTTGGGTCACAGTTATTTTCCTGGCTTTATTATCAAGGCAATATATCTGCAGATCTTCAGACATAAGGGATTAAAATATTAATTTATGAGAACATTCCTTATGGTTTGCTTATGTTCCTTTCATGTTAGAAGGTCGATTGGTGAAGTAATCACTGTTTGCAACTGCTTAATGAACTTGTCAAGACGAGTACAGGGAAAACACCTTCTTTGCTGGGAATATGCATCACAGATGTATAACAATCTTGGAGTCAGAACAAGGAGATTAAGGGATGAAATAGGTCAGTAATATTTCATTCAAACAATGAAGGAAAGCTGTTCTTTTCCCCCAGAAGACTTGTAGTGCTAGGTCGGATGAATTTTTTAAGACTGAAATTTTCATTGTTTAGGGTATCCAGGAAGATGATAGGACGGATGTGTTGTTGGACAGACCAGCCATAGAAGTGACAGGCGGAATAGGTTGGAGCACCTGGACAACCTGTTCCTTCCTTGTATTTTATCAATTATTTTTTTTTCTTTATCAGAAGCTTGGCTCTACTTAAACCTCCTTTGAAAACAAAGTTGCCCCCACTGACCCACAGCAAGGCTTAAGTAATGTAGAGATATGGGCGAACAAAAGGCAGGGTTTCATGCATGCATGAGGCATTGACCAGCTCTGAATTGTCAGGCCTCCGGCACTGGCAGCAGCACCATGGTGTCTGAGACACAGGTGTTAATTTTCTACTGATCGTCGCAGATGAGAATCAGCTAAATTAATCACATGGCTGCAGTGAGAGGTCAAAAGTGGGGTACATTGTGATTGGTGGCTCCTCAAATTTCATCATCATTTATAAGTCAGATGTATGTTGAAGAATTCACCATTAGCTCAGCTGGATGGATTAAGAGGCACATAATGAAGCTCCTTACCATCCAGCGGAGTGCCGATGAGTTGGTGACCCCAGATGCTGCAATCAACATCCATCTATTCCTGCACTGTCATTCTGTGTCTGCTTTATTTACACTCCAGGATACATTGCAATAACTCACCAGAGTTACTCCAATGACAGCTTCACCCCTCTAGAGAAGCAGGTTCATCAAAGACTATAATGTTCGTCTGCAGGTCCTTTGCTTGGACAATTACCACTGCTTCATCAATCTTCAGCCAATATCTTGGAATTCCCTAACTTATAGAACCAGGAACCCATGGACAACAGCAGCTTGAGCTACCATCCCGTCAGTCCAAATATCAAAGGTAACCAAGCACTGTCGCAAGAGCAATATTTTGCTCTCCAGTTACAGTTTCTCCCAGCTCTTAGGGTGCAGTATAATTGAAGGTGGTTTATCTGAGTCAATATTTTTATGCTCCCTGAATTATCTTATTATAAAGGTATCAAAATGCTTAGACATTTTAAATTAAGAAAATCCCACCTCTGAGCAGAGGGAGACACTTTAGCATTAATTTTGGGAGCCTGAAATAGGAAAAGTGCATTTTATTACAACATTTCTAAGGCTTTTTATGGCTTTGGTCATGGCATATTTGGGGTATTATGAGCAATTTTGAGTCTCATATATAAGAAACGAGAGGGTCCAGAGGAGGATTATGAGAATGATCCTAGGAATGAAAGGGTTAATGTAGAAGGAGTAAGATGACTTTAGGATTATATTTGCTGGAGCTTAGCGGAATGGGAGGGTGGGGGTGAGATCTGGGATCTCACTGAAAACTGTTGAATATTGAAAGGCCTAGATATAGTGTACGTGGAGAGGACATTTTCAACGGTGGAAGTGTTCTTGGACACAGAGCATAACCTCAAGGTAGAATGACATACCTTTAGAACAGAGATGAGGAGGTATTTCTTTTGCCAAAGGGTGGTGAATTTCTGGAATTCATTGCCAATTCATTCGGTATATTTAAAGGAGATGTTGATAGGTTCTTGATTAGTAAGCTTGTCAAAGTTTACAGATAGAAGGCAGGGAATGCGATTGAAGGGGAAACTAAGTCAGCCTTGACAGAATGACGGAGAAAACTCAATGGACCAAATAGCCTGATTCTGCTTCCATGTCTTAAGTCCCATAGTTAGGTTAGGCTAAAATGGGGCTGGACATAACTACCCTGAGCTGTAACAGATGTCTCTTAATGTTCAGTGCTTGAAAGAGGAAAACCTGTCAATGTCTAATTCCTATCACAGGAGTCCTGCTGGAAAGATGTGCACAGGATTAGGTTTGACTACAGTGTCCCAGAAGATCAACTCACTCGCTAATATTGACTGCCCAGGCAAGTAACGAATTGGCAGCTTGGATGAGATGCCAAAGGATCACTATTGTAGAACTGTTCTCTCATGCATGTTGCTGCATTAAGGTCAAAAGAAATTATAGGAAGCATTCAGGGAGGAAATTGAGCTAAAGGAAGGATTGGAAAATGAGAAATATGCTGACGTTTGCAAGGAAACATTCAGAACAATAATTCAAGACATTTTCTGGTGACTATTTTAGCAAAGTTACAGCTGTTAAATGGACTCTGGTTTTACAAAGAAAAGCACTTGCTGTTTTCACTGCTATGTCAAGAACACTGAAGTCAAAAAGAGACACGATTTCATGGCTTAATAGTTCGCACAGTAATATGAATGTGGACTGCAGTAAGGGTAACCTAGTTGAGCTGCATTGGCTCAAATGATTCAATTAGGCTGGCTGTCCCTATTTGTCACAGCTCAACTCGTTTTAAAATTACCTTGTAGAAGCAATACATGCTGCAGCATAAAACAGAAATGCACATGTATTATAAATGGGACTTAAAGACGAAGCAGAAGTGCTTTTAAAATATTGTATTGGCAATCTCTGACTTTATCTCTAAATGACATGAGAGAATCTGTATTTGCCTGAAACTTGCCACAAAAGAAATTCATATAAATCCATTGCATTGGCGTAAAGGAACTGGATTATTAAACCGGCACCAGTGTCATCACAAAACTCAAAAGAAGTTGGAAACTATTTAGATAAAATCAGATCCTAAAATGCATTGTGGGGAGCTTACAAGGGATTTTTTTGCTGTTGTCATAAAACTGGATTAGCTCTTTTATGATATTGATAAGCTTCTCTGAATGATGACATCTTTCTTACTTACTGCATATTATGCCACTATCTCTGTCTGTCTGGAACTAATTTTGAACTTGGTGTTGGCAGTATTCAGGGCTTCCTTCATTGTGCCTGTAGCTTCTTTCAGTTTTCATGACTGTCAGGCATGCAAGTGCTGGGTGGAGACTCAGGAATAGCATACAGATGTAGAAGGATTCTTCATTGATGTTACTGTGACAGGTTTTGGGTGTTTGATGCTCCAGATTCCATCATCTGCCATCTCTAATTGCTCCAGATACCACCATTCTCAGTCGTTACCTGAAACACTGGCTGTCCATTTCCCTCCTTAGATGCTTGACTTGCTGAGCTCTTTGAACTTTTTGTGTGTTGCTCCAGGTTCCAGCATCTGCAACTCTTCTGTCTCCAAAGCTTAAGAAATGTTGTAGAGGGAATAAAGAGGGCTACCATTTTCCTATTGCCTATATTGTGGTTTCCACCAAAACCAAATTCACAGCTCTACTTCTATTTCTAGTGAGGTGGTCTTAAAATGAACATAAAACTTAAATAATACATATACTGAACAAATGTACCGTATATGCTGTTTGTAAGATTTTGATTCATTAAATATACAGCTTGATGAAGCTTGCAATTTTTTGGTATGATCTTTAACATTTTAGAATGTTCCAGTAGGATTTTGTTGGATTAATTCTAAGGGATTTCATATTGCCATCAAATTGCAAGTATACCATTCTAAGTGACAGTGTTCTCCTGTGTATATAATGATTCATTTATTTCCAAGTTTTGTAGAGAGGCTGTCAGTAGAATAAGGATGTGTTTTGTTTAGAAAAGATGTCTATCGAGTGATTGTACTCACAATGAGTTGCATCATGTAACCAAGTCTAAACTGCTAATGAAAGCCATACCTTGGAGGAACCTAGTAATCTTTAGAAATCCATGTGCTCTTATTCAGGGATTCAGGGTCCAAGAAGGTAGTTCACCACTGCCATCTCAAGAGAAATGAGGGATAGACAATTAAATGCTGACTCTGCCTGAGAAGCATATATTTGGAAATGAATTTTAAAAAAAGGCAAACATGTAACAGTTGTGACCACTATTTAATATCCTGTAGAAAACAAACAACTTGCTATCATCACCTGAATTTGAAAGAATTAGAAGGAGTAGGAACAGCCCATCCATGTTAGTTTTCAACAATGTTGTATGAGGCTGGAATTCCTCCATTGCCAATTGCTGAAATTGGTACCAGCTTCTACACTGATCTTGACATTATGAATTTTGATGCTATTGCCTTGGAATCTCTGCCATAACTGCAAAGCAAAATAAGCAGAAAGCAGTAGATGTAGCTGGACAGTAGTGGACAGTCCTAACACTTGCTGTTTGTGGGGCCTTCTGTTTAATCAGATGACTTTGCAACAGAGGCTACATTTTAAGATATACTGAACCAGGCTGTGAAGTACATTATGAACTCCCAAAGTTATAAAGAAAATGCTTAACAAAAATAGACAGTAACTATGGATGGAGGAACAGAGTTAATATTTCTGGTCAAAATTACTGTGTCAGAACTGGAAACATGAGAAAACAAATGAATTAAAATTGTATGAAGTTTGGGAAGAGATAAATTGGAATGAAGATAATGAAGTACACATTGCCATGGCAACAGAAGATTGGTGGAGGCAGCTGACTGATAGATTGACCAGGACAGTTAAAAAGAGAAAACAAGCAAAGGAAGATGTAAAAACGGTGAAATGGAGGTAAGATCTCTAGTTAATGCCCTGCAGAATAGCTAATGACAGGGAAGAGTATAAAGCTGAGTTACCGCTAGTGATAGATAACTTACAGGAAAAATGTCTACACACTGGCAAAAGGACAGGTGTTGCATCTCCTGCAGTTGCATGAGAAAGGACTCAGATCATGGATGTGTTGGTGGAGTCGGAAGAGCAGAACAGGGAATTGCGAAGGGAACTTAAGAATGTTTCAAGGGAAAGACATGTATGGTGATGTAATCTCATTGAAATGGCACAAATTGCAAGAAATGACCTTTGTACATGGAGAATGGTAAGGTAGAAGTGTTGTCTAGAGGAACTCTAGCCTTGTTCTCTCTGTGAGGGGAGAAGTTGAGAGAAAATATGATGGCAGAATATAACATTAATTCAAATATGATGGCAGAATATAACATTAATGGCAAGACTCTTGGCAATGTGGAAGATCAGAGGGATCTTGGGGTCCGAGTCCATAGGACACTCAAAGCTGCTACTCACGTTGACTCTGTGGTTAAGAAGGCATATGGAGCATTGGCCTTCATCAATCGTGGGATTGAGTTTAAGAGCAGAGAGGTAATGTTGCAGCTATATAGGACCCTGGTCAGACCCCACTTGGAGTACTGTGCTCATCTCTGGTCGCCTCACTACAGGAAGAACATGGAAACTATAGAAAGGGTGCAGAGGAAATTTACAAGGATGTTGCCTGGATTGGGGAGCATGCCTTACAAGAATAGGTTGAGTGAACTTGGCCTTTTCTCCTGGAGTGACGGAGGATGAGAGGTGACCTGATAGAGGTGTATGAGATGATGAGAGGCATTGATCGTGTGGATAGTCAGAGGCTTTTTCCCAGGGTGGAAATGAGAGGGCATAGTTTTAACGTGCTTGGAAGTAGGTACAGAGGAGTTGTCAGGGGTAAGTTTTCTACACAGTGAGTGGTGAGTGTGTGAAATAGGTTCCCGGCAGCAATGGTGGAGGTGAAAACGATAGGGTCTTTTAAGAGATTCCTGGATGGATACATGGAGCTTAGAAAAATAGAGGGCTATGGGTAAGCCTAGTAGTTCTAGGGTAAGGACATGTCCAGCACAGCTTTGTGGGCTGAAGGGCCTGTATTGTGCTGTAGGTTTTCTATGTTTTCTAAAATTTGTGGGAAATAGATTCAGCTAGGGGAGTGTCAGTTGGAGTTGACAGGGAGTTCCACTTTAATTCTCCTTCCTACTTCCACTCTCACCTGATTGTCTGGGGTCTCCAATACTATTCCATGAGGCCCAATATAATCTTGAGGAACAACACTTTACTTCCCATCTTGACGTACTGGAGCCCTCAGGACATCATCAAATTCAACAGTTTCAGGTAACTCACTTTTTAGATTTATATCAGAACTGGATAGTTCTGTTGTATAACATCCTTCAGTAATATTCACTTAATTTTCTTCTCTTCACTAAGTTCAGTAGAACCCCGACCTGCATTTCATAGCCTTCTATGTTTTTTTAAAATTTTCTCTTTTTGTGATTGAAGTGGTGTGTGGCAAAGTGGTTAGGGCTCACAATCTGAAGGTTGTGGGTTCGAATCTCGGCCAAGACAGCGTGTTGTGTCTTTAAGCAAGGCACTTAACCACACACTGCTCCAGTCCACCCAGCTGAAAATGGGTACTGGCAAATGCTGGGGGTTAACCTCACGATAGACTGGTGTCCTAACAGGTGGGGAGTCTTGTACTCTCAGTCACTTCACGCCACAGAAACCAGCATAAGCACCAGCCTGATGGGTCACGAGGCTCGGGACAGACTTTAACTTTTTTGTGATTGCCACCAGACTGTCTACCAGACAGCCTCATCACCAGTGTATCAACCATAGCCTCATCAAATTAGAGATGTTTTCTTCAACCTGCCCTTCGCTCCTCTACCCACCTTGTACCTTAAGACCCATCTTGTTTTTCTCTTTTCCAGTTCTAATGGAAAGGCTTTGGCCTTCAAAGTTAAACTCACTTTCTCTTCCCACACATGCTGTCTATCCTGCTGGATGTTTCCAGCATTCCCTGTTTTGATTTTCAGATTTCCAGCCTGTACAGTTTCAGATTTTTATTCAGAATGTGAATGTGAAGTTCTTTCTTTTATACTTAAAGTGCTGCGTGTCATTTGTGAAATCATCTCCCCGCTGACCTAGAAATTCAATCACACATTTTGCTGCTATAAAAATAGCATGTAAACAACCAAGTATCATGCAGTACATGTTTGCCCAATCAAATATAGTTTCTACCAAGTTGGGAACCTCCATACAGATTCTATGTACAGTATGTGCCAGAATAAGAGCTTCACTATCATATATAAACCTAAATTTCATTGTAGATCCAGTCTTCAAAATTAGTATGTCTCATGTTTGATTCTCTGCAGGGTCAACTTGCTCATTCAGACATGACACTGACTCATTGAAAGATTTCAGCTTTAATATATAAAGGATTCATAGTTCCATAGACCAAACTGACCTTTTATTTTTTGTTTTTGGCTTTTCCTTTGCTTTCTAAGACTGACTTCTGATATTAACACTTTGTTGCTTCTGTGTTGCTTTGATCTGTTGAGTCAGTAACTAGTGCGGGAGGAAGGGGAGTAGCTATGATTAGGAGAGAGCTGTAAGGAGGGAGGAGGGTACCTCGGGGGCTGATCATGCACATGGTTTAAATTCTGTTATCTGGACTGCATTGAGGAACAAAGCCTCAGATGAGTCCATGAGGGAGGCTGCCACTGAGTCTAGTTATTTGCTGCAGCCCCACTGAAGACAGAACCATGGCCGAGACAACCCTGTCACTGTGCCCTTTAACATTTCTGCAAAGGGCTCCTTTCAAGCTGCAGAGGGTGTCATCAATGTCAATTCCAGTTTTCAGTCAGTCATTTTATCAGGGATCTCACTAAGGCTGTCTTTGGCAGGAAGTCTGCCTAATTCCCCCCTCCCCACTGTGATGCACTGCAATCACCCCATGTTGCCAGGAGTGCTCCACTCAAGCACCTTGACATCTTTTTCAAAGGAGAACAATCTCAGAACGCCTGCTTCATTTCTGAGACCTGACTGCATCAATACCCGCCTGCCCCCAGTTTCCTGGCAGCGGTCACAATTCTTTCATCCAGTGCTCCTTCCCTATGCTGTCTTTATTCCAATCAGAAAGTTGTGTCACAGCTCCATGGTGCTGGCCTCCTCAGGCAGGGCTGATATTGCTTGTCGTAAACCCTGGCACAGCTGCAGAGCTGCTCTACAAGCAGAAACTTTGGGCAGGCTGCCTGGCTACTCAAGAAATGCTTTCACTGTCGGCCCTTACCATGCATCCTTGAACAGGAATGCAGGTTTGTCTTCATCTACTACATGCAACATAAATTTGAGCTAATGAGGGGCTGTGCCCTTATCACGTGAGCAGCAAGAAGACACCAGCAGGCACTTTGGGCAGAATGTGGACGCTGTGTTGACTACCACTCGCTCCAGGTGCAGGTCTTAGAGGAAGTGCATCCAAGGGCTCGTTGAGTGACCCACCCCTTCCATTCCTAACAGTGAATAATCCATTGTACCTAGAAATTCTGCCTTTGGAATTCTCTTGCCCAATTTCAGTCTGGCTTGTGGCTTGTGGGTACATATATTAACAAAAGCATGGCAACCAGAATTAAAAGTAATCAAGAAATACTTAGCTGGCCGGTGCTGTAGTGGCATCTGCACTGCACTTCGAGACGAATGGTCCCAAGTTCGAACCCAGCCGGCTCCTTGTATGCTTTCCATCTGTGCGGGGTTGAGCATCAAACAAGCGACACAGCCTCGTAGAAGAACAGACAAATGCTAAAGGAATGGCAAGGTTGTTGCCTGATGCACCACAATGCGCAGAGAGGAACAACAAAAACCCTTACTCTGTGATTCTAATCTAACTTCATTCAACAGGTTATCGAAATAATTATGAATCATTCATATGTAAATACTTTGATCACGCTTTGAGCTTGTAGGCATTTCTTTCTACATGTACATTGCACATTCCCATAGGCTAACAAATAGGAAGCGGAAGGTGGATGCACCTCCCCTGGAGATACTCTCGGTGCCTTTGTTGGGTAACTTTCAGAAATTCTACACTTTCAGGACATGGTTACATGCTCAGAGTAGGTTATAGGTAGTTTGAGGTTGAAGAGAATAGACTGAATAGACATCTTTGTGTGAAGCTGCTGGAGAGGTCCTCAGTGAATATTTTTAATGTGGAGGAAGTTGTGAAGACTTCTGAATATGAATTAATTGGGATGTCTTGTCGATGGTTCATATTACAGAAGAGGAGATGCTAGATGGTGTAAAAAGTATTAAAGCAGATAAATATTTGGTCCTTGGTCAAGCATATCCAGGATCATTGTGGGCATCTAGAGAAACAAATTGTGGCTGCCCTGGCCGACGTATATTCATCATTAGACCACAAGACCATAAGATATAGGAGCAGAATTAGGCCATTTGGCCCATTGATTCTGCTCCGTCATTTCAACATGGCTGATCCAATTGTCAGCCCCAGTCTCCTGCCTTCTCCCCGATTCCTTTCATGCTCTGACCAGTCAAGAATCTATCAATCTATGCCTTAAATATACACAAAGACTTGGCCTCCACAGATGCCTGTGGCAAAGAATTCCACAGATTCACCGCTCTGTTAGGAATAGGTCCAATGTTGGTAAACTGGAGGGGGACCAAGAATGGTTGCAAAGTAAACCCTAGGAACTATAGACCAACGAGCCTAACATCTGACCGTTAAGTTACTGAGAGCATTCTAAGAAATAAGACATGCAAACATTTGGATAGGCAGGGGTTGATTAGGAATAAACAGCATGGCTATATGTGTGGGGGAACCTGCCCCACAAATTTGACTGAGTTTTGAAAAGAAGAAACCAAGAAGGTCAATGAGGAGGGTAACGGTTGAAATCCACAGGGACTTCAGTAAGACCTTTGATAAGGTTTTGCATAGTAGGCTACCATGGAAAATTAGATTGCCTGGGATCCAAGAAGAGCTGGCTAACTGGATACACAATTGACTTGATAGGAAGCAGATTGTGATGGTGGGAGGTTGTCTTTTGGATGAAAGCCCCGTGGCTAGGTGCAATTCCCCAGAGGTCAGTACTAGGCCCATTGCTATTTGAAATCTATATCAATGATTGAAAGGGGAATGTACAAGTTAGTAAGTCTGCAAATGACAGTGAATTAGGTGGTATCGTAGGCAGTGAAGAAGGTTATCAGGAGTTACAGAGGGATCTTGGTCAGCTGGGGAAGTTGACAGAGGAATGTCAAATGAATTTTAATTTGGATCAATGCAAGGTGTTGCACTTTGGAAAGACAAGTGAAGGTACGATTTCACAGTGAACAGTCAGGCCCTGCGGGAGTGTTGCAGAACAGAGGGACCGAGGAGTAAAAGTATGTGTTGTGGGTAGACAGCGTGGTGAAGAAGGCTTTTGACATGCTGGCCTTCATCAGTCAGGAAACTCAGTATAGAATGTGTAAGGCATTGGTGTGGCTGCACTTGGAATATTATGTTCTGTTCTGGTCCCCCTGTTATAAGAACAAAGTCCTTAAGATGGGAAGAGTGCAGAGGAGATTTATAAGGATGTTTCTGGGACTCAAAAGACTCAGTTATAGAGAGAGTTCAAGCAGGTTGAAACTTTACTTATTGGAGTGTAGGAGAAGGATGGGTAATGGTGCAGAGGTGAATAAGATCACGAGGGGCAAAGGCAGAGTGAGTGCATACAGTCTTTCTCACAGGGTTGGGGAATCAAGAACTTGAGGACAAGTTGAGGATAAGAGAAGAGAGATGTAGAAACCTGAGGGGCAATATTTTCACCCAGAGGGTGGTCCATATAAGGAATGAGCTGCCAGAAGAAGTGGCTGAGGCAGATATGTTAAACAGCATTTATAAAACACTTGGGCAGGTACGTGGGTAGAAAAGATTAAGATGAATATAGGCCAATCAAGGGAAAGTGGAACTAGCTTAGATGGGTATCTAGGAAATTATTACATTAAGAGGCCACAAATCCTACGGACCTGATAGCTTGGATCTCTTTTGTTTTGAAGAGCAATGGTTTAGTACATGGAGTGCTATACAGGAGGGTAGGGTTAGACTAATCTTTCTGTAGGTTAAAGGATCGGAACAACATCATGAGCCAAAGGGCTTGTACTGAATTGTACTGTTCCATGTTTTACGTTCTATCCCGAAGAAGTTGTGGATCCAGTAAGGTCAGCAGCAATTCCCTTACACTTCCTCTAGTTTAATAAACTCAGAGCCAGAATCAGGTTTACTATCACCAGCAAGTGTTATGAAATTTGTTAACTTAGCAGCAGCAGTTCAATGCAATACATAATATAGAAAAGAAAAATAAACAAGTAAATCAATTACAGTATATGTATACTGAATAAATTAAAAATTGTGCAAAAACAGAAATAATATATATTAAAAAAGTGAGGTAGTGTTCACAAGTTTAATGTCCATTTAGGAGTCAAATGGTAGAGAAGTTGTTCTTGAATCGCTGAGTGTGTGCCTTCAAGCTTCTGTACCTCCTACCTGATAGTAACAATGAGAAAAGGGCATACCCGGGGTGCTGTGGGTCCATAATCATGAACGCTGCCTTTCTCAGACACCGCTCCTTGAAGATGTCCTGGGTACTTTGTAGGCTAGTACCCAAGATGGAGCCAACTAAATTTACGACCCTCTGCATCTTCTTTCGGTTCTGTGCAGTAGCCCCTCTATACCAGACAGTGATGCAGCCTGTCAGAATACTCTCCATGGTACACCTATAGAAGGTTTTGAGTATTTTTGTTGGCATACCAAACCTCTTCAAACTCCTAGTGAAGTATACTCACTGTGTTGCTTTCTTTATAGCTGCATCAATATGTTGGGACCAGGTTAGGTCCTCAGTGATCTTGACACCCAGGAAGTTGAAACTGCTCACTCTCTCCACTTCTGATCCCTCTATGACAATTAGTATGTGTTCCTTCGTCTTACCCTTCCTGAAGTCCACAATCAGCTCTTTTGTCTTACTGACATTGAGTACAAGGTTGTTTCTGTGACACCATTCCACTAGTTGGCATATCTCGCTCCTGTATGCCCTCTTGACTCCATCTCAGATTCTACCAACAATGGTTGTATCATCAGCAAATTTATAAATGGTATTTGAGCTACGCCTAGCCACACAGTCATGGGTATAGAGAGAGCAGAGCAGTGGACTAAGCACACACCTCTGTAGTGCACCATTGTTGATCGTCAGCGAGGAGGAGGTATTATCACCAATCTGCTCAGATTCTGGTCTTCCGGTTAGGAAGTTGAGGATCCAATTGCAGAGGGTGGTACATAAGCCCAGGTTCTGTAGCTTATCAATCAGGGTTGTGGGAATGATGGTGTTAAATGCTGAGCTATATTCAATGAATGGCATCCTGACATAGGTGTTTGTATTGTCCATGTGAGTGGTCTAAAGCCATGTGAAGAGCCATTGAGATTGTGTCTGTTGTTGACCTATTGTGGCAATAGGCAAATTGCAGTGGGTTTGGTATTCAAAAAAAATGACCTGTAAACTGGGGAAGTCAAATACATGCCCGATGCTGGCCTCTCAGGTCTGAGTCATAGAAACATAGAAAATAGAAAATAGGTGCAGGAGTAGGCCATTCGGCCCTTCGAGCCTGCACCACCATTCAGTATGATCATGGCTGATCATCCAACTCAGAACCCTGTACCTGCCTTCTCTCCATACCCCCGATCCCTTTAGCCACAAGGGCCATAGTTAACTCCCTCTTAAATATAGCCAATGAACTGGCCTCAACTGTTTCCTGTGGCAGAGAATTCCATAGATTCACCATTCTCTGTGTGAAGAAGTTTTTCCTCATCTCGGTCCTAAAAGGCTTCCCCTTTATCCTTAAACTGTGACCCCTCGTTCTGGACTTCCCCAACATCGGGAACAATCTTCCTGCGTCTAGCCTGTCTAATCCCGTTAGGATTTTATATGTTTCAATAAGATCCCCCCTCAATCTTCTAAATTCCAGCGAGTATAAGCCTAGTCGATCCAGTCTTTCATCATATGGAAGTCCTGCCATCCCAGGAATCAATCTGGTGAACTTTCTTTGTACTCCCTCTATGGCAAGAATGTCTTTCCTCAGATTACGGGACCAAAACTGCACGCAATCATCAAACGTCATCATCAAATACATCATGCAAATACATGGTTTGCTTTGCAGAAAAACTCAGTTCAGTTGGCAAGTATGACCTTGAGCTTGCAATTAATTGTCATTTAATCCTCTGTCCCAGTCCCACTCTGATCTTTCTGCCTTTGACCCCTTACAAGGCTTCAATGAAGTTCAATGTGAGCTTGAGGAATAACACCACATCTACTCTTTAGGCACAGACCAATCCTCTGCGCTTCAACAATAAATTCAATACTTTCAGATAATTATCTATCCCAGTCTTATAACTCCAGCATTGTTTATTTGTGCCTTCTCCTCCACTGGCATTTCAGATTTCATTTAGCTCAACGTTTTCCAGATATAACCGGAAGATCCTCTTTCAGCTGACTCCATTGCATTGTTCAATCTCCTGTGGTCTCAGTCTGTCTTACAGACCCTTCCTTTAATTCTCCCTGTTCCTCCTCACTTTTTCTGTCATTTCAATCTTGTTTGATTTATAAATTTTTCCAGATCTGTCAAAAATTAATTGATTTGAAAGATTAATACTCATTTCTTTGCAAATGGTGCACAATCCACTGAATATTTTCTAGTTTTATTTTAGATGTATAGATTTTGCAAATTTTTGCTTTTCTAGTACTGTAAAATGTGAAAACATGCAGCTTAATTTCTCTCAAATTTAACGGACAGTGACAACAAACTGAAGTCATCTAATGTTTTGAAATAGGCTTTAGCGTTCAGCTTTAATATGAACTGCAGAAATTTGCTGGGATATAAAACTCTTCATTTCCAGAGGGCAAATGACTATATTTGATGAACTTGCAGACATTACAAAGAACCCCCCAGGGCACTCAGCAGTGTTCTGGTACTTGAGCCAGAATCCTAGCCTCACAAGAGTACCTTCTGCTGCTTCAGATCTGACTTTATTTCACTGTGCTGTCCAGCTGGACCTGTTACATCTAAGACAGCCAAATAAGTTGGGCCATAGAATCAAGGCAATTGGGAATGAGATTATATATTAAACTAGCAAACATTGCCCCACTTTAATTGTAAGTGAGAATGAAACCACTGTTCACTGCAAAGGAATTCTTTATGTATTTCAAGGTACAGTGAACAGAGATCCATATTGAAAATAAGCAAAATCAATAAACTGGGGCAAATCACATGCACTGTTGCTATACTTGTTGACTCATCACTTTATTAAATAGACATAAATACCACAAGTTTCTTTGGCGGTGTCTCTGAATTTCTGTTACCAATTTTCCATTAGAATGGTGGACTTTTTGCTTAAGACTTTATCTTAAGGCACACCACTGATCTTATGCTAAAATCAGGTTGAAGCACCGTAGCTGGAAATGAAAATCAAAAATAGAATATGCTGGAAATGTTGGAGGGTGTTATTCTTCAGAAGTGAATCTATTCTCTTTCAGGTTCTTACTGTCATAATGGCGATGATCCTTCCTGGACAACCTGGGTAGAATTAAAGGGGCACACATCAAAGTTGCTGGTGAATGCAGCAGGCCGGGCAGCATCTCTAGGAAGAGGTACAGTCTGACGAAGGGTCTCGGCCTGAAACCTCGACTCCACCTCTTCCTAGAGGTGCTGCCTGGCCTGCTGCATTCACCAGCAACTTTGATGTGTGTTGCTTGAATTTCCAGCATCTGCAGAATTCCTCTTGTTTAGAATTAAAGGGGAACATGTTGCGCATCTGCCCCGACACCTCCTCCTTCACTACTGTGCAGGGTCCCAAACAGTCCTACCACGTGAGGCGACACTTCACCTGTGAGTCTGTTGGGGTCATCTACTGTATCCGGTGCTCCCCGGTGTGGCCTCCTGTACATCGGTCAGACCCGATGTAGATTGGGAGACCACTTTGCTGAGCACCTATGTTTCGCCAGAAAAAGCAGGATCTCCTGGTAGCCACCCATTTCAATTCCACTTCCCATTCCCATTCCGTCATGTCAGTCATGGCCTCCTCTACTGCAGCAAAGAAGACACACTCAGGTTGGAGGAACAACACCTTATATTCTGTCTGGGTAGCCTCCAACCTGATGACATGAACATCGATTTCTCTAACTTCCGGTAATTGCCAACCGCGCCCCCCCCCCATCACCATTCCCCATTTCTCCCTATTATCCTCTCTCACCTCATCTCCTTACCTACCCATCATCTCCCTCTGGTGCTCCTCCCCCTTCCCTTTCTTCCATGGTCTTCTGTCCTCGTCTATCAGATTTCCCCTCCTCCAGCCCTTTATCTCTTTCACCAATCAACTTCCCAGCTCTTTACTTCACTCCCTCCCCCCTTCCGGGTTTCACCTATCATCGACTACCTTGTATTTCTTCCTCTCCTCCCTCTGCCTTCTTACTCTGACTTCTCTTCTTCTTTTCTTCCAGTCCTGATGAAGGGTCTCGGTGAGAACCATCAACTGTTTACTCCTTTCCATAGATGCTGCCTGCCCTGCTAAGTTCCTCCATAATTTTGTGAGTGTTTCTTAGAATTAAAGTGCAGCCAGAATTGCTTATCTTTCCATTAAATTAAATGGAAGATAAACCAGGTGTGGTTGTTAAAGAGATGTTCAATGTTCCTTTTTTTATTATGCTCAGCTGTTGCTTTTACTCCCGTGGGCAGAATGCACAGAATTTTCTTTCCATTGAGTCCTTTTTTAATTCTTCCATCCCCTGGATAATCCTGGGTACACCAATGAATAATGCTAACATGCTGGTATCTCTGCCTGCAACCAATTTTCAAGAGAGTATGAACATATATTGCTATTATTAAACTGTAATTGGGTTGATAATTTCTCCTTCCGTGCACATATTCTGGAGAAAGAGAAGTAATCTTGATTGTTTCTTCTTTCTAATCTGAGCAGACCAACTTTAACTCTGTTAAAAAATATCTGGGAATCTCCTCAGAAATTCTCCTAACTGACAGCCATTATATTGGCATAAGATCAGTGGAGTGCCTTGATAAGGTCTAAGGCAAAAAGTCCACTGTTCTAATTTGTAGTCTAGTTACGCAGTCCAGATAAAGACATACAAGCAGAATTGCTGGAAGCACTGGATGGATTTGGTAGGACCTGTGGAGAGAGGGAACAAAGGCAACATTTCATAACAAGGACCTCAAATAAGAAGTTAGAGATTTTATAATCATTTTAAATAATAGTGAATTTTGGAAAATGTGGGTGTAGGAAAGGTAAACTAAATGGTCATGTCTACGGATAAGGATTACACATTTTATTTGAGACCTTCCTACTCTACCTTAATGACCACACAATGATCTATTTCACCACTGAACCTCTGAGAGTTGTAGCAAAGCAAATGTTAAAACATGTAGAATAATATGGACAATGGTTTGTTCAATATTTAATGCATAAACCTCTTGGAATTATATACAGAGGCTTGCAGTTTCATTAGGGGATGCGAACAAATTGCTTCACATGGATTTGTTGTGGCCCTGCCAAAACTAGGTCAAGTTGTGCTCAAATTCCCTGGAATAAAATGGCATATATCTGGATATACGGAGGACATAAGTAAATGTAACCATCAAGTTCTAAGGATAAATGTAGAGAAATTAAATTTTACTGTGTTTTTTTAACATGGCAATTGCATCCTGCATTTAAATGCTATTTCAAAGCACCAAACCGATCATATCTGTGGTATCTGTACAAAAGCCTCCAAATCCACAAGTAGGATAAGTCAACCAGTGCCAGTGACTTCATCCACACCGACATCCATGGCCATGAGGTCTTAATTACACTCAGTAGGCTCTGTTGGGTAGGCTGCATCATTTGCATGCTTGATACCAGAATCCCACATGGACACTTTGACCCTCAGCTGTTCTCTGGCAGGAAATTACCAGATGGACAAAGGAATTGATTAAACAAAGCCTCTTTGATATAACATAGCATCTTCTCCATCTCCTGGCAATTTTTGCTCAAAATGGAGAAGGAACACTTTGCTTGTCATTGAGAACCTTGACTGCCTTTGTTAGGAGCACACAGAATCCAAGCAACAACAGTCAAAGAAGCTGATCTCTCCACAAGTACACAACTCCTGCTCAACCTGTGTTTGTCGGCCACTTCACAATCTATTCACTGGAGCAGACGCGGGTCTAAGCAATAGGATTTATAACAATAGCAATCTGTCATCTCCATATGGCACTCAAATGTACCGTCAATGTAATATTCCCTCTGTTCCAAGACTGGATATTGATCAGCTGATTAGCTGGACTGGCCATACAAATACTACAGTAATAACCCAGTTGCTGGAGATCTGATAGCAAGTGATTTAAGCAATGTTGGACACATTGCAATAGAGCATAACATCCTTGTACTGGAAATTCAGCAACATTTTAGACCCTGCCATTGTTTGACTCTCCAGCCTTGTGTGATGCCACGCTGATCTAGAGTTGTTTCAAGTGCCCAGGTACCTGTGAGCCGATGAACATGTTACTTCAGGGTCTATTGCTGGAAAATTCAGCAATGCATGAAGCCCAAGTCACCACGTGCATACAGACAGGGCTTGCATGCGCAAGGCCCTTCTGTTGAAAATTCTGCGTGGCAGGGGAAATCAAGTAAATCAGCTGCTGGGATGAATCTCGGGGTTTGCAAAGAGAGAAGCTCCGGGATGGATGGAGTGATGCAGGTGATAACAGAGGTTGGGTCAAATTAAATGATCAGGTCTTCAAGTTCAGTAGCATACTGAGCTTGCTTTAATGGGTGGGTTGATGTTTGTGAGGTGAGTTAGTGGTGGCGGGGCTGTCAGAGATGGAAGTTAGGTATGATTGGGTGAATTAGTGGCCTATAGAAGGGCAAGTGATTACTCTTCACAGAATCATTAGATATTCCCATGATGATGTTTTTAAGATGAAAACATTTAGCCCATAAGACCATAAGACACAGGACCAGAATCAGGCCATTTGTTATCCCCCTCAACCCCATTCAATTTGACGGAATATAGGGAGAAAGCAGAGACAGATTACAGAATTGAATGATGGAGCAGCTTGAAAGGCCAATTGCCCTTCTCCTCTTCTAGCAAGGCTGGCATGTATAATGTGTTAGTGCAACATGTTCAAAAGAGACTATTTAAGAGAGGGTCTTTATATTTTAGTTATGTAGGAGAGGATTTGCATAGCATTCAAATAAATTCAGAGAGAGATGGTAAAACTGAGGCTGTGTAAACAAATTTCAGTGGATTCTGGGGATTCCATTGTCTATACCGCTAAAGCCATATTTTAATCTAAGTAAATATGTTGCTTTCTCAAGTACCATATGCTGCAGAGAAATGGGACATAAGTATAGAATGAGATCCTTATCTACCTATGAAACAGTAATACACATTGTTGCTGCATTTAACAAGGCACCAGCTGGTCAATTTTCATGGCTGGTTTTGTCAAATTTCAATCTTTGCATATCAGTGTGATTATTATTTCTTGGCATGTGTGCATAACATAAATAATTTTATGAACAAAACCAAAGTGTGGTCCTGTAACCACCAGCAATACTTACACCAATACACACCTTGCTAATTTGGTCATTTTGACAATTTGTTCTTGATATCTGAATATGCGCTCTGACCAAAAATGAAGCAGTGAATCTGGCACTTCTCCACATAATAGGAAATGAAATGAAATTCTCAGAGTATGCAAATAAAAAGCCATTCTAATTGTCAGCTCCTAAGTGGACTCATTCCATTCAATAGTAATAGAGTGAGGTCATTCCACACTTCCCCTCTCTTTACAATTTAAACTCCTAATCTGTGTTTTAATTTTAGAACAGTGCACATATGCTTAATTTTTTTTAACAGTATGGTTCCATCTGAGAAAATGTTAACATTAAATAGAAAGCAATTCAGAAAAATTGGAGTGAATTTGCAGTGTTAGATATTTCATTAAATTTGCTTCCTCATTATCAAATGAGAAATGATAATTTTGAACTTGGGCTGTATTCTGAAGATTCATTCCACTCGCATTTTGTGACTTGGGCACCAAAACTTAAGTTGCTTAGGTTTACTTTTTCTTTCTGTGCATAAAGCTCCAATGATAACCAGTGTGGGGTATATAAAAATTTAATTTGGTAAGAATATTCATAGTCATTTTGAAATGAATTAAATATATTTAAAAGGGAAGTTATTACAATGTGTTAACTGCTAATGCTGCCAAGAAGCTGAAACTTTTTTGGAGTATTTATTGATTGATAAAGGAAATAGTGGCAGGAGTGTGTGAAGTAAATCAGTGGTAAAATTTAAAGGGCATAATTATCAATGAATGCCTACCTGATTATTTGCAACGTCCAGAAGTTGTTCGCATTTGAGTGTGAATTGGAAGCTACTCCTTCCATCTTCTGTGATGCCACATACATCAATGTTTTTGAGAAGGACACACCATTTAAATAGCCATTCCCTGTTATCCCTTCAGCTTACCAGGTCATTTATCCAGGAAGCATAAAGTTGGCAGACGAAAAATGTGACCAGGTTTTTGATGGTTTATTGGATATAACTAATTTGATGTGTTTGTATTTCAGTGTAATCTTGCACTGAAGTAAAGACAAGCAGAAGGCTTTTGCTTCCACAGGTAACCCTGGTGCAGCAAAACTATCTGCATAATGCGGTGCTCACCATGCCAAAACAAAATTTGGATCTTGTCCAGCACTTCATTGGAAAGTAATGGTTTTCACTGAACTGAGTTATGACCAGCTGTTTACAGACAGTCTGTGACATACTGATAGAGCATAACACCGTATGTTGCTTTCCAAATCAAATGATACGAGAAGTGTGACAGAGTGGAGAAACATCTGTCATTAGCAATTTTCGGCATGCATCAGTAATTCTGAACAAAATATGGGTAATGAAGTTACCGCAGGAAACTTCAAATACTACTGTCAGTAAAACAAGCCTATAAACTGCCAATTCAAGTAATAGCCTGCAAATTAATTCATTTAGTGTGAGAAAGAAACAAATAAACTCAAGCTATTTGCTTTCAAATATGCTTTGATTTGGTGATCACAAATATTGATGTCAACCAAACAATAGATGAAAGCATTCAGTTTTGTGTTCTGGTTTCTGTATTGCGACCTCGTTATTTTGCATGGTTTTTCCCTAAGGCACTGTATGTGCTAGCAATTTTGCTTTGTAATCCAAAATTATAATTATTGTGTTACATGTCAATAAGATCATTCTTTATTTTAATTGGTGGATATGGTTTCTGCCTGAATACTGATTATTTTTTCCACTTTACTTCATTGCTAAAATGTTCGGCAAAGTGAATCATTATTCGCTATGAAATGAAACACATTTGCTTTTTGGGGACCTCTAAACCACCTTCAACAATGGCGCAGATGTCCAATCTGCAGAAAAGTACTTCCAACTCCTCAGTTCATTCCTGTAACACCCACTCCCCGCCATTTCCACACTCCACCAAATCTTCCCATGCTCGCTATCCTGAGAACATTCCGGGAGTGAGACAAGGATTTAATGATGGTATTTTTGTGATGGGGATTTGGATTTACATGGTCAGATTTTAATTCACGAGTTATGTTCACTGATAATAGAGGAAGCTTTCATTCTATCAGTTTATATCAGATCTTTGTCTGATTCCCACAAAGATTAAAGACCAGAAAAATTATTTCATGTACTATATAGTATACTATTAATGTTATGTTAAGATTGAACGTTAATTTCTCCAGTAGATGCGTCAGGAAAGGTAGAGGAGATTTGACCCAAAACCAGAACAATGGAGACAATTTAGCATTAAACGATATTTTACTAATAAACTGCGAAATAACAGACCACAACAGCCCACAAACCCAAGAGAGAACAAATACTTAACACAACAAAGCAACAAGGTAACTGAAGGCTAGGAGCAACTGGTTGAGGCTGGCTGGTTTGATGGATGAACAAGAACTGTGGATGAGAGCTGGGTTTAAATAGGCTGCAGGTGATGAGTAGAAACAAGTGGCAGGAGACTCCTGTTAGCTGGGTAGAGACTGGGAGGTGCCTGCGTATTCAGACCTGACAGGTATCATCGGCCCCCTCTCATGGCCTTCAGCTGATGGCCCAGGACAATCTGGATAGGTCTGGTGGAATGCCTTGATGAGCGATGGATCAAAGCTGAAACTAGGTGGCACTCAAGACCTCTCCTTTGGGCCATACCCTTCCCAGTCGACCAGGTACTGCACATCCCATCCATGATGATGTGAATCCATCAACCAGTGAATCATGTACACCAGAACACCTTCCACCACCCTGGGTTCCAGAAGTGCAGGTTCAGTTGGGTTGAATGGTCCGAGGTCAATGGGTTTGGGGCAGGTAGGTGTGACCCTGAGGGATGGTGGCAGCTGGAGAGGATAAGAGACGAGATTGATATGATGGGTGATCATGAAGGGACCAATGAAACAAGGTGAGAGCTGGCAGGAGTTGGTGTGAAGGGACAGGTATCGAAGGGACAGCCAGGCACAGTCCCTTGGCAGGGCATTGGCAGAGATTGGCCTGGTGGCAGTAGGCATAGTTGGCAACCAGGAAAGCCCCCTGCTGGCTTTTCCAAGCTTTCCAGCAGCAGTGAATTAGTGGGATGGGACCTCCACTGTTGTCTCCTCCACAGGGAACAATGGGGGTTGACAGCCATGATGCACTTCAAAGGGTAACAAGCTGTATGGCAGAGGAGGTGTTCACACTGAGGGACTGTTCAGCCCAGAGCAGACACCTCTTCATTGTGGAAAGGTTAAAGGCAGAGAAGCATCACAGAAATCTCTAAACTTGCTGTTTGACCATTGGCTTGTGGATGATAGCCAGAGGACAAACTCACTGAGGCGCAAAGGAGGGAGCAGAAAGCTCACCAGAAATGGGAGATGAATTGTGGGCCCCGGTCTGACACAACGTTCTGAGGGAAACCACGGTAGCAAACTACACGTTGGAGAACCAGGCCCGCCATCTCAGCAGCTGAGAGAAATTTAGGGAGGGCGATGAAGTGGGCTGCCTTGGAGAACTGAAATTGTAAGATGCACTGGGACAGGAAGCTGGTAGAGGATCTGACAAAGTGTTTGGGGCTCCGAGGGAGGAGTTTGACTGGTGCAGGATTGCTGTATTGAGACAGAGAGTGGTTAGCAGATGTTTGGGATTATGTGCTCCTGTGTCAGAAGACTTTCTTTAGGCAGGCAAACTCTGCAAGGTCAATCATTGGTTCTCTCATCCTGTTCAGAAATTAAGAATGGCTTGACCCAAAAGCAGAGCAGCAGAGAAGAATCAGCAGTAAACAATATTTTACTAATAAACAGAAAAATAACAAGCCAAGAGGGGCCACAAAACAAGAGAGAACAGATATTTAACATGACAAGGAACAAGGTAACTGATGGCTAGGAGTAACTGGTTGGCGCCAGTTAGCTCGATGGGTGAACAAAGGACTGCGGATGAGAGCTGGGTTTAAATAGGCTGCAGGCGATGAGTGAAAACAAATGGCAAGTGAGTTCTGTTAGTTGGGTGGAGATTGGGAGGTGCCTGCCTGTGCTGGCCTGACAAGATGGTTTTATTTATTTTTATTTAGAAATACAGTGCAGAACAAGTCCTTCTGGCCCAATGAGTGGTACTGCCCAGAAACCCACCATAGCCTAATCACAGGACAATTTGAAAAGATCAATTAACCTACTAACTGATATGTCTTTGGACTGTGGGAGGGAACTGAAGCACCCAGAGGAAACTCATACAGTCATGGGAAGAATGTACAAACTCCTTACAGATGGTGCCAGAATTTTATCTTCCAGCTGTAACAGTGTCACACTAATCGTTATGCTGCCATGTTTTAACATGTGGTTTTGAAGAACAATAGTCACCAATAATAGGGCAGTTGTGAGAGCTGCCCTCATTAAAATAACAAAATTTGAACATTTCTCTAAATCTGCGACATTTAGAATTGAAATTTTCTAGAGTATTGCACACAACATAGAAGCATTGAAAAATACAGGACATGAACAGGCCCTTCACTTTGCTATTTTGTACCCACCATGAGGCCAAATTAAACCAATCCCATCTGCCTACATATGGTCCATATCCCTCTATTATCCACTTGTCCATGTGTCTGCCTAAATGCCTGTAAAACATTGCTATCCTATCTGCTTCTGTCACTTCCCTTGCCAGCTGTCTTTAGGCACATACCTCTGTGTAGAAAACAGTGCCTCCTTGAAACTTCCTTCCTCTCACCTTAAACCAATGCCCTCTACTATCTGACAATTCCACCCTGGGAACTTATGTTAAGGACTATAGATGGTTTTCTAACTTTTCAGTACAGAACAATTCTAACTGCCCTATTATAGAAAAATGTATTGTTCTACTTAGCAGGCAATCTAAAAGAGATATATTTCTGTACTGTCATTTTGTAGGACTAAAATCTAAATTTAGAAAAATAACACGTTTGTTAAAGTTAGAATAATCATAACCTCACCTTGAACTGGAAACTACTTCTGTCATTTTCCCTGCCGCCATGCACACTAATTTGCTTTTGGAGGGACATAATTCAGTTGGCTACAAGGTATCATTTTAAGTAAGTATAAGAGGAAGAACAATCTACATATTTTACACAACAAAACCAATAATTAATTGGGAAATATTATGCCAATGAGAACTGTAACTATTTACTTCCTGGTTTAGATTTTCATGGCGAATCGTTGCCCCCAGTGGACTTCTTTTTATTGGTCCTTTAGAACACATCCTGAATTCTGTGTTTAACAAGAAGACAAATGTTCTACAATTTGTTGCTTTTTTAAGCTGTACTTTTTACCGTCTCAAGTGGCTGGGTTAAATTAAGAACAAACATTTATAAATCCAGAAGGGGATTATAAAATTACTAAAGCAGTAATGCTGCATATTTTTTAGCAATAAGTACAAAAGTGGATGAATTAAGGAACAGAGCACCACAGGCACATGGAAGCAGAAGGCAGCCTGGTTCGTCATTCATTATGGATGATCAGTTTATCCTCTTTTGTCTAGTGCAATCATATTTACAGGAAGAGTGGACCAAATTTCAATAACTATCATCATGTCTTGGGAAAACAAAGGACTCTGTAAGTGGACAATCTAAGAATTAGAAATAGGGTGAAAGGCATGATTTTAATGAGGTAAGCTAGCTCATAACTGCATAATACTTCCCAAGGCAGTCACATAAAATGACCCCGAAAGTCTGGCTTCACATCCAAATACCAAAACTTTTGGGAATGCCACAAGGACAATGGCTGTTGAGTAAAAAACCATTAGAAGAGTATTTCGACTATACAAATACATACCCCAAATTATCTTAAAGATCAAATTGCTTACATGTTTCTGTCATTTAGTTACCTGAAAAAAATGACTTTATAATCAAAGGGATACAGCATATGTTGAGTGTCTCTTAGCATTAGCATCTTCCCATCTGAAAAATCTCCATTCTATGACACCCCTATTGTAATTGTAACTCCAATGTAACTATTGAGGTTGTGCTGTGCCACCTGGAATGCGATTTTGCAACTTCTTAAGATTGTATCAAAGGGCTGATATAGGTACCAGACCAAAGAGAGTGGAGTAGTGTGGTCTGAAATGGCAATGAAATGGCCAGGGTGGTGGAGTATGGAACCCAGGGTAAGATCGAAAGCGAAACCGCAAGGACAGCTGGGAGTGGCCAGTGAAGTTTCAGCTTGAATGTAAGATTCTCAGCCATGAGGCTTGTTCAGTCAAGGGAGGATCACCAAGCTGTGCTGATGGATTGGAGGTTGACTAAGCTGGTTCATCATGTGAAAGGGCATGTGCACATTGAGGGTATCATTGCACCAGATAATAAATTACGTCCTCAGTGATCTCTGAATCTCAAATGACGTATAAAGCTGGGTTGCAGAGCTGCTCCTGTGACCCAGGTTCAATCCGTATGATCTCGACTGCTGTCCTTGTTGTATTTGCTCATTCTCTCTGTGATTCCACGGGTTCCTTTTGGGTGCTCCAGCTTCCTCCCACATCCCAAAGGTTGGCAAGTTCACTGCCTGCTCTAAATTGTCCTGAGTTGATGGAAATGTTGGGAACAGGGTTGCTTTGTGAGCTGGGATAGACTTGATGGGCCAAAGAGATCCTGAACCAGAGTGGATCGTTTCACTCACCCCAGTACTGAACTGATTCCACAACCTATGGACTCACTTCCAAGGACTCTACAACTCAGTTCTGCTAGTTATTTATTTATTTATCTCTCTAGCTAATTATTTAATTAATTTATTTTATTTTAATTAATTAATTTATTTATTATTTAGTCTTTTTGTGTTTGCACTGGCTGTGTGCAGGTATGAATTTAAGGATATACTTTAATAATAAATTTATTCTTAACATGGTGGCCTCCCTCTATGCCATAACGAGGTGTGGAAGTAACATTATACAAAGGGAAGTGTTGTCCCTTTCTTCATCAGACATTGGAATTGGTTTGTTATTGTCATGTGGACTGAGATGCAGTGAAAAGCTTGCTTTGCATACTGTCCATACAGATCAGACTCTTACACTGTAGATTGAGGCTGAATAAAGTAAAGCAGAATAAAGTCTTATAGCTACACAGAGAGTGCAGTGCAGGTATACAATAAGGTGAACAATCATAATGAGGTAGATTGAGAGGTTAAGAGTCCATTTTATCATACTAGGGAACTATGTAATAGTGGGGTAGAAGCTGTCCAGGCATTTGTTGTATCTTCTGCCTGATGGAAGACCGGAGAGGAGAGAATGTCTAGCATCTGCAGATTTTCTCTTATAAGTGCCTACACAGCTGATGGTAATTCTTCTCCAGTTCTTTGTAAATCTAGTTTGCTTCTAATAGTTTACTGCTGCTGAAGAATTTTATTTGACTATTTAGAAGTGTTTCTGATTGCCAGAACAATAAACAAATGCAAGTCACTTACTCTCTCAGCCAAGGTCAGTTACTCCATTCAAATGAACCAAGCTGTGCTGCTTAAACCAACTGTAAGTGTAACTGGGGTGATGCTGAGGGACAGATGTACGTATGTGGTGTTCCACCCTCAGCTTCAATCAACATTAAACCCATGAACACTACCTCACTATCTTTGCTCTACAGTACTTGTTTCATTTAACTTTCACATACACAGTATACAATATGCAGTAATTCACAGTATTTTTCTAGTATTATGTATTGCATTGACCTGCTGCCACAAAGACAACAAATTTCATGACATATGCCAGTGATATTAAAGCTGATTCCGATTCTGAGTCCGGCAGTAAAACAGAAGGTCAGTGAGTGGGACTCTGACCTCCTGCTTTTTGCTGATTGCCTGTTGCAATTATTTACGCTCTGTGCCTGTACGCTGTTTGACTCTGTAGGTGCAGGTCAATGGGTCTAGGCAGAATAACCATTTGGCACAGACTAGATGGGCTGAAGGGCCTGTTTCTGGCCTGTAGTGCTCTGTGAAGCTATGATTCTATCAGAATAGGTGGATCCAGGTAATGCAAAGTGGAACCAATGTAATTTACCTTTCCAGATTATCCAACAGCCTCTTTTATATAGGATCCCTGCCCTTTCAAGGAGAGTCACGAACAAGAATTGACACCATGCTGCATAATAAGATACAAGGGCAGCAAAAGAATCTGAATGAAGGATTCACTTAAAGGAGGAATGAGAGGTAGGGAGTGGTGAGGTTGAGGGAGGGAACTGCAGGGCATGGCTACTGAAGGCACAGCTACTACTGATTACATTGAGGATATTAGAGAGGTCAGAACTGGAGCATTCAAACATTCAGATTTGCAGTTCTGGAGGAGAATACAGGGAAAGAGATTTGGAGAACCCAGAAGGCGTTTGAAAATAAGGATGAGAATTTTAAGACTGGGCCATTGATAAACTGGGCATGGTATGGGTCAAGAGGTGAAAGGGTAATGGGCAAGGAGAACTGTGTAAGTTAAAATAAAGGCAGCAGATTTGCAGTTGACAGATTTATAAAGAGGATGGATGTTCTGGACTCTTTGGAGTAATCACCTGGGTAATAGAGGTCTGGGGAAGAGTTTCAACAGCAGGTAAGTTTAAGTGGGATCAGGATTGGGTGATGTTACAGAGGTGGAAGTTACATATCTTACTAATGGAATATCACTTGTTACATTTTATCACTGAGAGAATAAGGCTCCTTGCTACCATGGTTTATCATCTCCCTCCCAACTAAGTACTGATCCATATGACAAATATACACCATTACCATGGGCCATCCATACAGGCACCATTGATAGAAACTCCCCAATATATCATACTAGTGACCTCATAAAAATCTGTGATACATCAGATCTGCCTTTTACAAGTGAGCACTCAATTATCAGCTGGTACTTCCCCAAGTATATTGTCACTTTATATTTGCATGCATTAAACTCATTGCATCAAAATTCTGTCAAATATAATGGGACATTAATTAAGGCAACTAATGAAAAGCATTACTCTTGTAGGCTGTTAATATATTCATTCTGTTGATTATCAAAAACGTGCATAAGGACTTACTTGAAGTAGAATTAAAGAATTTGTTCTATTTCAGACCAGAACTGTATCTGGATCTTATGTGAACTTAAGGATATCAAAGGTAAGTTCTCCGAGTTCCAAAATAATCCTGGGGAGTGAGTTGGTTCAGGCCTCACAACCCAAAAGCTGCCTGGCAGTTTGGAGCAGCCGGGTAGCTCCAATAGTGGCGTGCCTGGCACCAGCCCAGGATGTGGCGAGTCCAAGTCCCAGCACTGCCTGTCACTTCAACATGATTGCCTCAGATGAGTGAGTTTATTGAGTCCTCAGCCAGGATGCCAGATGGAATGACACGTGGAATCAAGGTGCTCCATCTTGGTGAGGGGAAAACTGACATCTTGCTCAGATTGTGACTTGTTCTGCCACCTGTGGAGTGCAATTGATGTCATGGAAAGCCTGGGATAATGAGCAATCCTTCATCTAAACGGCAACTGAACGAGGTGGCAGGTTCTCAAGGTTCAACAATTTTTTTTTACCCAAGGTTATGATGAGGACAATGCATATCCATTTTCATTTAAAGGTGAAGCATTTTAAATTCCGTGCCAAAACGCAACTGTACCAATTGTTTGAACAACTTCATATATTCAGTATATCCCTAAGGCAGGCGGCCACATTGTGCAAGGGGAAACTGTGAAAGCAAGGAAGGTAAAATTAAAACAAGAAGAAAGGGACAAGATTAATTGAAAGAAATCTCAAATTATTAAGGAACTACCCCCTCCTCACTTTGTGCCCAGATTCTCTTACCTTCAATTTTCTGTCTTATATGCTTCATGGATGGAAAATTGCTTTATGCTTTGTGTCCAAGTAATAAATGAGCAGCTTTGAAGAATATGTTTAACAGTAAAAACATATGCAGAGGAAAATAAAACTTGCACTTCTATGGAGTCCTTTTGCAAGCCTTTTGCAATGCTGCAGAATAATTCATAACCAATATGTAACTTCGAGGAGTGTTGAACAACATGCTGATGGGTGTGCTCGACATTACAGCTTGAGGTGGATTTCTAGGCAAATCTTTTTGTTAAAAAGTTTGACTGAGAATTAGATTTTGGCTTTAATACTGAGGCTAACTTGTTTGGTTTTCAAGGCTATACATCTACCGGATCTATTATGTCTACCTAAGACAGCAGAAGGAGCTTAGTTTGTCATTTCATCGAAAGATGGTATTTCCAACAGTGCAGAATTGCACTGGAATGTCAGCTTAAATTTGTCTGTACAAATATCTGGGGTGGGTCTTTAACCAGGAGCCTACTAATTCAGGGGAAAGCATGCCACCAGCTGAGCCTCAACTGACTCCAATCTGTTCATCCCAAGGAAAGAAACTTCTTGATATGTGGGAAGAGCTCTTTGAAATTAGCACAGAGGACACAAAGCAGGTGAAAGTAATCTCTGGTGAAAACATGAAAACAAAACCATCAGCAAATCAGCAGCTTTTTTATTGCTGTGTCAGATATTCCTTCCTATTGTTGAGTTCCACACCCTTGAAATGGCTTGTAAAGGCTCGGAACGAGCTGAAAAAGAATCTACTTTCATTACTAAATCATGAACAATCGACTCAAAGTGCAGATTACATTTTTCTGCAAATTGCCTTAACATTTATTTGAAGGAGGGAAGAGAAAGCATGTGTAATGAGGCTGTGTAGTGTATGCTATGCAAACATAGGCTTGTATTTGGCATAATGGGCTGCACCATAAGGGCCATAAAATTGTCCATGTGTTAGCATCATTTTAATTATCATGAATGCCACATGTTAAGCAGAGTGTAATACCACACCAGAACAACTAAGACAGCTTAAAAGTCCTAATTGCTGATCACAGTCTTTTAATTACAGTTTTGAACATTTGTAAATCAGTTGCCATAACATCCCCCAACCCCCACAATCCCTAAAATATCTCTTTTAATCTACTTAGCATACAGAATTTACAGAGTTAGCCATGATGGGCTTATTTGAAACAATGAGGAAATGAAAAATAATGCACACATGGAATCAGGTTTTAAAACTTCCATCAAAAGTATCCAAAAGCATCTAACATCGATAAAGGAAAAGTAGCAACTTTCAATCATCAAAATGTAACATCATAAAAGTTATTGTGAGCATTGCGGACTATTAGAGTAAGGATGCAGTAAGGGAAACCAGATCTCCTTGTTTACAGGCTATATTAATGTTCTTCCAGCACAGCTTTCTATTTAGCAAACCGGTTATCACACCAGAAGCTACTTACACCCATAATGACAGCAAGAATAACATTTAGTTCCTCCAAAGCTGGCTCATATACATAAATGAAGGTGATGGTTGTGCAGATTTGATTATGATGAGGAGGAAGACTAAAGAAACTGACTGGTACCCAGAAAATATTTTGGAAAATGTTAAGAAAACTAGTATAATAAACTCAGATACCTATTCTCAGATATCCTGCTTAAAATGAAGGTCTTACCAGTTCTGACGTTCTACTCTGTATCATTTGAAGAATCTGCTGTGCGAAAGATCACCAGAATGTAATAATCAACATAATCTCTGAAATTCTAAGCAGTGATCTAGAGTTAGCTGAGAGGGGCCCAAGATTACTGGTGTCGAAGTGGCCAATGCCCATGTCTTTACCTTGTCTATGTCCAGAACCTGAACCTTGCTGGCCGAGAACAGTCCAGCCGAGCATTAGGACTTCCAGTGATAATTGGTCAGTCAGAATAGTCTTATCCATGAAGAATCTCCAGTAACTGACTCATGGTAAAGCCCAGTCCGCAGCTTTCCCACCTGTCAAATCTACAAAGACACTCAGAAATACTTAAAGGCAGTTAAAAATGAAATCAAACAATTTAAACATCTGAGTATCAGTAGCAATTTTTAAAGTTAGCAATTAAATCAGCTCTGCTTACTATAATTCAGTCATTGCCTGATCTAATGGATGACTCTTGGGGGAAACAAAATTCTTCACAAGCCATGATTCCAGCAGTGTCACAACCATGGTCTCGGCTGCAGGTTCGTGAGAATGCACATTCCAGCCAATTAGACTTTCTTTGTGGTTGTATTTAACTCCCTTCCTTTCATTTCAATCTTGTTAAATCTTCACCAAAGCATTGAGTTCCAATGCTCCTTGCTTACCTTAATCCACGTTCTGGGAAAGAATATTACAATTTGGACTGACGCTGTCAAGAAGTGGTATCAATTTCGTATTGAGTTACTGCTTCCAGGCTACAGTGACATGTTAGATTTTAGTTTGAGAGTTTTAGTTCATGGCCCTGTTGGCCCAGTGTTCATTATTTTCCTTTGGTTCTGCACAGTTCTTATTAAAACTCAGTGAAGTGTTCATTCTGCTGCTTTGTCCCTCCCTCTGCTCTTCTGCCAACATTGGACACCGTGTCAGCAAGACTCAATCATCAAAATGGACCCAGTGGAAAGAGAACAGCTGATCTGGGCCCTGAATTTAGTTGGTCAGATAGGAGAGAAGTTAAAGTCAGTGGAGACTGAGTTAACTGGCTCATGCAGTCCAGTGATTACTTTCAGAGTGGCAAGCCCAGTCCACGCAGGAAGAACAGGAGCCAACACTTGCAGGGACTGTCCAGCAACTCACCACAGGCAGCCGGATTAAGTGGCAGCCATTACTACACTCTCTGTTGCTATTCAGAAGCCTTTTGATAGGGCAGTCCCACTTCCAGCATCAGAACCTCCCACAACCTCCACTAGAATAGACTCATTATCCTCAGCTACTAATGCCTTGATTTCTTTGGCAGCTTCCGGACCTGAACTGAGTATTCCTGCTCAAGGCAGAAACTCCAGACACCCCGTCGGTTGCAGGAACTTTGTTAACCAGTGTGAGATGACTTCCCAAGCCCAGCCAGGTCAGCCATTCGGCCCTTCGAGCCTGCACCGCCATTTATTATGATCATGGCTGATCATCCAACTCAGAACCCCGCCCCAGCCTTCCCTCCATACCCCCTAACCCCCGTAGCCACAAGGGCCATATCTAACTCCCTCTTAAATATAGCGAATGAACTGGCCTCAACTGTTTCCTGTGGCAGAGAATTCCACAGATTCACCACTCTCTGTGTGAAGAAGTTTTTCCTAATCTCGGTCCTAAAAGGCTTCCCCTTTATCCTCAAACTGTGACCCCTCGTTCTGGACTTCCCCAACATCGGGAACAATCTTCCTGCATCTAGCCTGTCCAATCCCTTTAGGATCTTATACGTTTCAATCAGATCTCCCCTCAATCTTCTAAATTCCAACGAGTACAAGCCCAGTTCATCCAGTCTTTCTTCATATGAAAGTCCTGCCATCCCAGGAATCAATCTGGTGAACCTTCTCTGTACTCCCTCTATGGCAAGGATGTCTTTCCTCAGATTAGGGGACCAAAACTGCACACAATACTCCAGGTGTGGACTCACCAAGGTCTTGTACAACTGCAGTAGTACCTCCCTGCTCCTGTACTCGAATCCTCTCGCTATAAATACCAGCATACCATTCGGCTTTTTCACCGCCTGCTGTACCTGCATGCCCACTTTCAATGACTGGTGTATAATGACACCCAGGTCTCGTTGCACCTCCCCTTTTCCTAATCGGCCACCATTCAGATAATAATCTGTTTTCCTATTTTTGCCACCAAAGTGGATAACTTCACATTTATCCACATTAAATTGCATCTGCCATGAATTTGCCCACTCACCCAACCTATCCAAGTCACCCTGCATCCTCTTAGCATCCTCCTCACAGCTAACACTGCCACCCAGCTTCGTGTCATCCGCAAACTTGGAGATGCTGCATTTAATTCCCTCATCCAAGTCATTAATATATATTGTAAACAACTGAGGTCCCAGCACTGAGCCTTGCGGTACCCCACTAGTCACCGCCTGCCATTCTGCAAAGGTCCCGTGTATTCCCCCTCTTTGCTTCCTGTCTGCCAACCAACTCTCCACCCACACCAATACCTTACCCCCAATACCATGTGCTTTAAGTTTGCACACTAATCTCCTGTGTGGGACCTTGTCAAAAGCCTTCTGAAAATCCAAATATACCACATCCACTGGTTCTCCCCCATCCACTCTACTAGTTACATCCTCAAAAAATTCTATGAATCACGTTCAACAGTCTATGAGAACAAGGTTCCCCTGCAGCCCAAGTCTTATCAACAATTTGTAGATGAGTTCAAGAGAATGTCTGACCTCCCAGTATGGGGCCAAGAGACTCCCCACTGATTCCATCATCGGTGCCAGGGGAGAAAGAGAGAGAGACTACTTAGTGAAGTTCCACACACTTACGGCTGAGACGGGGTTGAACGAGAGATCCCTCATCACTGCTTTCCGGTGTTGGTTGAGCGCAGGTGTCCAACATGAGATCGCAATGCATGACAATCAGGACAGCAGAGATGACCTGATAAATCCGGTTACTCGAATAGACGACAGAGAAACGGAGGTGCGCAGAGGGAGAGTTCCCTGAGCCTCCTACTCTTTATATCACTGCCTGTCTTCACCCTCTCACTCATCAACCAGTACACAGTCCATGGAGGACCCCTTGCCAGTGGGTGGCATGCAACTATCTCAGGAGGGATGGTTGGTGCAGGAGGACAGGTTCCTGCCTCTACTGTGGCACTCCAGGACACTTCATGCTCCACATGCTCAGTAAAAATGAAAGTCAGCAAGAAGGGGAATTCTGGCAGCTCAATTCTCCCTGTAAACATTTTCACCTATTAGAGTAAGGCTTCCAGCTTGCCTGGGCATGTTGAATTGGTTTGTTTTTGTGTATTTGAATGTCATTTGGATGGCATGCGGAGGGCAGAGCAAAGTTAAGATGGCGCTAAATGGCAACTCATTTGCTCGCATCTTTGGAAACAGCTCTATTTCTATCTTCGATATCTCTTTTTTTCCTTTTTAAGGTTCATTTGAAGACCCTGACTGGGAATTACACTCTGACTTCAGTTCTATGTGGGAATGGGACCTGCTCTCAGGTCATCAAGACTGGTTGCTTTTTGATATGCCAAGGACACAACCCGGAAGATTAGTGTACCTTCAGAGTGCTGGATTTTCGTGGCTCTGGAGATCGGCTGATTCAAGGTCAGTGCCCCCAACTGAGGAGTCGCAGGAGAACATGGAACTTCAGGAGCCGTGTGCCCAGGGACATGACCCTGGGGTGATTCTCTGGGCGCAGAGTACAGAAAAAGTGACGCAACAGACTTTAAACACTATAACTCAGCAATTTGTTTGCTATGTCTCCCCTCTCGCTGTGAAACAGGGACACCTCTTTTTCTCTTATTAGGGAGAAAGAGAGCCTGTGTTATATCAAATAACTGGGTAAATGAGTAGTCTTTGGTGTACTGCAAGTCTATGTTTTTATAAATGCTTGCTTCATGCTTGAGTGCTCAGTGGAGGGTGCTGATGCTTTTTTGCTGGTGGGGGAGGGCGAGTTGTTGCTTTGCTGCTGCTTATGCATGGGAGGGGGAGCTGGGGGGATTTGGGGTTCAACGGTTAACTGTTATTCACTCTTTGGGGCACTCCTCTGTTTTTGTGGATGTTTGCAAAGAAAAAGAATTTCAGGATGTATATTGTATACATTTCTCTGACATTAAATGTACCTATTGAACGTTCTTATCTATTCCCACTCTCAGCAGGATCAAACTTTGGAGGGTTCTCAGACTGCTCCTCAAGAGCAACTTTTATGCTAAGCTAGAGAAATGAGAGTTTCACAAAGAGCAGGTGTCGTTCTTGGGCTACATCCTCACCACTTCCAGTGTTCAAATGGAAGGTGCTTTTCTTACCCGTCGCTTGTCTCCTGCAGTGTAATGTTCGGAACCAGGAACTTCTGGCTGTGAAGGAGGCCCTGGAAGCCTGGCGATACTGGCAGAAGGGTGCAGAGCGCCCCTTTCTGCTATGAACAGACCACAAGAACCTGGTCTAGATTCATGACATCAAGAGGCTCAATTCCTGCAAGTCTTTTGGGCTATTTTCTTCACCTGGTTTAATTTCACCCTCACCTACCATCTTGGCAGCCAAGAATACCGAGACTCTGTTCTCACCAGTTTGACGTCTCTGAGGATATTGCCAATTTAAAGCCCATCCTTCCTCATTTGAGCATAGCTTGTCCATTATTTGGGGAATAGAAACAGAGCTGACGGCCGCCCAACTGTCAGATCCAGGCCCAGGTGGGGCCCTCCCAACCTGCCAGTGTGCAGCCCAGGGTTCTTAAGAGGGGGATCACTCTTCCTGTCTGGTGTACCATCCAGGAATTCAATGGACCCTAGAATATATAAAGAGATGATTTTGTTGACTGTCTATGTCCCAAGATGTTCACAATCTCGTCTCTGCCTGTCCTACTTGTGCCTAGAACAAGACATCGTGTCAGAGCCCAGCTGGTCTGTTATGACTGCTGCCTGTGCCTCACCACCCCACGTCCCACCTCTCAGTGGATTTCATCACTGGTCTGCCTCTGTCAGATGGGAACACTACCATTCCGGTAGTTTAGGACTAGTTCGTCAGAGTAGCCCCCCATCGCTGCTCTCCCCAAGCTCCCATCAGCTCGTGAAGCTGCCACTTTCATAGCTTAACACGTGTTCAGGCTGCTCAGCTTCCAACAGGACACAGCGTCTGATCAAGGACCACAGTTCACATCCCGTTTTTGGAAGGCTTTCTGTTCTCTTTTGGGAGCCACAGCCAGCCTCTCATTAGGCTTCCACCCCCAATCTAACAGTCAGACTCAGAGAGTGAATCAAGAGCTGGAAACGACCCTGCCTGCCTTTTCTCCACCAACCCCACAACCTGGAGCTCCCAACTGGTTTTGGCAGAGATTTCCCACAATGACCTCCAGCCGTCCTCCGCTGGCACAACCCCCTTTGAATTCCCAAGGGGATTCCAGCCACCACTCTTCCCTGAGCAGGAGACTGATGTGGGAATTCCTACTGCTGAACAACTGGACCAACCTACAAGAGAATGTGCAAATGGGACAGGGGTTCTCCGCTGAGCTCTCAGAAACAATATGCACATTCCAGTCAATTAGGGTTTCTTTGTGGTTGTATCTAACTCACTTCCTTTCATTTCAGTCTTGTAAAAATCGACTGAAGCCACAACAATGTTCCCTACCTACCTTAGTCCACATTCAGGAAAGAAGATTAGAACTTCAATTGATGCCGTAAAGAAGGAGTGCTAATTTAGTACTGTGTTAAGTAACTGACACAGCACCCAATGATGATAATGATTAAGTTACTGCTTCCAAGCTGCAATGACGGTGTTAGCTTTAGTTAGCAGCCCCCTTGACCTAGTATTTATTATTTCCCTTTTTTTTCTGTATAGTTTTTATTAAAACTCAGTGAACTGTTCATTCTGCTGCCGTGTCTCTTCCCCTGCACTTGGACCATCATCGAACACTGTGTCAAATAGTTTTGTACACTGGATCTGTGATGAAAACCATGGAAAATATCCTGGAGAACATTACTGGGATCCTAGAGAGAGACATGAATGCTTGAAGAGTTTTGAAGCAGCTCATATTTTGTCATTAGAGACACAAGATCCAAGTACGTTCATTATCAAAGAACGTATAAATTATACAAGCTTGAGATTTTCTCGCTCACAGGTAGCCACAAAGCAAGAAACCCAAAAGAGCCCAATTCAAGAAAAAAAACAAAAATAAAAATAAAAGATCAACACCCGATGTGTAAGAGAAAAGAAAATACAAATCATGCAAACAATTGAAGCGAACAGCAACAACATTTTAACGGAAAATGGAGTTCTCGGATCCAAACCCTGCAACAGCCTGGAGTAGGCCCAAAGCCTCACTTATCAGTCCCTCATATTAGTGGGCATGGAGCACAGCAGCCGGGGCAGTCTTCATAACCTCAGCGCCATGGAGACATCCACTGTGGAGAACGAGTGAAATTGGCACTGGTCCTGGACCCCAACACCCTGTCTTTTCAGTCTGTCTGGGCCTGCATTTAAATTAACCAAGCTACGGAACAATAAAAGGCCCCAGCACCCTGGAGAGAGGAGAAGCCATTGCGGATAGCAACTGAAAGGCTCTGGGCCTAGACCACGCTGCCCAGCAACTCACTCTGGGCCCAGATTTCATTGCCCAGCCTGAAGCCGCTCTCAAGCTTTTCAAATCAGCTCGAAGCACAGGGCCTGAAAGAGACTGCGGGCACTGGAAGCTGCAGCAAAAATAAAACGAGATGCCGGTGGAAGTTCAGCTAGATGAAGGTCTTGACTTGAAATTCCGGTCCCACCTGTAAGGAATTTGTATGTCCTCCCCATGAAAGCATGGGTTTCCTCTGGGTCTTCCGATTTCCTCCCACATTCCAAAGACATACGGGCTAGTAGGTTAATTGGTCATTGTAGATTGACCTGTGATTAGGCTAGGGTTAAATGGATGGGTTCCTAGACAGTGTGGCTCGTTGGGCCAGAAATGCCTGCTCCTCATTTTATCTCTAAATAAATAAATAAATAAACAACTGGGTGAAGTCTCTCTCCAGGATCATTCAGGGCATGACTGCTAGCTCTAGGCCAGCTGAGAACCTTATTCCATTGAATAAAAAGCTCAGGAAAACAATCTGTAACTATGCCTCCATACTGCCAGGCCTAGACACCATTCAACAATAGGATGAAAGCCAAGTTGTCATGGGTAATAAAAGAAACGTAACCATTCTCTCCCTGCAGCCAATGGCACTTCCACATCCTGGAATCATCATTGAGAAACTGGTCTGGATCAGCGACTGAATTAGCACATTGACAGCTGCATGCCCCATGGCAGAAGAGCAAACTCTCTGCAAAACTTTTCATCATTTACAGGCTGCACAGGGAAATAATTCCTTAACTTGAGGAGTGCAGATCCAAGCAAGTTGAAGTAGTTGGACTTGTTTGAGCCAATTTGGCCCACTTAATTCTGATCTCCATCATGGAAAAGAGAACAACATTATTGAAAATGTTATAATGTGGTGCCATTTCTGTGCCAGGGCATATCTACTTAGGCAGGAGTGGTGTTACAGAGAGATTGTTGGGTGAATGGTGAAGGTGTGATACCTACAGAGTAACGCTCCCCTGCTGGTCATGGGGAGGTGGGTAGATGATTTCATCTGTTCATTGAACTTGGTTGTGTCACGGACCCCGTGACAGGGATAAAGAACTAGCAGAGATGGAAAACTCTTTGGAGTCTCGTATTGCTATAAACTAATAATATTTATTAGTAACTACGCAATACAGTAATATAAATGAAAATAAATCAAACAGGTTAGCAATGATTATATATAAAAGTAAGTGTGGAATATATATGTATGAAAAAACCAAGCTTCATTAAGTCTAGGGGGTAAAAAGATACAGTCTTACGATGTTGAGTAAAGTTCAGTTCAGTTCAGTTCGTGGTATTTAGTTGAGTAGTGATAGAGAGAGAGAGAGAGGGAGAGAGAGAGAGAGAGAGAGAGAGAGAGAGAGAGAGAGAGAGAGAGAGAGAGAGAGAGAGAGAGAGAGAGAGAGTGAGTTGAGTCTTCAGGTGAGCTGATGCTGTCGATCTTCTCGTCGTCTTCCGAAATCCTTTACAAGTCACCGACTGTGACCTTAACCGGGGGACCGGTCTTCTGTGGTGGATCTATCACCCAGGCGAGGGTGGACACATAGACAACTCCCCACCAGTCAACCCCTTCTTCACCGCTGGAATAGCAATTTGGATCAATCCGCCTGATTGATCCTCCAAAACCCACTTTTCCTGAAGGGGAACAACAATGCTCATTCAGTGTCCAGATCATGCGTCCTCAGGTCTGTATCGTCTGACCTCCCATTTATTTCACCAGGCTGAGCATCACCTGTCACTCAAAGAGTTCCTCCTTCCTTTGTCTGTAAAGGAGTGCACAAGCAGGCAACAAGTCCTTGAAGAAATATCAACAATCTGCCTTTGGTCACCATAGCAACTTATGAGTTGCTCGGTGCTGTCTCCAACTCCAACCTCAGTAAAAATCCAAAGTTACGTCCAATGCCTTAAAGTGACAGTCCAACTGTGGATCTTTGTCTCTCTCTCTCTCTTTTCAAAAGCAACATATCGGTGGTAAATAACTCTGTCTCTCTCCTTTCCAAACAAACCATCAATGATAAATGTCTCTCTCCAAACAGTTAATAGGGGCACTCCTGGATCCCCTCACAGTTGTATACTCAAGGTCCTTAAACCTTTCTGTACCCATGCCCTGATGCAAACCTCCTGACATTGCCTTCTTTGCCAACTTTCTCTCGCTGCCACCATTTCTGCTCTGGAGAGCTTCCTCCTCTTCTGAGCATTGGGAACCTCTATTTCACCCCATTGGTGCTTAGGCAATGAATTGTTGTGTCTATTTGTTTTTCCCTTACTCTGATAAGCACTCAGAAACCTTTGAACAACATCCAACTTCTTTAAGAGGTTCGGACATAACTTCAAACATCATTAGATTTTGCCAAACAGGCATGATGACTCCTGAAACCATCCCTATGGATGGCACTAATGTGGAAAACATTGTGATTAGTATTGTTTAAATTCCACAATGATTTTCTGAAATGCATGCAAAATTTTCAGATTAGTCCATCACTGGGATAAATTGGGGAGGGTCTCCCATACATTACTGATCTATGTTTTTCAGCAGAATCATATTTCTAGCCGTGGTGTCCTCACTTTTTAAAGAGAGGGTTCGCACCCAGTATGTCACGGTCTTTGCAGCACTTGACATTTCAGCACTGCTGTGATTACTGAACAGGGTAGTTTGACATTCAAATGAATCTGTCAGCTGAGAGAACCTGCTGCCTCCATCACCACTCAGATCCAATGACATTGATTTGTGAGTGTAATACCTGATTACAGGATGTGTGACAGATAAATTTTATCAAAATTAAAGCACAATTAAACATTTCATCTTCTTAATTACTGGCTGTGGATTCAGCCTGATGACCATGTGCTGTAAGAAATCAGTGACCATTACACATTTTAATGGGACACAGCTGTCTTACAGCTCTGCAATATTTGCACTGTGCAACAGATCTGTAATTTATGATAAAAGGAAAATTATGCTCTGGTTTCTTTTGCCAAAATAGATTTAGGATCCATATACCATGATAAACTTCAGAATCATTTTGTGCTCATTTTCTCTTTCATGGTATGCAATTGGGCTTGTGGAAATTTGAACCCATTACCGCAAAAATGTTATTTGAATAAAGAGCTTCGCTATCAGAAGAGCTTGCAATTAAATAACATTAGATGATGAAGTCTGCTCAAATTGATACGGTTTTGTATCTGGCGTCTATGTTCTGAGCTTGATATACGCCATGCCATAGAACTACATTAAGGTACACTTTGCTAAACACAGATAAAGAAAATTTCTAATGAATAATTTGGAGAAGTCATAGAATTTTTTCCTTGTGCAAAATATAGCAATTGTCCTATCACTGGCAACCCTTTTGCGGTCAGTGTTGGTATAACACTGAAAAGAAATAGTTGCTAGAAGCATCTGCTGTCCACTCCCTGAACTTTTCTTTTTGTTTTTGAAATGGTTGAAATGTTGGCAGCTGTGACTTGGGCAGAAATCAATTGGGGCATTATGAACCTACATAGGAATCGTTAATGTCATTTCGAACCTGTTTGCTGCCTAGTTACTGCTTTCAAATTCTACAGCTAATTTGGAGAAATGCAAGTATAGTTAGCTTTTCAAGAGGGATGCAATCCTGGAAAATCAAAAAGGTTGGGAACAATACATTTGGGCTTCTTGATGTTTTACTATAAGCAGGGGTGACACAAAGTAGGGAACAATTCAAGGACTTACCCTAAAGAGTCAAGATTGTCTAATGTCATTTCCAGTACACAGGTGTAAAGGAGAACTAAATAATTGTTACTCTGGATCCAATGCAGCACAAAAAACACAATTAGATAACCAACACAGTAATAAAAAGAAACACAATAAATATAGATACGTAAGATCACAAACTAGAGAAGATCTGCAGACGCTGGAAATCCGAGCAACATACACAAAATGCTGGAGGAACTCAGCAGGCCAGGCACCATCTATGGAAAATAGTACAGTTGATGTTCGGGGCTGAAACTTTGACTGTACTCTTTCCCGTAGATGCTGCTTGGCCTGCCGAGTTCCTCCAGCAGTTTTGTGTGTGTAACTACATGAGATAGCTTGTTGTATGTCCATAAAGTGACACTAGGCACAGGAGTGTCTGCGCAAAAGGTGACGGACAGGAAATGATAAAGTTGTGGCGGAGTGGGTTAGTGGGTGGAGGTGTTGATCAGCCTTACTGCTTGGGGAAAGTAACTGTTTTTGAGTCTGGTGGTCCTGGCTTATATACTACGTAGCCTCCTCCCTGACAGGAATGGGGCAAACGGTTCATGCGCAGGATGGGTGGGATCCTCATGATATTGCGAGCCCTTTTCTGGCACCTATCTGTGTATCTGTCCTTGATGGTGGGTGGGCTGATGCTGGTGATGTGTTGGACAGCTTTGACTACCCGTTGTAGGGCTTTCCTGTCCGTCGCAGTGCCCTTTCCGTACAAGGCGGTGATGCAGCTGTAAGGATGTGCAATACTGCTCATCTGTAGAACGACGTGGGTATAGATATGCATACTGCAGCCTCCTCAAAAAGTAGAGGCATTGGTGAGCTTTCCTGATTGAGTATAATGTGTTCTGGGACCACGAGAGGTTGTGTGGGATGTGCACTTCCAGAAGTTTGAAACTGCTCACAGTTTCCACTCCTGTGCCACAGACGTAAAGAGTCACTGGCATTGTGGCAAGAATTTGGCGGGAGGAAAAGATGGCAGCGCAACGTGCGCGCACAGCTCTCTGGTGAAAATGATATCGTATCTGTTAAATAGCAGCCATGGACAATTCTGATTTGATGGAGACAGACGTGAAAGCACAGAGGAAAATCTGGAGAAATTTCTGAAACGCCGGTTCGCTGCCGCTGTTAATGAGCGATCGAGAATCTTCCGGAGGGAAGGCCCCAAAATCCCCGGCTTTGCCTGCTGCTGGCAACCGAGGCTGAGGTCAAATCGTTCGGATAGAGATGGTGCTCGGTACTCGGTGTTGGAGGGCTGATTGGAGGCTCGAAGTTTTCGGATGACTCAGAGTCAGACTCTGGTTGGGCATGGCAGGGAGAGTTTTCTTCCTTCTCCCATCTGTGTGAGATGTGGGACATTCGAGAGACTTTGAACTTTTTTACTGTGCCATGGCCTGTTCTTCATCAAGTTATGGTATTGTTGCACTGTTGTAACTATATGTTATAATTATGTGGTTTTGTTAGTTTTTCAGTCTTGGTCTGTCCTGTGTTTTTGTGATATCACACCGGAGGAATATTGTATCATTTCTTAATGCATGCACTACTAAATGACAATAAAAGAGGACTGTGTGTCCTCATAATCTAATCTAATCTAATTTGGCAGTAGTACAAAAAAAAAGAACATTGGAAGAATTCATCAGATCAGATGTGGAGGCTAAAGTTGCATGGTGCCAAAATGGGGCTGAGACCCAGCTTGAGGACTGAGGGGGAAGACGAAAACTATGACATAGCATTAAAAGAAAGGAAGGGGATGTTGGGCAGATGGAACCAGTTGAAAGGAGAGGATTGGGAAAAGGGAGAAGTCTAGGTTGACAGGTGAATGTTCATGGGAGTAGATCATGGGGGTGTGGGTTACCTGAAAGTGGAAAATTCACTGTTCATACCATTGGACTGTAAGCCACACAAGTAGATAATGAGATATTCAATAACAATGGAGAAGGCAGAGGACTGGCATGTCGTGGTGGGAATGGGAAGGAGAGTAACACTGATATGCAACTGGAAGCTTATGGTCATCAGCAGGGTATTGAAATAGAGGAATGCTTGTACTCAGGTGAACCCTACAGTATCATTGGGCATTGGCTTATGGAACAAGTGGTGACATATTTACGGCAGTCATTTAGGTTTCCACCCTGTCTACAAATTAGCCTCCAATCTAAGAAGAGCATGTGCCACTTGTGACTCCCGAACTGAATGTAAATGAAGGCAGTCCATATCTGCATGGACCCATGAGCAAGTAATCCATTAGCGGGCTATTCCCAAGCCAAAGCTACAGTGCTCAGCAGAGTGCCGGCTACAGAATACATACAAGGGAGAACCCAGACTTCCGCTGATTTCCCAGCTGTCATGTGGAATCTGGAGCAAGTACAGCGGTCCCATCACAATGGATGGTGGAACACAACGAACTCCTTTTGCTCCAATGAAAGTTCATTGACTTGAACTGTTAATGCTGTTTCTCTCTCTCTATAGGTACTGCCTGAGGTGCTGAGTATTGTCAACGATTTCTGTTTTAATTTCAGATTTCTAGCATCTGCAATTTTGGTTTTCAACTAATATTCAAAAATGGAAGAGCTTGTGCAAAAAATAGGGCAAGTGCAGAAAGCAGAATTATTTCTGGAGTAAATAAGACAACTGGAAGTGTTATCTGAAATTACAAAAGGTTCATAATTTGGTTGGTTATATATCCAAAATACAAAGAAAATACTCTGAAATTTCTCATTATCTGAAACTGTTGAAGTCCAAAGGTCTTTAATATGCCTAATAGGTAAATGAGATGCGGTTCCTTAAGCTTGCAGTAAGTTTTATTGGAACCATGTGAAGAGCTGATGACCGAAAGGTGTGAGTGGGGGCAGGAGAATTAAAGGGACAGGAAGCTATGCCCATGTTCTCTTCCTGAAAGGAGGTGTATCACAAAAGAACTCTTCCAATCCACACTCCATAGCAAGAGAGTGAAATTGTGAGAAGCAAGATATTATTTTCTTCAAATAATTTCAGATAATAATCTGTTAGTTCTATTTGGGCCCATTTTCCTCTGATCTGTTGCCATTTTACTTGTTTAATCACAACAATATTTTGTCCTGCATTATTACCCCCTTCATCACTTAACTTCTGGTCTTTTGCCCTTTCACAGAGCAGATTTGCCAGCTTGTATTAAAGAACATGTCTTATGGGGATATGCAGAGTGGGCTTGGAGTGAAAGAGGATGAGGCGTAACTTGATAGAGGTGTATAAGATGATAGGAGGCTTAGATTGACCGGATAGCCAGAGACATTTTCCCAAGGCTGAAATGGCAAATAATTTTAAGAATACATGCATTACTTATAAAGCCACTATCTTTTTTTCAACCTTCCCTCATTCTGAGGCACGTCCTTTTTCTTGACAGCAGGAAAGAGATGCTAATAAGCTTTTCAATTATTGGTCAGTCAGGTATGTTTAAACTCCTTGAAGCAGCAACTCATACAGACTTCAGGGGAGCCTTAGCAGAGGACAGCCGTTTCCTTCTGCTTCTCTTGCTGCTGCCTTCTGGCTGTTCAGTTAGGTTTCAGTGCAGTCCTGAGGACAGGGTCACCCACACGCTTAGATCTGGTGCTTAATGTGAGTCAGGGAGGTCTGGGGGTGAACTTTCATGGCTGATGCTACACCAGTATTCATCTGTCTGATATTAAAGTTGCAAATTATATTTCTGAGCTGCAGATTCATTTTGCAAGCCAAGAGTTTGCTGCAGCTTTTCAATTCCAACCTCTCATCCCTGCAGCTGAAATGTCCCATAGTGGGAGGATACATTAAATAAACTAAAATTATTTCCTAAAGTTATTGTGCTTCTGTGTGGTATTTTCATATAGCATTACAAAATCGTAACACTATGCTGTTTATTATATTTCTCCTTCCTATTAAGAGAGATTTTTTTACAAAATTAGTTTCAGAAACATAACAACATAAAAACAAAGGAAATGGAAAGGGTAGGCCATTCTGTCCCTTACACCTGCTGCACATTCTTGTAGGTAAGATGACATCTAACAACTGGTTGTTTTTTAAAAGCGAGTTAGTGAGAGTTCAGGGTCAACATATTCCAGAAATGGTGATAGGAAGTGATGACAATGTTAAGGAACCCTGCATGACAAATATTATTGAGGGTTTGATCAGGCTGAAAACAGAAGTGAATGACAAGTATAGGCAACTAAAATACAGAAGCTGGGCCTCTGTACCTCCTTCTGCAGTTGGATCCTTGACTCCCTAACCAGAAGACCACAGTCTGTGCGGATTGGTGATAACATCTCCTCCTCACTGGCGGTCTACACTGGTGCACCTCAGGGATGTGTGCTTAGCCCACTGCTCTACTCTCTCTACACCCATGACTGTGTGGCTAGGCACTGCTCAAATGTTGTGTGTAAATTTGCTGATGATGCAACCATTGTTGGCAGAATCTCAGATGGAGATGAGAGGTCATACAGGAGTGAGGTATACCTGCTAGCTGAGTGGTGTCGCAGTGACAACCTTGAACTCAATGCCAAAGAGCCAATTGTGGAATTCAGGTGAAGGGACACAAATCAATCCTCATAGAGGGATCAGAAGTGGAGAGAGTGAACAATTTCAAGTTCCTGGGTGTCAAGATCTCTGAGGATCTATCCTGGTCCCAACATATTGATGCAGAAGGCAAGACAGAGGCTATATTTCATTAGCAGTTTGAGAAGATTTGGTTTGTCACATAAAACACTTGAAAACTTCTACCGATGTACCGTGGAGAGCATTCTGACTGGCTGCATCACTGTCTGGTATGGGGGGTGGCTACTGCACAGGATCGAAAGAAGTTACAGAAGGTTATAAAATCAGTCTGCTCCATCATGGGTACTAGCCTCTGTAATATCCAAGACTTCTTCAAGAAGTGGGGCCGCGGAAAGGCAGTGTCCATTACTAAGGACCCTCATCACCCAGGACATGCCCTCTTCTTATTGTTACTATCAGGAAGGAGTTACGGAAGCCTGAAGGAACACACCCAGTGATTCAGGAACAGATTCTTCCCCTCTGTCATCCGATTTCTAAATGGACATTGAATCCATGACCACTACCTCATTTAAAAAAAATACTGCTTTTGCATTTCTGATTTTAATTTAACTATTTTATATATATATATATATATATATAATTACTGTCATTCATTTATTTTATTCTGAATTTATCATGTATGGCATTGTACTGCTGTCACGAATTTAACAAAGTTCACAACATATTTTGGTGATTTTAAACCCGATTTTGATTTTGAATACTGAGGGGAAAGGAGAATATTTAGGAAAAAATTTGGAGTACAAGAAGAGGCCAGCCATAACTATCCTTGGTAGATAACATCAAAGAAAATCCCAAGTTGATCTATAATAGGAACAAGAAAGTCACTAAGAAGAGAGCAAGCTTCTTTAGGGACCAAAGAGTCCCGATGTGTGGTGTTAGGGGATGTAGGCAGTTTCGTAAATGAATACATCTGAATTCACCAAGGAGTAGAATGTGGAGGATGGTAAGTTCCAGGGGAATATGTTGGTTGTCTAGATGATTTTAACATTAAGAAAATGGAGGTGTTAAATGTCTTGGAACATGTAAGTGTGGAAGTACCTAGGGTTCGATGGGATCTAGCCTGGAAAGCTGTGGGAAATATGGGAAGAGATAGCTGGGAACCTGATGCAGATTTGTGTGCCTTCCTTAGCTGTATGTGAGGCATCGGAAGATTGGAGGATAGGTAATGTCACTCCCTTATTTAAGAATGGCAGCAAGGATAAAAGAGGTACTTACTGGCCAATGAGCTTACATAAATGCTTGGATTTATGAGATAGAATTTACATTCAGTATGTTTGGAAAGTCAGGGACTGATTTGGGATAGTCAGCATGGCTTTGCATGGGAGAAATCCTCACACTAACTTGACTGAAATTTTTGAAGACGTAGCTAAGACGATTGATGAAGTCGGGGTGGGGAGAATATTAGACGTTATCTATACTATATATCTTGTCAAATGTTCCCCATGGTAGGCTGGTCCAGAGGCTGAGACATATTGGATTTTAGGTGACTTGGTGGATAGAAATCAATGGGTGTTAGAAATGGAAGGGTGGATATTTTGATTGAAAGTCTGTAACTAGTTGTGTTGAGACCTTTTGCGATAGATATTAATGACCTGGAGTCTGTTTAAGATGGCACTAAACTGCAGTCTCTGTTAAGGTTGTGGCTCAGACTTGGTTACTTTTGAGGTTTTGAAGGATGGTTTTGGGGTCAACAGAGTTTAGGGACAGGGACATGGGGAGTTAGAGGTCAGGCCAGAGTCTAGAACTCTGTTCTGTGCACTTGTTCAAAGGCCATTGACATGGACGTGGGAAGATGATAGTCTGCCAAGCACTGTGGACGAAGACCAGTGAGGTCAAGAGCTGGTGCCCACCCCACCCCAGGTCAGTGAGTCCCATGTGAGATCGGTGGGCCCCCTAACACCTGCCTACCCCAGGACAGAGAGTCCCCTGTGAGATCGGTGGGCCCCCCAACACCTGCCTACCCCAGGACAGAGAGTCCCCTGTGAGATCGGTGGGCCCCCCAACACCTGCCTACCCCAGGACAGAGAGTCCCCTGTGAGATCGGTGGGCCCCCCAACACCTGCCTACCCCAGGACAGAGAGTCCCCTGTGAGATCGGTGGGCCCCCCAACACCTGCCTACCCCAGGACAGAGAGTCCCCTGTGAGATCAATGGGATCAGAGTTCTGTATAGGCAGGAGACATGAGGGCTGGTAACTGAGTCGGCCAGTTCAGAGTTTGAGGCCTGGATCTCAAAACCCTGTCATCGGTGAGCCCTGGGGTTGATACCAAAGACTTAAACCCGAACGTCGATTGGAAGCTGAGGCCCGATGGCCGTAATACCGGGCCTGCGAGTCTGTGAGTCCACTGGAGGCCAGAGGCCACAAGATGACCTGTGCCGTGGCTGGAGGACTGTCTGTGTGTGTGAGTGGGTGGGAGGGAGAAAAGGGACTTGTTTTGCTGCTGTTGTGATTCTGCTGAACTTTGTGGGAATGCTATGTTGGTGCCGGAATAAGTGGTGATCCTACCGGGCTGCCACCGACACATCCTTAGGTTGTGTTGGTTCTTTACACACAGCAGCACAATTCAATGTATGTTTTGAGGTTCATGTGATAAATAGATGATAAAAATCTGAATGAGATATGAAGAGTAAGTTTTGAGATGATATAAAAATTGGTTGTGCTGCAGAGGAATGCTTCCTAGGGTCACAGCAGAATATAGATCAGATGGTCGGAGAATTGGCAGATTGAACTTTAATCCTGGGAAGAGCAAGGTGATGCATTTTGGGAAGTCAGGAAGGACTTGTATAGAGTAGATGGTAGGTCACAAAGGAATATTCAAGCGGGGAAACATTGAGGTCCAAGTCCATTGGTCTCTGAAAGTAGCAACACAGGCCAAGAAGGTGAGGAAGGAATATGCCATGTTTACTTTCATAGGTCATGACAGAATATAGGAGCTGGAAGATTATGTTGTACCTTTAGAATCCAGCGGTTAGCCTGCACTTGGAGTATGGTGCAGTATTATGGTGCCGCATTGTAGAAAGGATGTGATTGTGATGGAGAGAGTGCTGAGGATATTCACTAGGATGCTTCCTGGACTGGAGCACTTTGGTGATAGTGAATGATTGAAAAGGCTGGGCTAGTTTTTTCCTGGAGTGGCGACAACTAAGGGTTGACCTGACAAAAGTGTATAAGTTTATGAAAGGCCCAGGTCGTGTAATAGAATAGTTTTTCCACAGTTGGGGTATCAGAAACCATGGGTGAACAGTGAATGGAAGGAATTTCAATAGTGATTTGAGAGTAAAGTTTATTTTATTTTATTTATAGATACAATATCGAATGACCCCTTCCGGCGCTGTGAGCTGCATCGTTCCATAACCCCCAACAATGTTCTTTTACATAGGGAGTATTTGATATCTAGAAATCACAGCCGAAAGAAGTGATGGAGTCAGATACAATCACTATTCTTAAAAGTAATTTAGACTGCCACTTAAATAAGTAAGGCAGAGAAGGATTCAGGTCTAATGCAGGTAATAGGGATTGGTGTATGTTGGTGAAAGGGGCCGGTAGAGATGCCGTGGCCCATTTCTATGCTATGCCACTCTAGCACTCTGAGGTTATGGTTGACCCTTTACCTCAGGGCTATTTTCCTGCACTAACTCCAAATCACTTAGTACCGAGGAAATCAGCAAGCCAGGCAGAATCCAGGAAAAGAGAGTAGAGTCGACGTTTTGGGCCGAAGCCCTTTGGCAGGACTAGAGGAAAAAGCTGAGGAGTAGATTTAAAAAGTGGGGGCGAAGGGGAGGGAAGAACACAAGGTGATAGGTGAAACCTGAAGCGAGGGGGATGAAGTAAAGAGCTGGAAAGTTGATTGGTGAAAGAGACAGAAGAAAGGAAAGGGGGGAGGACCACTAAAGGAAGATGATGGGTGGGCAAGGAGATAAGGTGAGAGAAGGAAAAGGGGATGGGAAATGGTGAAGGGGGGTGGGGGACATTACCGGACATTCAAGAAATCGATGTTCATGCCATCAAGTTGGAGGCTACCCAAGCGGAATATAAGGTGTTGTTCCTCCAACCTAAGTGTGGCCTCATCCCAACAGTGGAGGAGGCCATGGACGGACATATCGGAATGGGAATAGGAAGTGGAATTAAAATAGGTCGCGACTGGGAGATCCCGCTTTTCCTGGCTGACAGAGCATAGATGCTGGGCAAAACAGTCTCCCATTCTATGTCGTGTCTCACCAATATACAGGAGGCAACACTGGGAGCACTGAACACAGTATATTACACCAACATACTCAAAAATTGCATCTTTTCCCAGATGCTGCCTGGCCTGCTGAGTTCCACCAGCATTTTGTATGTGTTCCTCGGATTTCCAGTATCTGGAGATTTTCTCTAGTTTGCACTTAAAAACCAGAAATCTTCTGATCTTTGTCTTACGTATATTCAGTGAGCATCCTGCCCCCTTGAGTAGAGAATTCCACGGCCTTTAGGATGAAGAGTTTTCTTCTCATCTCATTTGTCACAACCCCTTTTGTTGGGATGGTGGTTCTTAATTCTAGAACACTTAGCTGAAATTAAACTTCATTTTGATAATCCCACCGCATCCCACAAGAATTTTGTTTCAGTAGGATCACCCGATAAACTAAAAGGTTCTTTTATCATACTTAATTCACCTCGAATGTACAATGTATCCCAAGATTAGATAACTCTATAACTTGCCCTAATGTCTGTCATTGTATAAATAGTGTGTTTTTATTTAAATTGATTATTATCCATATAAGTAAAAGCTAATTGCTCACAGCTCAATAAGCATATTTTAAAAACAAAGTGACCAAACAAACTGATAGGTTACTGGCAACTGGGACAGCTAGTTCAAATAGAGGGAATTTGAACAATGATAAAATGAAGCACAGGAATTTTCTAAGTTGCATGGGGCATTCTTCTAGTAATGAATTACTCTGCAACAGGGCATAAAATTGTTTTTCAATGAGTCTTTTTCAGCTTCACACCTTCAAGAATTTGCCTCCTTTACAATAAAGGCAGTAAATATTTGGAATTCTTTATCCAAGACGGCTTTGGTGGTTCAGTCAAAGAGTAAATTCAAGATGGAAACCAATAGATTTTTGGATATTATGGGAACCAAAGGATAAAGGGGTTAATTCAAGGAAGTGGCACTGAAGTAAAAACCAGCATTCCAGTTTTATGCAGGTTTTTATAAAATGCACATATACGATATGTAGGTGATGAAATCATAATAGTGTCTGTGTTATTAAAACACTCAGTATTTGCCAGGTTGTGAAATTATATAAGTGTAAAGGCATAATGTTGGTATTGATGGAGACGTTCAGTTTCAATGCTACTGTATTTTGTATTTTCCAGAGTGATGTAATGGCTTTTCTCAGTGTTATAAACACAGCAATGACCACAGGCTCATTTGTGTCATTCTGCTTGCAATGAAGCTTGACAAGTGGTCAAATAGCCGTCTGTTGCCCTAAAAAGCAATCCACTGCCCCCGGTTATAAAATCCTGAATGCACCAAGAGCCACATGACAGTCAGGGCTCCCCACTGTTTACCCCACTGCAGCTGACAATGAATAATGTAAAGGGCAAACCATAGGAATCTGTCTCTACTATACAGCAATTCATGGGATGGCTCTTTATCTTTATATGCTATCTTGAATAAAATTTAGTGAGGTTAAATATACAATTTATCAGCCAAAGAATTGCTGAAGAAGAATCTGACTAAAATGCACACAGATATTTTGTTCTATAAACAAGAACTGGTTGTGAACACTGTACTATAACTCTAGGCTAGTGGAGTAAGTTTTGTGGATTTTATCAGATGTAGTATTGGTTTTAAATTGGTTTGATGCACTTGGGGTCAATTCATAAATAACTGAAGTTAGCTCCATTTATAAATGTAATATAATTTGTATTTTATTATAAATTTACTTCAGAGAATAATGGGGAAAGGTCACTCCATGTACCTTTCAGAAATTTAAAATCAAAATAATTGGATCTTAGCAGACTTACTAATTTAGTTACAGATTTACTTACAGGCAGGTATGAAGTATTGCACTCTGGGAAGTCAGATTCTGGTAGGACACAGACAGCAAATGGCAGCAGGTCTTGGAGTGCGAGTTCATAGCTCCCTGAAAATGGTGATACAGGTGGATGGGACAGTGAACAAACAAGAGGAAATCTGCAGAAACGGGAAATCAAAGCAACACACACAAAATGCTGGAGGAACTCAGCAGGCCAGGCAGCATCCACGGAAAAGAGTAAACCGTCGACATTTCGGGCTGATACGCTTCATCTGGAATGAGGGAAAGAGTCCCAAAGAACGGTCTTGGCCCGAAATGTTGACGGTTTACTCCTTTCCATGGATGCTGCCTGACCTGCTGAGTTCCTCCACCATTTTGTGTGTGTTCATGGGGGTAGAGAAGGTGGCATTTAGCTTGCTTGCTTTCATAGGAAGGGGCCTAACAGCTCAGATGTCATATTGCAGCTGTACAAGACACTGATTGGGCCATACAGTGTGTAGTTCTGGTCACCACATTATACATAGATTGTGGTAGCTCTACAAAAAGTACAGAAAAAATTCACCAGGACGTTGCCTGCCTGGACTACCTGGCTTTATTTACTTACCTAGGTTCTGAGGAGCACGGGAGGCTGAAATGTGACCTTAAACAGGTTTTTAAAGTTATGAGGGCACAAGTAAGTTGGATAGTTATTTTTTCTGAGGATAGTCAAGTCTAAAACTAGAAGATGTTGTTTTAAAGTGAGAAGGATTTAAAGGAGATCTGAAAGATGGGTTTCTTCACACAAAGGGTGTGAGCATGGACTAAGCTGCCAGATAAGTATAAGCGGTAGAGAGAATCACAGCATTTAAAAACCATTCGGAGAGGTGCATGGATAGGAGAAGATTAGAGGGATATGGGCTAAATGGAGGAAAGCATAGGTAGGCATCTCAGCCAGCATGGACAAGTTAGGGTGAGAAGCCCATTTCCTCACTGTGCAGCGATATAACTATGCAGTTCTCAACAGCTGGAAAGGACCCAACTGCCTTGTCTTTGCTGTGCCGTTTACTGAGAAGGGAGTCAAACTTTGTGATCTCTCCCCATGGCAACCACAGTTGTGGGGGCAGGGGAGTGCAGAGATATGTGGATATGATCATATCACTTGATGTGTTAGATGATCAGTGAGGCAGAGGTCAAAGTATTTCATTCTGATGTGGTTATTATCACAAATCAGTGAAGAAGCAAGCATTGATGAGGTTTCAGATGTCTTAAGCACTGAAGACTGAGGTTGGTAGATGTTGCATGCAAGGCAGTGATGTTAGAGTGCAGACCATTTAATAATCAAAGGACCATGTTACTGTTCAGGGAAGGTCCTGGGTTTCAGCACAGAGCTGCAGCTTTAGTTAGCAGTGTACAGTGTGTGACCTGTGACATAATTAAATGAATAAGCCTCTCTAGATTTTTTTTTCCCCAAATAATCTGATGCAGGGTTTCGACCTGAAATGTCAGCAAGTTATTTCCCTCCACAGACAAGGGTAAAGCGGTAGATGTTGTCTATATGGACTTCAGTAAGGCCTTTGACAAGGTCCCACAGGGAAGGTTGGTTAGGAACGTTCAATCGTTAGGTATTAATATTGAAGTAGTAAAATGGATTCAGCAGTGGCTGGATGGGAGACGCCAGGGAGTAGTGGTGGATAACTGTTTGTCAGACTGGAGGTTGGTGACTTATGGTGTGCCTCAAGGATCTGCACTGGGTCCAGTGTTATTTGTCATGTACGTTAATGATCTGGATGATGGGGTGGTAAATTGGATGAGTAAGTATGTAGATGATACTAAGATAGGTGGAGCTGTGGATAATGAAGTAGGTTTTCAAAGCTTGCAGAGAGACTTAGGCCGGTTAGAAGAGTGGGCTGAAAGATGGCAGATGGGATTTAATGCTGATAAATGTGAGGTGCTACTTTTTGATAGGACTAATCAAAATAGGACATACATGGTAAATGGTAGGGCATTGAAGAATGCAGTAGAACAGAGGGATCTAGAAATAATGGTGCATAGTTCCCTGAAGGTGGAATCTCATGTGGATAGGGTGGTGAAGAAAGCTTTTGGTATGCTGGCCTTAATAAATCAGTGCATTGAGTATAGGAGTTGGGATGTAATGTTGAAATTGTACAAGGCATCGGTGAGGCCAGATTTGGAGTATTGTGTACAGTTTTGGTCACCGAATTATAGGAAAGATGTCAACAAAATAGAGAGAGTACAGAGAAGATTTACAAGAATGTTACCTGGCTTTCATCACCTAAGTTACAGATAAAGGTTGAACAAGTTAAGTCTTTATTCTTTGGAACATAGAAGGTTGAGGGGGGACTTGATAGAGGTATTTAAAATTATGAGGGGGATTGATAGAGCTGACGTGGACAGGCTCTTTCCATTGAGAGTGGGGGAGATTCAAACAAGAGGACATGAATTGAGAGTTAGGGGGCAAAAGTTTAGAGGTAACATGAGGGGGAACTTCTTTACTTAGAGAGTGGTAGCTGTGTGGAACGAGCTTCCAGCTGAAGTGGTTGAGGCAGGTTCGATGTTGTTGTTTAAAGTTAAATTGGACAGCTATATGGACAGGAAGGGAATGGAGGGTTATGGGCTGAGTGCAGGTCGGTGGGACTAGGTGAGAGTAAGAGTTTGGCACTGACTAGAAGGGCCGAGATGGCCTGTCTCCGTGCTGTAATTGTTATATGGTTATATGGTTATGCTGCTCAGCCTTTGAGCTCCTACATCAAATTGTCACTCCAAATTCCAGGATCTACAGTCTCTTGTGTCTCAGTGAAAGGGTTTGACCAGAGACTAATTTGACTCAGTGATTCAAATGGTAACGGAGACTATATATTATTTGCCATTAATTTTACTAGCAATTGTTTTGAGGGTGATTTATTTAAAATTTATCATTTAGCTGTTTTACCTATCATTCGGTGAGACAGTGCCCCAAAAGTAGAACATATCAAGATTTAAAGCTTCCATTTGAAATATACAAAAACTGGAAATTGAATCAGGGCAGTGCAGGACTTCACAGCGTTAATCTGGGAAGCTAATTGATTCATTACCAGCAAACAGAATGGCCTCAGAAGCAGTTTGCCTCTCCAGGGTACATTAAGGTTGGCTGTTTTGAATACTGGTCGAGTTTTAATCGGAGTTAGGCAGGTGGAAGATGATTGGGGAGTGGGAAGATGGGGAAGTAGTTGCTGTCAGTGAGCCATGGATTCATTTCCAAGCTCGGATGAGAATTTCTGTACTTTTAGTTTAGTCACTGATCCTGTTGAAACAAAATTCTTGTGGGATGCGATAAGATTAACGAAGTGATGTTTCCTTGGCTAGGTTAAAACAAATCTTACATCAGCTCTGAGGTGCAAAGGGATTTGGGAGTCCTCGGGCAAGCTTCCCTAAAGGTTAATTTGCAGGTCGAGTCGGTGGTGAGGAAGGCCAATGCGATGTCAGCATTCATTTTGAGCGGACTAGAATATAAAAGCGAGGGTGTAATGTTGATGCTTTATTAAGCACTGGTGAGGCCTCACTTGGAGTATTGTGAGAATTTTTCAGCCCCTTATATAAGAAAGGATGTGCTGACATTGGAGATTCACAAAAATGACTCCGGGATTGAAAGGCTTGTTACATGAGGAGCATTTGATTGCTCTGGGCCTCGACTCACTTGAATTCAGGAGACTGAAGGGTGACCTCATTGAAACCGAGCGAACGATGGAAGGCCTTGATGGAGTGGATGTGGAGAGAATGTTTCCTATGGAGGGAGAGTCTAAGACCAGAGGACACAGCCTCAGAATAGAGGGGTGTCCTTTTAGAGTGGAGATGAGGAAGAATTTTTTTAGCCAGCGAGTGGTGAATCTGTGGAATTCTTTGCCACAGGTAGCTGTGGAAGCCAAGTCTTTACTTACATTTAAAGCAGAGGTTGATAGATTCTTAATTGGAGATGGGCATGCATGGATACGGGGAGAAGGCAGGAAACTGGGCCTGAGAGGATAAATTGGATCCGCCATGATGAAATGGCGAAGCAGACTCAAGGGGGCAACTAGCCTCATTCAACTCCTATATCTTATGGTCTTATGGTATTAAATGTTGAGCCTGCAGTTCTTAAAACCTCTGGGAGTAATGATGATACACTTTGCAAAGTACATTCCCAATACACATTTACCTCCTAATGGAGTACTTTATTTAAGTTAATACTTCATTCTTAAAAGTTGATTCCAATACATCTACACGTCACCATTCTTGGTACAGGCCTTATAACTCCAACTACAGTATGTCAGCATAGTATCAATTTTCTTTACAATAGCAAACAGTCTAAGAGGTTTTTACACTTGTTCTAGCCCCTTGGGTGTGCAGTAGTGACAGGGCCTCGAATTTTGCCCTTTCCTCAAAGATCTTTTGTGGCAGCTGCACTAACCCTCATGGTGCTCCTCGCCACATGGTGCTGGGCCATGGAATGTGTTAGTCTGCAACATTCTGTCTTTGTCAGTTCCTTGCACTGGAAGGCTAACAAGCCTTGGGCGGTCTTGCGGGACATCATTCTCCGAGTTGATAATCTTCCAGCAGCACTTTGTACTTGTCTCAGTATGAGTTCCTGGGAACAGCAGGCAGAGAAGTCTTATGTTACACAACTCTACGTTGCTTTCCAAATCTTGGCAAACGTTAATTGGAGAAGTAGATTTCTACTGTCTGTATTATTTTGCTGTAAAAATGCCTGGATAAAAGAATTCAAGTTAAATAAATGTTAACAGAGTAGAGGGGTTCCTTTGACGTTTAGCGATCCCGCACCCAATACAGAAGATTTGAGGGCAATGTATGATAGCGCAGAGATTCCAGCTGTGGAAGTTGGTTCTGACAGGGTAGGGTCCCTTCACACCAATTAGGCAAGTCTTGGTTCTTGTTTGATTGGTGATGCAATATTCTGCCAAATCACCATGACAATCTGCTCCAGCAACCATTGTCAGGATCCATCATCGTTTCTTCCCATGGACTTCCAGAACGCCCTGCGCAGGTCACACAAAATTAAAAGTATTCTTCTGTACAAATGATTCATCATAGGGACAGGTAGTATGGCGCTGTCCAGCTGAAAGGAATGTTGCAAAGCAGGTAACAGGTAAAGCTTAAAGCTCAGGGAATCACTTGGTGCATGGATTGTGCAAGCTTGTGGAAGGGACAACAAAGATAACCTATTTAAATATGCAAAAAACAATTTTTGGCATTTGGCTTGAGCTTTGGATCGCAATGCTGCAGCCTTTACCACTATGGCAAACAGGGCACCTTAAATACTGAATAAGCACTTGCATTCCACTTATAGGATGGTACTTATCCAATGAAATGGACAGCGTACCATTGAATCTCTAGCCCACAGAGTACTGTCTACATTATTTTGCCTGAAAAAAATTGAATACAAAATTAATTCAAAATAAATAATTGTCAATTAAGCAGAAGGGTTCCTTTGAAGCCACATTTTACTCGAACAATGGCCAACTAAACACAGAACAATTCCACAATTGTTTCCAGGTGCATGGAGCAGTCAAGTGAAACAGGCAGCAAGTGAATTATATCTGTAAATAGTGACTGTATGTCAGCTAGAATCCCAGTTGAAATTTATTTACAGATCAGTGAACAACATGCTCTGCCTGTTTGTTCCTTGAGCAGTCTAACTAGCTCTCCTGAAAGGGCTCTCTGAATGCTACTCCGGAATGTTGGGGAAATGTATTTATTGTTGGAGCTAAATGGATTGTACTAATATACTGCAGGTTGCTGTTATCCTGGGGCTCGCTCCTTTTATCACTGCTTTTATTGTCAGGACCTACCTATAGCTGGTAGTGACATTGGAGCTGGTCAGAACTGGCTGGGCCACTAACAATGACTTGCAATGGTGTCTCCAATGAACATTAATATAGCAAACAAGGGCTAAGTCTAAGGGACAGAAGTCAGCTCCTCTACAACTGCTCTGTGTACATGAACAGTTTATCAGCTGCGTGCTCACTAGATGTATTAAGATTACAGAGAATAACAGATTCCTCGGATTAACAGATTTTTCACACAGAGAGTTGTGGATCTGTGGAATGCTCTGCCTCAGAAGGCAGTGGAGGCCAATTCTCTGGATGCTTTCAAGAAAGAGTTAGATAGAGCTCTTAATGATAGCGGAGTCAAGGGATATGTGGAGCAGGAACGGGGTACTGATTGTGGATGATCAGCCATGATCACAGTGAATAGCGGTGCTGGCTTGAAGGGCCGAATGGCCTACTCCTGCACCTATTGTCTATTGTTTATTGTCTATTGTCAGAGACCGTCAGAAGCTGATTCTAATGGCAGCAGTGTGGAGAGGTGGTTAGAGGACAACATAAATTATGAGGGACTTTCATTTCATCAACGATGATCTTGTTGTTTCATTAAAGTACAGCCACATAACCCTCATCCAAGTTCCTTTCTTTCTAAGAATAATCAGAATTCTATTGGCCCCCATTATGCCCAGTATATTGACCAGCTGCAATACAGCCTGGTATGGGAACATCAATGACTTTGAACAGAAGATCCACAAAAAGTAGTGGATTTGGCCCAGTACATCACGGGTGATGCCCTCCCAACCACTGAGCACATCTACATGAAACATTGCTGTAGAAAAACAGCATCCATCATCAAAGATCCTCACCACCCAGCCCATGCTCTTTTCTCACTGCCGCCATCAGGCAGAACGTACAAGAGCCTCAGGGTTTGCACCACCAGGTTCAAGAACAGATATACCCCTCAACAGGCTCTTGAACAAAAGAGGATAAATACACTCATCTATTGAGATGTTCCCACAACCAATGATCTCATTTTAAAGACTCTTTATCTTGTTATTTCATAGTCTCATTATTTATTGCTATTTATCATTGCACTTGCACAATTTGTTGACTTCTATGCTCTTTCTCTTTCATTGATCCTGTTTGCAGTTACTATTCCATAGATTTGCTAAGTATGCCTACAGGAAAAAGCATCTCAGGGTTGTGAGTGGTCACGCGTATGCATTCTGATAATAAATTTTACTTTGAACTGATTTGAACTGTGGGCTGAAAGATGGCAGATGGAGTTTAATTCTGATAAATGTGAGGTGCTACATTTTGGTAGGACTAATCAAAATAAGACATACATGGTAAATGGTAGGGCATCGAAAAATGCAGTAGAACAGAGGGATCTAGGAATAATGGTGCATAGTTCCCTGAAGGTGGAATCTCATGTGGATAGGGTGGTGAAGAAAGCTTTTGGTATGCTGGCCTTTATAAATCAGAGCATTGAGTATAGGAGTTGGGATGTAATGTTAAAGTTACAGAAAAAGGTTGAGCAAGTTGGGTCTTTATTCTTTGGAGCGTAGAAGGTTGAGGGGGGACTTGATTGAGGTATTTAAAATTATGAGGCGGATAGATAGAGTTGACATGGATAGGCTTTTTCTATTGAGAGTGGGGGAGATTCAAACGAGTGGACATGAGTTAAGGGTTAAAGGGCAAAAGTTCAGGGGTAACATAAGGGGCAACTTCTTTACTCATAGAGTGGTAGCTGTGTGGAACGAGCTTCCAGCAGAAGTGGTAGAGGCAGGTTCGATGTTGTCGGTTAAAGTTAAATTGGATAGCTATATGGACAGGAAAGGAATAGAGGGTTATGGGCTGAGTGCAGGTCAGTGGGACTAGGTGAGAGTGAGAGTTCGGCATGGACTAGAAGGGCCGAGATAGCCTGTTTCTGTGCTGTAATTGTTATATAGTTATATGGTTATAATTTGTACCTCTAGAAAGATTAAAAATAATGCAATAAGCAGCAGAGAGCTGGACTCTTTTGGCAAGCAAAAGATTCTGCTCACAAGCAAACTTCCCACTTAAAAGATAAATATTAGCTAGGTGGGAGTGGGGTTTCCTGAGAATAACTTGTACGATTACTAACTTCAGGCCTAGATTATATATTTTCTTCTTGAATCTCCTTGTGATACCTGGTGGCTACTTTTAACTCAACGTGCTTGGTAGAAAGCATGGACAGGTGGTTAGGATTCTGCCTTATTCCTACAGGTGGCAGTTCTAGCTTCACCTTTTGAGCAGGATTGTGGCAGTCCGTTTAAAGAATGTGTCACACTGCCTTTAGTGTGGGACTCTACACTGGGACACATCTGCATCTTTAATCACAAGTTGGAAACAGAAAGTTGCTGCGACTCCTCCCCCAGGTCAGCTGGTCACAGAGCCAAAAGAGGATTGGGCTGAACAAAGTTTCTTTGTGGGTTTCCCCTGCCTTCGTGACTCAGCTGACTTCCTTCAAAATATTATTCTGATGGATTTGAATGGCTTTTTTGTAGCTCCAGTAATGACCTTCTGTGATCTGAAATGAAACACACAGTTTCCATTCAGGCAAACGTGTAACTGGAGTGCCAGCATGCATAGAGCCTTGTGCCACACAGCATCAGAGTGGTTCAAATCTGTCCCAGCAGCCACACATCCACACCTCCGGCTGGGTGTTCAAATCTGGTTTTACTCTAAAAGGGTGCAAACAAAGATTTAGAGTGAACGAGATAATTGTTATGAATTATTTTCACTTCCTATTAGTCTTTAACTGACAATTGTTTCCACTATAACCACTGATAGACACCAACAATATGTTCCCTTATATATAGTTCCAAACTCCCTTACAACATGAAAAGGAGCCACTAGGTCTACCAAGTCTATACTGGCTCATGGAGCAATCCCATTTCCTGTAACCCTCTCTTATCAAAATCCCATTGATTCCCCCAGCTGCCTATGCTAGGTACACTTTACATAGGCCAATTAACCTACAAACACAACAGCACAAACAGAATGCTGGAGCAAACACGAGGAAATCTGCAGATGCTGGAATTTCGAGCAACACACATAAAAGTTGCTGGTGAATGTCCTGACGAAGGGTCTCGGCCTGAAACGTTGACTGTACCTCTTCCTAGAGATGCTGCCTGGCCTGCTGCGTTCACCAGCAACTTTGATGAGAATTCTGGAGCAACTCAGTGGGTCATGCAGAATCTACGGAGGGAAATGAACAATCAAAGTTTTGTACTGAGACCCTTTATCAACATCTGAGTCCTGAAGGAGGCTCTCAGCCCGAAGTATTGACGGATCATTTCCCTCCAGAGGTGATGTCCGACCTGCTGTTTGCCTCCAGCATCATGTGCAGGTTGCTCAAGATTTCCAGCTTCTGCAGAATCTCTTGTGTCAGCCTACTAGCACGCATGTCATTTGGATGTAGGAGGAAACTGAGCACCCGAGGAAATCACTATAGAAGGAGAACATGCAAATTCCACACAGACAGCACTCGCGGTTAGGATTGAACTCAAGCTGATCGAGTTATGAGGCTGCAGTTTTACCAGCTGTGCCACCATGCCATCCTGCTTCCGATTGCCGAGGGGATAATGGAATACTTGGCCAAGTATTTCTTTAACTTTCCATTTATGCTCCAGAAAAATAGTTCAGTTGTATCCACTGCCTCTAACTTTGGTTCACAGCAGCTTTGTTTGTGTAACACACACAAAATGCAGGAGGAACCCAGTCAGTCAGGCTGTAATGTGCTGTAGATTTTCTACGTTCTATGTTCTAATATTGGAACAACACCTTGGGAGGAATCTGAAGAAGGATCTTGGGCTGGGTTGTTGGTGCTTTATTCATCTCCATAGCAGATGCCTGATCTGCTGAGTTTCTCCAACTTTTTGTATGTGTTGCTCCACACTTCCAGGATCTCCAGAATCCCTTGTGTTTTTGAGAGGGATCACTTTCTTCCATTCACTTCCATGTGTAAAACCAACAGTGCAGTCAGTAAATTGGAGCAGCTCGTCAATTTTTAATAAAATATATTCATTTGGGTTAATGAAAAATATAAAAATACTACATAGAAACATAGAAAACATACAGTACAATACAGGACCTTCGGCCCACAAAGCTGTGCTGAACATGTCCTTACCTTGGAACTACCTTGGCTTTACCCATAGCCCTTTATTTTCTAAGCTCCATGTAGCCATCCAGGAGTCTCTTAAAAGACCCCATCGTTTCCGCCTCCACCACCGCCACTGGCAACCCATTCCACACACTCACCACTCTCTGCGTAAAAAACTTACCCCTGACATCTCCTCTGTACCTACTTCCAAGCACCTTAAAACTATGCCCTCTCGTGCAAACCAGTTCAGACCTGAGGAAAAGCCTCTGACTATCCACACGATCAATGCCTCTCATTATCTTGTACACCTCTATCAAGTCACCTCTCATCCTCTGTCGCTTCAAGGAGAAAAGGCCAAGTTCACTCAACCTATTCTCATAAGGCATGCTCCCCAATCTGGGCAACATTCTTGTAAATCTCCTCTGCACCCTTTCTATGGTTTCCACATCCTTCCTATAGTGAGGCGACCAGAATTGAGCACAGTACTCCAAGTGGGGTCTGACCAGGGTCCTATTTAGCTGCAACATTACCTCTTGGTTCTTAAACTCAATCCCACAATTGATGAAGGCCAATACACCGTATGCCTTCTTAACCACAGAGTCAACCTGCGTAGCAGCTTTGAGTGTCCTATGGACTTGGACTCCAAGATCCCTCTGATCCTCCACAATGCCAAAAGTCTTACCATTTATACTATATTCTGCCATCATATTTGACCTACCAAAATGAACCATCCTACACTTGTCTGGGTTGAACTCCATCTGCCACTTCTCAGCCTAGTTTTGCATCCTATCAATGTCCCATTGTAACCTCTGACAGCCCTCCACACTATGCACAACACACCCAACCTTTGTGTTATCAGCACATTTACTAACCGAACACTCCGCTTCCTCATCCGGGTCATTTATAAAAATCACAAAGAGTAGGGGTCCCAGAACAGATCCCTGAGGCACACCACTGGTCACCGGCCTCAATGCAGAATATGATCCTCCTTACTTTCTCAATAAGCCTTGCATGGGGTACCTTACCAAATACCTTGCTGAAATTCATATACACTACATCTACTACTCTTTCTTCATCAAGGTGTTTAGTCACATCCTCAAAAAATTCTACCAGGCTTGTAAGGCATGACCTGCCCTTGACAAAGCCATACTGACTGTTCCTAATCATATTATACCTCTCCAAATGTTCATAAATCCTGCCTCTCAGGATCTTCTCCATCAACATGCCAACCACTGAAGTAAGACTCACTGGCCTATAATTTCCTGGGATATCTCTACTCCCTTTCTTGAATAAGGGAACAACAGGCAGGAGGAGGAGATAGCAGCACGCCACGCGCGCGCAGCCCTCCAGGAAAAATGATATCATATCCGTTAAATAGGGGCCATGGACAATTCTGATTTGATGGAGACAGACGTGAAAGCACAGAGGAACATCTGGAGAAACTTCTGAAACGCCAGTTCGCTGTTGTTGTTACTGCGCGATCGAGAAATCTTCTGGAGGGAAGGCCCCAAAATCCCCGGCTTTGCCTGCTGCTGGCGACCGAGATTGAGGTCGAATCGTTCGGATAGAGATGGTGCTCAGTACTCGGTGTCAGAGGGCTGATTGTAGGCTCGAAGTTTTCGGATGACTCAGAGTCGGACTGTGGCCGGGCATGGCAGGGAGAGTTTTATTCCTTCTCCCGTCTGCGTGAGATGTAGGACATTTGAGAGACCTTGAACTTCCTACTGTGCCATGGACTCTTCTTCATCAAGTTATGGTATTGTTGCACTGTTGTAACTATATGTTATAATTATGTGGTTTTGTTAATTTTTTCAGACTTGGTTTGTCCTGTGTTTTGTGATATCACACCGGAGGAAATATTGTATCACTTCTTAATGCATACATTACTAAATGACAATAAAAGAGGGCTGCGTGTTTTCATAATCTAATAACATCCGCAACTCTCCAATCCTCCGGAACCTTTCCCGTTCTCATTGATGATGCAAAGATCATTGCCAGAGGCTCAGCAATTTCCTCCCTCACTTCCCACAGTAGCCTGGGGTACATCCTGTCCAGTCCCAGTGACTTATCCAGCTTGATGCTTTCCAAAAGCTTCCATATCCTCATTCTTAATATCAACATTCTCAAGCTTTTTAGTCCACTGCAAGTCATCCCTACAATCACCAAGATCCTTTCCGTAGTGAATACTGAAGCCAAGTATTCATTAAGTACCTCCGCTATCTCCTCCGGTTCCATACACACTTTTCCACTGTCACACTTGATTGGTCCTATTCTCTCACATCTTATCCTCTTGCTCTTCATATTTGTAGAATGCCTTGGGGTTTTCCTTAATCCTGTCCACCAAGGACTTCTCATGGCCCCTTCTGGCTCTCCTAATTTCATTCTTAGGCTCCTTCCTGTAAGCCTTATAATCTTCTAGATTCATATCATTACCTAGTTTTTTGAACCTTTCGTAAGCTCTTCTTTTCTTTTTGACTAGATTTACAACAGCCTTTGTGCACCACGGATCTTGCACCCTACTATCCTTTCCACGTATTATTTGAACGTACCTACTCAGAACCCCACACAAATATCCACTGAACATTTGCCATATTTTTTTGGTACTTTTCCCTGAGAACATCTGTTTCCAATTTATGCTTTCAAGTTCCTGTCTGATAGCCTCATTGTTCCCCTTACTCCAGTTAAATGTTTCCCTAACTTGTCTGTTCTCGTCCCTCTCCAATGCTATGGTAACGGAAATAGGATTGTGATCACCATCTCCAAAATGCTCTCCCACTGAGAGACCTGACACCTGACCAGGATCATTTCCCAATACTAGATCAAGTACAGCCTCTCCTCTTGTAGGCTTATCTACATATTGTGTCAAGAAACCTTCCTGAACACACCTAACAAACTCTACCCTATCTAAACCCCTCACTCTAGGGAGATGCCAATCAATATTTGGGAAATTTGAATCTCCCACCATGAAACCCCTGTTATTATTATACCTTTTGTCTCTGTCTCCATCTGTCTCCCTATCTGCTCCTCAATGTCCCTGTTACTATTGGGTGGTCTATAAAAACCACCCTGTAGAGTTATTGACCCTTCCTGTTTCTAATTTCCACCCACAGAGACTCCGAGACAACCCCTCCATGACTTTCTCCTTTTCTGCAGCCGTGACACTATCTCTCATCAACAGTGCCATGCCCCTACCTCTTTTGCCTCCCTCCCTATCCATTCTGAAACATCTAAAGCCTGGCACTTGAAGTAGCCATTCCTGCCCCTGCACCATCCAAGTCTCTGTAATGGCCATGACATCATAGCTCCAAAGCTGATCCACGCTCTAAGCTCATCCGCTTTATTCATGATACTCCTCGCATCAAACCATCAGACTGAGTGCGTCCCTCCTCGATTACATGCCTATCCTCCCTTTTGCGCAGTCTCCAAACTTTCTCTATTTGTGAGCCAACCTCCTTTTCTTCCGTCATTTCAGTTCGGTTCCCACCCCCCAGCAATTCTAGTTTAAACTCTCCCCAATAGCCTCAGCAAACCTTCCCGCCAGGATATTGGTCCCCCTCGGGTTCAAGTGCAACCCATCCTTTTTGTACAGGTCACAACTGCCCCAGAAGAGGTCCCAATGATCCAGAAATCTGAATCTCTGCTCCCTGCTCCAATCCCTCAGCCATGCATTTATCCTCCACCTCATTCTATTCCTATTCTCACTGTCACGTGGCACAGGCAGTAATCCAGAGATTACTACCTTTGAGGTCCTGCTTCTCAACTTCTTTCCTAACGCCTTGTAGTCTTTTGTCAGGACCTCCTCCCTTTTCCTACCTATGTCGTTGGTACCAATATGTGCCATGACCTCTGGCTGTTTTCCTTCCCACTTCAAGATATTGTGGACACGATCAGAAACATCCCGGACCCCGGCACCTGGGAGTTTCTTTCTTGCGTCCACAGAATTGCCTATCTGACCCCCTAACTATAGAGTCCCCTATCACCGCTGCCATCCTCTTCCTTTCCCTACACATCTGAGGCATAGGGCCAGACTCTGTGTTACAAGTGATGATAGGAGATGTCGTGTGTAATGTGCTGCAAGGTTTCACTGCTAATGTAATGGCTTCTCTGTAATGTTCACTGCTGAGGTAATGGTTTCTCTGTAGCAGCAATGTTTGGTTTATGGCTGGAGATAACAGGATGCATGTTAGCCAACAAGAGATTGTTGCTGTGTCTTGTGATTCTGGAAGCAGTTGACTTCGTGGGTTTTTGTGAGAGGGAGAGGGAGAGATGAAGAAAGAGGACGTGAATGGAGAGATTTAGTAGACTGCCGGACGGGGTGGACTCGGAACAGGGGTCCGAAGGTTGGCAATGTTCGGAGGAGATCGATGGTGGAAGAAGATCTACTGAACTACATGAGCTCCCACTTGTGCACAGACTGTTTGTTATTAAATCTTATGATTTGTGCGCTTTTTCTTTTATATTTTGTTTCTCTACTAACCATATAATCAAAGTAAGAGTTATAAAGCTTAATCGTTTAATCACATATTGTGTACTGTTTGTTATTTCGGGGTACTGATTTGTAACAGGGGACACATCGCGCGGCATCCACGCAAACAAGATTTCTGAAGTTTGGCCGGGCAGGGGGTTATCACCCCCTATATTACGCTGCTAGGCGAAGTGAGTGTCACACTAGTGAATTATTGATGGTAGTTTGATTAGTGTATTGACAACCTATATGATATTCAACTGCACAGACCATAAAGGGTTGGAATTTAGGCCTGTCCTGTACCATGTGAGCTGAACTCTGTACTTTGGCTTTTGTGAAAACTGCCAACTGCAGCAGTGGAGCTGTGAAAACGTTCAGCTAAATTTCATGACCTGTTACAAATTATAGTAGAAAGTGTTTAAATTGTTAATGCTCACAATATGGCAATAACTGATTTGGAAAATATTTATATATTTCAACAGTTGATATATATAGAGAAAGGAGGTGTTAAGGAGTGATTTGTGAAAATTCCCAAGTTGGTGTTAAGTCAATATATACGCAAGTGGTGAAACCATCCTTACATACACAAGCCCCTGACTGACAGGGGAGTTGAAGCAAGCCTACAATGCATCCTAACCATCTGCTATTGTTTTACAATATATACACAAGCTCTTTATCTTCTTGACTCTGCTCACCTTTCTGACACAGAGCATTTATGACACAACTAAGTAGATGACATGTGTTGAAGGACGATTGGAGTGAAGCTGAACTCAACAAACACAGCAGATTTACTTGATGTGTACAATGTATTAACGTTCACAAAGGCAGAGGGAGAAATAATTTAAAAATTTCCAAGGGTATTATTTTGAACAATTTTTCTGGAGGGAGGTAGGAATTGGGTTTGTTATAAAATGCATGACCTTTTATTGCAAATGGAGTCTTCTTTCAAATTTGATACTATGTATGGTAATACATTAAAAATTGTATGCAATCATATGCTTAATGCTCAGTTCAATAGCTGAATTATCGTGCAGTCATTTTTATAAGACATCAATACAGGGATGTACTGTATAATAGCCAGCATACTGTATGAAACAGAATCCATACCACAATAGTGCGATTTTCTCTCTGCTGGTATTGGAACAGGGATAATTGCAGGTGCTGACAGAATTTAAACAGCAGAACATATTTCACTTTTTGCAGCTGGGCCTAAATGAGTAGCTGTTATCCTTTGTAAGGTGAGGTTTGCTGGCAAAATCCCCAAAGTCTGGTTTATTATACACAGCAAGCAATGAAACTACAAATCTTACGTTGCCAATAATTTTCATGGTGGGGGAGCAGTCAGAGATACCTGAGCCCATTTTTTAATGCAGCTGATAAAATACTTGTTTTCTTTTTCTCTCTCTTCTTTTCGCAAATAATCTGGAGGTAGGGTGATGACAGCTGAATAAGGCTGTATTTGCTGAGAAACAGCATGATGCTGGGTTCCTGAGGGAGATCTAATGGTTCCTACCCTTCCTGCACTGAGATAAAGACTCATAATAAGCGTGTATGTTCACCATCTGGCTCTGTGCATGTGGTCCTTATGGAGGCGAAAGCAGCACAATCTGTAAACGATCAGGAGCCATCGTGCTCTCTCCAGAGAATCTCAGATGCAATCAAGGTGACAGATGGCGTGGCCACTGCTGCGGCCTCACAGAGAAGATCAAAATCACCTTCAATAAACTGTGACTGGAATGGGCAAGAACACCTCAAAAGTCAGTTTGTCAGTCAAACTGTGACAGCAAGCTGCACTGGGAACAGTGGCCTGTTCTCTCCAATTCTTTTCCAACCCGCTGAACCTGGACTGTGATCCTTCTCCAGAAGCAGACAACACAAATTGGCAGATTCCTTGTTTTATTGAAGAAAATTGGGAACATGATGTCTTTTAATACAAGGTACAAACAGCTGGCAGTGCCTGGACACCCGAGCACCTTTTGGCAGTGCTTGCAAGTTCTGCTGATACTGTTTCACGCTCGCGGAGTTTTAAGCCACTCCATTTAGTGCAGCACTCCACTGAAGATGGAGTTTGGTACGGGGGGAGGGGGTGGAGGGTGGGCATAGGAGAAACAGATTAGTTTGTACAAACAGCTTAATCTGTTTTACATTTGCATCTAAACGTGGAATATGTTAATACTTGATAGAGAAGAAAATATCCTCCACCTCTCTGCTCCACCAGCTCCTTGCTGAAACACCACTTCACCATGAGGTGGGAGAAACAAGACCAGAAAAAAGTCAAATTTAATTGCCATCTTTGATACATTGTCAAATTTTGTCAAAATTAAAATAAAATAAAGCCGTACTGACGCCTAATCTAGATGTTGGTTAGCTCTTGCTTTATCAAATGAAGGTCAATGATGGAGACTATTTTTCACATAGTCCCCAGACCCACACTTGGAAGAATACCCAATAATCAACAATGTTCAGGTTCAATGTTGCAATGGTGTTACCAAAACCTGATGCACTTGTTAAAAAGCACTGCCACAGATGAAAAGCACAGCAGTAATACTCATAAGAAACAGTGGTGGGAGAAACCTCGAACTGGGCTTTGCCTCACCAAATCATTCTCATTTTAATTTGCTGTTTTTTATATATCTAAACTCCCTCACTTCACACTCAAGAGGATTGCAGCCTGAGATCCTACCTTCCTTAAATATTTAGATTAAACACCTGCAGTACTGACTGAGTGTGACTGCATTGGTCCATTTTTTTCAGGCTGAAGTAATGATTGCCTGGTCATATCAAAGATCGCACAGCTCTGCTTGCAGGTGAGTGGGGAACTCCCTGGGTGCCGTGGCAACAAACTTTTCTCAACCAATTTCACCAAAATAGATTAATAACAGGTTTGGTTAGTGGTTTGTTCAACCCTGGTGTGTGTGCGTTGGCTGCTGTGATTGTAGGTTGATTAGTAATAACTCCTGAGATGCAATTTGTGGGAAACGTTCAGTAATGTGATAAAGCATTACGTGTAATCATGAACTCATAAACGGAGGCTATTCATGCTGGCTCTTTGCTGGAGAAATCCAATTCCAGTCTGACTACCTACTTATCATAGAACCATAGAAACTACAGCACAGAAACAGGCCCTTTGGCCCTTCTTGGCTGTGCCGAACCATTTTCTGCCTAGTCCCACTGACCTGCACACGGACTATATCCCTCCATACACCTCCCATCCATGTATCTGTCCAATTTATTCTTAAATGTTAAAAAAGAACCCGCATTTACCACCTCGTCTGGCAGCTCATTCCATACTCCCACCACTCTCTGTGTGAAGAAGCCCCCCCAATGTTCCGTTTAAACTTTTCCCCCGTCACCCTTAACCCATGTCCTCTGGTTTTTCTCTCGCCTTGCCTCAGTGGAAAAAGCCTGCTTGCATTCACTCTATCCATACCCATCATAATTTTATATACCTCTATCAAATCTCCCCTCATTCTTCTACGCTCCAGGGAATAAAGTCCTAACCTATTCAACCTTTCTCTGTAACTGAGTTTCTCAAGTCCTGGCAACTTCCTTGTAAACCTTCTCTGCACTCTTTCAACCTTATTGATATCCTTCCTGTAATTTGGTGACCAAAACTGAACACAATACTCCAGATTCGGCCTCACCAATGCCTTATACAACCTCATCATAACATTCCAGCTCTTATACTCAATACTTTGATTAATAAAGGCCAATGTACCAAAAGCTCTCTTTACGACCCTATCTACCTGTGACGACACTTTTAGGGAATTTTGTATCTGTATTCCCAGATCCCTCTGTTTCACTGCACTCCTCAATGCCTTACCACTAACCCTGTATGTTCTACATTGGTTTGTCCTTCCAACGTGCAATACCTCACACTTGTCAGTATTAAACTCCATCTCCCACACCCTCTATTAAAATATATATCAACCATTCAGTTTAAACTTGCAACATCTCCACCCATTTCCTGAGAAAAAAACATGCTGTTGAAATTGTTTACATTTTGAACTAAGACAATCTGATCTGTCAAAATACAACGAATGATATCACACCTAATCCTTACTTAGTGAAACAACAGTGACAACACCATTTTTTTCTAGTCAAAATACTAGTAAATCTCCGATGATGTGGTATCCTTGGTAGTTTGGTTGTATTGGTACTGGTATTAAAATGTTATTGTCACATGTACCAGGTTACGGAGCAAAGCCAGCCTTGCATACTGACCATACAGATCAAATCACTGCACAGTGCAGTGAGGGAGAACAAGGCAAAATAATAACATTGCAGAATAAAGTATAAAGGCTACAGAGAAATGCGGTGCAGATGTACAAAGTGTAAGTTCATCCTTTATGGCAGCACAGTAGCAGCGTGGCTAGCATGATGCTTCACAGTACCAGCGACACAAATTCAGTTTCTGCCGCTGTTTGTAGGAAGTTTGCATGTTCTCTCCATGACCGTGTGGGTTTCTTCCAGGTTCTCCAATTTCCTCCCACGTTACAAAAATGTACTGGTTGGTACCGGGGGGAGTCTGGGACAAAAGGGCACGGCCTCAGGATAGAGGGGCATCCATTTAAAACAGAGATGCGGAGATATTTCTTTCACCAGAGGGGGGTGAATTTGTGGAATTTTTTTAACCACTGGCAGCTGTGGAGGCCAGCTCGTTGGGTGCGTTTAAGGCAGAGTTTGCTAATTTCTTGATTGGACATGGCATCAAAGGTTATGGGGTGAAGGCCGGGGAGTGGGGCTGAGGAGGGGAAAAAAGGATCAGCCATGATTGAATGGTGGAGCAGAGACGATGGGCCAAATGGCCTAATTCTGCTCCTGTGTCTTATGGTCTGATGGTCTTAACTGGTCATCGAAAATTGTAATGTGATTAGACTAGGGTTAAATCAGGCTATTGTTGGGCAGTGCAGCCTGAGGCTCCGGAAGGACCTATTCTGCTCTGTATCTCAATAAGTAAATAAATAATGAGAAAGATTGTGAGGTCAAGAGTCCACATTTTCATACAAGACCTACATTAAAGAGTCTGATAGTAGCAGGGTAGAAGACGTCCTTGATCCTGGTAGTACATGACTTCAGGGTTTTGTAGCTTGTGCCTGATGGAAGGGACTATTTAATAGACCAATACACTTTCATTTCACTTTCTTTACTTGTTACTCAGTGGTGTAATAAATGTTGCAATGCACCCAGTGAGTCTAAAGGAATCAGGAAACGTACAAGCACTCTGAATCTTGTCTCTACCTGCTAAGTTCCTGACTGCTGGTGTTTCAGACTCCAACCCGGCTCCCAATACACACCTGATCCACAGTCCAGACACTGGCCCTGCTTGCACTGGGACCCTGGCTCACTTTTCAGACTTATGATTACACCTGATGCAAATTTTATCATGATTTCAGAACAGATAACTGATAATTAAAGTTTTACTGTATTAGGAACGTTGCTAAACTAGGTGCTGATTTCCATAGTTATTCTCTAAACGCCATTCTCATTAAGTTAAATGTGTAAGTTCACTTATATCTTTAATGAAGGAGATTGCACTGTATTGAAAGTTATTGATGCTTCAGGCATGAAGCAAAGACATCCTGATATAAAACATAAATCTGAAATTCTCAAACAGTTTATTGTATTGGAGCAGGCCCAGAGGAGGTTTTCCTTTAATCTCTCTCATTAACAAGGCACTTTCACCTACAGAACTGTTGCTCACTGGATATTTTTTTGGATTTTGTACCATTCCCTGGGAACTTCAGAGATGGTTTTGTGTGAAGATCCTAAGAGATCAGCAGTTTCTGAGACGCTCAAACCACCATGTCTAGAACCAACAATCACTCCGCAGTCAAAGTCACTGAGATCACATTTTCTCCCCACTCTGATGTTTGGTCTGAACAACAACTGAACCTTTTGTCCATGTCTGCATAATTTTATGCATTAAGTTGCTGCCACGATTGGTTGATTAAATATTTGCATTAACGAGCAGGTGTACAGGTGTACCTAGTAAAGTGGCCACTGAGTGTATGTTCGGAAAACAAATAAGAAGTCCATTAGAATTGTGTCTCTTATATCTGGAGGAATAGAGTAAAAGGAGGTACAACAACCAATGCTGCTAACATACAAAGTCCTGAGGTTCTGAGTACCACATCTTCAGCTGGACATATTAATTTTGAAGAATGCAAAGTTGAAACACCAGACTGATAGTTACAAAAGGAGATTATGAAAGCTGGAGTCTTATTCCCTAGAATTTAGATATGAAGTGATTGAAGTTCTCAAGGTATTAATTGGAAGTGACAGTCTGGATAGTGAGGAGTTATTGCTGCCAGACGTAGAATTTAAGGTTCGCGACTTAACTAGCTGTGTACGTACATCTATTGATGCTTCTGGACACATCTTCAGTGATGTTCCTGGAATCATTGGGTGTTTCGGGTCTTTCAACATCATACAACCTCCTCCAGGTGACCCAGCCGGGGCTGATCAGACCCCAGCTTGTGTCCAGATGGCTAGCTACTTATGACTCCATGGCTCCCCTCTTTTGAGCCACAGCCATCTTGAGGCCTTCTCTGCCGCATCGGTGGTGCTGCGGATGGCTCTCCTCTTCTCCTCCCCCTCGATGCCCAAAATGCTGAAGGCTCTAACTAAAGAACTTGCTACAAATCCCCTACAACCAACCTCCACTGAGAGACATCTCGCTCTCCATCCAGCCTGCTGACAGTTGCTGACCAGTCCTGCGTACTTGGAAAGCTTCCTTTCAAAGGCCTCCTCCAAGCTATCTTCCCATGGGACTGTCAGCTCCAGCAGCACCACTTGCTTAGTAGACTCAGAAACTAGGACAATGTCTGGTCGCAGGGTGGTGGCTGCGTTATGGTTGGGAACTTCAGCTGCCCTTTGAGGTCCACCAGCAGCTGCCAGTCCCTTGCAGAGGTCAGAATGCCTGCAGATGTTCTCTTGGCAGGTATTGGCTGCTCCCCAGCTCTGACAAAGGCAATGGTCTGCTTGGAGGGTCAGGATCGCTTCATCCACTCAACTCCTGAACTGACGGCTTCAGCGATGGTCTTCAGGACCTGATCATGCCTCTATCGGTACCGTCCCTCACCAAATGCCCTTGCATAGCCGCTGAGGATGTGCTCCAGGGTTCCTCGCTTGGAGCACAGTGGGCACGCAGATGATTCTGCCTTGCCCCATGTGTACAGGTTTGATGGGCTTGGAAGCACATCGTACACTGCCTGGATGAGAAATTGGATGCGGTGTGTTTTGGCTTTCCAAAGAATTTTTCAAGAGTGGTCAGGCAATATCAAAGTCAAAAAGTCAGTTGAAGTACAATTTATTATCAGAGTACTTAGATGTCACCACACACAACCCTGAAGTTCCTTTTCCTGCAGGCATACTCAGCAAATCTATGGAACGGTGATTGTAAACAGGATCAACGGACAACAAACTGTGCAAATACAAATATAGGTAGATAGCAATAAATAACGAGAGCATGAAATAACAAGATACAGAGTCCTTAAGGTGAGACTATTGGTTGTGGAAACACCAGAAATAGCATGAATGTAGATATCCTCTTTTGTTCAAGAGCCTGATGGTTGAGGGGTAGAGACCCCGGTGGTGAGAGTCCTGAAGCATTTGTACCTTCTACCTGATGGCAGCAGCAAGAAAACAGCATAGCCAGGGTGGTGAGTGTCTTTGATGATGGATGCTGCTGTTCTATGGCAATGTTTCATGTTGATGTGCTCAGTGGTTGGGAGGGCTTTACCCATGATGTACTGGGCCAAATCCACTACCTTGTGTAGGATTTTCTGTTCAAAGGCATTGGTGTTCCCATACCAGGCTGTAATGCAGCCAGTCTGCACACTTTCCACCACACATCTAAGGAAGTTTTTCAAGATTTATGATGATGTCGAATCTCCAGTCTCCTGAGGGAGTAGAGGTGCTGTCGTGCTTTCTTTGCAATTATATTTATATGACGGGTCCAGGACAGATCCTCTGAGACAGTGACACCCAAAGTTTGAAATATTATTTCATACTACCCACTGCATGTGTTCAATAGTACTACACTATTGTTGAATGTGAGATTAATACATCATTTTATTAAGCAGAGCAATGAAGCAATCTGGGAAAAGGTGGGAATAAGGAATTAGGTTACAATTCAGCCTTAACTTACTGAATGCTGGTGAAGTCTAAAGAGCCTCATCCTTTTCTTCTTTCTCCTGTATTTATATGTAATATGTGTGACTTTTCCCTCAGCTGAACTGCAGATGGACTATTCTTTTCCATTGTCATTGAGACACTGAGTTATCTCCAGTGTCTCAGGTCCTGCCTTTCTGCTATCCAGTAAGTTGTTCACAGTTGGGGCATCTGACCCGGTGAGTGTGTTCTTTTTTTCACTGTGGTTGTCCTTTTCCTCTCTCTACTCCTCCTGGTATTAGATTAGATTATTAGATTATGAGGACACGCAGTCCTCTTTTATTGTCATTTAGTAATGCGTGCATTAAGGAATGATACAATTTGTTCCTCCAGAATGATATGTAGTAGTAGTAGTAGTAGTCATACTTTATTGATCCCGGGGGAAATTGGTTTTTGTTACAGTTGCACCATAAATAATAAATAGTAATAGAACCATAAATAGTTAAATAGTAGTATGTAAATTATGCCAGTAAATTATGAAATAAGTCCAGGACCAGCCTATTGGCTCAGGGTGTCTGACCCTCCAAGGGAGGAGTTGTAAAGTTTGATGACCACAGGCAGGAATGACTTCCTATGACGCTCTGTGCTGCCTCTTGGAGGAATGAGTCTCTGGCTGAATGTACTCCTGTGCCCACCCAGTACATTATGTAGTGGATGGGAGACATTGACCAAGATGGCATGCAACTTAGACAGAATCCTCTTTTCAGACACCACCGTGAGAGAGTCCAGTTCCAAGACTAAAAAAGCTGACAAAAAACACATAATTATAACATATAGTTACAACAGGGCAAGCAATACCGTAATTTGATAGAAGAACAGACCATGGGCACGGTAAAAAAAAGTCTCAAAGTCTCTCAAAAGTCCCATAATCTCATGCAGACAGTTGAAGGAAGAAAACTGTTCCTGCCATGAGCTTCCAACGCCGCAAACTTGCCGATGCAGCATCCTGGAAGCACCCGACCACAGTCCAACTTTGAGTCCGTCCGAAAACTTCGAGCCTCCGACCAGCTCTCCAACACCATGCACCGAGCACCATCTCTGCCGAGTGCTTCGACCCCGGTCCTGGCCACAGGCAAAAGGCAAGGCCGAGGATTTGGGGCCTTCCCCTCCGGAGATTGTCGATCGCACAGTAGAAGCGGCAGCAAAGCAGGCATTTCAGAAGTTTCTCCAGATGTTCCTCTATGCTTCTCATGGCTGTCTCCATCAAATCAGGATTGTGCACAGCATCCTACTTCACAAATATGATATCAATTCGGAGCGGCCGCACGCGCTGCTTCGCGCCGCCATCTTCTCCTCCCCTCCTGGTATATTGCAATTCACAGAAATCTGAGATGAAAAATCAGGATGTGAGGATAGGAGGACAGTGGGAGTAGAGATGGTGATGTGGTCCATGCAAGCTTGCATGTCCCCTCTGGTTAATCTTTGCAAAATCCCACTGAGTTCTAGCTCCATTTCAAACGTGAGAGAAATCTGCTATTGGGAGTTGTGGCATCCATTTGTATGATTTGGCTACTACAAATGTATATCTGATGGTACATAGAACCTGTGAGACATGGTTATGCCTTATGTGGTATTATTTAGTGTGAGAGAGTATGGTTCTGTGTATAAATTTGTCCTGACCGATTGAGATTATTTTAGGAGACTGATTTGAACGTTATGAGCCTAATGCCAGAGTCAAAGACTGATGGACCTACTGCACAGTAAAAGGCCCTTCAGCTCTCTTTATTGATGCAGACCATCAAACACTCATCTAAACTCATTTCATTTAGTCATACTTGGTTTGTAGTCCTCTATGCCTTGGTGGTTAAAGTGCTCTTCTGGACATTCATTAAAAATTGAGAGAGTATCTGCCTGTACCCTACCCTCAAGTAGTGTAGCTAGTGTGATGTGCAATTGGATCTTGATGCATAGGGAAGCATTGACCATTCTCTGCCAAAATTAATTGCACCCACTAACTTTGTAGCACTTGTCTACAGAGTCACAAGAACCCTGCAGATAGACACAGGCATCCCTCCCCTATCCACCTGAAACTGAAAACCATGAAGCCTATTCTTTCCTCCCCTGCGCCAGTTCTCACTTTTCCACAAGGCACCAAGGAGCACCTGGCACCTTTGCTCCACCTAGGGTGCACCAGCCTTTGAAGGATGCAAAGTAGCTTTAACAAGTGCAAGCCAGCTTTAATTGGTATCAGCCATGCAAAGTATTGGCCCCCAGTTGAAGCATCCAGCTAATGACTATTTTGATGCAGTCATTATAATTAGCAGTCAGCATGACATTACCATGCTTCGATATCACAGTGCAGGGCTGTGTGATTGTGTGTGTGTGTCTCTCTCTCTCTCTCTCTCTCCTTCTAAATAAAAGGCATATTTTAAATGGGATTTTTTCAGTGGATAGAATTATCAAATGTATATTAGATAATTTATGCAATATTAAAGTTTCTTAAGTGTTGTTTATTTTCTGATGTAGAAACTACTCTCTCTTAAAAGCTGTGTATGTCCATAGTCCTTGGCTGCCATAACATTCCTTAGTCATCAACTTTTTCTCTCTGCCAAGTGATTTTGTTTGTCTCTTTCACATTCCCCTTGCAGTCTCCTCTGCTCCAAAGAAAATAGTAAGTCTATCAAGGTTCTCATCCTAATTGATGAAAGTTGAGGATTTCACCAAATTCTTTGAAGACTCTACAGGCTACACTTATGTTACCCAGGTCATACATTACATCACTCTTGATTTTATATTGGCTCTAGCTCCAACAATGCTTTGACTTTGAAGTTCTCATTCTCATTTTCCCTCAATGAACTGAGCCTTTCATATCGCTGCAATCTTCCTCAGGTCACCACTCCTCCAAAATCCTTATGCAGTTCCTTTAATTCTGGCCCTTTTGAATGATGGCTGTGCCTTCAGCAGCCAAAAGAGGAACTGGTAGACCTTTTCTACCAGTTCCTCTCTCCCAGTTCCCCCATTAAAATATTCCTCATGAACTAATGACTTGAACAAGTTATTAGTCATCGACCCTTAAGCTTCTTTACATAGATGAATGTATTCAATATTTGATAGTGTTCTTGATAGTTTTTCTATATTAATTGCAAGTTGTGTAGGAGGCCCTATAACTGCAAGTTGTTGTAGTGTTCCATGCGGTAATGACGTGAGGATGGATGCCTCTGATACCCTCACACAGTGAGGCCATAAACTCAACCACACTTCCACTGGCTGTTGTTGAGTGAATATCAACCACTTCTTCATAAAAAGGATGTTTGAAATAGAGGTAAGGGAAAATGATAGATGTCAGAAATCTGAAAACAAAAGCTGTAAAAGTACAGTCAACATTTCGGGCCGAGACCTTTCTTCAGGACTGGAGAAAAAGAGGAGTCAAAGTAAGAAGGTGGGCTGGAGGTCAGGGAGAAATACAAGGTGATAGGTGAAACCAGGAGGGGCGTGAAGTAGAGAGCCGGGAAGTTGATAGATTAAAGAGATACAGGGCTGGAGAAGTCAGAATCTGATAGCAGAGGACAGAAGGCCATGGAAGAAAGAAGAAGAGGAGAAGCACTAGACGGAGGTGATGGGCAGGTAAGGAGATAAGGTGAGAGCAAGAAACGGGAATGGGGAATGGTGAAGCGGGGTGGAGCATTACCAGAAGTTTGAGAAATCAATGTTTATGCCATCAGGTTGGAGGCTACCCAATTGGAATATAAAGTGTTGTTCCTCCAACCTGAGTGTGGCCTCATCATGACAGTTGAAGAGGCCATGACTGACATATTGGAACAGGAATAGGAAGTGGAATTAAAATGGGTGGCCACTGGGAGATCCCGCTTTTTCTGGTGGACAGAGTGTAGGTGCTCGGCGAAGCAGTCTCCAAATCTACTTTGGGTCTTAATGTTGATATTGAAACTGCAAATTAATAACTTTGACTGTGATCAGTATTCGAGTTTGCAAAGAGAGAAGCATTTTTTTCTTTCTGGACTTTGTAAGCAATAAACTCTTGTGCACCTGTTGACGTTTTGAATTTGGCAGAAAATGAACAGACCAGATGCCGTTCGATAATAAAGTAAATAGGTTGGCTCTTTCAGGCACAAAGGGCTGATGGTATTCCATGTGGTACTATCATCCTACGACAGAAAAAATTCTTTTCAGAGTTGAGCTTTGGCAAATCAAAGATGTGCAATACAAATTTATTTTAAATGCTCAAGGTTGCTCCTGAAGTGATTTTGCACAATGCTTGCTGCTACATAAGCCCATATGTTTTCTCTGCAAAGCCTCAAATCATAAATTTCACATAAATTGTATTTTGGTTGAGCTGTGGTTAGCACATTTACTCGCCAATGGAAAATCATACAATTTTTGTCAGACATGCTTTGAAAATAAAGATTTACTGCAGATAATATTGGATGAACTACAGCAAACCATGTAAGAACTCTGCTGGAATTCTAAACTTGTTAAGTTCATTAAACAAATGAATCAAGAGGTATCTTGGTCAGTGTGAATCATGTTTTCAAACCATTGAAAAAATGTCAGAATATGCTTGACCAGAACATGACCTATTGTTGCTAGTCACCCAATACAAACTAAATATTTATTGAAGATGTATTGTGCATTAGTCTTGCTATATAATACAAGAGAAAAAATATATGCCTTTATTATCCACCAACATCTAAATGGAAGAGTTAATATCAAGCATTTCATCAAATTTATAGAACAAAATTCTCTTTTCACACTGAAAGAACTAGGTCTGTCGTATTATGTTACACTACATTCATGCTAAATGGGATAGTATCAGATCAGATCTAGCACCTCACAATTAGAAATCTATGACTGGCTGTGGACCATCAGCAGCAGAAATATGAACCATTACAATTGTTGACCTCATGGTCTGGTGCTTCCTTACTATTGGGGATTATCAATCTGGAGAGGCTTAAGAACTAATGAATCGAATGTAACTCTGCATTCTTGCCACATCACATCACCAATAGTGGCAGATAATTAAGAACACTAATGGGAAAAAGGGGCTTCAAGAACATCCCAAGCTTCAACAATGATGAAACCGGCATGTGAGTGATAAAGGCAGGTTGATATATTTGTAATCACATTCAACCATAAGTACAAATTGGTTGATGCTTCTCATTTTCTCCTGAGATAAGAGATGCAGAAGATTGTTTTAGATAGTGAACTTCTACTCAAAAGTCCCAAAACTTGATTTATTCAGCATAGAATGCCTTACAATACATGAGAACACCAAAGAAACACATATGTAGAATTCAGATTGGATGAACTTCTCTAGTTTGGATTCAGAGCCTTATTAAAATTGGATTCCCAATTTGATTTATTCTCTCAAAAATCTGGAATGTTTCAAGTCAACACTGATTCCAACACTATTGCAGCCTAGGGCATTAATTTTAATTCTTATTCAAAGCTCCACTGGAAATACAATGGCATTCTTTGGATATGGTGAATACAAAGTCATTTAAAATTACTGCTCTCAGTGGAGAAAAATTACATTGCTCATATGTAACCCTCCTGCAGCCAACATTTACATAATTTTGCTCTTGGAAGAGTGACAATAATTTTGGACGGAAGTTAGGCAGAACCTTCCAGATTTATATTTAACTTGAAAGAATGCATTGGACATTTTGGGGTTTCAATTTCAAGTTGCAAGGGAATAACAAGGTTTATGGGCTGACTTGCCAATCCATTTAATGTTCAGTGAGACACTGCCAATATGTACTGTATATAATCCATAGTGACTCATATTCTACATGTAATCTTCAGTATCTGGGAATTTCTGAATTATGGGAAAGCAAAAGTACTAGTTGGTGGCAAAAGTAATTATAAACATAGAGATGACTACACTTCCGTAGTATTCTGTATATCTCTTTCTCATCTTCTCTGCATCCATAACTTTGTTCCCTTTAGTCTTAACTATTCAAGAGTATTTCAACTGGTGTAGCTTACTCTATGCTTCATAAATATGAGGTCACCAAAAACTCGGGTCACTGTATCCAAAATCACTCAAAGACACATTCACCCACCATGTTGGGGTCACTGACCTACATTGGTTCCAAGTAAAGTGCTGCCCTTTCCCACTGCTTTACACTCACCTAATGTTTTATTCTTCTCCAGCTCCATTTATTGCTTGTTCTGATCCCTTTTTGCCATTCCCTTATAAAATACTTTAACCTCCTTTTTGGCTACTATAGGTCTAAGTTCTAAAATTCCCACCATAAATCTTTTCAATTGATATCCTCTTTTTGCTTCTTTTCTGTTTTGCACCTTCAAAACCTGCGTGCTTTGTGGAATTTTTGATCATCTGTCCAAGTATTTCATGTGGCATGATATCGAAACGTTGATAATGCTCATAAGATATGTCTTAGATGTTTTGCTGTATTAAAGGTTGTAAATGTGTATATGCCACTGTAACTTTGAATGCAGTGTCTTGTGTTTAAGGGTGACATTATGCCTACTGACTAATATAATACTTAAAGTTTTATAGTATTACACTGTGCAATCCATGATATCATCACAGAGTAATTTATAGTGTCCACAGCAGCAATCAGTTCATGTCAAACATTTTAAATATTGATAGCAGTTAATGTTTCTCATGTTGTTTTTGATTCTGTGAAAATTTCAAAATGGACCATTGCTTAGGCTGTATAATTAGATAATTATCAATTATAAATATTGATTCATTAATTTTACAGGTTATGCACACCAGCAGGAAGGCCAACATTTATGCCCGTCTCTAATTGCCTGTTTAATTGCACCTAAAATTAATTAAACAAAAGAGAAGACATTGCCGTTTGCTGACAAGTGCTATATGATAATGGAAACAACAGTCCTTTACTCAGCATAAAACCTCGTGGAGTTCTGTTCATGAGTAATAGCTACCTCTAAAATGGTAGACATGGGGATGTCAGGTGGAAGTTAAGTCAATGACACTATGTTGTCACTGATTCTCTCTTCCTTACTTTTCAAGGACTTAGTAAATGGTATAATCACTTGAATTTTGAGTAGGGCATACATACATGCATTTGAACAATGGAGACATCAGAATCAGGTGCAATAATGGCCCAGACTGTGTGACAATATTTATTGGGCATCATGGATATTACTGACCTGCATTTGCTTTGACTTAACCTCGTTTGCAGTGCGGTCCGGACTTCAACAGTGAGACACTGCACAGGTGAAAGACCTTGCACACATGAATTCCATCATGTTGGGCAGAAGATGATGTGGGAAGAAAGAAAAGGATGAGCAGGGAAGGTTGAGCCCAGACAAGCCCCTTCCACTGAAGTGCTGAAAAGAAATTTGACAACAGGCGAAGCTTTCTGGTTCTTATATTCAGAAACCAAAAAAAAAGTGCAAAATCTGTTAAAAATTGATCAATTAAATGTTTAAAAAATGTTAAGATACAGGAATAATTAAATCAAAACCAAAACACATAAAACATATATACAATTTAATACATTTTAACTCAAAATAAGCAAAATAACTAAAATTACTGGATCCCTCTCCATTCAGATAATTGAGACACTGTACCTGTCCATCCTGATGTGCAGTGCAATAAAACTATAAATGAATGAATTGATTCTGCAGTGCAAGTGCTGGGGAATTTAGGAACTCTGTATTCCACCATTGGACTCCATGAGAAGTCCATTGTCAAATCAAATGCTGACCAAGAGATGGTCTGAACACGTAAGTTGATGTTGGCCCTCTGAGAAAGTGCTCAGGAAATGCTGCACTGTCTGAATCATTGGCTTTTGATTAATTGTTAAGTGAAAGTCCTGCTGTTTGTTTTTGGTGGTGTGTCAAAGATTCCTGTGGTAATATTTGTAGAAGAACAAAAAAGTTATCCCTGTAATTATGTGATATTGGCTTGGATTTTTCTGGATTTTTCCATTGGCTCTTTTTGTTACATAAACACTTAATTGACTGTAAAGCACTTGGGTCATCCTGACATTGTTAATATTGCAAAACAATTCCATTTTTTTCTCAATTTCTGATCTTTAAATGCATGATGAGTGACAAAATAGTTGATATTCTTTATTAATTTTCTTAGTACTGTATAAATAGTCAAATGATCAACTTAAAATTGAGTAATGATCAAATCCTATTTCTTGATTTGTACATTAACCCTTCACTAATGGGATAATAACTGCTTAAGGTAACAGATGAAAAGAAATTACATTCTTATTTTATGCCCTGCAATTTAAAAAAAATATTTACATGTGAACGGAAAGATAGCCACAGGTTTTCCACAGTTTGGAATCAATATAGATAACAACAGACAATAGCTGTTTTAATTCCCTCCAGAAACAATTCCAACCTACAATAATTATGATGTATTTTCATTCTTATTCAGGTATATATTAATAGTTTAAATTTGGCATTCCCAGAAATATTGACTTGTAAGAGATTATATATTTCATCCATAGAATACATACCATCCCTTCTGCAAAAGTTTGAGAAAATGCGGCAAAACTGAATCAGTAACTTTAAATTAGTAAGTTGCTGACACAATCAAAATAAGATGTCTTTGCAAGGAAAAAATAATGGTATATTTGCAAGTTGCACTATTATATGATTTTACTTTCAGCAGTAGGACAGGTCAGTGTAGAAACCTCATCGTGTTGATTTAAGACTATAAGACCATCAGACATAGGAGCAGAATTAGGCCATTTGGCCCATTGAGTCTGCTCCACTATTTAATCCACAAATTCCACAAATTCACCATGCTCTGGCTGAAGAAACTTCTCTGCATTTCTCTTTTAAATGGGCTCCCCTTTATCCTGAAGATGTGCCTTCTTGTCCTAGACTCCCCACCGTGGGAAACATCCTTTCCACATCTACTCTATCTAGGCCTTTCAACATTCAAAAGGTTTCAATGAGGTCCCCACTCATTCTTCTAAATTCCAGCAAGTACAGACCCAAAGCCATCAAATGTTCCTCGTATGATAACCCTTTTTATTCCCAGAATAATCTTTGTGAACCATCTCTGGATCCTCTCCAAATTCCAGCACATATTTTCTTGGATGAGGAACCCAAAACTGTTCACAATACTCAAAGTGAGGTCTCACCAGTGTTTTATAAATCCTCAACATCATATCCCTGCTCTTGTATTTAAGACCTCTTGAAATGAATGCTAACATTGCATTTGCCTTCCTCACCATTGACTCAACCTGCAAGGTTACCTTTAGGGCATTCTGCGCAAGGACTCCAAATTCCCTTTGCATTTCAGATTTTTGGATCTTGTCCCTTTCTAGAAAATAGTCTGTACATCAATTTCTACTATCAAAGTGCATGGCCAGGAATTTTCCAACATTGTATTTCATTTGCCACTTTCTTGCCCATTCTTCTAATCTATTTAGGTCCTTCTGCAGCCTACCTGCCACTCCACTAATCTTCGTGTCATCTGCAGATTTGGCAACAAAGCCACCTAGTTCATTGATATTCGCCATAAAAAGAGTGGTCCCAACATTGATCTCTGTGGAATACCACTAGTCACTGGCAGCCAATCAGAAAAGGACTCTTTTATTTTGACTCGCTGCCTCCTATCAATCAGCCAATGGTCTAAGTATGTTAGTAACTTTCCTGTAAAATCATGGGCTCTTAAGTTGGCAAGCAGCCTCGTGCGGCTCCTTGTCAAAGGCCTTCTTAAAGTCCAAATATACAACATCTACTGTATCCCCTTTATCTATCTTACTTGTAATCTCGTCAATGAATTCTGACAGCTTCGTCAGGCAAGATTTTCCTTTAAGGAAACCATATTGACTTTGTCCTATCTTGTCCTGTGTCACCAAGTATTCCATAATTTCATCCTTAACAATTAACTCCAACACCTTCCTAAACATTGAGGTCAGGCTAACTGGTCTATAATTTCCTTTCTGCTGCCTTCTTCCTTTTTAAAAGAGTGGAGTGACATTTGCAATTTTCCAGTCTTCTGGTGCCATGCCAGAGTCCGATGATTTTTGAAAGATCATTGCTAATGGCTCCACAATCTCTACTGCTACCTCTTTCAGAACCCTAGGTGCAGTTCATTTGGCCTGGGTGGCTTATGTTCCCTTAGGTCTTTCAGCTTTTTAAGTACCTTCTCTCTTGTAATAGTAACTACACTCACTTCTCTTCCCTCACACACTTCAGCATCAGGCACACTGCTAGTGTCTTCCACAGTGGAAACTGATACAAAATACTCATTTAGTGCATTTTCCATCTCCTTGTCCCACCTAATTATTTCTCTGGCCTCATTTTCTAGTGGATCTATATCCACATAAATTTCTCTGCATCTCTGTTTTGAAAGGGTACCCCTCTATCCTGAGGCTGTGCCCTCTTGTCCTGGACTCTCCTTCCATGGGAAACTTCCTTTCCACATCTACTCTGTCTAGGCCTTTGAACTTTTGTAAGGTTTAATGAGATCCCCCCTCATCCTTCTGACTTCCAGAGAGTACAGACCCAGAGCCATCAAACATTCCTTATATGATAACCTTTTCATTCCTGGAATCATCCTTGTGAACTTCTTCTGAACTCTTTCCAATGCCAGCACATCTTTTCTAAGATGAGAGGCCCAAAACTGTTCACAATACTCAAGGTGAGGCCTCACCAGTGCCTTATAAAGCCTCAGCATCACATCCCGGCTCTTGTATTCTAGACCTCTTGAAATGAATGCATATGCCTTCCTCACCACTGACTCAACCTGCAAATTAACCTTTAGGGTGTTCTGCACAAGGACACCCACATCCCTTTGCATCTCAGATTTTTGGATTTTCTCCCCATTTAGAAAATAGTCTGCACATTTATTTCTACTACCAAAGTGCATGACCATGCATTTTCCAACATTGTATTTCATTTGCCACTTCCTTGCCCATTCTCCTAATCAGTCTAAGTGCTTCTGCATCCTATCTGTTTCCTCAACACTACCTGCCCCTCCACCAATCTTTGTATCATCTGCAAATTTGGCAACAAAGCCATCTATTCCATCATCCAAATCATTTATATACAGCATAAAAAGAAGTGGTCCCAACATCAGCCCCTGCGGAACACCACTAGCCACTGGCAGCCAACCAGGAAAGGATCCTTTTATTCCCACTCACTGCCTCCTACCAATCAGCCAATTCTCTAACCATGTTAGTAACTTTCCTGTAACACCATGGACTCTCAACTTGGTAAGCAACCTCATGTGTGGCACCTTGTCAAAGGCCTTCTGAAATTCCAAATATACAACATCCACTGCATCCCCTTTACCTATCCTACTTGTAATCTCCTCAAAGAATTCCAACAGGTTCGTCAGGCAGGATTTTCCCTGAAGGAAACCATGCTGACTTTGTACTATCTTGTCCTGTGTCACCAAGTACTCCATCACCTTATCCTTAACAATTGACTCTAAAATCTTCCCAACCACTGAGATCAGGCTAACTGGTCTATAATTTCCTATCTGCTACCTTCCTCCTTTCTTAAAGAGTGGAGTGACATTTGCAATTTCCTAGTCCTCTGGCACCATGTCAGAGTCCAATGATTTTTGAAAGATCATTTCTAATGCCACCACAATCTCTAACACTACCTCTTTCAGATCCCTAGCATGCAGTTTCTCTGGTCCAGGTGACTTATGTACCTTTAGGTCTTTTAGCTTTTTGAGCTCCTTCTCTCTTGTAATAGTAACTGCACCTACTTCACTTTCTTCACACACTACAACATCAGACATACTGCTAGTGTCTTCTACAATGAAGACTGATGCAAAATACCTATTTAGTTCATCAGCCATCTCCTTGTCCCCCATTATTATTTCTCCTGTCTCATTTTCTAGTGGTCCTATATCCGCTCTCATTTCTCTTTTATTTTTAACATACTGAAAAAACTTTTACGATCCGCTTTGATATTGTTTGCTAGCTTGCTTTCATATTTCTTCTTTTCCCTTCTAATGATTCTTTTAGTTGCTCTCTTTAGGTTTTTAAAAACTTCCCAATCCTCTGTCTTCCCACTAAAGTTTGCTTTGTTGTATGCTCTTTCTTTTGCTTTTACAATAGCTTTGACTTCCCTTGTCAGTCGTGGTTGTACTATTTTACCATTTGAGTATTTCTTCATTTTTGGAATACATATGTCCTGCTCCGTCCTCATTTTTCCTAGAAACGCACGCCATTGCTGATCTGCTGACATCCCTGCCAGCAGCTCCTTCCGATTTACTTTGGCCATCTCCTCTCTCATACCATTGTCATTTCCCTTACTCCACTGAAATACTGCTACATCAGACTTTCCTTTCTTCCTATCAAATTTCAAGTTGAACTCAATCATATTGTGATCACTAGCTCATACGGGCTCTTTCACCTTAAACTCCCTAACTGCCTCCGGTTCATTACATAACACCATTCCAGTATATGAGATCCCCTAGTAGGGTCAACGACAAAATGCTCTCAAAAGCTATTTCATAGGCATGCTTGAGATCCATTACCAACCTGATTTTCCCAATCAATGTGCACGTTATATTCTCCCATGACTATCATAACACAACCTTTTCTATTTCCCATTTTCCAATGTAATCTGGTCCACACCCTAGCTACTGTTGGGTGGCCTCCATATAACTGCCAACAGGGTCCTTTTACCCTTGTGGGTTCAACTCAGCCCACAAAGATTCAAAATCTTCCAGTCCTATGTGACATTTTTTTACTGATTTGATGCCATTCTTTACTAACAGAGCCTCGCCACCCCCTCTGCCTACCTTTCAATCCCTCCAATACAATGTGTACCTTGGACATTCAGCTCCCAACTACAACCATCCTTCAGCCACGATTCAGTGATAGCGGCAACATCATACCTGGCAATCTGTGATAGTGCAACGAGATCATCCACCTTATTTCTTAAACCCTGTACACTGAGATGTAACACTTTGAGTGCTCTATTTGCTACCCTTTTTGATTTTGCATCCCTAATACACTAATACTCACCCTGCTGGCTACAAGTTTGGTCTATCATGTGCCTGCTCTTCCGGACAGTCCAATTGCATGTTATCTTTACTTTTCTACCATCCCTCCTATCCGGAGTCTCTTCATTCTGGTTCCCATTTCCCTGTCAAATTAGTTTAAACCCTCCCCAACAGCTCTTATAAAAATGATTTGCAAATCATCTGGAAAAGCTGACAGATGAAACATCAAATCAGAATAAAGCACCACAAGAAACTGCAGTACTGCAGTTTGTTTGCCTTTTGATTGCAATATTTGCTGTGATTTTGAACTATATTTTGAACACTCCAAGAATCCTAAGTCACCTGATTCCTGATTTCTGTTTTTTTAATTGAAGGTGATAATAGTGAATTGGACAACATAAGCTGACATGACTATTTTAAAGAGCAAAGGGCTCTCAAAATTTGTGGTCATCTTTCTGTCTCTTCTGGCTCATGGTAAATACTCTAACTATGCTCCAGGAGATTTTGGGACACAAAAAAATGACTCATAATATGAATGCAATATGCAGGAAATTATAACAGAAGACATGCATAATGAAAATGAAATAAACAAGATGGATTCCTGAACATGAAACTATTGAATTATCATAAAATCATAACTGGTTAATGGTAGGAAGTTCTGTTACAGCAATATGGGGTCAAATACAATTGCATTTTTTCAGGCAAAACAAGACACTCAGTTCTGAGGCGAACTACCCTGCAGCAACTCAAGGAGAACATCACTTCCTTTAGGAAATGGGGAAGGAAATAACTGGCCTTTTTTCGATGATCCACCTACATTCCAAGAACAAGTTGTATGAAGTAAATTCAGTTTACACTTGTCTGAGTGACTCTGTCCCAGATTATAATTTCTAAATGCTTCTCCACCACTGTAGTTAAACTGATTGGTAGTTCCTGGGTTTGTCCTTAATTCTTAATATTTACGGTTCTTGTGTCATCGTATATGGGAGACTATGATCAATATCAGCAATTATTCCTCGCAAAATGCTAGGGTGCGTCCCATTGGATCAGATGATTTATCCACATTAAGTGCAGCTAGTCTTTCTAGAATGTTTTCATTGCCTATTATATCATCCAAAATCTCTACATCTTCCTTAGCTGAGACTTCCTTGCTTAACATTAAGGACTCTTTCTGGAGCACTGCCTCCATAAGATCTCTTCTTTAGTTTTACACGTGTGTGTATGCACCTGATATCTCTCTGTATACATCCCTTGTGATTCTATCAGTTAATTTCAAGGTTTTATGCTCATTCCTCTGTCAAAATGTATTACCTCACTTCTCTGTCACAGTTTATTTGGCTGTTTTCAACAGCTTGCTTGCACGTTCATTAACATTTGATAGGTTGTTACAGTTCTGACATTTCTATAATCTGTAAACTTCAAAATTATTCTGTATAAATCTTATACATGTTTTCAAAAAGTCAGTATTGTTATAGCACGTGCTCTATTCTATTCTTCCACCTGATGCACAAATCATTCACCAATATTCTGGAAAAGTCGGGAGAGTTTCTGTGTGATTAGGATCAAGACATAATCGAGTAGCTGAAGTTGACCAGGAAGCTGGGAGTAATTGAGGTTGGATGTGACTGCAAATTAGGAAAGTGATCCAAATTGCCGTGTATGATCAGGGTCAGAATTTGATCTCGGAGTCCTTGTTGGGATTAGGGAGACAGAGCGTGATTATTGAACTGGGGAGGGAGGGGGTGAGGAAGTGATCAGGAATTTGGGGATGGTGACTGGGGAATCAATGGATGTAATCAGGGAATTGGAAGTTAGTGGAATTACCAATTTTTGTGATCGGGAGATCAGGGCTTGAATAGGGATTAGGAATTGTGTTCAGAGAATTGGGATACGATCGGGATCTGGTGTCATTTAGAAGTTGGGATGTGATCGGGGGTTATTGTGAGTGGCCTGGTGGTGACTGGGTTTCCAGGAAAGGACTGTGGAGTTTTGATTGGGGTATTTAAGCTACCTCTGGGAAGCTGGGACACACTTGCTGGCCTTTGGGCTTGATGACATATAGAAATTTCTGGACTAGTGGAGGAGGAGACAGCAGCTACCATCTGACCCAACGGGTGGTGGTGAGAGATGTTGTGATCCAGGTGATGTGCATATGGAGCAGAGGCTGCCTGTCCCCATCGATGACCCCTTCCCCACTCACTATGCTTAAGTACAGTGTTCACACCCTGAACACCATAAAGCAGCAGATCTGCTCACCCTGATCTATCCAGCTTCAGCCCTTCCTCCCAGGCAGCATCTCCACACTAAGCTATCGGGTAAATCGCTGCTGGATTTGTGTCTGTGTTCCCAACAAATGGAGTGGAGCAGCAGTTGTCCAGACGCCTGCAACAGCAGCACTGTCAGTAACACATCACTGGAGCTTACTGTCCCAGTCTAGTGTTAAAGGCGTAATTTTTTTTTCTTCACAGATCTTGCTCCCGCTGTTTCCTTCTACATTATCATTCCTTTCGATATTTAATCTCTCTTGCTTACCCCAGAAGATTATTGTTGTCTGTTTCTCCCTCCACAGATGCTATCAGTCTGTTGAGTATTTTCAGCATTTTTATTTTGATCTCACATTGAGATTTGTTTATTGTCAAATTCAGCAGGGCGCACTGAGATTCTCGCTCATAACTAGCTCACACAGAAAACAGCACACATGATAACTAGTACAACGATAAGTACGGTGACAAACACAACAACAATGGTGGTAAGATTTAGCGCAATCTGGATCGATGCAGCAAGATATGCTAAAGCAACGATAAGACCATGAGATCACAAGACATAGGAGCAGAATTAGGCCATCTGGCCCATCGAGTCTGCTCTGCCATTCAATCATGGCTGATCTGTTTTTCCTATCTCCTCCTCAGCCCTAGTTCCCACCCTTTCCATATCTAAACTGTCTAGGCCTCTCAACATTCAAAAGGTTTCAGTGAGATCCTCCCTCATCCTTCTGAATTCCAACGAATACAAACCCAGAACCATCAAACGTTCCTCGTATGATAACCCTTTCATTCCTGGAATCAGACTTGTGAATCTCCTCTGGACCCTCTTCAATGCCAGCACATCCTTTCTAAGATGAGAGGCCCAAAACTGTTCACAATACTCAAGGTGAGGCCTTGCCAGTGCCTTATAAAGCCAACAGTAATGGGATAACTGAGAGAGACAGAATTAAGAGTCTGAGATTGTGGCAGCGTCACCAGGAAAGGGTTATGAGGGAGCTGATTGCTTCAGAAGTCTGATAGCAGTGGGAAACTAATCCTATTTGCCTGGGATTTCAAGCTCCTCTATCATCTCCCAGGATCTAGAAGAGAGAACAAGAAACGCTAGGGTGTCAGACACCCTTGACAATACTATTAACCTTCCTAAAGCAATGCACCATACAGATAGACTGGATAGAAAAGGAGTCAATAGTTATAGTGAACAATCAGAATGTTGAGGCCATGTTTTCATCAATCACAATTATGTTGAAAGTTTCAGAAGGTTTGAACAGAACTAGGGCTACGTCCTTCCATTTCTTGTATCCTTATATGGAAGGAGCGATAGTCAAGTACGTATGATAACAAGGGAAAAAGTACCTGCAGGTGAAACTTAAAGATACGACAGAACCTGAACGGATGTATCACTGGTAGGGAAGAGACACAACCGACTGCAGATGCTAGAATCTGGACCAGTAAACAATTTGGTGGAAGAACTCAGTGGACCAAGTAGCAACTGTGCGAGCAAAGGGATGTTTGATGTTTCGGTCCGAGACCCTGTATCAAGTTTGGCAGGAATTGGAATATAGTGAGAGGCAGTGGTGGTAGAGACAGATACACATTAGGGACTTCAGAATTCAGAATCAGGTTTATTATCATGGGTGTGTGACGTGAAATTTGTTAACTTAGCAGCCGCAGTTCAATGCAATGCATAATATGAGAAAAAAACAAAATTAAATAATAATAATAAAAAATAAGTAAATCAATTACAGTGTACGCATATTGAATAGATTAAAAATCGTGCAAAAACGGAAATACTATATATTAAAAAAAAGTGAGGTTGTGTCCAAGGGTTCAATGTCCATTTAGGAATTGGATGACAGAGGGACAGAAGCTGCTCCTGAATCACTGAATGTGCGCCTTCAGACTTCTGTACCTCCTGCCTGATGGTAACAGTGAGGAAAGGGCATGCCCTGGGTGCTGGAGGTCCTTAATAATGGATGCTACCTTTCTGAGACACCGCTCCTTGAGGATGTCCTGGGTACTTTGTAGGCTAGTACCCAAGATTGAAGAGACATTTAGATAGACACATGAATCCAAGAGAAATGGAAGGATATGGACGTTGTGTAGGCCGAAGGGATTAGTTTATTGGTCATTGAATTACTCATTTAATTGGTTCAGCTCAACAGTGTGGGCTGAAAGGCTTGTTTCTGTGCTGTATTGCTCTGTTTTCTATGCAATTACTTTTCACCAGGCTTAGCATTAGCTGGAGGCAAGCTCTAATCCTGATTCTGCCATTGATGTCAGTTGGATATGGGAAATGGGCTTTGTTGGTCACTAAAATAACCATGGACTAAGTGACATTGAATTGGATCACCAAGACTTTAACATGAGTTTATCACAACAACATGCATTAACATCTGTTTATCACAATACCATCTGTGATTCTAAAATGCATTTAAAGGTAAAATTGCCCATATTCATATCTGAAATTGGAGGAGGCATTCCATTGAATAATTCTCTTTCACCATTGGGATCAATAGATATGTAATTGTTGGTCAAAAGAAGTTTTAATTTAAAATCACACTGATTGATGTATGCAATTTATGCTGATTAGCAAGCAAAAACACTGTAAATATTGTTTCTTGTCTCTAACCATAGGAGGCTTTCTTGGAAACATATAAAGGAGAATGCCCAGTAATTAGCAATAATGTGACCACAGGCACGCATGCATAGAAATTAATGTTCTTCATTAAGGTTGAAGCTCTCTGCTGAAAGAATAAATGTTTCTTTTAAAAATTAAATTGACGCAAGTAGTGCAAGGAACCTGTAAACTGGTAACTAAAATTCAGCCCCATTCTCCTCGTTTTCCTTTCGTACATTCTGCAATTGAAAACCTGACCATTTTCCAACAACTTGATTTCACAAATGGAAAAACAGCATCTGTTTTCCTGCAGCTTCACATATGGCTATCATTGTTGCTTAGATGAGCTGAAGCAGGTAGCCCATGAAAAAGTGTCCCTCTGCAGCATTGCCTCCTCTTGGGATGGACGTGGCCCGGTCTGTGCTAAGAACTGCTGGGTCCCCAGGCAGATGAAGCCTCATATTTAATTAGAACATGCAGGATGCCTGCCTCTCCTACGCACTGCAGACAAAGTGATCAAACGCCAATCTTTTTCACCTTTTTGTTTTTGTTCAGTAATGATTTCTTTGTTTTCACCTAGATGTGCTAAGCATTGGATGTACACTACAGGATTACGTTACAGGAATATTTCATGAGGTTCCATCGTCCAAGTGGGATTAACGGTATTCAGACAAATACTAATACAAATAAATACAAGCATTTATTTTCAGTATTCATCTTGCATCATCTTCTTCAGTGTTGAAATGTGAACAAGTTCAGGAGTGAAACTGAATTACTAAAAATAATAATAGCATTGTAATATATACCTTTAGGAAAAACAAATAGAATGTTCTTACGTGGTAAACTTTTATCTGATGATTTGCACTCAGTGTGGGGTAGCTAAAAGAAACAGCACTTGAGTTCACAGTAAGCATTTAGACACTTGACTGCGTTTCGCAAGCTGCAAAACAAACTGATTTCGAACTCAGGGAGGTCCAGCAGCATATCTCGCCTGCATCTCTCTGTTCTGATCTTAGCTTTGAAACTTGGCACAAGCTGACCGGATAATATAGAGAAGGCGCTTTGTCAAAACACTTGTGGTAATGCAGAGGCTGGTCTTGAGCGAATACTGTGCAATGCTTGAGGGTTAACAATGTCAGAGCAAATATTTTATTAAAAAAGGATTCCATTAGAAGTTTGTTAATTAACTGACTTGTAATTTTATGCACAATGTACTTCAGGTCGCACTTTATGGATTTAAGTTAAAGTGTTTCATTGATGAGCAGTAATAACATATTTAAAGATCAGCTTTATTTGTCACATGTACATCGAAACAAGAGTGAAATGTGTCAATTTGCGTCATCAGTTGCGATGTGCTGGGGGAAGCCTGCATGTGTTTCCATGCTTTTGTCTCCAACATAGCATCCCCATTACTCATTAACCCTAACTATGTGCCTTCAGAATGTGGGAGGAAACCAGAGCACCCTGAGGAAACCCACACAGTCATGGAGAGAACTGGCAAACTCCTTTCAGACGGCAGAGGGAATCAAACCCTGAGGTGATCGCTGGTACTGTAAAGTAATTGTGCTAACCTCCACGCTGCCTAAAAGTTGTCCTTCAAGCTGGAATCAAATCAGTGACCTCAGATTTCTTGGACTCTGCCATTACAGTTCTCCACTCTTCCAGCTGAGCCTTCGAGATTTACTTCAAGTGGACTCTTATAACTCAGTTGTACCATGAATAATATACAGCTGAATAGTCAAGTTGCAGTTTCTCACAATAATTTGCTAAATTGACCATATCTCCTTTATTAGCACATGGCACAAAACAACACAGTGTGGAACGAGCTGCCAGCACAAGTGGTGCATGCAAGCTCAATTTCAACATTTACGGAGCCTACGAAAAGTATTGGCCCCCTTGAAAGTTTTCAGGTTTTGTTGTTTTACAACATTGAATTACAGTGAATTTAATTTGGCTTTTTTAACACAGTTCAACAGAAAAAGACTTACGAGGCAAAGTGAAGACAGATCTCTACAAAGTGATCTAAATTAATTACAAATATAAAGCACAAAATAATTGATTGCATAGGTATCCACCACCCTTTAATTTGACACACCAAACCATCACTGGTGCAGTCAATTGGTTTTAGAAGTCACATGATTAGTTAAATAGAGATCTGGTTTTGGAGACCTGTGTGCAGTCAAGGTGTTTCAATTGACTGTCGTAAAAATACATCTGTATCTGGAAGATCCAACTGCTGGTGAGTCAGTGTCCTGGCAAATACAACACCAGGAAGACAAAATAACACTCCAAGCAACTCCATGAAAAAGGTAATTTGAAAAGCACAAGTCAGGAGATGGATACAAGAATATTTCCAGGTCACTGAGTATCCCTTGGAGTACAGTTAAGTCAATCATCAAGAAATGGAAAGAATATGGCTCAGCTGTAAATCTGCCTAGAGCAGGCCGTCCTCAAAAACTGTTCGAGAAGGGGACTAGTGAGGGAGGCCACCAAGAGACCTATGACAGTTCTGGAGGAGTTACAATTTTAGTGGTTGAGATGGGAGAGACTGCGTGTACAACTGTTGCTCGGGTGCTTCACCAGTCACAGCTTTATGAGAAAGTGACAACAAGAAAGCCACTGTTGAAAAATCTTACATGAAATCTCAGTTCTATGGTCTGATGAAACCCAGATTGAGCTTTTAGGCCATCAGATAAAACTTTATGTTTGGCGTAGGCCAGATACTGCACATCAGCAAAAGCACAGCATCCCTAATGTCGACCATGGTGGTGGCTGAATCATGCTGTGAGGATGCTTCACTGCAGCAGGTTCTGGAAGGCTTGAGAAGATTGAGAGTAAAATGAATGCAACAAAATACCGGGAAATCCTGGAGCAAAACCTGATGCAGTCTGCAAGAGAACTGCAACTTGGGAGAAGATTTGTTTTCCAGCAAGAAAATGATCCAAAGCATAAAACCGAAACTACACTGGAATGGCTTAAAAACAACAAAGTTAATGTCCTGGAGTGGCCAGGTCAGAGTCCAGACCGTAATCCAATTGAGAATTTGTGGCTGGACTTGAAAAGGGCTGTTCACTCCCAATCCCCATGTGATCTGGCAAAGTTTGAGCAAAGAATGAAGAAAAATTTTATAGTGTCCAGATGTGTAAAGCTGATTGAGACATATCCACACAGACTCAATGCTGTAATTGCTGTCAAAAGTGCATCTGCTAAATACTGACTTGAAGGGGTTGAATACTTACGCAATCAATTATTTTGTGTTTTATATTTGTAATTAATTTAGATCACTTTGTAGAGATCTGTTTTTATTTTAACACAAAGGAGTCTTTCTCTGTTGATCAGTGTCAAAAAAAGCCAAATTAAGTCTACTGTGATTCAATGTTGTAAAGCTATAAAACATGAAAACTTCCGGAGGAGCGTTGAATACTTTTTGTAGGCACTGTAAGTGATTTTTGGATAGGTACATGGATGGTAGGGGCATGGAAGTCTGTGGTCCCAGCGCAGGTTGGTGGGAGTAGGCAGTTTAAATGGTTCAGCACTGACTAGATGGGCTTAGGGGCCTGTTTCTGTGCTGTACTTTTCTATGACTCTATGACTGTATCACTCCATAGAAACCATAGAAACTACAGCACAGAAACAGGCCTTTTGGCCCTTCTTGGCTGTGCCGAACCATTTTCTGCCTAGTCCCACTGACCTGCACACGGACCATATCCCTCCATACACCTCCCATCCGTGTATCTGTCCAATTTATTCTTAAATGTTAAAAAAAGAACCTGCACTTACCACCTCGTCTGGCAGCTCATTCCATACTCCCACCACTCTCTGTGTGAAGAAGCCCCCCCTAATGTTCCCTTTAAACTTTTCCCCCCTCACCCTTAACCCATGTCCTCTGGTTTTTTTCTCCCTTTGCCTCAGTGGAAAAAGCCTGCTTGCATTCACTCCATCTATACCCATCATAATTTTATATACCTCTATCAAATCTCCCCTCATTCTTCTACGCTCCAGGGAATAAAGTCCTAACCTATTCAGCCTTTCTCTGTAACTGAGTTTCTCAAGTTGTCACTCATTGTGACAATATGATAAATTAGTAAGTAGGTTTATTATTGTCACGTAAACTGAGGTGGAGAGAAAAAATTGTCTTGCAAGCTGTTCATACACATCAGTTCATTGCAACATCTTATCCTGCTAGAGAAACTTTCAATATTCGTTTATAACAATAGGACAGAGGCTGCCTTTAGCCTAGTAGTTCATGCTTTCCAGCCGATGGAAAGGGGGAGAAGAGAGAGTGTTGGGTGGGTGGGTGGGTGGGATCTTTGATTCTGCTGGTTCCTTTGCAGGGACAGTGGGTATATTTACACTGGAGATCTAATTGAAAGGGTAAAGGATATAAACAGCAGATTACTGTTGGCAGCTTTTGGACACTTTAGGATTAAAGGAACGTGGGAATCTATCCTCACACCTGAGCTCTAGTGTTTAATGATGAAGTCTCATTTGTTTCTTTCATCCTGATGAAAAAATACGGATGTTTAGTTAGCTAATGTAGCCAAGAAAGATTATTTATGAACTATTCTTGTGTCTAGACTCATTTCATTTCTATTTTCAGCCAGTAAGCTAAGTTTTCTCTTACTTTGTGTTCTACCATAGTATTTGGTCTGAGGCATATATACTTCTGCTGAAGAAAAGCAGAAGAAATATATATTAAGCCTTATTTTGCAAAGAAAATGTTGGGCCTTCAACAATCATGATGATTGATCAGTTAGGTAAAGCTCTTCGTCAGTAAGAATAAGCCATGAAGGATGCTGTAAACTATATGGTGTCCCAGTGTATACTGTACTTTGGCTATTTGCATCTAACTAATGCAAAGATACATTAGATTGCAATAATTTTGAGCATCCAAGATAGCTGATTATTTCAAAACTCTTTTGATCCTTCATTCTTTCCTCTAAAAACATTAGATATAGTCATAGTCATACTTTATTGATCCCGGGGGGAAATTGGTTTTCGTTACAGTTGCACCATAAATAATAAATAGTAATAGAACCATAAATAGTTAAATAGTAATATGTAAGTTATGCCAGTAAATTATGAAATAAGTCCAGGACCAGCCTATTGGATCAGGGTGTGTGACCCTCCAAGGGAGGAGTTGTAAAGTTTGATGGCCACAGGCAGGAATGACTTCCTATGACGCTCCGTGTTGCATCTTGGTGGAATGAGTCTCTGGCTGAATGTACTCCTGTGCCCACCCAGTACATTATGTAGTGGATGGGAGACATTGACCAAGACGGCATGCAACTTAGACAGCATCCTCTTTTCAGACACCACCGTGAGAGAGTCCAGTTCCATCCCCACATCATCACTGGCCTTACGAATGAGTTTGTTGATTCTGTTGGTGTCTGCTACCCTCAGCCTGCTGCCCCAGCACACAACAGCAAACATGATAGCACTGGCCACCACAGACTCGTAGAACATCCTCAGCATCGTCCGGCAGATGTTAAAGGACCTCAGTCTCCTCAGGAAATAGAGATGGCTCTGACCCTTCTTGTAGACAGCCTCAGTGTTCTTTGAAAAGTAGTCTAAGCAGTAAGTATATATCCTGCTGGGGAGAGCTCTGTTCTTCCTCTCTCAGTGAATAGTTATGGATGGCATATGGGTCATATTTTTAAAAAGGCAGAAAACAGTAATACAAAAACCCATAGAGACCATGAAACTAAACAAAATAAAAATAGCTACTTAGTACAACTACATTCTCTTAAGGGAAAGTGATCCAAGCTGAGCGAGGCAATAGTCAGCACTTGCTATTGATGGGAACTAATCTCAACATGACTAGTTGGACACTGAAATTGCATTATTAAGCCCAGACTTCATTCAGTTCAAGTTTAATTGTCATTCAACCATACACATGAATACAAACGAGACAGTGTTCCTCCAGGGCCAAGGAGCAAAACACATTACCAACAGCACACAGCACATATAGTAATGATAGCAGAAAAACTGTATAATGGAAAAGTAACATAGCCCAAGCCTCTGAGTGGCATGGCCTTTAGACTGATGGTGCATAGAATGTTGTCTTCCACCAAGTGGACACTGAGGGCAGCACTGATGGGGAAAGCCATCCCCCAACCCAGTACGAAGGCAATGCAGCTCCCCACCATCGGTCTCACCAGTGGAACAGTGAACTGAACTTGCAGTATTCAACATTACCAATGTCCAATAGGAACTTGTGATCACAATTAAAACATCCAACACAATCATTTGCACTGTTTTTTGGACTGCACCCTGCCTCTGCACAACGGTACCCAACAAATCCAGAAGCCAACATGGTGTGCAACAAGTCCAGCTCCATCGTTATCAAGCAATTCGTTTATGGTGTAGACCTGCAGTATCTGAGGTTCTTAATATCAGCACTGTCTTACAATTGAGAAAAAAAGACGCAAAGTTCGAACGAATACATCTTTGCTTCGACCCAGAGAGGCCGTTCTGACTGTATGTGAAATAATCTTACAGGAAGCATGTTTATATGATTAACATGTTTTTGAAGGTTGCAAAATTAACATGTTTTATCAGATCCTTGATCTGTTTAGTACTTTCTGAGTGCACAGCTCCTCAGAACAAGTGTTTCCCCAGCACAAGATCAGCTTTATTCACCATATACAGTCATATATTTTATACACCATATACATTCATATATCTTATTCAGCATATACATTAATATATTTTAAACACCATATACATTCATATATTTTATTCACCACATACATTCATATATCTTATTCACCATATACATTTATATATTTATACACCATATACATTCATGTATTACATGCAAGAGGTGTAAGGCTTTATGCCTTTAATGATCAGCAAAATTGATTGGATAGAATTATGTCCTTTCAGCCTGAGTTGCTGACTGTTCACTCCCTTCCATAGATGTTGGCTGACCTGCTGAGTTCCTCCAGCATTTTGTTTTCGTGTTGCTCTGGATTTCCGGCATCTGCAGGATCTCTTGTGCTAACAAAATAGTTGAGTTGTTCCTGATGTGCAGAGGTGCAGGAAGCCTTAATCCTTATCTGAATGTAATTTCTGCTGTCACCAGGACAATGCAGACTCAGCCTTGCGCACTAATAAAACCTGGCCTACCTGAGCAAAGGAGATTCAGGTCAAATAACTGTACGTCTTTCCTTATTCCTTTTCATACATTTGAACACTAGAGAGCCATGATTAGTCAAACATTTTGATACAGAAAATCTGTTGGAGAAATTTCACACCCTTTCCATATAAACAGCATCTTTCTCACCTGTGTGTACGCCAGATGGCGCTGTGTTGTATGTGTCAAAATATAATAAACTGTAAAGCCACATGCTTAAATATGTTCTAAATAAGGTAGTTAGAGTTGGGGCAGCAATATTCTTGAGATTGTTGATAGATACATTGGGGTAATTGAATGACAACAGTAGAGGCTCATGTGCCTGTACCTGTGCTGGTTTTGTGTAAGATTTGTTGAATTAGTTACTTTTTCTTATTCTTTCCCAACATCTCTGATGGAAGTTTATTGTCAAGAATTCATGCAGTTCCAATCTGAAACTTATTACTGATTCAGTTTATGAAATCACTCTTTTGGACATTGCATACCAAATCACAGCAATCTGTGGTATATATGAATTACATCGAAAAAAATCTTATCTCTGGTTCTTTTCCCTATTGTCTTTAATCTGAAGCACTCTAGTAACTTCCCTTCGAGGATCCTAGGTACTGAAGTAAAAGTTATCAGAATTTTTAATGCACCTCCTTTTTAATCTTTCCTTAAACCATTTCTTGAAGGAGAATAAAGTTAATTTCTCCTAAACACAAGAGATTCTGCAGATGCTGGAAATCCAGAGCAACACAAATAAAATGCTGGAGGAACTCAGCAGGTCAGGCAGCATCTACGGAGAGGAATAAAGATTTGATGTTTCCGGCCAAGATCAAATTCTCTCCTGATGAAGGGTCTCAGTCAGAAATGTCAGATTTTTTACTATTCTCCATTGATGCTGCCTGACCTGCTGAGTTCCTCCAGCACTTTATGACTTCAAGTAAGTATCTTGTTCTGGCCCTAGTGTAGTTAACCTCCTCTGCAACCTGTTGAAGGTCTTGTCAGGTTTCCACAAAATGGAGTCAACAATTGGGCACATCATTCCAGGTGAGAAGTAACCAATTAGTCTATATAGGTGTTTTATCAGCTCCATAAACATGTGCTGTCTTCCACCATTAGGGAAGAACTAAACCTACATTTTGTGATATTTAAATATAAACTAATGATCATGCACCAATTTGTCTATACAGAGGTTATAATCTCAGATTTGGGTGATGTAAGAGAACAAAACTAAAATGCTGCAAGCCTCCAGTTTGCGAAAGCCTCTTGGCTCCAGAATGTCGGCCATTTTTTTTCTTTTAACAAATACTGACTGACCTGCCATTTCCGTAATATTTCCAGTCATCATTATTGAAAATACATCTTAATGAAAATAAAACTTTATATTAGCAGGTTCAAACACCCTCAAGCATCAGCAAGCAATTGATAGCTTGCTAAATTTGCTCTGGTTAACAGAGAAAAAGGAAACATACCTTCTTTTGTTTAAGTGGGAGCTAAATACCTCAGCATTTTAGACATTCTGTCTTCTTATGTGCTTCACAAGATAACATTTTCACAGCTGTTGGTCTGCTACAAACCGCTTGAATCCTCCAGAGGGATTTGTATTTACAACTGCAGTCACCTGTCACAGTAATCCAGAAATGAAATTCAGCATCCTATTGTCCTGATCAGCATTTTCTATCACTGTAAACAGTCTCTTGAGATGATAATTATTACAGGGCATGCTCCTAGGATTAGGTAAATAGAACTCAACCTGCCAGCAAGCATAGAAAAAGAAGTACAGCCTGTGCAATTCTCTGCCAAAAACCTGAAAGGGCTTGGAGCTTTATTGACATTTAAATCAAAAATAGTTAGCATTGAAAGCAGCTGTTCAGAAGAGGTTTCATAGAAAGATGTTTGCAGAGTAGAAGGAATATGCTTCGAATTGAAATACAGGCCTCTTGACAAGCAATTTACCTTCTGTCATACTCCATGTGCTATAGCATTACCGGGTACTTGTTGTGATAGCCTACTTAAAGTCACACATGTACACAGTTTAGGATGAAAGATTAAGCACAATTTAAAGAGTAACAAATTGCTGAATGTCATTCACCACTGCTGACATTGTCATGTACATTGTGGCATTGCAGCAATAAGGTGGCTCTGTTGTGACTGGCTCATAGAATCAGATGTCACTCATTCTAATGGAGCACTGACTAGCATAGCTGGAACTATACCATCAGGCAGGCTGAGATTATGTGCATTAATCTGAAGCATTTGTTGACACTGAAGTGGCGACTAAGATCACATTATTCATGAAATGCTATGAGCCGTTATTAGAAAATGTGAACCTTTATGGTGAGGGACAAGGAGGCTGTGGTAAGTAATCATAAAGAGAAATAAAGAGTATGAACATCAAATAATGGCTCCCATAGCTGTGTCAATAAATAAGATTGTTTTCTGTACTTTAGGAAGTATTAGGCATAAAAATTATACTGTGATAAAAAATTACTTTCAGGGGATTTTTCTTTTTTAGCTAAGTAATTAATGGCAGTTTCATACACAATAGGCCAATTTACTAGCTAATGTGATGATAACTAATACTGAGATTAATATTACTCAATAACTGTCAATATAAACAATAAAACCCAAATAATTTGCCTTGTTGCCATAAATGGCAGCTATAAAAATAATATATTGGCCTCTTGCATAAACTCTTTAAAAAAATGTTTCACTGGCATCTGCAACACATCCTGTAATGTGGAATGATTATGTGAAGCAATTTTCTTATTGACAAAGGCCCATTACTGAGACCTTTTTTCCCCAAGGTCATCTCTGCAGTACATGTTGTACTGCCCTTTGTAGTGACTCTGGTTTTCAGTTGTTGAGAATATTTTGAAATCTGGTCAATTTCTAGAAATCATATTAAAATAATCAACAGCATCTATTATTTCAATTATTGTTACAGCTGTTTTTTATTATTTAATAATGAAACCTAGCTCTAGTATGTAACACGAAAAATAACAATTTTAGTGTCATGTTGTCACCGTATTAGATATAAACTGTAAGATGCAGTGGAAGTGGGGTTCTTGTATTAAACAAAAATATTAATATTAATTGAGCCATGAATTATAATGTGAATGTTTTTAATTCATAAATTAATTTAAAACATTTTAATCCAATTTCTACCCTCGTACATATTGTCTTATATTACTAACTATTTTAAACCATACATACATGTATACATAAGATCTTTACTCAGATGTTATCCAAAGCAACAAGGATACATAAAGCCATTAAATACAGTGGTTATTATTTTGTAACTTAGTCAATGTTCTAAACATAAGAGATTCTGGAGATGCTGGAAATCTAGAGCAACACACACACGCACAAAATGTCAGCGTTTTGGGCCAAGACCCAATGAAGAGTTTTGCCCCAAAGTGTTGACTATATATTCCCCTGCATAGATGCTGCCTGACCTGCTGAGTTCCTCCAGCATTTTATGTGTGTTAGTCAATAAGTTGCTTTAATGCATGTCATCTGTATGCTGAATTGGAGCATTTGCAGAACTCCAGGGGACTGATACACTTCCAGTCTGTTTCCATACATGCACACGTTATGACAAATTTTAAGCTGTATGCTGAGGTGTGAAAGTTTCCCTGATTAACTTTAATTTTGCAAGAACACAGTATCAAATCTGTCAAGTCTCACTCATTTTAGTCTCACTGATCTTCATTTAAAAAGTAATATATTTTTTTATAACATAGTGTGGAAAATTAATAATCTCAGGCTGTTAAGTGGTTTCAAAATGTATGTTCTTTGTTTCAATTGCAGTTCTCGCCCGAAGCAGTACTAATGCCAACATTGTTGAATCAGGATGCTAATTATCTCACCTGTTCCGAGCCATTTCTACATCTCGTTTTCACCTTACTTTTCCCCTTGTCTGTTCCCATAATTACATGAAGAGAGTATAACACCATACTGTTACAAATGGAGTATGAGAATTTATCATTGTTCTTATAGAATCATTAAGTACCAATGCAGCAATTAACAAATAACTTAAACTGGTGAAATTGGAATAATCAGCACAGTACAAACTACATCCGTGACACTACTCATGCCCACCTACATCTGACACTACTCATACCCGCCTACATCCGTGACACTGCTCATACCCGCCTACATCCGTGACACTGCTCATGCCCACCTACATCTGTGACACTACTCATGCCCACCTACATCCATGAAACTACACATGCCCACCTACATCCGTGACACTACTCATACCCACCTACATCTGTGACACTGCTCATGCCCACCTACATCTGTGATACTGCTCATGCCCACCTACATCTGTGACACTGCTTGATGTTGCATGATTGAAATCACTGGAGAGAGAGTTACTGGTAGATACAAAACAGCTTCTTTATTTGACAAAACAAGGTACAGAAGGCATACGGAGACCCTTTCGGTAGAAAGGTCTGCTGCCCAATGTGGAGTTCGATATTTATTTGCCACAAACACAATTCCATATTTACAAAACTTTGTCACATGGTGTGAGCAGAATTATCTGCAGCTTAATGTGGAAAAGACTAAGGAGCTGGTGGTAGACCTGAGGAGAGCTAAGGTACCAGTGACCCCTGTTTCCATCCAGGTGGTCAGTGTGGACATGGTGGAGTATTACAGATATCTGGGGATATGAATTGACAATAAACTGGACTGGTCAAAGAACACTGAGGCTATCTACAAGAAGGGTCAGAGCTGTCTCCATTTCCTGAGGAGACTGAGGTCCTTTAACATCTGCCGGATGATGCTGAGGATGTTCTATGAGTCTGTGGTGGCCAGTGCTATCACGTTTGCTGTTGTGTGCTGGGGCAGCAGGCTGAGGGTAGCAGACACCAACAGAATCAACACACTCATTCGTAAGGCCAGTGATTTTGTGGGGATGGAACTGGACTCTCTCACGGTAGTGTCTGAAATGAGGATGCTGTCCAAGTTGCATGCCATCTTGATCAATGTCTCCCATCCACTACATAATGTACTGGATGGGCACAGGAGTACATTCAGCCAGAGACTCATTCCACCGAGATGCAGCACAGAGCGTCATAGGAAGTCATTGCTGCCTGTGGCCATCAAACTTTACAACTCCTCCCCTGGAGGGTCAGACACCCAGAACCAATAGGCTGGTCCTGGACTTATTTCATAATTTACTGGCATAATTTACATATTACTATTTAACTGTTTATGATTCTATTACTATTTATTATTTATGGTGCAACTGTAACAAAAACCAATTTCCCCCGGGATCAATAAAGTATGACTACCACTATAGACAATGCTTTCTTTTGAAGCTACATAGAAACTTCACACCTCCCGATTACATCCATCCCACTAACATCCGTGACACTTCTGCCCTCGATACACCTACAAATGAGAGTTCCCACCCAACCCCACCAACCAATCCCCCTCCACCACCACCCTCCTCTGTCCTCACCCTGAACAATCTTCCTTTCGGCTCCTCCCACCTTCTCCAAACTTGAGGCGTAGCCATGGGCCTCAGCTATGCCTGCCTCTTCCTTGGCTACATAGAACAGTCCATGTTCAAAGACTTCCCCAGTTATAATCCCCAGCTCTTCCTCCGCTACATTGATGACTGCATTGTTGCTGCTTCATGCTGCGTCAATTTTATCAACTTTGCCTCTAACTTCCTCCCTGCCCTTAAATTCACTTGGTCCATCTCTGACACATTCCATCCCTTTACTGATTTCTCTGTCTCCATCTCTGGAGACAAAATGTCATCCAACATCACTTATAAACCTCCTGGTTCCCACGGTTCTCTCGATTACCTCTTCCCACCTGTCTCCTGTAAAAATGCTATTCCCTTTTCTCAGTTCCTTTGCCTCCACCGCATCTGTTCCAAGACATGGCTTTCCATTCAAGGATATCAGAGATTTCCTCCTTCTTTAAAGATGGAGGTTTCCTCTCCACCCCCCCCACCGCCACTATCGATGCTGCCCTCACCCGCGTCCCCTCCATTTCCTAGACATCCGTGCTCACCCCATCTTCCTGCCATCTTAGCAGTGATAGAGTTCCTCTTGTCCTTATCTACAACCCCATCAGCTTCTGCATCCAATACATCATCTTCTGCAATTTCCACCATCTTCAGAGAGATGCTACCACTAAACATATCTTTACCTCCCTTCCGTTTTCCACATGAATTGCGCTCTCTGTGATTCCCTTCTCCATTCATCCTCCTTTGATGCTTTGAGCACACTGACTGGCAAATGTTCAGGGAGGCTGCAGCTCACATCCATCATCGTGAAGTGTTTCAAGAGGCTCGTCATGAGGCACATCAAGACCCTGCTGCCCCCCTCAGTAGACCCCCTGCAGTTCGTGTACCGCCCCAACCATTCAACAGACGATGCCATTGCCATCACCCTCCACCTGGCCCTAACCCACCTGGACAAAAAAGACACGTACCTTCGAATTCTGTTCATAGACTTCAGTTCAGCATGCAACACAATCATTCCTCAGAAACTGATTGGAAAGCTGAGCCTACTGGGCCTGAACACCTCCACCTGCAACTGGATCCTAGACTTCCTGACTGGGAGATCTCAGTCAGTCCGGATTGGAAGCAGCATCTCCAACACCATCACACTGAGCACGGGGCCCCCCAGGGCTATGTGCTCAGTCCACTGCTGTTCACTCTGCTGACCCACGACTGTGCTGCAACACACAGCTCGAACCACATCATCAAGTTCGCCGATGACACGACCGTGGTGGGTCTCATCAGCAAGAACGACGAGTCAGCATACAGAGAGGAGGTGCAGCGGCTAATGGACTGGTGCAGAGCCAACAACCTGTCTGCGAATGTGAACAAAACAAAAGAGATGGTTGTTGACTTCAGGAGAACACGGAACAACCACTCTCCCCTGAACATCGACAACTCCTCCGTAGTGATCGTTAAGAGCACCAAATTTCTTGGTGTTCACCTGGCGGAGAATCTCATCTAGTCCCTCAACACCAGTTCCATAGCAAAGAAAGCCCAGCAGCATCTTTATTTTCTGCGAAGGCTGAGAAAAGTCTATCTCCCACCCCCCATCCTCACCACATTCTACAGAGGTTGTATTGAGAGCATCCTGAGCAGCTGCATCACTGCCTGGTTCGGAAATTGCACCATCTCGGATCGCAAGACCCTGCAACAGATAGTGAGGTCAGCTGAGAAGATCATCGGGGTCTCTCTTCCCGCCATTGGCGACAATTACACCGCACGCTGCATCCGTAAATCAAACAGCATTATGAAGGATCCCACACACCCCTCATACAAACTCTTCTCCCTCTTGCCATCTGGCTAAAGGCACCGAAGTATTCGGGCTGTCACGACCAGACTGTGTAACAGTTTCTTCCCCCAAGCCATCAGACTCCTCAATACCCAGAGCCTGGACTGACACCAACCTACTGCCCTCTACTGTGCCTATTGTCTTGTTTATTATTTATTGTAATGCCTGCACTGTTTTGTGCACTTTATGTAGTCCTGGGTAGGTCTGTATTCTAGTGTAGTTTTGTGTTGTTTTACGTAGTTCAGTGTAGTTTTTGTATTGTTCATGTAGCACCATGGTCCTGAAAAACGTTGATTTGTTTTTACCGTGTACTGTACCAGCAGTCATGGTCGAAATGACAATAAAAAGTGACTTGACTTGACTTGACCGGCACGTATTCCTGCAAGCAGTCCAAGTGCCACACTTACCCATACACCTCCTCTTTCACCTCCATGAGGGGCCCCAGGCAGTCCTTCCATGTGAGGCAACACTTCACCTGTGAACCTGCTGGGGTCATCTATTGTGCCAGATACCTCTGATGTGGTCTCCTCTACATCGGTGTGACCCATCGTAATTTGGAGGACTACTTCGTCGGGCACCTCCGCACTATCCGCCGGAAGTGGGTTTTCCTGGTGGCCGAACATTTTAATTCCAATTCCCACTTCTGTTCAGACATGTTGGTCTATGGTCTCCGCTTGTGCCAAGATGAGGGCACCCTCAGGGTGGAGGAGCAACACCTTATATTCTGTCTGTATAGTCTCCAATTTGATGACATGAATATCAATTACTCGTTCTGGTGAACTAACTTCCTCCTCCTGCTTTTGCTCTGTTACCCACTCTGACCTATTACTTCTTCTCACTTGTTTATTACTTCCCCCTGGATCCCCTCCTCCATCCCTTTCTCCTATGGTCCACTCTCCTCCCTATCAGATTCCTTCTTCTCCAGCCCTTGACCTTTCCCACCCACCTATCACTTTCCAGCTAGCCTTCTTCCTCTCCCCCCACTTTTTATTTTGGCATCTTCCTCCTTCCTTCTCAGTTCTGAAGAAGGGTCTCAGCCAGAAATGTTGACTCTCTATTCATTTCCATACGCGCTGCCTGATCTGCTGAGCTCCTCCAGCATTTTGTGGGTGTTGCTTTGGATTTCCAGCGTCTGCAGACATTCTTGTGTTTATGAAACTGTAGAAGTTGGGTTTAAAAAAGAAGGAGGAACAGGGAGAGACAACTTGACCTCTTGCTCCTGCACTATATCATTCAATAAAATCACAGCTGACTTTATTTTTATCTGAATGACACTTTCCTCCACTAAGTCCTTATCCTTGATGCCCCTTGTACCCTTAATATCCAAACTAACTTCCTCCATCTTGAAAAAACTGAGTGAACAATACATTTCAGCCTCTTGTGTTGAAAATTTCAGAAATTCACCACACTGCAGGAAAAAGATTCTCACTGAATTCCTCCTGAATAACTGAATCCTTCCTAAGTGATAGTGTTTGCCTGGAATAAGACATCCGAAGTTCAGGGAAACATCATTCCTACATCTCTCCTGTCAAGCCACATGAGACAGGGTGGCAGAGTTGATCAGCAGTTAGCCCTGCTGTCTCACAGTTCCAGACAACTTTATTCAATCCTAAATGTGGGTGCTGTCTTTGTGAAGTTTACATGTTCTTCCTGTAACTGTGTGTGTTTCTCCTCAGTGCTCCCTTTTCTTGTCACATGACGATATGCAGGTTAGTAGGTGAACTGCTCTTAGTGCAGTCGGTGACAGGTGAATGGCTTGGGGAAGGTGAGTTGTAAAAGATGTGAATGGAAACATGGGGTTACTGTATTTGAATATGGAAAGCTACGTGCATATACTCCTTAACCTTTTCCTCAAACAACAAACCCGCCACACTACCTTCTAACGTATATGCCAGGAATCAATCTACTGAACTTTCAATCCATGTTCTGGGTGTAGTTCCAACAGGGCATGATATGCTTGGTACCTGTGTATTGGTTTGATAATATTCCTTTAAGTTGGATGATCACACATTTTCCACATTTTGTACTTTCTGCCATAACTCCAGCTTTCTGCCATAACTTTGCATCTCTATGCCCCATTGAAGATGCCTTGCACACCATTATTTAACGTACACCCTGAACAGATTAGCTTCATCAGAAAATTTGAATATATAGCACTAGGTTCCCACAACCAAATCATTGATGAAAGGCTGTGAATCTCTACAGCCTCAACTCCAAAATCTGAAGCACAACAAACATTGTTCCATCTCTTCCAGTTCTCTGCTTCTGTGTCTTAACCAACCCACATCAATAGTTTGCCTCTCTTTCCATGTACTGGGCTATAATTTTGTTTAAAGTTTTTCTTGTGCAGTGTCTTATTGAAGGCCTCATGAAAGTTCACACTACTAGCTTCGCCTAGTTGCAGTCTCAAAAGACTAACAAATTTGACAAACACAATTTGACATATTGACTCTGCCAAATCTAATTTTTTAAGTTCACTGTTACCTCATACTTAATAATAGATCCAAGCTCTTATCTCACTATTGTCTGTAATTTCCTTTTAAATAGTTGAGTTTTATTTGCTACCTTCCATTTTCTTGAAACCACACTATAGTCTATAGAATATTGGAAGTTGTCAACCAATGAATATTGGCGAGACCCGAGGCAGACTGGGAGATTGGTTCGCTGAACACCAACGCTCCCTCCGCCAGAGAAAACAGGATCTCCCAGTGGCCACACATTTTGGTTCTGCGTCCCATTCCCATTCTGACATGTCTATCCACGGCCTCCTCTGCTGTAAAGATGAAGCCACACTCAGGTTGGAGGAACAACGCCTTATATTCCGTCTGGGTAGCCTCCAACCTGATGGCATGAACATTGACTTCTCAAACTTCTGCTGATGCCCCACCTCTCCCTCGTACCCCATCCGTTATTTATTTATATACACACATTCTTTCTCTCATTCTCTCCTTTTTCTCCCTCTGTTCCCCTCACTATGTCCCTTGCCCATCCTCTGGTTTTTCAACTGTCCAGCTCTTGGCTCCATCCCTCCCCCTCCTGTCTTCTCCTATCATTTCGGATCTCCCCCTCCCCCTCCCCCTCCAACTTTCAAATCTCTTACTAGCTCTTCCTTCAGTTAGTCCTGACGAAGGGTCTCGGCCTGAAACGTCAACTGTACTTCTTCCTAGAGATGCTGCCTGGTCTGCTGTGTTCACCAGCAACTTTTATGTGTGTTGCTTGAAATTCCAGCATCTGCAGATTTCCTTGTGTTTGCATTTTTAAATCCACACTCTCATTGCCTTCACTTTCAAAACCTTGGAAGGCAGACAATCAGATATGGGTGGATGAAAACTAGCTTGAGATGTGGAAAATTGATGAGAGATGACCAGCGTTTTTGGCTTAGCAAAAACTGTTAGGAAATTGGAGATGCAGCTCGATGACCTTCGTCTGGTCAGGGAGAGCGAGGAGGTGATAGAAAGGAGTTATAGGCAGGTGATCACACCGGGGCCACGGGAGACAGACAAGTGGGTCACAGTCTGGAGAGGGAAGGGGAAGAGTCAGGTACTAGAGTGGCTGTACCACTTAACAATAAGTACTCCTGTGTGATTACTGTTGGGAGGGACAGCCTACCTGGGGGAAGCAACAGTGGCTATGCCTCTGGCACAGAGTCTGGCCCTGTGGCTCGGAAGGGTAGGGAAAGGAAGAGGAAGACAGTAGTGATAGGGGACTCTATAGTTAGTGGGTCAGACAGACTATTCTGTGGACGCAGGAAAGAAACGCGGATGGTAGTTTGCCTCCCAGGTGCCAGGGTCCGGGACGTTGCAGATCGCATCCAAGATATCCTGCAGTGGGAGAGAGAACAGCCAGAGGTTGTGGTACATATTGGTACCAATGACACAGGCAGGAAAAGGGAAGAGGTCCTGAAAACAGACTACAGGGAGTTAGGAAGGAAGTTGAGAAGCAGGACTGCAAAGGCAGTAATCTCGGGATTACTGACTGTGCCATGCGACAGTGAGTATAGGAATGCAATGAGGTGGAAGATAAATGTGTGGCTGAGGGATTGGAGCAGGGGACAGGGATTCAGGTTTCTGGATCATTGGGACCTCTTTTGGAGCAGGTGTGACCTGTACAAAAAGGATGGGTTGCAATTGAATCCTGGGGGACCAATATCCTGGCAGGGAGGTTTGCTAAGGCTGCTGGGGAGAGTTTAAACTGGAATTGTTGCGGGGTGGGAACCGAACTGAAGAGACTGGGGAAGAGGCATTTGGCTCACAAATAGAGAAAGCTTGGAGACAGTGTGAGGGAGGATAGGCAGGTGAAGGGATGCACTCAGATGGACGGTTTGAGATGTGTCTATTTTAACGCAAGGAGTATTGTGAACAAAGCGGAGGAGCTTAGAGCACGGACCAGTACTTGGAACTATGATGTGGTGGCCATTACAGAGACTTGGATGGCTTAGGGACAGGAAGGGTTACTTCAAGGGCTGGGTTTTAGATGTTTCCGAAAGGACAGGGAGGGAGACAAAAGAGGTGGAGGCATAGCACTGTTGATCAGAGATAGCGTCACAGCTGCAGAAAAGGTGGACATCATGGAGGAATTGTCTACGGAGCCTCTGTGGGTGGAGGTTAGGAACAGGAAGGGTCAATAACTTTACTGGGTGTTTTTTATAGGCCGCCCAATAGTAACAGGGATATCGAGGAGCAGATAGGGAAACAGATCCTGGAAAGGTGTGATAATAACAGAGTTGTCGTGATGGGAGATTTTAATTTCCCAAATATTGATTGGCATCTCCCTAGAGCAAGGGGTTTAGATGGGATGGAGTTTGTTAGGTGTGTTCAGGAAGGTTTCTTGACACAATATGTAGATAAGCCTACAAGACGAGAGGCTGTACTTGATTTTGTATTGGGAAGTGAACCTGGTCGGATGTCAGATCTCTCAGTCGGAGAGCATTTTGGAGATAGTGATCATAATTCTATCTCCTTCACAATAGCATTGGAGAGAGACAGGAACAGACAAGTCAGAAAAGCGTTTAATTGGAGTCAGGGGAATTATGAGGCTATCAGGCAGGAAATTGGAAACTTAAATTGGGAATAGATGTTCTCAGGGAAATGTACGAAAGAAATGGGGCAACACATATAAAAGTTGCTGGTGAACACAGCAGGCCAGGCAGCATCTCTAGGAAGAGCGCCGAGACCCTTCGTCAGGACTACTTTCGTCAGGAGTACGAAAAAAATGGGGCAAATGTTCAGGGGATATTTGTGTGGATTTCTGCATAGGTACATTCCAATGAGACAGGGAAGTTATGGAGGAACCGTGGTGTACAAAGGCTGTAATAAATCTAGTCAAGAAGAAAAGAAAAGCTTACAAAAGGTTCAGACAGCTAGGTAATGTTAGAGATCCAGAAGATTATAAGGCTAACAAGAAGGAGTTTAAGAAGGAAATTAGGAGAGCCAGAAGGGGCCATGAGAAGGCCTTGGCGGGCAGGATTAAGGAAAACCCCAAGGCATTCTACAAGTATGTGAAGAGCAAGAGGATAAGACATGAAAGAATAGGACCTATCAAGTGTGACATGCGAAAGTGTGTATGGAACCAGAGGAAATAGCATAATGAATACTTAATGAATACTTTACTTCAGTATTCACTATGGAAAAGGGTCTTGGTGATTGTAGTGATGACTTTCAGCAGACTGAAAAGCTTGAGCATGTAGATATTAAGAAAGAGGATGTGCTGGAGCTTTTGGAAAGCATCAAGTTAGATTACTCACTGGGACAGGATGAGATGTACCCCAGGCTACTGTGGGAGGTGAGAGAGGAGATTGCTGAGCCTCTGGCAATGATCTTTGAACCATCAATGGGGCGGGAGAGGTTCCGGAGGATTGGAGGGTTGCAGATGTTGTTCCTTTATTCAAGAAGGGGAGTAGAGATAGCCCAGGAAATTATAGACCAGTGAGTCTTACTTCAGTGGTTGGTAAGTTGATGGAGAAGATCCTGAGAAGTAGGATTTATGAACATTTGGAGAGGTATAATACGATTAGGAATAGCCAGCATGGATTTGTTAAGGGCAGGTCGTGCCTTACAAGCCTGACTGAATTTTTTGAGGATGTGACTAAACACATTGATGAAGGAAGAGCAGTAGATGTAGTGTTATATGGATTTCAGCAAGGTGTTTGATAAGGTACCCTTTGCAAGGCTTATTGAGAAAGTAAGGGGGTATGGGATCCAAGGGGACATTGCTTTGTGGATCCAGAACTGGCTTGCCCACAGAAGGCAAAGAGTGGTTGTAGACGGGTCATATTCTGCATGGAGGTCGGTGAGCAGTGGTGTGCCTCAGGGATCTGTTCTGGGACCCTTATTCTTCGTGTTTTTTATAAATGACCTGGATGAGGAAGTGGAGTGATGATTAGTAAGTTTGCTGATGACACAAAGGTTGGAGGTGTTTTGGATAGCGCGGAGGGCTATCTGAGGTTACAGCTGGACATTGATAGGATGCAAAACTGAGCTGAGAAGTGGCAGATGGAGTTCAACCCAGATAAGTGTGAAGTGGTTCATTTTGGTAGGTCAAATATGATGGCAGAATATAGTATTAATAGTAAGGCTCTTGGTAGTGTGGAGGTTCAGAGGGATCTTGGGGTCTGAGTCCATAGGGCACTCAAAGCAGCTGTACAGGTTGACACTGTGTTTAAGACGGCATACGGTGTATTGGCCTTCATTAATTGTGGAATTTAATTTAGGAGCCGAGAGGTAATGTTGCAGCTATATAGGACCCCGAACAGACCCCACTTGGGGTACTGTGCTCAGTTCTGGTTGCCTCACTACAGGAAGGACGTGGTAGCCATAGAAAGGGTGCAGAGGAGATTTATAAGGATGTTGCCTGGATTGGAGAGCATGCCTTATGAAAACGGGTTGAGTGAACTCAGCCTTTTCTCCTTGGAGTGACGGAGAATGAGAGGTGACCTGATAAATGTGTACAAGATGATGAGAGGCATTGATCGTATGGATAGTCAGAGGCTTTTTCCCAGGGCTGAAATGGTTGCCACAAGAGGACACAGGTTTAAGGTAAACAGGAGGAATTCTGCAGATGCTGGAAATTCAGGCAACACATATCAAAGTTGCTGGTGAACGCAGCAGGCCAGGCAGCATCTCTATGAAGAGGTACAGTTGACGTTTTGGGCCGAGACCCTTCGTCAGGACTAACTGAAGGAAGAGCTAGTAAGAGATTTGAAAGTTGGAGGGGGAGGTGGAGATCCAAAATGATAGGAGAAGACAGGAGGGGGAGGGGTGGAGCCAAGAGCTGGACAGGTGATTGGCAAAAGGGATATGAGAGGATCATGGGACAGGAGGCCCAGGGAGAAGGAAAAGGAGGAGGGGGAAAAAAATCCCAGAGGATGGGCAAGGGGTATAGTTAGAGGGACAGAGGGAGAAAAAGGAGAGAGAGAGAAAGAATGTGTGTATATCAATAAATAACGGATGGGGTACGAGGGGGAGGTGGAGCATTAGCGGAAGTTAGAGAAATCAATGTTCATGCCATCAGGTTGGAGGCTACCCAGACGGAATATAAGGTGTTGTTCCTCCAACCTGAGTGTGGCTTCATCTTTACAGTAGAAGAGGCCATGGATAGACATATCAGAATGGGAATGGGATGTGGAATTAAAATGTGTGGCCATTGGGAGATCCTGCTTTCCCTGGCGGATAGAGTGCTCTGTCCGCCAGAGAAAGCAGGATCTCCCAGTGGCCACACATTTTAATCCGTTATTTATTGATATACACACATTCTTTCTCTCTCTCTCTCCTTTTCCCCCCCTCCTCCTTTTCTTCCTCCCTGGGCCTCCTGTCCCATGATCCTCTCATATCCCTTTTGCCAATCACCTGTCCAGCTCTTGGCTCCATCCCTCCCGCTCCTGTCTTCTCCTATCATTTTGGATCTCCCCCTCCCCCCGCCACCACTTTCAAATCTCTTACTAGCTCTTCCTTCAGTTAGTCCTGATGAAGGGTCTCGGCCCGAAACATTGACTGTACCTCTTCCTAGAGATGCTGCCTGGCCTGCTGCGTTCACCAGCAACTTTGATGTGTGTTGCACAGGTTTAAGGTGCTGGGGAGTAGGTACAGAGGAGATGTCAGGGATAAGTTTTTTATGCAGAGAGTGGTGAGTGCGTGGAACGGGCTGCTGGCAACAGTGGTGGAGGCCGATATGATAGGGTCTTTTAAGAGACTTTTGGATAGGTACATGGAGCTTAGAAAAATAGAGGGCTATGGTAAGCCTAGTAATTTCTAAGGGAGGGAAATGTTTGGCACAACTTTGTGGGCCGAAGGTTTTCTATGTGCTGTAGGTTTTCTATGTTTCTTTGTTTCTGCGTAAATCTGTAATCAGCCAATGTTTGTTATTGTATATTCTATGCCATGCAGGTTGACTTGAAATTGTACTGATGCGCAGAGCCTGTAATAAACCTACTAGCTCTGTACATCTGAGGCACTGCAAAGGAAGCAATTTCTGCTTAATGTTGTAGGTTCAGAATGGTGACTTCTACTGGGTGCTACAGGAGTGAATAGACCAAAAAGTTTCATATTGTTCCTCTTCAAATAGATGGAGAACCTAGTAAGTAAATATTGCAAGCACAAGAGATTCTTCAGATGCTGGAAATCTTGAACAGTACACACAAAATCCTCGAGAAATTCAGCAAGCCCGGCAACATCTATGGAGGGGAATAAACAGACGATGTTTTCGGCCGAAGAATTGAGAGTGTATATTATCTTCTCCTCTGCTTGTACTTACAGACATTTTGTTCGGAGCCTTTCCATTTTTGAATTATGATCTTCCTGTGGTAACTTCTACTTTGAAGAAGGACCATTATCCTAATTCGTATTAACTTATTTTTATAATGCTCACATTACAACACTTCCAGTTATTATTTATATTCTATATTATTTTAAGGACTTTGAGGTTGAAGTTGAGCGTAACACTAAATGAGTCCCTGTCTGCTGATCTGATGCAAGCAGATTCGTTGTGTTGATTAACTTACATAATATTTTTGTGAGGATGTGCTAAATGTGACATTCATTCGGGTTAATGTCTTAGTGAGGAGTCAGTGTCATTAGTTGTTGTTGCTATATAATATTAGATTATGAGGACACGCAGCCCTCTTTTATTGTCATTTAGTAATGCATGCATTAAGAAATGATACAATTTTCCTCCGGTGTGATATCACAGAAACATAAGACAGACCAAGACTGAAAAACTGACAAAAAACACATAATTATAATGTATAGTTACAACAGTGTAAGCAATACGTAACTTGATGAAGAACAGGCCATGGGCATGGTAAAAAAAAGTTCAAAGTCTCTCATAAGTCCCATCATCTTATGCAGACGGTAGAAGGAAGAAAACTCCCCTCCTGCCATGAACCTCCAGCACCACAAACTTGCCAATGCAGCATCTGGAAGCACCCGACCACAGTCCAACTCTGAGTTGTCCGAAAACTTCGAGCCTCCGACCAGACCTCTGACACCGAGCACTAAGCACCATCTCTGCGGAGTGCTTCGACCCCAGCCCAGGCCACCAGCAACAGGAAAAACCGAGGATTTGGGGCCTTCCCTCCGGAGATTCTCGGTCACACAGTAGCAGCAGCAGCGAACCAGGCATTTCAGAAGTTTCTCCAGGTGTTCCTCCGTGCTTCTCACGTCCGTTTCCATCAAATCAGAATTGTGCACGGTCCCCTATTTAACAAATATGATATCGCCTCACCGGAGAGGCCGAGCGCACTGCGTCGTGCCGCCATATTCTCCTCCTGCACATCTTAAACTGAAGATGCACTGTGACAGTAGAAGCCTTTGGCAGGTGTTCTGGAACTTCTGATTTGAGGGACATTAAAGAAAGGCACATCATGGGAGATACTGGCTCCACTTTTTTTCTAGACGTACAATGGCAGTAAAGTAAGGAAGGTGTTCTTTTTCCAGAAGACCCCAGATGACATCTACATGCCTAGAAAAACTCATCTATGCATTTATTTTTAATAGGCTTGACTACTATAATGGTGTTTTCCTAGGACTCTGTTAAAAAATCCCTCAGACAGCTGCAGCTCATTCAGAATGCTGCTGAACACATCGCTCCAGTTCTCAGATCACCACACTGAGATTGACTTTAAAATATTACTACTGCTTTATAAAGCACTGAATGATCTAGGGCCAAGATACATCTCCGATCTCTTGCTGCGTTATGAACCTGCCTGAGCTCTCAGGTTGTCCGGGGTGGGTCTGCTTACCGTCCGCAGGGTCAAAACTAAACATGGCAAAGCAGCTTTTAGTTACTATGTTCTACATATCTGGAATAACCTTCCAGAGGATCTGAAGTCTGCCCTAACTTTAAGCTCTTTTAAACTGAGGCTTAAAGCAACACTGAGCATCATAGGAAGTCATTCCTGCCTGTGGCCATCAAACTTTACAACTCATCCCTTGGAGGGTCAGACACCCTGAGCCAATAGGCTGGTCCTGGACTTATTTCCTGGCATAATTTACATATTACTATTTAATTATTTATGGTTTTATATTGATACATTTATACTCTATTCTTGGTTGGGGCAATTGTAACGAAAATCAATTTCCCTCGGGATCAATAAAGTATGACTATGACTATGACTATGACTATTCAATGTGGCTTTTAATTAGAATCGCCTGCATTGTAACTTCTCTTTATCATATCTATTTTTGTGTGATTTTATTCTTGTATATATTGTCTGAAATTTGGGTGTTTGGTTTTTATATCTTGTTCTATGTAAAACATTTTGAACTGCCGTATGTTTGAAAAGTGCTGTACAAGTAAACTTGCTTCCTTATATTGGAGAGTATTAAAAGGGGCCAACTGTCAGAGATCAACTTCAGAGAATTTGGATCTCAAACCTTGATTAAGGACAGTGAATGTGCCTTCAAGTTCCATGTCTCACCAACTACACCATCAAAGCAGCTGAATGAATTGCCAACCGCCATGGTCAGTCAAGCAGAAACCTTCCTGTTGGCCAACAATCACATATATATTGACCACTCCTCAAGCCTCACCCTGACGCTCAGCTTGCACTTTTTGCCATGAATGTTACATCTCCCACCACCTCGAGGGAGCCTTGATCGTAAGCGGGCCGAAACTCCTGGAGGCAGGTGGCAGATCAACTGATGATCCCACTGGTGATAGCACAGGACAGTTAACATCTTAGTCCACGTGTATTTTGTAACTCTCCCAAACACTTTGTTGACATTCACTGGTACATTCCTCAGCAGGACAACAAGGCATGTCAACGCAGGGACAGAAGCTCTGTGGCAAAGCACAGCCTCATTAGCATTGTCCAGTCTCCTTGGAGGAGACAGGATGGTCGTTAGCAGAGTTGCCAATGCTGGGACTAAAATGACAGAGCATAATTGTGCATAGATGCATAGCATCATAGAATCTTCCAATGTGGAAAAGGCCTTTTAGCCTAAACTTCTGTACCTATGTTCATTAATTCTAATTTAACTCAATTTCTCCTGTTTCATTCCCATCATCTCTCCCCACACCCCACCCCCAATTTTTCTACAACCCTCCTACATTAAGAACAGCAGTCAGTCAAGCATTTCTACCTTTTCAATTGTGGACAGAGCTTTTCCACAAATAGTTCAAAGTAAATTTATTAGCAATGAATGTACAGAATATGTTCGTACACTACACTGAGATTTATGTGGCAGGTATTCACAGTAGAACAAAGAAATACAATAGAATCAATGAAAATTTACTCATAAATAAAGATTGACAAACAACCAATGTGCAAAAAAAAGTATGTAAGTATTACTAATAATAAATAATACTGAGAGATGAGTTGTAGATTCCTGAAAGTGACACCATAGGTTGTAGAATCAGTTCATTGTTGAGGTGAGTGAAATTATCCACGATCGTTCAGAAACCTGATGGTTGAAGGGTAATATCTGTTCTTTACCTGGTGGTGTGGGACCGAAGACAGCAGTGAAAAGAGAGCTTGACCTAGATCAGTGTTATCCAACCTTTTTTAGCACAGGCCCAGCCCCCCAAAGCACTTTCATACTTGCCAACGTCCCTCTTAGGCACCATATATACTTTCCGGTGCCCACATAGTGTAAAAACATAGCTACCATATACAAACATGAAAAAATGATCCTGCTTTAAGTTTTATTTGTCCTCAAACCTAGTTTACACAGTACCTATACGTTGCATAGCAGCTTCGATATCAATGTGATCATTGAGTTTGATGAATTTTAGCAAGAGTTGAAATACCTGGTTCAAGTTGTGACAGCAAAAGCCTTAAGTCCCCATGAGAAACAATGTCCAAGTGGTTTCTGTGTTTTGTGAGTATGTGGCTCACTGCACTGAAGCCTCTTTCAACAAGGTAGGAGGATGGAAATGGAATGAAGAGCAGTTTGGCTCTTTACAAAGACCAGAAGACTTCATATGACAGTGTAGCCACATACCACAAAATCCAACATTTTTGAAATGCATTTTTGCTTCTTCATCATTCTGAATTTTGATAATTTCTTATTGTAAGCTTTCTTCCTGATCTTCCACCTTGCAAAGAAATGGGTTAGTTACCCAGTCCGGAATTTTCAGATCTTTCAGATCCTTAAATCTATTCTGGAAGTCCTTCTTCAGTGACTCCAGGTGTAAGCAAATCACCGTCTGTGAAAGAGAATGCCATACTTCCCATGTAGGGAAACAGTGAGAACATTCTTCTCCCAATCTTTTGCTTATAAATCTCCGATTTTCCGATAAAAGTGGTCACAGCACTTTTTGCCTAGATTAAATTGAAATTTTCACCCCGCAGTTTCATATTTTGAATCTTCATTTTAACATACAGATCGGCTAGGTATGCCATATCTCCACGCAGTTCAATTTTGTTTCCCAAGCTCTTGTCGACTTTGAGCAAAAATTCAACCACAGTGTCAAAAAGATCAAAGAATGTTTTTAAACAGCAGCCTCTTGACAGCCAATGCACTTCAGTGTGAAGTAGCAAGCGTTCAAACTCTTCATCGTTATCTTGGCATAAATGGCGAAATATACTGCTACATAATGGATGAGCTTCAATTTTGTTGATAGCAGATATTACAAGAGTCATGCTTGGAAAATGTCACTGGCTGAGGTTTTTGGCTGCAAGATGTTGATGATGAATTACACAATTGATTGCAAACAGACTTAGTATTTCTTTTTTCATAAATGCCACCAAACTAGTACGGCGATCTGTCATATATGGTGCTCCATCTGTTGCACAAGAAATCTTTTTCTTCATTGGAGTACTTTTATCCCAAATATACATTTTAAGCTTGTAGTAGGTTGATTCTCCATTGATACTTGTTTTTAACTTTTTACAAAAGAGAATCTCTTCATAAACTTTACCATTTTTGATAAATGGTACATATGCCATTGGCATGCCTTGTTGTCTCACACAATTGGCTCAACCAGTTATATCCCAAATTCTGTTTTTTGTAGCTTTGTGCATAGTTGATACTCAATGTCTTCATTTCGTCAATGCAATGAGCTACAGAATTATTGCTTAGAGGAATTGATTTAAAATACTGGTATCCATTTTGAAAACAGTGGTGAGTACTTACGATACAGCAGGCATTAGTAATATTTCCCCAATTGTCTGAGATTTTCCACACCTTGCTATCATTTTGGAAATGTTATAAGAAGCAATGAGACTACTATCAAGGTCATTTTTTAGCTTTCTTGGCAAATGACTCGAGTGTGCAATGCTTTTCAAAGTTTCTTTCATCTTCTGGAACTGAGTAAAACCATAAGTAGTCTTTTCAGTGTGTCTTTTACAGATGTGTTCCTGCAGTCTTGATGGTTTTGTGGTTTCATTAAACAGCACAGTATTACAAATAAGACATGTAGAGCATCACTGATTTGATGGAACAAAATAAAACCATACCCCAGGTATGTAATATTGTATTGACACACTTTCTGTAGTTTTTCTTTATTAGCAGGATTAGAATTCAAGCTTCACCACCTTCAGGCTCATAGAGATCACGCAGTACATACTTATCCAACATTAATGGGGCTAAACTGAAATAAAAAATTAAGACATACTGGGAATGCCTATCGGTTGTTGACAATGGCAGTGACTTGACATTAATGGAACGAAGGTAGTGGCACACAAAGGAACGGTGAGGCGGAAAAGAAGATGATCACAACAATGAAAATCATGTTGACAAGGATTCAGGTTGGAATCTGAATGTTAGTCGGCAAGCTAACTTTATACTATTCCAGTTGGCGCAATTAACCAATCACATAAGATCACCTAATCCCCAAAGATGGTTCTTGACTGCACAAATGAAGCCGAGGTCAGTTTGAACACCTCGAGAGGAGTCCTCAGGGTCAGCAGGTTCACCGATTGGCTCTATTTCACCATTTGGTTCCGGCCAGCACTGTGTCGTTGTGCAACCTGTTTTCCATAGATCTGTAGAGAAAGTTGAGAGGGTGTTCTTGACTTAGCAACTGTTAAGTTGCATGAACTCATTCTGTGGCGCTAGTCAAGGGGAACTGTTGGACACCCTCGCATCCCCGATAATGTCTGCTTGGTTGGTCAGGTTAGGTGAGATTACCGAGTGTCAGACATGTTGTGACGACGAGTGTTCACTGTCACCGGAGCTGGGGTTCTTCCTGTGTTCCAGTGCCTCATCCTTTAATTATGGAAGTGCCTGCTACATTAACGGTCAGTCAGGGCTCGTACCTCAAGTTGGGGTGCGCTTACCCCCCACCAAGAATTTTGAATGCCCTTGATGACTTCTATTTTCCCAAACACCACTTAGGACATGAAACCATCCCCGTTGGGAATCACTGGCTTAGATAGTGGTGGTCCATGATGATGGATGCTGCTTTCCTGTGACAGCACTCCTTGTTGATGGGATTAATGGTGGGGATTGCTTTAATTGTGATGGACTGGGCTGTATGCATCACTTTTTGTTGGCTTTTTTGTTTCTGGCATTGGTGTTTCTATGTCAGGCCATGATTCAAACACTCAGGATATTCTCCACTGTACATCTATAGAAGTTTTCAAAGTTTTAGATGATATGCCAAATCTGAGCAAACTTCTAAGAAAGTGGAGTTGCTGTTGTGCCCGTCCTAGGACAAATCCTCTGATGTGATGAAGCAAAGGAATTTAAAGTTACCTCTCCATCTCTGATCCCCTAACGAACGCTGTCCTGTGAACACATGGTTTCTTACTCCTGCAGTCAATAATCAATTCTTTGGTTTTGCTGATGTTGAGTGAGAGGTTGTTGTTGTGGCATCATTTAACCAAATTGTCAGTCTCCTGTCTATATGACAGTTCATCACCACCTTGGATTCGGCCAGTAACAGATCCTCTTCCCCACTTTATCAGTCCATTCTCTTTGGATGTGACCATGTGCCTTCTGCTACATAATCTACATGCTGTCCCGTTATCAGCATTTAAAGACATAAAGTCAGTTTCCGCATGAATGCTGGGTGTTAGATCTGCATCAGTTTGCATCTGCATATTGTTTGAATTCAAATCATTCTACTCTCTACAAGTGCTACTGTTGGCTATGGATCTATGCCTATCTCACCCAATCACTTAAGCTTTTCTCTGAGCTTTCCATCAATTTTCCTTTAAATCTTTCGGATAATAGGAGGTTAATTCAAAATGTCTGGGAGAAAAGTGGAGCACCCAGTGAATTTCAGATAGTCATAGGGAAAATATCCAGGACATCTTGAAGGAGTGATGCCTCAATAAAGCAGCATCCATAATTAAGGACCCACATCACCCAGGTCATGCCTTGTTCTCATTGTTACCATCAGGTAGGAGATACAGAAGCCTGAAGGCACACACTCAGCGATTCAGGAACAGCTTCTTCCCCTCTGCCATCCAATTTTGAATGGATATTGAAACCGTGAACACTACTTCATTACTTTTTTATTTCCATTTTTGCTCTACTTATTTAAGTATTTAGTATAATCTTGGCCATATTTCGGTCAACATAGCATTTGCGTACAATGCTCCCATGGTTGACATCTTCTGGATAGACAATGAAACCATATTTTATACTTCCTTTATGTCTTTTACATTTTTTTTTGTCTTCAATGTGATTCTGGAACTGTTGGAGCCTGTAATTTCCAGTTTAAAGATCATTTGGTGTTTCAGTGCTCTGCAGTCTCCAAGAAGATTCCGGAAGCAGGTGTAGCGTGCACTATCCTCATGGCGAGAAAGCTGCAGGACAGGGTGAGAGCCATTTTTAGACTCTATTTCACCAATTAAAGCCTCCATTGTTTGCCGGTTAAAGCGATGAGGGTGATTGAAACATCGGGGCAATGCAAAAGATAAGCACCAGCTGCCTGCCTTTTGATGACTGGTAGGATCGCTCTGCTGCCAGAGAGGGAAGCCTGTGTAGCCTGCCGCTGTGCCTGAAGAATGTTACCCAGGTTTTCCACATCTTGGATCTGGGCTTGCACTATGGACTTCTTTTCAGTCTTATAGTTTTTTATATTCTGTGTTTTTCAGAATCAGAATCAGATTTATTATCACCAGCATGTGACATGAAATTTGTTAACTTAGTAGCAGCAGTTCAATGCAATACATAATCTAGCAGAGAGAGAAAAGAATAATAATAATAAAATAACAAATAAATCAATTATGTATATTGAATAGATTTTAAAAAAACATGCAAAACAGAAATACTATAAATTGAAAAGAAGTGAGGTAGTGTCCAAAGATTCAATGTCCATTGAGGAATCAGATGGCGGAGGAGAAGAAGCTGTTCCTGAATCACTGAGTGTGTGCCTTCAGGCTTCTGTATCTCCTACCTGATGGTAACAGTGAGAAAAGGGCATGCCCTGGGTGCTGGAGGTCCTAAATAATGGATGCTGCCTTTCTGAGACACCGCTCCCTAAAGATGTCCTGGGTACTTTGTAGGCTAGTACTCAAGATGGAGCTGACTATATTTACAACCTTCTGCAGTTTCTTTTGGTCCTGTGCAGTAGCCCCTCCAAACCAGACAGTGATGCAGCCTGTCAGAATGCTCTCCACGGTATAACTATAGAAGTTTTTGAGTGTATTTGTTGACATGCCAAATCTCCAAACTCTTAATGAAGTTTAGCCGCTGTCTTGCCTTTTTTATAACTACATCGATATGTTGGGACCAGGTTAGATCCTCAGAGATCTTGACACCCAGGAGCTTGAAGCTGCTCACTCTCTAAATTTCTGATCCCTTTATGAAGATTGGTATGTGTTCCTTCGTCTTACCCTTCCTGAAGTCCACAATCAGTTCTTTCGTCTTACTGATGTTGAGTGTCAGGTTGTTGCTGCAGCACCACTCCACTAGTTGGCATATCTCACTCCTGTATGCGCTCTTGTCGTCACCTGAGATTCTACCAACAATGGTTGTATCGTCAGAACAAAACCATTTCTCATTTTTCTCATTTTTTGTGTGCAGGGGAGGGGGAGATTGGGGGTCAATGTGCCTGTTCCATTTTTGTTTGATTTTTTTCTGTGGGGAGAGGGGATTTTGGGGGTTTGTGATCGTGCTGCCATTCTTTTCTTTCTCGGTTTTGTGGCTATCTGGAGAAGAAGAATTTCAGAGTTGTATAAATTGAAAATAAATGAACCCTTGGAAGTATACTTATAGTAATTCATGGTTTTTTCTATTATTATGTATTGTATTGTACCGCTGCCACAAAGTCAACAAATTTTATGACATATACCGGTGATATTAAACCTGATTCTGATTTGGATCCAAGCTCCTGTCAGACAGCACCCAAGATAATAACCTCGGTCCCTGGAAATGGAAAATTGCGGCTTGCTGCATAAAATATTATCATGATTGTCCTATGGTTTGCTATATAGTACTGACTGGTATTTTCATATTAAACGTAGCATCATACATGCCCTTCAGCCAATGAACTTTAAACTTACTCTAAAATTAAACTAACCTTTCCCTCCTATATAGCCCTCTATTTTTTAATCATCCATGTGCCTTTCTAAGGGTTTCTTAAATGCCCCTAATGAGTCAGCCTCTCATGATAATCCTATGCTTTAATAACACAATTAAAATCACAACTTAGCTGAGATATGCATTGAATACACATAAGCAGTTTAATATTTTAAACGAGTATTACTGAAGGAAATGCTCTCAGGTAGCAGCTAAAATATTTTCCTGCATCATCTCTATGTATTGTTCTTATGCCTCTTCCAGGCATATATCAGCCTTCATCTATCAGCTTAGAACAGTTACAGTCAATGATGCACAATCTCATCCAGGCCATAAAACATGGTGAGTGTAACTAAAAGGTTTTGATCATGACATTCCCATTAGGGGTTGTGTTTCTGCAGTATAATTAGGTAGATGAGGCAATGCTTCCAAACTTTTTATATCACCAAATAATTTGCTGAAAGGATTATAAAAGTTTATGATGTGGTGATGAAGCAATTAGTTTAAAGTGCCCACAATACGACATAAAGAGAATTGCAATCTTAAATAAATCATGATATGTGAAAATGTTCTTGAACAATATTAGGAACAGTGTATTTAAATAGGTCCAAATGTGAGTCATAATGTTCTCTTTTGAAAGTTACATATGGTTAATGTTTTATTTGTGAAGCAATTTAAATTATTTCAAAGTTCAAAGTAAATTTATGTATTATCAAAGTACATATATGTTACCTTATGCAACCCAGACTTTCATATTCTTGCGGGCATTCGCAGTAAATGCAAAGAGATCGAAACAATGAGAGACCACACTCATCAAGACGGGCAAACACCAATGTGCAAAAGACAACAAACTGTTCAAATACATAACAAGAAAATAATAATACTAATAAATAAATAAGCAATAAATAGAAAGAACATGATGTGAAAAGTCCTTGAATGTGAGTCCATGGGTAGTAGGAACAATTAGTAATGGAGAGAGTGAAGTTGAGTAAAGTTAGCTCCCTCTGGTTCAAGAGCCTGATAGTTGAGGGGTAGTAACTATTTGTGAGCCTGATGGTGTAGGTCTTGAAGCTCCTGCACCTCCTTCTAATGGCAGCATTGAGAAGAGAGCATGGCCTGGATGGTGGGGGTCCTTGAAATTAAGAGCGGTGTTCCTATGACAGCACTCCATGTAGATGTCCTCAGTGGTGGGGAGGGCTTTGCCTGTGATGGACTGGGCCTAATCCATTATTTCTTGCAGGATTTTCCATACAAAGAGCACTGGTGTTTCCATACCAGGCTGTGATGCAGCCAGTCAATATACTCTCCACAGCACATCTATAGAAATTTATCAGTGTTTCAGATGTCATGCGTATCTCCACAAATGTATAAGAAAGTAGAGGAGCGGCTGTGCTTTCTTTGTAAAGGTACTTATACCATCACCAACCTCTCAAAGCACGTCCATGGCAATGGATACAAGGGTAACTGGACGATAGTCACTGAGGCAGGTTACCACGTTCTTCTTAGGCACTGATATAATAGAAGCCTGCTTGAAGCAGGTAGGTACCTCAAACTGCTGAAGCGAGAGGTTAACAACTTCAGTGAAGCATCTAGCCAGTTGATCAACACGGATCTTTAGTACCCAGCCAGGTACCCCGTCTGGGCTGGATGCTTTCCATGCGTTCACCCTCCTGAAGGTCGCTCTCACATCAGCCTCAGAGTCTGAAATCACAGGGTCATTGAGGAATGTGGGAGTTCATGAAGGTACCTGCATATTTTGACTGTCAAAGTGAGCATAAAAGGCATTGAGCTCATCTGGGAGCGAAAGGTTGTTGTCGCCTATGTCACTTGGTTTCACTTTATAAGAGGTGATAGCATTCAAACCCCACCACAGCTGTCAAGCATCCTTCAGTGATTCAAGTTTGGTCCAGCATTGCCACTTCACATGTGAAATGGCTTTCTGGAGATTGAACCTGGACCTCTTTCATTTTACTTGGTTACCAGGCCTGAACACCACTGATCTGGCCCTCAGCAGATTGTGGATCTCACGCTTCATCTAGGGTTTCTGGCTGGGGAAGACCAGCCAGATCTTTTTACTAATGTCTTTTATAAAGATCGTGAGAAAGCCTCTTTATAATTTAAAACTGGAGCTTAGAATCTATCTCAGACTCCAAGTTATTTGCTGTTTTGGAAAAGTTGTTTGGAAATTTCCATTTAGCAATCTTCAAACACTGGACAGTTGTTTTCCTTTGGACCTTGGTAACAGAGCTGGAGCAGATTCTTTTCATCAGCTTCAGCTCTGTGGCTGATTGCTCAAGCTTGCCATTGTGATATGTTGTTTTTCCACAATTAACTGTTGTCCCACACTTCACCCAAGTGCTGAAGCATGCTGTTAAGGACCAAGACCTGGGTATTTACACAAGATATCGCCTAGACAGATCGATGTTTGACCTGAAATGCCTCGCTGCAAAGATCAAAATGTTGAGGAGGCTCATCACTGAAGCCCTGTTTGCTGATGACTGTGCCCTCATGGCCCACCAGGAGAACCACCTGCAGACGATTGTCAACAGGTTCTCCGCAGCCTCAAAGCTGTGCAGCCTGACAATCAGCCTCGGTAAGACAAAAGTTCTCCTACAACCTGCACCAAACAGTCACCCTCCTCAGCCATGCATCACCATCCTGAAGAACGTGGAGAGCTTCAAGTATCTAGGAAGCACCATCTCTGGTGGCGGATCCCTTGACAAAGAGATCGTAGCAAGGATTCAGAAAGCCAGCCAGGCACTCGGGAAACTCCGTGTCAAAGTTCTGGAGCACAAGGACATTCAGCTTTCAAGCAAGCTCAAGGTGTACAAGGCTGTGGCCCTCACCTCTCTCCTGTACGACTGCGAAACCTGGACCCTGTACTGCAGGCACATCAAACTGCTGGAGCAGTTTCACATGCGCTCTCTGAGGTCGATCATGAGGATTCGATGTCAGGACCGAATCACCAACCAGGAAGTCTTTGACAGAGCCAACAGCACAAGCATTGAGGCAAGGATCCTCCAGGCCCAGCTACGCTGAACTGGCCATGTATTCCACATGGGTGAAACAACAATCCCAGGCAGTTGCTCTACGGTAAGCTTGAGCATGGCAGTCGCAATCATGGCCGCCCCAAAAAAAGATTCAAAGACAATCTGAAATTGTACATCAAATGGGCAGATCTCCAGCCTTGACAACTTGAGGAGTCTGCAGCCGACAGGGCTGCGTGGCGCGCCCTGACCAGAAAAGCCACATCTGACTTTGAGGATGACCGAAATCAGCGTCTTGCAACAGCACGAGACCGACACCACAAGGCTGTGTATGCACCTGTTCTAACAACCGCCAATCCATGTCCAACCTGCAACCGCATGTGTGCTTCGGCCTTCGGCCTCCGAAGCCACATGCGTATCCACAGATGACTGCACAATGTTTTGTCATCCTCAGACTCCGAGAGACAACCACCAACCAACCAACTAACCAACTGATGAAGAACTTGCTGGCATCAGTGCCTTGTATAACCAGTCTGGGTCACATGGGTGGCCAGAACAAATTCTACCAGCACAGGTGCACCACAAGGCTGTCTGCATAGCCCCCGCTTTTCTCATTTTTCTCGAGACGCAGCACAGAGCGTCATAGGAAGTCATTCCTGCCTGTGGCCATCAAACTTTACAACTCCTCCCTTGGAGGGTCAGACACCCTGAGTCAATAGGCTGGTCCTGGACTTATTTCATAATTTACTGGCATAATTTGCATATTAATATTTAACTATTTATGGTTCTATTACTATTTATTATTTATGGTGCAACTGTAACGAGAACCAATTTCCCCCTGGGATCAATAAAGTATGACTATGACTATGACTATTTTATACCTATCATTGTAGGTTAAGTACAGATTCAACGTCATATTTAATGCCACCACTGTTGCTGGTTACATCAAAGGTAATGACGTATTAGCATGTCCAGTAGGAGGGAAACTGAAAGTCCGGCTGAGTGGTGCCACAACAACATCCTCTCATTCAATGTCAGCAAAACCAAAGAGCTGATTATACATTACAGAAGGACATGTGCCAGTTTTCATACGGGATTCAGAGATGGAGAAAGTTAGTAACGTCAAATTCCTTGGTGTTACGATATCAGAGGATCTGTGCTGGGGACAGCACATAAATGCCATCACAAATAAGACACGACAACACTTCTACTTTCTTAGAAGTGTGTAGAGATTTGGCACGTCACCAAAAACTTTGACAAACTTCTATAGATGGACAGTGGAAAGTGTTCCAAGTGGTTGCAGCAGGACCTGCTATGGAAATACTAATGCCTATAGAAGAGTCTACAGAAAGTGGTAGATACAGCCCAGTCCATCACAGGCAAAACCATTGAGCATACCTACATAGAGTGCTGCCACATAAAAGCAGCATCCACTTTCAAAGACCTTCGCTCCGCCAACACCATCCACACTACGCACTCTTTACGCTTCTTCCATCAGAAAGGAAGTACAGAAGCCTCAGGTCCCACATCAACATGTTCAGGAGCAGTTATTACCTTACAGCTACCAGGCTTCTGAGATGGCATTGGTAACTTCCCCTCAACTCTGAACTGATTCCACAACTACATACTTACTTTCAAGGACTCCACAGAAAGTTGAAATTTCAAAGTGAATTTATTATCAAAGTACATATATGTCACTGTATACGACCCTGAGGTTTATTTTCTTGTGAGCACTCACGGGAAATAGAAAGTAATACAATAGAATCAATGGAAGATTACACTCATTAAGACAAAAGCCAAAAGAGAACAAACTGTGTGTAGGGTTCTCAGTAATATTAACTGTAATATTAACTGCTAACCACTAATAAAGAATGGCTTCTCTGTAATGTTAACTGATGAGGTAAGGTTCTTTTTCTTTTCCTTTTGTATTTGTATCTCTATTAACCACATAGTCACATTAAGATTTACAAAGTGTAATCAGTTAATCATACCTTGTGTGCTGTCTGATATCTTATGTGTGAGCTTGTACTGGGGTGCATCACACAGCATCTACACAAACGTGAGACACGGTTTGGCGGGCGGACAGGGTTTCCCCTAGACAAACGTGAGTTTTTACCCCTAAGCGTTACATTTGTGGGTGGCTCGTCCGGGATTGAATTCCGTGGACGCTGTGTGACCACTCTGTTTAAAGTATGGTGATGGCGACAGCTGCATTTCGGCGATGGTGTGAGGCTGTGGGGGTGCCAGCAGGCAATGCGTGTGTGTTGAGGGGGGTGGAGACTAGTGTACCGGATGACGTGTTACTGCGAAGTTTGAGTACGGTTAAAGCTGTTGGCAAAGTGGAAATTGTATCGCGAAACTTCAATTTTGAGGCAGGTACAGACATAGTGTTGGTGCAGACAAGTGAGGATATGGGAGGGGCGGAGTTGCCAGAGGAGATTGGCGTCTCAGGGGAGGCGGGACCATGCGTCAGCAAATTGTCAGGGAGGAAGGGGCTGGAGCCCAGCGAGCTGAGTTGCTAGTGAATGAAGGTGGGAATCAAAGGGAATGAGTTCTCTTGGTACTGAGGGATGAAGGGAAGGAGTGATCAGATTTGGAAAATTTGGTTAGTTCCCATTCCCCAGCGAAAGGCGAGAGTTCCAAGTTGGTATCTGCAATTACCTCTCTGGCGAGAAGGGCAGAGGGGCCCCGCCAGAAAATAAGAATTTTCTCGGGGATAACACCCACCCCCGAAGGTGAAGAGGATTATGAGACATGGGTAGAGCAAATGTCGCAGTTGTTAAGTGAGTGGCAGTGCTTGGATGAGGAAAAGCGACAGAGGTTAGTTGAAAGTTTACGGGGAGTGGCGGCTAGGGTAGTGCGAGGCGTGAAGGTTAACCAGCCTTTGGCCACTGAATGACTATCTGGAGGCCCTGGAAAGTGCTTTTGGGTTGACCGGGAGCTCCTGGGAGCTCCTCAGGGAGTTTCAAAACATGCATCAGGAGCAGGGTGAGAAGCTGTCCGCATACCTTTTTCAGCTAGAGAGACGGCTTAGTGGGCTGCAGCACCGGGGGGGGGGGGGGGGGTCACTCGGGCTGAACAGGTGGATCAGTTAAGGATGGATCAGGTAACTAGGGGTGCCCAGGCTGGGGACAAGATTGCTTGGAGTCTCCGGCAGTCCTATAAAACGCGCCCTCCTCCGACATTCGTTCAGCTGATCAGAGATGTGAGGGGGGATGAAAACGTATTGGGGCCGTGGGAGGACTCTGTCAGTGGGGTGAAATCCTCAGGTGTAGCCCCGGTGGGGAAGTGAGCGAGCCGGCTCCACCCAGAAATTGATAAAGGAGGTGGTGGCCAAGCTGAGAACTGAGGAGTCAGTAGGCAGGGCTGCCCCCAGGGGACGGACAGCACAGAGGACTGAGAGCGGTGGGGGGTCCGCGAGAAGAGGGGTGGCCAGTAGTGAGTGCTATAACTGAGGGAAAGAGGGATATTTTCAGAGAGAATGTGAGTGGCAGGGGGTGTGCTGTAACTGTGGGGAAGAGGGCCACTTCCGGCGGGAATATGAACAGCAGGGAGCCCCTTGGAGGGCGAGTCCCTGGGCATCCAAGCAGGGAGAGGTGTTGGGAAACTTAGAGGAGACCCAGTGAGGGAACGGCCTGGTGTCTGTAGGGGAGCACGTTCCCAGTGATGTACCAAGGAACCCCCGAAAGCGATTCCGGAAGGATTAGTGGGACCCTGATCCAGCCTGTCGCTACCGATAGAGGGAATCTATGCTAAAGCCATACTCGACACCGGGTCGCAGGTCACGTTACTGTACCATCCGTTTTACAACCAGTATTTAAAGCACTTGCCCTTGACCCCATTCAATGCGCCGGAGATTCGGGGCGTCAGTGCTAATGATTATCCGTATGTCGGGTCTTTGTCAGTGAGAGTGGAGTTTTCAGGAGCCGATGTGGGAGTGTCTGAAGTTCTGGAAACATTAGTGCTGGTTTGTCTGGACCCGGTTGAGACGGGGCGGTGCTTCAGTTCTGGTGGGGACCAACACCCCTGTGGCGCGGAGGCTCATGGGGGCCTGCCAGGAGAGGGCGGGTGAGAACTTTCTGGAGACCCGGGCTGTGCACCCAGTGTTTCAAGCTGCCTTTGAGGAAGTGCGGAACCACCCTGGGCTGGATACTGAATTTAAACAAGGGACTGTGGTGCACCCAAGGAAGCCTAAGGTAATAAGGCCCAGAGAAGTAGCGAGAGTGATGGGAACCCCCAGATTTCCCGGAGAGCCTGATGGTGAGGCCCTTTTAGTGGACCACTCCACTAGTGGATCACAAGTAAGACCTCAAGGGGGAGTCAAGATTTCCGGCTGGGGTACTAGTGAGGCCCGAAGTGCAGAGGCCCTCAATGGTACAGGTGAGCAGGATGGCTGTGATAGTCAGGAACACTACAAAGAGAAATCACCTTTAAGAGAGGGATGCCGCTGGTGCATTTGTTCCCGGTGACTGTAATGTCTAGTGCCCACATGAGGCACGCTGGGGGGGTGGGGGAAATGATTGGAAAACAGAGGGAAACTGACTGCCAAGGCCTGTAACTTTGGGAACTCTCCTGTGCTGCCAGGTTGGAAGAAGATGCTGGTGGAGAAGATGTTAAAGCTGGAAGATGTTTTTTCCCTTGGTGAGTTTGATGTGGGTTGTCCCAAAAGCACTCGTCACGCCATCTGAGTGACTGAGGACGCCCTGTTTAGGGAGAGGTCGCAGCGAATGGCCCCTGCAGATGTGGAAGACGTGCGCCAGCACCTGCGTAAGTTGAAGGAAGCTGGAATCATTTCTGAATCCCGAAGCCCTTATCCATCCCCAATAGTAGTGGCCTGGAAGAACAATGGAATGGCACGCATGTGTGTGGAATATAGGACCCTGAACCGGCACACTGTCCCTGACCAGTATATAGTCCCGAGGGTTGAAGACGCGCTGGCCTGTCTGAGTGGGGCGAAGTGGTTCAGTGTGCTGGACTTGAGGAGTGGATATTACTAGATCCTGATGAGTGAGGCTGACAAAGAGAAAACGGCATTTATATGCCCTCTGTGATTTTTCCAGTTTGAAAGGATGCCCCAGGGCATATTGGGAGCCCCTGCCACCTTCCAGAGGGTCATGAAGAAGACGGTTGGGGATATGAATTTGCTTGAAGTGTTGGTGTATTTGGATGATTTGATAGCATTTGGATCCACCTTGGAAGAACATGAAGCGAGGCTACTGAAGGTGCTAAGCTGACTGACGGAGGAAGGGTTAAAACTCTCCCTGGACAAGTGCCAGTTCTGCAAGACGTCTGTTAGCTATGTTGGGCACATAATCTTGTGAAATGGAGTAGCTACAGACCCAGCTAAGATAGAAGCGGTGACCACGTGGCGGAGTCCCCAGACTGTGAGCACTCTGCACTCGTTCTTGGGGTTCTGTGGTTATTATCGCAGATTCATGAAGGGCTACGCCAAGGTGAGTCATCGCTTGCACCAGCTTCTGCGTGGTTACCCTCCCTTGGGGAAGAAAGGGAAAAGGGGATGGGAGGTTGGAGACTATCTCAACCCATCAGAGCCCTTCGGACAGGGTTGGGATGCAAACTGTGAGGAGGCTTTTAAATCACTGAAAGAGTTGCTGACCCAGGCACCAGTGCTGGCTTTTGCAGACCCCAGATTGCCCTGTGTACTACGCACCAATACCAGCCGAGAGGGATTAGGGGCCGTCTTGTATCATGATCAGGGCACTGGGTTGAGACCTGTAGCTTTTGTCAGCCAGAGTTTGTCGCTCTCCGAGAGAAACTACCCCACCTACAAGTTGGAGTTCCTGGCATTGGAATGAGCGGAGGTGGATAAGCTGAGTGACTATCTCTACAGGGCTAAGTTTGAGGTGAAGACAGACAACAACCCACTTATTTATATCCTGACTTCGGCAAAACTGGATGCCACAGGCCATTGGTGGTTGGCGGCCTTGTCTGTATATGATTTCAGCCTGAAGTACCGGCCGGGGAGCCGGAATGTCGATGTGGACACTTTGATCCGACGGGTGCATGAGGAACTGGAGAGGAACCAGGAGTGGGAGAGCGTTCCTGCCCTGGGGGTGAAGGCCGTGTGTCAGTTTGCTATCACCGTGAAGGCCGAGGAAAAGGGAAGGCAGGATCGTGCAGTGGACCCATTGGGAACTTCTGATGATGCTCTACCCCCAGTTTACTGTGACCTGACTGCTCTGAAGACCAAGCAGTTGCTGGAATTGAGTCCGGGCGAAGTGGCAGCTGCTCAGCGAGATGACCCAGGCATTGGCACTGTTTGGTACACGGTGGAAAAGAGGAAAATGGCACGGGTGGAGAAGACGAAACACACTTTGGTGCCTCCATTATTGAGAGAATGGCCTCGGCTAAAGTTGAGGAAACAAATGTTATACCGGGTAACGTCACCCCCTGGACCGACCTCGGTGTTGGCAGTTGGTCCTGCCTGAGAAGTATTGGAAGATTGCGTTGAGGTCACTGCACGATGATTCTGGACATTTCGGGTTGGAGAAGACCTATAAATTGCTCAAAGACAGGTTATACTGGCCTCGAATGAAGTTGGAGGTTGAAGAGTACTGCAAGTCATGCATTCGCTGCATTTGCCCGAAGGCACTGCCTGTGCAGGCTGCTCCTTTGTCACACTCGCAGAGTGCAGGGCCCCTGGCCCTGGTGTGTATGGATATTCTGTCCATTGAACCCAATGCCAGCAACACGGTGAATGTCTTAGTCATCACGGACCACTACACCAGGTATGCTCAGGCTTTTCCTACCAAGGACCAGAGGGCGACGATGGTGACAGAAGTGTTATGGGAGAAGTATTTGGTGCATTACAGCCTTTCCTGGCGGATACATAGTGACCAGGGATGGGATTTTGAGAGTAAGCTCATCTGAGTTACTGGGCATGCTGGGAGTTGAGAAATCGAGGACCACACCCTATCACCCGCAGGGCAATTCCCAGCCTGAGAGGTTTAATTAGACCTTGCTAGACATGCTCAGGACTCTGGAGATCAGCAAAAAGAGTAGATGGAGACAACATATTGGGCATCTGGTTCACTGTTGCAACTGTGTACATGCACCTATGTAGCACCTGGGGAGCAAGGTGTGATCTCTACTGTTTTAGGGAGTTATATCACTGCCTTCTGCACTTGGATTGGGCTCTGTGTTTTGCAGGAAGGGTTGGCGAATTATCTGAACATCATGAGGGTATGACTAAATTCGGTGTGGGGAGAATGTAGAGTTCTCAGTAATATTAACTGCTAACTGCTAATAATGAAATGGCTTCTCTATAATGTTAACTGGTGAGGCAAGGTTCTCTGTAGTAGCATGTTTGGGTTATAATTAGTGATAACGGGACTTGTATTCATTTGATAACCAATGGAAGAGATATTATTCTTTATGTCTGTGTGAAAGCTGTTAGTTTGCGCGGGCTTGGGGGCTATTTTCAGCGAGGAAGAATGAAGAGGAAGGACGTGCTGGATGCGCTCTGGTAGACCACCATGGTCGGTCCCAGTCGGAGGGTCGAGGAGGTCGCATGGTGGCGAGAAGACTCCGTTATTTGAGCTCCAACAGTTGTGCACAAATTGGTTGAACTCTGATAAGTTTGACACCTTTTTCTTTTCCTTTTGTATTTGTATGTCTATTAACCACATCGTCACGTTAAGATTTATAAAGTGTAATCAGTTAATTGTACCTTGTGTGCTGTCTGATATCTTATGTGTGAATTTGTACCAAGGTGCAAATCTACACAAACAAGAGACACGGTTTGACGGGCGGACGGGATTTCCCATAGACAAACGTGAGTTGATAGCCCTAAGCGTTACATGTGCAATTACAAAGAGAAAGAAAAAAAATAACAATAATAATAAATAAATAAGCAGTAAATATTAGGACCATGAGGTGAAGAGTCCCTCAAAGTGAGTCCAAAGATTGTGGGTCTGCTGCCACAGCCCACACTTCCAAGGAATTCAAGGGGCGCTTCATCACCACTCCCATTTTCCACTGTCCGAACCCCCCAGACCTTTTGTGGTCGAGGTGGATGCATCTGATGAGGGTGCTGGGGACATCCTCTTTCAGTGAGGACTGAACAGGAAGACATACCCTCATGCCCTCTCCTCAAGCAAGTTCAGCTATACACAGTGCCTCTATGAAGTAGGAGACAGGGAGCTACTTGCCATTAAATGGGCCTTGGAGGAGTAGAGACATTGGCTGATGGGGAACACTGAACCCTTCCTGATCTGGGCTGACTATCAGAACCTCATATCCATACAACAGACCCACCAACTCCACCCAGGTTAGGCTCGCTGGGCCCTCTTCTTTGAGCAATTCAACTTCACCTTCTCCTACCGAGCCTGCTCCAAGAACAATAAGCCAGACGCCCTTTATCAACAGTTTGACCCACATGAAACGAAGATCGACCCTCAGCCCATCATTCCATTAATGCAGATCCTTGCCTCGATCATGGGGAATCTTGAGAACCAGCTCTGCCAGGCCAACACACCTGACAACTGCATGTAAGCAACAGGCGCCATGTGCTCTTAGGCCATTCCTCACCCCTTTTCAGCCAAGCAGGCGAACCCTGGTTTTCTGCAACGCCGGTTCTGGTGGTCCACCCTGATCACAGATATACATCACTTCATTGCTACCTGCCCTCAATGTGCCCTGTCAATTTCCTTCTACAAGTGGCTGTCTAGGCTCCTGTGACCTCTACAGGTCCCCCACCTCCCGTGGTCCTACTTTGCCATCGACTTCATCAGGGGTTTGTCACCTTCCGATGTGGCCATGGTGATTATGACGGTGCTGAACCAGTTCTCCAACCCAGGCCCCTTCATTGCCCCTCCATTGCCCCTCTCCAAACTTCATCATTTGCTGAGCAGGTGGACCTCGTTCTCCAACAAGTAGTTCACCTTCATGGTCCTTCAGGGCCCTCAATTCCTCTCACACTTCTGGCTAGCCTTCTGATACCTCCTCTGCACATTGGTCAGTTTGTCATCTGGCTATCATCTGCGGGCTGATGGACGGTCAGAAAGATCCAGCCAGCAAGTGGAGAAGTCTCTGCGCTATTTCACCACCCCCAGCTTCCACATAGAAGAAATATCTGCCCTGGGCTGAACACTTCCACAATCTACACACCTCCCCGGCCACGGGTACGTCACCCTTTGAAGTGCTTCAGGGCTACCAAACCCCATTGTTCCTCATGGTGGAGCCAACATTAGAAGCCCGTCCACCAGAGGGCACTGGTTTGCTGCTGCAAGATGCTTGGAAGTAGACATGGAACCCTAGCTTCCAGCCACACCTACTGCCACCAAGCCAAACACCGGCAGTACCCAGCTAGCCTACGCTGGCCTGGGGACTGTGTCTGGCTGTCCTCTGCTCCAAGCTCCTGCCCCAGTTCATTAGTCCCTTCAAGATCACCCATCATATCAATCCAGTCTCTTACCATCTCCAGCTGTCACCGTTCTTCATGCTCACATCTACCTTCCATGTGTCCTGCTCATTGTCCATGGACCCCTGAGCACACCTGATCCTGCACCTCTGGAACCTAGAATAGTGGAAAGTGGTCCAGTGTACACAGTTCACCAGTTAATGGATTCACACTGTCATGCATAGTGTGTGCAGTACTTGGTCAAATGGGATGTGTATGGTCTGGAGGAGAGATCTTGGGTGCCATCCAGTTTCATCTTGGATCCATTGCTCATCGAGGAGTTCCACCAGACCCCTCTGCATTGTTCTGGGCTGTTGGGTTCCGGCAATGGGTGGGTGTGGTCCTATCATGCCTGACATGCAGGCATCCCCCAGTCTCTACCCAGCAAACAGGATTCACGTGCCTCTCATTTCCAACTCGTCACCTGAAGCCTATTTAAACCCAGCTCTCATACACAGTCCTTGTTCACTCATCGAACCAGACAGCCTCAACCAGTTGCTCCGAGCCTTCAGTTATCTTGTTGCCTTGGGTCAAGTATCCGTTTTCTCGTGTTTTGTGGCCCCTCATGGCTTTTCACTTTGCAGTTTATTATTAAAATGATCACTCACTGCTAAATCATCTCTGTTGCTTTGTGTTTGGGTCAAGCCTGCACTACATTTCCTGACAATTAGAGGAAGCTACAAAATTAAAGAGTAGGAAGCTGTGGAGCAATTTGAAAATGGTGAGGGCAAAAAGCGAGGCAATACAAGATATAAATCTGTGGGTTTAGGGATGATGGGACACACAAAAATTGCTGGAGGAACTCCTCAGCTTAGGCAGTATCTATGGAAATGAATAAACAGTTGATGTTTCGGGCCAAGACCTTTCTTCAGGACCGGAAAGTAAGGGGAAGATGCCAGAATAAAAAGGTAAGAGGAGAAGAAGGAAGACAAGAGAGAAAGTGATAGGTGAAGCCAGGTGGGTGGGAAAGGTAAAGGCTGGAGATGAAGGAATCTGATAGGAGAGGAGAGTAGACTATGGGACCAAGGGAAGAAGGAGGAGCACCAGGGGAAGGTGATAGGCAGGCCAGGATAAGAATTAAGAGGCCAAAGTGGGGAATAGAAGGAAAGGTAAGGGAAGAGGAAAGTTACTGGAAGGAGAATTTGATGTTCAAGCCAGCAGGTTGGAGGCTACCCAGACAGAAGATGAGGTATTGATCCTCTACCCTGAGAGTGGGCCTCATCGTGGCAATAGAGAAAGCCATGGGCTGATATGTTTAAACGGGAATGTGGATAGAAACTAAAAATGTTGGCCACTGGAAAGTACCCCATGATGGGTTAAGAAACCAGCAGAGATGGAAAACACTTTGGAGTCTCGTATTGCTATAAACTACTAATATTTATTAGTAACTACGCAATACAGTAATATAAATGTAAATAAATCAAACAGGTTAGCAATGATTATATATAAAAGTAAGTGTGGAATATATATGTCTGAAAAACCAAGCTTCTTTAAGTCTAGGGGTAAAAAGACACAGTCTTACGATGTTGAGTAAAGTTCAGTTCAGTTCAGTTCGTGGTATTTATTTGAGTAGTGATGGAGAGAGAGAGAGAGAGAGAGAGAGAGAGAGAGAGAGAGAGTGAGTGAGTTGAGTCTTCAGGTGAGCTGATACCATTGATCTTCTCGTGGTCCTCCAAAATCCTTTACAAGTCACTGACTGTGACTTTAACCAGGGGAACCGGTCTTCTGTGGTGGAGCTATCACCCCGGCGAGGGTGGACACATAGACAACTCTCCACCAGTCAACCCCTTCTTCACCGCTGGAATAGCAATTTGGATCGATCTGCCTGATCGATCCTCCAAAACCCACTTTCTCTGCAGGCACAACAATGCTCATTCAGTGTCCAGATCATGTGTCTGAGGTCTGTATCATCTGACCTCCCATTTATTTCACCCGGCTGAGCATCACCTGTCACTCAAAGAGTCCCTCCTTCCTTTGTCTGTAAAGGAGTGCAAGCAGACAACCTGTCCTTGAAAGCAACATCAACAACCAGCCTTTGGTCACCATAGCAACCTTCGAGCTGCTTGGTGCTGTCTCCAACTCCAACTCAGTAAAAATCCAAAGTTACTTCCAATGCCTTAAAGTGACAGTCCAACTGTCAATCTTCGTCTCTCTCTCTTTTTTCAAAAGCAACATATCAGTGGTAAATAACTCTGTCTCTCTCCTTTCCAAACAAACCATCAATGATAAATGTCTCTCTCCAAACAGTTAATAGGGGTACTCCTGGATTCCCTCACACACCAATGTGGTGGAGGCTGCATCAGGATCAATGGATTCAAGAGACAACCCCAAATGGTTTGCACCTGGGAGAATTGTTTGGGGGCCTTGAATGGAGGTGAGGGAGGAGGTGAATGGGCAGATGTAGCATTTCTGTCTCTTGCAGGCATATGTGCCAGGAGTGAGTGGGGAGGAATGAATGAAAGAGAATCACCGATGGAGCGATTCCTATAGAAAGCAGAGAGTAGGGGGGTGCAGTAAAGATGAATTTGGTGGTAGGATCCTGTGAAGATGGGGGATGCTGCAAAGAATGCTGTGTTGGATGTGTAGGCTCATGGGATGGTAGGTGAGAACAAGAGAAACTCTATCTCTGTTAGGGTGATGGGAAATGGGGTGAGCGTGGATGTCCGAGAAATGGAGGAGGCACAGGTGGGGGCAGCATCAATGGTGGAGGAAAGGACGGCTCGTTCTTTGAAAGAGGAGGACATATCTGCTGTCCTGGAAAGGGAAGTCTCGCCCTGGGAACAATTGCAACAGAGACAAAGAACCTGAGAAAAGGGAATAGCATTTTTACTGGAGACAGGGTGAGAAGAGGTATCGTCAATGTTGCCGTGGGAATCAGTAGGTTTATAAAAAAGTCAGTAGACAGCTTGTCTCCAGAGATGGAGACAGAGAGATTGAGAGAGGGGAGAGAGTTGTCAGAAATGGACCAAGTAAATTTAAGGGCAGGGTGGAAGTTGGAGGCAAAGTTGATGAAATTGACAAGCTCAGCATGGGAGAATGAGCAGCACCAATACAGTCGTCAATGTAGTGCAGGAAGAGTTGGGGAGTATTACCTTGGAACATGGCTCGTCCTACATAGCCAATGAAATGGCGGGCACAGCTGGGACCCTTGCGGGTAACCATGGCTACCCCTTGAGTTTGGAGAAAGTGGGAGGAGCCAAAAGAGAAAGTGTTGAGGATGAGGACTAGTTCTGCCTGATGGAGGAGGGTGCTGGTGGAAAACTGGTTAAGAAAGAAGCAGAGAGTTTTCAGACATTCTTGATGGGGGATAGAAGTGTATAGGAACAGATATCCATGGTGACAATGAGTTGATCAAAGCCAGGGAGTTGAAAGTTGTTGAGGAGTTTGAGAGCATGAGAAGAGTCTTGGATGTAGCTGGGAAGGGATGGAACCAAGGGGGATAGAATGGAGTCAGGGTAGGTGGACACGAGTTCAGTAGGGCATGAGCAGGCAAAGACAATGGACCTGCACGGACAGTCATGTTTGTGGATCTTGGGTAGGAGGTAGAAATGAGCCATGCAGGGTAAGAGAACTGTGAGTTTGGTGGCAGTGGATGGAAGTAATCCTGAGTTGATGATGTTAGTGATGGTGTTGGTGTACGGAGTGGAGTCCTTTTCATAGGGTAAGTAAGAGACGGTTGCCACCTGGGCTCATCAAAGTAGAGGTCAGTCCACCACACTAAAACAGCACCCCTTTGTCTGTGGGTTTGAAGGTAAGGTTGGGATTGGTGAGGGCAGTGCATTCAGAGGGGTAAGGTTCAAGGAGGAGAAAGGAGTGCTGAAGTCAGGCCTCATCAGCAATTAGAGTTCAAAGATCCAGGGCAGGCAAAGAACCACAGAGAGGTCTCCAAAAGGAGGAGGAGGGTTGGAGATAGGAGAAGGGGTCGTTGGTGTGGGGTGGAGAATCCTTGCCAAACAAGTGAGCTTGGAGAAGAAATGCTTGGCATCGTGGCTGGCACAAAACTCACTCAGGTGTGGGTAGAGGGGGACAATGGTAAGGCCCTTGCTGAGGACAGAATGTTCTGCCGCATAGAGGGGAGGGTTGGAGGGAATGGTGAATTCACGGCAGGGATCAGAGGTGGGAGGAGAGTTGGTGGCATCTGAGGAGGGTGAGGGTTGTGAAGTTCAGTGAAGGTAGAGTGGGAGGAAGGTGGAAGCTCAGAGAGTGTAAGAAGTGATGGAGGAGCTTGGGAAACCCAGCTAGAGAGTGATGGTGTGGGGAAGGGGAGCCTGGAGGCCAGGCAGCAGTGAGGAAGGTGTCGGCCTGGAGGTGGTGGCAGCCAAGGTCCAGGCTGGAACCGGAGCTAGAGGTCGTGAAATTCACAGTTTGAAGGCATTCAGAGTTGTTTGTTGGAATCGGTGTTGGCGATCATGATATTCATGATCTGGAGTGTCCAGGGTCATCGGAACCAGAGTAGGAGATGGCAGGATCCGCTGCCTGGATGGGTTTGATCAAATCAATGTCCAAGTGGGAGACGGCAGGGACCACAATCTGCATGCAGCCAGGATCCTGGGAACTGGGGTTGTATCAATTCAGATATGCCTGCAGGGCTTTGTATTTTTTTTTGAATTTATGGAGGATGGGAAATAAGATCAATAAGGAATAGCCATGTCTAAAATAAATGATAGCATGGCTAAAATGTTAATCTGCAGATGGTCTGAGACGTCTCCGATATGAGTACTGAGGACAGGAGCCATGTCATTTTGCTGACAGAATAGTTATGTGCTTGGAAGCTGCAAACATATTATCACATCATATAAGGACCACTGTGCACAACCTGGCTAGTCCCTGTGTTTGGGGCATATTGTATCGAATCTTTGATGACCAGTGCTGCCATATTTTAATCTTATTCTCTTTTGAATCGATATGATTCTACCATCCTTCTATTCTGCTTTGAAAAAGTTGTGTAAATTGTTTTTAACCATCCTGTCTTCTGCAATGTTTGCAAAAAGATATGAAATTTTGTGAAGTTTAACCAGAAATTAATTCATTTGTTTGGGTGGTATTGCTAGTTTAAAAAAAACGCAACCTCCAACTAGAAGACTTAGAGCTAATGATGGTATTGAAGGTCAAATCAGAAATGGATAGGAAAAGCCATGCAGCTTTTTTTCAGGAATATTCTGTGATATTCTAAAGCGATTTTGCGCACTTTGATTGAAATGTGCACATTTTTTTCTTGATCGTTTGATGGGTTTAAGGAGTGAGTGAGTTATCATATAAAATTATTTTGAAATTTGCCATAGTTCTAACAAGATTTTCAGTTAATTATTATTTCAGATGGGGACCACCTAAGCACTTTATTTTTACATAGTTTGTAAAGAATATACCCAAAGTGTTTCACTAGAGCATAAGTAGAAAAAAAATTCCAATGATCTTGTATCAATTTTGCATTTTTCCCCAGTCTATTAGATGCTAGCTGTCAATCGGTATGATTCCAGGTACTTGTTTTAAATAATTCTATAGAGAAACTTCAATATTTCATTTGAATTTAAAATAATTAGATTATTATTGCCTTTCAAAGTTCCTTTTTTTTCACTCTTTCCATATCTGTGACAATAAAACATCATCTTGGGAATTGAAAGGCTGCAAATAAAATTCTCTGTCAAAACATTCCTGAATACCCAAAACACTCACCAGGGAGCTCTCTGAATCAGTACAGAATCAACAAACGTTGCAATTAATTAAGGAGTGGATCATAAGGGATTCTCTTTAAACAATACTGACAGCCAATGCCTCAAGCCCAATAACACAGAAAAGTTGCTGTTGGTTTGAAGGGAGTGATTCATTTTCCCAAAGCATCGGCCACCTGCATTGGATGCAGTAAATATCTTTCTCTCACACAGTCACCACATGGGTATATTTAATTACCAAATTAGGTGATGCTTCTCCATATTAGAACCCTGAGGTGAGCTAAACGAAATGGCAACTGGTGCATAGTATATATATATATATAAAATGCTAAAATTAGAGAGGAATTTGAAAATTGAGTTCCTTCTCAAGTTGTAATGAACTAGGACAGATGTTAGAATAAAATTACATTTAACACCTTTCAATTTAATTGGGTAATAAAAATATCAGTAATGGGCAATTTATTTTTATTTTCAGGCTTGCCATGCAATGCTGTTAAAACGCAATTAATGAATTTACTTATTCAAAGTCTTGCAACATGCCAAAATATTTAAACGTTCTTTGCACTTACATGCAATTGCTGATGTTTTCCCCGTCAAGTAGCTAAACTTAAGCTTAACTTAACTGTCAATCTCCGAGCTGGTTGATGACATCAGCAGATGTTTTTATTTTATCCTGATGACTTGACTTAGAAACATAAACTTATAATTAGGTGGGGATGAGAAATCTTTTTTTCTCTTTAGAACTGAATTCGTTAGCTTGCTGTTTTCAATTGTCAAAAGGAGTTCAGATTCAGGTCATGGCTGAGGTAACCAAATACATTTTTTTCTGCTTTCCTCACTGAATTGGATTTAATGGTAATATGGTATTTAACTTTGGGTGTTTTTTCATTTCTGAGACATGATTCACAAGAAATTGGTGTTACCAATTACTATGGAGATTTCAATACAACGAACATATATTGTATTCTTCAGTCTTTAGGAGGAAACCTCAGTCCTGCTTGACTTCTTGAGCTATTAACCTTCCATCCCAAAAAGCCAAGTTCCTTAAGGCAAGGTGAAACAGGTATTGAATTGCACAAGATCTTCCGTAAATCTTAAACTGCTTGAGGTTAATAAAATTCCGGACATACTGAACATTACTGAGTGTATGAGAATAAAACCGATCAGGTGCAATAGTGGAAACGTGTGCATGGAGTCAGAGGAGGTAGCAGAGGTATTAAATGAAAACTTTGCTTCAGTTTTCACCAGTGAAAAGGACCTTGGCAATCATGGGAATGACTTACAGTGGACTGATACACTTGAGTGTATAGATGTTAAGAAAGAGTATGTGCTGGAATTTATGAAAAGCATTAAGACCATAAGATATAGGAGCAGAAGTAGGCCATTCAGCCCATTGAATCTGCTCTGCAAGTTAGATAAGTCACCAGGACCAGACGAGATATACCCCAAGCTACTGTGGGAAGTGAGAGAGGAGATTGCTGAGCCTCTGGCGATGATCTTTGCATCATCAATAGGGATGGGAGAAGTACCAGAGGATTGGAGGGTTGCAAATGTTGTTTCCTTGTTCAAGAGAGGGAGTAGAGATAACCCAGGAAATTATAGACCAGGGAGTCTTACTTCAGTGTTGGGCAAGTTGTTGGAAGATCCTGAGAGGCAGGATTTATAAGCATTTGGAAAGACACAATCTGATTAAGGATAGTCAGCATACCTTTGTCAAGGGCAGGCCGTGCCTTACGAGCCTGATTGAATTAGTTGAAAAACAAAACACATTGATGAAGGTAGGGTAGTGATTGTAGTGTATATGGATTTCAGTAAGGCATTTGATAAGGTTCCCCAGGCAAGACTCATTCAGAAAGTAAGGAGGCATGGGATCCAATAAGATCTTGCTTTGTGGATCCAGAATTGGCTTGCCCACAGAAAGCAAAGGATGATTGTGGATGGTTTGTATTCTGTATGGAGGTCGGTGACCAGTGACGTTCCACAGGGATCTGCTCTGCAACCCCTCCTCTTTGTGATTATTATAAATGACCTGGATGAGGAAGTAGAAGGGTGGGTTAGTAAGTTTGATGATGACACAAAGGTTGGGGGCATTGTGGATAGTCTGGAGGGCTGTCAGAGGTTACAGAGGGACATCAATAGGATGCACAACTGGGCTGAGAAAAGGCAGGTGGAATTCAACCCAGATAAGTGTGAAGTGGTTAATTTTGGTAGGTAAAATTTGAAGACAGTGTATAGTATTAATGGTAAGATTCTTGGCAGTGTGGTGGATCAGAGAGATCTTGGGGTCCATGTCCCTAAGACACTCAAAGCTGCTGCGCAGGTTGACAGTTTTGTTAAGAAGGCATATGGTGGGTTGGCATTCATCAACCAAGGAATTTTGTTCAAGAGCCATGAGGTAACATTACAGCTATATAAACCTTGGTCAGTCCCCTCTTGGAGTACTGTGTTTAGTTCTGGTCACCTCACTACAGGAAGAATGTAGATACTATAAAAAGAGTGCAGAGGAGATTTACAAGGATGTTGCCCGGATTAAAGAGCATGCCTTGTGAGAATAGGTTGAGTGAACTTGGCCTTTTCTCCTTGGAGCGTCGGAGGATGAGAGGTGACCTGATAGCGGTGTATGAGATGATGAGAGACATTGATCGTGTAGATAGCCAGAGGCTTTTTCTAGGGCTGAAATGGCTAACATGGGGGGTCATAGGTATAGAGGGGATGTCAGGGGTAAGCTTTTCACATGAAGAGTGGTGTGTGCGTGGATTGGGCTGCCGGCCACGGTGGTGGAGGTGGATACAATAGGGTCTTTTAAGAGACTCTTAGATAGGTACATGGAGCTTAGAAAAAGAGAGCGCAATGTGGTAGGGTAATTCTAGGTAGTCTCTAGAGTAGGTTATGTGGTTAGTACAGCATTGTGGGCTGAAGGGCCTGTAATGTGATATAGATTTCTATGTTCTATGTTATAGTGCTCAAGTGATCTGCTTTTCAGGTGTTTCTTTTTCAAATTTTATACACAGTTTGAATTTCTCCTCTTTGAAAACCTTTTTAAATACTCAGAAGGGGACACTCCCACTGTGGTACCTGTGGCACAATTCTAGAAAGAAAACATTTTTTAAAAATCCTGACAATGTTCAATCTGTGATCTTTAACTTATTAATATTGCTCTTATTTTAAAGCCTGTTTTTGTCATGGACCCTTCTGGCAATCCCCCACCTTACTATTTACCTCAGGAATTGGGCCTCAGTCCCCTCGTTGAATTTCCAATCATTCCCAGGTTCCACTAGCTACACACACCTGCTTCCCATCAGAAAATGCAGGATGAAGACCCTGTGATCACAGCAAGGAGCTGCCAGTTTGCTGGTTGACTCTGATGTGAGTAACCTCGTTTAATGGTTCTTAGGACTGTTAGTTCTAAGTCTAGCATTGCTCCTGGATTCTCTCTAAACCCAAGACTTTGGGTAAAGGCTCTCCTGGAAACTGATTCCATGCTCGCTATGGCAATAACGCCTCCTGACTCTGCCCCTGCGCCTGTGTTCTGCACTTGGGTTCGTCCACCGCCAAGCTTGTGTAACAATTTTATTATATTTTAATTACACAAGTTCATTATAACTGAACAAGATGAAATAAAAAGTATTTAGCTCTGTCTGATAATGAAGATTTGTCATAATTACAGTTCTTAAGCAGAATAACTCACTGGAATTTTGAATCTCATCTGAACTCTCATGCTAATTGAGGGGCACTTTGCCACTAAGCAGATCTTTTTTTCTCCTATATCACTAGATAGACTCCTCAGAGTTCATCAACCCAGATAAGATGTGAAGAGGTTCATTTTGGTAGGTCAAATATGATGGCAGGATATAGTATTAATGGTAAGACTCTTGGCAGTGTGGAGGATCAAAGAGATCTTGGGGTCTGAGTCCATAGGACACTCAAAGCTGCTGTGCAGGTTGACTCCCTGGTTAAGAAAGCATATGGTGTATTGGCCTTCATCAGTCGTGGGATTGAGTCTTGGAGCAGAGAGGTAATGTTGCAGCTATACAGGACCTTGGTCAGACCCCACTTGGAGTACTGTGCTCAGTTCTGGTCGCCTCACTGCAGGAAGGATGTGGAAACCATAGAAAGGATGCAGAGAAGATTTACAAGGATGTTGCAAGCATATCTTATGAGAATAGGTTGAGTGAACGACGGAGGATGAGAGGTGATCTGACAGAGGTGTATAAAACGATGAGAGGCATTGATCCTGTTGATCATCAGAGGCTTTTTCCCAGGGCTGAAATGGCTAGCTCGAGAGGGCACAGTTTTAAGGCACTAGGAAATAGGTGCAGAGGAGATGTTAGAGGTAAGATTTTACGCGGAGAGTGGTGAGTGTGCGGAATGGGCTGCCGGCGGCAATGGTGGAGGTGGAACCAATAGGGTCTTTTAAGAGACTCCTGGATGGCTACATGGAGCTCAGAAAAATAGAGGGCTATGGGTAACCCTAGTTAATTTCTAAAGTAAGTACATGCTCGGCACAGCTTTGTGGGCTGAAGAGCCTGTAGTGTGCTGTAGATTTTCTATGTTTCTATGTAAGGGAATGACATAAATATACCCTTTGTTCTGTCCATCATAGAACTAATTATATGAATATTTTCATCAGATAAATGAATGATTTTCTGCTTCACCTTCAAGAATGTGTGTCTAGTAATAACCTAGGTGGGGTGGAAAGTGGGTTGTGACTTATTGCAAGATATTTTGAAAGAACTTTAGGAAATAAATCAGCTTGCGAATTCAGGCTTCCTTCCAAGAGTTTGAAACATAATTTATTATTTCCAGCTTTGTTCTCTCACAGCATTGTGCTGAATGGCTGAAACACATTCCATGCACCCTGATTATCCTCTGGGTGGATATTATTGGGAATAACTTTGATTTTAGATGATCGTGTAATGAGTTGCATTATATTCCTGGTATTAACTATGACAAAAATAACAGAAATATTGAGGCTGGGTGTGAAAAAGGTGAAGTGACTCTTGAAGATATTTACATAAGATTCTGGTTGAGTAATAGCAGAACATGAGTATTGTTCCTGCCTTGCAACTTTAGGAACAGAAAACAATGAATATTAGGTGCAACAGGACCTTAATTGTTGCAGACATCAACTCCACCAGTTAAGTAGACCTCAAATTCTTTTTTTTTTCAAAAAATGTAAATGATTATCCTTTTTCCCCAACAATCATATTTATTTTGTTTGCCTTTCTTGCTGACTTAGAGTCATAGAGAAGTACAGCACAGAAGCAGGCTCTTCGGCCCATCTAGTCCATGCTGAAACCATTAAAACTGCCTGCTCCCATCGACCTGCACCGGGCCCATAGCCCTCCATATCCCTATATAGAGTCATTAATAGATTCCACAAATCTGTTCCAGAAAGGTATGCTTGTTCAGATCTTCAGTTTGCTTTCCCCACTAATGAGTCTGTCACAAGCATGAGCAATTTGCTTGGATACATTTTTCTAATTCTCCTTATGGTATTGAAAACTTCAATCAGTTCACTTTTCCAAACAGTATGAGCCCAGTACCTAATATCTTACGTTAGTAAGAAACCAAATATTGAAAAATTTAAAGAATTATTCTTGCCATAAGAAAATATTAGCATCATTTACATAGTTTAGGAAATGTTAAAACCCCCAATCTCAGGAACAATTGGAAGAGAAAGGGTGGGGATTTGACGATGGGAGGGTTTTAACATGGATCCCTTGGCTTGGCATGACCAAGCTGAGAGGAGAAGGCGGATTGAGCTGAGAGTATGGTTAATAGACAGATTGGGTTGGGCTGACCAAAGAATGGACTGGGAACCAAAATCCATTTGCAACTATTTTCAGGAGTTATTTATGTACAGAGTTTGATTACGGATCTGAAAATCAAAAATCAATAACAAATCTACAGATGCTGGGAATCTTAAAACAAAAGTAGAAAATGCTATAAGTACTCAGCAGGTCAGGCTGGCACTGTGCAGGATTCCACTGACCTGTGCACCAAACCTTCTCATTGCCCATTGCTTCATTTCCCAATCCTCCCACACTGACATATTGGTCTGTGACCTCCTTACTTCACAGTGAAGCCTAACGCAAGTGTAAGGAAAAGCACCTCAGCTTCTTTCTGGGCACATTGCACCCTGCAGGGCTCAATACTTAATCCTACATCTCCAGTTCGCTTGATTTTTCATTATGTTAGTCATCTTTCTGTAATATTAGCTCAACATTTTCCTTACTCTTTTTATCCTTCTCTGGATGTAAATGAGACACCTAGCCTATCCTGTTCAGTTTGCCTCTCTGCTCTGCACTCCCACATTCTTTAGCCTGTGCTCTCACCCTCTAACTTCTCCCACTCGTTCATTGCCTAGGCAATCTGTCTACAATTCATCTCCATGGTACTCCAGGTTTCACCCTATCAAAGACATTCCCTCCTCCACTGTCCTTTCAGCTTTACGAGCTCCTCTTGTCTCTTTTTAAGTTCATTATCATTTCATTATAAGTGTGTTTCCAAAATGAAAGCTTGACTGTTTCTCTTCCTACAAATGTAGCCTGGTCTGCTGAACATATCCAACATTTCAATGACTTTGGACATATTTTGCACTTCTTGTATTCATTTCCAGTGTAATCCCAGCCCTGGCAAAGTCGAAACTGCAATAACTTCAACTGTGGTTGCATTTAAGACCACAAGACCATAAGACATAGAAGCAGAATTAGGCCATTCAGTCCATCGAGTCTGCTCCGCCATTCTATCATGGCTGATTCCAGATCCTACTCAACCCCGTACACCTGCCTTCTCACCATATCCTTTGATGCCCTGACCAATCAGGGAATGATCAACTTCCATTTTAAATATAGCTGTGGACTTCGCCTCCACTGCAGTCTGTGGCGGAGAATTCCACTGCTTCACTACTCTCTGGCTAACAAACAGTCATAGTCAAAGTAGTCATAATCATACTTTATTGATCCCAGGGGGAAATTGGTTTTCGTTACAGTTGCACCATAAATAATAAATAGTAATAGAACCATAAATAGTTAAATAGTACTATGTAAATTATGCCAGTAAATTATGAAATAAGTCCAGGACCGGCCTATCGGCACAGGGTGTCTGACCCTCCAAGGGAGGAGTTGTAAAGTTTGATGGCCACAGGCAAGAATGACTTCCTATGATGCTCTGTGCTGCATCTTGGAGGAATGAGTCTCTGGCTGAATGTACTCCTGTGCCCACCCAGTACATTATGTAGTGGATGGGAGACATTGACCAAGATGGCATGCAACTTAGACAGCATCCTCTTTTCAGACACCACCGTGAGAGAGTCCAGTTCCATCCCCACGACATCACTGGCCTTACGAATATGTTTGTTGATTCTGTTGGTGTCTGCTACCCTCAGCCTGCTGCCCCAGCACACAACACCAAACATGATAGCACTGGCCACCACAGACTCGTAGAACATCCTCAGCATCATCCGGCAGATGTTAAAGGACCTCAGTCTCCTGAGGAAATAGAGACGGCTCTGACCCTTCTTGTAGACAGCCTCAGTGTTCTTTGACCAGTCCAGTTTATTGTCAATTCATATCCCCAGGAATTTGTAATCCTCCACCATGTCCACACTGACCCCCTGGATGGAAACAGAGGTCACTGGTACCCTAGCTCTCCTCAGGTCTACCACCAGCTCCTTAGTCTTTTTCACATTAAGCTGCAGATAATTCTGCTCACACCATGTGACAAAGTTTCCTACAGTAGCCCTGTACTCAGCCTCATCTCCCTTGCTGATGCACCCAACTATGGCAGAATCATCCGAAAACTTCTGAAGATGACAAGACTCTGTGCAGTAGTTGAAGTCCGAGGTGTAAATGGTGAAGAGAAAGGGAGACAAGACAGTCCCCTGTGGAGCCCCAGTGCTGCTGATCACTCTGTCAGACACACAGTGTTGCAAGCACACGTACTGTGGTCTGCCAGTCAGGTAATCAAGAATCCATAACACCAGGGGAGCATCCACCTGCATCGCTGTCAGCTTCTCCCCCAGCAGAGCAGGGCAGATGGTGTTGAACGCACTGGAGAAGTCAAAAAACATGACCCTCACAGTGCTTGCTGGCTTGTCCAGGTGGGCGTAGACACGGTTCAGCAGGTAGATGATGGCATCCTCAACTCCTAGTAGGGGCTGGTAGGCAAACTGGAGGGGATCTAAGTGTGGCCTGACCATAGGCCGGAGCAGCTCCAGAACAAGTCTCTCCAGGGTCTTCATGATGTGGGAGGTCAATGCCACCGGTCTATAGTCATTGAGGCCGCTGGGGCGCGGTGTCTTCGGCACAGGGACGAGGCAGGACATCTTCCACAGTACAGGAACCCTCCGGAGCCTCAGGCTCAGGTTGAATACATGGTGAAGTACTCCACATAGCTGAGGGGCACAGGCTTTGAGCACCCTGGTACTGATACCATCCGGTCCTGCAGCCTTGCTTGGGTTGAGACGTTTCAGCTGTCTTCTCACCTGTTCAGCCGTGAAGCTCACCGTGGTGGTTTTGTGTGGGGGAGGGGTATAGTCATAAGAGCAGGGTGGGGGACTGTGAGGAGGGGTAGGAGAGTGGAACATGTGTTGATTGGGGGCCGACAAGAGATGGCTCATGTGGGGGATGAGCAGGGGTCACAATGTCAAATCTGTTAAAGAACAGGTTAAGTTCATTGGTCCTGTCCACACTGCCCTCAGCTCCTCTGTTGCTAGTTTGCCAGAAGCCAGTGATGGTCCTCATCCCCCTCCAGACCTCTCTCATGTTGTTCTGCTAGAGTTTCCACTCAAGCTTCCTCCTGTACCTGTCTTTAGCCTCCCTGATCCTGGCTTTCAGGTCCCTCTGTATTGCCCTCAGCTCCTCCCTATTTCCATCTCTAAACACCCTCTTTTTAGCGTTCAGGATGTCCTTAATGTCCTTTGTCACCCATGGCTTGTTATTTGAATAACAAGGGACAGTTCTTGTCGGAACATTGCAGTCCACACAGAAGTTGATGTAATCAGTGATGCATTCTGTGAGCCCATCAATATCCTCTCCATGTGGCTCACAGAGTGCCTGCCAGTCTGTCACCTCAAAGCAACCCTGGAGCACCTCATAAGCCTCCTCCAACCATTTCCTCACTGTCCTCAAGGTTGCAGGTTTACTCTTCACCAGAGGCACGTAGCAGGGTTTGAGATGCACCAGGTTGTGATCTGACCTTCCCAGTGGGGGGAGGGGAGAGGAGCTGTATGCATCCTTAACGTTAGCGTACATCAAATCCAGAGCCCTCTCCCCTCTGATTGTACAGCTCACATACTGCGTGAAGTTGGGCAGTGTTCTAGCCATGGTAACATGGTTGAAGTCACCCGAGATGGTAATGAGGACAGTCGGGTGCTGGGTTTGTAATCTGCCTATGATGGTGTAAATGATGTTACACACCGACATCAGGTTGGTGGAGGGAGGGATGTACACAACAACCACAATTGCATGCGAGATTTCCCTTGGCAAATAATATGGCCGGAGTCCAACAGCAAAAAGTTCAATATCCGGGCTACAGACCAGTTCCTTGATCGTAATATGCCCAGGATTGCACCATCTGTTATTTACCAGAACCGCCAGCCCCACTCCTTTATGCTTACCGCTCTCAGTGCAATTCCGGTCAGCTCGAACGGTCTGGAAGCACAAGAACAAAAAGTCCTCTGTTCTGAAAGGTGAGGATGTGTCCTTGAGTTCTTGGTTCCTCTCCACATACACCTTATCTAGTCCTTTCAATATTTGGCAAAGTTTCAATGAGATCCCCACACATTCTTCTAAATTCCATTGTCATAGTCATACTTTATTAATCCCGAGGGAAATTGAAAACGCTTCACATATGTTAATCTCATCATTCCCAGAATCATCTTCATGAACATTCTCTGGAATCTCTCTAACAACAACACATCCTCTCTGAGCTATGGGGCCCAAAACTGTTGATAATACTCCAAGTGAGGCCTGACTAGTGTCTTATAAAGCCTCAGCATTATCTCCTTGCTTTTATATTCTATTCCCCTTGAAATAAATGCCAATGTTGCACTTGCCTTCTTACCACAGACTCAATCTGTAAATTAACCTACTGGGAGTCTTGCACGAGGACTCCTAAGTCTCTCTGTACCTCTGATGTTTGAACCTTCTCCTCATTTAGATAATAGTCCGCACTATTGTTCCTTTTACCAAAATGCATTATCATACATTTCCCAACACTGTATTCTATCTGCTACATTTTTACCCTTTCTTAGCATTTCTTCCTCAGCGCTACCTACCCCTCCACTTATCTTCATATCATCCGCAATTTTTCAGAATCAGAATCAGAATCAGGTTTATTATCACTGGCATGTGACGTGAAATTTGTTAACTTAGCAGCAGCAGTTCAACACAATACATAATCCAGCAGAAAGAAAAATAAATAAATAAAATAAAACATAATAATAATAAATTGACAAGTAAATCAATTACATATATTGAATAGATTTAAAAAACTGCAAAAACAGAAATATATATTAAAAAAAATGAGGTAGTGTCCAAAGCTTCAAAGTCATTTAGCAATCGGATGACAGAGGGGAAGAGGCTGTTCCTAAATCTCTGAGTGTGTGCTATCAGGCTTCTGTATCTCCTACCTGATGGTAACAGTGAGAAAAGGACATGCCCTGGTTGCTGGAGGTCCTTAATAATGGACGCTGCCTTTCTGAGATACCGCTTCCTAAAGATGTCCTGGGTACTTCGGAGGCTAGTACCCAAGATGGAGCAGACTGGATTTACAACCCTCTGCAGCTTCTTTCAGTCCTGTGCAGTAGTCCCTCCATGCCAGATAGTGATGCAGCCTGTCAGAATGCTCTCCATTGTACAACTATAGAAGTTTTTGAGTGCATTTGTTGACAAGCCAAATCTCTTCAAACTCCTAATGAAGTATAGCCGCTGTCTTGCCTTCTTTATAACTACATCGATATGTTGGGACCAGGTTAGATCCTCAGAGATCTTGACACCCAGGAACTCGAAGCTGCTCACTCTCTCCACTTCTGATCCCTCTATGAGGATTGGTATGTATTCTTTCGTCTTACCCTTCCTGAAGTCCACAATCGGCTCTTTCGTCTTACAGACGTTGAGTGCCAGGTTGTTGTTGTGGCACCATTCCACTAGTTGGCATATCTCATTCCTGTATGCCCTCTCGTCACCACCTGAGATTCTACCAACAATAGTTGTATCGTCAGCAAATTTATAGATGGTATTTGAGCTATGTCACAAAGCCATCAATTCCATTATCTATAATATTGACAAACAATGTGAAAAGCTGCGGTCCTGATATGGACCCCTGAGGAAAACCACTGGTCACTGGCAGCCAACCAGAAAAGGCCCCCTTTATTCCCATTCACTGCCTCCTGCCTGTCAGCCTTTCCTCTATCCATGCCAGTATCTTTCCTGTAACTCTACAGGACTTTATCTTGTTAAGCAGCCTCATGTGTGGCACCTTATCAAATGTCTTTCGAAAATCCAACTAAATGACATCCACTGCCTCTCCTTTATCCACCCTGCTGGTCACTCTCTTGAAGAACTCTAACAGATTTGTCAGGGACCATGCTGACTTTGACTTACTTTATCATCAGTCTCCAAGAACCCCGAAACCTCATCCTTAACTCCAACACTTTCCCAACCACTGATGTTAGGCTAACTGGCCTATAATTTCCTTTCTTTTGCCTTCCTCCCCTCTTATAGAGTGGAGTGACTTTTGCCATTTTCCAGTCCTCTGGGACCATGCCGGAATCAAGTGATTCTTGAAAGATCATGACCAATGCATCCGTTATCTCTTCAGCAACCTCTCTTAGGAATCTGGGATGTACTCTATCTGGTCCAGGTGACTTATCCACCTAAAGACTTTTGAGCTTGCCTAGCACTTTTTCCTTAATGGCACTCATTCCTGCTTCCTGACACTCACAGACCTCTGGAACACTGCTAGTGTCTTCCACATTTCAGTTTATTTCTCAGTCTGTTTCAGTCACCCTTCTTCTTTTTATCTACCTTTAGGAGTGAAGGACATGCCCAGCCTGCCTAGCTCCCCACAACCACCTATTTATTCTGGTATCTATGCAGAACTCCATGCAAATATCCCCTGAACATTTGCCACATTTCTTCCGTACATTTCCCTGAGAACATCTGTTTCCAATTTATGCTTCCAAGTTCTTGCTGATAGTCTCATAATTCCCCTTACTCCAATTAAACACTTTCAATGTTTAAAGTTCACAGTAAATTTTATTATCAAACTACATATCTGTCACTGCATACAACCCTGAGATACATTTTCCAGTGGGCATATTCAGCAAATCTATAGAATAGTAACTGTAACAGAATCAATGAAAGATCACCCAGAGTGCCAAAGACAACAAACTGTGAAAATGCTAATATAAATAAATAGTAAAAAATAACAAGAACATGAAATAACAAGATAAAGAGTCCTTAAAGTGAGATCATTGGTTGTGGGAACATCTCACTGGATGGGCAAGTGAGTGTAGTTATCCCCTTTGTTGAAGAGTCTGATGGTTGTGGAGTAGTAACTGTTCTTGAACCTGGTGGTGAGAGTCCTGAGGCTCTTATATCTTCTACCTGATGGCAGCAGTGAGAAAAGAGCACGGCCTGGGTGGTGAGAATCTCTGATGACGGATACTGCTTTCCTGTGGCAGCGTATCATTTAGATATACTCAATGGCTGGGAGTGCTTTACCCATGCTGTACTGGGCTGAATACATTACCTTTTGCAGGATTTACCATTCAAAGGCATTGGTGTTGGCCGTGATGCTGCCAGTCGATCCACTCTCCACTACACATTTATAGAAGCGTGTCAGAGTTTTAGATGTCATGCTGAATCTCCGCAGACTTCTAAGGATGTAGCGGTGCTGGCATGCTTGCAATTGCACTTTCATGCTGGGTCTGGGACAGATCCCCTGAAATAGTAACACCAGGAATATAAAGTTGCTAACCCTCACCTCTGATCCTCTGATGAGGACTGGTACACAAACCTCTTCTTTCCCTCTCCTGAAGTTTACAATCAGTCCCATGGTCTTGCTGACATTGAGTGAGGTGTTGTTGTTATGGCACCACTCAGCTAAATTTCCAATCTCCCTCCTGGTTGCTGATTCGTCACCATGTTTGATTCAGCCCACAACAGTGGTGTCATCAGCAAACTTGAATATGATATCGGGGCTGTACTTAGCCACACAGTCACAGGTGTAAAGCGAGTCGAGCAGGGGCTAAGTACACAGCCCTGAGCTGCACCTGTGATGATGGAGGAGATGTTGTTGTCATTCTGAACTAACTGAGGTCTACAACTGAAGAATTTTGAGTAGGCATGTGGAGTACATAGAGCAGGGGTATGGTGCGCTATGGTCCGAGTGCAGGTCAATGGTAATAGTTTAAATGGTTTGGCACAGGCTAGATGGGCCGAAGAGCCTGGTTCTCTACTGTTCTTGTCTATGACTCTGTGACTCTATGAATGGAGTACAAGTCACATGTCTTATGAAGGCCTAGATTAGTGTTCATGGGCCACCTTGCACACAGCCTTTTCGTCTGCGAATAAGATTTGTGCAAGAAGTACCCAGGAGCTCTCTATTGCCCTTCTCTGAAATCAAAGAAAAGAGGCCTTGAGCACTACTCAGATTTCCAGGAATGGGTCTTGACCACAGTGGTAATATGCACACTGCACAATTGGCTTATCATATGCTTAAAGCACTTCGCTAATAACAAAGCACCAGGGGTTAATGAAATAGAATTGGTTTGGCCACTTTAAGTCAAAGTCATTACAACAAGATATAGATTAATTGGAAATGTGGATATAGATAAGTGGCAGATGAGCCTAATCCAGGGAGGTGATGCATTTTGAGATATCAAATCCAAAAGTAAAGTATACTGTAAGCAGCAGGACTCTTAAGAGTATGGATGTACGGAGGGATCTTGGGGTGCATGTCCACGGCTCTCTGCACATGGCAACACAAGTAGATAGAGAAATAATGAAGGTGTATGGCATCCTTGCCTTTATTGGTCGTGACAATGAGCATAAAAGTTGACAAGTCTTGTTATAGCTGCGTAGAACTTTGATTAGGCTAAATTAGGAGTACTGTGTGTAGTTCTGGTTGCCACTTTTCACCCCTAGCTCAAGGAGATATTGCGGAGGTTTTTGGAGTCGAATTGGCACAGGAGGCCTCACACAGGTTTGGGAGCAAGAGATTTTATAAAGAAGCTTTCATGGGATTTCGGCATCTTTAAGCAGCACAGTTGCAGTTGAATTGGCATGGGAGGCCTTATGCCCATCTGGGAATGAAACATTTTTTACAAAGAAGATATCACGGGGTTTTGGCTTTTTTTGGAGGCACAATCATGATTCATTAGCAAAGGCAAACAAAAATAAGGCAGGGACGAGTGGAGCAGCCATTGTTAGAGTGACCAGTGTTAGAGTGGGGAGGCTTTGAGTCATTGGACTTTGGTGAGAACAGTCTTGCGTGAGTTAATTATCTGCTAAGTTTCTTCTTCATTCTTCACTCTTCTTCTGTCAGTGCATAGTTAGAGCAGTGAGAATGGCTCCAGGGTCTGTGTTGTGTTCTTTGTGTTTGATGTGGGAATTCTGGGACACCACCATGTGCCCCGAGCTACAGCTCCTCAGAGAACGTGTCAAGGAACTGGAGCTGCAGCTCGATGACCTGCGACTCATATGGGAAACTGAGGAGATGATAGATAGGACCTACAGGGAGGTAGTGACCCCTGCATTGTAGGGGGCAGGTAAATGATTGATTGGCTCAGGAGAGGGAAGGGAAATGGTCAGTCAGTACAGAGTACATCTGTGGCTGTTTCCTTCAATAATAAGCATACCATTTTGGATATTGTTGAGGGTTATGACTTACCTGGGAGGAGCCACAGCAACCTAGTCTCTGGTACTGAATCTGGTGCTATGCAACTGAAAGGAAGGGGAGGGGTGGAGAAGAGGAATGCAGCAACAATAGGAGTTTCCATAGTTAGATGGGATAATGGTAGAGCAGCAATGACTGGAGTTTCCTGGAGCAATTCAGAAGATGCAGGATAGACACATCCCAAAGAAGTATTCTAAAGGCAGGAGCATGTGACTGTGACTGAGAAGGTTCAAATGGTTCAGTTTAATATCAGAGCATGTAACCAGTAGATAACCAGAAATGCCTAATCTTCACAGACACCAATGAAACAAGAAACCCCATAGACTGAATGATAGAAACATCAGAACCCCAAAACCCCCCTCCCTCTCCCATTGTACAACCCACAGCAGAAGCACTGACCAGCCCTCCCCCACCCCACCATGCAAGCAATAACAAATGTCCCCAAGGAGACTTTAATCTAGGGTTCATCAAGAACTGCAGTCCATAACCCAGTAGTCTGGTATCCCAGAAAAGCTCGGTCTCTCCATCGAGGGAGGAAAGGACGCTCTCCTGCAACAATGAGAGAGGAGATGAGCAACTCACTGTTCTGATGTTACAATCTTCCATGTCACTTCTCCTAACCCCCCGACTTGATGACTGACAGGTTCTCACTCACCATCAAAAGGGAGAGAGAAGGAAAGGGATCACTCAGGTACAGGGGCCTTTTTCTAGCAGCTGCCAGCGACTAGCAAGCGCACCGCCTGTTGGCTCGATGTTTCATTCTCCCATGACACTTCAGTTGGCAAACTTGGCAGGGAACTGGGTTGTCTACGGGGCCACTCCCTGATGGCACACACCTTCCAGGCTATTCCTGGACATAGTGAAACTCCAGGCCGCACAGCCGATCTGAAGACCCACTGCTTGCAGAGAACCAGAGTTTGAGCTGTAGATCATGGGCTCCGACAAAACCGCAATCACCTTGAAAAGAAAAGAAAGGCACGAGGGAAGAAGAGTAAGCTGTTCTGTGGATAAACTGGAAGAATTCACCTGGGACTGCAAAAAGCTCTGTCACGATCTTTCCTTGCCTCTCCTCCTAGTCAAAGCCAATTTAAAAGCAAAAGGGAGGGCAGATGATACAGCAAAAATTGTTGGGAAGTTAGAGCATTGGGAACCCTTTAAAAACCAACAGAAAGGCAACTATAAAAGCCATATGGGGTGAAAATATGAAATATAAAGGTACAACAACATCAGATATCTAAAGAGTAAAGGAGAGGCAAGAGTAGATATTTGATTACTGGAAAATTATGCTGGAGAAGTGGTAATGGGCAACAAGGAAATGGCAAACAAAGTGAATAAAAATTTTGTATCAGTATTCACAGTGAAAAGCACTATCAGTATGCTGGAAGTTTGAGAGTGTCAGGGGGCAGAGGTGAACGCAGCTGCTAGTATTGTGGAGAGGTGCTTAGGAAACTGGAAGGTCTGAGAGGAAGATAAGTGGATAGGTCCAGATGGACTATACCTCACTGTTCTGAAAGAGGAACTGTAGCTGAAGAGATTGTGAAGGCATTAGTAATGATTTCACAAGAATCAGTAGATTCTGGCATGGTTCTGGAGAACTGGAAAAATTGCAAATATCACTCCACTCTTCCACAAAGGAAGGAGGCAGAAGAAAGGAAATTATAAGCCTGTTAGCCTGACTTCAGTGTTGGAATCAATTGTTAAGGATGTGGTTTTTGGATACTTGGAGGTACGTGATAAAGTAGGTCAAAGTCAGCATAGTTTCTTAAAGCAATACCTTGCTTGACAAATCTACTAGAATTCTTTGAGGAAATAACAAACAGGACAGACAAAGGAGAGTTGCTAATGATGTGTACTTTGATTTTCACAAGGCCTTTGATAAGGTGCCACACATGATTCTGCTTAACAAGATAGGAGCCCATGGTATTACAGGAAAAATACTAACATGGATCAAGCATTGGCTGATTGGCAGCAGGCAAAGAGTGTAATGAAAGACGCTTTTTCTGGTTTGCTGCTGGTGATTAGTGGTTTTCATTGTTGGGACTGTTTCTTTTTACATTGTATGTCAATGATTTGGATGATGAAATTGGTGGCTTTGTGGCCAAGTATGTAGACAATGTGAAGATAGGTGGAGGGCAGGTAGTGTTGATGAAGCAGGAAGCCTGCAGAAGGACCTAGACCAGTGTTACCCAACCTTTTTTTAGTCCAACACCCCTCAAAGCTTTCATATTTTCCAATGCCCCCCTAAAGAACCTTCATACTTACCAAAGGCCCTCTTAGGCACATATGCTTTCCAGTGTAAAAACATGCCTACCATATGCTAATATGAGAAAGATGATACTGCTTTAAATTTTTATTTCTCTTTAAATCTAGCTTACTCAATGCATGTGCACTGTAGAGCAGCTTCGATATCAATGTGATCCTTCAGCTTGATGGCTTTTAGCAAAAGTTGAAATAAAAGCCTTAAGTACCCAGGCGTGAACATCTCCGAGCGGTTTCTGCTGTTTGTGAGTGTGTGGTTCATCCATGGTGTCACGAGACTAACATGGTTCATCGTACTGAAGCCTCTTTCAAGAAAGTAGGAGGATGGAAAAGCAATGAGAGCAGTTTGATTCTTCTCCAAAGACCAGGATAATTTGTATGACAGTGTAGCCACATACCACAAGAGCCGGTATTTTTGAAAAGTATTTTTGCTTTTAAATCATTCTGAATTTCGATAGTTGCTTCTTGCAAGCTCTCTTCCTGTTCTCCACCTTGCAAAGAAACAGGTTAGCTATCCAGTCTAGAATTTCCAGATCATTTAAATCCTTGAATCAATTCTGAAAATCCTTCTTCTGTGACTACAGGTGTAAGTAGTACCCTTGCAAATCACTGCCTCTGAAAGAGAGTGCCATACTTTCCATGCAGGGAAACAGTGAGAACGTTCTTCTTCCAGTGTTTTGCTTATATATTTCTTATTTTCTGATAAAAGTAGACACTGCACTTTTTGCCTGGATTAAATTGAAATTTTCACCCTATAGTTTCATACTTAGAATGTTCATTTTGTCATACAGATCGGCTAGGTATGCCACATCTCCACGCAGAAGTTCAATTTTGTTTCCCAAGCTCTTGACAGCTTTGAGCAAAAATTCAGCCACAGTGTCAATAAGACCAAAGAAGCATTTTAAGCTGCAGCCTTTTGACAACCAACGTACTTCAGTTTGAAGTGCTCAAATTCTTCATCGTTACCTAGGCATAACTGGCGAAATATTCTGCTATTTAAAGGATGAGCTTCAGTTTTCTTGATAGCAGACACTATAAGAGTCAAGCTTGAAAAATGTCACTGGCCGAGGATTTTGGCTGTGAAATGTTGACAATGAATTACGCAATGGTTTGCAAACAGACTTGGAATTTCGTTTTATTATAAATGCCACTAAACCAGCACTTGTATGAGATTTTCCACACTTTGCTATCATTTTGGAAATGTTATAAGAAGCAGTGAGACCACTATCAACGTCATTTTTGGCTTTCCTGGAAAATGACTCGAGTGTGCAACGCTTTTCAAATGCTTCTTTCATCTTCTGGAACTGAGTAAAACCATAAAGTAGCCTTTCCAGGCGTCTTTTATGGAAGTATTCCTGCAACCTTGATGGTTTTGTGGTTTCATTAAACAGTACAGAATTACAAATAGGACACTTTGGTGCCGCTGATCTGTCGGGAATGGAATACAACCATATTGCAGGCATGTAAAATTGTATTGACCAACTTTCTGTAATTCCTGTTTCTTAGCAGGAATAGAATTCAAGGCTTCACCTCCTTCAGATTCATAGAGATCATGCCGTATATATTTGTCCAACATTAATGGGGCTAAATTAAAATTAAAAATTAAGAGAAACTAGGAATGCCTATCTGACGACAGCAACAAGTTGACATGGTCGGTCATGTCATGTGCTTCAAGTTAGGGTGCCACTTAGTAACCATCAAGAATCTTGAATGCCACCCCCACTGGGAATCACTGACCTAGACAGATTAGGAGAATAGGCAAAGGAGTGGCAAATGGAATACAGTGTTGGGATCTGCACAGTCATGTATTTTGGTAAAAGGAATAAAAGCAGAGACTATTTTCTAAATAGGGAGAAAATTCAAAAAATCTGAGGTGCAAAGGGACTTGGGAGTCCACGTGCAGGATTCCTGAGAGGTTAATTTGCAGATGGAGTCAGTGGTGAGAAAATCAAATGCAATGTTAGCATTCATTTTGATAGAATTAGAATGCAAAAGCAAGGATTTAATGCTGAGGCTTTATAAGACACTGGTGAGGCCTCACTTGGCGTATTGTGAGCAGCTTTGGGCTACTTATTTAAGAAAGGATATTCTGACAATGGAGAGGGTTCAGGGAGGTTCAAAAGAATGATTCTGGGAATGAAAAGCTTATCATGTGAGGAGCGATTGATGGCTCCAGGCCTTTACCTGCTGGAATATAGAAGAATGAAGGGGGATCTCATTGACCTATTGAATGTCAAAAGGCCTAGATAGAGTGGATTTGTGGAGCAAATGTTCCTTGTGGTGTGTGGCCTAGAACCAGATGACACAGCTTCAGAACAGAGGGATGTCCATTTAGGACAGTGATGAGGAGGAATTTCTTAGGCCAGGAGGGAGTGAATCTGTGGAATTCCTCAGCACATGCAGCTGTGGAGGCCAGGTCATTGGATCTTTTTAAGATGAACGTTGATAGGTTCTTGATTAGTCAGAGCATGAGAGGTTACGGGGAGAAGGCAGAAGAATGGGGTTGAGACAGAAATAGATCAAACCATGATGAAATGGCAGAGCAGACTCAATGGGCCAAATGGCCTAATTCTGCAGCTCTGTGTTATGGTGTTATGGTATCAATGAGCTTAAGTAATTAGCAGAGACGTTGGTGAAAAAGATAGCACTGGCCTTAGACAGTAAACTCCAAAACATAGACTATAGCTTCTGGAAATATAGAGTGCCAATAACATGGCTTCTGAAAATATAGAGTGCCAATAACATGGCTTCTGGAAATATAGAGTGCCAATAACAAAGGACCAAGCAATGATATGTGAGGTACCAGTAAAACCTAATTTTGTTTGCAACATGTGATGTTTGAATTATTATTTTCGGATTGGACTGCTCCTATTTTGGATATTTTCTTAATCTTTTGTCAGTAGGAGGATGACTCAAAGGTCAGAAGAGGATGGAAGGGAGGTCAGAGGGCCAAATATCCTCTTTCCCTCCCATACGGTCAATATGACTGTGTAGCATTAGCCATCTCACAGTGCGATGTTAGAACTAACAACATGGCCTAATCTATAAAAATCAAGCCCCGTAGGTCTTACGCAATGTATCACAGATTATACTGGCAGACTCGTGAAACATTGTTGTTATTGGATGTTGTGGGTGAGTTTGGCTCACTTTTCTACTCAACGGGATAGCTGAAGAATGACAGTGTAAATAAACAGGAAGAAACAAAAAAACAAAAATAAATGAAAATCTCCAATTTTATATTTCACCTCACATCTCTTTATCATGAAGCCAAAATTAGCCACTTTTTGTTCAGTGCAATTTCAGTAAGTATTGACGCATGGGTCCTCAATGACAAAATGGTTATTAAAGGTTTAAATGATTGATTAGCTTCTTTTTCAATCTTGCCAATATTTTTACCTTCATAAATATTTGTTCCCAGCAGACTCGGTGTTTTCTGTATGGATTACAGAGGACTCCCAGCTGTTACAGGGAATCAGCTGTGCAGTGCAGAATTCCACAGCAGCTGTTCTGAAACAGGCATCCCACATTTGGCTCTCTAATGGAGGCATCACCATATGCCAATAGACCACTTAGTTCATGCTTTGGGAGCACATTTTAGAACAGTCACTGTGGAAGGATGGATCGGAGTTTAGTCGAGATGGAGCTTCAGATGTCCCTCCAAACCTAACAGCAGCCAACTAATCCATCCACTTCACTGCCAAATTAAATGCAACCACTCTACCAGGAGTTTCAATATTTTATGAAAGAAACAATGACCTAAATTTTAACAATTTGTAATGTTTGTTGGGTGAATCCCATTTTAATTAAGGTTTCAGGAAATTTTAACCCATAAATTGAAAAGAAAAAAAAACAACTCTCAGTTTGTTTTATTAGTTTAAGTTTATGGTATGTAGTTCTGTGACCTGGGCATCTGTCCAGACCTACCACCAACTTCTCTCACTCATTTCGAACCCCTTGTGACGGTGGCACTGGGACAAACAACCACTCTCCAAAATCTGGCTAAGATGTAGAATAAATAATATATATCTGCCTGTGGGAAATGCTTGACCTGCTTACACTGACTTGCATTATCTAATTTCTTCTCTGAAGTCTAACACCAGAATTTTCTCAAGTACAGGTATGTTCAATGTCAAATAATACATTTCAACTGGAATCCAATTAGTTAATTGAGTTCTTTGTTCCTATATTTCACTGTTGGCATGTGGCCAATTGCTTTGTGATATTGGAACCGTCACAAACTCCCACAGCCTCTGATGACCCCTGAGATTTCAGTCTCTGAGAGCGACGTGCATGCTGCCTTCAGGAGAGTGAACACCACCAGATTCAGGAAAAGTTATTACCCCTCAACCATCAGGCTTTTGAACCAAAGGGGATAACTTCACTCAACTTCACTTACCCCACCACTGAGATGTTCCCACAACCTATGAACTAACTTTCAGGGACTCTTCATCTCATGCTCTTGATATTTAGAGTTATTTATTTATTTATTTTTGTGTATTTGCACCGTTTGTTGTCTTTTGTACAGTGATTGAATGCCTAAATTGATGCGATCTTTCTTTGATTCTATATTAGATTTATTGAGTATGCCTGCAAGAAAATGAATCTCAGGGTTGTATATGATGACATACATGGATTTCGATAATACATTTACTTGAACTTTGAATATTGCTCTAAGTTGTTTACAAAATGTGTAAGCTCGTAAATAAGAGGTAGGAATTGGATAGTTTCCCAGTTATTGTACAAGGATATCCCTTCAGATCAGAGATGAAGAGGAATTTTTTTATTCAAAAGGTGATGAATCTGTGGAATTAATTGCACAGACTGCTGTGGAGGCTAAGTCATTGGCTATATTTGAAATGGAGGTTAATAGGTTCTTTATTAGTAAGGACATCAAAAGTGACAGGGAAATGACAGGAAAATGGGGTTGAGAGGGAAAATAAATCAGTCACCATTGAATGGCAGAGCAAACTCGATGGGCTAAATGACCTAATTCTGCTCCTATATCTTATGGACTTTTCCTAAAGCCCTTGCTTACTGATATTAATGTAGATAACCTGCAAGCTTTAGTGGGGTTCCTAAAGATTTGTCCTCTGGGAACTGTTTTTTTTTCAGATTTCTCCAGTTTCCAGAATCCAACAGGGATTGATGATTGTTGTGACTGCTGAACTGACCCACACAGAAGGTGTAGCTGGGAGACATATAAGGACTTCATTTATCACAGCAGACCTCCTGGCCATTGGATCACTCCTCTCTCCACAGATTGTTTTATCCTACTTAAACACAAATATAACAATAAATGATTGACTACAATTTCAATGGTTATAATTTTTGCTTAACTTTTACATTTTGAATGTACAAACCCCACTTCCAGAAAAGTTGGGATATTTTCCAAAATGCAACAAAAAAAAATCTGTGATATGTTAATTCACGTGAACCTTTATTTAACTGACAAAAGTACAAAGAAAAGATTTTCAATAGTTTTACTGACCAACTTAATTGTATTTTGTAAATATACGCAAATTTAGAATTTCATGGCTGCAACACACTCAACGAAAGTTGGGGCAGAGTTAAAGTAAGATTGAAAAGTGCACAGAATATTCAAGTAATACCGGTTTGGAAGACTTCACATTAAGCAGGCTAATTGGTAGCAGGTGAGGTGTCATGACTGGGTATGAAAGTAGCATCCATCAAAGGCTCAGTCTTTGCACGCAAGGATGGGTCGTGGCTCACCCCTTTGTGCCAAAATTCGTGAGAGAATTGTTCGTCAGTTCAAAAGGAACATTTCTCAACGCAAGATTGCAGAGAATTTAGGCTTTCAACAGTATCTACAGTACATAATATTGTGAAAAGATTCAGAGAATTCAGAGACATCTCAGTGCGTAAAGGGCAAGGTCGGAAACCACTGCTGAATGCGCATGATCTTCGAGCCCTCAGGCGGCACTGCCTAAGAAACCGTCATGCTACTGTGACAATTATAGCCACCTGGGCTCGGGAGTGCTTCGGAAAACCATTGTCACTCAACACAGTCCGTCGCTGCATCCAGAAATGCAACTTGAAACTGTATTACGCAAGGAGGAAGCCATACATCAACTCTATGCAGAAATTCCAGCGCGTTCTCTGGGCCCGAGCTCATCTCAGATGGACCGAAAGACTGTGGAATCATGTGCTGTGCCCAGATGAGTCCACACTTCAGCTAGTTTTCGGAAAAAACAGGCGTCGGGTTCTCCGTGCCAAAGATGAAAACCCACCATCCAGATTGTTATCAGCGATAGGTGCAAAAGCCAACATCTGTGATGGTATGGGGGTGCATCAGTGCCCACGGCATGGGTGAGTTGTATGTATGTGAAGGTACCATTGACTCTGAGGCGTACATTAGGATTTTAGAGAGACATATGTTTCTTCCCGGGACGTCCATGCAGGACAATGCCAGACCACATTCTGCACAGGCTACAACAGCATGGCTTTGTAGACACAGAGTGCGTGTGCTTGACTGGCCTGCTGCCAGTCCAGATCTATCTCCTATTGAAAATGTATGGCGCATCATGAAGAGGAGAATCAGACAACGGAGACCACGGACTGTTGAGCAGCTGAAGTCTTATATCAAGCAAGAATGGACAAAATTTCCAATTGCAAATCTACTACAATTAGTATCCTCAGTTCCAAAACGATTAAAAAGTGTTATTAAAAAGAAAGGTGATGTAACACAATGGTAAACATGCCTCTGTCCCAACTTTTGTTGAGTGTGTTGCAGCCATCAAATTCTAAATTTGCGTATATTTACAAAATACAATTAAGTTGGTCAGTAAAACTATTGAAAATCTTTTCTTTGTACTTTTGTCAGTTAAATAAAGGTTCACGTGAATTAACATATCACAGATTTTTGTTTTTATTGCATTTTGGAAAATATCCCAACTTTTCTGGAACTGGGGTTTGTAGATAACTTTGGTAACTTGTAGGTAACTGTGCAGAATTGCCTATTTACAATGGCATAACCTCCCTGAATATGCAAATATGGGTGAAATTCTAGTCACAAGTATATCGGTTTTATTACAGTATTGAAAGATAGCTCCTTGAATATATCAGGGAGAAGGCAGGATATTAAGTGACAAAACACACATGTCCTGAACTGCGTTTTGCGTGGCAACTTTAACAATGTGTTAAGACCAGAGAGGATATTTAACGCCTTCCTGATCTCATCATGAAAGTCCAACTAACATGAACATCAATTATCTTCTTCTGCATATTTGCTGGTAAGGAATCAGAATGTCCCACACTCAGTGATTGGTTTTCATGGCCTTAAAATATTAGCTGAAGATGAATTGTGAACAGGTTTTATTTCCTGAGCAACGTGTTTCATTTTTAATTAATATTTGCCATCCATAATTTCACAATTTCAAGAAAAGTCTATGGACAGGATTCTTTCCAAGGGAAGCCAATCCTTTAGAGGATTCTAATTAAGGAGGGAAGTAAAACAATCCTTCACCAAGGAACTGATTACTCAGCTTTATGGAGCTACAAAAAAACTATCTATCATCCCTTATCAGCTATGTACAAGATCTTTTCACTGATAGCAATAAAACGATGTTCCTAGCGAAACACCCTGGTTTCCTTGACTGCATAAATCTGGGGAGGGCAATCCCTGGCCCTGCCAAACGTGTGAGATTGAGGCGCAAGCCCACCCCAAACCCCCTGTTTGCGTGGATGCTGGGTAATTCGTTAACCTGTTACCAATGAGTGCCACGAAATAACAGACAGTCGCCGCATACAATTAAAAGAGCTAGCTTTATCATTCTTTATTTGCATAAAGAGTTAGTAGAGAAAAGAACGAAAAAAGGAAAGGGCCCATTTTAATGAAATAGTCTAACGTGCACAAGTTGGAGCTCACAGTTTCCCCAGGTCACCGATCCTCAATTGATCTTACTCCGGGCTCTGTCAACTCACTGTCCCGCTCTGGGTCAGATGCTACGACCTCTTCCCTCCGGCATCTTCTCTCTTCATCTCGCTCAAACCAAATAAATGCCCAAGCCCAATTTAGTGCCCCTCACTAGAGAAACCTCCCCTTCAATTTGACCATCGGAATTGGATAGCAGACATTTCTCCTCATCTCTTATCCTCAACAATAACCCAAACGTAAGCTGAAAACAAGAAGCTCACACAGAACAGCACAAAATGAAATACCTACAGCATAACAGTAAAACATATGAACCAGGGCATTACACTAGCATTTGACCTTATCCTCTTCTTAGGTACATTTATCCTTTCAGTGATTAATATTTAGAGATGGTGGCTTTGTTATTCAGGACGCTTTGCTTGCTGCCTCCTCCCCTGCTGGCCCATTATGGTTATGTTGCATTCTTATCTTGGCCAAATAATTCAAATGATCAGACATATTTGTCAGTAGTTACTGTATAGGCAAGGCACACCGGTTGGATAGCCTATTTTCTCTCAGGTTTACAGGGAATAGTTCACATTCTACGCCTCGATAGAAGATCGTCAGTATAATCACAAGTCTCTCAGACCTGTTGATCCATCTACAGGAAGGTTTGGGACACTCTATATTTGAATGGCAGAAAGGATCTCTCTCCAATAGCTCCCAGTCCTGGTGTGTCCTTTTGCCCAATGGCCCATCCACTGAAGGGGCCTAGCTAATTTGTTTTCTCTCCTATCTCTGATAGGCTCATCAGCTTTCTGAACAATTGACATCATTTCCTAGTTACTCTCACTTCCTCCCTCACCTCTCCCTTAAAGAAACGATGTCTAACCTCCTTCTGTCACTCCTACCAGTTGTCCATGTGCTGTTTTTCATCAGTACCACCACACTATCTTCCATATTCCATGGGCAATTGTCTTTAACCAACATATGCATTTCTCTCGGGTGCATATGGTGAAATTCAAACTATTTTTCTGACTTGTGCCAAAATGATGCATTCCCACGTACAATTCTAGGTGTGGGCAGCTCGGACAGAATGCTTTGAGTCTCCCTGGAGTTGTAGGATCTGTGGGTGATAGTAATCAGTGTCAGAATAGCAGGTCTGCTGTCATCTGGTGCCACCCTTAAGGCATGGCGAGAATAATCTCTCCCTCAAATGCTTACATACTAATTCCCATACGAAACAACGCATTGGGGAAAGATAAATATGAAAGAGAACATACTTAAAAACAGAAAGCATGTGCTCAGCAAACACCCACTTGTATGCCACTGAGCTCCTTGTGTCTGTTGTTGCATTGAAAGGTAGGTGTGAATTTCATCATCAATGACTGCCCTTGCTGGAAGGTGACTCCAGAGAGCTGGACTTGGCAAGATCCTTAAGGCGGTGTCAATGGTTGGGCAGTCTGAGCAACACCAGATGTGCAAATCATTGTCTTCACCATGCTATGTAAGTTCTGTGGCATTATGGGAGCAGAAGATCTCATCCTCTCCCACATAATTCAGATCTCTTTTGTAGTAAGAGAGGATTCGCTTATGCACTTTTGTGCCTGCCATGGTCCAAGGAAACATGGACTTGCATAGAAGGAGAGAGAGAGAGAGCTTAAGAGAAGTGAGCGGGGTTAGTCGGCACTTTATGTGCTCAGCAGTCCAGAGGAGACACTGGATAGCATAGAGGGAGCATTTACAAGAAGCAAGCAGAAGAAGTCACCACCTCCTGTGGAGATATTGGGTTGAACATAGTTAGGCACTTGGCAAGGACCAAGGTCAAGCAGAGCAGCCATTGTGTGAGTGGGTCTGTGCTGGAATGAGGCGTTGAAGTCTTGGCTCAATGAGGCTTCGACAAGGAGAGGCGAAGGCTATAGGTAGATTTTTCCACTTAATTTTTCTCTCTTTTGTACTACACAGTTTCAGCAGTGGCGATGACAGGCAGGATAATGAAATTCTCCTCTTGCTGGTGATGGGAAGGCAGGGAGACCACCAGTGTTCCTGTTGAATACACCTGCAAGCAGTGCATCCTGCTGCAGCTCCTAACAGACCAGGTTAAGGAGTTGGAGTTGGAACTCTAGATCATTCAGAGGGTGAGGGTTTGATACACAGGACATAGAGGGAAGTAGTTACATGCAAGGTGCAGGGCCAGTGCAGAGTATGCCTGTGGCCATTCTCCTCAACAGTAGGCATACTGCTTTGGATAATGTTCGGGGGGGGGGGAATGATCAAGTAGAGGAAAGCCACAGCTTTCAGATCTATAGCACTGAGTTTGACTCTGTGGCTCAGAAGGAAGTGGAGGAGAAGAGGTGAGCTGTAGTGTTGCCTCTCAGGTGCCAGGGTGAGAGGCATCTTAGATCTAGTCCTCAGCACTCTCAAGTGATGGTGGTGGGGAGCCGGTGAGCACCCAGAGGACGTGCTCCACGTCAGTACCCGTGGCATGGATAGGACAACTGATGAGGCCCTGCAAGGTGAGTTCAGGAAATTAGGTGCTAAGTTAAAGGACGGGACCTCTAGGGTTGTGGTCTTAGGATTGCTATCCATACCACATGCTGGTAAGACCCGAAATAGGAAGATCAAACAGCTTAACATGTGGTTAATGAATTGGTGCAGGAGGAAGAGCTTCAGATTTTTGGATCATTGGGCCCTCTTCCAGGGAGGTGGGACCTGCACAGAAGGGACACTGTGCACTTGAACTCGGGGGGGGGGGGGTGAAACACGAGTATCCTAACAGAAAAGTTTCCCAGTACTGCACAGGGGGAGGAGGGTGTTAAACTAGAGCTACAGGAAGATGGGGACCAGAGTGCTAGAACAGATAGTGGAGCCGGCATGGAGACAGATGTTGTTAAGGCTACATACAAGTCAGGAATCAAAAGGTTGAGGTTGGTGGGAATAATGGTCCGACCTGTGTAAATTTCAATGCCAGGAGTAATGTAGGAAAGGTGGTTGAGCTTAGAGCATGGATCAACACATGGAATTATGACATTGTAGCTTTAGAAACATAGACAAATAGAAAACTAACAGCACAATACAGGCCCTTCGGCCCACAAAGTTGTGCCAAGCATGTCCCTACCATAGAAATTACTAGGCTTACCCATAGTCCTCTATTTTTCTAAGCTCCATGTACCTATCCAAAAGTCTCTTAAAAGACCCTATCGTATCTGCCTCCACCACCGTTGCCGGCAGCCCATTCCACACACTCACCACTCTCTGCGTAAAAAAAACTTACCCCTGACATCTCCTCTGTACCTACTCCCCAGCACCTTAAACCTGTGTCGCCTTGTGGCAACTATTTCAGCCCTGGGAAAAGGCCTCTGACTATCCACACGATCAATGCCTTTCATCATCTTATACACCTCTATCAGGTCACCTCTCTTCCTCCTCTGCTCCAAGGAGAAACGGCCGAGTTCACTCAACCTATTCTCATAAGGCATGCTCCCCAATCCAGGCAACATCCTTGTAAATCTCCTCTGCACCATTTCTATGGCTTCCACATCCTTCCTGCAGTGAGGCGACCAGAACTGAGCACAGTACTCCAAGTGGTGTCTGACCAGGGTTCTATATAGCTGCAACATTACCTCTCGGCTCCTAAGTTCAATTCCACAATTGATGAAGGCCAATGCACCGTATGCCTTCTTAACCACAGAGTCAACCTACGCAGCTGCTTTGAGTGTCCTATGGACTCAGACCCCAAGATCCCTCTGAACCTCCACACTGCCAAGAGTCTTACCATTAATACTATATTCTGCCATCATATTTGACCTACCAAAATGAACCACTTCACACTTATCTGGGTTGAACTCCATCTGCCAATTCTCAGCCCAGTTTTGCATCCTATCAATGTCCCACTGTAACCTCTGACACAACACCTCCAACATTTGTGTCATCAGCAAACTTCCTAACCCACCCCTCCACTTCCTCATCCAGGACATTTATAAAAATCACAAAGAGTAAGGGCCCAAGAACAGATCCCTGAGGCACACCACTGGTCACCGGCCTCCATGCAGAATATGACCCGTCTGCAACCACTCTTTGCCTTCTGTGGGCAAGCCAATTCTGGATCCACAAAGCAATGTCCCCTTGGATCCCATGCGTCCTTACTTTCTTAATAAGCTTTGCATGGGGTACCTTATCAAATGCCTTGCTGAAATCCATATACACAACATCTGCTGCTTTTCCTTCATCAATGTGTTTAGTCACATTCTCAAAAAATTCAATCAGGTTCCTAATGCATGACCTGCCCTTGACATGCTGACTATTCCTAATCATATTATACCTTTCCAAATGTTCATAAATCCTGCCTCTCAGGATCTTCTCCATCAACTTACCAACCACTGAAGTAAGACTCACTGGTCTATAATTTCCTGGCCTGTCTCTGCTCCCTTTCTTGAATAAAGGAACAACATCTGCAATCCTCCAATCTTCCGGAACCTCTCCCGTCCCCATTGATGATTCAAAAATCATCGCCAGAGGCTCAGCAATCTCCTCCCTCGCCTTCCACAGTAGCCTGAGGTACATCTCATCTGGTCCCGACAACTTATCCAACTTTATGCTTTCCAAAAGCTCCAGCAAATCCTCTTTCTTAATAGCTACATGCTCAAGATTTTCAGTCCGCTGCAAGTCATCACTACAATCACCAAGACTCTTTTCCATAGTGAATACTGAAGTAAAGTATTCATTAAGTATGTCTGCTATTTCCTCTGGTTCCATACACATTTTCCCACTGTCGCACTTGATAGGTCCTATTCTTTCACGTCTTATCCTCTTGCTCTTCAGATACTTGTAGAATGCCTTGGGATTTTCCTTAATCCTGCCCGCCAAGGCCTTCTCATGACCCCTTCTGGCTCTCCTAATTTCCTTCTTAAGCTCCTTCTTGTTAGCCTTATAATCTTCTGGATCTCTAACAGTACCTAGCTCTCTGAAGCTTTTGTAAGTTTTTCTTCTTGACTAGATTTATTACAGCCTTTGTTCCTGTACCCTACCATAACTTCCCTGTCTCATTGGAACGTGCCTATGCAGAAATCCACAGAAATATCCCCTGAACATTTGCCACATTTCTTCTGTACTTTTCCCTGAGAATATCTGTTCCCAATTTAAGTTTCCAATTTCCTGCCTGATGGCCTCATAATTCCCCTTACTCGAATTAAGCGCTTTTCTAACTTGTCTGTTCCTGTCTCCCTCCAATGCTATTGTAAGGGAGGTAGAATTATGATCACTATCTCCAAAATGCTCTCCCACTGAGAGATCTGACACCTGACCAGGTTCATTTCCCAATACCAAATCAAGTACTGTCTCTCCTCTTGGAGGCTTATCTACATATTATGTCAAGAAACCTTCCTGAACACACCTAACAATCTCCACCCTGTCTAAACCCCTTGCCTCAGGGAGATACCAATCGATATTTGGGAAATTAACATCTCCCGTCATGACAACTCTTTTGTTATTCCACACAGTAGGCTTATTCAGAAAGTGAGAAGGCATGGGATCCAGGGAAGTTTGGCCAGGTGGATTCAGAATTGGCTTGCCTGCAGAAGGCAGAGGGTGGTGGTGGAGGGAGTACATTCAGATTGGAGGATTGTGACTAGTGGTATCCCACAAGGATCTGTTCTGGGGCCTCTACTTTTCATGATTTTTATTAACGACCTGGATGTGGAGGTAGGAGGGTAGGTTGGCAAGTTTTCAGACGACACAAAGGTTGGTGGTGTTGTAGATAGTGTAGAGGATTGTCAAAGATTGCAGAGAGACATTGATAGGATGCAGAAGTGGGCTGAGAAGTGGCAGATGGAGTTCAACCTGGAGAAGTGTGAGGTGGTACACTTTGGAAGGACAAACTCCAAGGCAAAGTAAATGGCAGAATACTTGGTAGTGTGGAGGAGCAGAGGGATCTCGGGGTACATGTCCACAGATCCTTGAAAGTTGCCTCACAGGTGGATAGGGTAGTTAAGAAAGCTTATGGGGAAGCTTTCATAAGTCGAGGGATAGAGTTTAAGAGTCGCGATGTAATGATGCAGCTCTATAAAACTCTGGTTAGGCCACACTTGGAGTACTGTGTCCAGTTCTGGTCACCTCACTATAGGAAGGATGTGGAAGCATTGGAAAGGGTACAGAGGAGATTTACCAGGATGCTGCCTGGTTTAGAGAGTATGCATTATGATCAGAGATTGAGGGAGCTAGGGCTTTACTCTTTGGAGAGAAGGAGAATGAGAGGAGACATGATAGAGGTGTACAAGATAATAAGAGGAATAGATAGAGTGGATAGCCAGCACCTCTTCCCCAGGGCACCACTGCTCAATCCAAGAGGACATGGCTTTAAGGTAAGGGGTGGGAAATTCAAGGGGGATATTAGAGGAAGGTTTTTTACTCAGAGAGTGGTTGGTGCGTGGAATGCACTGTCTGACTCAGTGGTGAAGGCAGATACACTAGTGAAGTTTAAGAGACTACTAGGCAGGTATATGGAGGAATTTTAAGTTGGGGCTTATATGAGAGGCAGGGTTTGAGGATCGGCACAACATTGTGGGCCGAAGGGCCTGTACTGTGCTGTACTATGTTCTATGTTCTATGTTCTTTCCAGGATCTGTTTCCCTAGCTGCCTCTCGATATCCCTGTTACTATTGGGCGGCCTATAAAAAACACCCAGTAAAGTTATTGACCCCTTCCTGTTCCTAACCTCCACCCACAGAGACTCTGTAGACAATCCCTCCATGATGTCCACCTTTTCTGCAGCTGTGACACTATCTCTGATCAACAATGCCACTCCCCCACCTCTTTTGCCTCCCTCCCTGTCCTTTCTGAAGTATCTGAAACCTGGCACTTGAAGTAACCTTTCCTGTCCCTGAGCCATCCAAGTCTCTGTAATGGCCACCACAACATAGCTCCAAGTGCTGATCCACGCTCTAAGCTCCTCCGCTTTGTTCACAATACTCCTTGCGTTAAAATAGACACATCTCAAACCGACCATCTGAGCGGGACCCTTCTCTATCATCTGCCTATCCCCCCTCACACACTGCCTCCAAGGTTTTTCTATTTGTGAGCCAACTGCCTCTTCCCCAGTCTCTTCAGTTCGGTTCGCAATCCCCAACAATTCTAGTTTACACTCTCCCCAGTAGCCCTAGCAAACCTCCCTGCCAGGATATTGGTCCCCCGGGATTCAATTGCAACCCATTCTTTTTGTACAGTGAGACTTACAGGTGAGACTCAAAATAAAGAAAGGTACTACCACGTTAATGTGACCATCCAACAGTCTGCAAGAATTAGAGGGGCAAATTTGAAGAGAGAACGCACACTGTTGCAAGAAACATAAGGTTTTGATAGCGGGTAATTTTAAATTTCCACATATTAACTGGGACTCCCATACTGTAAAAGGGCTGGATGGGAAAGAATTTGTCAAGTTTCCATAATCAGTACACAGAAATTCCAAGTAGAGAAAGTGTGATGCTAGATCTAGAACAGTAGTATAAATCATAGTTTACTTTTACATTCACTTAATTTTCAGTAGTTCCTCTGCAGTATCAGTTTTATTTATGTTCTGATTCACAGAAACGTACTCCCCTGGGGAGTTCATATGCAAGAAATGTCAGGGGGAACAAGGTGGCTGAACTTGAGGAGGAGGTAGCTAACCTGCGATGTTGGAGAGATTGGCAGATGTGCTCCAGATGTCCTTTAGGGAGATGGTGTGCACCACAAGACTGCCGCAGATTGAGACTCCAGACTGGGAAGAAAGAGACAGGTGAGTGAGCATGGGAAGGAAGTTCAGGGTAAGAGGTACACACTGTCCAGGGTATCAACCCCCAGAGTTGGGAATGTCCAACCATTTTGAACATCTAGTGATGCTTGATGAAGACCCTGAAACCTCTGAACTAGCAGGCAGGTCAGAGCAGCCCCCCAGGACCCTCTCTCATCCTAAACCTGAAAAGGAAGTAATGATAGTAGGGGACTCAATAAGGGGGTTGGGGAGGTGTTGACAATCAGGTGTGTACTGACAAGGAGTTTCATATGGTGTGTTGCCTAGCAGGAGCACACATAGAAGACCTCCCTGGATGAGTAGATAAGCTCCTGGCCAGAACCAGGGTGGATCCAGTAGTCATTGTCCACATCAGAACAAGTGACATAGGTAAGGACAGGCTGCCAGTTCTGCCAAACAAATTTAAAGAGTTAGGTGGGAGGCTTAGGGACAGAGCTGACGAGGTGGTCTCGGAAGTTTTGTCTGTGCCACGTGCCAGTCCAGGTGAGGTGGAGGAGATGAGAAGATTTAACAGGTAGCTCAAATCATGGTGTAGGTTTATGGGGGATTGGGGCGCCTTAAGGGGCAGATGGAACTTGTACAGCCGGGACGGATTGTATTTGAACCAGAGGAACACTAATGTACTGGCCAGGCATATGCTTCAGTTAGTGGAGGACTATTTAAACTAGGGAGTTGGGGGCAGAGAACTTAGAACTAGCCAGATCAACTGTTTGAACACCTTAGTGGAGAATAACATATTAGGACATAAACTGATTATAAGCTTCAAAAATATAAAATTGGGTCAAAATAGGATGAAAAACATCAGCAAGGATAGCCAGTATAAATGCAAGAAGTACTAAGAAGAAAATGAATGAGCTAAATGTTGTGCTGCAGGGATTGGTACTGGGTCCATGTAACACACACAAAATGCTGGAGGAACTCAATAGGCCAGGCAGCATCTATGGAAAAGTGTACAGTTGATGTTTTGAGCCGAGACTCGGTAAACTGGATCTGCAAATTTGCAGATGGCACCAAGATTGGGGATGTAGTGGACAGAGAAGAAAACTATCAAAGCATGCAGCTGGATCTGGGCCGGCTGGAAAGAATGGGCTAAAAAATGGCAGATAGAAATTAATGCAGACAAGTGTGAGGTATTATACTTGGGAGGACCAACCAGGGTAAGCCTTACATGGTGAGTGATCAGCCACTGAGGAGTGCGGTAGAACAGTGAGATCTGCGAATGCAGATCTATAATTTCTTGAAAGAGGTCTCACGGGTGTATAGGGTCATAAAGAAAGGTTTTGGTACATTGGCCTTCATAAATCAATTTATTGACTACAGAAGTTGGGATGTTATGTTGAAATTTTATAGGACATTGATAAGGCTTAATTTGGATTTTGTGTCTAATTTTAGTCACTTATCTACAAGAAATTAATATTGAAAGAATGTAGAGAAAATTTACAAGGATGTTGCTGAGACTTGAAAACCTGAGTTATAGGAAAAGTTTGAATAGGTTAGATCTTTATTCCCACGAATGTAGAAGTTTTGACGGGGAATTTTGATTGAGGTAACAAAATTATGAGTGGTGTAGTTAGGGAAAATGCAAGCAGACTTTTTCCACTGAGATTAGGTGAGATTATAACTAGAGGTCATGGGTTAAGGGTGAAAGGTGAAATGTTTCAGCAGAACATCTTCACTCGGAGGGTGGTGAGAGTGTGGAATGAGTTGCTAGTGCAATTGGTGGGTGCAGATTCAATTTCAATATTTAAGAGAAATTTGGTTAAGTACACGGATGGGAGAAGTATGGAGGTCTATGGTCTTGGTGCAGGTCAATAGGACCAGGCAGGTTAATGGTTTGGTACAGACTAGATAGGTTGAAAGGCCTGTTTCTGTGCTGTAGTGTTCTAAGCCTCTATGACTCTAGTACAGGCACCATTCTCACCACTGCACCCAGACTTGCGTACCTCGCAAACAGCAGGCTCACCAATAGGTAGCTTCTAATCTAGAGCCAGCCCAAGCGGAACAAAGCCAATCTGAGTGTCCTGAGAGGACAGAGCTAAAAGAAAGTTAGCCTTCTATCATCTGGCACAGCCTCAGGGGAGGCACCATTGGTAGGTTTCCCAAACCTACATTCTAAGACAGGAGTGGTGAGAGTATATTGCCCATATCCCACCCTGCAAAAACTGATTTCAGGGAGGTAGCTCCATCAATTTGCGGGAGACTTCCGGGAGAGGTGGGATGTCTGCAATAGAGTAGCTCCTTAGCAGCTAGCCAGCTAGTTTAAATAACGTTAGCTATGCTGATGAACGAATGACACCTGTTAAACTCACCTCAACATGTCTTTTACAGTCTTAACCCACCATGGGCAATAGAAAAGTCACTGTTGCAAACAGTGCAGCGAGCAACACTGTCATTATTTTTGACCCCTATTAGGCAGGGGTACACCTTCGTGTAGCCTGGGGTGACGTACGCTTTATATTTTTTTTTGGAACACTCTGCCATGGCACACTCTCTCTCTCGCTCGGGCTCTCTCTCTCATGGTCGCTCTCGCTTGCTTGCTCTCGCGCTCTCGCTTGCTTGCTCTCGCGCTCTCGCTTGCTTTCTCACACTCGCTCGCTCTCAAAAAAATTGATTTCCATGATATTGTATATAATTTGCAGGCATCAGGGAGCCACTATTAATATGCGGGAGATTCCCGGAACTTCCGGGAGAGGTGGGATGTCTGATATTGATTCATTGTTTGGCTAGGTGTCCTTTGCTAAGCAAACATTTTGGATCTTTAAAGTTATCGTATGACTCGTGCTTGATTTAAATTGCTCACCTTTTACCCTCACTTAACCAGGTACACTGAATCCATTTGCAGTGATGGCTGTTTAAATATTGTATGCTCCAGATGACTAAATGTGCCAGATTGTGGCTATACATTATGATCTCAGTATGATTTGTAAAGTCTGAGAGGTTTGCCTGAGATTTCTAAAAGATCTGAATGTACTGATCAAGTGAAATAGATGCTCATTTGCAGAGCTGCGTAAGTATTTCTCTGAATCATTAACTAGACTGTAAAAGTTTGTTTTGTCCTCATCCTAAATATCCATAATATACTTGACTTCAAGTGTTCTTAAGTGAACCTTTGCTGAGGACCAGTAGGATTTGTAAAGAGAGGCTTGCGATGAAGGTGTTCTGTCTCTGAGGTTAATTGAAATGTTAGATTTCAAAAATGAATGCAGCCTGTGCCCAAACAAGAATACTATTAATTTATTTTTTGCAAATTCTTAATGAAATTACTGGTATTGACATTTAGTTAATTCTTTGCTTCTAAGTAAACCTTTTCTGCAATGGCTGGCAAATAGTGCATTGTAAATTTCAGCTTGGTGTTCATAGGAGAGAGAGTCTGTATCTATTCTCAGGACAATGGATATAGAAGCAGGAGCAGACCATTTGGTCTCTTCTGCCATTCAGTAAGACCTTAACTGATCCTTTACCTCAGCAACAACTTCATGAACCCTTTCTTCTCTTTATTTAAAATGTTCAACGCGGCAACATTCCTGAAACACTTTGACTGCATTATAAGGGTGCCAGCTGATTTTATCTGTTATGTACCCCGTAACTGGGTTGCCAAACCAGCAGAAATGGAACGCTCGTTGGAGTCTGGATTACTAGGAACTAATAAAGTTTTATTAAAGACATAAGTAATACAGTACTCTAATCATAAGGATATCAATGCAACAGGTTAGCAATGATAATACACACCTATACACAGAAATAGGGGAATAGGAATCAACCAAGCTCTGTCGCAGTCTAGGGGTAAAATGATCAGTCTTAAGTGAATCAGAGTTCAGTTTAGTTTAGTGCAGTTTGCAGTAATCGCTGTTGCTGTACCGTTGGAGAGAGAGAAAGAGGGAGATACAATTTGGTTCTGGCAGACCTTTGATGTCTTCACAGTTGGTTTCGGGCAGACACTTTTATGTCTTCTAATCCCCGTTGTGGTCACCGACTGTGACCTCTCTGTTCCGGATATGATCGTTCTTCCATGGTGAACCCGGCACCCAGGCAAGGGCGGACACACACCCCAGGTTCCCACCGATCGTACCTTTACACCCTGTGAGCCTCTGGTCGGTTCCCGCGAACCGGACCTCCAAACTCCCACCACGTGGGGGTACACTGCTCTTTCCAGGGTCTCGTGGTCTCGTGGTGTGTTGCGTGCCTTAGCAAACCTGCTCTTTTCATCCCCCTGCTGGGGTATCACCTGTCCATCAAACTTCAAACAGTTCAGGTTCAAAGCAACTGGTCTGCCAATATTCTGAATTGTGTTTCTTTTCCATTAATCCCTCTCTTCTCTCTTATTAGCATTTTGAATGTTTCTCCATTGTCTTTCTTATCTCCCTCATTAGCATCAATCATCCAATAGCTTTGCTTGGCGTCGCATATCAAACAAACTTTGCCTTCAATACTACACTGATTTAATTGATGGTACAATTTTTGAGTGTTTGGAAAATGAATTTTCTGAAAAAGTAGATGTCCTGGGGCTGGACAATCTAGCATCAAACACTGCCTCAAAACAGCTCTAGGAAATCGTCTACAGAGCTGCTAGGCATCGGGCTCCTGTTTGCTGAGGTTGCAGTCTGATTGGCTTATCCCTGACACCTTCCTTTTACTGTATGTCCTCCAGGGTGCCCGTTTCCATCATTCCATGACAGAGTAGTGCGTGGAATTATGCAGTGCATTTCAAAGTCTGGAACCATATGGTGCACAACAAAACAGTGCTTGGAATGGCACAATGCAGAATGCTGTAGGCACTTCCAGTAAGTTTATGAAATCTCATTGCAAACAATCCTAATGTGACCTCATTACGCCTCAGAAGAGGGGTGTGTCTGGTTAAAATGTAGTTGGGTTGGTTGTTCACAGCTGTGAGTAGGGCAAAAAGTCATTTGAACAGGCAAATACCCAAATACCCAGTTCGGAACCAATTTTAGTACACCAGCAGAGCTTTGTTGTTTTTCAGTTAAGCACAGTGTTTCAGCAAAGTATAAGAGTGGAGTGTGAAAGCAATAAAAAGAATCAGCAAGTCCAGAAATACTGTTGGTCCAAGAAAAGAGATGATCTTGTTCCTCAAATTGAGGATAAATCCATTGCCACAACTCAGTGGAGAGTGCATTGGGACCCAACTTGTATAATCCAATAGACCCTTGACCCCATAATCTAACTCGTCATGGTCTTGCTCTTGATACTTGTCCGCACATCACTTTCTCTAATTGTAACTCTTCATTCTGCATTGTTATTGCTTTTCCCCTGTACTAACTCAACACTTATGCTATTATTGTGTTCCCCTTATACAACTTCCTGACTTTTCCTGTTATTATTGAAAGGTCATTCACCTGAAATACTTTCTCTCCCCATTGAACTTTTCTATCCAGCTGAGTATTTCCAGTATTCCAAATAAACTTGAAATTTGGATTGAGAAGTAAATAACACTGATTGTCCTTTAGAGAGTACACTAGAGTGTACATCCATGAATTCCACTATTAACAAGAAAATGGACAATGTTTATTTTTCTCTGTAATTAATGACTTGCTAATAAAATCATTCAAACAGGCTTTCAAGAATGCTATTACTGTCAGTGTGATTTCATTAGTGGATTGTTAATTACAGAGGGCACCAAGCATTTTCCAGATTTTAATTAAAAATGCTCACTAGCTACGTGTGGTGTACACACCTGGGGAATGTTAAATGCATGAAATTCTATAATTTATTTATAATTCCAACAGTTTTAGTAACTGAAAGAACTAACTGAGGTTAACGTTCTTTAGGTTTAAGTCCACACCAACAAGATTGATTCTTTCTGGAAACAGGGTCACAAAAGAAAATATGCTGAGGGAGATCCAAGAAGTCTGTGTTCAAAGCCCTTTGCGTTGCTTTGTGATTTCCCTGACGTCCCCTGGGAGAGAAAATGAAATGTCTGTTTCTGCAGCAAGACAAACATGAAAACACCAATGAAATAATGCAAGAAGGACATAAAATCCCTTCAAATTCCCCCACCCACACCAGACATTGTGTTGCCTCAGTGAAGATACATTAAGCTCAGGCTTGGTGACAGTTAGTAAATGAAAGGAACCTAATTGACAAATTATCCCTTACATTGGCTTATTGGTAGGCATAATGAAACAAGTTTTTCTCTATTTCTATGAACCACAAGTAGTCACTGCTACAGGCCTTTCAGAACTGAGGCCGCAGACAGATTTTTGATGGCTTCCAGGTGCAAAGTCCAGCTATTAGTTGCATTTTCGTTTAACTAATTGGATTAGAGTATGTTCAAGTTCAAATTCAATTGTCATTCAACCATACACCTGCATACAGCTAAACAAAACAACATTCCTCTGGAGCCATGGTGCAAAACACACAGTGCATACAGTCACACATAGCACATGTAGTTTCAATGGCACACAAAGTCACAAGATAATATTGGCACAAGTCCCTGAACGCAGGGCCTGAAAATTGATGATGCATGGGACGTTGTCCCGGAGCCATGTTTCTGTGAGAACAAGCACACAGCAGTTCTTGATCTTGCCTTGGATCAGCTGCAGATGAAGGCAATCCAGCAAACACTAAAGAGCAACACCAGTGCCTGCAGGTTTCAGCCCCCAACCCTGCATGGATTCCAGCATATCCGCTGTACCTCTGTTCCTCTGTTCTCTCCCACACCACCTCTGACGCTTCCTCCCCCGCACAGCTGTAATGACAGGGCAACTTGCAAATAAGAAAGAAGATCAATGCACCCATTTGTCTCATTTATTCAGTTCCTGCAGTAGGACAAGTAGTACCAATAATAAGAGAAACCTGGCAGCATCTTGCTCTCTAATAGTTTTGGTTTGGTTTGAGAAGTTTCCTGGGGTATGCAGCCAGCGCCACAGTTATTAAGGAATTGCATAATATACAAACGTACATCATTTGCTGTAGACGCAAGTGCCATGAGTAGCTTAGTTGATTTTATTTTCATCAGTGAATAAGAACAAAATGTCGACTGTTTATTCCACTCCATCAATGCTTCTAACCTGCTGAGCTCCTCCAGCATTTTGTGCGTGTTGCTCTACATTTGCAGCATCTGCAGAATCATTTGTGTTTAAGAATATTCTAGGCTCATCCCGCTTTAGTAATTCAAGGCACAAAGTCCAGCCTACACTTTAGTGGGTGACTTAGGGACAGGCATACTGTTTTTGAAAAAAAATATTGAGGTTTTTTCTCAAATAAATGTGAAAGGTGTCATAATGCCAGTTTGAAGAAGGGCGTCTTGGTCTACATTTATCCGTCAACCAAAATTACAATAAATAGGTTATTTCATGATTATCATATTGCTAATTGTGGAACCCTTGGTCTGCAACCCCCTACATCCCACCAGTGTCCATATTTGAAGCATACTTCATTGGTTGCAAGTTGTTTAAGGACAATGTGAAAGAAGCTTTATAAATCTAGGTTTTTCCTTCTCTCCAGTAAGATACTCAAGGGCTTCATAACATTGTCCCTTGATATCAGGATCTACAACATGGCATACATAATAATTTTTTTTTATTTGAAAGGCACTATACCATCAATATAAATGTTAGAAGACGTATTTGCATGACCATTATTATTCTGAAAATCTGATTCTGTACTGTACTGAATATTCACCTTTATCTGCAATTATTACTGTTATCACCTTTTGATGCCTCAATTCAATGTGCTAATACCTGATGGGAACCATCTGTTCACACTTCAGTTCAGTTGCTTGTTTTGAGAGATTTTATCCACTGAACTCTGTATTCAACTGGAATTATTTATACATGTTTATTTTAAACACTGGTACCTGGGGAAGTTAAAATTATGAATGCCTTTTAAACGAGAAGTTTTGAAAATAAAACTGTTTCAAGATTTCAAAAATGCCATAGTCAGGGGAACGGACAGGAGATTCCATAATCAGGATTCCATAGTCAGGGGAACAGACAGGAGATTCTGTGAGCCTGACAGAGATACCCGCATGGTGCGTTGCCTCCCAGGTGCCAGGGTATGGGATGTCTCGGATCGGGTCCAGAATATTCTGAAGGGGGAGGGTGAGCAGCCAGTTGTCTTGGTACATGTTGGTACCAATGACATAGATAGGACAAAGGAGGAGGTCCTGAAGAGAGATTTCTGGGAGTTAGGAAGGAAGCTGAGAAGCAGGACCTCCAGGGTAGTAATCTCGGGATTGCTACCTGTGCCACGTGCTAGCGAGGGCAAGAATAGTACGATCAGGCAGATGAATGCGTGGCTGAGAGACTGGTGCAGGGGGCAGGGCTTCAGATTCTTGGATCATTGGGATCTCTTCTGGGGGAAGTATGACTTGTTCAAAATGGACAGGTTACACCTGAACCCGAAGGGGACCAATATCCTGGCAGGAAAGTTTAATAGAGCTGTTAGGGAGAGTTTAAACCTATTTGGCAGGGGGATAGGAACTGGAATGATAGAGTGGAGGAAGGGGAAAACAGAAGTAAATCTAAGATAGTGAGCAGTAAAGATGTCAGGAAAGACAGGCAGGTGATGGGGCAAATTTGTAGCCATAAAGTTGCAGTGAAATCAAAGCAAAAAGTACCAAATACTGGTCTTAGGGTGTTATACTTAAATGCACGTAGCATAAGGAATAAGGTGGATGATCTTGTTGTACAGCTACAGATTGGCAGGTATGATATTGTGGCCATCACTGAGACGTGGCTAAAGGATGCATGTCTCTGGGAGCTGAACGTCCAAGAATACACGGTGTATCGGAAGGATAGGAAGGTAGACAGAGGGGGAGGCGTGGCTTTATTGGTAAGAAATGATATTAAATCATTAGAAAGAGGTGATATAGGATCGGAAGGTGCAGAATCTTTATGAGTTGAGCTAAGAAATCGCAGGGGTAAAAGGACCCTAATGGCAGTTATATACAGGCCTCCAAACAGCTGCAGTGATGTGGACTACAAATTACAACAGGAAATAGGAAAGGCTTGTCAGAAGGGCAGTGTTATGATAATTGTGGGGGATTTTAACATGCGAGTGGATTGGGAAAATCAGGTCGGCACTGGACCTCAAGAGAGAGAATTTGTAGAATGTCTGCAAGATGGCTTTTTAGAACAGCTTGTTGTTGAGCCCACTAGGGGATAGGCTGTACTGGATTGGGTATTGTGTAATGAACCGGAGGTGATTAGAGAGATTGAGGTGAAGGAACCCTTAGGAGGCAGTGATCATAACGTGACTGAGTTCAATGTGAAATTTGAAAAAGAGAAGCCGAAATCCGATGTGTCGGTATTTCAGTGGAGTAAAAGAAATTACAGTGGCATGAGAGAGGAACTGGCCAAAGTTGACTGGAAAGGGACACTGGCGGGAAAGACGGCAGAGCAGCAGTGGCTGGAGTTTATGCAAGAAGTGAGGAAGGTGCAAGACAGGTATATTCCAAAAAAGAAGAAATTTTCAAATGGAAAAAGGATGCAACCATGGTTGACAAGGGAAGTCAAAGCCAAAGTTAAAGCAAAGGAGAGGGCATACAAGGAAGCAAAAATTAGTGGGAAGACAGAGGATTGGGAAGTTTTTAAAAGCTTACAAAAGGAAACTAAGAAGGTCATTAAGAGGGAAAAGATTAACTATGAAAGGAAGCTAGCAAATAATATCAAAGAGGATACTAAAAGCTTTTTCAAGTATATAAAGAGTAAAAGACAGGTGAGAGTAGATATAGGACTGATAGAAAATGATGCTGGAGAAATTGTAATGGGAGATAAGGAGATGGCAGAGGAACTGAACGAGTATTTTGCATCAGTCTTCACCGAGGAAGACATCAGCAGTATACTGGACGCACAAGGGTGGCAGGGAAGAGAAGTGTGCGCAGTCACAATTACGACAGAGAAAGTACTCTGGAAACTGAATAGTCTAAAGGTAGATAAATCTCCCGGACCAGATGGAATGCACCCTCGTGTTCTGAAGGAAGTAGCTGTGGATATTGTGGAGGCATTAGTGATGATCTTTCAAAAGTCGATAGATTCTGGCATAGTTCCGGAGGACTGGAAGATTGCAAATGACACTCCGCTATTTAAGAAGGGGGCAAGGAAGCAAAAAGGAAATTATAGACCTGTTAGCTTGACATTGGTGGTTGAGAAGTTATTGGAGTCGATTGTCAAGGATGAGGTTACAGAGTACCTGGAGACATAAGACAAGATAGGCAGAACTCAGCATGGATTCCTTAAAGGAAAATACTGCCTGACAAACCTATTACAATTTTTTGAGGAAATTACAAGTAGGCTAGACAAGGGAGATGCAGTGGATGTTGTGTATTTGGATTTTCAGAAGGCCTTTGACAAGGTGCCACACATGAGGCTACTTAACAAGATAAGAGCCCATGGAATTACGGGAAAGTTACATACGTGGATAGAGCGTTGGCTGATTGGCAGAAAACAGAGAGTGGGAATAAAGGGATCCTTATTCTGGTTGGCTGCCAGTTACCAGTGGTGTTCCACAGGGATCAGTGTTGGGGCCGCTTCTTTTTACATCGTACATCAACGATTTGGATTATGGAATAGATGGCTTTGTGGCTAAGTTTGCTGACGATACGAAGATAGGTGGAGGGGCCGGTAGTGCTGAGGAAACGGAGAGTCTGCAGAGAGACTTGGATAGATTGGAAGAATGGGCAGAGAAGTGGCAAATGAAGTACAATGTTGGAAAGTGTATGGTTATGCACTTTGGCAGAAAAAATAAACGGGCAGACTATTATTTAAATGGGGAAAGAATTCAAAGTTCTGAGATGCAACGGGACTTGGGAGTCCTCATACAGGATACCCTTAAGGTTAACCTCCAGGTTGAGTCGGTAGTGAAGAAGGCGAATGCAATGTTAGCATTCATTTCTAGAGGAATAGAGTATAGGAGCAGGGATATGATGTTGAGGCTCTATAAGGCACTGGTGAGACCTCACTTGGAGTACTGTGGGCAGTTTTGGTCTCCTTATTTAAGAAAGTATGTGCTGACATTGGAGAGGGTATGGAGAAGATTCACTAAAATGATTCCGGGAATGAGAGGCTTAACATATGAGGAATGTTTGTCCGCTCTTGGACTGTATTCCTTGGGGTTTAGAAGAATGAGGGGAGACCTCATAGAAACATTTCGAATGTTGAAAGCATGGACAGATTGGATGTGGCAAAATTGTTTCCCGTGATGGGGGAGTCTAGTACGAGAGGGCCTGACTTAAGGATTGAAGGGTGCCCATTCAGAAAAGAAATGTGAAGAAACTTTTTTAGTCAGAGGGTGGTGAATCTATGGAATTTGTTGCCACGGGCAGCAGTGGAGGCCAAGTCATTGGGTGTATTTAAGGCAGAGATTGATATGTATCTGAGTAGCCAGGGCATCAAAGGTTATGGTGAGAAGGCGAGGGAGTGGGACTAAATGGGAGAATGGATCAGCTCATGATAAAATGGCGGAGCAGACTCGATGGGCCAAATGGCCAACTTCTGCTCCTTTGTCTTATAGTCTTATGGTCTTATGCTGTAAAGTAAAATTCCAAGCTAATGGATAGCTTGGTATTCAAACAAAAGCCAAGTAAAATCTGTGAGGGTGAAGTTTGTGCGAGGAATTTTAAGATAGTGGAGGAGAAGTGTTTTGATGCAAGTAGGGATTGTTAAATCTGGGGGAAATAATAATGTGTTGGCTCAAACACAAATTGCATTTCACTGCAATGTACTAAAATACAGGCACTCTGCATAATGGTTATCCTGACGTTATTACAACTCTGGATGTCGGAGTTTAAAGTTCAATTCCCACGCCCTCTGTGAGGAATTGGACAGCCTTCCTGTGAACATGTGGGTTTCGTCCAGGCGCTCTGGTTACCTCACACTTTCCAAATATGTACAGGTTAGTAGGTTCACAAACAAAAGCAAATCAGCAGGTGCTGGAAATCCAAGCTACACACAAAGTGCTGGAGAAACTCAGTAAGCCAGGCAGCATCTATGGAAAAGAGCAAACAGTCAATGTTTTGGGCCGAGACTGTTAGGTTAATTAGTCATCGTAAATTACCTTGTGACTGGGTGAGGGGTAAATAGGTGGGTTGCTGGGCGGTGCTTGAGTATTATCCATACAATGATAATTGTGCAGATCCACATTTAACATGAGGCCTGTGTATAGTGTAGACAAGGCAAGAGCATTGAGACATGAAAGGAATGAATGAATAGAAGGAAGTACTCACTACTAAAATCTGCTTTCTTACAAGCCTGTGCGAAAGAATGTTGTACAAATATATCTTTTACAACTGAGTGCACAGCATGGCATAGAACATAGAATATAGAACAGGAACAGGCCCTTTGGCCCACAATGTTGTGTCAAACCAATTAAATTGGTATTAATGGCCAACTAAATTAATCTCTTCTGCCTACAAAATGTCTACGTACTCCCATTTTTCTCACATTCTTGTGCCTATCCAAATGCTTCTGAGAAGTCCCTGATGTACCTGCCTCTACCACCACTCCAGGCAGTGCATTCCAGGCACTCACCACTCGCTATGTAAAAAAAAACTTTCCCCTCCCATCTCCTTTGAATCCATCTTAAATGCATGGCCTTCGGTATTAGACATTTCAACACTGGGAAAAAAGAATCTATTAGTCTTTTCTATCTATGCCTCTCATAATCTTATAAACCTCTATCATAAGATCATGAAATATAGGAGCAGAATTAGACCATCGAGCCTGCTCTGCCACATCAGGGATAATCCATTTTCCTTCTCAGTCCCATTCTCCTGCCTTCTCTCTGTAACCTTTCACACCCTGACTAACCAAAAATGTATCACCCTCTACCCAGCGACCTGAGCTCCAGAGCCACCAGTGACAATGAATTCCACAAATTCACCACCCTCTGGCAAAAAAAAATCCTCCTCATCTCTATTCTAAGTGGACATTCCTCTATTTTGAGGCTGTGCCTCTCGTCCTCCACTCCTCCACTATAGGAAACATTCTCTCTACATCCACTTTATCTAGGCCTTTCAACATTTGATAAGTTTCACTCAGATCTCCCCCCATTCTTCTAAATTCCAGCGAGTACAGGCCGAAAGCTGGGCTTCATTCCTAGAATTATTCCCGTGAACTTCCACCGAACTCTCTCCCATGTCAGCACATCCTTTCTTAGAAAAGGTGCCCAAAACTGCTCATGATACTCTAAGTGAGGCCTCATCGGTGCCTTATAAAGACTCAACATTACATGCTTGCTCTTAATTCTAGTCCTCTCAAACTGAATGTTAACATTACATTTGCCTTCCTCACTACCGACTCAAGTTGCAAGTTAACCTTTAGGGAATCCTGCACGAAGACTCCCAAGTCATTTTGCACCTTGGGTTTTTTAATTTCTGCTCATTTAGAAAGTAGTCTACACTTTTGTTCTTTCTACCAAAGTGCATGACCATATACTTCCTAACACAGTACTCTATCTGCTACTTCTTTGCCCATTTTCATAATCCATCTAAATCTTTCTGCAGCCTCTCTACTTCTTCAACACTACCTGTCCCTCCACCTATCGGTGTATCATCTGCAAACTTGGCCGCAAAGCCATCAATTCCATTCTCCAAATCACTGACATATGACGTAAAAAGAAATGGTTTCAACACCAACCCCTGCAGAACTCCACTAGCCACCGGCAACCAACTAGACAGGCCCCTTTATTCTCACACTTTGCCTCCTACCGATCAGTCAATCCTCTATCCATGCTGGTATCTTTTCTGTAATACCATGGGCTCCAGTTAAGCAGCCTCATGTGCAGTACCTTGTCAAAGCCTTTCCGAGAATCTAAGTACACAACATCCATTGATTCTCCTTTGTCTATCCTGCTTGTTATTTCCTCGAAGAATTCCATCAGATTTGTCAGGCAAGATTGTCCCTTGAGGAATCCATGCTGACTACAGTCTATTTTATCAGGTGCATCCGAGTACTTTGAAACCAACATCTGCCCAACCACGGAAGTCAAACTAACTGGCCTATAATTTCCTTTCTTCTGCCTCTCTCCATTCTTGAAGAGCGGAGTGACATTTGCAATTCTGGAATCATTCCAGAATCTAGTCATTCTTGAAAGATTATTACTAATGCCTCCACAATCTCTTCAGCCACCTCTTTCAGAATCCTGGTGTGTAGTTCATCTGGTCTAGGTGAATTATCTACCTTCAGACCTTTCAGCCTCCCAGGCACCTTCTCCCTAGTATAGGAATTGCACTCACTTCTACTCCCTGACACTGTTGAACTTCCAGCATACTGATAGTGTCTTCCACAGAGAAGATGGATGGAAAATACTTATTTAGTTCATTCACCATGTCCTTGCCCCCATTATTACTGGCCCAACTTCATTTTCCAGATCAGATGTATCAGATCTCCCCTCAGTCTCTGCTGCTCTAGAAAAAACAACCCAAGTTATCTAACTTCTCAGTAATGCAGATGCCCTCAAAGTCAGGCAGCACCCTGGTAAATCTCCTATGCACCTTCTTCAAAGCCTTAACATCCTTCCTATGATGGGGGCAACCAGAACTCTAAGCAATATTCCAGGTGTGGCCTAACTAGAGTTTTATAAAGCTGTGACATAAATTCCTGACTTTTAACTAATTAAGGCAAGCATGCCATATGTAACCCTTGCCATCCTATCAACCTGTGTAGCCACTTCAAGAAGTTGTAAACTTGGACCCCAAGATCTCTCTGCTCATCAACGATTGTCAAGGTCTTGCCCGCCCCTTTACATTTGAGCTTCCAATGTGCAACACTTCACCTTTGGTCAGGTTAAACACCATCGGCCATTTCTTCACCACGTCTGCAACTGATCTATATCTCTTTGTGGTCTTTGCTGGTCTGCTGTGCTACCCATAATACCATTAATCTTCATATCATCTGCAAACTTACTAACACACCCTTCTACATTTTCATCCAGGTCATTTATATACATCACAAACAGCACAGGTCTCAGTACAGATCTCAGGAACACCATCAATTACAGACTTCCAGATGGAATAAGTCCTTTCAACCACTACCCTCTGTCTTCTATGGGCAAGCCAGATCTGAATCCAAATGGCCGATTCACCATGCATTTAATCTTCTGCATGAGCCTCCCTTAAGGGAACTTGTCAAACGCCTTACTAAATTCCATGTAGACAACATCCACAGCCCTACCTTCATCAATCATCCTCATCACCTCGTCAAAAAATCATGTTGGTAAGGCATGACTTGTCCCGCATAAAGCCATACTGGCTCTCCCTTATTAGGCCATGGTTTCCAAATGCTCATTAATCCTATCCCTACGAATTCTCTCCAATAACTTCCAGTCACTGACATGAGACCAAGCAGTCTATAGTTTCCAGGATTAACTCTGGTTCCCTTCTTGAATGACTGAACATGACTTTGTCGTACCCAGCCTGCTGCTGTTTAATTGGTACTTTGCTGCCTTCCATAAAGGAGACATAATAACGACTTTGTTTATTTGTCTCAGTATACAGTATATTGTTTATTCTAATGTACAGGACCACCCTACACACCCTGTCCACTGGAGTACAAAATCAAGGATGTAGTGCTGAAGCTTTATAAGATATTAGTCAAACTGCTCTTTAAGTATTGGGCTACTTATCTACAAAAAGATGTGCTGGCCTTGTAGAGCATCCAGAAGATGTCCACGAGAATGATCCCAGGAATGAAAGTGTTAACATATGGGGAACGTTTGATGGCTCTGGGCCTGTACAGTCTGGAGTTTAGAAGAACGATGAGGAATCTCATTGAAACCTATTGAATATTGAAAGGTCTACATAGAATGGATGTTTCTATAGTGGGAGAGTCTTGGATCTGAGAGCACAGCCTCAGGATAGAGGGATATCCATTTAGAACAGAGATGAGGAAAGATTTCTTCAGCCAGAGCGTATTGAATCTGTGGAATTCATTGCCCCTGATGGCTGTGCAGGCTAAGGCAGAGAATGATAGGTTCTTGATTAGTCAGGACGTCAAAGGTTATGGGGGAAGGCAGGAGAATAGATTTGAGAGGAGAAATAAATCAGCCACGGTAGAATGACAGAGCAGACTCAATGGGCTGAATGGCCTAATTCTTCTCCTATGTCTTGTGCTCTTTTGGTCATAGGATATTCCTCAGCAGAGATGCAGGTATGTTAATGTTTGAGGACATGGCTGAACATGTGGACAACGACCAACAAACTAGAAAAGGAAGAAGAAAGAAGGTACAAAATCAAGTGAGGATCCTCCAATCAGCAGATTGCAGAGGTTTGACAAGATGGATCTGCCAATGGATTGTAGAAGTAGAAGAATTATAAGACCACAAGACCATAAGATATAAGAGCAGAAGTAGGCCATTCATCCATCAAGTCTGCTCCACAATTCAGTCATGGGCTCATCCAACTTTTCCAGTCATCCCCACTCCCTTGCCTTCTCTCCATATCCTTTGATACCATGGCAAATCAAGAACCTATCTATCTCTGCCTTAAATACACCCAATGACTTGGCCTCCACAGCTGCTCGTGGCAACAAAATCCACAGATATACCACCCTCTGACAAAAGTAATTTCTCCGCATTTGTGTTCAAAATGGACGTCCTTCAATCCTGAAGTCATGCCCTCTTGTCCTAGACTCCCCTACCATCGAAAATAACTTTGCCATATCTAATCTGTTCAGGCCTTTTAACATTCGGAATGTTTCTATGAGATCCCCCCTCATTCTCCTGAACTCTAGGGAATACAGCCCAAGAGCTGCCAGACATTCATTTAGTTTCCTTTCTGCTGCCTCCCACTCTTCTTAAATAGCGGAGTAACATTTGCAATTTTCCAGTCATCCAGTACAATGCCAGAATCTATCAATTCTTGAAAGATCATTGTTAATGCCTCTGCAATCTCTCTCCAGCTACTTCCTTCAGAACCCAAGGGTGCTTTCTATCAGGTCCAGGAGATTTATCCACCCTCAGACCATTAAGCTTCCTGAGCACCTTCTCAGTTGTAATTTGCAGTGCACATACTTCACTTCCCTGACACTCTTGAATGTCCGGTATACTGCAGTTGTCTTCCACTGTGAAGACTGATGCAAAGTACGCATTCAGTTCCTCTGCCATCTCTGCATCTCTCATTACAATGTCTCCATCGTCATTTTCTATTGGTCCTATATCTACCCTCAACTCTCTTTTACCCTTTATATACTTAAAAAAGCTTTTAATATCTTTGATTATAATCGCAGCCAGCTTCCTTTTGTAATTCATCTTTTCCTTCCTAATGACCTTCTTAGTTTCCTTTTACAAGTTTTTAAAAGCAATCCTCTATCTTCTTACTAGCTCTGGCTTCCTTGTATGCCCTCTCTTTTGCTTTTGCTTTGGCTCTGACTTCACTTGTCAGCCACGACAGTGTCCCTCCATTCGAAAATTTCTTCTATTTGGAATATATCTGTCTTGCACTTCCCTCATTTTTCACAGAAGCTCCAGCCATTGCTGCTCTGCTGTCCTTCCTGCTAGTGTCCCTTTTCAGTCAACTTTGGCCAGTTTCCCTCTCATGCCATTGTAATTTCCTCTGTTTCACTGAAGTTCCAACACATCGGAATTTAGTTTCTGCTTCTCAAATTTCAAAGTGAGCGTGATCATTTTGTGATCTCTGTTTCCTAAAGGTTCCCTAACCTTAAGCTCTCTTATCACCTCCGGATCATTGCACAGCAACCAGTCCAGCACAGCCGATCCCCTAGTTGGCTCAGCAATAAGCTATTCTGAAAAGCCATCCCTTAGACATTCTACAAATTCTCTCCCTTGAGGTCAAGAACTGGCCTGGTTTGCCTAATCCACTTTCATGGTAAAATCCCCAACGATTATCATGACATTGCCCTTCTGACACGCCTTTTCTATCTCCTGTTGTAATTTGTAATCCACATCCCGGCTGCTGTTTGGAGGCCTGTATACAACTGCCATTAGGGTCCTTTTACACTTACCACTTCTTAACTCAACCCATAGAGACTCTACACCTTCCAGTCCTATGTCATCCCATATTAGTGATATAATATTATTTCTTATACATAGGGCCACGCCACCCCCTCTGCCTACTAACCTATCTTTCCGATACACTGTATATCCTTGGATGTTCAGCTTCCCAATGGCAGCCATCCTTTAGCCAAGTTTCAGAGATGGCCACAATGTCATACTTGCCAATCTGTAGCTGAATTTCAAAATTGTCCATTTTATTTCTTATGCTGCGTTGCAATGTTAACCACATTTTCAAACAGATTATGTAGGTCGACTGGTATAATAAAACTCTGATATTCCATATCCCATTATTCAGAAAGCCCTCTGGTTCAGAATCAGATTCACTGATTGTAGATTCTCCTTCTCTCATCCCCAAGGTCCTCAAACTTGATCTCATTGACTAAGGTATTTGTCCTCAGCTACTCTGCTGCCTCATTTCTACTCAAGAACATAATCCTTGCCAATTCAGTTTAAACCCTCCCAAGGAGTACCTGCAAATCTTCCTCCCAGGATATTTATCCCCCTCCAGTTCAGGTCCTTTTTGTAGGTCTCCTCGGCCTCAGAAAAGATCCAGTATGATCCAAAAACCTGAGTCCCTGCCTCCTAGCTGCTGCTACTACCCTCTGAAAGGTCATTGCCCCAAGAGTCAGTATCCAAATACGTATATCTAATACTAAGGGTAAAGCCTGCAGGGTTACCCTGTATGGTCTGCCTACACCCTTTACCATTCCTGGCTGTCACCTGATTGCATGCAATCTCACTAAAAACAAAACCTGCAACTGCTGAAAATCAGATATAAAAAAAGAAAGTGATGGAAAAATTCAGCAGATCGGGTCAGGTGACCTCTGTTAATGGAGCAGCAAAGTTAATGTTTGTTAACTTCGGTTTATTTTATCAATAGATGATTGAAAAGTTGATTGTTTCCCTTTCCACGGATCCTTTGTCATTTTAGTAAACTTTGTACTTTCTGCTATCTTTTAAGCTTTTTAATTCTACTGTATTATCCGATATCGCCACCTTTTAATTATTATTGATTGTTATTACCCAATATGAATAACTCTTGTAATAATTCATGAAGAGAAGTCAAAATGATGGGTGTCGTACTCCTTTTCTTGCAAAATGTGGTAACTGAGCTACACTGGAACTGCTTCAGGGAATTCAGTCACCTGGCAAGGCAATGGACCCCTTAAAAATGCAGATTGCAATCTGAAGCTATCATTGGACTCCAAATGAAGGAATTAGGTAGAAAGTAGTGGAAGTTGCAATATGCACACTCTGCCATTTTTCACCAGTCATTAATCAGATTGTTCAAAGAATTGTAACCCAAGCAGTGAGCAATCAGTAATAACTAAGGAATATTCATCTTGTACTTTTGGACTCTTAAACCTACAAAATGAATCTGGCTGCTCTTAAAAAAAATGTTTTCCTGCATCAACCACTAACCTAGAGAGATCTGAGAATTTGTTTTTTTTTGCTTCAGAAGCTGTGGGTATATTCCTTCTCCTTTAGTTTAATTATACAAAAAGATTTGCACTGCTAGTGACTTGCTATGAGATGGCCTCTCTTCCTCCACTATCAATGCTACCCTCAACCACATTTCTTCCATTTCACACATCTCAGCTCTTACCCCATCCTTCCAACACCCTACCTGGCATAGAGTTCCTCTTGTCCTCACCAACTACCCCACCAGCCTCTGCATCCAGCACATAATTCTCTGAAACTTCCGCCACCTCCAAAGGGATCCCACCACCAAGCATATCTTTCCGTTCCTCCCCACCCCCCCACCCCCACATTCTGCTTTCTGCAGGGATCACTCCCTACGCATCTCCCTTGTCCATTCATCCCTCTCCGTTGATCTCCCTCCTGGCACTTATCCTTGCAAGCGGAACAAGTGCTACACCTGCCTCTACACCTCCCCCCTCACCACCATTCAGGACCCCAAACAGTCCTCCCAGGTGAGGCAACACTTCACCTGTCGGGGTCATTTATTATGTTTGGTGCTCCTGATGTGGCCTCCTGTATATCGGTGAGACCTGACATGGATTGGGAGACTGCTTTGCTGAGCACCTATGCTCCGTCTGCCAGAACAAGCAGGCTCTCCCAGTGGCCGCCCATTTTTATTCCACTTCCCATTTCCATTCCACTTCCCACCTCCATTCCGATATGTCCATCCATGGCCTCCTCTACTGTCATGATGAGGTCACACTCAGGTTGGAGGAACAACACCTTGTATTCCGTTTGGGTAGCCTCCAACCTGATGGCATGAACATCAAACTTCCGGTAATGACCCCACCCCCCTTCACCATTCCTCATCCCCTTTTCCCTCTCTCACCTTATCTCCTTCCCTGTCCATCGCCTCCCTCTGGTGCTCCTCCACTTTTTTCTTTCTTCCATGGCCTTCTGTCTCTTTCACCAACATCCTCCCAGCTCTTTTCTTCAACCCTCCCCCTCCAGGTTTCACCCATCACCAGTGTTTCTCTCCCCTCCCCCCACCTTTTAAAATCTAATCCTCAGCTTTTTTTCTCCAGTCTTGCCAAAGGGTTTCAGCCTGAAACGTTGACTGTACTTTTTACCATAGATGCTGCCTGGCTTGCTGAGTTCCTCCAGCATTGTGTGTGTGTTGCTACTAGATGCTTCATTGCAACAGCAGGTGCTAATTGCTACAATTGTTCAAAAAACAATATGAATGAGTTACTTTATGTCGCAGGACCAAATTCCTCATTTAACTTCCTTTTTCTTGTCCTCCATTCCATTTCAGTTATTTTTTGTTGTTACCCAGCCATCCACACATTGGCTCTGGAAGAAGGCAGAAGTTGTGTTGAATCAACACACATAAAAGTTGCTGGTGAATGCAGCAGGCCAGGCAGCACCTCTAGGAAGAGGTGCAGTTGATGTTTCAGGCCGAGACCCTTCGTCAGGAGTTGTGTTGAATGACTTACTTCCTGATCCATCGAAGCTTCACCATCCAAAAGCACGGAAGGGGCTGCGCTGAGGATCAATTGTATTTCAGCGTTGTTGGTCAACAGATGAAGGGAAACGTGGGCTTCTGTACTCCCAGTGCAAGAAACAAATATCCCACATCCACAGCTTCAAAGCATAACCCCCTCCCCCATTATAGAGTGAATGGAGGAATCAGCCTTAAGCAAGAGTTCAATGTTGCAGGACCTTGTAAATATGTCTCCTTTCAAATATGAAAGAGATTGGAAATGGGAAAATTGGAATGATCAGTATTTCTATAACATCCTCAGACTGCTTCAGTTATCAAAACACTTGAAGCCAGTTGTGTTCCTCAGTGTTTTGTCACTGACCACTGGGGCTACCTGCAGCCATGCCTTCTTTACTGCAGTATGAACTGGACAGTATATCAGTCTCTGATTACTCTTTGTCCCCGGCAGTAAGATGTCATTAAAAACAGGATGCAGACTTTAAGGTAATCTTCTGTGCTTGTCTCTGCAATCACTCCCAACTCTCTCCAGCTTTGGCTTTGGTCCTTTACATTTGTGGGATCAGTTCATGCTGATCTACTCTATAGGTACCGTGCACACATTTGCCAACCTCAGAATGCAACAAAAATCAATATAAAAATACCACAAACAGACACACAGAAGTAACTTCTATTTTCACATGTAAAGACAGCCCAAATTTATTCAATTCTCAAATCTTTAAGACTCCTCAAAGTTAATATTTGGGGCTAATATGCCCTCTTTTCTCTGCCAATCCATTGTGGCCACAGTATACATCATCTGCAATGCATAATCTACTGCAGCCACTCAATACGATTACTTTGTATGCATCACCTTTCTCTATGCAAACCGAAGGGGCAGTGCTGGCATGAGATGGCAAGGTTGTGGTGGGTGGTGATGTACATAAAATGTTCAGATATCCTGATTGACGCCATCAGCTCAATGTTTAAAAGTCTGCCTTATTCGTACATATGTTGATGTTTCTTCACCTTTGCTGGATCAATATACATCTGACATCATTGCTTGAGCCCGCCACCATGATTTGAGGAGAAGGCTTACCACTGCCCTCTCAGCACAATTAATGAGACAATTAATACAGCTTTTATTACTTTCCAGAAATAGATATTCTTTTAAAATACCAAAGGCCATGTCAGTCAAATCTTGCTCGGCTTGGACAGGTTTCTTCTTACCTTGGCGTAGAGATGTTCTTGGTGACAGGCTGACCTTTTGTGAAGGCCAGTGGCTGTAGGATATCTCATTCCAACTTTCTGCTTTGCACAGGAACAAGACAACTCAAGTGCAGTTTTCCACTTAAATTGACTGCAGAGAAGAGCATGTGTAAGAAATTAGAACATTCAGATAACAACACACTCTCTATGATAATAATCATCTATTTAAAAAGATCAGCATTATTGATTTTCAATGGAACCACCCTAGACATCTCAAAATATTGGGGAAAGGAGATTTCCTAGTCTGTAACCCGCAGTGTTTGTGGCCACTGGATTCTTATCAGTTGAACCAGAACTGAGTTTTGCTAAGTGAATTTGTGGAAGTGGTATTTGTGGTAAGGGGTGGAATGTAGATAACAAAGGAGATGGTATTTTATTTGTTTAAAATGCTGTTATTTTAGAAGCTTTGGAATACCTCAGAGTCATTGACTTCTTCCAATGGTAACAGCAAAGATTTTGTTCTTGTGGAACATAATTAGCCTATTTAAGTCAAATTAAGAAGATGACCTAGAGTGTGCCTGGAGTGTTTCAGCCCAGTACACACATAAGCTACTAATGAAGCATTAGTTGAATGTGGGAGTAAAAGGTTCGATACCAAGGCTTACAGTTAACTGAGCAGCAATTATTTGGTTTTTGAATAGAAAAAGATCATTATACTCTTTGCAAGGTCCTCATTTTATGCATGCCTCATCGCACACTGCCCAGAGCTTTGCTGAGGGCTAAATGGCTCCGTTAATCAGTGAACACCCAGAACAAGGATTCCCCCCCACCCCCTCAGCTTCAGGATATGATTTAACAAGCAAGGCTTAATCCTGTGAAAGGTATGCCACTGATGACTGGATGCCAGATCTTAAATGTCACAAAGGTGCTGACTGCATTGTATTTTCTCCTTTACTCAACCCATAGATGAAAAGAATCACAACCACACAATCAAAGAAACATAAACAGTTCAATTTTCAAGGGTTATGTCATGATTGTGGAAGTTTTACCGGCTGCATGCTACATGATTAAAACAAATAAAAATCTGGGACTAGACATGCCCAGGCATCATCCCTGCTGAAGATGGCAGATCTTGTCATTGAAATGTCAGTTATAATCGATACCTGTAGCTGCTGGAATCCTGAGAAGAGCTTATTTGTAAATAAAATTAATGTTCTGATCTACCTCACTTGATAAAGGCATTTGACTTGTATGCTTTCTCTATTTCTCGCCCCAGAGATGCTGCCAGCCCTGTGGAGCATTTACGATGTTTTCTATCTTTTTTATATCAATATTCCTTGTTTCTTCACTAAATGGGCATAAACGAATAAATATTTTAATTTGCTTCATAGAATGTACAAATATTTCTTATGATATTTTAGCAAACAATGATATTTATTCATGAGCTTAAGACATAATGTAATCATCAGTACTTTATAAAACAATATGCTATGTATAATTATGAATGAGTCTTGGGATCATGAGTTGAAATCAATTTAGTACTCTAGTTACACATGTCAGCTAGAGTCCACTTTTCAAGATAATCTTTAATGGCCTAATCTAGAAAAAGGAAGTGTGCCATAATCAGCAGAGGAAAATGTCACCATATGCAGCATCAAGAGCCACCTGGAAAGAAATGATTGTCATAGAACAGTAGGATATCTAAATACAGTAAATCCCAGAGAGGTTTGAGGGTATCACCCAGCATCATTGCTGAGGTACAGTAGCATAATATTTAAGTTACAAGACCTGTAATCCAATGATTTAGAATGAAGATTCAGAGATATGAAACCAATTCTAGCCATGATATTTAAATTCAGATAATTAAGTTATGAAATAGCTATAGAAATAGCTCAGATAATTAAGTTATGATAGCTATATGGACAGGAAAGGAATGGAGGGTTATGGGCTGAGTGTAGATCGGTGGGACTAGGTGAGAGTAAGAGTTCGGCATGTTCTAGAAGGGCCAAGGTGGCCTGTTTCCGTGCTGTAATTGTTATATGGTTATATAGTTATATAAATACAAATGACTATTAAAGGTATTGGTGGATATGGAACTATTGGAGGTATTTAAAAAGGTATATGGTTCATTAATATCCGTTAAGGAAGGCAATTTGCTTTCTTTACTTGGTCCAGAACCTTAGCAACATGGCTTTTAATTCCCCTCTGATCTTGCTTAGAAAGCGTCTAAGTTCAAATGCATCCTGTAAATAAGCACAATGTGTTTTCGGGTACTATATATCTAAATTTTGGTGAGAACTCATAAACCACCTGAATATAGGTGCAATTGTGTGTGATTAATCTGTGCCCATTACCTGTAGACAGTATACTGTATTACATTTGAATCACTGGTTATTTTAAATGATTTCTTTATGCAGTCAGCTGTAGGGAAAGCAGTTGGTGATCACAGTTGTGATGGAACAGCTTACATCGAGTTTCCATGTAACAGCGGTTCATGAAGTCCAACCTAAAAGGTGTCTCTTTGTTGCAGAAGGGGGCTGGAGGAGGTTGCAGCAGCAGAGGCTATAATTTTTTTTGATGTTTCATGAGAATTCCAAGCAATTCAATTGGATTAGTACAGAGAGATCGGAGGGCAGTTTGTTGGAATGGGTGCCTTGACCAGGGAGGAGTACAAGGTATTAGGTGTTAGGTGAAACCAGGTGAGGAGGAAGATAGATGAGTGGGGAAGAGAATGGTGTGAGAAGCTAGAAGGTGATAGATGGAAGATGTGGAGAAGGGAATAGCATTTTTGCATGTGACAGGGAAGGGAATAGCATTTTTACATGGGAAGAGATGGCAGTCAGTGGATTTGTAAAATGCGTCAGTCGTTAATTTGTCTCTGGAGATGGAGGCAGACAGATCAAAAAAAAAAGGTGAGCAAGGTGTCTGAGATGGACCAAGAAAGTCTGAGGGTGAAAATTACAGGCAAAGTTGATTAAATTGACAAACTCAGCATGAGTGCAGGAAGCAGCAACAAAACAGTTATCATTGTAATGGTGAAGGAGTTGGGGAGCTTTATCTAATGTCCAAGTTGAAAATAAGGTGGTCGGGGCCAGGGAATAGAAATCGGTGATGTGATGGAGGGCATTTGAAGTGTTGTAGATGTACTGTAGGCAGAAAGGAACTGGGCCAAGGGGGACAAAATGGAGTTCAGAAATGTGGACAAGAGTTCATTGGGGCATGAGCAAAGAGAAACAATGGGTAAGTTGGGTTTGTGGATCTTGGCTAGGAAGTAAAAATGGGCAACATGGGGTAGGGGGAGTATGAGGTTGGAAGCTGTAGGTGGGAGATATCCAGAGGTGATGAGAGCAGCGGTGGAGTGAGAGACAATAGCCTGATGCGTCTCAGTGGGATACTGGTTAAGGGGTAAGTAAGAGGTGTCCAAGAGTTGCTGTTTGGCCTCGGCAAGGTAGAGGTCAGTCCACCAGACTACAATAGCACCACCCTTGTCTCTGGGTTTGATGGTGAAGTTAGGATTAGTACAGAGAGATTGGGAGGGTAGTACGTTCAGGTGGGGTGAGGTTGGAATAGGTTAAGGGAGTGGTAATTCGAGATGGTTGAAATCCCATTGCAGTTACTGATGAAAAGATCCAGAGCAGAGTGGCCAGGAAGGGGAGAAGGAATGAAGATCATTCATGGGTGGTAGAGAATCCTTGCCAAAGAAGTAGGCCTGGAGATGACAGTGACAGAAGAAGAGCTCAGCGTCATGGCAGGTGTGGAATTCATTGAGCAAAGGGGGGCAAAAGTTAAAGCCTTTGCTGAGGACAGAACATTCCTTTTAAAGACAGAATCATTTCATAGCTTTGACAAATATAACAAAATATTTGCAACTACTTTGCTGGAAATTCCCACAATTGCAATTTGGAATTCCCATGAAATTCTGTATTGTGAACTTCCTAGTGAATGAGGTTATTACCACCAGTGCAATCCCTGTTCACTTCAGCTTTCTAGCTAGTTAATGGATGACTACATATTTGTTAAATTGAAAGTATGTCGTCAGATTTTGATGTGGAAAATTCCAGATAGCTGCTTCTTCAGTATGAATATACCAGGAAATGAAAATCACATGAAAGTACGTAATTCCAGATGACATTTATGATGATTTTTTTCTTCCTTTCTTTTTCAATATTTTTATTGATTTCTATGTAGAAGAATACAGAGTCCAAGAGAATACATATTATAAAACAAAAGAAAAAATATAATAATACCAGATACAGTATATTGAATCACATTAACAAACTCCTTTCTCTATATTCATATAGATTAGATTAATTCGTATATTAGAATATAAACAATTTTATAAAAAATGATCTATACCCACTACCAAAGTCGAAGCTGTTTTGATAAAAAAAGGGGAAAAAAACCTTATCAGATAATAAAATATGCTATTAACCAACTTCTGTAATTTAACGAGAAGTCAAAGACTATGAAAATAATTTAAAAACGGCCCCCAAAAATTTTGAAAATCTTGGTTAGATTCAGAAATTGAACAATGAATCGTTTCTAAATTTAGCATGCCATAACATCCCGTAACCGCTGAGCATGATTAGGCAGAACAGCATCCTTCATTTAAACAAAAGCACCCTCCTAGCCATGAGGGAGATAAAAGCCAGAATGTGCAAATCAGATGTCTTCAAGATGATATCTTTCCTTCCAACAATATCAAGTAGGGCAGTCAAAGGATTAGGCTTAAAATTTACTTTAAAGAGTACAGAAAAAGTTTGGAATACTTCTTTCCAATATTTTCCAAGATTTGGGCTACGTCCACACTACGCCGGATAATTTTGAAAACAAAGCTTTTTCTCTTCGTTTTGACCCTCTGTCTACACTAAAATGGTGTTTTCATCCCCCAAAAATGGAGGTTTTCAGAAACGGTCTCCAGAGTGAATAAATCTGAAAATGCCTAATATCCGTTGCAGTGTACACATGGTAAACGGAGCTTTTTAAAACCGCAGTCATGACGTGCCGCAACAGATGGCAGCAGCCCGGCATTTCATTGTTTTCTTCTTCTTCTTCTTCTTCTTATTATTATTATTACTTTATTGTTGCCAAACAATTGATACTACGGCGTACAATCATCACAGCGATATTTGATTCTGCACTTTGCAGAACCTAACAATTTCAGAACAGACAGCAACGAGACTGAAACCAGAAGAGTTAGAAATGTACTCACCAAATACTTTGACCCATTGCTTACTGAATAAATAAGTATACTCACTTTGCCCTGTTTTCTGTCCTTGCTTGTATGAAGGTGGTTTACCTATTTATGCAAGTACTTCTCTGGCAATAGCTGTGTAACAGCCTAATGTAACATTGTATGGAAATACAAGATAACACTGATGCAGACATGTTTTATACATTTAACAAACTGCTTTATTAATGCAACAGAGATAGTCAGTTTTTCAATGTTCGTCGTCAGCCGGGTCATACTGTTCGTGAACTCCCTGTCGGTTGCCTCCATACGCTCCAGTATTTTTTTTTTTTTAGTTTTAAGTTCTCCTGCGTGAGAGCCAACAGCAACTCCTTTTAAGTTTTTCTACTCTGTATCCGGACAAATGCGCACCAAGTATACCGTTTCCTCTTCGTTTGTTTTCTGTGTGTCCTGCGCATGCCCAGTAGGAGGAGATACACTCAAAAATCCATCTAATGTGGACAGAGATATTTTGAAAAACGCTTAGTGTGGATACCCGTCGTTTTTACTCAAAACCAGCGTTTTCAAAATTATCCGGCGTAGTGTGGACGTAGCCTTGGTCATGTCCAAAACATATGAATAAATGAAGCTTCTCCATTGTTACACCTATCACAGTAGGGAGATATATCCATATAAAAACGAGATAACTTATCGTTGGTCATATAAGCCCTAAGAATTACTTTAAATTGTAGGAGGGAATGACGAGCACATAACGATATAGTATTAACCAATTTAAAAATTTAATTCCAAGTTTCTTCAGAAACTGAAGTCTGTAAATCTTGTTCCCAAAGATTTTTGATTTTGTCTGAAGAATCATATCTCATTCCCAACAACATATCATAAATATTGGATACTGAACCATTATAAAATGATTTTTTAAATCACTCTGGTCAATTGACATTTATCCTTTTTTTAGTTTTACCTGTAAAGATACAGGTGATCCCAGTTTTATAGCTGTTTGGGATACTGTGATTGACCTTTACAGAATTCACAAATCACTACCTAAAAATCTGAGATATGCTAAGAAATTCACTCTTACAGAATTCATGTGAAAAAGTAAAGAAAGAATAAGCAGCATTTTCTAAACTCACATTTTTTGATGCATGAACAGATGCACAGAAGGGTGGCTATGTACAGCTCTACTGCTAAATTTAAATTTGCTGATGACAACACTGTTGGCCAAATCATATGTAGTGACAAATTGGGGTACAGGAGGGAGATTGAAAATCTGATTGAGTGGTGCCACAACAACAACCTCTCCCACAACATCAGCAAAACCAAAGAGCTGGAAGTCCATCAGCCAGTTCACAAGAGGGGAATGGAAGAAGAGAAGGTCAGTAGCTTTAACTTCCTTGACGTTAACATATCAGAGGATCTGTTCTGGGACGAGTATATAAGTGTCATTACAACGAAGGCAAAACACCAGCTCTACTTTCTTAGAAGTTTGCGTCGATTCAGCATGTCACCTAAAGCTCTGACAAACTCTGACAAAATGCAAAATGGAATGTATCCTAACTGGTTGCATCACAGCTTGGTATGGAAACATACCAAGCCCAGAAACAGAAAAGGCTACTAGAAGTGGTGGAAACACCACTGTCCATCACAGGAAAAGCCCTCCATACCATTGATTTAAAGCAAAGACTCCCCATAATCCAGGCCATACCCTCTTCTCACAACTATCATTGGGCTGAAGGTTCCACACCCTCAAGTTCAGAAACAGCCATTAATCAACACCCATTAGGCTCCTTAACTGCCAGGCATAACTTCATTCATCACCCTTCTGAACTGATTCTATGACATTCAGACTCACTTTCGTGGATTCTTTACAACTTGTGTTCTCAGTATTATTTTATTTGCATAGTTCATCTTCTTTTGCACTTTGGTTGTTTGCCAGTCTTTGTCTGTTTATGTATTGTCTTTCATAAAATTCTATTGCATTTCTTTTATTCCTTGTAAATGCCTGTAAGAAAAAAATGAATCTCAAGGTAGTATATGGTCATATACTGTACACGCACCTTGAACTTCGAGATAACACAACATCACACTATTGTAAAATTGTGATGCAGATCAGTTTCTAGGAATGCAACCCATCTACTACCACTTCCCCACCCCTCGCTCAAAATGCCTGAGGTAAGCTCATTCAGTTCCAGAAACATCTTTGTGAATTGTTTCTACACATTTAGCAACTTCATGATATCCTTCCTATAGCTAGGTGACCAGAATTATACACAGTGCAGCCTCTCTAACATTTTGTACAGCTATAATATAACATGTCAGCTCTTGTGCCCAGAATGAGGAAGGGAAGTGTACCAAATGCCTTCTTCGCCATCTTGTTGCCACTTCCTGTCTCAAAGATTGTTACAGAAAATCTTTCCTAGCAAATGCAATAAGCATATACAACAGTTTATCTGTGTGGCAGAAGAACACACATCGTAGTACAATTGTCCCTGTTTTATTATTTCATACATTATTATTGTGCATTATTCCACATTATTACATATTGGTAAATTATAATTGGGTATATTATTATCTGTACTTTATAATTAGTAAAGGCTGCACACTGTTAAGTGTGTTTTTAAATGTGCTGTTGTAACAAAAGAATTTCCCACTTGGGGTCAAGTAATTACTATTATTAATATTTTACATTCTCTTCAGAGTAGTTAGTGATTGTAAGAGGGAAGGAAATTGATCAGAATGTTTGGTGTATGTGTTTCATATTGTAAGGAAGTTTCACAAAAAATACACCTACTGCAAGTATCTTTCTAAAAATTATACTCTATAATCATTAGAAATCTATAATTTCTGCCTGTTTGTCCATTTACATGGTACTATGTGTGTGTGAAAGAGAGAATAAGGAAACTTCCAGTAGATTATTTGAGAACATGTGATTATATACTTTTAGTATCCTGTTTATTATAAAGCTTAACAGTTGGCCATGTTTACAAAGAGTGAATTACTACATCACTTGCTATATTGGCTTTCAACATTTAGTTGTAAAATGATCTTAAGTGACTTGCTGAGCTTAAAATGCCTAATTGCTCATGTTATGCTGGTAAATGAATTACTGGCCCTCTGGTGTTTTAGTAACAATGATCATCTCAACAATTACATATTAATATTAAGTTGCATAGTTATAAGAATTAATCCTGCAATAGCTGATTTTCTGCTAAAGGAATATAACTTGAGTGGTTTGTTGGTAATACGCTTTCCATTTGGGTGATTCAAAGATTAGCTTTGCATAGTTACCAGTAAAGAGAACAACAGTTAATTTACTGTAATCATTAACTCATTTAAATACTATTCCAAGAAATATATGAAAAACATCGTTTAATTCTTACAGTGCAAAAGTACAATAATTGGCTGTAAAGCAAGTAGAATGCTCTGAGTTGTATGTTCTACAGAACAGAGAGTAGGAGCAAAATCAGGCCATTTGGTCCATTGGCTCTATTCCACCATTTGATCATGGCTGATTTATTTTCCCTCTCAACCTAATTCTCTTGCCTTCCCCCTCTACATGTTTTTCCAGCTGCAATCTGAGAAGGAAATTTTTACATGGCCTGAAAACTATGTGGCACTTTAAATGTCAAACACAAACCACAACTCTCAACACAAGAAACCCATGGCAGGCAGTCAAAAAAACTGACAGACAAAAGGCTAAAAGTAAACTGTTTTGACTAGACAACATTGGCGTACATCAGATCCGGTGGTTTACTGCAATGAGCTCCGACTTCAATTCTATGCTTAATGTTACAATTAGTAACAGTGTTGTAACTTGAACCACTGACAATGCAAATATGTTGAAGTTTTAAAAGCTTTCAAAGTAAAGGTTGTGGTACATTTATTATTTTAGAAAATGTATGGATGATGTTCATTAACACAAAATTAATTATAGGGTATTTCACAATTCTCTGCCACAGGAAACAATTGAGGCCAGTTCATTGACTATATTTAAGAGGGAGTTAGATATGGCCCTTGTGGCTACGGGGGTCAGGGGGTATGGAGGGAAGGCTGGGGCGGGGTTCTGAGTTGGATGATCAGCCATGATCATAATAAATGGCGGTGCAGGCTCGAAGGGCCGAATGGCCTACTCCTGCACCTATTTTCTATGTTTCTATGTTTCTATGATATTAGCATAGATTTCAAAGTTATATGAGCATAATTTCAGAATTATATTAACATTATATAAAAGAAAATTCCAGCTCCACGGCAACAAAATCTATGTGCACGGGAGTATTTCAGTTACAGTGCGGCCACGTACTGCACAGCTTTGAGGGAACAATCCCTGTAACCTTCGATGCCCTTATTAATCAAGAGCCTATCAATCTCCACTTTCAATATAAGCAATGATTTGGCCAGCACAGCTGTTTCCGGTAATGAATTTGACAGATTGATCACCCTCTGGATGGAGAAATTCTTCATCTCTGTTCTAAAGGAATATCTTTCTATTCTGAGGTTGTGCCCTCTGGTCCTAAGCTCTCCCTCTATTGGAAACATCCTCTACACACTCACTGTACATAGGTCTTTCAATATTCGGTGGGTTTCAATGAGACGCCCCCTCATTATATGGGAAGTTAGGGTGTAGAATATAGGGACCTATGGAGGAAGCTGAAAAGTAGAAACTTAAGGGTAATGATCTCTGGGTTGCTGTCCATGCCATGGTCCAGTGAGGGTAAGAATTTGATGATTTGGCAGATCACTGTGTGGCAGAAATCGTAGTGCAGGGTGCAGGGTTTCAAATATATGGATCATTGGAATCTCTTCTGGGGATGGTATGACCTGTACAAAAAGGAAGGGTTTCACCTGAACCTGAGGGGGAGAAATATCCTTGTGGGAAGGTTTGCTAGAGCTGTTGGGGTAGGTTTAAACTAGTTTGGCAGGGGTATGTGAACCAGAGTGATAGGGCAGAGGATGGGGCAGTTGGTGTATAGCTAGTTGAAGTGTATACAGAGACTGTAAGGAAGGATAGATGATTGACAGGGCAAAATTACAGTCAGAGAGATGGGTTAAAGTGTGTCCAACCTAGAGCATGTGTCCGTACATGGAACTACGATGGTGTGGCCATTACAGAAACTTGGCTCTCACAAGGGCAGGATTGGCTGCTGAATATTCTGGGGTTTAGATGTTTCAAAAACGACAGGGCGGGATATAAAAAAGGTGGGGGAGTGGCATTGCTAATCAGAGATAGTATCAGACAGAAATAGATGGACAGCAGCAAAAAGGGAGGAATCTGGGGAGGGATTATTTGCTGAGTCAGTGTAGGTGGAAGTCAGAAACAGGAAGGGAGCAATCACTCTACTTGTTTATTCAATGTTCTATACAATAGCAACAGGTGGATCAAGAGGCAGATTTTGGAAATGTGCGCAAGCAACATTTTTGGGTGACTTCAGCTTCCCCAATGTTAATTAACACCTACTTAGTGCAAATGTTTAGATGGATCAGAATTTGTTAAGTGTGCCCAGGAAGGATTTCTGACACAATATGTAGATAGGCTGACCAGAGGAGAAGCCATACTGGATTGATGCTAGGTAATGAACCAGGTTAAGTATCAAATCTCCTGATGAATGAACTTTTAAGTTTCAAAGTTTCAAAGTACATTTTATATCAGAGACCATGTATCCTGTACACAACCTGAAATTCGTCCTCTTCACAGACATCCACGAAAACAAGGAAACCACTTAGAATGATAGAACATTGAATCGCCCATCTCCCTTCCTTGCACAAACAGCATCAAAAGCTTCAACCCCCCCCCCACGTCACCCACACCAGCAGAAGCACCAACGTCCCCCCCACCCCCACCTCCCCAGCATGCAAGCAACATCCGAAGCCCCAGGAGTCTATTGATCCGGAGTCCATCAAACCAAAGTCCGTAAACCAGCACTTTTGTATCCCAGTAAGGGAGAGAGAGGGCACTCTTGTACCTACAGGAGTGCAGACCAGAAACTCACTGTTCCGATGTTACAGTGTCTCGAGGACTGACAGGATCTCATGCTCCGAGTACTGCACAGACGTAACAGGAGTGTTCCCTCACGGGTCCAACAAAGAGCTTGAAAAAGCAGCAAGCTTTTTGACAGGAGCCGTTGATTGGAGTACTGCTCAGACACAACACGAGTGTTCCTGAGCAGGTCTGACAAAGAGCTTTTAAAAACCCAGTCTCTATAAAAGAGAGGTACTGCCGAGCGGAGAGGTCATTGTTGGAGTAGTCTTGAGTCAGGGTAGTAAGGCTTTGACTCAACAAGAACCAGCATTCCTTACTTCTTATTTAACTCGAGAGAGAATGGGGGTATATCTACTGAGCCAATGTTCTCTTCTGGGTGTCAGATGTGGGATTTCCAAGAGGTTCTCAGCCTCCCGATGGCCACATTTGCGCCAGGTGCATCGAGATGCAGCTCCTTAAAGACCGTGTTAGGGAACTGGAACTGTAGCTCGATGACTTTTGGCTTGTTAGGGAAAGTGAAGAGGTGACAGTCAGGAGCTACAGAGAAGTAGTCACACCAAGGCTACAGGAGACAGAAAAATGGGTGACTGTCAGGCGGGGGAAGGGGAGGATGTCAGATAGTGGAGAGCACCCCTGTGGCCATCCCTCTCAACAATAAGAACTCCATTTTGAGTACTTTGGAGGGGGGAAGCAACAGTGGCCATGACTCTGGCACTAGGCCTGGCTCTGTGGCTCAGAAGGGTAGGGAACTGAATAGGATGGCAGTAATAATAGGGGACTCTGTACTCAGGGGAACAGATAGGCAATTCTGTGGATGCGAAAAGGAAACACTGATGGTAGTTTGCCTCCCAGGTGCCAGGGTCTGAGTGCTTTCTGGATGCATCCACAATATCCTGAAAAGGGAGGGTGAGGAGCCAAAAGTCGTGGTATATTTTGCTACCAATGACATAGGGAAAAAAGGGAGGAAGTCCTGAAAACAGAATACAGGGAGTTAGGAAAGAAGCTGAGAAACAGGACCTTAAGGGTAGTAATCTCGGGATTGCTGCCTGTGCTACACGACTGTGAGGATAGGAATAGAATAAGGTGGCAGATAAATGCATGGCTGAAGAATTAGAGCAGGGGGCAGGGATTCAGATTTCTGGATAATTGAGACCTCTTCTGGTGCAGGTGGGACCTGTACAAAAGAAATGGGTTCACAAGGCACAGGACAGATATGTCCCACAGAGGAAGAAGTTCTCAAATGGCAGGAGTAGGCAACAGTAGCTGACAAAGGAGTTAAGGACTGCATAAGAGCCAAGGAAAGGGCATATAAGGTAGCAAAAGTGAGTGGAAAGTCATATGATTGGGAAGCTTCAAAATCAAACAAATGCAACTGAAAAAAGGTATAAGAAGGGAAAAATGAAATATGAGGGAAAACTAGCCAATAATATGAAGCAGGATACCAAAAGTTTTTTCAGCTATATAAAGAGTAAAAAGGAGGTAAGGGTTGATATTGGACCACTGGAAAATGATGCTGGTGAGGTGGTAACAGGGGACAAAGAAATGGCAGATGAACTTAATGGCTACTTTGCATCTGTCTTCACTGTAGAAGATACTAGCAGTGTGCCAGAGGTCCATGAGGGTCAGGGAGCAGGAGTGAGTGCCATTGCTATTACAAAGAGAAAAATGCCAGGCAAGCTCAAAGCTGTTAAGGCGGATAAGTCAGCTGGGCCTGATGCACCACATCTCAGAGACCTGAGAGAGGTTGTTGAAGAGAAAACAGATGTATTGGTCACAATCATTCAAGAATCCTTTGATTCCGTATGGTCTCAGAGGATTGAAAGATTACAAATGTCACTCCACTCTTTAAGAAGGGAGGAAAGCAAAAGAAAGGAAATTATAGGCCAGTTAGCCTTACCTCAGTGGTTGGGTAAGTATTGGAGTCTATTACAGTATTATGGATGAGGTTTCAAGGTACTTGGAGACTAATGATAAAATAAGTCAAAGTCAGCATGGTTCCCACAGAGGGAAATCTGGCCTGACAAATGTGTTAGAGTTCTTTGAAGAGGTAACCAGCAGGGTGGACAAAGGAGAGGCAGTGGATGTCATTTAATTGGATTTTTAGAAAGCTTAACAAGATAAAATCCTATGGCATTACAGGAAAAATACTAGCATGGATAGAGGAATGGCGATGGGCAGGAGGCAGCGAGTGGGAATAAAAGGGGCCTTTATTGTTTGGCTGCCAGTGACTAGTGGTGTTCCTCAGGGGCCAGTATTTGGACCATTACTTTTCACATTGTTTGTCAATGATTTAGATAATGGAATTCTGGTGAACGCAGCAGGCCAGGCAGCATCTGTAGGAAGAGGTGCAGTCGACATTTCGGGCTGAGACTCTTCGTCAGGACTAACTGAAGGAAGAGTTAGTAAGAGATTTGAAAGTGGGAGGGGGGGAGGGGGAGATCCAAAATGATAGGAGAAGACAGGAGGGCGAGGGATGGAGCCAAGAGCTGGACAGGTGATTGGCAAAAGGGATATGAGAGGATCATGGGACAGGAGGCCCAGGGAGAAGGAAAAGGGGGAGGGGGAGAAAAAAAACCCAAAGGATGGGCAAGGGGTATAGTCAGAGGGACAGAGGGAGAAAAAGGAGAGACAGAGAAAGAATGTGTGTATAAAAATAAATAACGGATGGGGTACGAGGGGGAGGTGGGGCATTAGCGGAAGTTAGAGAAGTCAATGTTCATGCCATCAAGTTGGAGGCTACCCAGACGGAATATAAGGTGTTGTTCCTCCAACCTGAGAGTGGCTTCATCTTTACAGTAGAGGAGGCCGTGGATAGACATATCAGAATGGGAATGGGATGTGGAATTAAAATGTGTGGCCACTGGGAGATCCTGCTTTCTCTGGCGGACAGAGCGTAGGTGTTCAGCAAAACGATCTCCCAGTCTGCGTCGGGTCTCACCAATATATAGAAGGCCACATCGGGAGCACCGGACGCAGTATATCACCCCAGCCGACTCACAGGTGAAGTGTCACCTCACCTGGAAGGACTGTCTGGAGCCCCGAATGGTGGTAAGGGTGGAAGTGTAAGGGCATGCGTTGCACTTGTTCCGCTTACAAGGATAAGTGCCAGGAGGGAGATCAGTGGGGAGGGATGGGAGGGATGAATGGACAAGGGAGTCGCGTAGGGAACGATCCCTGTGGAAAGTAGGGGGGAGAGGGAAAGATTGCTTAGTGGGGGGATCCCATTGGAGGTGGCGGAAGTTACGGAGAATAATATGTTGGACAGGGAGGCTCTTCCTTCAGTTAGTCCTGACCAAGGGTTTCGGCCTGAAACGTCAACTGTACCTCCTCCTAGCGATGCTGCCTGGCCTGCTGCGTTCACCAGCAACTTTGATGTGTGTTGCTTGAATTTGCAGCATCTGCAGAATTCCTCGTGTTTACGTAGATAATGGAATTGATGGCTTTGTGGCAAAGTTTGCGGATGATATGAAGATAAGTGGAGGGATAGGTAGTGCTGAGGATTGCAACAGGACCTCTAAATTGGAAGAATGGGCAAAAAAGTGGCAGATGGAATACAGTGTTGGGAATTGTATGATAATGCATTTTGGTAAAAGGAACAATAGTGGAGACTATTATCTAAGTGGGGAGAAGGTTCAAACATTAGAGGTGCAGAGGGACTTTGGAGTCCTCGTGCAAGACTCCCAGAAGGTTAATTTACATCTTGAGTCTGTGGTGAAGAAGGGAAATGCAATGTGGACACTTATTTCAAGGAAGATAGAATATAAAAGCAAGGAGATAATGCTGCCCCTTTATAAGACACTAGTCAGGTCACATTTGGAGTGTTGTAAACAATTTTGGGCCTCATACTTCAGAAAGAATGTGTTGCCATTGGAGAGAGTTCAGAGGAAGTTCATGAGGATGATTTCAGGAATGAAAGGGTTAACATATGAGAAGCATTTTGCAGCCTTGGGCCTGTACTTACTGGACTTTAGAAGAATGCACGGGGATCTGATTGAAACCTACTGAATGTTGAAAGGACTAAATTGCGTGGATGTGGAGAAGATGTTTTCTATGTTGGGGGTATCCAAGCAAGAGGGCACACCCTCAAATTAAGGAGCAGCCCTTTAGAACAGAGATAAAGAGGAATTTTTAGCCACAGAGAAATAAATGTGTGGAATGCTCTGCCACAGAATGCAGTGGAGGCCAAGTCAGGGTGTGTTTATTTAAGACAGAAGTTGACCATTTCCTGATCGGTCAGGGCATCAAAGGATATTGCGAGAAGGCAGGTTTATGGGGTTGAGCGGGATCCGGGATCAGCCATGATGGAATGGTGGAGCAGAATTCTGCTGGCATGTCTTATAATTTTATGGTCTTATTGACAGCAGCCAGTGATTAGCCAACACACCACCTGCTGTCTCGAGGTTCCAGGATCCCCCGATGTCTGTCAGCAAGTGACCGGGTTGCCCACATGGCCACGCCCCAACTTCCAAACTCCCAGCTGAGGGCACAAGTCTTCCAGGCCATTCTTGGAGGCAGTGAGATGCTAGACTGGGCAGTCGGTCCAAAAACCCACCGCTTGCGAGGAACCATAGCTTGAACTGTAGATCACAGACTCTGACAGAACCACAACCACCTTGAAAAGGCAAGAAAGACACGAGAGAAGAGAAATAAGCTGTTCTGTGAATGAACTGGAAGAAATTGCCTGGGTCTGCAAAACCCGCTGGTGCTACTCTTCCTTCAGAGGCTGTGATTATATCCTTAGACTGGGATAGGAGCAGACACCATAGGAAAATATTTAATTAGGTGGGGAGGAGTTAATTACAGTGCTATTAGGCAGAAACTTGAGAGCATAAACTGGGAATATATGTAATCAGGGAAATGCTCATTGGAAATGTAGGCATTGTTTAAGGACCACTTGCCTGAGATTCCAGATATGTTTGTCCCATTGAAGCAGGGAAGTGATGGTAGGGTGAAGTAACCATGATTGACAAGAGATGTAGAGTATCTTGTGAAGAGGAAAAAGGAAGCTTACTTAAGATCTAGGAAGCAAGGATTAGCCAGGACTCTGAAAGTTGAAAGGTAGCCAGGAGGATGCATGACTTAGGAATACACTTCGGAGAGCTAGAAGTGGCCATGAGGCCTTGGTGGGTAGGATTTAGAAAATCCCAAGGCGTTCTACACATATGTGAAGGACAGGATGATTAGGGTATGACTGATTAGGGATAGAAGAGAAAACGTGCCTGGAGTCGGAAGGGGTCCTTAATGAATTATTTGCTTCAGTATTCATCTATGAGAGTCACCTTGACATTTGTGAGGACAGTGTAAAGCCTGCTGATATGCTAGAATATGTTGACATTCAGAAAGAACTTTTGGAAACCATCAAAGTAGATAGGTTCCCGGGGTTGGAGGGGATACACCTTAGGTAACTAATGGAATTAAGATTGCTGTGCCTTTGGTGATGATTTTTGCATCCTCACTGGCCACAGGAGTAGTTCTAGTTGATGGGAGGGTGGCAAATGTCATTCCTTTGGAAGTAGTGATAACATTGGGAATTACAGACCAATGAGCCTTATTTCAGAGGTGGGCAAATTGTTGGAGAAGATTCTTAGAGACAGGACTTACAAGCATTTGGAGAAGCGTAGTCTGATCGAAGACAGTCAGGGACAGGTCATGCCTCAAGAGCATGATTGTATTCTTTGAGGATGTGACAAAGCACATTGATGAAGATAGAGGTCCTGATGAAGAACCTCGGCCTGAAACGTCAACTGTTTATTCTTTTCCGTAGATGCTGCTTGACCTGCTGAGTTCCACCAGCATTTTGTGTGTGTTGCCTGATGAAGGTAGAGATGGATATGGATTTTAGTAAAGGGTTTAATAAGGTTCCACTTGATAGGCTCAATTGGAAAGTCAGGAGGCATGGGATCCAGGGAGACTTAGCTGTGTGGATACAGAATTGGCTTGCCCATAGAAGGCAGAGGTGGTTGTAGATGGAGTGTATTCTGCCTGGAGGTCGTTGACTAATGATGTTCTACACGGTTCTGATAATCTCACTCTTTGTGATTTTTATAAATCACTTCGATGAGGAAATGGAAAGGTGGGTTAGTAAGCATGCAGATGACGTGAAGATTGGTGGCGTTCTGGATAGTGTGGAAGGCTGTAGTAGGTTACAACAGGACATTGACAGAATGCAGAGCTGGGCTGAGAAGTGACAGGTGGAGTTCAACCTGGGAAAGTATGAAGTGATTCACTTTGGAAGGTCAAATCTGAAGATGGAATACAGGGTTAATGACAGGATTCTTAGCAGTGTGGAGGTAGAGAGGGACCTTAGGATCCATGTCTATAGATCCCTCAAAGTTGCCTCAGAAGTTGATAGGGTGGTTAAGAAGATGTACAATGTGTTGGTCTTCATTAGTTGTGGGGCTGAATTCGGAAGCTGCGAGGTAACGTTGCAGCTTTATAAAACCCTGGTTAGACCATACTTGGAATATTGTATTCAGTTCTGGTTGCCTCATTAGGAAGCAGGGAGCTTGCAAAAGGAGTTGAACAAATTAGGAGAAAGTGCAAAAAAGTGGCAGTTGGAATACAGTGTTGGTTGCATTTAAACTTCTAAAGAGGACACAGAGAAAATTTACCAGGATGCTGCCTGGATTGGAGAGCATGTCCTATGAGGAAAGGTTGAGCAAGCTAGGGCTTCTCTCTTTGGAGTGAAGGAGGATGAGAGGAGACTTGTTAGAGGTGTAGATGATGATAAGGGGCTTAGATCATGTGGATATCTGGAATTTGTTTTTCCCAGGGCAAAAATAGCTAATTTGAGGGGGCATAATTTTAAGATGATTGGAGGAAAATATAGAGGAGATGTCAGAGTTAAGTTTTTTACTCAGTAAGTGGTAAGTGCATAGAATGCCCTGCCTGGGGAAGGATACAGGTCATTAAAAATCTCGTTGAGAGGCACACGGATGATAGAAGAAATGGAGGGCTCCCGCCTTATACATTAACCCTTTTATTCCCAGGATGACTCTCATAAACCTCCTCTGGACTCTCTCCACTGCCAGCACATCCTTTCTTAGATACGGAGACCAAAACTCCATATGTGGTCTGACCAATGCCTTATAAAGTGTCTCAGTTACATCCTTGCTTTTATATTCTAGTCCTCTTGAAATGAATGCTAGTATTGTACTAACCATCCTTACAATCAACTCAACCTGCAAGTTAACCTTTAGGATATCCTACATTAGGATTCTCAAGTCCCTTTCCACTTCCGATTTCTAAATTTGCTCCCCCATTTAGAAAATAGTCTATGGCTTTATTCCTTCTACCAAAGTGCACTTTCCTTCACTACATTCCATCTGCCACTTCTTTGCCCATTTTCATAATCTGCCTCAATCCTTATGCAAACTCACTGATTCCTCAGCAATACTTGCCCCCTCCTCCTATCTTTGTATTGTCTGCAAACTTCCCCAAAAGGCATCGGTCCTGTCATCCAGATCATTAACATATAAAAGGTGCTAAGTCTATGCAAGTATTACTTTTAGTGGACTAGTTATGACGTACATAATGGGAGTAACTATAAATTCCTCTGTCTGACATAAATCAGGCTTGTTTATGGATAGGATGGAAGTCGGTCGAAATTGATGCTGAGATTAATTGGTTTCCTAACTGAATTACAAATCTCAGGCACCACTGACACCTCAAACCCAAGAAAGTTTGCAGATGCTGGAAATTCAAAGCAACACATGCAAAATGTTGGAGGAACTCTTCTGCCTGAAGCTGTCCATAAGACCAATAGACGTAGGAACAGAATTAGGCCATCTGGCCCATCAAGTCTGCTCTGCCATTCAGTCATGGCTGATCCTTTCTTTTTCTCCTCCTCGACCCAGTTCCCGGCCTTCTCCCTGTAATGTTTGATGCCATGTCCAATCAAGAACCTACCAATCTCTGCCTTAAATACACCCAACGACCTGGCCTCCACAGCTGCATGTGGCAACAAATTCCACAAATTCAACACACTTTGGCTAAAGAAATTTCTCTGCATCTCTGTTTTGAAAAGGCACCCCTCTCCCCTGAGGCTGTGCCCTCTTGTCCTAGACTCTCCCACCATGGGAAACATCCTTTCTACATCTACTCTGTCTAGGCCTTTCAACATTTGGAAGGTTTCAATTAGATCTTCCCTCATCCTTCTGAATTCCAGCGAGTACAGACCCAAAGCCATCAAACGTCCCTCGTCTGATAACCCTTTCATTCCTGGAATCATACTTGTGAACCTCCTCTAGACGCTCTCCAATGCCAACACATCTTTTCTAAGATGAGGGGCTCAAAACTGTTCACAATACTCAGGGTGAGGCCTCACCAATGCCTTATAAAGCCTCAGCATTACATCCTTGCTCTTGAAATTCTAGACCTCTTGAAATGAATGCTAACATGGCATTTGCCTTCCTCACCACTGATTCAGCCTGCAAGTTAACCTTTAGGGTGTTCTGTACAAGGCCTCCCAAGTTCCCTTATGTCCCAAATTTTTGGATGTACTCCCTGTTTAGAAAATATTTTTCACATTTATTTCTACTACCAAAGTGCATGACCATGCATTTTTCAACATTGTATTTCATTTGCCATTTTCTTGCCCATTCTCCTAATCTGTCTAAGTTCTTCAGCATCCTACCTGTTTCCTCAACACTACCTGCCCTGCATCCTACCTGGTTCCTCAACACTACCTGCCCTGCATCCTACCTGGTTCCTCAACACTACCTGCCCTGCATCCTACCTGGTTCCTCAACACTACTTGTCCCTCCACCAATTTTCATATCATCTGCAAACTTGGCAACAAAGGCATCTACTCCATCATCTAAATCATTGATATACAGCATAAAAAGGAGTGGTCCAAACAGCGACCCCAGCAGAACACCACTAGTCACTGGCAGCCAACCAGAAAAGCATCCTTTGATGCCCACTGGCTGCCAATGCTCTAACCATGTTAGTAACTTTCCTGTAATACCATGGGCTCTTAACTTGGTCATTTCTTTAAATGTACAAATTTAATCTAAAACCTTGGACCAGCATAGAATATTTATCTTGTCTTGGTTGTGATGTGTTCAGGAATAAAGGCCCAGCAGTGCTTCCTGCCACTATCGTGGCAATTTTGGTTATGGTTCATCTGTGGGATGGTAATAATATATAGACCAATACAAATTAGTTTGTCCTGCCCCACCCCGTACCCACCAATATTACAATGACACCTCAGAAGAACTTGGGCTTTGGACAGACTGCTTTCTCAACTATTAGTTGAAATTCCTCTTACTGTGTCTGGAAAGGTTCTTTTTCACTATTCAACTCATGGTCTTTTAGAGAATGCAGTTATTAGAGGATGAAATCAGCAACTGTTGATATATCGTCTTCAGAGCGGAAAATTATTAATAGAGGAAGACCTTGTTGACCATGGTTTTATAATGGATGATTCCATCAACAATTTGACCTTACAGCAGTGAATGCTGGGAATACTCAGCAGGCCAGGGAGTATCTGTGGAGAGAGAACTGGAGTTACTCTTCATTAAAACTAGGGAAAATGGAAGTAAAACCATATTGTAATATGGAAAGATAAGGGAAGGGACCTAAAGGGAAGTAATGTAATACTACACTGATTGGCCTAATCTCAAATAATAATTAGGCAGCCTACAGAGAAGGTCATCACCCTGACATAGTGGTGTCAAGAATACAACCTCTCCCTCGATGTCGCAAAAACAAAGGAGCTGATTGTGGACTGCAGGAAGAATGGAAACAGGCTGACTCCTATTGACATCAATGGATCTGAGTTTGAGAGGGTGAACAGCTCTAAGCTCCTCAACATGCACATCACCGAGGATCTCACATAGTCTGTACATATCAGCTGGGTGGTGAAAAAAGCACAACAGCGCCTCTTTCACCTCAGACAGTTGAAGAAGTTTGGTACGGGTCCCCAAATCCTAAGGACTCTCTACAGGGGCACAATTGAGAGCATTCTGACTGGTTGCATCACCGCCTGGCATGGGAACTGTACTTCCCTCAATTGCAGGCCTCTGCAGAGAGTGGTGCAGACAGTCCAGTGCATGTGTAGATGTGAACCTCCCACTATTCAGGGCATTTACAGAGACAGGAGTGTAAAAAGGGGGCCTGAAGGATCATTGTGGACCTGAGTCACCCCAACCATGAACTGTTCCAGCTTCTACCATCTGGGAAACAGTACCGCAGCATAAAGGCCAGGACCACCAGGCTCCGAGACAGCTTCTTCCACCAGGCCCTCAGACTGATTAATTCATGCTGATACAATTCCATTTTGATGCCATATTGACTGTCCGGCTGTACACACTATTTATTATTAATTACCATAAATTGCACATTGCATATTTAGACGGAGACGCAACATAAAGATTTTTACTCCTTATGTATGTGAAGGATGTAAGTACTAAGGCCAATTCGATTCAGTCACCTAATATATTATTATTTCCTAATATGAAGAGCATTATTTAACCATGCCTGCAATCACCCAAGCACAATTTGCTATATACCAATACAAGATTTCATGGTCTCCATTTTTGAAAGTAGCTAAAAGGTATCTCATAGTTAAAAATTTTCAAGCACAACATGACAAATTTATACATATAACGTCTGCTGATTTACCTTTATCTTTATAATTAGTTACTTCTTCAATATTTCAATTAAATTTTCAAAAAGATTCATGGGGCAATTATATATCACTGGAAGAGTTTTGTTAAAGGCAAATCACCTTTGGAAAATTTCGTTGAATTATTGAAAAGATGGTTAATTATAGGCAGAACAGAATTCAGCAAAAGCTATATATTTGAATTTTTGTAAGGTGTTCAGTAAGGGGATTCTGTGCAGCAGTTATAACATTTCAGGATTTAGTGTTGGAAGTCCAAAGCAGATTAATGAAAAATGGTTAGCTAACAGATAATAAATGAGGTTAAATGTCTGTTATTTAGATTAGAGAAGGGTTATACATAATATACCCAGGAATCAACAATGGCCCCCTTTTTCTAACTCTTTGCCTCCTGCCAGTCAGCCAATTTCTACCCATCCTGACGAAGGGTCTCAGCCCGAAAGGTCGACTGTACCTCTTCCTAGAGCTGCTGCCTAGCCTGCTGCGTTCACCAGCAACTTTGATGTGTGTTGCTTGAATTTCCAGCATCTGCAGAATTCCTCGTGTTCTACCCATGCTAGTAGATTTTCTGTAATACCATGGGCTCTTACCTTGTTCAGCAGCCGCATGTGTGGCACCTTGTCAAAGGCCTTCTGAAAATCCATGTAAGCAACATCTACTGATTCTCCTTTGTCTAGCCTGCCAGTTATTTCCTCAAAGAATTCCAACAGATTTGTCAGGTAAGATGTCCCCTTAAGGAAACCATGTTGACTTTGACCTATTTTAACACGTGCCTCTATGCACCCAGAAACCTCATCCTTAATAGTGGACTCCAACGTCTTCTCAACCACTGAAGTCAGGCTAACAGGTCCATAATTTCCTTTCTTCTGCTTCCCTCCCTTCTTAAAGAGTGGAATGACATTTGCAAATTTCCAGTCCTCCGGAACGATTCCAGATTTTTGGAAGATCATTACGAATGCCTTCACAATCTCCTCTTCTACCCTTTTCAGAACCCTGGGGCGTAGTCCACCTGGTCCAGGTAACTTATGAACCTTCAGGTCTTTCAGCTCTCCAGCACCTTCTCCTTTGTAATAACAACTATATTATATTTCAACTACTCTTCTGAAGGAACCCAAATCAATTTGTGCATCTTGTGAATCCCTTTGCTCTTCCATAATACTTGAACGCATGTTTTCTGAGAAAATATTATTTATTTATTTAGCTATACAGCATTGCAACAGGCTTCCTTGGCCCACTGAGTCCACACGGTCCAGTTATACCCATTTGATTAATTAACCTACTAACCTGCATTATGTTTGGAATGTGGGGAAAAAACTGGGGCACTCAGAGGAAACCCATGCAGTAATGGGGAGAATATACAACTCCTTCAAAAGTGGAGTGACATTCGCAGTTTCCAGGCCTCCAGAACCATTCCAGAATCTAGTGATTTTTGAAGGATCTAAAGGTGGAGATGAACCTGAGCCGCTGCTGCTGTAATAATGTTGTGCTAACTGCCACACTACCATGTTACTCTAAATATATATTTACTCATACGAAAATTCACTTGCAGATTGCAGGCCCGCTCTACACACTTCTTTTTACTTGCCAGACTGCATTTGTTGTTGCTCTCATCTGTTTCTGTAACATCCCAGAACAATGTTTGGAGATTTTTCTCATGAAAGGCCAGGATTTACTGTTCAAGCAGTCAAGTAGTGGTCAATCTCTTTGGAACTACTGTCAATAAGCTGTGTATTCGAGACTATTTCCTGCCCTTCACTGGTTGTGGACAGCCATGCTGTCTAAATGTTGCAAGATATCGCTTGCTACATGATATACCAAGCCAGGGCCCTGGACACTTAGGCATACTGTATATAATACCTATTCTTTCTGTTAGTTTTCCAACAAATGCAGGGAGTTTAGTTCAATATGATTACCCTTTTTTAAACATGTGCTATTGGTGTTATTTCCAATTCTTCAATGTTTTTTGTTAGATCTCTGATTAAGGGTTCCACAATAGTCCTTCCACTAATTTTAAATTAATCAGTTTACATTTCCCTGAATTTGCTCCTTCAGTCATTTGTCAATATGCACCTTCCCAAAAATGTGTTATATATGGAGATTATATATAAAGATAAGCACTGCTGCCTGTCTTAAGTCTATTGAAGCATTTCAACTGAAAACATAGGAAGGTATGTGAGATAGAAGGAAATGTACCAGCAGGGTTTGAAAAGTGACTGATACACAAGAAACAAATGATTAGGGCAACTGGGTATTAGTAGAATTGCTAGAAGTGAATCAGAGTAGAATACCGATAAATTAGGTGTCCTAAGGCACAGAAGATTGTGGATTAGGTGACTGAATTGTTTTGATACATCATTAAGGAACAGTAATTTGACACTTCTGAAGGAACTGAAATTTCAACAGGAAGTGGTAAAGTTTAAATGATATTGTGCCTTAATAGCAAAGTGCACTGATGATATAGGTAGGTTGGTGAAATAGACAGACAGGTGCAGAAATATTTTTCTATGCAGAATATTGACAATTACTTTTTAACAGCAAAAAATAAGTAAAAGCAGGATCCTTTCAATCGGAGTGCAGGCCTGTTGTGCATTTGATTTTGGTGCAGTGGATGTTGACTTGGTTCCAATATGATGGCTGATACAAAAATATTTAATATAGCAGCATATTGGTGCATTAGTAATATTTGGGGTTGACAGATTTCAATTTGCATGCTATGCTGAATTGACACCAACGCCGGCTTTGACTCAGAGCTCCAGTCAATGTCCTTTCTTCACCTTGCACACCATTAAAATTATTTAACTAGAATTGATCACAAGATCACAAGACAAAGGAGCAGAAGTAGGCCATTCAGCCCATCGAGTCTGCTCTGCCACTCCACCATGAGCTAAACTATTCTCCCATCTAGTTCCAATTTCTGGCCTTTTCCCCATATCCCTTGGTACCCTGACCAATTAGATACCTATCTATGACAAAAGCCTATCACTGATTATGGATGGCACATGGCACACTTGGTAAAACACTCGTCCCCAGCAGTAATAGTCATTGGGTCTGAAACAGAGCTGCTGCATAGAGCTGTCTCATATAGAGGCAGCAGCAACCTGCACAGGTGTGCTGTTGGTGGAGGATACCATCTTTAATTGGATAATTGAGTTAATTAGGTTTTGGTTGGTCTGTGGAGAGGGGCTTAGCAGTTATAAGCCTCAAGTTACCAAGGCTTTGAGTTTTTTTTTTCTTTTGTGTTTAGGCTGAGGGTGGCTATATATATATATATATATATTGTATTTTTTTTCCAGATTTTTTCTTGTTTTGCGGTAAATAAAAGCATCTCAATCTATTTTTGCAACTCAAGCCATCTTGTTATTTTTCTTAAACAACTGACCCACAGTTTTTTGTGACACTATCAATCTCCTCCTTAAACACCCTCAATGATCAGGCCTCCACAGCTGTATGTGGCAATGAATTCCATAAATCCACAACTCTCTGGCTAAAAAAATTTCTCCTCATCTCTGTTTTAAATGTTCTAATTCTAAGACTGTGGCCTCTTGTCCTGGACTCACCCACCAAGGGAAACAGCCTTTCCACATCTACTCTGTCCAACCCTTTCAACATTCGAAATGTTTCTATGAGATCCCCTCTCATTCTTCTATACTCTAATGAATACAGTCCAAGAGCCGACAAACGTTCCTCATATGTTAGCCCCTGCATTCCAGGAATCATCCTTGTAAATCTTCTCTGAACTCTCTCCAACATCAGAACATCCCTTCGAAGATAGGGGTCCCAAAACTGCACACAGTATTCCAAATGAGGTCTCACCAGTGTCCCATAGAGCCTCGTCAACACCTCCTTACTCTTATACACTATTCCTCTTGAAATGAATGCCAACAGATCATTCACTTTCCTTACCACCGATCCACCCTGGTGGTTAACCTTTAGGGATCCTGCACGAGGACCCCCAAGACCCTTTGCACTTCCGATTTCCGATCACACTCTTTTTATTGTTAGGAGAGCTACCTAGCGTATTAGAGGATAATGTTTTAGACTATCTGGAGTAGTGATAGAAGCAAATTTAGTTGTAGCCCCAGCAAGATCTGTGTCAGTATCTGAAAGGAAAAGATTTGCAGGGCCATGGGGAGCAGATAGGAGAGTGAGAAGTTGATGGATTGGTCATACAGAGGGCTGGTAGAATCATGATGGGTTGAATGAACTCCTTCTGTGCTTAATTCTGTCTGCTGATTTTTCTCCTCACCTTAGAACCAATCTGGTGTGTCTTTACTGTACAGATGTATCCTTCCTCAAGTTGGAGACTAGAATTTGGTCAGTATGACTTGAGTCTTGCAACTATAAATGTGCTTAAATTTACCATGATTTCAGTGTTTTACCTAGTAAAGCCTGCTCACTATACAACTAACTGATTTTGCCTGGGTCTAAAGGTGGAAACTTTGACATCCTTCTCTGGTAGAATTTTTAATAATACTTTCTGATTATTTCACTTAATATTCATTGAATTTATCACAATTAATTACCTGATGGAATTATGGCCTCAAAGTCAAAACCTTATGAATAAACAAACTGTTGCAATGCCAAATGCATACAAGCTGAAAAGAAGATATAGGGCCTTGTTTTGATCGACATGAAATTATCTTGATATTTCAAAGTAGGTTCAAAGAGGCCAATGTATCCATGTGTGAAAATGAAATTTCTTACAGGCGAAGAATATTAATATAAAACTATGCAAATGTGACACATTTGCATAGAAACAGATATTTGAACAGAACCTGGGGGGTACACAGTAAATAAATGCCAAGCCTATAAATGCTGTGGAGATGGTGATGAGAGAAAAGGAGGAAAGGAAAGGACAGGTGAAGAGTCGGTGAGGGATGAGAGAGGCAGGTTGTTAAGTGTGAAGAAGGATATGAGGCATGGTATGCAGGAGGGGCTGTATAGTTCAAAATAAACACAGCTAAATTAGGAAGAAGTTTACTTTGAAACACCAACTGTTGCCAGTAATTTTTCCATGTGTTAGATAAACTGTATGGCTCTGTTATGGCTGACATATTCTTTATAAACCCTGTGCAGAAATTAATGGACCACTTGCAAATTACAGCATTTCATTACCTCCAATTTCAAACCCAATTGTAATCAAACATGAAGTGGTCAAAGATACAGTCTGTACTAAGTCTATTAATACATACATTTGTGATTATTGTGTAGTTTCAAGGTAACATGTTTTGAAACTGCTGTTAATAATACTGGCATATTAGTGAGGAAGTTAATTGTTTTAGATAAATTTGATCAAAATAACAGACCAGAGCTATACAAGAGCATTTTTGTTTTGGAAAATATAGCTCAGTTCAAATCAGTAAAGAGTCGTTCAAGAGCTTTTCTGTACTTCATTGTTATCAAAAGGCCCAGGTTATGCCTTTGTAGAGGGCCTGAGCGAGCCAATACAGATAATGGCAAGTTTGATTTATTCCTCTAAATTTCATTACCAGAAGGGAAATTGATACACAGTAGATCTGCCAACATTAAAAGCACTTTTGCTTCTATTTCTATTGATTTTCTAAAAATTAAGGTTTAAAGGTTCAACTCACAATCACCCGCTTATTATCCTTGCCTAAATATTATTGGATTTTGTATTTTGATCTGTCTTTTAATCTTCCTCTATATTCTGTCAAAGTTGATGGGTCTTCCAAATCTGCCACCACATCACTCGGTAACTTTGGGGTAACTCAGATTATGTGTGATAAAGTAAAATGGTTGTTATTAAACTAATCACCCCTTTAATATCTCTCATGATGCTTCTTTGAGTGTATCAGCCCTACTGACTGTATCTAGCATTGTTTCAGTCACCAGTTTCCAAGCGCAAATGTTTTTTGAAGGTAAGGAAGAAGCATATGGTGAAGAATGATTCACAAGCATGTAGCAGAAACAAGGGTATTTGAATAGATGGCTTGTTCGCAAGAAGTCCTCACACTGTTGGTCAGGGATTGAGAAGGTGATGAGTCAGACATGAGCATGATGGTAGTCGTATTTTAGCATGGGACTAAAATATCATTCAGTATTTCTCAAGGATTATTGAGCAGATTATTTTGTATATCATTGAAAGCTTGTGAGAGGGTTTTGATGAAATGCACAATATTTGCAGTGCTTTAATATATTCAACACCATCTATAAAATGCCAAAAGCAAAGGAACTAAGACAGTATGGTATCCTCTGTTTAAAATTCCTGTGCTGCCCTTGCAACAGGAGCTCCTTTTTTCCAGACTCTGACTCAAACTGGGAAAAAAAAACAAGATATACATTGTTTAGTTCACCCACTAAGTACCCACCAAAGACATTATTCTTCTCCAAATGTTAAGTTCAACCAGCTGCTAACCTGGTAATAGTTCTCTAACTGGAGTCCATTTTGTTCATTTTCATCTGGAGAGTGTATGAGAAATTGTTCACCTGCTTTTCTATACTGTATTAAAATTTTCCAAATTCAATGAATTATCAAGGATATTTTTTGTTTCCTTGTGAGGGCTAGTCCAATGGAAAGTGAAAGAATTCCACGGAATTTCATGTCTACTTCTTGACTAACAACTAGTTATATTTCCCAAGGAAGGCATTTGATCTAGAATTCACTTAACATGCACGTGTGGGTATGGAAATATTTAAGACCAACTCTCTATATATTTCTCGAGCCTAAGTGCTAAATATTCAACATGGGTGGCAGGACAAAGGATTTCGTTACATGTTGGCCAAACGTAAATGAGATCAGAGAGAGACCTGCGAGTGAAGCAGTCTTGGGCCAATACTTTCCAATGTAGGAACAGCCCCTGATGCACTATTGATACTGGAAGGCTGGCATAAATCTGTTTGTAGGCTTTGTAGTGTTTTGCAGAAAAACTCACTGACCAATGGCCAGATGTGAATGAGCAGAAATGCTGTGTGAATGGTGTTGAATTAAATTGTAGAAACTCAGCTACTAGATTAGATAAATGGCACAAACCAAGGATTAACCCAGTCTTTATGTCCAAATATCAGATGGGCATTAACAATAAGCCTTGCTCGAATTCAGAGAAAAAGATTCCAAGGTTTTAACTGATGGAAAAGCAAGGATGTGGACACCATTGAAAAGGTGCAGAGGAGATTTACAAGGATGTTGCGTGGATTGGGGAGCATGCCTTATGAGAACAGGTTGAGTGAACTCGGCCTTTTCTCCTTGGAGCAACGGAGGATGAAAGGTGACCTGATAGAGGTGTATAAGATGATGACAGGCATTGATTGTGTGGTTAGTGAGAGGCTTTTTCCCAGGGCTGAAATGGATAGCACGAGAGGGCACAGTTTTAAGGTGCTTGGAAATAGGTACAGAGGAGATGTCAGGGTAAGGTTTTTACACAGAGAGTGGTGAGTGCGTGGAATGGGCTGTCAGCAACGGTGGTGGAGGTGGATACGATAGGGTCTTTGAAGAGATTTCTGGACAGGTGCATGGAGCTTAGAAAAATAGAGGGCTAAGGGTAACCCTAGGTAATTTCTAAGGTAAGGACATGTTTGGCACAGCTTTGTGGGCTGAAGGGCCTGTATTATGCTGAAGGTTTTCTATGTTTCTATGGATCTCTCTCTTGACACTACGCCAATATTCACCTTTGATTTTTACAGCAGAACATGCATGATGAGTAGAGTCATTTCTAAGATCTTGACCATTGGAGAGCTATTGTAAGAAATGGAATCGTCTGAGAGTTAAAAAAAATAAATAATAGCTGCAAAAATATAGCAGCCTGGAAATTAGAATGCGTACAAATACATTCTGCTTCATTAACTAGGTACTGTAAACTACACATAGAATAGTGGTAGAAGAATCATAGGGGAGTTGATGAGCCGATGAGAAATAATTCATTGTATGGCTACAGGGAGAAAAGGAAAAATGAAAATAGGGAGAGTGACTGATGAGATCCCTCTGCCAGTTTAGATCTGATGGGAGGAACATCCACCGCTTGTATCATAAGTGATTTGATATGATGGAGACTGTTTTCAGGTCAATTCAGGTGACTCTGGAAATTCAAACCGAAGGTGATACTCCACATGAGGTGTGCCTCTGATTATACCACACCCCAAACAATGCTCCCTTAAGGAATTCCTCCCTGTGAGGATATTAGTTGTCCTGATGTGATCTAGGTCAAAAGACCCTTGATAAAAAGGCCCACTTTTCTTAAAGCCCCACCTACCACCTCCAAATCTTTCAATCACTGAGGTTCTGACAAACACACCCAATGAACAACCCCACAGGACCACAATCCCGACTCTCTAATCTTCCTCAAGACCCTGACCTCAACCCACTAACCTCCTCTTTCACCATCTGATACTCTCTAACCGATGATCCCTCAGGGTCCTAATAGAGGCACAGACCTCTTCCCAGCTGCAATCTGACACCCAATCCTGATGATTGACAGTTTTTTAAACATTATTTTCAGCCACTTTCCTGATCAGATACCAAATGGTTAAAAAAGCTGCTGCAGCAAATATATATGAAGCCCCCAAACAATTAGTTAAATAAAAACAACTTCAGGTTATTAGAATTACCAGATAATCTTTGTAAAATTAGTTTTAATTCAAGATGGAGAGATTGCTCACCAAAGAGGGAGACAATAGTGCCATGTAGGTTATGGATGTTTAAATAGAAACCTCTCCATACTGTAATCTGCCACCATGAGTGCATCAAATTGCATAATTCTGGACTAAATTATGAGTTGAAGTGAAGCTGACCTCTGCTTTATGTGAGCCTTCTGAAAAAGAATAGCTATTGTCAAGTTTATTAAAATAGATGTTGAAAATGAATATTTGAGTCTGTTCGTCTGTTTAAAATATTCCTCCTATAATGCTCAAACTAGCTCTTGATGGTAGTTCCTGCCTGTTCACGGCATGCTGGATAACGTATCAAATCAAACATTAATATTGTAGTAACACACACAAAGTACTGGAGGAACTCAGCAGGTCAGGCATCATCCATGGGAATGAATAAACAGTCGACATTTCAGGCAAAGACCCTTCTTCAGGACTGGAAAGGAAGGTGGAAGATGCCAGAATAAAAAAATGGGGAGAGGGAAGGAGGATAGCTGGAAGGTGATAGGTGAAGCCAGGTGGGTGGGAAAGATAAAGGGCTGGAGAGGAAGGAATTAACACTGTCATGTTGACTCATGTAAAGGTCAAGGTGTACTTTGATTAGAAGCATGCAAAAGTAAGCAAAGGAGGGGATCATGTAATCTCAAAGGTGTGTGCCATGGCGTGATGGGAGGATGAATATGTAATTGTAAGAACATGCGTTTGAATTCATATCAAGGTTTTGTAACTGGATATGAAAAGATTCAAGATAGTTCAATGTCATTTCCAGTACACGAGTATACAGAAGGATGAAACCATTGTTACTCTGGATTCAATGCAGCACAAAAAAAAGAACAAGAAGATAAAGACCATCATCTTCTTTATTATGTGCCCTGTCATATGACATAGGCAATCAGCGTCCTATAATCAGATGCTAAACGCATTTCATTGGCTTTGTATCTGTACTTCGCACAACGACAATAAAGTTGAATCTAAATCTAAAATCTAAAATAACCATGATTGTTCTTAGCAAATTTTTCTACCAAAGTGGCTTGCCATTGCCTTCTTCAGGGCAGTGGATTTGCAGGACAGGTGACCTGAGTCATTATTAATACCCTTCAGAGATTGTCTGCCTGGCAGCAGTGGTCGCATAACTAGGCAGTATACCTTTCCCAAGGCTAGCAGAGGGAAGGAGCACCTTCCATCTTATGTGGTAGAGATGTATCTCCACCTCACTATGCAGAAGATAAAACCACAAAAAACAACAATAAATATAAATACTTAAGATAGCTTGAATACATATATTGTTTATACATATATTGCGATACTGGGCACAGGAGTGTATGTACACAAGGTGACTTTGACAGGAAATGTTAAAGGGTTAGTGTGGGGAGGTGTTGATCAGCCTTACCGCTTCGGGAAAGCAACTGTTTTTGAGTCTGGTGGTCCAGGTGTGGGTGTAATGTAGCCTCCTCCCTTTTGGGAGTGGGACAGACAGTTCTCGAGTAGAGTGGGTGGGTTATTTCATGATGTTACTGGCCTTATTCCAACACCTTTCTGTGTATATGCCCTTGATGGCGGGTAGGCTGGTGCCGGTGAAACGTTGGACAGTTTTGACTACAAGCACGTGCTATTCTTATAGCGCTCAGGCATCTGAAACTGGGCACTGGTGCCGTGGCACACAGGCAATCAATTGTTGACCGGCACAGTAGAAGTGGCTTTTGACTGACAAGTAAACTAATCCCCCACATAACAAGTCTTCACTGAGATTGGATCTGATGAACATTGTGATTGTTGATCACTCTGGGCATGAAACTGTATGTTTTATCTTAAGTCTCATTTCTTGAAGCAATAATGTTTTTTCCTTTTTCTCTTTCTATACTTCATTTGGCTAATTCATCTGTGCCTGCTCTTCCCACTGTCTCAATATTCCTTTTACATTCACAGTCCTTAAACTTCATTATTTAATCAGACTATACTGGTTCCAAAGGAATGGAAGTTGATAAATAAATGTGTATCATCATGGAAGAAGACAAAAATAAAACCTCTTGGAAATTGCAGAGGACAAGTGATTTCAATTTATATTTGAACAGTGCCCTAGTTCTAGATTATCGAACAAGAAGAAGTGTATTTTCCATCAGCCCCTTTTCTTGTTTCAGTGAAGTCCTCTTCCAAACTCCAGGGGATACAAACATAATCTATTCAACATTTCTCACCAGACAACCCCACCCACCAACTCTCAGAATTTTTGTCATTTTACATTCTTACTTAGTAAAGGAAACCAATACTTTACACCATACTTAAGATGTGGTGACACTAATGCACAATATACTGTAACTGAATTTTCACAACGAGTTTTGCATTTTCATTTCATCAAAAAATGAAACCTGTCTGTTAGCTATTCTAATTACATCCAATAGCTGCATAGAAATGTTCTGCAGATCATGCTCAGCAGTCCTTGAGCTTATTACCTTCTGACAACTTTACATTTGATTTATTACTATCTTTCACTTCTATGTTTAGCCAAGAGCTTTTTCTTAAAGGGATGTGTATTAGTTGCAAATTATTAAATCTTTAAATGTTGGCTATTGCTTGTTCACTGTCATACCTTTTAATGTAGTTTGTTCTTTTTTGCCATTGTCAACTTGTGCCTTGAATGCTCATAGTTTGCTTTCTTCAGATTTGAGACACTAGTTGCAGATTGAATGAAATCATCTTTAGAGTCAATCTAGTCCATGAGGAAACCATTTAAACTGGCTGTCCATACCCCTACCATCTATGTAGCTATCCAAACTTCCCTTAAACTGAAGTTGAGCTTGTTTGCACCATTTGTGCTGGCAACTCATTTCACACTCACATGACTGTCTGAGTGAAGACATTTCCCCTCAAGTTCCCCTTAAACTTTTCACCTTTCACCTTTAACCCATGGCCTCTGATTGTAGTCCCACCCAACCTCAGTGAAAAAAGACTGCTTGCATTTATTCTATGTATGCTCCTCATAATTTTGCACACCTCTATGAAATCTCCTCTCAATCCTCTATGTTCTAAGGAATACATTCCTAACCTATTTAATCTTTCCTTATAACTCAGATTCTCCAGACCCACATCCTTGTAAATTTTCTCTGGGCTCTTTCAACCTTATTTATATCTTTCCCGTAGGTATGTGACCAGAACTGCACACAGTACTCCAAATTAGACCTCACCAACATCTTGTACAACTTCAACATGTAAATTTTAATTTTCATATATTCAAGTATTTTTCATTATTCTACGAAAACTGCTTAACTACCAGAAAATTAGCATTTTCTCATTGCAGAATACTGGATCAAAGTTCAAAGTAAATTTATTATCAAAGTACATGTATGTCACCATATACAACCCTGAGATTTGTGTTCTGTGCTGGTCGAAATTGTGGAGGAGATTTTGTTGCCAATTCTAACTGACTGAAGTCTGCAAGTGTGGAAATCAAGGATCTAACTGCACAAAGAGTTATTAAGGCCAAGATCTTGAAGCTTATTGAATAGTTTTGAGTGGATGATAGTATTGTATACTGAGTTGTAGTTTATAACGAGCATCCTGATGTATGATTCTTTGCTGTCCAGATGTTTCACAGTTAAGTGAAGAGCTAACGTAACCTGCTATCTTGCCGGTTTCATACAAACTGATCCAGGAAACCATCTATTGTATATTCCACAATTTCATTCTCCACACCACTACTGCTAATTTACCTATTCTTTAAGTACTCATGATTGCCTTTTATTAATGCACCTCTCATTTCTTGATTGTAAAAAACCATACTATTTCTAGGGGCATGTGGACAATGCACATCAATGTCTTTTTGCCCTTTGCTATTTCTGGGCTTGGTTTTTTTCCAAACCAAGCTGCTTGTTTTTGCTGCCTTTTACTGCATAGTTTATTATCAGGGCTGATCCTCATTTTCCACATTACTTGACTCTTCTGAAGTTAAGCATCTGGAACATTTAATTCCCAACCTTGGTGACTTTGCAGATATCTCTCTCCGAATGACTTTTAGGTCATTCTCATTTTTCTTCTATCTAAAAGATTGTCAGAATTGACATTCTCAGCTTTCATTATAGTTGTTTGTGTAGTCTGTTCCTTCTTTACACACTGGTTATCAATACCTATTTTGCTGTCCTGCAATAATGCCTCATCATTTCTCTTTCGTTTTCTAAATTTTTACTTAAATTAACCCTCTGTTCTATTATTTAATGTTTTATAAGATTAACAGGACAATGGTCCATCTTATGCCAATGAAAACTTTCTCAATGTACCAGTTTCCTCTTTCACAGTGCTCTTCCTAATATCCCATGCGCGCCTCCCCTATAGTCACACCTTTTCCCTAACAAATTTTATCATATTTAGTCTCAAATATGTGACTACCTTTTTGAACTGTGTCGAGGTAACATCTTCCTTGATCCATCAGTGTCCAGATCTTGGGACTGGAGGTCATCAGTTCTGAGCTCAGGCTGCTTGAATGCTGCTCAAGATGGTATAGATCACAGTGGCCTACATGTGCAGCAGCTCAGAGGTAACACATTCTGCCATGCCGGTCTTAATCCAATTTGTTTAAAATTTATTTGATTTACTTCAGTCTTAAAATACATACCATTGACTCAGCAAAATTTGCAATCCATATAGTAACCAATGGGCACCTCACGCTGTGTAAGAAGGACAAATTTTTGTCTTTTTGAGATAACTGAAATGCCTGAGTATGGGACACAATGAAAATGTGCCATGAACTATGTGTGTAGAGGGTGACATGCTCAGTATGGAACATTCAGTTTAAGTTAGTGCTCAGAAAATTGGATGCTCACAGTTGTCTATGGATTCTTCTATGTTCTATGTACTAAGCTAGAAGATTCTTTCCGCCTTCACAATAGAAAGAAAATTCATCTGTTCTCCCTTATTCATTTCAGGGATTTTGTAAATTCACTTAGTATTTTAAATATGCTACACTTAAAACCTGTTTCAGTAATGATTGAGATCATATTATTGATTTTCTTTTGTTACATTCATTTAGCTTTCATTTTGCTGTAACCATTGTAATTTAGCATTTATCTTTGGATTTTTTTCCAGTAGCATCTAATTTTAACAATGCAAACATAATTTGGAAAAAAGGAATCTTACTGAATTTACACCAAAAAAAAGCTGGGGGAATCCAACAGGTCAGGCAGCATCTATGTAAGTGAATAAACAGTTGACGTTTTGGGCCGAGACCCTTCTTCAGGATTCAATTGGAAAGGGGAAGACACCAGAATAAAAAGATGTGAGGAAGGGGAAGGGAATAGCTAGAAGGTGATAGGTGAAGCCAGGTGGGTGGGAAAGGTAAAGGACTAGAGAAGAAGGACTCTGATAGGAGAGGGGAGTGGACCCAGGGGAAAATAATAGAAGAGAGAAGAGGTAAAAGGCTAGAATGGAAAAGAGGAGAAGGGAAGGGGAAAATATTTATTTATTTACAGGAAGGAGAAATCATGGCACCTGGTTGGAGGCTACTCAGACAGAATATAAGTTGGTCCTCCACCCTGAGCGCAGCCTCACCTTGACACAAGAGGAGGCCATGGACCAACATGTTGGAATGGGAATGGGTATCGGAATATGTTTGACTATCAGGAAGTTCCGCTTTTAGTGGATGGAGTAGAGGAGTTGGACAAAGTGGTTCTCCCAATTAATGATGAGTCTCACCAACTTGGAGGAGGCTGCACCGGGAGCACCTGACACAATAGATGACCCCGGCAGATTTGTAGGTGAAATGTTGCCTCACATGGAAGGACTATTTGGGGCCCTGAATGGAGGTGAGGGAGGAGGTGAATGGGCAAGTGTAACGCTTGGGCTGCTGCAGGGATAGGTGCCAGGAGGGAGATTAATGGCGAGGGACAAATGGACAAGCAAAGCAGGGTGGGAGTGATCCCTGTGAAAAGTGGAGAAGGGGAGATAAAGATGTGTTTCATAGTAGGATCCCTTTGGAGACCCTTTGGCAGAATTTGCAGAGGATGATGTGTTGGATGTAGAGGCTCATGGGGTAGTAGGTAGGGAAGAGAAGACCTCTCTCACTGTTAAGGTGTTGACAGGATGGGTGAGCGCAGATTTCAGAAAATGGAGGAGCTGCGGTTGAGGACAGCACCAATCATGGAGGAAGGGAAATGCCATTCTTTTAAAAAGGAAGATATCATTATGTCCTGGAAAGAAAGGCCATATCCTAGGAAGTGAATGAAGTGAGAATAGGGAATAGCAATTTTACAGGCAACAGGATGGGAAAAGGTATAATCTCACTGAATTGTTCAAAGCAACATTAGCCGAAACCTACCCTTGTGTTCAGCAGTACACTTTTACAAGTTGATATGCAGGATAAAAATATTTCTTAATAAATTGCTGTTAACTGTGCAGCATGCAAATTTCCTGTGTCAGTGACTTCCCTAAGGAAATTACAAATAGTGCAGAACTTCCACGTTCCAGTGAGCATCACCACAGACAAAATGGAAGAATCTTTAAGGCAAATTATTATTAATGAGAATCAGTGTCATCAGTTTCTCTAGTGCAGTCCTTCAGGATCCCTCACTGTTTCTTTTGGCATTCCTCACTCCTCCATGCTGCCTTTCAGAATTATTCCCAAATCTGTATCAGTTCCTCCATAAACTCAAGTCATTGATTAGACACTCGTTCCCTTCTCCTCTCTACTGGTCATTCAAGATTCCCCTCTTTTCTGTACTGGTCCTTTTTTTGGATTCCCATGTCAATGTACCTCAGTATACCCATTGTGCAGCAGCTTCTCCATACCACAATGTCCCAGTCCTTCGAGATGGCTCATTCCTCTGTACCAGTCCTTCAGAACATCTCAGTCTCTACCAGTCTTTGTATCTGTAATTGCATCTGATTTCCATCGATATCGATATCGCATTTAGTTGGGCTCAATCACAAAATGTGCTGTCTTGCTTTGTCCGCCCTATCACAATCGTGATTCCTCCCTGGAGTTTCCCGGTGGAGTAGCTCGTTACACCAGGGAGCATGCGTGTACTCTGGGAGGTGGTGAACCTTCCTGAAATCGTAGCAGTGTGTTTGACGAAGGAGTTGGTACTGGTTGAGGCTGTGTTGGTGACGGGATGGCGCTGGTGTTCGGCGTTCTCTTCGCAGTTGCCCTTCTACTCCTGGTGAAATTCCTGAGTGGAAGGAGGTGCAGGTAAGAGCGCGGGAGCAAAGGGTTTGCGAGGGGTAGATAGTGGCGAACGAGCCGTCTTTAACGCCGGACTCGAATGAACACCAGGTTAAGTGAGTCGAACTTCACTGTCATCTGTCTGCAAGTACATTCCGCTTTCGTTTTATCGTAAACTAAAATCGCACAATGACAGGTCGAGCACATGGTTTACAACTCTCAGAAAAGTTAGCAAGGCTTCTTTCTCCCCGGCAGAGATAGTGTGTGGGGATCGTCGCCTTATTATAGTGATAACTCGTTCGCTTTGCCCAGTGACAACGTGCTGCTTCTGGCTGCGAAACGGTAAACTCGCGCTCTGTGCTCTACCCAGCATCAAATACTTGTTGATATTTTAATAGAAACCAAACCGAACTCCGGAAGTGTAGAGCACAGGGAGCGAGAGAACTCGACTACTGATAGCTGGGGACATGATCAATTATGAAGGCCTGTGACACTCACTGCACTGTTCGCACACTCCACTCAGTGTGGCGTTGCTCTTTCCTTTAACTGTTTCAGGCTATGAAAAGTGAACTGTGATTGGCACCTAGTGCTGAAATTGCAGCCGGTCTCATGCGCTTCTGTGATGGAGAGAGAAAACTTAGGTTTGCTTTGGAGACTTGGTTCTGAATTCAGTTTTACGGCGGTTGGGAACATGAATTCGTGTACAATAGCTGTGACCAGATGCGTTTGGAGCCGGAAAAAAAATGCAGCTTATGACTGAACGCTCCACGTGGAACTTTTTCCCCACTTTTCATTGTGTTGGACGACCTCACCAGAAAGCTGGAGCATTACTTTGGGGGAATTATAAACATTGCTCTACTGACTACATATTTAAAGTTTTCGTTGGCTGCAAACGATGAAAGAGATTGTATAAATCCTGTTGCTTTGTTTCTGCTTGATAAGCGGGATACCAATACAATCAAAATTCTTGTTTTAAGTATATATAAATATCTATACTGCCTGTTGAGTATTGTTAAGGAAATTGTTAGCATTTTGATATTTGGAATTTGCAACGTGGTTAGTGGTGTAGAAAACACGCTGGGTGTTCTGAATAATTCAATATTCAGAATATTGGTCTACTGGTTTTTATCGTTTTTCTGTTTTTACAATATGTTGACTTCTTTGCCATGTTAATGAAGTAACAATTGTTGAAATTGTAAACCTGCACAGTAGTGAGCTTGGGGTGAGAACTTGTTGCTGCTTTCAGGAAACAGCGTAAGTAGATATGATGTATAGAAAGCATTCAGCATACTTTGGGGCCCAAAGCTGGGACATCATGTTGCAGCTGCACAAAGTATTGTGGAGTATTATGTGATTTCTGGTCATCTTACTACAGGAAAGGTGTATTGGTATTAGAATGTGTGCTGTAAAGACTATTTCCTTGAATGGAGTTCTTTATGTGTACAGAGAGATTGGATAAACTTGATTTATTCTCACTGAAATGTCAGAGGCTGAAGAATGGCCTTGGAGATTTATAAATCAGAGGGACATACAGGGGGCAGGTAGATTTTTTTTCTTAATGTGGGGTAGTCTAAAATTAGAGGGCATAGTCTTAAACTGAGAGGGGAGAAATTTAAAGGTGGGGTAAGATTTTCACACACAAGGTGGTGTTTATAGGGAACCAGCTCCCAAAGGTAATGAAGGCTGCAGATACATTTACAGTATTTAAAAAGTACGGGTATTTGGATAGATTAAGAGTAGAGGCATATGGGCCTAAGGCAGGCAAATGGGATTAACATAGTTGCAGTTGGCATGGTTCGGAGAGGCTGCAATGATGTGTTAATGTGCCATACAACTCTGTGTCTAGAATAATATTTTCCATTTGCCCCAAATCAGAAAGGTGAGTTTCCAGTAGATAATGAACTTTGTGAAAGAAGGTGTGTATCATTTTCCAGGGAGATTAAGGAAGAAAACTGAATTAACAGTGATTTGTCACTGAAATAAAGGCAGGCAATCATTTTTAAGTTTTAAACTTCTAGGATGTGGGTCATCTTTTGCTGTATTATTTAAAAAGAAGAAGTGGAATAAAGTTTGGAGGGAATAAATTATGTCCTTGAAAACTAAATTATTTGGTTAGGGATCTTAATGCTGGGAAATGTCAAAATGAAAGTGATATATTTCTCTTCAAGGATGATGTGTTTTGCTAATTTTTTTTGAAAATACTGTATGTGAATTCCAGATGGATTGTTTTAGCTGGTGACTTAATTTTATTTGTTTATTGATGTGTACTGAAGATATTTCCTCTTGTTTAATTTTTGGCAATGATTCTAATATCAGAGTAATGTTTATGTAAACTGCTTTGTTTTTATTAGCAAATTGTAAATTTGGAACCAGTATTAATACAGAGCTATGAGCAAAGATGCTTTGAGTTTCTCTAGAGATTTGTGAATTTTCATTCTGTGCTCCAATTTATTCACAATCTGAAATGAAAAATATCTAATGCTAATGTGACAGCTGAAATGTTAAGAGCATCTTATACTTTGCATTAAATAATATCTCATATTAGGCAAACATCTCAAAGTGTTTGACCCATATTGACTTGGAGGCTGACTGTTGCTTTAATATTGATTTTCGGTCCTGTTGCCTGACAACCTTTATTCTACTCGAATAAAGGATCAGATGCAATTTTTGGAATAGTTTTAGAAGATTAAATGCTGCAGACTGGTTGGGAAAGTGGATAGGGCCCGGATGTGCAGTGATTTATCAACTTATCATCAATATGCCCAGTCACACCCAGGCATCCCGGAATCATGAATCACTTTAAAGAAATGCAGATTTAAGTTTTGAAAGAAAAAAATCAATTTCTGTAGGATATTTGTGGGTGAAAGAAAAGTGAAGGGTTATCTGAGAGGGAAGGGTTAGGTTGATTTTGGGGTAGGTTAAAAGGTCAGCAAAACATCTTGGTCTGAAATGCCTGTACTGTCCTATGTATATCTTAATAGATTAATGGCAAACTGTGCTTGATGTGCATGTGATAAATAAATAAATGAATCTAAGTATGTGTGAATCTAAAAAGGAAATTAATTTGATCATCACATTCAACTAAATTGGAGATGGAGATCATACCTTCAATAAAAACTAGCTGTGACCTGGGAATTAAAATGGTCCCATATTCACAATTAGTTTGAGATATTTCTTACATTTAGATTTTTTTCCAAGATCAGCTCATCACTGATATTATAGACATTTGTTGCCACTCCTTATGCCTTCTGAACCTGCTGTTGTCCAACTTTGAATATAGTGGTAATGTACAACTGGGTGGCTTGCTAGGCCACTTCAGAAGGAATTTAAGAGTTGAGCACATATCAGCTATTCTCAATTTTATTTAACTAAGGACCTTACATGGAGAGCTGAATATGCGTTCTCCAACTTGTCAGCCCTGTTGCTAGGATACACTTCCTAGGTTGTGTTTTTAAACTCCTAACTTCTCTAAAATTATGCATGTGAAATAGTTGTTTGAGGCCTTGCAGGAAAAGTTCTGCACCATTATTTATCAGGCAAGAACTAAAATTTGCCTAACTATGGGAATGAAGTATGAATTATTGGTGAACAATGACTTTTGCTATTTCTGATCAAAAACTTAATTTGATTCTAACTCTGGATGTGAAGTAGCATTTGAGTTATTGTGAATTCTTTGCTGATTTCAATATCCTTAACAAAAGTGATACTGGCTAAGTAGGAAGAGTGTAGTTAAATATTGTAGAGATAACAAGACAAAAGATTGCTTGGAGGGAGAGAGAGGGATTAAAAGAAGCAAGTGGGGGCAGCTGGCATATTCTGCATGCTGCAGACTTGAGGAGACTCTGGATTGGACATAATTAGACACCTGGCAAGGATCAATTTAAAAAAATGAGAGGGCCAGTGTTGGAGTGCCTGTGCCTGTGTCCTCAAAAACAGGTATACTGCTTTGGATGCTGTTGGTGGGGTGGGGGTGGAAGTACCTAACAGAGGAAAGTCACAGTGGTCAGGTCTCTGGCACTGAGTGTGGATCTGTGGCTCAGCAGGAAAGGCTAGAGCGAAGGCAAATCTGACTGTTAAGGGATTCATTGGTTAGGAAAGCAGAAAGGAGGTTCTGTGGATGAGAATGAGATTTGTGGATGGTTTGTTACCTCCCGGGTGCTGGGGTCAGGGACATCTTAGATCCAGTGGACAGCATTCTCAAGTAGGAGGGTGAGCAACTAGAGGTTGCGGTCCATGTCGATACCAGTGACTTGGATAGGAAGGGTGATGAGGTCCTGCAAGGTGAGTTCAGGGAATTAGGTACTAAGTTAAAAGACAGGAACTCCAGGCTTGTGGTCGCAGGATTGCTACCCATGCCATGTGCTAGTGAGGCCAGAAATAGGAAGAGCATACCGTTTAACATGTGGCTAAGGATAACTGGGCTCTCTTCCAGGGAATGTGGGACCTGCACAGAAGGGAAGGTTTACACCAGAACTGAGGCAGTCAAATACTCCAGTGGGAATGTTTGCTAGTGGGGGTTTAAAGTAGAGTTGCAGGAGGATAGGATGCAGTGTGCCAGAACAGATGCTGGAGTGATTGTCGAGAAGGTTGCTGTTAAGACCTCAGACAAAGTCAGGAATCAAAAGATCAAGCGTGGTGGGACTAATGTTCTCACCTGCATATATTTCAATACAAGTATTGTTGGAAAGGCCAATGAATTTGGGGCATGGATCAGCACTTGGAATTATGACTCTGTGGCCATTAGTGAGACTTGGTTGCAGGCGGTGCAGGACTGGCAGCTCAAAGTTCTGTGCTTCCCATAGATGTGATAGAGGGTGGAAGGGATTAAAGGGGGAGGGATGGTTTTGCTAGTCAGGGGAAAAAGTCATGGTAGTGCTCAGTCAGGACAGACTGGGGAGCTTCACTAGTGAGTATTTATATGTAGAACTGAGGAATAAGGAGGGTATGACCCCATTAATGGGTTTATAGCATAGTCCACCCAACAGTCTGCGGGATTTAGAGGAGCGAATTTGTAGGGAATGCAGACTGTTGCAAGAAACATTAGGTTGTGATAGTAGGTGATTTTAACTTTCCATATATTGATTGGGACTACTATGCTGTAAAAGGGCTGGATTGGAAAGATTTGTTAAATGTGTTTAGGAACTTTTCCTTTATCAGTACATGGAAGTCCCAACTACAGAGAGTGCAATACTAGATCTCCTGTTTGGGAATTAGGGCAGCTGGCAGAAGTTTGTGTAGGGATACACTTTGATCATACTGCCATTAATTACAAGGTAATTGTGGAGAAGGATTGGTCTGGTTCTCAGGATGAGATTCCTATTGGAGAAGGGTCAATTTTGATGGTATCAAAAAGGATCTGGCAAGTGTGGATCAAACAGGTTGTTTTCTGGCAAAGGTAAGTTGGAGGCCTTCAAAAGTGAAATTTTGAGAGTACGGAGATTATATGATCCTATCAGAATAAAAGGAAAGGATAACAGATTAAGGAAACCTTGGTATTGGTTTTTGAAAGAATAAAAGGAAATGGTAACATGTTTAGAGAATCTTGATTTTTGGGAGATACTGAGGCCTAGGTTCAGTAAAAGGGAGTGCATAGCAGATACAGGTAGATATGAATAAATTAGGTACTTGATGAGCATACGAAATGCAAGAGAACACTTAAAGAAATCAGGAGGACTAAGAGAAGGCATGATGTTGCCCTAACAGACAAGGTGAAGGAGAATCCTAAAGGATTCTATAGATATATTAAGAGTAAAAGGATTGCAAGGGATGAAACTGGTCCTTTGGAAGATCAGAATGGTAATCTATGTGTGGTGCAAAAGAGATGAGGAGATCTTAAATGGATATTTTGCATCTGCATTTACTTGGGAGACGGACACAGAGTGTTTGGAAGTGAGGCAAAGCAGCAGTGAGATCTTGGGCCTTATACAGATTACAGAGGAAGAAGTGTTTGCTGTCTTGAGACAAATTAGGGCGGGTAAATCCCCAGGGACTGACAATGTGTTCCCTTGGACCCTGCAGGAAACTGGAGCAGAAATTGCAAGGGCTATAGCAGAGATATTTAAAACATCTTTAACCACGGGTGACGTGCCAGAGGATTGGATAGCTAGTGTTGTCCAGCTGCTTAAAAAAGGCTCTTAAGAATATGCCAGGAAATTATAAGGTGATGAGCTTGACATCAGTAGTGGCAAAGTTATTGGAAGTAATTCTAAGGGATTAGATATATACTGTAAGTATTTTAATAGACAGGACTTACTAGGGATAGTCAAGATGGCTTTGTGTATGGTAAGTTGTGTCTAACCAATCTTATAGAATTTCGTGAAGAAGTTACTAGGAAAGTTGATCAGAAGTCCAAAGTAAAATTTATTATCAGAGTACATACATGCCACCGCATACAACCCTGAGATTCTTTTTCCTGCAGGCGTGCTTAGCAAATCTATAGAACAGGATCAATGAACAGCGAACTGTGCAAACCCAAGTGCAAATGAGGGCAAGGAAATTGATATTGTTTACTTGGACTTTCGCAAGGCCTTGAATAAGGCCCTGCATGGAAGGTTGATCAAGAAGGTTCAGTTGCTCGGTATTCAAGATGAGGCAGTAAATTGGATTAGAAATTGGCTTTGTGGCAGAAGCAAGAGAGAATGGTAATAGATGGTTACTTTTCTGACTGGAGGCCTGTGACTAGTCGTGTGCTGCAGGGATTGGTGCTATGCCTATTGTTGTTTGTCATCTGTATCAGCTATATGATAATGTGGTAAACTGGATCAGCAAATTTGTGGATGACAACAATGTGTGGGTGCAGGGGACAGCGAAGAAAATGATCATAGCTTGCAGTAGGATCTGGACCAGCTGGTGAAATGGACTGAATAAGAGCAGATGGAACTTAATGTAGACAAGTGCGAGGTGTTACACATTCGGAGGACCAATCGGGGTAGGTCTTAGATTGAGAATTGTTGGGTACTGAGGAGTGTGGTAGAACAGAGGAATATAGGAATACAGATCCATAATTCCTTGAAAGTAGCATCACAGGTAGATAGGTTTGTAAAGAAAGCTTTTGGCACATCGTCCTTCATAAATAAATGTATTGAGTACAGGAGTTGGGATGTTATGTTGAAATTGTATAAGATTTTGTTGAGGCTGAATTTGTCTAGTTTTGTTCACCTTCCTATAGAAAAGATGTAAATGATATTGAAACAATGCAGAGAAAACTTACAAGGATGTTGCAGGGACTTGAAGACCTGAGTTATTGGGAAAGATTGAATAGATTCGGACTTTATTTCCTAGAATGTAGAAGATTTTGAGGGTTCAGAATCTTTATGTTCCTGTTAGGTTGAAAGGAAAGGTTAAAAGTTTGAGAGAGCAATGATTTTCAAGAGATGTTAGAAACTTGGTTCAGAAAAAGAGAGAGATCTTCAATAAATATAGGCAGCTTGGAGTTAATGAGGTACTCAAGGAATATAAAGAATGTAAAAAGAATCTTAAGAAAGAAATTAGAAAAGCTAAAAGAAGATAGGGGCTGCTTTAGCAAGTAAGTGAAAATAAATCCAAAGGGTTTCTACGGTTATGTTACTGGCAAAAAGATAGTGAGGGATAAAATTGGTCCCTTGGAGAATCAGAGTGGACAGCTATGTGCGGAGCCAAAAGAGATGGGGGAGATTTTGAACAATTTCTTTTCTTCGATATTCACTAAGGAGAAGGATATTGAATTGTGTAAGGTAAAAGAAGTAAGTAGGGTAGTTATGGAAAGTATGATAATTAAAGAAGAGGAAGTACTGACACTTTTAAGGAATATAAAAGTGGATAAGTCTCCGGGTCTGGACAAGATATTCCCTAGGACTTTGAGGGAAGTTAGTGTAGAAATAACAGGGGCTCTGACAGAAATATTTCAAATGTCATTAGAAACGGGAATAGTGCCGGAGGATTGGTGTATTGTTCATGTGGTTCCATTGTTTAAAAAGGGTTCTAAGAGTAAACCTGCCAGTTATCGGCCTGTGAGTTTGATGTCAGTGGTGGGTAAATTGATGGAAAGTATTCTTAGAGATGGTATATATAATTTTCTGGATAGATAGGGTCTGATTAGGAACAGTCAACATGGATTTGTGCGTGAAAGGTCATGTTTGACAAATCTTATTGTATTTTTTGATGAGGTTACTAAGAAAGTTGACTTCAGTAAGGCCTTGACAAGGTTCCACACGGAAGGTTGATTAGGAAGGTTCAATCGTTAGGTATTAATATTGAAGTAGTAAAATGGATTCAGCAGTGGCTGGATGGGAGACGCCAGAGAGTAGTGGTGGATAACTGTGTATCAAATTGGAGGACGGTATATAGCGGTGTGCCTCAAGGATCTGTACTGTGTCCAGTGTTGTTTGTAATATATATTAATGATCTAGATGATGGGGTGGTAAATTGGATTAGTAAGTATGCAGATGATACTAAGATAGGTGGTGTTGTGGATGATGAGGTAAGTTTTCAAAACTTGCAGAGAGATTTAGGACAGTTAGAAGAGTGGGCTGAAAGATGGCAGATGGAGTTTAATGCTGAAAAACGTGAGGTGCTACATTTTGGTAGAACTAATCAAAATAAGACATACATGGTAAAAGGTAGGGCATTAAAGAATGCAGTAGAACAGAGGGATCTAGAAATAATGGTGCATAGTTCTCTGAAGATGGAATCTTATGTGCATAGGGCAGTTGTTACATACCCCGTAACTGGGTTGCCAAACCAGCAGAAATGGATCACTCAGTTGAAGTCTGGATTACTAGAAATAAGAAAGTTTTATTAAAGAAACAAGTAACACAGGAATCAAAAGGATAATAAATGCAACAGTTCAGCAATGATAAACACACATGTGAACAGAATTAAGATAACAGGATCAATCAAACTCTATCATTGTCTAGGGGTAAATGACCAATTTCAAAGTGACGCAAAGTTCAGTCCAATTTAGTTCAGTTCGCAGTAATCGTTGCCGTGGCGATGGACAATGTGGGGGGAAAGTGAGAGAGAACAAGAACGAATGATCATTCAAAACGGCTTCCACACACAGACCTGCGATATTGCTCACAAGCAGCTTTCGGGCGAGTCCTTTGTGATGTCACCTGAGGTCACCGACTGTGACCCCTCCTCTAGATGCGGTCGATCCTCTGCAGCGAACCTGGCACCCAAGCAAGGGTGGACACACACCGGGTTCCCGCTGATCATACCTTTCCACCCTGTGCGTCTATGGCTTGGTTCCGCAACCAGCCTTCCAAACGACTCCCGCCGACTTGCGGGGGGGCATCGCTTCCAGGGTCTCATTACCTCGTGGTGTCGTGTGTGTCTTGCCTTAGCGAACCTGTCCCTTTTTATCCACCTGCTGGGGTATCGCCTGTCCATCACACTTCAAACAGTTCAGGGTTCAAAGGGGAGCCGATCTTGACAATACCCAGACTGATGGCTCCTTCATTAACATCTCCAAATGCTGCCTCATTGTGTTCCTTATCTCTCCCTCCCCTGAGGACAGGTGGCAGACAACTGCTGATGCCACTGGTGCTAGCCCAGGCCAGCAAACATCTTAATTTATGTGTATTCTCGTCACACAGTGAAGAGAACTTTTGGTTTGCTGGCCTTTATTAATCAGAGCATTGAGTATAGGAGTTGGGATGTAATGTTGAATTTGTATAAGGCATTGGTAAGGCCAAATCTGGAGTATTGTGCACAGTTCTGGTCACCGAATTATAAGAAGGATGTCAATAAAATTGAGAGAATACAGAGGAGGTTTACTAAAATGTTGCCTGGGTTTCATCTCCTAAGTTACAGAGAAAGGTTGAACAAGTTAGGTCTTTATTCTTTGCAGTGTAGACGGTTGAGGGGAGACTTGATAGAGGTGTTTAAAATTATGAGGGGTATTGATAGAATTGACGTGGTAGACTTTTTCCATTGAGAGTGGGGAAGATTCAAACAAGAGGGCATGGGTTGAGAATTAGAGGACAATAGTTTAGAGGTAACATGAGGGGGAACTTCTTTCCTCAGAGAGTGGTAGCTGTGTGGAACGAGCTTCCAGCAGAAGTGGTTGAGGCAGGTTCTATGTTGTCGTTTAAAGTTAAATTGGATAGCTATATGGACAGGAAAGGAATGGAGGGTTATGGGCTGAGTGCAAGTCGGTGGGAATAGGAGAGGGTAAGTGTTAAGCATGGACTAGAAGGGCCGAGATGGCCTGTTTCCGTGCTGTAATTGTTATATGGCTCTATGGTTATATAAGATTAAGGGGAGATTTGAAAGAGGTATACAAAATTATGATGGGTATAGATAGAGTAAAGCAAGCTTTTTCCATTAGGGTTGGGTGAGCCTAGAACTGGATGTCATGGGTTAAGGGTGCAAGGTGAAATGTTTATAGGAGCATGAGGATGAACAACTTCACTTGGAGGATGGTGAGAGTGTGGAATGAGCTACCAACGGAAGTGGTGGATGCAAGGCCAATTTCAGCATTTAAGAGATAGTTGGATAGGTACACAGATGGGAGGGGTATGGCGGGCTGTGGTCTGGGTGCAGGTTGATGGGATTAGGCAGATTAATGTTTCGCCATGTGCCGAGGGGTCTGTTTCTGTGCTGTAGTGTTGGATGACTATGACTCTGTGCTGGTGATTAAGACAGCCTTCAAATTACAATAATTTCTGGTCCTCCTTAGTTTCTATTGGAACTTTTGTTCCTGTTGCATTTTTAGGCAGAACAGAATGCTCTTATTATGAAAGTCATTCCAGTTTTGCAACTCTTTTAAATGTATTGGGGATGTGTTCATGAATCCAAAAGTTGGTGTGCATTGAGACTGTGAACTTTGCTTAAAGTATGATGCTGGATCAGCAAAAGAAATGTAGACATTGAAAAGATTATTAAGCTCCAGAAAACTTAAGAAGGAGTAACACACACACAATGCTGGAAGAACTCAGCAGGTCAGGAAGCATCTATGGAAAAGGGTAAACAATCAACATTTCTGGCCAAGACCCTTCATTTGACTCATTTTGTTGTTGATGGTTTTGATTAAAACAATTAATAATAACATATTTTTTGAAGTAAATTGTAAACTATCTCTGCAAGCAATGAAGAAGTGAACAAAGGCAAAGAGAATTTGCAGAATGTACCCAGCTGGTGCACTGCAAAATTAACGCACTTAGAGTTGGAGCAATGCTGGTCGGAGTGAACAAATTGGAGAAGAGAAGAGGTGTATAAGATGATGAGAGGCATTGATCATGTGGATAGTCAGAGGCTTTTTCTCAGGGCTGAAATGGCTAGCACAAGAGGGCACAGGTTTAAGGTGCTTGGAAGTAGGTACAGAGGAAATGTCAGGTGCAAGATTTTACGCAGAGAGTCGTGAGTGCGTGGAATGGGCTGCCGGCGACAGCAATGGAGGCAGATACAATAGGGTCTTTTAAGAGGCTCCTGGATAGGTACATGGAGCTTAGAAAAATAGAGGGCGATGGGTCACCCTAGGTAATTTCTAAGGTAAGGACATGTTCGGCACAGCCTTGTGTGTCGAAGGGCCTGTATTGTGCTGTAGGCTTTCTAAGACGAGACAGAGGAGTTCCGATGTCCATCCAACTAACCTGGGTATGAGGGTGGATTGTTCTAAATGCCATGTTGAATTGGAGAGGTCAAGAATGGCTTCTTTGGCAGTGAAATCCAGGTCTGAAGTGAATCAGTAGTTGGCGTATTCAAGACCCCGAGCGACTTGCCATGGCGAGACCTAGGTCCTAAAGTGAGAAACAGTCTGCTATTTGTACAATCTAAATGCTGGCCCATGTAGACTGGAAATGCAGGATGTTGAGAGTTGGACGAGGCAGGATCTCTCTGGGTGCTGAGCCAATTTGGAGAGGTCAAGAATGGTTTCTCCGGCAGTGAAGTCTCGGCCCAGGACGATTCGTCGCGGTCCTGGGTCTAGTGTGAGGTTCGGACAATTTGAACGCTGGTCCAGATGGTCTGGGGGCTTCCCTCTTGGAGATGCTACAGCTTCTTCCACCAGGCCATCAGACTGCTGAATTCATGCTGACACAACTGTAATCCTATGTTATATTGACTATCTTGTTGTACATAATATTTATTATAAATTCCTATAATTGTACATTTGAACAGAGACATAACGTAAAGATTTTTACTCCTCATGCACATGAAGGATGTAGATAATCAAGTTAATTCAATTCAGTAAAGCTCTGAGTTGCCCCTGGCTACTGTGTTTCATGTCTGCAAACTATGGCAATTTGCCCTGCTAATATGAACTGAATACTGAAGATTTGGGCCTTCCCTGGGATGCTCCGGGGATTTGGATCTGAGGACTCAATATAGTTCAATATACTCTTGTTGCTGCTTGCTTCTATTGTTTATATGATTTTTTTCTTTTTTTCTGTGGGCATTGGTGAATTTTTAAAATTGGTTTCTTTTGAGTTCCTTCCTTTGCAACTGCCTGTAAGCAACCACATTTCAAGGTTATATAATTTATACATTCTTTGATGATAAATGCACTTTGAAACTTTGGCTGTGGCTTTAGTGAATACTTCTAATTTCATCTCAATTTGCAAAAGAAGGGGGTGATATACTCACTGTAGGTAAAAAGGTGTAGAATTTTGATTATTTTTTTTCAATCCTGAGGAACTTCTGAAGGAGGTTATACAATGTTATATGAATAGAAGAAGCAGGATAGAGAGATATGTTTTGAAAGAAATGTCGCGTGAGACAAGAATAAAGAGAAACTTGATATGTTTGATTAGAATACGACAATATATTTGTGTTGCATTGTGAATTTGTTGTAAGAGTATTCTAGGTAGATAGGATGAAAGGATATTCTCATTTGCTATTGCTGTAGCTGAGGTGAAGAGCTATAGTTTGCAGTTTTGAGCCTTTAGACCTCTTTCGAGAGTAAAGTCATGTTGGCAGTTTTGATCTTGAGAGCTATATCTTTCATTACAGCATAAGTATGACTTTGTTTATCTACTGTACTTCCTGCTTTCTCTTCCTCTATCGACACCTCCAGAGACATATGGAAGGAAAGAGGTCGACATTGTACTGAACATTAGTCTCAAATAAATTCTCCTAGTGGTGGGCATGTTACAACTTCCGTCAACCTGAGAGCTTCTCCCCTTTGAATAGAACGTGTTTTACGCAGAAAATTACTCAATTCAGACACAGGATTCCTGATGGACAGTTTGAACATTGGTCAATAAGAAATAGGTAATGGTGTTAAACGGGCCCAGAAGTTTCAACAGCTGTAGCATCTCAGAGAAGCCCGCAGGCAATCTGGACCAGCGTTCAAACAACCTACAGGGACCAGGTCCAGCACCTGGCCACGTGGTGTGCCGATAACAACCTGGCCGTTAACACCCAGAAGACCAAGGAGATCATTGTGGACTTCAGGCATGCTAGGAGCCACACTCATGTCCCCATTTACATCAACGGAGCTGTAGGGGAGCATGTATCAAGCTTCAAATTCCTTGGTGTCCACATTTCCGATGATCTCACCTGGTCCCTGAACTCCTCCATCCTGATCAAAAAGGTGCAACAGCGCCTTTATTTCCTGCGGAGCATCAAGAAAGCTCACCTCTGTCCCAGGATACTGACGGACTTTTACCGCTGTGCCATTGAGAGCATACTCACCAACTACATCTCAGTGTGGTATGGCAATTGTCCCATATCAGACCTCAAAGCACTCCAGCATGTGGTGAAAACTGCCCAGCAGATTATTGACACCCAATTGCCCACCATTGAAAACATCTACCATAAACGCTGCCTGGGCAGGACGAAAAGCATCAAGGTTGCATCACCCTAACCATGGACCTTTCACTCTCCTCCCGTCCGGTAGGTGCTGCAGAAGCCTCCACTCCCGCACCAGCAGGCACAGGAAGAGCTTCTTCCCTGAGGCTGTGACCCTACTGAACCTCACATCACAGCACTAAGCAGTATTGCACCCATATTATACTGTCTCGGTACTTTTATATTTGTATGCTGTAGCACTTTTTATTCACAGTTATTTTGTAAATAATACGATTCTTTTGCACTTTTGGTTAGATGCTAATTGCATTTCATTGGCTTTGTATCTGTACTCGGCACAATGACAATAAAGTTGAATCTAGTCTAATCTAATCTAAAAAAAATAGCTCACCTATCCCATTGCACAATATGACTGGGATACTTCATCTTGTACCATTATTAGTAAGTTTCCCTTTTGAGTTATAGATTACTCAAAGGTTTGAAGAAGTTCAATTACTTTTATACTATTTTTATGACACAGGAAGAAAACTATTGGGTCAATGCTTACTCTCTTTAATGCCTCTGTAACTTCATTATCTCTCAAAATAGACCTCATAGGTAGCATCTGAGGTTATTGTTGAATCCAGATCGTTGAAGCCTCAGATTGGACGGACAACTGACAGTTCACAGTCTGATTCTCTTGGAATTTCTATCTTTATACTCTGTTAAGGGATTGATTGAGGCTTTTGTGGCAATCATTACTTTGATTGCACTGACTCTTTCACTACCTGTTCTACCCAATTATGAGTATCGATGCACAAAGTGAACTCTGTCAAGCACGGTCTCAAGCTCGTTTGCAAAAGGAGAAGTGTGGGCCATGGGGCTAGCAACCCCATCCTGTAAAAACCCAGAGCTATAGAAATGCCAACAGAAGCTCCAAAGACCTCATCCTGCGAGAGGAGGTATCTTCACCTGGAAGAAGTTGGGCTACACCTGGGGACAATTTGAAAGATGGACTCTGGACAGAAAACACTGGCCAGCTGCTGTTGGAAGAATATGACCTAGTAGAGGGTGATGGGCTTAAGAAAGAAGAAAAATGTACAAACTCGTCCATTTCTAAATCCTTACACGCCCCAGATGATTGTGGCTCTATGCTAGTCCTGGTTAACTTCCCCTTTCAATAAGTGTACCATGAGACAGTTGTCTTGTTTCAGTCTAGTTGTTAGGTCTGACACTGGCCTGTTTTTGTGAACTTCGCTGGTATAAATAAAATATTTCCCCTTTAATAGGGCAAACTGATACATTTGCTGCTTTTGTTTTATGCAAGCAGAAAATTGAAGAAACTAGATTTTGAGTTTCAATTACTATCATCAGTTAATATAAGATGTAGCATTTGGTCAAATCAATCTGAATTATTTTAATTGCTCTCAAAACTGTTCTGACCTTTGAATAATTAAATTAAAAACAAATACACTCTTTTAAGAACAGCTGTGATAAGTAACAAGAGGCTATGGATAAGTATTGCCAACTTCAGTAAAGGTACGGAAATGAATTGGGCAAAAAGTGACTAATTCATTATCATATTACAACAATTAGGACAGTGAACTTCTGGTTTTGCAGTAATTTGTAAGATTTCTGGATGAGGCTTTTCATTCTAGGACGAGGGAGATGTCTTCATTTTTTAAAGAAAGGGGCTTCCCTTCCTCCACTATCAACTCTGCTCTTAAACGCATCTCCCCCATTTCACGTATGTCTGCTCTCACTCCATCCTCCCGCCACCCCACTAGGAGTAGGGTTCCCCTGGTCCTCACCTACCACCCCACCAGCCTCCGGGTCCAACATATTATTCTCCGTAACTTCCGCCACCTCCAACGGGATCCCACCACTAAGCACATCTTTCCCTCCCCCCCCCCCCGCATTCCGCAGGGATCGCTCCCTACACAACTCCCTTGTCCATTCGTCCCCCCCCCCATCCCTCCCCACTGATCTCCCTCCTGGCACTTATCCGTGTAAGCGGAACAAGTGCTACACATGCCCTTACACTTCCCCCCTTACCACCATTCAGGGCCCCAAACAGTCCTTCCAGGTGAGGCAACACTTCACCTGTGAGTCAACTGGGGTGATATACTGCGTCCGGTGCTCCTGATGTGGCCTTTTATATATTGGCGAGACCCGACGCAGACTGGGAGACCGCTTTGCTGAACATCTACGCTCTGTCTGCCAGAGAAAGCAGGATCTCCCAGTGGCCACACATTTTATTTCCACATCCCATTCCCATTCTGACATGTTTATCCACGGCCTCCTCTACTGTAAAGATGAAGCCACACTGAGGATGGAGGAACAACACCTTATATTCCGTCTGGGTAGCCTCCAACCTGATGGCATGAACATCGACTTCTCTAACTTCCGCTAAGGCCCCACCTCCCCCTTGTACCCCATCTTTTTATGCACACATTCTTTCTCTCACTCTCCTTTTTCTCCCTCTGTCCCTCTGAATATACCCCTTGCCCATCCTCTGGGTCCCCCCCACCTTGTCTTTCTTCCCAGACCTCCTGTCCCATGATCCTCTCGTATCCCCTTTTGCCTATCACCTGTCCAGCTCTTGGCTCTATCCCTCCCCCTCCTGTTTTCCCCCATCATTTTGGATCTCTCCCTCCCCCTCCAACTTTCAAATCCCTTACTCACTCTTCCTTCAGTTAGTCCCGACGAAGGGTCTCGGCCTGAAACGTCGACTGCACCTCTTCCTACAGATGCTGCTTGGCCTGCTGCGTTCACCAGCAACTTTGATGTGTGTTGCTTATAAATAACCTGGTCTCATTATGACTCTTCAAAGAATTTCAGACATGAAGTGTGATAGGCAGATAAGAAGAGGTAAAAGATCAGAGTGGAGAATTGAGAGGGGAGGGGGAAAATACCAGAAGCTGGAGAAATCGATATTCATGCCATCAGGTAGAAGGCGGGAGGAGAAGATGGCAGCGCGCGCAGCTCTCTGGTGAAATGATATCGTAACTGTTAAATAGGGGCCGTGGACAATTCTGATTTGATGAAGACAGACGTGAGAAGCAGAGGAACATCTGGAGAAATTTCTGAAATGCCTGGTGTCGCTGTCGTTGTTACTGTATGATGGAGAATCTCCGGAGGGAAGGCCCCAAAATCCCCGGCTTTGCCTGCTGCTGGCGACCGAGGCTGAGGTCGAAGCGCTCGGATAGAGATGGTGCTCGGTACTTGGTGTCGGAGGGCTGATCAGAGCTCGAAGTTTTCGGACGACTCAGAGTCGGACTGTAATCGGGCATGGCAGGGAGAGTTTTCTTCCTTCTCCCATCTGCATGAGATGTGGGACTTTGGAGAGACTTTGAACTTTTTTACTGTGCCATGTTACTGTTCTTCATCAGGTTATTGTATTGTTGCACTGTTGTAACAATATGTTATAATTATGTGGTTTTGTTAGTTTTTCAGTCTTGGTCTGTTCTCTGTTTTTGTGATATCACTCTGGAGGAATATTGTATCATTTCTTAATGCATGCATTACTAAATGACAATAAAAGAGGACTGTGTGTCCTCATAATCTAATATGAGGTCTGATCACAAACAAGAGAAAATCTGTAGATGCTGGAACTCCAAGCAACACACATAAAATGCTGGAGGAACTCAGCAGGCCAGGCAGCATCTATGGAAAAGAGTAATCTGTCGATGTTTCAGGCTCAAACCCTTCATCAAGTCTGGAGAAAAAAGATGAGAAGCCAGAGTAAGAAGGGAATATGAGGTGTCGCTCCTCCAACCTGAGAGTGGCCTCATTGCGGCAGAAGAGGATGCCATAGACTGACATGTCAGAACAGGAATAGATATAGGAATTAAAATGGTTGGCCACTGGGTATTTCCAATTTCTGTAGATGGAGTGGAAGTACTTGACAAAGCGGTCCCCCAGTCTACATCGGGTTTTACCAATGTAGAAGAGGCCGCATCGGGGGCACTATATATAGCGATTGACTCCAACAAATTCACAGGTGAAGTGTTGCTTAACCTGGGAAGACTGAATGGAAGTGAGGGAGAAGGTGAAGGGGCAAGTTTAGCATTTCAGCCACTTGCAGGGATAAGTGCCAAGACGCTAGAGGGGAAAGACAAAGGATTCACAAGGGGAATGATCCCTGTGAAATGCAGAGAGCGAGGTGGAGGTGAAGATGTGTTTGGTGGTAGGACCCCCATTGAAGATGGCAGAAGTTGCAGAGAATAATGCAGAGGGTTCAGAGGCTCATGAGGTGGGTGGTGAGGACATGAGGGACTCTCTCACTGTTAAGGTGGTGGGAAGATGGGGTGAGCGTGGATGTCTGGGAAATGGAGGAGATGCTGGTGAGAGCAGTGTCAGTGGTGGAGGAACAGAAACCCTGTGCTTTGATGTCCTGGAGAGGAAAGTCTCATCCTGGGAATAGATGCAGTGGACATGAAGGAACTAGAGGTCATGGGTTAAAGGTGAAATGTTTAAGGGGAGCATAAGGGGGAGCTTCTTCACCAAGTGGGTGGTGCAAGTGTTGAGCAAACTGCTAGTGCAAGCGTGGGATGTGGGATTGATCTCAAAACTTAAGAGAAATATGGATAGGTACATGGGTAGTAGGAGTATGGAGGGCTGTGGTCGGGGTGCAGGTCAATGGGACTAGGCGGAGTAATGGTTTGGCATGGACTAGATGGACTGAAGGGCCTGTCTCTGTGCTGTAGTGTTCTATGACTATGATCTTCTTGAATGCTTATGGAGACTCGAAGGCCCAGCATTGGGACATCTGGTCCCTGGTTTCTGAAAGCCTGCCTTCTTCCAAGCTAAAGAAAATGGACACCCTATTCTTACTTTGTGGCTAACAGGGAATGTGGACAGCTTTGCACATTATTACACACTTTCTTTAGATGATCCTGGCTGTTTGCCCATAGAAACATGTGTTTCTGATCGCAGACATCTGCAAGGCAAGTGTGATGATATGCACCTGGATGCTGACGAGATGAGAGAATAGTGTTCATAGAATAATTATTCTGTTCTGTCATGTCGTCCTGAACATCAATGTGTTGGTTTGATCCCTGCATTTAGAAATGAAACTCCTTGTTATAAATTTGTTCAACTAAGTAACTTTTGACAGTTAATTGTGTTAACTCTTTGTGAAGAAACATTTTAAGAAATCTAGTGTTGGTATGTACACGGTCACAATGTACGAATACAAATTCGGAGTCTGCAATGAATCTTAAGTAGGTTGTTGAAATTGTGTATAAGTCTGTTGCTAAGAACGACCTTTTTCCCCCAGAAGAGCCATTTGCCATATTGCTGCCTAGAAACTGGACTTCAAGTATTTTTGATTGCTAAATGGTTGCTTTGTGTAATGTAGCACCAAATCTGGGATCAAAATTAAAATTGAAAGAATTGTGTATCCATGCTTTAAGAAATTGTTATTATGGTTTTCTCCCCCATAATAAGGAAGTTAAAACTCAACTTGTACGTTTTGCAGACTACACCTGCTGTTTCTTTGTCATGGAGTTGAGAGAGAGCAGGGTGAAACTGTGAAAGAATTCAGAGATGGTGTCTACGGGCACATGGGTCTTCCTGGGGAGATCTCCCAGCTCCAGAGCAACCCCAACAGCACCTTATGATTGTCACTGCTTGATGAGTGGCAGCACTGGATCCAGGAGTGAAGGGGTCTCTGAACTTAACAGTTTGCTGATCTCTGTAGACATATGAGATTGCATCTAGAACAACAACCATTCTATTAGAAAAATTCAGGGTGTTGAGCAAACAGGAATTACCGATGTTCCGGCTCGAAACCCTTCCAGTATGTGTAGTAAGCACTTTAAATCATGTATGATTCACTACTTTCAGTGTGTTGCACTTCCTATTTTATTGCAAAATAGTGGCAACCTTTTTTAACTAATTAAAGATGTCATCCTGCATGCTAAAGAGGGTTCTGCTAGTTCTGATTCTTTTGGGACCAAGAATTAGTAAAATTTATCCCAGAATAGAAACAAAATGCAATGTAACTGAGTGTCTAATGACCTCAGTGTTTCTGTTGCAAAATTGAAAATTTTCATTTGTACTATTGATAAAATAATTAGAATAATTGAACGAAATTTCACAGCCAGGATATTCTAGGCTTTCACAACCCGTCATAGAGTTCAGCACGGTCCAAGGAACTGAGCGAGTTCTGATTCTTTTTCTTTTAGTGTGCTGTACTTCTTTGAAAGGCAAGCTGCTGGCTTCGTAGTAATAGACCTGATTAAAAATATTTCAAAATGTTCCCGCAAACATCTTTGTAGGAGTTGTCTTAAAAAGTTGGCATGAAATTGGAATGTTTTAATCAGGCCTATTACTACGAGTCCAGCAGCTTGCCTTTCAGAGAAGTGCAATCTACATTCCTGCAGCCATTGCATTGAAGAGTCTTGACTCTAGCCTAAGACCTCCTCCTCAATATATTTGCTGTAAATTTTCCTCAGTGTCATTTTCAAAAAGGATTTTTTTGCTATCATTTTCTTGTTATCCTTTTAAAATGAGCAGAGGCACCCCCCCCCCAACTGGTTTGTTGGCTGTATTCTTCAGCAATCTTCTGCACTATCGACAATGCCACCAATCCTGACTATAATGCTGTCCCTTCCACTCTATCACACCTAAAACAATGGAACCCTTTAGCTAGACTTGCTATACGTTGTGTTGCATGTGCTACATGGTGGTTTGCCAATAGAAGAAAAGTGGTCGATGGGACTTATTATGACTAAAGGTCCATGCCTAGTGGTGTTCTTCAGGGATTTCTGCTGTTTCTGAATGAATATAAACAATTCAGATGGAAATATGGATGGATGGGTTAGTAAGTTCGCAGATGACACTAAGATTCATGCCATTGTCAATAGTGTAGAAGATTGCCAAAGAACACATCAGTATATAGGTGGTTTAACTGGCGTTTCAGGGAGATGGAACCAGAGTACCAGAACAGATAGTCAAGAGGGTGTGGAGAAAGATGTTGTTAAGCCCAGATACAAATTCAGGACTTAAAGCATGGTGAGCCTAATGTTCTGAGCTGTGTTTATTTCAATGCAAGGAATAATATAGAAAAGGGAGGTGAGCTTGGGGCATGGATCATCACATGGAGTTATAACATTGTAGCCATTAGTGAGAATTGGTTGCAGGAGGGGCAGGACTGGTAGCTCAATATTCCAGAGGTTCATTGTTTTAGATGTGATAGAGTGGGATGGATTAAAGGGGGAGGGATGGCATTACTAGTAAGGAAAATTGTCATGACAGTACTCAGTCAGGACAGACTGGAAAGCTTGTCTAGTGAGGCTTTATAGGTAGATCTGAGACCATGGTAATTGGGCTATATTATAGACCACCCAACAGTCTGCAGGATTTAGAGGAGTAAATTTGTTAAGCTAGCAGACTGTTGCTAGAAAAATAAGATTGTTATAGTAGGTGATTCTAACTTTCCACATATTGACTGGGACTTCCATACTGTAAAATGGCTGGATGGCAAAGAGTTGGTCAAATGTTTTTTAGGAGCGTTTCCTTAATCACTTCATTGGAGTCCCAACTAGAGAGAGTATGATACTAAATGTCTTAATAGAGAAAGAGACAGGGCAAGTGACAAAAGTTTGTCCAGAGGATCTAGTGATCATAATGCCATTAGTTTCAAGTTAATTATGGAAAAGGATACGTCTGGTCTTTGGGTTGAGATTCTAAATTTGAGAAAAGCCAATTTTGATGGTCTCAGAAAGGATCTGCCAAGTGTGGTTTCAGACTGGTTGTTTTCTGACAAAAATGTACTTGGCAAGTGGAATTTTGAGAGTAGAGAGTTTGTATGTTCCTGTCAGAATAAAAGGTAAGGATAACAGGTTTAACGAACCTTGGTTTCTGAGAGATATTGAAACCCTATTTTAAAAAAAAAAGGAGGTACTAACGGACATAGGCAGGTTAGAACAAATAAAGTGCTCAAGGAGTGCAAGAAATCCAAGAGAAGTAAGAAGGAAATCAGGAGGGCTAAAAGAAGGCTGATGTTGTTGTACCAAATAAGGTGAAGGAGAACTCCAAGGGCTTATACAGATATACTAAGAGCAAAAAGATAGCAAGTGATAAAATTGATCCTCCAGAAGATCAGGATGGTAATCTATGTGTGGAGCCAAAAGAGATGGGGGATGGGGGGGGGGGAGATCTCAAGTGGATATTTTTGCCTTTGTATTTAAGTGGGAGACAGACACAGAGCATGTGAAGTAATACAGCAGTGAGGTTATGGACCCTATACGGATTACAGAGGTGGAACTGTTTGCTGTGTTGAAGCAAATTAGGGTGGATAAATCCCCAGGGCCTGACAGTGTGTTTCCTCGGACCCAGAGGGAGGTCAGTGTAGGTATTGCAGGACCACAGGTGATATGCCAGAGGATTGGAGCATACTAATGTTGTTCTGTTGTTTAAGAAAGGCTCTAAGACTAAGGCAGGAAATTATAGGCCAATGAGCCTGACATCAGCCGTGTGAAAGCTCACTGTACAACTAATTTTTTCCTAAGTATTGCTTCCTCAGAATTTTTTTGAGATTCTGATAGACCGCCTTAAGCTGAACACAAATATGATCTCAGACTACATGTATCACATAGGAATTTGGAGAAAAGGGAAATTAACTTTCATTGAATGTAATGCATTTAATTGCATAATGGTGCTGAAGCTTTGCAATAGTTCAAATAAGCTAAAAATGTTTTGTTGATGATTTTCATTTGTACTCAGTGTCGGAGGCTTCTTGCTTAAGTGTCCGACAATAATCAGCCAGCATAGATAGATTCTAGAAGCCCTGATACTGTTTCTCCCTGACCGCGATGTCCTGGTGAAAACTTTCACCATGCTCATCATTGACAGCAAGGAGATTTGCAGGAAAGAAGTCTAAATGGAAATGCAGAAAATGAATGTTTAGTCTCATGTTGCACTTCATGGTATTGTATGCTTGAAGCATTTTGTCAACCAGTTGCATGTAGTTTGGTGCTCTGTAGTTGCCTAGAAAATTTTTAACAGCATCCTTGAATGCCTTCCATGTGATTTTCTCCGGTTCCACTAGAAGTTCTTTGAATTGCTTGTCATTGATGTCCTGTTTGATTTGTGGACCAACAAAATTGCCTTAATTTTGGCATCAGTTATTCTGGGAAACATCTGTCTCAAATATTGAAATCCTTCACCTTCCTTGTTCGTTGCTTTCACAAAATTTTTCGTAAGCCCTAGTTTTATATGAAGAGGAGGCAAAAATATCTATTTTGGGTTTACAAGTGGCATATGTGCCACACTTTTCTGCCCTGGAACCAATTGCTTATGGAGTAGCCATTCCTTTTTAATGTAATGAGATTGTTTAGCAGGGCTGTCCCATTCGCAAATGAAACAATAGTATTTGGTGTATCCGAGCTGCATTCCTAGTAGCAGTGCTACTTTCAGATCACCACAGATGTTCTAGTTGTAGTTGCTGTACTCTGTGTGTTTCAACATGACTTACAAATTTCGGTAGTTTTCTTTCATGTGTACTGCATGGCCGATTGGTATTGAAGGGTGGATTTTGCAGTTGTGTAGCAGCACAACTTTCAGGCTTAACACTGAAGAATCAATAAAAAGATGCCATTCTTGTGGGTCATGCTGACAACCCAAAGCATGCTTGGACAAGATAGAAGCATTTTTGCTTACATTGTAGGCAACATGTTAATTGACTTGAATTATCACTTGAAATAACAAATATACGCAATTCAAATAAAAGGTGCGTGATAGAGAAATTTCATGGCGATTTTTCATGATCAGTAGTCCAAAATCTGTGAGGTGCACCCAGAAGTATTCAGGATGCAAAATCTTTGTAATCCAGTGAAGTTGTTGGAAGATATTCTAAGGGACTGGATATATAAATATTTGGATAGACCAGGACTGATTAGGAATAGTCAATATGACATTGTGCATTGTAAGTCATGTCTAACCAAGCTTATAAATTTTTTTTTCAAAGAAGTTACTAGGAAAGTTGATGAAGTCAAGGATGTTGTCTACATGGACTTCAGCAAGGCCTTTGGCAAGGTCATGCATGGAGGTGGGACAAGTAGTTCAGTTGCTTGCATTCAAGATGAGATAGTAAATTGGATTTGACACTGGCTTCATTGAAGAAGCCAGAGAGTGGTAGATGGTTGCCTTTCTGACGAGAGGTCTGTGACTAGTGGTGTGCCGCAGGGATCTGTGCTGGGTCCGTTGTTATTTGTCATCATTATCAATGGTCTGAATAACTCCTCCCACCCAGGCTCAACCAGTCATTTATACATGGGATAATTCAGAATTGCTCATTACCCTATCGGCCAGCACGTAGGTGGGATTTGGGATGAAAGCATGAGCATGGTTGCAGGGAGAAAGTGCAACCTCCACACAGAACGTATTAGAAGTCAGGATTGGACACAACTCATTGGAGCTGTGAGGCAGCAACTCTTCCAGCTGAATCACCTGCAGGACAAGTATTAAAAGGTAATATCCGTGCAGTGCGTCAACACCAAAAATTGAGTGAGTACACTTTGATCTCTTGTGGACTTTTATCAAGCTTAGCACAGTTGGATATTGACAATGAAAACAAAACAACTGTTTATTAAACTACATACACTGCTTGGTAAGTCTACGACACAGAGCAAACGTTATTGAGGCGTGGCTCATTGGTGCTGACATTGATTATTGATGCTGCCTTGAATTACACAATGGTTTGCAAACAGAGTAGAAATTTATTTGTTCATAAACGCCACTAAACCAGCATGGCGACCTGTCGTGTATGGTGCTCCATCTGTTGTACAAGAAATCTTCATCCTAATCGGGATACTTTTATCCTCAGTATACATTTTGAGCTCATTGTAGATTGATCCTCCGTTGATATTTGTTTTAAACTTTTTACAAAAGAGAAACTCTTCATAAACTAAAACAACAGGAGTTCTGCAGATGCTGGAAATTCAAGCAACACACATCAAAGTTGCTGGTGAACGCAGCAGGCCAGGCAGCATCTCTAGGAAGAGGTACAGTCGATGTTTCAGGCTGAGACCCTTCGTCAGGACTAACTGAAGGAAGAGTTAGTAAGAGATTTGAAAGTTGGAGGGGGAGGGGGAGATCCAAAATAATAGGAGAAGACAGGAGGGGGAGGGATGGAGCCAAGAGCTGGACAGGTGATAGGCAAAAGGGATACGAGAGGATCATGGGTCAGGAGGTCCGGGAAGAAAGACAAGGAGGGGGGGACCCAGAGGATGGGCAAGAGGTATATTCAGAGGGACAGAGGGAGAAAAAGGAGAGTGAGAGAAAGAATGTGTGTATAAAAATAAGTAACAGATGGGGTACGAGGGGGAGGTGGGGCATCAGCGGAACTTAGAGAAGTCGATGTTCATGCCATCAGGTTGGAGGCTACCCAGACGGAATATAAGGTGTTGTTCTTCCAACCTGAGTGTGGCTTCATCTTTACAGTAGAGGAGGCTGTGGATAGACATGTCAGAATGGGAATGGGATGTGGAATTAAAATGTGTGGCCACTGGGAGATCCTGCTTTCTCTGGCAGACAGAGTGTAGGTGTTCAGCAAAGCGGTCTCCCAGTCTGCGTCGGGTCTCGCCAATATATAAAAGGCCACATCGGGAGCACCGGACACAGTATATCACCCCAGCTGACTCACAGGTGAAGTGTTGCCTCACCTGGAAGGACTGTTTGGGGCCCTGAATGGTGGTAAGGGAGGAAGTGTAAGGGCATGTGTAGCACTTGTTCCGCTTACACGGATAAGTGCCAGGAGGGAGATCAGTGGGGAGGGATGGGGGGGACGAATGGACAAGGGAGTTGCGTAGGGAGCGATCCCTGCGGAAAGCAGAGGTGGGGGAGGGAAAGATGTGCTTAGTGGTGGGATCCCGTTGGAGGTGGCGGAAGTTACGGAGAATAATATGTTGGACCCGGAGGCTGGTGGGGTGGTAGGTGAGGACCAGGGGAACCCTATTCCTAGTGGGGTAGCGGGAGGATGGAGTGAGAGCAGATGTACTTGAAATGGGGGAGGTGCATTTAAGAGCAGAGTTGATAGTGGAGGAAGGGAAGCCCCTTTCTTTAAAAAAGGAAGACATCTCCCTCGTCCTAGAATGAAAAGCCTCATCCTGAGAGCAGATGCGGCGGAGATGGAGGAATTGCGAGAAGGGGATGGCTCTTCATAAACTATTTCACTTTTGATAAACCGTACATATGCCCTTAGCAATGCTTCGTTGTCTCGCATAGTTGACTCATCCAGTTGTATTTCAAATTCCATTTTTTGTAGCTCTGCATATAGTTGAACCTCAGTGTCTTCATTCATTTTGTCAATATGACTAGCTACAGAGTTATTACTCCAGAGGGATTGATTTTAAAATACTGGTATCCATTTTGAGAACAGTGGTGAGGATTTCTGATACTGCAGGCACTATTAATCTTTCACCAATTGTATGAGATTTCCCACACTTTGTTACCATTTTGGAAATGCTATAAGAAACAATGAGACTACTATCAAGGTCATTTTGAACTTCCTTGGCAAATGACTCGAGTGTGCAACGCTTTTCAAATGCTTCTTTCATCTTCTGGAACTGAGTAATACCATAAGTAGCCTTTTCAGGGTGTTTTTAATGGAAGTGTTCCTGGGCTTCATTAGGCAGTACAGTACTACAAATAAGACACATGGGGCATCCCTGATCTGACAGGAATGAATAAAACCATGCTCCAGGTATGTAACATTGTATTGTCGCAGTTTTGTTTCTTAGCAGGATTAGAATTCAAGGCTTCACCACCTTTAGACTCATAAAGATCATGCTGTACATATTTATCCATTATTAACGGGGCTAAATTAAAACAAAATATAACACAAGCTGGGAATACCTATTGGATGTTGACTACGGCAATGAGTTGACACGGATGGAATGATGGTAGCGGCATGCAAAGGAATGACGAGGTGAAGATGATCACAACACCTAAATTACGCTGACAAGGATTCAGGTTGGAATCTGAATAGTCATAGTCATACTTTATTGATCCCGGGGGAAATTGGTTTTCATTACAGTTGCACCCTAAATAATAAATAGTAATAGAACCATAAATAGTTAAATAGTAATATGTAAATTATGCCAGTAAATTATGAAATAAGTCCAGGACCAGCCTATCGGCTCAGGGTGTCTGACCCTCCAAGGGAGGAGTTGTAAAGTTTGATGGCCACAGGCAGGAATGACTTCCTATGACGCTCTGTGCTGCATTTCGGTGGAATGAGTCTCTGGCTGAATGTACTCCTGTGCCCACCCAGTACATTTTGTAGTGGATGGGAGACATTAACCAAGATGGCATGCAAGTTAGACAGAATCCTCTTTTCAGGCACCACAGTGAGAGAGTCCAGTTCCATCCCCACAACATCACTGGTCTTACGAATGAGTTTGTTGATTCTGTTGGTGTCTGCTACCCTCAGCCTGCTGCCCCAACACACAACAGCAAACATGATAGCACTGGCCACCACAGACTCGTAGAACATCCTCAGCATCGTCCGGCAGATGTTAAAGGACCTCAGTCTCCTCAGGAAATAGAGACGGCTCTGACCCTTGTAGACAGCCTCAGTGTTCTTAGACCAGTCCAGTTTATTGTCAATTCGTATCCCCAGGTATTTGTAATCCTCCACCATGCCCACACTGACCCCCTGGATGGAAACAGGGCTCACCAGTACCTTAGCGCTCCTCAGGTCTACCACCAGCTCCTTAGTCTTTTTTACATTAAGCTGCAGATAATTCTGCTCACACCATGTGACAAAGTTTCATACCATAGATCTGTACTCAACCTCATCTCACTTGCTGATGCATCGAACTATGGCAGAGTCATCTGAAAACTTCTGAAGATGACAAGACTCTGTGCAATAGTTGAAGTCCGAGGTGTAAATGGTGAAGAGAAAGGGAGACAAGACAGTCCCCTGTGGAGCCCCAGTGCTGCTGATCACTCTGTCGGACACACAGTGTTGCAAGCACACGTACTGTGGTCTGCCAGTCAGGTAATCAAGAATCCATGATACCAGGAAAGCATCCACCTGCATCGCTGTCAGCTTCTCCCCCAGCAGAGCAGGGCGGATGGTGTTGAACGCACTGGAGAAGTCAAAAAACATGACCCTCACAGTGCTCGCTGGCTTGTCCAGGTGGGTGTAGACACAGTTCAGCAGGTAGACAATGGCATCCTCAACTCCTAGTCGGGGCTGGTAGGCGAACTGTAAGGGATCTAAGAGTGGCCTGACCATAGGCCGGAGCAGCTCCAGAACAAGTCAGGATAGAGCTGGTGTTTGGCAAGCTACCTTTGTACTATTCTAGTTAGCACGATTAACCAATCACATAAGGTCTCATAATCCCCAAAGTCGTTTCTTGGCCGCACATATGAAGCCCAGTTCAGTTAGAACACCCCAAGGAGTCCTCAGGGTGGGCAGGTTCCCAGATTGGTTCCATTTCGCTGTTTGGTTCCGGCCAGTGCTGAATTGTTGCATGACGCGTTATCTGTAGAGCAAGTTGAGAGGGTGACTTGACTTACCAATTGCTAAATTGTATGACCTCGTTTATGTATCTCAAATAATGTCTGTTTGGTTGATAAGATCACTGAGTTTCAGACACTGTGATGAGTGTTCATTGCCTGCAGAGCTATGGCTCTTCCTGTGTCCCAGTGCCTTACATTTTTTATTTGGAAGTGCCTGCTCTACGAACGGTCGGTCAGATGTGTGCCTCAAGCTAGGGTGCCGCTTACAGCCCCCCCTCCACAAAAATCTTGAACACCCCCTGATGAACTGCTATTTTACCTAACGCCCCCTCAGGATATGTAAATGCCCCATGTGGAATCACTGGTGTAACATAACTCAAGCACACAGAACTATTTTAAAAGCTTCGCTCAAAGCATGGTATAGCATCCAACAGCCACACAAGTGCATGCAACTGATGCTCGTTGAAAACTATTCGGCAAGTCTCCTGTCCTAATTAAACGGCATAGCATCCCAAATAAATGCAGCAAATCCCACTATATTCTCGATTAGTTTTTGTTCTTTCAGCGTTGTCCCAAGTAAGCAGCTGCCCACATAAACCTATGGCCCAGTTTCTGGAATCCACTGTATGTGGAGAATTTTAAATGTGACCTTAACATTATTTTAGAAGGTTTTTTTTTAATCAATTGTGAAATATGCCTTGTAATCTAATGGTACAAATTATTTTTTTTAATTTTTATTGAAGGAATGACACAATACAGAATATATAATGGATTACATTTTCCTCCATTTTGTTTTTATATCGTACTCCCAAACAAACCTCCCCCCCCCCCACCCGCCCTCCCCGAACATATCATGGCAGCTAATATATTTACAACACAACAATTCACAAATACAAGTACGGACATTTCACAATCATACCCCCACACTACTTCAAGACGACGGCTCACACACATCTGCAACATGTCAGATGATCCAAAATACACTTATTTACAATTCATCAACCACCCTGTGAGGTAAATTATAAGCGTGTTAAATGGGAGGCAACTTCCCAAGTACAATCAAATGCCCTCAACTAGTAGGTAATCCCAAAATATGATAATAAAGGTCCCCATTTCGAATAGAATTTTTTCACAGACCCCCTCAAAGTGAATTTAATCTTTTTCTAATTTCAGAAAAAAATTACATTTTCTAACCAAGCAGCAGCAGTTGGGGGAGTGGCAGATTTCCAAACCCGCAAAATTCTCCTATGGGCCAATAGCGATGTAAATGCAATGATATCCGACCGGCTTGCATTTAAACCCAAATCATCATCTGCCACACCAAATACAGCTATAAGCGGGCAAGGTCTCAGTGTCACCCCCAAAACCTCACTGATAATTTTAAAAACCAGTGCCCAATAGTCATCAAGCTGAGGGCATGACCAAAATGCATGTACTAAACCAGCCGGAGAGAAGGAACACCTGTCACAGCCAGCGTCTGTCCCAGGGTATATGTCTGCAAGTCTGGCTTTACTTAAATGTACCCTGTGTAAAACTTTAAATTGTATGAGCCCCAGTCTAGCACATGATGATGAGAAATGAACCCTATTCAATACTTTTGCCCAATATTCCTCAGCCAGATCCATACCGAGGTCATCCCCCCACCCACTCTTAGTTTTGTTTAGATCTTGAACTCCCAAAGACATCAGCTGAGAGTATAGTTCAGAAATCAGCCCTTTATTGTTAAAGCTAAGAGTGAGTTTTTCCCATAACATAGCAGGTGGTAGATCAGGAAAAGAGGGAAATTTTTCCTTGACAAAGTGACAAATCTGCAGGTACTTAAAAAAAATGATTATGCAGAAGGCCATACTTACCGCGCAGGTTATCAAAACTATCAAATATGTTATCAGTATACAAATCCTTAATGCACATAAGACCGTTCAAACCCCATTGTCTGAAAGCTGAATCGAATGTGGAGGGAGGAAATAAATGTTTTTTATGAATGGGGCCCAAAACTGAAGCTGATATGAACTTATAGTGGCAGCGAAATTGATTAAAAATTTTAAGGGTGGAGAGCATGACCGGGTTAGATGTGAATTGAGAGGATTTCAGTGGTAAGGAAGAATACACCAAAGCTAGGAGAGATGAGGAGTGGCAAGACCATGACTCAAGCAGGCACCAGATTCAAATTATATTATCAACATCACTTAACCCTGAACAATATCATATAAGATATACATAACAGACTGACAAGTTCTGCTACATTTCATTTGAAAATAATTTTGTATTAAGTCTCTTTTAGGATCTAATGCTTCATGAGAGTTTTCCAGTGACCATAGATTTAAAAAAAAGCAATGTTTTTGCAAAGCTCTAGCTGTTTATAAATGGGGGAAAACATTTGTTTTGTGGGCAGCATTTTGACATAATTGCTGGGACATTTTTTTAAAGCACTGGATTGTATGTTATACATACTGTGCATGTATTTCCATTTATTGTATTTGTAAATGAAGCAGTCTGAACACTTGGCGATATACAATTCTGCAATGCTGAATTCTAGAGCAAAAATACAAACTGCTGGAGGAACTCGGCTGGTCGGGTAGGATCTGTGGAGGCAAATGGATGGTTGACATTTCAGGTCGAGACTGCATCAGGATAGAGAGTGTATGGGTGGGGATAGGCTAGTGTAAAGAGGGGTGAGACGGGGGCTGGCTGTCAACCAGTAGAACCAGGTGAGGACTGGGATGATGGGCAGGTGGAGAGAGGAGTATGTGTTGAGTTGAGAGAGAGCATTGGTGGGTGATGAGCAGAGGGGAGTAAAAGAGGGGAAAGACATAAGTTCTGGTATTCAAGGTATTTCATAGGTGGAGCTAACAGCACTAACCCTGGTCTCTTTGTGTTTTGCTTGTACACTTCAACATAAGGAGAAGGAATTTTGCGGTAAAGATCAGCCATGATAAAGCAGAGGCCCAAAATCCATTGAAATGGTTGGATGTAAGAGGACAGTCAAAAGATCAGAGGTTCATCGCCAGTTGCAACTGAGTAATTTTAAAAGTGTTTGAGTAACATGCAATTCATACCAGAAAGCATGTGGCATTTGTATATTTATTGGAATTAAACATAAACTGTAATGCTTCATTTGAATACTTATAACCTAGCATGTGGATGTACACTCACATTGCTTGCTTTACTATTTTGACAATGGACTTTGATGCAGAATGGATAGGTTTTCTAAACAGGTAAGCACACAGAGTCATTTAGTATAGTGCTTGGCTAGGCTTCATTTACTTTAATTTCTGAGTTTGCAAACATAAACATGGTATGTTGCATTGTGGATTGTAGGATGCTTTGTGATATTTTGAGTGGTTATGCCTTTTATGTAAAAGTATGTTACAAGTATAATGTTTTTGTTATTTATTAGGTTCCCTTTATCTAGTTTTAGGACAAGTGAAGATCTAATCACACTTTAGGTCATATTTATGCAGAAATAGAGAATTTTACAGCATTCACCAACTTTCTAGCACCACTGTATTTCTAGGGACAGAAAATTTTATTTTCCCTTTTGCGTTTCTGGGTGAATTCAGTGCAATTCCTTGTGTATACAACAGACCTAGATTGCGTGATGTTCTCACAATAGGGAGTAAATAGCTCCAGGTTTCTTGAATGAAACCCAAGTGCATGTTTTAGCTCAATCATGTGACATTGTCTCTTCAGTTGCTGATGTCACCAGGCCTCTGATAAAATGTTCAACTTGTGTTGGGAGTTAAGACTAATTCAGAACATAATGGGTGAGCAATGTTTAAATGGAAACTGCATTATTGCATTCACAACAGTGAAAATTTATGTAACTTCCACTACTCTTCAAAGAGAAAGCATTATTTTTCGAAAAAAATCTTGCTTTGTGCATTTTTGCATCTTTGACATTATTTTTCTCATTCCTCTTCATTCTCTCCATCCTTTTTTCTCTTGATACTTCCCTTTTTCTTCTTACATGCTCTCCTTTCATTTCCCTTTGCTTTCCTGTATCTCTTTCCCAATCTTCTGTCTGCCTCTCTCCTCTTTCTCAGAATTTCTCTTTCCTCCCTTTGTCTTTCTTTACATTTTCATTTTTCCTCCAGTCTTTCTCTCCTTCTCTCGCTTTACCCTTTTATCTTTCTTGTCTCTCTTTATTCTTTCTGCTCTTTCTTTATCTTGACTTTCTTAGAGCAGATGATCCTGCACCTTTCTCTTGCCCAAGTTGTATCACCAGTTGTATTTAGTTGACACAAGACACTAGAATACTACAGCACAGTACAGGTCCTTCAGCCCTCGATGTTGTGCCGACCCATATATTCCTTTAAAAAAAAGTACTAAATCCACACTACCCCGTAACCCTCTATTTTTCTTTCATCCATGTGCCTGTCCAAGAGGCTCTTAAATACCCCTAATGGTTTAGCCTCCACCACCATCCCAGGCAGCCACAACCCTGTGTGTGTGTGTGTGTGTGTGTGTGTGTGTGTGTATGTATAAAAAAACTTACCCCTGATGTCTCCCCTAAACTTCCCTCCCTTAACTTTGTACATATGCCCTCTGGTGTTTGCTATTCATGCCCTGGGAAACAGGTACTGGCTATCCACCCTACCTATGCCTCTCATAATCTTGTAGACCTCTATCAAGTTCCCTCTCATCCTTCTATACTCCAAAGAGAAAAGTCCCAGCTCTGCTAACCTTGCCTCATCAGACTTGTTTTCCAATCCAGGCAACATCCTGGTGAATCTCCTCTGCACCCTCTCCATAGTTTCCACATTCTTCTTATAATGAGGTGACCAAAACTGAACACAATACTCTAAGTGTGGTCTCACCAGAAATTCGTAGAGTTGCAACATGACCTCTCTACTCAAACTCAATCCTCCTATTAATGAAGCCTAGCATTCCATAGACCTTCTTAACTATCCTATCAACTTGTGCAGCGACCTTGAGGGATGTATGGATTTGAACCCCAAGGTCCCTCTGTTCATCCACACTCTTAAGTAACCGACCATTAACCCTGTACTCAGCCTTCTGGTTTGTCCTTCCAAATCGCATCACCTCACACTTATCCAGATTGAACTCCATCCGCCACTTTTCTGCCCAACTCTGCATCCGGTCTGTATCCTCTTGTAACCTTCGACAACCTACAGCTCCATCCACAATTCCTCCAATCTTCGTGTCGTCCGCAAACTTACTCACCCATCCTTCTGCCTCTTCATCCAGGTCATTTATAAAAATCACAAAGAGCAGGGGTTCCAGAATAGATCCGTGTGGCACTCTACTAGTTACTGACCTCCAGGCAGAATACCTTCCTTCCATTACTATTCTCTGCTTTCTTCCTGTAAGCCAATTTTTTTATCCAAACAGCCAAGGTTCCACTGATCCCATGCATCATGACTTTCTGGATGAGTCTGTCGTGGGGGACCTTGTCAAATGCCTTGCTGAAATCCATGTAGACCACAGCTACCACCCTACCCTCATCAATTTCTTTTGTTACCTCTTCAAAAAACTTAATTAGGCTCGTGAGGCACGACCTTCCCTTCACAAAGCCATGTTGACTATCCTTGAGTAGACTGCTCCAAATGCTCGTAGATCCTATTCTTAAGAATCTTTTCCAATAGTTTGCAGATCACGGACGTAAGACTCACCGGTCTATAGTTCCCAGGATTCTCCCTATTACCTTTTTTAAACAAGGGAACTACATTTGCCATTCTCCAATCCTGTGACAGCTCCCCTGCAGCCAAAGAAGATTCAAAGGTCATAGCTATTGCTCCAGCGATCTCTTCTCTCACTTCCCACAGCAACCTGGGGTATATCACGTCCAGCCCTGGGGACTTATAAATCTTGATGTTTTTAAGAAGATCCAACACCACTTCTTCCTTAATCTCCACATTGTCCAGCACACAGGCCTGTTCTATTTTGACCTCACCCTGATTGAACTTGTGAATACTGAAGCAAAGTATTCATTTAGGACCTCCCCAACCTCCTCCGCCTCCAGGCACATGTTGCCTTCTTTATCCGTTAGCGGCCCCACCTTCATTCTTGTCATCTTTCTGTTCTTCACATACACATAGAACGCCTTAGGGTTCTCCTTAATCCTACATGCCAGGGCCTTCTCATGCCCCCTTTGCGCTCTCCTAAGTCCTTTCTTAAGCTCCTTCCTGGTTACCCTATAATTCTCATGAGCCCCTCCTGCTTCTTGCTTCTTATATCTAACATATGCTTCCTTCTTCCTCTTGACAAGTTCCCTCACGTGTTTCGTCAGCCACGGTTCCCTTTTCCTACCATTTTTTCCTTGTCTCAGTGGGACAAATCTATCCTGAACCCAACACAAGAGGTCCTTAAACTTCCTCCACATTACTTCTGTGCTTTCACTCTTGAACATCTGTTTCCAATTTACTCTCGCTAATTCCTGCCTCATTCCTTCATAGTTAGCCCTTCCCCAGTTAAGCACTTTCCCATTTTGTCTGTTTTTATCCTTTTCCATAGCTATGCTGAAGCTAAGGGAGTCGTGGTCACTCTCACCAAAATGCTCCCCCACCAAGCGGTCTGCCACCTGACCAGGTTCATTACCCAGAACTAGATCCAGTATGGCTTCTCCTCTCGTCAGCCAGTCCACATACTGTGTCAGGAATCCTTCTTGAACACATCTGACAAATTCAGCCCTTGCAGTCAGGAGGTGCCAGTCAATATGAGGGAAGTTGAAATCACCCATAACTACAACCCTGTATTTTCTGCACCATTCTAAAATCAGCCTGCTTATCACTAAATTATATCACCAGGCTATTATTATAGCTGAACCCTTAAACGTAGTTCTCAAGTGATTGCAACCTGTGCTGTTTTGTTAATGATAATATTTAGAAATTACACTGAACAATGGATTTGCTTCCTCAGATTTTTTTTTTGTTTACAATAGAGTGCTTGAAACTGAACACAAGTGTAATTTCAGATTGCTTGGAGAAACAAGAAATTAACTTTGAATATAATGCATTTAATTGCATAATGGTGCGGGTACCTTGCAATACTTGAACTAAGCTAGGAGTGTTTTCTTTCTGATTTCATTTGTACTCAAGTGGCTGACACTTCTTGCTTAAGTGCCCAACAACAGTCAGCCAGCATGGATGGATTCCCGTTGCCCTGACACTGTTTCTTCAAGACTGCAGTGACCTGGTGAGATCCATCATTATGCTCCTCACTGAGAGTGCCAAGATTTGCAGGAAGAAGTCTAAATGGGAATGCAGAAAATGAATCTTTAGTGACATGTTGCACTTCATGTTTTCGTATCCTTGAAGCATGTTGTCAACCAGCTGCACATAGTTTGGTGTTCTGTAGACGCCAAGAAAATTTTCAACAACATCCATAGAACCATAGAACCATAGAACCATAGAAACTACAGCACAGAAACAGGCCTTTTGGCCCTTCTTGGCTGTGCCGAACCATTTTCTGCCTAGTCCCACTGACCTGCACACGGACCATATCCCTCCATACACCTCCCATCCATGTATCTGTCCAACTTATTCTTAAATGTTAAAAAAGAACCCGCATTTACCACCTCGTCTGGCAGCTCATTCCATACTCCCGCCACTTTCTGTGTGAAGAAGCCCCCCCCCCAATGTTCCCTTTAAACTTTTCCCCCCTCACCCTTAACCCATGTCCTCTGGTTTTTTTCTCCCCTTGCCTCAGTGGAAAAAGCTTGCTTGCATTCACTCTATCTATACCCATCATAATTTTATACACCTCTATCAAATCTCCCCTCATTCTTCTACGCTCCAGGAAATAAAGTCCTAACCTATACAACCTTTCTCTGTAACTGAGTTTCTCAAGTCCTGGCAACAACCTTGTAAACTTTCTCTGTACTCTTTCAACCTTATTTATATCCTTCCTGTAATTTGGTGACCAAAACTGAACACAATACTCGAGATTCAGCCTCACCAATGCCTTATACAACCTCATCATAACATTCCAGCTCTTATACTCAATACTTCGATTAATAAAGGCCAACGTACCAAAAGCTCTCTTTACGACCCTATCTACCTGTGACGCCACTTTTAGGGAATTTTGTATCTGTATTCCCAGATCCCTCTGTTCCACTGCACTCCTCAGTGCCTTACCATTAACCCTGTAGGTTCTACCTTGGTTTGTCCTTCCAACGTGCAATACCTCACACTTGTCTGCATTAAACTCCATCTGCCATTTTGCAGCCCATTTTTCCAGCTGCTCCAAGTCCCTCTGCAGGCTCTGAATGCTTTCCATGCGATCTTCTCCAGTTCCACCAGAAGTTCTTTGAACTATTGTCAGTAATAATCTGTTTGATTTGTGGACCAACTAAAATGCCTTCCTTAATCTTGTCATCAGTTATCGACTTGAATTATGAATTGAAATAACAAATGTAGACAATTTTTTAAAAAAAGGTGCATGATAGGGAAACCTCGTGGTGATTTTCACATGCAAACACGAGGAAATCTGCAAATGCTGGAATTTCAAGCAACACATATAAAAGTTGCTGGTGAACGCAGCAGGCCAGGTAGCATCTCTAGGAAGAAGTGCAGGCGACGTTTCGGGCCGAGGCCCTTCAACAGGACTAACTGAAAGAAGAGCTAGTAAGAGATTTGAAAGTGGGAGGGGGGAGATCCAAAATGATAGGGGAAAACAGGAGGGGGATGGAGCCAAGAGCTGGATAGTTGACTGGCAAAAGGGATATGAGAGGATCATGGGACAGGAGGCCTAGGGAGAAAGAAAAGGGGGAGGGGGGAAAAAGCCCAGAGGATGGGCAAGGGGTATAGTGAGAGGGACAGAGGGAGAAAAAGGAGAGAGAGAGAAAGAATGTGTGTATATAAATAAATAACAGATGGGGTACGAGGGGGAGATGGGGCATTAGTGGAAGTTTGAGAAGTCAATGTTCATGCCATCGCAATTAGCAGCCCAAAATCCATAAGGTATGCACAAGTATATTCAGGAAGCAAAATCTTTGTTGTCCAGTTTAGTGAACCTCAGGAAATCGGTTTTCTAAAAAACTGAAGGCGTTGTAATCATGAGAAGTATATCTATATTCACCCAATGAAAATCAGTTCACTGTGTCAACCAGGAATCATTCTGTTTTATATGGTTTAGCTTTCTGGATAAATAGTCACTATGGGAGCCCAGCAGTATACATATTATACATCATAAATTTGTATTCTTATTTCTAAAAACTTGCTGAAGAAGATTACCCCAAAATATGTTTTCCCAGGTAAAGTTGTTTCTCCCCTTTTACTTCCATCTGTGTTGGGCCCAAGTTGTGCAGAAACGAATTATTGGCTTCAATAGGGTGTCTGAAACATGTTAACAACAGATCTGTGAAATCTGCAGCTCTGGTCATTTTAGAAGCAAGTGTGGAGAATTTCTGAAATCCTGAGCACATCCAGATGGCTTGGAATGTGGCCATACAAAAACTGCGATTGTTCTTTGGAAGAGAATAATACTGAAAATAGCCCTGGCCAAGATTTACTTAATCCACCTGAACTGCAATCCGGTTCCTGGACCGCAAAATAAAACACACACATTTCTAGAAACAGTTCAGGTGATGAGGAAAGCTGCTCACCTGGATTTCAATATGAGCCATGTGCTTTTGACTACTTCTATATGTGAAATAAAGGGGTACTGAGTAACTGTTTGGATCTTGCTGCTTTTCTTGCATTGGGTCAATATTCTTCATGAGCATTGTTGGGTGTTTTAGCTACCACTGGCATTCGGCTGTATGTTACTCTAGTGTAGCTGGACCCTAGAAGGGGAAGAGAAGAGTTTGGATTGTGCAGGCATGCTTGAATTTAATCATGTTATCAGTCCGTGAAATTAAGACCCGCCATGGGCGACTAACACAAATGGATTACAGGCTCAGTAATGCAGGCATACATCAAAATTGACCAAACAGTTTAATGTAGCCTGGGCGAGGTTTGTTGTCCACTAGTTTACATTGGCTTTGCACTTTTTTTTATTTTTAGTTTGCATTCGGTGACTTATTGTCTGTTGAAAGTATGTTTGGGTTGATGAGCTGTATTTGATCGAGTATGTCAATGTTATGATAATACATAACTGGGAAATGCTGAAATAGATTTTGACTATGCATGTTAGGAATTTTAAACTGCACTGGGTAGCAAATTCCATTTCTTGAATAATTATGTAACATCTACATAATATCTTTTTTTGAATCACAGTAGTTGCAGTGTACTATGTTTTGTTGTTTTGGTTATTATACTTACTGAACTTAAAGGGTTAATTACCGCCATGTTCAGGAATTTGGAGTTTGCAGCCATTGGTACATTTTTACTTAATTTAATTTATTTTCCTGGTCTTTGAAATTGTATATTGGGGAAATTAGCAAATGAACTAATTATATAATGCTTCTATTGAAATTCTGGATGGAAAATGTAATTTTAATGCTTTGCAGTTGACTGTACAAAGCTCATATCCTTTTTTTTTTAAAAACAGATTTTAAACGTGGTAAATCAGACATGTCTGCTGATCACCATAACTGTGCTTAAATGCTTTAATATACGTTGCTTCTTAATTGATTTTAATAGGGAACTACCTCCCAGAAGGCACATTTTCACTGGGATTTTTCATTATGTTGCTGGTCACCAGAATAACGCAGTAATGGAGATTTGTAATACAGTGAATTCCGATTAATTGGGACAGGTCAGGACCAATACATTTTTGGCCCAATTTAACAGCTGCCCCAGAAGTAGTTAAAAAGGTATTAAAAAAAAAAGTCATGGCTATATAAGTTATGAATATAAATGAAATAAAGAACAAATTAGAATACTATCACTGCCACTGCAGTACCATAAAACAGTAGAGACATAGAGTAGAGCACAGAAACAGGCCCTTCTGCTTATCTAGTCCACGTCAAAATCATTTAAACTGCCTACTCCCATCGACCTATACTGGGACCATAGCCCTCCATACCTCTACCATCCATGTACCTATCCAAATTTCACTTAAATATTGAAATCAAGCTCGCATGCACTACTTGTGCTGGCAGCTCATTCCACACTGCCACGACCTTCTGAGTGAAGAAGTTTCCCCTTAAACTTTTCACCTTTCACCCTTAACCCATAACCTCTGGTTGTAGTCCCACCCACCCTTAGTGGAAAAAGCCTGCTTGCATTTACCTTATCTATACCCCTCATAATTTTGTATACCTCTATCAGATGTCCTCTCAATCTTCTACATTCCAAGGAATGAAGTCCTAACTTATTCAATCTTTCCATATAACTCAGATCCTTCAGACTTACTTATACCCCTTCCTGTAAGTAGGTGACCAAAACCGCACACAAAACTCCAAAATAGGCATCATCAATATCTTGTACAACTTCAACATAACATCCAATCTCCTGTACTCAATACCTTGAATGGTGAAGGCCAATGCACCAAAAGCTTTCTTTATGATCCTATCTATCTGTAATGCCACTTGCAATGAACTATGGACCTATATTCCCAGATCCCTTTGCTCTTCCGCACTCCTCAAGTGCGCTGTGTATTAGTTCCTAATAGTTATCATTGGAGGAGTTCATTCAGTGTACACTGCTGTGCTCTTTTGTTTGACTGTAAATGAACAAAATCACGCAGACAGCTAGTGTAAATAATTGACTACCGTCATACAATGCTTTCGATTACATCCTCCAAGCCTTCATTTTCATTGGCAATACCTTCAGATTCTTCATAGTCCTTAACTTGTTGAAGTAATGAAATTGTTTAATTTTTACTCACAACTGTTTCTGTTGCACTACAGCGAGCAAAGCAATTCTGAATTGTCTGACTGCTCATTTCTCGCCAGCTATCAGTGACAAAAATCACTGCTTTTTGAACACTAACACATGCAACTGATGCTACTTAAAAACTGCTTGCTCTAACAAGGCGTAGTGCCTTAACAGCCATACAAGTGCACGCATCTGACGCTAGTTAGAAATGAAGAGGCATGGTATCCCAAATAAACGAAGGGAATCCCAGCTATTTTCTCGAATAGTTTTTTTTTTCCGTAAGAGTTATCCCAAATAAAAAGGCTGCTCCAATTAACCAATGGCTCAATTAACTGGAATCCACTGTATTGCCTTTAGTACGTGTTTTACTGATTGCCTTATGGGCCTTGGACTCTGAGGTGCTTTGTCTGATTTGTGTACATGAGCTAATCCAGCTAAAAGAAGAAAGTGGAATTTCCCTAATTGCAAGAAAAAGCAGGATTTAGTGGAAGAATGGCCGGGCTAATAATGTTACTCTGTTGATCATGGATTTGAAACTGACTGCTAAATAAGCTGTTCAATGCAGCCTTCAACATTTGAGATTATTCTTTTGAACATGTCAAATGGAATTCACCTTATCAATGGAAATTTAGCAATAAAATTGTTTTGTTTGAAAATATACAAAATAGTGACAACATGATATTCTTTGAATCCTGTAATTATGGAACTTTAAATTGTTTCAGCATTTTATACCATCACTCTGCACTATATATTTGGTATATAAAGCAATTAGGCAATCATTTTACCTGTACCTCCACACTGGGAAAATGTGGCTGGGCAGTTTTAAAAAGTCTGAGCGGTATTGGTATATTCCTGAAGGTGTTGTTTTATTTACTTGTACAGCAGACACTGATGTCATGATTGAACTGATTGCAATCTTCACCATGACTTTAGTGTAAGAGTGATTGGGAATTTTCCTTGGCAGAAGCAATCTAAGAGGATCACAGATTTTGATATTTTTGTGAGCAAGTTGCGCATCAAAACCAATGTACTTGTGCATTTATGTGATACTGCCTATTTCCATTAGAAATCTCAAATGGACTGGACTCTTGTGCAGAATGATTTGCGCTTGTGAAAAATGTCAGTTCCCTGACATCACTCATGCTAGTGATGATGTCATCACAAAGGGACAAACCTCACTCCAAGTCGCCAACCAAATGTGAACTAAAATATTGCCAACTGGCTTCCACTAGTGTTCTCTCGCTTTTGTGGTAAGGTTTATGGAGAATGTATGACCTGGCTCTCACTGGCTTTGCAGGTGTCGGAGCAAAACTTTAGTTTTTTTTCACTCAATGTACTGCTTGTGCTGGAGAGCTTTTCTGTGTATTAGAATGTGGACAGTAACTCTGAACATGGAATGGCAGATATCAATGCTGTGATCTCTGCCTGAGTGCCTCATAGTGGCTTAAAGGTTAGCTCTATTTCTCACTTGTACATTGAAACATACAGTGAAATGTGTCATTTGTGCCAAATCAAATCGGGGAGTACTGTGCTGGGCAAGCCCATAATAGGTGTCACTAGGTTTCCAGTGGCAACATAGCATGCCCATGCTCACTGCCACTAACCATCTGTCCTTGGAATGTGGGAGGAAACTACAGCATTCGGGAGAAAACTCGTGCAGTGACGGTGAGAGCGTACAAACTACCTACAGGCAGCGGCAGAATTAAATCCCAATCGGTGATCGCTTGAGCTGTAAAACAATGGGTTAACCACTATGCTACCGTGTTGACCCTTCTCATGGAATGGGACTGATCCCTGGACACGTCCTAGGGGTGGCGGGGTTGCTCATGGAACAGGCTCATGTCTGCTGCACATGTGTCACCATTTTCTTTTGGCTCTGTGGTAAGGGTTGTGAGCATTTAAGACAAGGCTTTAATTGGCAACCCAAAGTCTGTGCAAGAAAGATTTGGCAGCTTGGAAACTTAGCATGCAGTTGCTTTTGGGGAATTAGGATAAAAGGTGCAAGCCTTAATGTATATGCTTATTTTGAAAGGTTGGGGGTGTTAGGACGAAGCACCACTACCCAATTCTTACACCAAAAGTTCATAAAAATATAGATTTTTAAATAGTTCAGTTGAAAGTGTTCATCCCTTCCTACCCAGTGATCATAATGCCATTAGTTTCTCTAGAATTATGGAGAAAGATAGGTCTGGCCTGTGGGTTGAAATTCTAACTTGGAAAAAGGCCAGTTTTGATGGTATCAGAAAGGGTATGGTATGGACTGGGAGAGGTTGTTTGCTGGCAAGGGTGTACTTAGTATGTGGAAGAAATTGAAAAGTGAAAGTCTGAGCGCACAGAGTTTGTACAGACCTATTAGAATAAAAGGCAAGCATAACTGGTTTATGGGACCTTGGTTTTCAAGAGATGTTGAGGAACTGTTTAAGAAAAAGGAGGTACATAGCAGGTATAGGCAGGCAGGAACAAATGAGGCACTTGAAGTGTATAGGAAATGCAAGAGAACACTTAAAAATGAAATCAGAAAGGTTAAAGGAAGGCATAAAGTTGCTCTAGTAGACATGGTGAAGAAGAATCCCAAGGGCTTCTACAGACAGATTGAGAGCAAAAAGATAGCAAGGAAGAAAATTGGTTCTCTGGAAGATCAGACTTGTCATCTGTGCATGGAACTAAAAGAGATGGGGGAGATCTTTTGTGGATTTCTTGCATCTGTGCTTACTTGGAAGATGAACACAGAGTCTATAGAAGTGAGGCAAAGCAGCAACAATGTCGTGGACCATATAGAGATTAAAGAGGTGGAGGTGCTTGCTGTCTTGAGGGAAATTAGGGTGGATGAATCCAAAGGGCTTGACAAGGTGTCCCTCGGATCTAGTGGGAGGCTAGTACAGAAATTGCAGGGGCCCTAGCAGAGACATTTAAACTGTAACTAGCCACCAGTGAGGTGCTGAAGGTTTGGAGGATAGCTAACGTTCTGTTGTTTAAAAAAGCCTCTGAGAATAGGCCAAGAAATTATAGGCCAGTGAGACTGGGGTCAATAGTGGGAAAGTTACTGGACAGATAAGTATTTGAATAGCCAGGGACTCATTAGGGGTAATCAACATGGCTTTCTGCGTAGTAAGCTGTATCTAACCAATGTTGTAGATTTTTTAGAGGAAGTTACCAGGAAAGTTGATGAAGGTAAGATAGTGGATATTATCTACATGGAAGTTAGCTAGGCTTTTGACAAGGTCCCACATGGGAGGTTTGTCAAGAAGGTTTAATTGCTTGGCATTCAAGATAAGGTAGTAAATTGACAATGGGAGAAGCCAGAGAGCGGTAGTAGATGGTTGCCTCTCTGAGTGGAGGCCTGTGACTGGTGGTTTGCCACAGGGATCGGTGCTGGATCTATTGCTTGTCATCAATATCAGCGATCTGGATGATGATGTGGTAAACTGGATCAGCAGACACGTAGATGACACCAAGATTGGGGGTGTAGTGGGTGAAGAGGAAGACTACCAAAGCTTGCAACTGGAAAAATGGGCTGAAAAATGGCAGATAGAATTTAATGCAGACAAGTGTGAGGTCTTGCACTTTGGGAGGTCTTACACAGTGAGTGGTAGGGCACTGAAGAGTGCGGTGGGACAGAGAGATCTGGAAATGCAGATCCATAATTCTTTAAAATGATGTCACAGGCATATAAGGTCATAATTAAAACTTTTGGTGCAGTGACCTTCATAAATCAAAGTACCGAGTGCAGGAGATGGGATGTTATGTTCAAGTTGTACAAGACAATGATGGGGCCTCACAAACATGAGAAAATCTGCAAATGCTGGAAATCAAAAGCAACACACACAGAATACTGGAGGAACTCAGCAGGCCAGGCAGCATCAATGGAAAGAGTAATATGTCAATGTTTTAGGCTGAGACCCTTCATCCAGACATGATGAGGCCTCATTGAGAGTGTCGTGTGCGGTTTTGGTCACTGACCTACAGGAACGTTGCCATTTATATTACAAGAGTACGGAGAAACTTTACAAGGATGTTGCCAGGACTTGGGGACCTGAATTTCAGGGATAGGTCGAACAGGTTAGGACTTTATTCCTAAGAATGTAGAAGATTGAGAGGAGAATTGATAGAGGTATACAAAATTATGAGGGGTATAGTTGGGTAAATGCAGTGGGGCTCTTTAGAATAAGGTTGAGGTGATTCTGCAAGTAGAGGTCAAAATTAAGGGTGAAAAGTGAAATGGGGAGCATGAGGGAGAACTTCTTCACTTAGAGGGTGGTGATTGTGTGGAGTGAGCTGTCAGCGCAAGTGATGGATGTGTGTTCAATTTCAAGATTTAAGAGAAATTTGGATAGGTACATGGTTGAGCAGGGTATGGAGGGATATGGTCAATGCAGATTAATATTTTGACATGGACTAGATGGACCAAAGGCCTGGTTCTATGCTGTAGTATTCTTTGACAATGACATGGAAGGTGTTGAGAGCTTACCCTTCACAATTTTCAGCTGCCAGTCACTCTGAATTCTCATGGCTGCAAAGGATATGGTTTAGAACCTGATTTACAAGGTCAATTTATTAGCCCAGTTGAAGATAGTTTTGCTGGAGATTTTGTTAGAAGTCTTAATTCCAAAATTGTATTTATTCTGGGAGAGAAAATGCAAATTGAGTATGGTTGGTTATGTACATTTTCAGGGTGTAGAAAATGGATGTAGGAAAATTGTGCTTATCTGCAGATGCAAGCATGATTGAATATAAAGGAAGTATTGATTAGTAAGTATCAAGGAAATAGTTTTCAGCCTTTACTACCAAAAATATGACTAATGCCATGTTAAAAATTTGAAATTGTGGTTAAACTTATGATCCCATTAAGAAAAAAGAAAGGGTGTTGAAAACAAAGGTATCTCAGAGCTAAAAGGAACTTAAGGTGGAGCGTTCTCTGTACCTCAATGCACCTTTGCACAATAATGTTCCTGATGTTTAACAAATGATTTCTCTACTGATTTTTAACCTGGCTCTGACCCCTCCTCTAATTAAACATTTTTGTGCAAAGGGCAAGGAACAATCAAAGAGTACATGTATCTTCATATAATGCCAGCTGGTGGCGTAGTGGCATCAGCGCTGGACTTCGGGGCGAGAGGTCCCGAGTTCAAATCCAGCTGGCACCCTTGCACGCTCTCCATCCGTACTGGATTAAGAGCTGGTGATCTCTTTTTTAAAAAAAAAACTCACCCAGCAGAAGGCAAACCACTGCTGTAACTTGCCTCGTACACGATTTCCCAATACGTCAGAGCGGAGTGGAAGGAAATGGCCCGCTAACCGGAAAATTCCGGGTGCGACATACCATCTCCATATACTACCATGTGATTCATTTTCTTGCTGGCATTAATAGGAAAATAAAGAAATAGGATGGAGTTTATGGAAAAACTATAGATAAAGACTGACAGATAATATTAATGGAACAATATTGGAGTGCCTATTGATCCATCAATTTCTGGACTGCTAAAACGTGGCTGTGCTGAATGTCAACATCCAGATGGGTCCCCTGTAAAATCCAGCTGGGACCAGCAATGGAGTGGTTTACACCCAGAGACAGTGATTATAAAGAACACTTGAGTGATTCCCAAAGACATCTCATGCAGAATGTTCTGGCGCCTTTCCGTGCAAACATCACAGGACATCGTTCCTTAAGGATGCATTCTTCACGCCAGCAACATAACACCAATATGCACTTTTGGCAACAATGGGAGGGGAGAGGGTGTGGCTCCTGCGCAGTCATTCAAACTAGTATGAATGTCTTGAGAAAACTAAATATTGTCCAGTAGGAGGGGCTAGTGTATTTGGGGTTGAAACGTGGTGTTGCCAAGAGACCTGCCTAACCTGTCATTGGAAGATAGAAATTTAAAAAAAACTGCAGATGCTGGAATTTTGTAATTAAAAACAGAAAATGCTTAATACTTAGCTAGTCAGACAGTAGCTACGTAAAGAGAAACAGAGTTACTATTTCAGGTCAAAATTCCTTCTGATCGAAGACTTCATCAGAACTGACAAATTATCTTTCATTTTGAAAGTGTAAACTCATTTTCTGTACGCTGATGGTGCTAAGGCTTCTGGGTGTCTCTGTTTTTGTTCTATCATTTGAAACAACTGGCAGGAAATAATTTCAGTAATCTTCTCCAACAGTGAGAATACTTGCACCATGGAGTAACACTTGAGAGAAATTTCATAATGTCACAAGCTGTGCCAGGGTTATCTGCATACCTGCAGAGTTCAGATTGTCACAGGGAAAAAAAACTACTTTATGTGGAGGTGTGAAGTCTTTAAACGAGATGCCACTGATCAGTAAATCCAGATACTTAATTGGAGAAGGGATTAATTCATTCATCTGTTAAATTCCATGCAGGTTAGCCTGCATCTCAGGATGCATCATCCGGCTTTCCTGTCCGGTTATCGGTTTACAGTGATGGTGTTCAGGATTATCATGTGGAGGGGGTCACTTGATTAGTACTGGGCAATTTTATCTTGCAAGCTCCTTATGAATTTTGTCTCTTAAGAAATCTGTTCTCTTTTCAGTAGTCAGTGTCTGCCTCTTCTGTACAGTTGGCTGTTGAGGCTGTAGAGTTGAGCATGGACACCCTCCTAGTTTTCTCTGTCTTTCTCCTGCTCTCGGGTTTCATCTTGTGGATATCCAGGCCTCTTTACTGATTCTGTTCTTAAGGCTGACTTACACTTGTGTGTCAACTCGACGCCGTAACCTACGCAAGTGGGCTACGCGCGTTGTGAGCATTTATACTTGTGCATTGGTGTGTCTGTGTCGCTGTGCACAAGGCTTCATGATCATGGTAGTCTTTCTCGGGGTAAGCAAGTTTAAAGCGAGCGTCTTTTTTCGTAAAAGCGAAATGTGTCCTCCATAATTTCGGAGGTCTGTAAAGCTTTATGGAAAGCATTGCAGCCAGAGTTCCTTCCCTGCCCTTCAGTCGGCCAATGGGAAGCTATTGCAGCGTAGGAGGAAATGCGATGCTACCAAGCGGACCAATCACGGTTGTTGCGGTCTGCATTGCTGCGACGTGCAGTTACATTTTGGGAGAGGTGCGCGTCAGGCTGCGGCGTAGGGATCCGCGTAGGCTCTGCGTAGGGTTCGCGGCGATGCCATACTTACTGTGTCAAGTTGACGCAGAAGTATAAATCAGCCTTTACACTCCCCCAGCTGATGTCCGTGGTTTGGTGGAATGTGCAGCATGCAGTTTATGGTCATGCAAGTTACTCCAGGGCACTTCCCCACTGCTGCAGGCAACAGTATCTTATCTGCAAGTGTTCGATGACATTGTCCACAATGCTCCTGGCACTTGTTTGGTTCCTATTGCAAATGCACCCAGCTGCAGTGAATGGAGAGTAGAGAGCTGTGAAGTGCCAGGGCAGCTGTTGTTGCTTACCTTCCATTTTACTGGCCAGTGAAAATGTCATATGTTGTGAGTTTCTTCAGGATGAAGAAGTTGTGTGTTTCTTGGAAGTGTGTTACTTCAGACTTTCCAAGATCAGATCAGATTTATCACTGATATGCTGCAGGTTGTGTAATTTGTTTTGCTGCCGCAGTACAGTACAGTGCAACACATAACACATACTATAAATTACAATAAGAAATATGTGTAAAACATTAAAATAACTAGTGCAACAAGAGAACAGATGTAGGGAGGTAGTGTCCATGGGTTCAGAAATCTGATGCTGGAGAGAAGAAGCTGTTCCTAAAACACAGAGTGTGTGTCTTCAGGCTCCTGTACCTCCTCCATGAGGGTAATAATGAGAAGATGCATGTCCTGGGTGGTGGGGGTGTCCTGGTTGATTAAAATAGTCTTGGCTGTAGGCAAAAGTGGCATCAGTGAAAGCCTGTACTTGATGGAAGTTCCCAAATTACCCAAGATTTCATGAGTACTATGCCTCGATGAATAGCCTGATGCAGCAGTCCTTTGCTGATTGGAGGATACTGGCCAAGATCTACCATTTAGAAAGCACCTCTGGTGAATCAGCTTCCACAAAGGATAGTGACAAAAGGTCTTCCTGAAGAATGTCACTTTCCCAGTGGTAACAGCTCTGGAAAAGCTGAGCCTGTGACTGTATTAATTATTTTAGAGGTCTAGGCAGGATATGACAACTGAAGCTCCTGTAGGAATAGGCCCTTTTTAGGGCACTTCATGGCCTCCTGCCCTGAGATCCCCAACCCAGCCTAACCAGTTGATCAAGCCATAGTTACAGCTCTAGTGATGAAGTGCTACCAGCAGTGTCACTTCCAAGGTACCTGTTGAATGAGTATCTCATTAGCTAAATGATTTTCTCAAAAAAAAACACTATTTTTCTTGGGACCTCCCGTGAAATTTACAACAATGTGGTTACTGCTGAAGATGCCCAATCAGATCTGCGATGTCAACAGCAAGTCCTTTTCTAAGTATAGATTACCAGTGTTTCACAAGGCTAAAGATGTATGCTATACCACTGATGACATTAGGAAGATGTCAGGAAGGCTAATATGAATAGGACCTCTTAGTCCACTTACACAGCTGGCATAATGCTACCTAGAAGTAACCTTCAGTGTGGTCAACACTGAGTATCGTTGAAAGAGGACCACATAGCAACTGACTTTTAGGTCCTGTGTGATTCAGCTTCTGGAATGAGATAATTTATTTTGATAAAGCAGATAATATACAAGAATAGATCAGCAGTTAATATGGAAGGAAATTTGGTAGGAGGTTAATTCTTGACATAAACATGAGATGCTGGAAATCCAGAGTAACACATACAAAATGCTGGAGGCACTCAGCAGGTCAGGCTGATGAAATGCCATCCATTCTCTTTACCTAGTTCTCATCTCTGATCCTCACCAGAGTTTACACACCACCAGCGGTCGACTATAATCAAGCACGGAGATACTACATGATGCAGTCTCCAAACAAGAAACAGTCCATCCGAAAGCATTTCAAATCATAGTCGGGATCTTCAACTAGGCTTGTTTGAAGAAATCCCTGCCTAATTACTATCAGCATATAACCTGTAGCACCAGAAGTCCAAACACTGTTATTTGTGTGTGCGCTCCCACCACGAGCGATGAGGATCACTGCGTCAGGAAGAGTGATTCAAGGCTGCATGTTCCCAAGAAGTGTGATCAATCTCAAGGGTCTTGAGTGAAGTCTTGAGAGGGCCTTGAATTGTTTTCGCTGATCACCACAACAGCACTTCCCTGTGGACAGTTCCTCAAAGAACAACTGGTTGGGGTTACGATTGTCTGACATCCTGACGACATGGCCTGCCCATCTAATGCGATGTTTTGTTAGCAATGAGTGGATGGTGGGCAAGTCCGTGTCAGGAACTGTCTTGCCAATTGATGTTCATGATCTTCCGTAGGCATGACAAGTGGAAGTGATTCAGTTTACGCACGTATCCCTTGTACACAGTCCACATTTTGCACGTGTAGAGGATGGTGGGTAGGACGACAGTGTGGTAGATTTGTAGCTCGGTCTTCAGAGTAATTCCCTTTTCTCCCCCATACAGTATTACATAGTCTCCAAAATTGGCACTTGCCTTGGCGATCCTGCAGCAGACTTCATTGTCAATGTGAACTGCTCTTCAGAGAGTGCTGCTAAGGTACGTGAACTTGTCCACTGCCAGGAGCTGCTGGCCATTCACAGAGATGGATGGCTCCAAGTAGAGTTGATATGGAGCTGCTTGATGCATGACTTCAGTCTTCCTGGTGCTGGTGCTGATGCTGAGACTGAGGTTATCACGTGCAGTGGAAAATTTGTTGAAGAAGTCCTGCATGTTGGACTCTTGAGCTTGGATGGAAAGCACAGTCATCAGTGAATAGGAGGTCTCTCTGCACCGCCTCGTTGACCTCAGTAACGGCTTGAAGCCTGCGCAGGTTGAATAGGTTGCTATCCATCCTGTATTGGATGTGGACTCCAGGATCGCTGCCCTGGAATGCATCAGTCAACATCGCACGGAACTTCATGCTGAAGAGGGTGGGCACTAGTACATATCTTTGCTTGACCCCATTTGTGATTGAGAAAGCAACAGGACAGTCACAATCGCCGAGCACACGGGCTGACATCCTGTCATGAAACTGCTTGACCGTGGTGATAAATCTGCCAGGGCAACCAAACTTCACCGTGATCTTCCATAATCCGTCTCAGCTCACAGTGTCGAAGGCCTTCGTAAAATCAACGAAGGTAGTGTAGAGCTGTTTGTTCTGCTCCTGGCTCCTTTCCTGGAGTTGCCTCACAGCAAAGATCATGTTGATAGTTCATCTTTCTTTCCTGAAGCCACAGTGACTTTCCGGGAGATGACCTCATTCCGGATGAGCATTTAGCCTGTCGAGCAGGATTCTGGCTAAAATTTTCCCAGCTACTGAGAGCAAAGAGATGCCTCCATGGTTGTTGCATGCCTGGTGATTTCCCTTCCTCTTGTGCAGGTGCATCTTTCATTTTGTGTGGAATCTGACCCTTCTCCCAGAAGGACTGGAATAGCTCCGTCAGTTTGCTGGTGATGAGTGGCCCACCTGTTTTGTAGACCTCTGCTGGGATAGCGTCTCCTCCAGGAGTCTTGCTGCTTGACAGCTGGCCTATTGCATTCTTGATTTCCTCTTCTTGGGGAAGAGGGTTGATGTCTACTTGATTGAGACTATCATTTGCTTCCTCATTTATGGTGGATGGTGTGTTCAGCAGAGATTCAAAATGCTCTGCCCATGTGTCGAGAATCTTGGCCTTCTCAGTGATGAGTACGGAGCCACCTGTGCTTAGCAAGGGCGAAGTCCCAGGAGGCTGAGGGCTGTACAGTGGTTTGACAGCATCATAGAATCCCTTTGAGTCATGTCTATCGGTGTAGCCCTGAATCTCGTCAGACTTTTTGCAGAGCCAAGAGTCTTGCATCTTTCTGGGTTTGGCTTCAAACTATTCTGCATGTATTGGAAAATGCTGTCTTCTTGGAGATGCAGGAAGGATCATCCTGTGCTTTTCCTGTAGGAGAGCCTTTACCTCCTCGTCATTGTCATCGAACCAGTCTTGGTTCTTTCTTGTTGCAAGGCCGAAAACTTTGAAGGAGGCAAAGTGAATGTGATCTCTGAAAGCAGCCCAGATTTCTTCAACATCCCTCCAAGGCGAACATCACGAGCTGGCACTGGAGGCTTTTAACCAGCTAATCTGTAGTAGTGCCCGATTTCAGCTTGCTAACATTGAGCTTCTTGGCAAATTTCCTTGCCTGTGGACGTCGTTTGGGTTGGATGTGGGCGTTAAATTTGGAATCGATCAGACAGTGGCCTGACCAACAGTTTGAGCTGCACGTTGCTTTGGTCACTCTGGCATCACGTCTGCCACATCTTCTGGAGATGACGTGGTCAATCTGATGCCAGTGCTTAGAGCGGGGATGCATCCAAGAGGTCTTTTTACGGTTTTGCAGGCAGAAGACCGTGCTGGTGATGATCAGGTCATGCATGACACACCCTTTCAGAAGAAGCAGGCCACTACTGCCATAGTGCTCTGGGACTCCATCCCAGGTATGGTGATCTCTTCCCATGTGAGCACTGAAATCTCCAAGGAGAAGGAGCTTGTCTGACCTTGATATAGCCTCAGTCAGGGAACTTAGCTCTCCATAGAACTTGCCTTTGGCTTCCTCTGGGTTGGTCATCATCAGGCCTTGGGCACTGATCAGCATGACATTGCGTTTATTCCTCAGGGTCATTAGGCGATCGTTGAATCCTTTTGGCAGACTGGTAAGTGTTCGGGCAAGGGTGGTTCTTGATAGCAAATCCAGTTCTTGCTTCGCGGCATTTGGTGCTGCTACGCCCACTCCAGAAGAATGTAGCCGCCACCTGTTTCTGTCAGTTGGCCTTCATTGGGCAAGCGAGTCTCTGAGAGAGTTGCGATGTCAATGTTGCACCTCTCCAGTTCTCTTGCCACCAGAGCATTTCTTCTGTCTGGTCTGTTCGATGGCGTGGTCCATTAACGTTCGCATGTACCATGTGCTGATGCTGAGCGGTGTTGCTTTCGTTCGATTTCTTTGATTTCGACTGCTGAAGTGGGATTCCCGCCAGCTGTGGTTCCCTGACCAAGGCTGAGTGAAGTAGTTAATGTTTACGGAACCTTTTTTTTTTTAGCCCCTTCCTCATGCTACGGAGGTGCGCAGTGTGGTCCTGCTCAGTCATTCAGGTGGCTGCTGAGTCCCGCTGGTTAATGAGAAACGACCCATTGGCCTGTGTACAGGTCCACAGTTACAGCTTCCAGCGTATCCTCATCTGCTGCTTTGTCACCCTTCGCCACAGGACTTGGATTTGGATGTCGTGACTTGCATGTGAGTTTGATTTAAGACCGTAAGACATAGGAACAGAATTAGGCCATTCAGCCCATCAAGTCTGCTCTGCCATTCCATCATGGCTGACCCCGGATCCGACTCAACCCCATACACCTGCCTTCCCACAGATTCACCACTCTCTGGCTAAAAATATTCCTCCTTACCTGTGTTCTAAGGGGTCACTCTTCAATTTTGAGGTTGTGGCCTCTTGATCTGGATACCCCTACTAAAGGAATCATCCTTTCCACATCCACCCTATCTAGTCCTTTCAACATTCGGTAGGTTGCAATGAGGTCCCCACATATTCTTGTTCTAAATTTCAGTGAGTACAGACACAAAGCTGCCAAAGTCTTCTCATGTGTTAACCCCTTCATTCTCGAAATCATCCTGTGAACCTCCTCTGGACTCTCTCCAATGACAACACATCCTTTCTGAGATTTGGGGCCTAAATCAATATTCCAAGTGCGGCCTGACTAGTGTCTTCTAAAGCTTTGACATTATTTCCTTGCTTTTTTATCGTATTCCCCGAAAAGTGAATGCCAACATTGCGTTTGCCTTCTTTACCTCAGACTCAACCTTCCGGGCATCTTGCACAAGGACTCTGAAGTCCCTCTGCACCTCTGATATTTGAATTTTTCTCCCCATTTAGATAATAGTCTGCACTATTGTTCCTTTTACCAAAATGCATTATCCTGTATTTCCTAACACTGCATTCCATCTGACACTTTTTTGCCCATTCTTCCAATTTGTCTAAGTCCTTCTTCAATTGCATTGCTTCCTCAGCACTACTTACTCCTCCACCTATCTTCGTATCGTCTGCAAACTTTGCCACAGAGCCATCAATTCCATTATCTTAATCATTTACAAACAATGTGTAAGGCTGTGCTCCCAATACTGACCCTTAAGGAACACCACTAGTTTCTGGAAGCCAACCAGAAAAGGCCTCCTTTATTCCCACTCACTGCCTCCTGCCTATCAGCCATTTCTCTATCTGTGCCGGTACCTTTCCTGAAATGCCATGGGATTTTAGTTTGTCAAGCAGCCTAAGTGTGGGAGTGTTGCATAGGTCATCAACCTCACTCTCTCATCCTAGTTTATCTGAATCGGATGGCAGGATGAGAGTTAAGATGATTGGAGGTATGTTAGGATGCAGTGCATGACCAGGCTGAGCAGAACTGAATTTTGAATTGAATTGACTTTATTTCTTACATCCTTCACTTACATGAGTAAAAATATTTACATTATGATTCTGTTTGAATGTGCAATGTGTAAATTATAGGAATTTGTAATAACTAGTATGTACAGTAAGATATGCAACAGAACAGTCAATATAGCTTAGAAATACAATTGTGTCAGCATGAATTAATCAGTCTGATGGCCTGTCCCGAAGCCTGTTGGTCCTGGCTTTTATGCTGCAGTACTGTTTTCCAGATGGTAGCAACTGGAACAGTTTATGGTTGGGGTGACTCAGGTCCCCAATGATCCTTTGGGCCTTTTTTACGCACCTATCACTGTAAATGCCCTGACTAGTGAGAAGTTCACATCTACTGATGCGCTAGGCTGTCCACACCACTCTCTGCAGAGCCCTGCGATTGAAAGAAGTACAGTCCCTGCGATTGAAAGAAGTACAGTTCCCATACCAGGCAGTGATACAGCTAGTCAGGATGCTCTCAATTGTGCCCCTGTAGAAAGTCCTAAGGATTTGGTGAATCATGCCAAACTTCCTCAACCTTCTGAGGTGAAGGAGGCGTTGTTGTGCTTTTTTTCACCACACAGTCTATATGTACAGACCTAGTGAGATCTTTGGTGATGTGTACACCAAGGAACTTTAAACTGTTCACCCTCTCAACCCCAGGTCGATTGATGTCAATAGGAGTGACTCGGTCTCCGTTCCTCCTGTAGTCCACAACCAGCTCCTTTGTTTTTGCGACATTGAGGGAGATATTGATTTCTTGACATCTCTGTGTCAGGGTGATGACCTCTTCTCTGTACGCTTCCTCGTTATTATTTGAGATTAGGCCAATCAGTGTAGTGTCGTCAGCAAATTTAATTAGCAGATTGGAGTTGTGGGTGGCGACACAGTCATGGGTATACAGGAAGTAAAGGAGGGGGCTTAGCACACAGCCCTGAGGGGCACCTGTGTTGAGGGGCAGAGGTGAGGGAGCCCACTCTTACCACCTGCCGGCGATCTGACAGGAAGTCCAGGATCCAGCTGCACAAGGCAGGGTGAAGGTTGAGCTTTTTGTTAAGCCTGGAGGGAATTACGGTGTTGAATGCTGAACTGTAGTCCAGGAACCGCACTCTCACATAAGCATCGCTCCTCTCCAGGTGCGTAAGAATGGTGTGTAGAGATGTGGCTATTGTGTTATCTATTGATTGGTTGTGTTGGTAGGCAAATTGCAGGGAGTCCAGTGTAGATGGTAGATGCTGCAGATGTAGTCCTTGACCAGCCTCTCAAAACATTTCCTTATTATTGAGGTGAGCGTGACAGGACGCCAGTCATTCAGACATGTTACCTTGGTATTTTTAGGTACAGGGACATTGGTAGATGTTTTGAATCAGAAGGGCACTCTACACTGGGAGAGGGAGAGATTAAAAATGTCTGCAAACACACCAACCAGTTGTGCTGTGCACTCTCTGAGTGCCTGCCCTGCCCTGAGATGCTGTCCAGTCCCGCAGCCTTGCGGCTGTTCTCTTATTGGTTACACGTGCGCTCTTCAGCCTCAGAGACAACCAAGGTGCAGGTCGTATTGGCAGCTCTCCTCAGGGGCTCAGTGTTGGCAACATCAAACCGAGCATGAAAAAGATTTAGATCGTCTGGGAGAGAGGCAGCACCACTGCATTTAGCTTTGACGTCTGCAGTGGTGTACAGACCTTGCCATAAGCTGCGTGCGTTGTTTGTGGAGAGTCATATCTGGATCTTGTCTTTGTATTGTTGTTTCACTGCTTCAATGACTTTGCATAGATCGTAGCTGCATTTCTTGAGTTCCTGGTGGCTCCCGGCAGCGGAAGCTCTGTCTTGCACAGTGAGTGCGGCACACACAGAGCTGTTGATCCAGTATTTCTGGTTTAGATAGACCCTGACCAATTTCTGGAGGACAACGTCCTCGATGTACTTCTGTATGAAGCTCGTGACCCCTTCCAGGAACTCAGAGACATCCTCATCATGAAAGACATTCCAGTCCACGTGATCAAAGCAGTCCTATAGCATGGAGACTGATTGGTCGGACCAACAGTGGACGATTTTAATTATGGCAGCCTCTTGTTTCAGAAGCAGGATGAAGGAGTGGTCAGACTTCCCAAACGGTGGTCTGCTCCACAACGTGTGCTGGGAAATGCCTTCCTGCCCATTGAACCAGTTAGTGGTTTCCTCTGCACAGTCTGCTGAATCCAGTCTTCACATGCTTTGGGTAGACAAGCCTGAAGTCACCGAAGGTTCAAAGGAACCCCAATGGCTACTTTCATGTGGTTTGGGTGGCCTGTCAAAGCTGTTGTCCGAGGTGTGGCTCGCTTTGACCATCAAAACATGGAGGAACTATCATGAGCTCCCACAACTGCCAATGACCTCGTGATTTCAGTCTCTGAGGCTGTCATGTGAGCAGCCTTCAGGAGGGTGAACCCACAAAGAGCATCTGTCTCGGGCGGGATAGCTGGACAAGTACTAAAGACCTGTGCTGGTCAGCTGGCTGGAGTGTTCACAGCGATCTCTAACCTCTCGCTTCGGCAGTCTGAGGTACCCGCCTGCTTTAAACAGGCTTCAATTATACCAGTGCCTAAGAAGAATATGGTAACCTGGTTCAATGAATATTGTCCAGTAGCACTGACATCTACGGTGATGAAGTGTTTTGAGAGTTTGGTGATGAAACGTATCAACTCCTGCCTGAGAAGTGACTTGGACCTGCTCCAATTTGCCGACAGTTGCAACAGGTCCACAGCAGATGCTGTCTCATTAGCTTTTCACTCTACCCTGGAACATCTGGACAGTAAAGATGCATACATCAGGATGCTCTTTATCAACTAGAGCTTGTCATTCAATACCATTATCCCCTTAAAACTAATCAGTAAGCTTCTAGACCTTAGCTTTAATACCACCTTGTGCAATTGGATCCTTGATTTCCTCCAGTTAGACCCCATTTAGTCTGGATTGGCAACAACATCTCCATGATTTCCACAGCACAGGTGAACCACAAGGCTGTGTACTTAGCCCCCTGCTGTTCTTGCTTTACACCTATGACCATGTGGCTAAGCACAATTCAAAGTTCAAAGTAAAAAGGTCAAAGTAAAATTTATTATCAGACTACATACGTCATCAAATACAACCCTGAGTGTCTTTTTCTGCGTACGTACCATATTCAATGCCATGTTCAAGTTTGATGACAACACCACTGTTGTAGGCTGAATTAAAGGTGATGATGAATCAGCATATAGGAGGGAGATTGAAAATCTGGCTGAGTAGTGTCACAACAACAACCTCTTACTCGATGTCGGCAAGACCAAGGAGCTGACTATTGACTTCAGGAGTAGGAAGCCAGAGGTCCATGAGCCAGTCCTCATCAGAGGATCAGAGGTGGAGAGGGCCAGCAGTTTAAAATTCCTTGGCGTTGTTGATTTGGAGGACCTGTCCTGGGCCCAGCAGGTAAGTGCAATTAAGAAGAAAGCACTCCTACTTCCTGAGGACTTCCTGAGGCGCAGTTGAGGCATGGTATCTAAAACGTTAACAAACTCCTCAAGATGTATGTATATTGACTGGCTGTATCACAGCCGGGTATGGAAACACCAATGCCCTTGAATGGAAAGTCCTACAAAACGTAGAGGACGAGGCCCAGTACCTCACGGATAAAGGCCTCCCCACCATTGAGCTCATCTATGTGGAGTGTTGTCACAGAAAAGCAGTATCCATCATCAGGGACCCCCCGCCACCCAGGTCATGTTCTCTTCATGTTGCTGCCATCAGCTGCTCAGGAACGATTAATACCCCTCAGTCATCAGGCTCTTGCACCAAAGGGGATAACTTCACTCAACTTCACTTGCCCCATCACTGATATGTTCCCACAACCTATGGACTCACTGTCAAGGACTCTTCATCTCATGTTCTTGATATTTATTGCTTACTTATTTAGTATTATTATTTCTTTTTTCTTGTATTTGCACGGTTTGTTGTCTTTTGCACACTGGTTAAATGCCCAACTTGGTGTGGTCTTTTATTCATTCTATTAGGATTATTATTGTATTGTGGATTTATTGAGTATGCCTACTCAAAAATGAATCTCAGGGTTGCATATGGTGACATACCTGGATTAATAAATTTACTTTGAAGTTTGAAGCTTGAACTTTGAGGCAGCAGCAGCATCTATGAAAAGGAATAAACAGTCAATGTTTCTGCACACTTGTTTCTAAAATGGCCAGAGCAGTGGATTTCACAGATCTGTTTTTAACATATTTCAGGCAGTTTATTGTAGCCAATGACCAATTTTTTTCGTCTTCAGTACAGAGTGTTTTCAATGCAACAGAACAGGAGACGTAGGAGGAGACAGTTGTGATTTAAAAATGGATACAAGCATGGCACTTAATGGTCTGGCAAACAGTAAAATAGAAAAGTGACCCACCTGGCTGGGACATATCTTGCCTTACTGAGAAAAGTGACATTTAAAGTTGCAGAGACTCTGCCCACAATGTTTTATTTCTCCTTGATTATGGGTTGTGTTAGAGGATTGCAGATGTTTCCTTTATTTCAAAAAAAGTAACAGCTGCAACCCAATATTTGAGAGGGCAACACATTCAACAGTAACCATGGGACAAGAGTATAATAAATACGTAAGAGGAGAATGAATAGATGTAGTTTGGGAGACCGCTTTGCCAAGCACCTACCCGAAAAAGCAAGATCTCCCAGTGGCCACCCATTTTAACTCCACTTCCCATTCACATTCCAGCTTGTCAGTCCATGGCCTCCTCTACTGTCGCGATGAGGCCACACTCAGGTTGGAGGAACAGCACCTTTCATTCCATCTGAGTAGCCTCCAACCTCAACCTGATGGCATGAACATTGATTTCTCGAACTTCTGGTAATGTTCCACCCGCGCCCCCCCGCCCCCCCGCCTTCACCATTCCTCATTCCCATTTCCCTCTCTCACCTTATCTCTTTACCTGCCTATCAGCCCCCTCTGGTGCTCCTCCCCCTTTTCTTTCTTCCATGGCCTTCTGTCCTCTCCTATCAAATTTCCCCTTCTCCAGCCCTGTATCTCTTTCACCAATCAACTTCCCACGTCTTTACTTCACCCTTCCTTCCTCCTTCCCCCAGTCTGACCTATCACCTTGTACTACTACTTCCCTCTTCCATTGGGCAAAAGATACTGAAAGCACGTACTATCAAGGCTCAAGGACAGCTTTTACCTTGCTGTTCCCAGCTATAATAAGGGACTCTAGACCTCACAGTCTACCTTGTTATGATCTTGCGTCTTATTGTTTGCTTGTACTGCACTTCCTCTGTTGCTGATACAGTTCATTATTGTTTTACCTTGTTCTCCCTCAATGCACTGTGTACAAGCAAGACAGGCTTTTCACTGTATCTCATACATTGTAACGAGTCAACCAATTCTGATTGCAATTCAGGGAGTCTGAGCAGATTATGAAGAATTGCAGACATCTCAAGGGAGATGGGCTGAGAAGTGGCTAATGGATTTCAACTTGGATCGGTATGAGTTGATCCATTTTGGACAGTCAAATCAGGGTAGGGATTATGAAGTGCATTGACAAGTGTCGTGGTACAAAGGGACCTGAGTGTACAACTACACAGTTCACTGAACGTAGCCACACAAATAGGGCGGGGAAGAAGGCAAGACAGTCAGCATGCAAGCATCACTCGGTCAGGGCATCAGGTTAGGAGTAGGGTAATTATGTTGCCCTCCTAGACTACAGGGCATATCATAAATGAAGGTAGTTTGAGTGAGCTGGGGCTTTTCCCTTTGAAGGGAAGGAAGATGAGAAGTGACTTAATAGAAATGTACAAGACGATAAGAGGCATAGATCAAATGGAAAGCCAGCGACATTTTGTCTAGATGGAAATGACTAATTTTAAGGTGAATGGAGGAAAGTATAGATGGGATATCAGAGGCAAATTCTTTATAGAGGGAATGATGGGTGCATGGAATGGCCTGCCAGGGTGATGGTAGAGGCAGATACATTTTGGATATTTTTAAAATCTTCAGCTAGGCTCAAGGATGATAGAAAAATGGTGGGCTATGTGGGAGGGAGGGGTGAGATTGATCTCGGGGTAAGTTAAAAGGTTGGCAGAACATCGAGCGCCGAGGACCCAGTACTGTGCTGTAATGTTTTATGTATGTTTTACACAAGTCATTGACAAAACTGCATATTGTGTATAGTTTTCATCTCTTTTTCCCCAGGGTTGGGGAGTCTAAATCTAAAGTGCTGAGATACAGTTTTGATCACCATTTGAAGAGACATTGTCAAGCTGGAGAGGCGCAGAAGGTGTGTGAGGATGCTGCCTGGACAAGGGGGCCTGAGTTATAGGGAGTGGATGGCCATCAGTGTTCCCTCTAGCTCGCTAGCATGTTAAGTATATTTCACAATCTCACACAATCACGTTTCCTTTTCCAGTTTCTGATGCAGACGGTGTTGACAACATGGCGATTGTGATGATTTGTCTGCAGATTTTAGAAATGGCTTATTTATACAGTTTTTATTGCAGAAATTATTCAGTGTGCTCATGTTGTCACTGGGCAAAAAATTGTACAGCTCAAGATTTTTCCGCACACTGGCCATTGAAAATTAGAGGGAGCATTGATGGCCATGCTGGATCGTTATTCCCTGGAGTGCAGGAGAATGAGAGGTCACCTCATGGAAATTTAAAAATCATGAAGGATATAGATAAGGAAGATGGTGACAGTCTTTTCCCCAGGGTTGGGGAGTCCAAATCAAGAGGGCAAAGATACAAGATGGAGTGGGGGGGGGAGTGGGAGAGATTTAAAAGTGAGCTGAGAGGTAACTTTACACAGAGGGTAGTGAGTACCTGGAATGAGCTGCTGGAGGAAGTGGTCAAGTTGCAACATTTAAAACATTTTGGATAGATACACAGAAGAGTTACGGGCTGAAAGTGAGCAAATGGGGCTAGCGGGGAGGACGCTGTGGTCAGTGAGGACCAGTTGGACAGAAGGGCTTGTTTCTGTACTGTATGACTCTACTCCAGGCTGAGGGCATTGATTTTTGTTATATATCTTATATATATATATATATATAGTTTGGACAGACTTTAGATTGCAGGAGAACAAAATTAGTCTGGTCAGTTGGGCCAACAAAAAAGTAAATGGGTTGTAATCTAGAGAAACACAGACCACTGCACGTGGGTGCAACAAGGCAAGGGAATATACAGTGGGAACATTTGGGAGGTCTGACAGAATTGAAATGTAGGCCCACAGATCCTGAAAGAACACAGGACAGGTAGGCAAGGTGGATAAAAATGCATACTGGGTGCTTTCTCTTTGTAATTGGGGCACAGAATGTAATGGCAGAGAGTATATGTAATAATTGTATAGAACAATACTTGGATACCAACTGTTTTTAAGTAGATTCCCACATTAGAACGAAGGTATGATTGCACTGGAGGTGGTGTATGGGGATTCACACAGACCAGTGTCAATTAAGTGGAAAGTCAAAACTTGTGATTTAATAAATTATGAATTACTGTACAAAATTGAGGGATCTAGAAAGACTTAAAGATCTGTCTGAAAAACATGAAGAAGCAGATTTAAAATATTTGATAGAAGATTAGAAGAGAGGTAGGCATTTTTTCCACCAGAAAATGATAGGCATCTGGAACTCACTGGCTGAAAGAGTTAAGTGCCTGGATGTTCATTTGAAGAGCTCTCTTTGGAGTAGGATAGACCTAATGGGGGTTCAGTGGCCGCCAGAATCATAAATATTCTGAGATTCTTTCTAAATGAAAATTTTATCAAAGAATCAGCATGGACAGATGGACTGAGAGGTTTCTTTCTGTGCTTTATTTCTGGTTAGTTTAAGCAATCCCGTGTGACGTAGAGCAGTCGAAAAAAGCACTCCTTATATACACACACACACAAACATTGCCTTGTCATTCTGCTGTCGTCCTACACGGAGTTGATACACTCAGATTGGCTTTATGGTGCTTTTCCCACCGTACAAGGCGGAATATTCAATTTCTTTAGTAATGTGAAAATGTGTATATGGTGTTTATATGTTGCATTTAATGTAGATAATTTTGTCTGTTTTGTAATATAATTGTAACCATATTGTGGGGTGTATCGATTCTAATTCATGTCTTAAGTTAACTTTGTTGGTAATTAAAGATGGTCAGTCCTAGTGTCGAATTAAAGGAACTCATTGCCCTCAGGGAGAGAGAGAGAGATGGGGGCTGCCGGAATTTCACACTGGACCAGAATAGGTACAAAGCTATTATTGTCCTTTCTGGTAGAATACTTTCTGTAAAAACTGGCAGTTTACTTTTCACAATTTTTGCTAGTTTTTGTAAATTTGATTTTTGACACATCTAATAAACGTCCTTGTGCTAAAGTGCTAACAGCCTCCCGCCATTTTTTCTTTGGTCATTATCCACGTATCTAACGCCATACTGAAATGATACAGAATCTTTTGATGTGTGATGAAAATTTCATACAATTGTAACAAAAGAAGCTTAGGAATTTGTATTATTTCTTGCATCACCTAACTTTCTGTTTTCAAAATCTCGCAACCTTAATCCAAAAAGCTAAATTTTGGGTGTGGGAGTGAGTTTTTCCTATTTTAGAAGAGTTCTTGCAAGGGCCGGCTGGCAATGAACATACATGAAAAATTAATTCTTCCATTTCACAAGTTTCCTTCAGTGTATGGAGTACAATTAACATTTAACTGTGGAGCTTCAGTATTGCGTTGCTACAAAATTAGAAGCTGCAGATCATGAACAAATTTCTACTCACTATATTGCTGTAAAGCTATGTCTGTGAGGTGCAGTAGGTATTTATTTCTCCCTAAGCTCTTAAAAAAATTCCAAGTAACCTCTAATTATCTAAAATGCTCAAATCAAAACCTAAAATGTAACAATGATTTGTAAGCAGTAAAGTATATTGAACAGCATTGCAGGAAATTAGGATGAATGTAAATTTGTTTGGAAATTTAAAAGGAATATAAAATGTTTCAAGTAGAAAATGCCTTTTGTTCTTTTAATGTACACTTTTTACATTGTAAAAAAAATAATTTGAGGTACTTTTGATTTATTGAAATGTATACATTCTGTAGTGATAACAGTTGAGTTCACACTGTTATAACTGCCTTTGACTTGTGTGTACAAGCTATTTTATATGTATTAAAACATCTTTTTGTAAGGAAACTGGTCTAATCTTTCCACCAGAGTAGAAAGGCTCATTATCAAATCGATTACAAAAAGTCCCCTGAATAGTTGACTCTTGGGCTTCTACAGAACCAGTCATGAATACTCAAACCATCTGTTTTGCTGGAAGTTTGTCAGCGTGAATGTGGTGGAGGCAGCTGCTTCAATAGGGATGTCCTGGATAATGGACCAGGTCTTTGTCTCCAAGCAATTCACTTGTATTCACAGACACAACCCGAGCACATTATAGTGTAATGAAAATCAAACTCTTGTTTGTGGCAGTGTTACCAGTCTGGAAAAAGTGGAGGGCAGCTTAATTGCTGACGCTGATTAGTTTAGAGATGCAAATAGGTTTTTGAGGATTGGAGTGCAGAATATTTTGACCTGTTGGAAGCCAGTGTGCTCTGTATACTGCTTTGAATTTACAATAGGTTTTCAAAGGGCTATATGTGTTGCTTGGCATACCGTGGAAATGGGATATGAAGATTCAATAATCTTTTTCACTGTAAACTGCTCTAATAAACAGAACCTGACAAAAATACATTGGGGCTGAAATTCTGATTTCCCGCATTAGCAGTGGAGGTGTGGCGTGATGGATTCGCCAGCTGTTTTTAGCTGTTGATGGGGGTTCCTCCATTCCCAAAGTGGGGAGTGGTCATTATGTTCTTTGGATTTTGCCTGGTGACTGTAGGAACATATTATTAGTGCCCACCCTACATTGTGTCTCGCTCTGTGCCATTTTGTTGCAACTAAGGCAGTTGGGGAAGGGTCCCCATGGAATCGAGACGGCAAAGTCTTCTGCTCACAGTCAGCTTAAAATCCTTGAGGTAATTCCCTGCTGACTCGTGGAAGGATTTGCATAGTGCAAAAGAGAGTTTACAGACAATTGATGTTATGTTTTGAAATTAGTGTAATTTTATTTTAGTATTTTTCTCAGGCTGACCAGGCCAGGGTTTACTGCCCATCCCTCCTTACCTTTAAGAAGTCGGTGGTGAATTGCTGCTTTGAACAGCTGCAGTCCTGCTGAAGGTACCATAGTGCAGTTGGGGAGGGAGTTTCAGGATTTAAACCCTTTGGCAGTGAAGGAACAAAACCTATTTCTGAGTCAGGATGTTGTGTGACTTGGAGGGAACAAAAATTTGGTGGCCTTACCTGGACTTCCTTCCCTTTGAGGTGGCAGAGATTCTGTGGTTAGGAGCTACTGGCAGATTAGCCTGTAACAGTCAATTAGTACACACTGTAGCTATATTGCAATGATAGGGAAGAGAATGAATATTTAGGAATGTAGACAGGGTGCAATAAAGCAGACTTCTTTGTTTTGTAAAATATTGTGGTTCTTCAGGGGAGTTGCACTCATCTAGGCAAGTGGAGAGTATTCCATCATGCTGCTGGATTTCACCTTTTAGATGATGAACAGGCTTTGGGTGTCCAGAGATGAGTCACTTGACATGGGACACCAGCTCCGATCTGTTAAGTTAGATCATAGAGATGTTGCATCCTCATGACGTTATTGATGGGGGTTCTGGCAATGCCAATGCCATTGAAGATCAAGGATAAATGCTTTAACTTCTCCAAAGCCCCTCTATTACACTTCAGAGGGGAAGTTTAGCTTTGTGTTGCCTATGGGACTGCATTACAGTTTGTTTTCACATTAAATACTTTTTATTTGAAGCATCTCAGCCTGCTGGTAGAATGGAGAGGTTACTTTGCTTACTTTGCGAGCTTGCTTTCCAAGAACACTGAAACGAGTGCAAGAAGTTTAAAGACATTGAAGAGTAGTCAGAGTGAATAGGTTCAGGCTTTAAATGACATATCCTATCAACTGTGCTGTGAGCCTCAATTACTGTGCATGTTACTGCACAGCCATTGTACAACACGTCCTCCCTCCACCACCACCCGCCATCAGTCTCCTTCAATCAGTTCTCAGCCCTTTTAATCCACGTAGTCCGGCACATGCTCACAGGCCTAGCACTGGGACAATCCCCACATAGGCAGCTTGCTCACATTGGAAGGTATTTACCCGTAACAGTCACATTATAAAAACATAATATGGGGAACATTTTCCACTTTCTTTCAGTGTGTATTGCAGGGAAGAACTAGAGGCCTCGCTTGTCTGCATTTTTGAAGTCTTGTAGTAACTTTATGTTTAGCAGGGTACTGCTCCCACAAAGCAACACATTTCACAACATATCTTAGTGATCATACACCTGACTTTGATTCATACAGTGGACAGTATTTGTTGCGATTAGAAGTGCAATTTTGACAAGTAAGAATAACGCTAAACCTAGGGTTGGGACAGTACTTAATATGGATGAGACTGTGATTGAATGTGGGAATTCATTAATAAATTTGGAGAATGTGATTGTAGTTGGAAATATGAAGTGGTATATTTTTGATGTAAAGATGCCTCTCAACTTGAAAAGCACATATCTGAAGTAACAATAGGAAGCAAAAGACATAAAAAATAGCTACGTTGGAATTGATGTACTGTATAACTTGTTAAAATGAAACAATATGGTGGGAGTTGTTTGTAGTCAAGCAGATATATGAAAGCTTGGCTAGACTGCATTAGATTGCCATAATCTTTTCTGATTTTTTTTTCTGAAAGCTTTTGGTGGCGCTAGATAAAAGACAAGGAAATGGTTTACTCAAATAAAGCCAGATTTCACCGTTATGAGCACATTGCTGAGATAAACATGGCTAGTTCAAATCCAGAAAGAACAGGGTGTGCCTCAGAATGAAACAATTGATTGCTGCCTGGCTGACAGGCACTCACCTGCATAATGTGCAGCTGGCTTGTAACCACAGGCAGCCCGGAGCAGTGGAGCCCCCATCGGCTGATGAAGATAGCCAGGCACAGACAAACACTAAAAGCAATCCTCGTGCAGTCAATGGCACTCTACACCAAAGGGGACATGGGTTACCTGTCTGGACACGCCTCTCTGCTGACTGCTCCTGTGGCTCCTCACACGGACCCCTGAGTAAAGACGATTGTGTCACTGCTCCTCCCACAGTCCAGGACAGATATTCAGCATGGATGTTGGTCCATTTTACTGTAAATAAAAACCTTTCAGTATTTGCTCTACTTCCAGTAAATTGATAGTGCATCAATTTTATTAACAGTAACTTTAAAGCATGGAACACATCCTGAGACCCGACAAGCTAGACCTCGACCCGCAAACACCCGAAGCTGAAAACGCTTTCGAACTCTGGCTAGTCTGCTTCGAATCATACCTGGAGGAGATTGAAGTGACCGAGTCTGCCGCGAAGTGCAGAGTTCTCCTCTCCAGGGTCAGTCCATGGGTCTACTCAATGACTAGAGACCAGCCGAGCTACGAGGCGCAATGAGTGCTCTCAGAAGACAATACCTGCAGCCAGTAAACACCGTCTATGCGCAACATCGCTTGGCGACGCAGCAGCGGCGGCCCGGAGAGTCAAGCGCTGAGTTCATCTAGGCCCTGCAGACACTCGTGCGGGCCTGCAATTTCCGGGGACTGACGGCCGAAGAATATGTGGAGCTGCTGTAAGAGACGTCTTTGTCACAGGGACCAGGTCAGTGTATGTGCGCCAGCGGTTGCTGGAACACGCCGATCTAACCTTACGTTCGGCGATTGAGCTGGCCAACACGCAGGAGGCCGCTCTGCACAACTCTGACGCTGTCCAGGCACGCAATCTCCCGATGGCCTCGTGGATGCCGCAGACCCCGCAACTCGCTGGCAAATCGACCACGGCTGCTGCCAGTTGTGAGTCCGTGAAGTGCTACTTCTGCGGACTTGAGAAGCACCCCCGGAAACGCTGCCCGGCCCGAGAAGCTACCTGCTCCAGTTGCAGAAAGAAGGGGCACTTCGCCAAGGCCTGTAAGTCGGGATCGAGCAGCGCTGCGTGTGAGGCATGGGGGTCGCCATCTTGGCTGTGGCCATCTTGCCTGCACTCTGCCACCACGTGCGAGACATGGGGGCCGCCATCTTCCCTGCATGCCGTCACCACGTGCAAGACATGGGGGCGGTCATCTTGGTTGGCGCCACCTCCCACCGCCTACGACCCACGGGTGCTCACCAGGCGCCCCACTGCGCCAGACCAAAACAGCGACTCAACTCTGGCCTCCGTGACCCTCAACCAAAGTGCTCCCCACCAGCTCGCAAGGTCAATGATGGACGCCCTGGTGGAGGGGCACAGGACAAGCTGCCTGTTTGACATGGGCAGCACGGAGAGTTTTATCCACCCAGACACGGTGCAGCACTGCGGACTCGTGATATGGCCGGTAAGCTAGAGGGTTGCCATGGCTTCTGGGTCGCATACAACAGACATCTGGTGGGGAGGAGGGTGTGGGGTTGTGTAGTGATGCTAGTGGTGCAGGGCACAGAATATCGAGACTTTACATTACTGGTCATGCCTCAACTGTGTGCCCCTGTGCTATTGGGGCTCGACTTCCAGAGCCACCTGAAAAGTGTGATAATGGAGTATGATGGGCCCCTCCCACCAATCACTGTCAGAAATCACCAACCCGCACATCCCACCCAACACCATGCCAACAGCCGCACTACGGACACCACTTGTGGCCTCTCCACCCTCAAGATCCCTCCCCCACTGCTGTTCGCCAACCTGACCCCTGACTGTAAACCTGTGGCAACTAAAAGCAGGAGGTACAGCGCGGGGGACAGAGCCTTCATTAAGTCGGAGGTGCAGCGGCTGCTTAGCGAGGGGATCACTGAGGCAAGCACAAATCCTTGGAGGGCCCAGGTGGTCGTTCGGAACGGGGAGAAGAATAGGACGGTCGTGGACTATAGCCAGACCGTCAATAGGTTCACACAGCTCGACATGTACCATCTACCCTGCATCGCGGATATGGTCAATCAGATAGCACAGTACAAGGTGTACTCGGCCATAGACCTAAAATCCGCTTACCATCAGCTCCCCATCTGCCGGGAGGATTGCCCTTACACTGCCTTCGGGGCGGATGGCAGGCTTTATCACTTCCTGCATGTCCCTTTGGTGTCACGAATGGTGTATCTGTCTTCCAGAGGGAAATGGACCGGATGGTGGACCAGTGCCAACTGAAGGCCGCGTTCCCATGTCTGGATAATATCACCATCTGCTGTCACGACCGGCAGGATCACGACAACAACCTCCAAAAATTTTTCCAAGCGGCCAATGCTTTTTTTCTTTTCTTTTTAAATCTTTTTATTGAATTAGTACACAAAAGGTAAACCATATAGGCACTAATACACTGTTGCAATATAACATTACAAGAAATATTAATACACAAAAAAAATTAGTACAAACAGTGCAGTTTAGATATAAAATAACAAGGTAATATAATAGTTTACTAATTTTCATACATATCAATAAGGAAAGGAAGAAAAAAACCCAAAAATAAAACCCCCAAAAAAACCCACCGTGCAACTAATCTAAAAAGCAAAGCAAAGCAAAGCAAAGCAAAGCGATGGGCTAGCTAGGAATCAAGTATCTGGATAACATCACCAACTGCGGTCACGACCGGCAGGATCACGACAACAACCTCCGAAAATTTTTCCAAGCGGCCAAAACTTTCAATCTCGCCTATAACAAGGACAAGTGTGTGTTCGGAACCACCCAACTTGCTATCCTTGGGTGTGTTGTGGCGAACGGAGTCATTGGCCCTGACCCCGACCGTATGCGCCCCTTGTTGGAACTCCCTCTTCCCAACACCCTCAGAGCCCTCAAAAGGTGCCTGGGCTTCTTTTCATATTATGCTCAATGGGTCTCTAACTACGCAGACAAGGCCTGCCCCCTGGTCAAGTCCACCACATTTCCCCTCTCAGCCAAGGCCTGCGCAGCCTTCAGCCACGTTAAAGGGGACATTGCCAAAGCAGCAATGCATGCGGGGGATGAGGCCATTCTCTTCCAAGTAGAGAGTGACTCCTCCGACTTCGCGCTGGCTGCTACCTTCAACCAGGCGGGAAGACTGGTGGCGTTCTTCTCCCGCACCTTTCAAGGCCCTGAAATTCGGCACTCCGCGTTGAAGAAAAGAGGCCCAGGCCATAGTGGAAGCTATTAGGCACTAGAGGCACTATCTCGCCGGCAAAAAGTTCACCCTGCTGACTGACCAGCGCTCAGTCGCATTCATGTTTAGTAACCAACAGCGGGGCAAAATCAAAAATGATAAAATTCTGAGGTGGAGAATTGAACTCTCCACCTTCAACTATGACATCATGTACAGGCCTGGGAAGCTCAACGAGCCCTCCGATGCCCTATCCTGGGGAATGTGCGCCAACGCGCAGATCGACCAGCTATGTGCCCTACCTACAGATCTTTGCCACCCAGGGATTACCCGGCTTTTCCACTTCGTGAAAGCCCGGAACCTGCCCTATTCCCTTGAGGAGATCAGGATGATGACCAGGGACTGCCGTCTGCGCAGAGTGCAAACCGCACTTCTACCAACCCAAAAAGGCACAACTAATCAAGGCCACCCGCCCCTTTGGGTGACTAAGTGTCCACCTTCCCTCCACCGACCGCAATGTGTACTTTCTTAACATAATCGATGAGTACTCGCGGTTCCCCTTCGCCATCCCCTGCCCCGATACCACTACCATGTTGGTCATAAAAGCCCTGCACAAGCTCTTCACTCTGTTCGGATACCCATGCTATATCCACAGTGACAGAGGGTCCTCGTTTATGAGTGACGAGCTGCGCCAATACCTACTGGCTAGGGGAATTGCAACTAGTAGGACCACGAGCTATAATCCCTGGGGGAATGGACAGGTAGAGAAGGAGAATGGCACAGTGTGGAAAGCCACACTCTTAGCCCTCAGGTCAAAGGGACTGCCGGTCTCCCGCTGGCAGGAGGTCCTTCCCGAGGCACTCCACTCCATCCGCTCCCTATTATGCACAGCCACCAATGCCACCCCTCATGAGCGGCTCTTTTCTTTTCCCAGGAAGTTGGCCACCGGGACCACCTTACCAACTTGGCTGACGTCCCCGGGGCCAGTGCTGCTCTGGAAACATGTGAGGAGCAATAAATACTCCCCGATGGTCGAGAGGGTTCACTTACTTCATGCGAACCCCCAGTATGCCTATGTGGTTTTACCTGATGGGCGGGAAGGCACGGTCTCCATCCGCAACCTGGTGCCTGTAAGAGCACCGGGCCCCTACCCTGAACATTCCGTGGTGACTATTGACCCCGTGCCCACCAATGTATGTATCCACAAGACACCGCGTACTCCAAACCCTACACAGACACCACACGACACTCTCATACCGGGCGTGACACACACGCATGAAGGATTAACAACGCTTAATGTGCTGGCACCTGAAGTCAGGCCAGAGCCAGCACAACCGCCATCGCCGGTGCAATCACCACCGGTGCTACGTAGATCACAGCAACAGACTCGACCACCTGATAGACTTGACCTGTAAATATACTTATTGTAAATACTGTCAGTCACTTCACCCCGCGGGACTCTTTTTTTAAAAAGGAGGGGTGAATGTGGTAAACCATGTATATAGGCTGTAACTGGGTTACCTGTCTGGACACACCCCTCTGCTGACTGCTCCTGTGGCTCCTCCCACAGACCCCTGAATAAAGGCGATTGTGCCACTGCTCCTCCCTCAGTCCAGGGCAGATACTCAGCATGGACGTTGGTCCATTGTCTGTTAATAAAAGCCTTTCAGTATTTACTCTACTTCCAGACTTTTGGAGTAATTGATAGTGCATCATGGAAGGAGTCATGTTTATTAAACAAAAAAAAAAGCAATGGTCATCTCGTGGCTGCGACAGCCAGCAGATTTTACCATCTGCTTCTGTTGTGAAGCAAATTTGCTTTTTGCATTAAAATTTGAGGTTTGCTCTCTGAAGACTGTTGGTGGAAATGTCCTTCCTGCTGAGTGTTTTCTTTCCTGCTGCTGCTCCTTGCTTTTCTTTGCTTCCCTTTACAGATTGTCCTGCTTTTTACATTATCTCTTTCTCTCAACCATGTTTTATTAAAGGATGCTTATGTGAGAATGCTGTCTTGGACTACAGTTCAGTATTCGACACCATAGTTCCATCCGGGCTCGACAAGAAGCTCAGAGACCTTGGCCTTGACCCTGCCTTGTGCAGTTGGATCCTGGGCTTCCTGTCAGATCACAAGCAGGTTGTAAGAGTGGGCTCCCTCACTTCCACCCCTCTGACTCTCAATACAGGAGCCCCCCAGGGCTGTGTACTGAGTCCCCTCCTTCACTCCCTGTATACCCATGACTGTATCACCACCCACAGCTCCAATCTGCTAATTAAATTTGCTGACGACACTACATTGATTGGCCTTATCTCAAACAATAACTACGTGGCCTACAGGGAAGAAGTCATCTCTTTGACACGGTGGTGTCAAGAAAATAACCTCTCCCTCAATGTCACAAAAACAAAGGAGCTGGTTGTAGATTACAGGAGGAACGGAGATGGGCTAGCTCCTATTGACATCAATGAATCTGGGGTTGAGAGGGTAAACAGCTTTAAGTTCCTCGGCATCCAGATCACCGAGGGCTTCACATGGTCTGTACACACCAGCTGTGTGGTGAAAAAGGCAAAACAGCGCCTCTTTCACTTCAGACAGTTGAGGAAGTTTGGTATGGGCAAGTTTACTGTGATTGCACATTGCACATTTAGATGGAGACATAACGTAAAGATTTTTACTCCTCATGTATGTGAAGGATGTAAGAAATAAAGTCAATTCAATTCAATTCAATAAAAACAAAATGTGCATCGATACCAACATAGCTCAGTTGGGTTCAGTTCCTAGGGGAAACTTTTAAGTTCAAAGTAAATTTTATTATCAAGGTGCATATATGTCACCATGCACAACCCTGAGATTCATTTCCTTGCGGGCATACTCAACAAATCTATAAGGTAGTAACTATAAACAGAATCAATGAAAGACAGCCCACCTAAGAGTGCAGAAGACAACTCTGCAAATGCAGTTATAAATGAATAGCAATAAGTAATGAGAATAGGAGATGAAGAGTCTTTGAAAGTGAGTCCGGTGGTTGTGTGAATATTTCAATGATGGGGCGAGTAAAGTTATCCCCATTTGTTCAGGAACCTGATGGTTGAGGGGTACTATCTGTCCCTGAACCTGGTGATGTAAGTCCTAAGGCTCTTGTACCTTCTTCCTGATGGCAGCAGCCAGAAGGGAACATGACCTGGTGATGGAAATCCCTAATGATGTATGCAGCCTTCCTATGACACTGTTTCATGTAGATGTGCTCAGTAGTTGGGAGGGCTCTATCCATAATGGTCTGGGCTGAATCCACTACTTTTAATAAGAATTTCTGTTCAAGGGCATTAGTGTTTCCATACCATACTGTGATGCAGCCAGTCAATATACTCTCCACTACCATCTATAGAAGTTTGTCAAAGTTTTAGATGTCGTGCTGAATCTCTGCAAATTCCAAGGAAATGGAGGCACTGCTGTGCTTTCTTTGTAATTGCACTTAGGTGCTGAGCCCAGAACAGGTTCTCTGAAATAGTAATACCTAGGAATTTAAAATTGCTGACCCTCTTCATCGCTGACTCTCCAAAGAGGCCTGGCTCATGGACCTCTGGTTTCACTCTCCTGAAGTCTATAATCAGTTGTTTGGCTTTGCTGATATTAAGTGAGAGTTACTTGTCCTTGGTGGATTTATCAAATCAAATCAAATGAAATCAAGTTTAATTATCATTCAAACCATATATGGACACAGTTGAATGAAACAGCGTTTCTCTGGGGCCAAGATGCATAAAATACATTCAAAATAGCAAGAAAGAAAAGCACACATTGTTACGCAAGAAACACATGTATGCTTGAGCTACTTGGTTTGTACTCGTATCTTATTAACGAAGAGTAGCCCAAAAGTAAGTACAGTGTACGGTTTTGCTGAGGGACCAAGATGAAGAGGAATTATGCACAAAGTAAGCAGGACTCTAACTATATTGGGTCCTGAGACTCCTTATCTACACTCAGCCCCATCTCATCTGGCTTGTTACAGTAGCTAGAGGCTGTGTAGGAGTGCGAAACACTACCATTCGGAAGTTTTTTTTCAAAAGCAACTTTATTCACAATATACAAAGAATAAATACTGGAAAACCCTTGCATTCATGGTCAATGCATTTAATATGCTTAATTTATTTTTTAAAAAACCATAGCACTGTTTCCATTCATGTGGCCGCCTTTGGTGATATACCATTCCGATATTTTGGTGTTTAATGGGCTTCCATGCCTGACCCAGCCCCTTCATGCCCAGTAGCAGAAGGGACATCCCTCAACAGGTACTCCTGCAGCTTGGAATGAGCTAGTCAGCACCATTCCCCCACAGACACCTCGCTGTGCTGGGATATAAACAACCAAGCAGCATCTTTCACTGAGCTGACATTCTTCCAGCAGTAGCTGATATCTGTCTCCGTATGTCCCTGGGAACAGCTTGTAGATCTGAGTGTTTTCCGTCCTCCGTCCTGCAGCCTGCAGAGAGTTGACGCCCATTTTGTTCCCAGTGCAGTTATCCCAGAGGCAGCATGTATTAGGATATTCCGATTGTGTAGGAATAATATGACTGGGAGGAAGGGCCTCTCTCACTGTCAGCCAAGTGAGGTCTTTGGTGCTTGTTGGTGAGATCTGGCAATGATTGATCCAGCATTTGCAGAAAGTGAGGCCAATCTCTCAGTACGGACCTAGGTCATGGTTTATTTGGGTCCGTTTATACTGAGAATAAATAAACAACACTGGGGTTATTATTTCTTCCCTTTCAAAAACTGTTTTATTACATATGCTCACAGTGAAGGAACTATCATACCAGGAGCACATTTACTTTTGCAATGGGCATTTCTGAATTTTGTGATGAGGTAAATCTGGAATTTGGGGGAATTGGGTGAAATCTCCTTAACCCTACAAAAAAGGAAGACTTGTTAGTTGATCAATGAGAGAAACTTCATTGAGCTGATCAATGAATTTCATAGTAGCTAAGAATTGAAAAAATACAACCTGAAGTTATTATTGTGACTTGGTAATTAAAATTTGGCAATAAATATGTCCAATTTTCCACAAAAATTTTGGTGGGTCTCTCCTCGACGCCAAGCTGCTTCATCACCGTGAACATTTTTAGTTTGGAAGATCAAATCTATAAGACTGAAACAAAAACATGGTGATTAAATTTTGTACTCTTTTGTGCTTACTAATATTTTATTATTATTTCCATCACAAACAATCAGATGTCCTATTTGAAAAAATCATAAAAGAAAATAGAAGCAGATTAGCCTACTGGGCTCTTCAAGCCTGTCCTATCACTTCATATGATCATGGCTGGTCACCCCCAAGCTAGTAGAGAATGAACCTTTTCCATATTTTGGCCCACCACTTAACAACTATACATCTTCCTCTCAGCCTTTTCCTTTTGTGGAACCCCTAATGCTATCTCATAGAAACATAGAAAACCTACAGCACAATACAGGCCCTTTGGCCCACAGAGTTGTGCTGAACATGTCCCTACCTTAGAAATTACTAGGGTTACCCATAGCCCTCTATTTTACTAAGCTCCATGTACCTATCTAAAAGTCTCTTAAAAGACCCTATCATATCCGCCTCCACCACTGTTGCCGGTAGCCCATTCCACGCACTCACCACTCTCTAAGTAAAAAACTTACCCCTGACATCTCCTCTGTACCTATTTTCCAGCACCTTAAACCTGTGTCCTCTTGTGGCATCCATTTTAGCCCTGGGGAAAAAGCCTCTGACTATCCACACGATCAATGCCTCTCATCATCTTATACACCTCTATCAGGTCACCTGTCATCCTCCGTCGCTCCAAGGAGAAAAGGCCGAGTTCATTCAACCTATTCTCCTAAGGCATGCTCCCCAATCCAGGTAACATCCTTGTAAATCTCCTCTGCACCCTTTATATGGCTTCCACATCCTTCATCTCCTTTCTTGATAATTGAAATCCTTGTTGGATGATTATCATGCATCTAAAATTGCTGCTTACCAAGGAAAACAGTGCAAAGTAAGTATGGTTTTGTTGAAGGGGTTAGAACTTGCTTACTGCTAGAAGTCTACCATGAGAGTTCCTGAGTAAATAGAATAGTTAGTTTCCCATCTTTCTCAGCTGCTAGCAAGATGAGTTTCTTGATCTATTTGTAATCACTCAGAAGTATCTCTTTTTATCCCTGGACAAAATTCAGTATTTAAAAGTGTTTGCAAGAACCTATTTGAGTACATAGCACTGTCATCTGCAACTTTATAATAAGCATCTCTTCAGTGTAAAATAATTGGCATGCTGTAAAGTAAAGTCATTAACAGTTGTAAGTTGACAGGAGGAGGCCTATTTATTAAGAATGCAATTAAGGCCAGTTTCACGCATGCTGCATGGTGCAAAACAGGCAGAAGCAGTCAGATGTAAAAATTTTAAAAGCAATTAAACAAAGTTTAATTACATCAACAACATAAGTAGTTTCTTTCTCTAATGGGTTTTCAGACAAGTTATAAGGAAGAATGGAACTCACCCAGAGTACTGAGGAGAGTGAAAGCTGCTGCTTAAGCAAGCTCGTGATCAGCAACGTCTTGCAGCTTTCATTCTGTGGTGTTAATTTTTAATTGCTCCCACTAGGCAAGATGTTTATGGCCACTCATTTTACACCTTGTCTGATTTTCCTGTGTTGATGGAAGGTTGACTTGTATGCTGAAGGAATTGTAGCTATTGTAGCATGGTGGTTATGGTATTTAATGAGTAGCGGACAAACTAACTAAATCTGACGTTAATGAAAGGTGGTGTTGGTCAGGTTGGTGAATGTACTGTATTACTATTTTACATAAAAATCTGAGTTAGTAATATTCCTTTAGGCAAGAAAATATTTCATCAATACCAATGCTGCCTATCTTTGATTATGCCTATTTATTACTTTATAAAATGTCTTGGCAGACCTTTTGTTTTTGGTATCCTGCATCTTGCTACAAGAAACAGTGGAAGTCATACTGAATAGTCCAAATCACATTGACTTAGAGACTGCTTATGATAATAGGGAGTGCACCTGTGTCTAATTTCAAAAATCTGGTTTTGGAGGCATATAAAGATATTGGAAGGATTGCAGAATGATAAATCCAGCAAGAGTTAGATACGGTCATAGACTGAGCCAGCCTCAGACCTTGGGCTTGCTGAGCTTTTCTCACATTAAGACAACAAAGGGAGGTTCAGGCTAGTAAACCTCTCCTTCATTGATGACAGAACTCAGAATCATAGTGCAAAAGACAAGGAGCTTCCAATCATTCTCAATCAGAAATGCCTTCCATCTCAGCTCCTTTCTGAATTCTGAACCGTGGGATATCTGTCTTGAGCTGATTTGACTTGTTACCAATAAATACCGACCACATTAAACACTGAAGTTTATGGACCACCAACATTCTGGGTACTGTGCTGAAGGAATGTACTACAAGCTAGCCATGCTTCTTGATAAGTACTTACAGTCGATCTACAACATTGGCATCAACTTAACAAGTTCTGTTCTTTACTCGATTTTGGCCAATTCCAACTTGGCCAATCACAGCCCCCATTATTTACATTTGATCATTGCCCAAGAGCAATTGTCAACAATGCCTCAATTAGCTTTTATTTCCCAGCAATTTGCTGAATAATGCTCACTTTTAAATTTCCCAGGATCTCTTGGCTCCAAATATTGGAGCCTTAGTCAAGGTATGGGCTGAAGAACAGATGTGAGGTAAGACTGATTGTCCTCAGCTTCAACATTCAAGATTCATTTATTTTCAAAGAGTGGATAAATTATACAGCTTTGAGATTTGCTTGCTTATGGGTAGCCACAAAGCAAGAAACCAAAAAGAACCCAATTAAAGAAAAAAATACTAACCATCGATGTGCAAGAGAAAGAAAAAAATAAAAATCATACAATTAAAGCGAACAACAGCATTCTGAACCAAGATTGGAAAGAGGAATGAAGATCGCGGATTGCGAGCGAAATTGGTTCTCACCTCCGATCTGGGCCAGTATTTAAATTGTCTAAACAGTGAATTGTATCTCGTACCGGGACCCGGCTACTGCGAAGGACTCGGGGCCTAGACCACACCGCCCACTGACTCACTCCGGGCCCAGATTCCGTCATGGCAGCAATTCATCAAATGGGGTATTGAGGACCCCAATTGAAACTGATACCAAAGGGAGTCTGGGGAGAAAGTTTTTATTGGCTGGCACCAAGTTAGAGGAATATGGTTGCAGTTTCGGAAATTGTAATGTATCGAACTTTCTGAAGAGTTACAGGAAACGCAAAAGATTGAAAAAATGATGAATGCTTCATTATTTTAAAGTGACAGGTACAACATGGCTGACCAATAGCTTTAGACATCTCCGGTGGAGAAATGTTAGCTCTGCATCGGCTGTGTCAGCCCTTGTTAGAGTACATCGATGATAACATCTCTTATTCTTTAAACAGAAGAGAATACTGGCATAAACTCGTAGTCTATCCTCAGAGGACAATTCACAGAAACCTAAAATTCGGTTTGGTAAAGTTTTAGTATACTCTATTGCAGATCTATTCTTCTTGGTTAGGGAGAGCAGACTGAATGCGATATTCCAGGTGTGATCTTACAGTTGTCCTATATGATTCCAGTAAGACATCTTTACAGTTTTAAAATAAAGGGTGATATGCTATTAGGCTTCCAAGCTTGTAGATCAGTTAGAGCAGACCTGTTTCACTGGTAGACCTGTCTCAGAGTGTGGATATGTTGGTAGCAAGAAATGGCATGGATGTTCTTCAGGGTAGTGCTGTTGGGCCATCCATCGTCTGCTGCTTTACCACTGATTGCGCCTGCATTACTAAGTAGTGTTGTTCACTGAAGAATACATAAACACAGGAGATTCTGCAGATGCTGGAAATCTAGAACAACACAAGCACAAAATGCTGGAGGAGCTCAGCAGGTCAGGCAGCATCTGTGGAAATGAATAAGCAGTTGATGTTTTGGGCTGAGACCGTTCTTCAGTGCTGGAAGGAAAGGGGAAAATGCCAGAATAAAATGGTGGGGGGAGGGGAAGGAGGACCAGCTAGAAGGAGATGGGTGAAGCCAGGTGGGTGGGATAGGTAAAAGGGCTGGAGATGAAGGAATCTGATAAGAGAAGAGAGTGGACTATGGGAGAAAGGGAAGAAGGGGTGGAACCGTGGGGAGGTGGAGGGCAGGTGAGGTGAGGAGCACAGAATGGTGAATAGAAGAAGAGGGAAGAGGAGGGAAAAAACTTACCACAAAGAGAAATCGATGTTCATGTCATGAGGTTAGAGGCTACCTGGATAGAATATAAGGTGCTGTTCCTCCACCCTCAGGGTGGCCTCATTGGGACAGAAGAGGAGGCCGTGGACTGACATGTTGGAACATGAATGGGAATAGGGATTAAAATGGTTGTCCACCAAGAAATTCCACCTTTGGAAGGTGGAGCAGAGCTGTTCGATACACTGAAGAATGCTATGTTGATTAGGCCCAGATAATGATGCAGTCTGTATATGTGTGTACCTACACCTGGCCAAAGTTCAGGCATGGGCTGATAGTGCAAGACATGTTCACACCAGACTTTAACTATGTTCAGAAAGAGAGTCTAACCAGCTTCTCGTGGCTTTCAATAGCTTAGCCATGATCAATTTTCCAGATATCAATGTCATACAGTTTGCCATTGTCTAGAAGCTTATCTGGATCAGCCAAATAAATAAAGTGGTTACCAAAGAGATCAGTTGGTTGGTATCCTGAATCTTGTTACTTACCTCCACTATCTACAAGTTGCAAATAGTCTGCATTGCCAACACTACACATACCTGGTTGAATATAACACCATTTAGATCAAAGCTGTCTGCTTGGTTAACACCATATCCATAGCTCAAGACATTTGTTGCCTCAGCTTTGGCTTCACAGCTCTTTAAACCCATGTCCTCTACCCCCTTAAAGAACAAAGCAGCAGGTAAGTAGAAGCATGACTACCTACAAGTTCCTCTCCAATTTTCTTTGGCAATTATTGGCAATTGTATATGGTGACATATATGTACTTTGATAATACATTCATTTTGAACTTCTGAATTTTGAAAAACATATAGGATAGGAAATAGATGCTTTGCCAATAATATTCACATTCTAGGGATACATTAGAGAGCCGAAACATTTAAAAATTATATTGCCATTGGTGATAGGGGCTTCTATGACATGAATTGCACATTATTTGGGTAGCTTTCATGTGGTTGAGCAATACATTTGTTGTGTTGTTCTGTGTTCAGTCAAATAGTCAGGCACTCATGTCTAAACATGTAGCTGTTTGGATGGCTGTTATTCATGGCACATGTTCTGTGGAAACTGTTGTGCGCTTTCATCTTCATTTTGTAGACAATAGTCAATAGGTGCCGTAGTAGGCCATTCAGCCCTTCGAGCCAGCACCACCATTCACTGTGATCATGGCTGATCATCCACAATCAGTACCCTTTTTCTGCCTTCTCCCCATATCCCTTCATGCTTATGGTCATGCTTATTGATTATTTGGGCCCACCTTGTTTTTGACCATAGCATCTTCTATATACTTCATTGAATTGGAATCCTAGTCTTCCATTTTGCTTCAAATAACACAACAGTCCTCTAAATCACTGGGATAATAATGTTTACCATTGCAAACACTTGCTTAATTGTTGTTGAAGTACAAGTTTCCACAGTTCGTTTGTCTCCTTGCTTTTGAAGCAACTTTCCGTAAAATTTTTCTTTGAGTCTTTGAATTACTGAACGCATTTTATCTCGGTTTAGTTATTATTTTAACTGAAAGGGTATGGCTTCAGGTTTTGACGTAATGTCATCTGATGGAGAGTTTTCAGATAAAAGATTCCAACTAACAAACACTTTGAAATACTTTTACAATATGTCATCGGGAAACGCACCTTCAAGATGATATTGGCCATCAGTCGGGGTGATGTTCAGAAGAGAAGTACTTTTGAATTGTGTATCTCTTAGTTTAATAGCATGCTCCCTTTGGGTTTGCAGACAGTCTTTGTTCAGGGAAAGAGAAATGGTGTTGAAGATATTATTCTACAAGTTGACACCACTGGGTTCTTGTTACAATATGTTAACAACTAAAGAAAATCATTTTGTCAAAACATCCCTGAGGATAATTCCCATTTACTTTTGGTTGTGCAAGTGACTTTGAGATAATATCTTGTGAAGGAAGTACTTGGTTTAATTTGCTTTACATGATTGTAGAATAACAGTATTTAAAAAAAAACCTCTTGGACAGACGATTACCATCTATTTTTATCAAACCTTGCTAGCCTGAAGTAGCAAATAATTGTGGAAGTATTAGTACTGGCAAAGCAGCACACTTGTCATTGGAACTTAAATTGATGGAGTATTCACTGGTATATACATTGACACCTGATCACTATTGTATGTACAAATCACTTATTGTGATCACAATTCACGCAAGTAGACTTGAGCATGAACATCTGGTGGCCAGCAAAATCAAAGAGCTGCATTTTAAGTTGGAGTAATGGACTGATTCTTCTGCTCAATAAAAATGCATCATTTCTTTTAAGGTTCTTTTTGAATTGTTTAAAGGACTATTGGGAGGAACCAAAAGTTAAAATTCACATAAAGGCACAAGGCAAAAGCAAATGAATGTATGGCTCAATTATGCACTTTTCACCAGCTGAAAAGAAAGCACATCAATTCAATTGCAATTGTGAAGTCTTTCTATTAAAAGTTTATTTTAATGAGTTTCAGTTTTTTGTGTGTTTTGTTTTGTTCTTTAATTGATGCTGGTGAGTAGGAGCTTTGCTCAATACAGACACAAGACAGATTGTCCAGCCTTGCAACCATTGTGAAGAGCTGATAGAGTGAAATGGTCCGTATGGTTGAAAACTGAGCAAGATATTTAGCTCCAATAAATAAAGCTTTCATTCGATTGTTCAGTCTGTGTTCATGAAAGGCTTTTTATTAGCATGAATCTTGGGCGGTTTGAGGCCTGTGAACTTAAAAGCTGCTCATTGCTCAGTCCCTCAAAGGATAGTCAAACAGATAAAATCAGTCAGACATGTAGCAATCTGTCCCATCTAATGAAACCACTTTAGTCATTTCCATGCATTAAATTCTGTTGGTCCTTTTTCATGTCTTGTCAAGTGAATGCATTTTCCACTGGGCCGTCTGCCTTTATTCCTAACTTTCCAAGCTCTGCAGCTTCTCTGCCATGCCTTTACTCATGTTGTTGTACAAAACGTCAAGCACTATACCTTATTATCTTTTATGTTGAATTCTGTTTGGACCAATTTTTAACTTTTCTCCATTTTGGAACCTTATTTTTCTTTCCAATAATGTCATAATACAAATTGCCTATCATGTGGTACCTGATGCAAACGAGAACAATTTGATGTGATCCCCAAACTTGTAGATTGTGAATGTACTTTATTGCGTTTTTTTTGATTCTGGAAGTTAACTGACAATTTTTCCTCATGAAGCTGTAATCACACAAGAACACATGCTCTATGTTATCATTTCCCAAACCATCATAAAGCTTCAAATCCTGTACTGTTTGTACAAACAGCAGAACTGTTTGTAGTGGCAGGATGTAACCAGTTTGATTATTGTCCACATGGCAATATTTTCATCAAATTTAAATGTCTTTATGTAAATTCTATGATTAATTTAGTATTTAACAATTTTTAAAAGTTTAAAACATTTAAATATATGTACATTATTTATGTTTTAAAGGTATACATTGTAACACATACATGAGTGTTTTATCAGAAACTGACCACATTAAATCTTGTAGAGATGTTGATTTGAAATAAACTTGGGCTCAAACCTTGCCACCTGAAATGTAGATATTATTGAAGGCAAAATAACTTAGAAAAATAAATGGATGCAAGGTTCTTGCAGTGTGAAATGTAATTGTATACCTACACAAGGAACTCTTTTACAATTTGTTAGCCATCACACAGAAGAAATTTACATCTTCATTGGTTTAACCTAGAAAAGGTCTTTGCTGATTGCAATTTTTCTTTTTCAATGTCACAGAGAAGTCATTCAGAAAACCCAATGGATTAATAACAACACCTCAGTGACTTTGCTGCTGAACATCTATGAAACCATTGAAGAAAGTAATTGTTATACAGTTTGGCTTTTTGCTTTTTTGTTGCAGACATATATGATAGTCAGGAGAAGCTTCTGTGTTTTTAACTGAAAATGGTGAAGAAAAATCTATAAGGCAGAATTACTTGAATTTTAGTTCTTTCCGTACCTATATTGGCCATTTATGCATTCCTGATTAAAGACACAAATTCATACTGAACATACATTTTTAAAAATATGTATGTTTCTTTTTATTCTTATACCCACTGCTCAGACTGTGTTCGGAATCTTGAGCATTCTTGTAGGTTATGTGAGTGTAATTAAAGTTTTCAATTTTAATGTTGTTTCATGGGTGGGAGAAGGTTGAAAAGTTTTCATACCAAATATACAACACCATGTTTTCTCCTTTTGGTGGATGTTGGAAATGTGAAGTTGTGAAGCAATGCTGAATTTACCTGAGTTGGGGTCCCATGAAGTGATTGCAGCTGTGCAGATTTCCCCAGGGGTTGAAAAATGCAACCAAGGAAGAACAAAGGGACTCCTGATTACAAAATGAAGTTACTTGTTTCAACATTCCTTGTGAGCGAATTGTGGAATTGCTCCAACCAATGGATTCCCAGATTCCCAAAGCCTGTATTCCTCAACCAACCAACCACTCTCCTCCTCATGATTCTACCCCGAGTCCCCGGGTATGGTCTTTCTAGGCATTGTACTCTTTAGCAGGCCCGTTTGAGTGGATGCCTTTCCTGTTGGGTGTGTAATGTTGCTAACAAGTGAACAAATGATTTCCTTGGATTCATTATGGGGCTTTCAGGCGTTTTTCAAACTCTTTTCTAATCATAATGATATTGAATGAGCAGTTATAATTCTTACATCAAAGCAAATATTCAGTTCTGTAAGCATAGTTTATTTTAGTAGATTTTCAGATTCTCTGTCATTTGGTCAATTTGGTAAGAATATCAATGGGATCAGTGTTCTGACAGTTATCCTTATTGTTGTGGTTAGAGCTACCTTGTAAGCTATCATTTCACAAATATAATAAATTCTTCTAATTATTTTTGTTTTGGAATTTGCCATGTTATTCTTTCACATTAAAACAATGAAAGGCATTTGACAAATTTGGCATTCCAAGAGTTAATTATGAAAATAAATGGGTGACTACTGTGATCTCAGTTTTGCCTTTATTTGTCCTGTCCATCACAGGATTGGTTGCCTGGCAGTCATGTAGCTCCACTCATATTCAGAAATGTGTCTTTGGAACATCCCCTGTAGACATTGATTTGACAAACAATTTCTTTTGATTCTTTAGGCTATGAAGCAAAGACAGTTCCATTAGTTTGCAGGGATCTTTGACGCCAAGAACATGTCAATTAAGATGTGGGTTATTTTTTAATTGTGTACTATTGATATACGAAAACTTTTTTTTTAGTTAATCGTTACCGAGTCCATTCTGAAGATCCATTGACAACCTGTAAAATCAGGAAGTTGTAGGCTTGCTCGTGGGTTGCTAGTCAAAAGGTTATAATGTTTGCTTTGCATCCCTAGGTTCACAGTGTTTGACCCCAGGGCTGCCTTATGCTCAGATTCAGCAGCTACATGTGTAATGAGGTTTGTCAGTGCTTGGCTGAGTTGCTAGATGTGGCACTCCATCGAAGTAGACTTTCTTATCTCAGAGGGGTGAAAAACTGACGTTATCCATCTTGCCCTGTGGCAAGTGGACCTTCAGTTGCACTGTGCTCATCGAGGAATGTGCATGTTTGCTTTGAAGCCTTAGTTGGTTTAAGCACTAATGAATACTGCAAAAATTTAAGCAGTTATCATTTTATTTGTATATTTTATTGTAACTTTAAAATTCATTCTGATTCATTGGCTGTGTTTTATAACTTTCTGCTGTAAAGTGCATTTCCCAGCTTGGAAGAAGTTTCTAGAATCCAATGTACAAATTTTGAGAACTGTCTCTTTTTAAAGAACCTCCCAGTAGTTGTCGCCAGGCTAAAAACCTCAGCCAAGCTCTCATGACAGTGAGATGTTGGGGCTTAGTTTATTTGGGTTCAGATTCCTGGTCAATCTGCATGGTTGGTTGGCAACAGCAGGAGTTCAGCACAGAGAGTTGCATGGGAATGGAAGCAATAGTCAATCAAGTCCGAGGGCGGAGAAATAAGGACAAAGAAAGCTCAAGATTAGGTGGCATAGTCGTGCATTTATTAGAGCTGCTGCCTCCAAAAAAATAGTTGAACTCAAAAGTTCACGGTTCAAAGTAAATTTATTTTCAAAGTACATATATGTCACCGTATACTATCCTGAGATTTATTTTCATGTGGGCATTCATAGTAGATATAGAGAAACAAATCAGAATCAGTGAAAAGTTACACACAAAGATGGAAAAACACCAGTCCTACCGAAGGATTTCGGCCCGAAACGTCGACTGTACGTTTTTCCATAGATGCTGTCTGGCCTGCTGAGTTCTTCCAGCGTTTTGTGTATGTTGCTTGGATTTCCAGCATCTACAGATTAAAAACAAGTCTTGTTTGTAAAAAAAACAAGAAGTTATTTAAATACAAAATGAAAAACTAAATAATAAATTAATAAATAGTATTGAGGGCATGAATACAGAGTCTTGTAAGTGAGTCCGTAGGTTGTGGAATTAGTTCAATGTTGGGGTGAATGAAGTTCTCCACTCTGATTCAGGAACCTGACGGTTGAAGTTCCTGAATGTGATAGTGTGGGTTCTGAGGCTTCTGTGCCGCCACCTTGATGGCAGCAGTGAGAAGAGAACATGGTGGAGGTCCATTATGATGGATGCTGCTTTCCTGCAACAACGCTCCATGCAGAGGTGCTCAAAGGTGGGTGTGGTGCTTTTCATCAGGTACTCTGGTTTCCATCCCCAGCACAAAGGCGTGTGTTGGCACATTACTTGGCCATTATTATTGGCTGCTACTATTTATATGAATTGTACAGACTAGAAAGTTCTTGGGAAAGTAAGGAGAACAAAATGTGTTGGAATAGGGTTAATGTAAAAAATGGGTGGATGATGTTTAAATGTTGCCTGCTTTAATGGCTCTTTCTTGTATGTCCAGAAGCAAATAGAGGAGAAGTGATGACAAATTTGCTGAACAATATCCAAGTTTTTGCTTAACAGAAGCCAATCTCAATGAACTTTTTTTTCTGTGCAAGTTACTCAAAGCTGGTGATTCTGGATCCTACACATAAGACTCTGGTTAGGCCACACTTGGAGTACTGTGTTCAGTTCTGGTCACCTCACTATAGGAAGGATGTGGAAACACTGGAAACGGTACAGAGGAGATTTACCAGGATGCTGCCTGGTTTAGAAAGTATGCATTATGATCAGAGATTAAGGGAGCTAGGGCTTTACTCTTTGGAGAGAAGGAGGATGAGAGGAGACATGATAGAGGCGTACAAGATAATAAGAGGAACAGATAGAGTGGATAGCCAGCGCCTCTTCCCCAGGGCACCACTGCTCAATACAAGAGGACATGGCTTTAAGGTAAGGTGTGGGAAGTTCAAGGGGGATATTAGAGGAAGATTTTTTACTCAGAGAGTGGTTGGTGCGTGGAATGCACTGCCTGAGTCAGTGGTGGAGGCAGATACACTAGTGAAGTTTAAGAGACTACTAGACAGGTATATAGAGGAATCTAAGGTGGGGGCTTATATGGGAGGCAGGGTTTGAGGGTCGGCACAACATTGTGGGCCAAAGGGCCTGTACTGTGCTGTACTAGTCTATGTTCTATGTTCTATATCTGAGGTGCGAACACGGAAAGCACTGGCATCCATTGTCTTCCTTGTAAGCTTCATGTTATCTGTAGTCAGTTGGATTATGAACAAGGTTTCACAGTGTTCGCAAGACTCTGCTTGTCCCTCAGCTCTTTTCTGGAACCTGACTATTGGGAGTCCACATTTAGCCAGTTACTTGGCTTTCTTTTTGCACCTTTCTCCTCACACACCCTCCTTATCCTTCCTCTCACTATGGTTCACTATCTTGTACATCCAAAGCCAAATTTCTCCCTTCTTTCCCACAACACTGTCTCCATTCCCCAACCAACATTTCCCTAATTATTAAGCACAATTCTCTCCAGACCTTCAAACTTCAACTTAAAATATGTCTTCCTAATTCCCGAACTCAAACTCTTCCTCATTGCCCGAACCCTCCCCATCCCCACATCTCCATTCTGGAAACTATTGGTCCCATCTCAACTCATACCACTTCCCAACCTCACTTCATCCCTTGAGCTGCTAACTAGTCCTGATTCCCTTCTTATGATCAACCCTGGCTACAGGCCAGCCTGATTTCAATACTTATCTTCAGGGAAGACCTTGATTGCATGAGGCCTGAAGAAATGTCTTTGCAGAAGTGCCTGTCTGAATTTTCCAGAAGTTAGCCATGTTTGTTGGCCTGCTGAGAATTCTGTGCTGAATGTACAGCAACCAATTTTTATGAATTACATTTCTGATCTCTTTTGGATTGCTGTTTAGCCAAATTTATTATTTTATCCCCCTAAAGACAATATAGTACATGTTTGTGATTGACTCAAAAATGTGTTCATTTGAGAGCTTGGCTTAACTCTTGTCAATAACTTATTCCATTGTTCTTGGGCAGGATTTGTTCTGGGCCCTTATTCCATGTGACTGTCCAAATCCAGCTGATGTATTGGGCCTAATAAGCTGACACTGGGAGTTCCATGAAGATTTGGTCATCTTCAATAGGTCAATGGTGACTACAGGTAGCTTGTTGTTAGTAGGAATTTTTGGACGAAAGTGCTATTTTAATTTTTCTTAAAGTTTCTTTAGGGATTTATTGTTTTTCTTGACAAAGAATATAGAGTTCTAATTATGAATATATGTAGTTGAACATCAACCCAGAGGACAAACCTGAGGGCTTGTTGCCTTTATGTGAAATGCAGGGTAAGCAACAGTCATCATGCAAGAAATAAGACCCATAATTTTGTGAGCTGGAGTGCTGGAGGAGAAGATGGCGGCGCGACACAGCTTGCAGCGGCCACTCTGGTGAAGGATATCTGTTATTTGTCAAGTAGGGTGCCGTGCACAATTCTGATTTGATGGAGACAGACGTGAGAGCACGGAGGAACATCTGGTGAAACTTCTGAAATGCCCGTTTCGCCGCTGCTGCTACTGTGAGATCCAGAATCTCCGGAGGGGAAGGCCCCGAGTCCTCGGCTTTGCTTGTTGCTCGGCGGCCGGGGCGGGGTCAAAGCGCTTGGCAGAGATGGTGCTTGATCTCGGAGGGCTGGTTGGAGGCTCGAAGTTTTTGGACGGACTCAGAGTCGGCTGCGGTTGGGTGCTCCAATACATCGGCAAGTTTGTGGTGCTTCTGTCTGCGTGAGATGATGGGGCTATTGGGACTTGAGACTCTTTTTTACCGTGCCCATGGTCTGCTCTTTATCAAATTATGGTATTGCTTTGCACTGTTGTAACTATATGTTATAATTATGTGGTTTTGTCAGTTTTTCAGTCTTGGTTTGTCCTGTGTTTCTGTGATATCACTCTGGAGGAACATTGTATCATTTTTTAATGCATGCATTTCTAAATGACAATAAACAAGGACTGAATGTCCTCATAATCTTAAAAAAAAATAGAAAAGGAAGTGTAAGGAACTGCAAGGCTAAGTTAAAATCCCCTGACTAGAATAACAGGTCTGTTAGGATATCAGAGATGGGATGACCGTGCAAAGATTAATTACTTGGTTGTTTATTTATCTTTTTGTCACTGCAGTGTCGAAGCTGTCATTAAAACCTTTGATTAAAAAAACATTACTTTGATTCACACAGTATTTTTAATATAGAATACTCCCAAGATGCTTCCTGATTGACACTGAATATTAAAAGAGACTAGCAGGTGCAAGGTGCAAAAGGTAGAATAGCAAGATGATTTTTAGATTCTGAGGAGTAACAAGCCAGGGGATCTGGAGTCGGAAGTTACTTTAAGGTGGAGGCTGCTCACCATGTTGATGATGGTGCTGGAGGTGGAGACAGTGGAACTGAGCAGAGGTGTTCGGATTGGAGGACACGGTAAGTATAAAAGAGGTCAGGCTGAGGGAAGCCATGGAATATGTGCCATTGACAAGCAAGGATTATGAATCTTATACATTATGGATGTTATAATGCAGGGGTGAACAACCAGACCTAGTCCATTCACAGATGGTTGGTTGAGGCAGACATTGTGCAGAATGAGGCTTGGTAGAGAGTGAATGCAAAAGCTTGCAGAGTTTTGTACAGAGGAGATTTTGAATGGATATTTGGGATATATGGAGTTTTTAAGAAATACCTATTTTCCTCTGACTGCTGGAGGGCAGAAAAGCACTGAAAATAAGGATACAGAACGTGGCAGAGATGAGTAAGGCAGATTTGCTTTTTCTGACATTTTAATTGTAGGAAATTATGATCACTCACAGTGTGTCATCTGGAAAATAGATTAAAGTGGCTGAGAACTGGAGAATCGTGGTGAAGCATGGTGGAGGGCACACTAGCCCTGAACAAAATGCTATCAAAACTGTGTAAATGATTCAAACATTGCTATCTACATTGTAAATAGTTGAAGTGAAAGACCCTGTGAATTTTGATCGTGCAGAAAAACTAAGTGGTATAATAAAGGAACAGAATGGAATGATAAGAACAAGAGATTCTGAAGATGCTGGAAATCCTGAGTAACAGATATAAAATGCATGAGGAACTCAGCAGGCCAGATAACATCTAAGGAGAGGAATAAGCAGACTTATGTTTTGGGCTAAGATCCTTAAAGGGGCTCCTGGTTATCATGGAATGATGAATGAATTTAAAGCAAACCGAAGTTAGTTTCTGAAACACTTTATATTTTGGTTTAACATTCAGTTGATGCAGTAAATGGACCTCTGGCTGGTTTCTGCTCCAGTCCCATAGGTTAAAAATGGGACTTCTGCATCCGATGTGCTTATTGGTTTTACAATGAAGAGCAACAAATATATATTTCAGAACTGATTTAATTAAACCAGAACAGTTTTATTTTTCTATAGATGGAAGATTAGATGACAGTAGAAAAGCACACTTTAAGGTTTCTCCCCTAGTACCTTCATTATTAGCATATACAAGGGGCAACATCATGCTGAATGGGAATTGTACTTGAAACTGCTTAAGATATAAGGCAGTAATATTAATGAATGTGAGAAAGTTAAGCCTCTCTGCCTAATGTTCTATATATTCAGCATAAAAATGCTTGATCTTTCATTTATTTCCTCAGATCTGTTCCAAGTCACAACTGATCTGATTATAACTTCCATTCCACACCTAGTCACTCTGGATAACCTTTCACCCACTAGATAATCGAGAATACATTTACCTCTGCCTTAAAAATATTCAGATTCTGCTTCAGAGTTCCTGAGACTTTCAAACTTCTGATAATTCCATCTCTGTTTTAAATGGGTGACTTGTTTTTTAATACAATCAACTCTAGTTCCAGATTCTCCCACAAGAGAAACAATTGGTTCCATGTCTACCTCTCAGATTCATGCATGTTTCAATCAAGTGTCCTCTCAGTTTGAGAACTGTGCAAAGATGTTTAGGGTAAGAAAAGAGGTGTTTTCAGAATCTTCACAGGATTCTCAGATAGGTGCAATTTCAGGGAGAGCTGAATACCAGTCATAACTAGACAACTTGACCTCTGCTTAATGGTTCTTTTTTGTTTTCTGTACACTTCAGCCTGGAAAGAATATATGTTGAAGGTTGGATGACACTGTTTTCAAACAGTTAACTTTTGAGGAAGAGGATTTGGGAATGTGCTATGTGTACAGGGATTTTAGTAAAGGAGATGGCTGTCTGGTGGCGCAATGGCATCAGCGCCGGACTCTGGAGCAAAGGCTCCCGAGTTTGAATCCAAGTTGGGCCACTCCCAGAGCACACTTTCCATCCATGCCAGGTTGAGCATCGAGCTAGCCACTCAGCCTCATTTAAAAAAAAAAGGTTGAGTTAGGAACGTCCATATCATGACCAGGTTAATCTGAAAGGAGACCAATTCTGACACCACGTGCCAGACAAGAATGGCTGACTGTCTGGTGCGACACACAAAAAAAAAGTAAAGGAGAGGGAGATGGTGAACTTACTTGTGACTCTTGGAGAAAGCCTGCTTCTCTTCCTGATCAACAAAAGAATGTTTCTGACATATTGATTGCAACTGTTAGATCTTTCAGTACAATACAGATCTGTTTTGCTCTAATGGAAAACTGTAACTAGTTCCCTGCTCAGACACCAAGTTGAAATGCCGTCAAGGTCCTCTTGATATAGTAGGATTATTCTTGATCTGGCTTTTGCATCATCCACCCTCAGACTAAGACCATAGGTCACAAGAGAATAAACATCTGAGCAAGTTGGTTTTAATAGTTCCAGCTTGGTTTCTGGTTGATCTTAGTTTATAATTATAGAACTAGCACAGGAAATATTTTCAGTTATACTTTGAAAGCCTATGAAATGGCATTTTAAAAAAGTAAATACTTCTACAAAGTTGGTGTTAGAGTTACAGATTTATAGCAATGCAATTTCAAATCTCACCAAACCTTATCTTCGTCGCAAGATTGCCAAAAGTGAGACATGCTGAAATGGCCCCAATATTTCCTTGGAAATGATCACAACACCTTGGAACAGCCAAAATACATTTTCTCTTTAACAGTTCATTACTTTTATTTTGGTTCTTTCCTCGTATCGATTGCTTTTTCACTCTGATGATTTGATATTAGCTGGACACATGTAAAGCAGCCAGATCCTCAGGTTTTCCATCACCTTGTCCCAGATACAGGGGATGACACTTCTGATCTCCAGAATTTTTGCTGAATCGGGGCTTCACAGCCCTACTTGTATAGTTCTTTTGATAGGATTCTGCCCGTTTCTATGTTTTATGCTGACTTGTATTAACACGCACCCAGATAATCGTGAGCATGAGCCTTCATGCACATTTGAATGTGATTCCTGGTCCCCAGAGCCTCATCCCATTACCCCCTGACTTCCTTTGTTCCTTGCAATGCTTATACGAACATAAGAAGTTATCTGTCTGATTGTTCCACCAGTCTGTGTTTACTTGTCCATATGTAATGTTCCATTACAGGAGTTGTATTCCTTCTCTTATGTGCCTGAGACTTGAGGGGTTCCTTAGCTTCCATGGATGCCACATTGCAGATGCTTCTACAAAAGCTGTTGACCTGTGGCATTTATATTATAAGTAAAGCTAAGTTCAGAAAAGATGACATTTAATTATTCAAATAAGGATTAATATTATCTGATAGCAGCTTGGATTATTTTATGTTTTGTTTTCCTCTTCATATGTGATTATTTATTCATTAAGATTCCAACATGGGAAAGATATGCTCCAGTGCTAACTCTCCAAATATTGCATTCTAGGCTAATAGTTTCCTTAAGCCTTCACTATTTTGTTTGCTTTTTTCAAAATAGTACTGTATCTCAATGACAGAATGAATAAAATATGTAGTTAATCTAACTTTACTGTAGTCCTTTACCCATTACTATGAACAATTCTATTGTATGAATTATGCCCATTTCAGATTCATTCAATTACCACCTTGCACTGCTGTGACGTCCCCATGTCCAACGTACATTGAGATATTGGATGCCCAATTTTATCTCAGTCTTTGGTGGTCTTGCTTTCAGCTTCTAAAGCCCCAAACTCTGTAATTCTCTCTGTAGACCTTCCTTTGTTTATTTTCTCCAAGAAGTTTATTAAACCTCTTTGACTAGGTTATTTGTCTCCTCCTTTTCTGTAACTCTGTATAAAATGTAGGGCAGTTTGAAACTATTTGCCACATTGTTGGAAATATAAGCTGCTTTTGTTGCATTAATTTTCCTTGTTCTGCAATCTTATTGGAGGCATTAAACTATTATTTAATACCTCGGATAAACAAACAGAAGTTTGAACTGAACGCTAACAAACATACAGTAACATCATTGGCATCAATTCACAGACTTTGATTTCCAATAACCGGATTTTATTTGGTTGTACTTTGAGTTGTTTGTGTCTTTCTCTCTGTTCATCTGACATTACATTTCTCCAGGCTGTCAGTCCTGACTGACACCAACCTGCCATGTTACATCTGACCTCTGCTGAGGAGATTGTCATATCTGTATTTGAGGACTCTTTTGTGTTTTACTGCTGGTTCCATATGGCTGACCCAGCAATCTTACCACCCAGTGTGCCAAAAACTTAATTGTAGGTGTCAGTGCTTTCTGTGATCAATTAATTTCAAATTTCAAATTACAGTTTTTATCCTGGTGTTTTTCCTTGCATCAATAAATTTGCGACATGTCTTCCAGGATTTTTTTTTTCTGTTTCAAAAATTAGAGAAACTATATGGAAATATGTCAAATGAGAAACAGGACTGAACAGTAACTGCTGCAGGGTATGAGTTCTATTAGGGGTGCCTATTAGACAAGGGTAGAATCCCTTCTACAGGGTATGTGCCACTTGTCTGCAGCTTCCGTGACATTGGTACAGACAGACTTTGTCATCCATGAATTTACAGCTTATTCATGACTTCTGCAACTCCTTTCTAGAAAGACAAAAACAAAGATTTATAAAATATCAAGCAACAGAATATGATCCATTTAGTACTTGATTGAAATGTATTACTCACCAGTATCGTCCAGCTATGAAAATTATAATATGGAACAGAGATTAGAATGAAATTATCATGGCTTGAAGGCATTTACGCAGTGGAAACAGTTGCATAAACCCACATCTGAGATAATACATTAGGTTCTGCATGTGCTGTGTTATTGCTGAACATTATGTATGTTTCATTTATACTACTTCGCACACACCAGCAACGCTGACAGATAGGTAATTACTCTGTGCACCAATGAACACTTATCAGGAGACTGCTGTTTATTGCTGAAATGAAGTGTGGTTGTCAGTCAAGGTCACACATTGTGTGTCCTCCTTTAATAGTTCTTTCACAGTTACTGAACTCTGCTTACATTTGTTGTTTCAGAGTATTGGAGGTTATAGTATTATGATGCACATTGTCAACATAATGGGTCACCAACTTTGCTTTAACCACAATAATTATTAAATTGGATAGCACATTGAGAGAAGGTGCACTTTTAATCTGAGAATGTACAGCAGCTACATTGTAATCTGCAGTGCAAGGTTGAATTCTTACAGTAGTATTAATGATCAGCTATTCTACTGCAGGGCAATTATCACATATATAACCTCACAACATTGAAAAGCAAGAGCTTTTGTTATAATCTGTGGTTACATTTTGTTTTCATTCTGGTCATTCCAGATAATAGATATATTTCCAGTGTACCAGAACACCCAACAATATTCACAGGATTATTATCAATGAAAATGCTAGGATTTTATATGGGTAGATGACTCAAAGGATAGTCAAAAGTTAGGTTTTTAAGAAGAGGTTGAGAGGGGTACAGAGGGCTAGGTTCCATGAGGGTTAATGGGACAAGGTAGAATAACAGCTGGGCATGGGTCGGAGGGCCTGGTTCTGTGCTGTAGTGTTCTATGACTAAGCATCAAAAATAAAAAGGGCAAGAGAGATTGAAAGGTTCTGGGTAAAAGTTTCAGAGCATAGTCGCTAATGAGGGATAGGTTGGATTTTTAAATAATCAGAAGGCCAGAAATGACGTGTCATGTACCTTATTGTCATTAATTGTACAAAGACTCACTTTGGAAAGGCCAGCATTATTTATCGCCGGCAACCCACCTCTCCCGGAAGATCTGGGAGTCTCCCGCATATCAATAGTGGCTCCCTGATGCTCGCAAATTATATACAATATCACGAAAATCAATTTTTTGAGAGCGAGCGAGAGAAAGCGAGAGTGCGAGACAGAAAGCAAGCGAGAGACACACCCCGCCATGGCAGAGTATTCCAAAAAAAAAACAAAATATAAAACATACAGTACGTCACCCCAGACTACACTAAAGTGTACCCCTGCCTAATAGGGGTCAAAAATAATGACAGTGTTGCTCGCTGCGCTGTTTGCAACGGTGACTTTTCTATTGCCCATGGTGGGTTAAGACTGTAAAAGACGTGTTGAGGTGAGTTTAACAGGTGTCATTGGTTCATTAGCATAGCTAACGTTATTTAAACTAGCTGGCTAGCTGCTAAGGAGCTACTCTATTGCAGATATCTCACCTCTCCCGGAAGTCTCCTGCAAGTTGATGGTGCTACCTCCCTGAAATGAGTTTTTGCAGGGTGGGATGTCTGTTATCGACTTCCCTTTGAGTGGATATCTTGAGTAGATATCATTTCGAATCGCTACTGGCTGTGTGATGAAGGGACTCCGACAGTAGCCTCAAAGTTTTTTTTATATCAAATTTGAATAATCTTGATTGGAGGACTTTTAAGAGCCTACCACTTGCTGTGGACCTATAACCACTAACTGGCCAGGCTGGGTGAAGATCTACTAGATCACTTTCACTCAGACAGGTTGCTAAGTTTGGAATTCATTGAATAAATCAATTTAAAAATGTTATTTCCACAAGAGGATTTGAACTCGTATGACTTTATTGATGGCCCAGGCTTTGCTTTACTCATCCCATAACTCTGCCATTGTTTGAAATTTATAAGGTAAGATGATCTTGCAGAGATGAAGAAGGGCAAGTCCATGGAGGAATTTGAAAACAAGTGTTGCATAGAATTTTACCATCAAGATACTGTACTATAACAGTTTTGACCAATCTGAAGTTTACCAAGGATAAAATCGAGGGAGGGTGGTTGCAAGTGAATTAAATAGTTAAACCTAGAAGTACCAAAGGTATAGATGAAGGTTTCAGCAATGGATATGCTGAGGCAGAGTGGAATCAGACAATGTAATGGAACCGGTGATATACATTCAGTGGCCACTTTATTAAGTGCACCTGTACACCTTGCTAATAAAAATATTCAACCAACCAATCATGTGGCAGCAACTCAATGCATAAAAGCATGTAGGCATGGTCAAGAGGTTCAGTTGTTGTTCAGATCAAACACCAGAATGGGGAATAAATGTGATCTAAGTGACTTTGATTGTGGAATGGTTGTTGGTGCCAGATGGGGAGGTTTGATTATCTCAGAAACTGCTGATCTCCTAGGATTTTCATGCACAACAATCTCCAGAGAATGGCGTGAAAAACAAAAATATCAGTGAACGCCTGTTCTGTGGGAGAAAACTCCTTGTTAATGAGAGAGTTCAGAGAAGCTGAACCATCATCATCAGGTGCTATGGCCAGTTGGAGCTTTGACTGCCATGGTTCACACACTCCTGTTTCGGGTCAAGTAGATCAATTCATTGGTATTCAATTCCAGATCTCTGGCTGCTGTCTCCATCATCATTTGTCTCTGTCTTCCTCTTGCTTTCTTCCCTTCAATCTTTCCCATAATTACCGTGCATTCTCATGAAGGTTTCTTTTGCCATCCCTATTCTTCTTTTGATGTCTAAGTCGCACCTGCCATCTGATGTCACCCAGCTTCCTAAGTAGCAAAAGTTCTTTACTTGTGTTATGTCTTCCCCATTTATTCACATCATATACTGAGTGTATACATTGATTGAATGTCCAGCTCTGGGACACAAAGTTTAAGATCAAGCTGGTTCATTTTCATTTGGATGCCAGGGAGAGGGATTAATTTGACAGTGAGGGAACAAACGTTTTGATGGAACAAGAAAATTATGGATAAAAGTATTCACAAAATTTTGATGCAGGAATTTTCTGCTCAACCATTAGAAGATGTTATTTAAGCAATCTGATAATTCAGAGCCAGTGATGCTGCCCAGTGTGCTGACAAGTTACTTACCAACGATTAAACAATAATTATTTTAAAGGTCTCTGAAGTATATTAATAGGTTATTACTAAAAGTGGCACTTGCTTCAAGATTATTTGTTGGCCTTTTCTGTTGGGGCAAATGTAACTGATGAGTTTAATTTTTGAAAAATCAAATGCAGGAATTAAAGTGAACTCCACTGTATTCTATTCATTTTTATCAGTTGCACACCCCTTTGTTGAGAAATGGTGAGACAAGCAACACATAACAGAAAGTATATTTTATAAACACTGATTTCAAAGATTAATATAGCTGTTAGACCTACTGTAAATATCTGGCCCTTAACTTGGTTTTTAACCTGCTGTTTCATATGTCCTGCTTGGACTTTTAGCAACCTTTCAGGTCAGCTCAGAGTGCTGGCAACTTTCCACACTCATTGTTGGATGTCTTAATTTCTAATGTTGCTAAGTTCACCTGCTGCTCATGATATAATGTTGGTGTTCAGTTTTTTGAAAACCCAGGTTAGAAATAATAGAGTGAATGAATATTTGCTGTAATGCCTGAAGTGCACGGAGGTTTCACTTGCTTTTCTCCATCTTAATAAATGTCATACTTGTAATGTTAATGATGGGATATATCATAATCTTAAAATCAATCTAACAACCAATTGAAAGAAACAGGTGTAAAAGTATTGTCATTAAACACGGCTCTATGACATCAAAGAAAGCTACCGGTGGAGACTTAGCAATTTCTTTGACATGAATTTCCACTCCTTAATTGTTTGTTGAAATCATCATTACTTCTCAGCGATCTCTGGTACCAAGCTGATAGTCTAGCCAATCATAATGAATGACTTGTATAAACAGCAAACCAACAAGTCAAATGCCAAATTCAATCAAAATGTAATTTTACAAAATGAAAACTAAAGATTGGAGCACTGGATTAAGCTAGGAACCTAGATATCCTACTGCGGAATGTTTGCATTTACCTGTTCGTTTTTATCTTTGGTTGTTGTCAGAGTTCTGGTGATAATTTGCTTGATTGCAGTGTTTTGAATGGGGCTAGCATTCTGATAAGAGTATTTGATATTTTGTTTTATGTGTACTTATCTTTAAGCTAAACATCATAAAGCAAATGTGGAAATAAGCATATAACTGGCTCCATTTGTTTTTGGCAAATAACATATACTTGAATTATCGTGCATATGATTCTTCATAATATGCTTCAAATGATATAATTTAAAATGTTTTGCTGGATTGGCAGCCATGTTTTAACCCAGCAACATGTTTATAAGATCCTGTATGTGGCCTAGCATTAATTACCCTGACACTAATTAAACTGCATCAAACAAATACCACAGAGTTTCTCAAGGGACAACAGAAGGTTGTTTAAAATAATTATTGGAGCTTCATGCATGTGTGAAGTTTTCATTACTCTTAGGGTCATACCAGGAGAGTGTCAATACCATTAAAACCCATCCTAATCTACCTGGAAAATTATTAAATATCTCCCTGAGCACAGAATTCCTGTAGCCAGGAAAACAAATTTGAGGCATCTGTACTTACCGAGGCTCAATTTTACAGATGTGGAATATCATTTATTTTAGAGATTACTTTAAGGTGATACAGTTTGCATTTAAACAAACTGTGCACTTGTACCTAGCCTTTTATCTTCTGTAGTTTTTTTAAAATTACAACTTCGTGTAAGTAATGTTACAACAACGGAAGAAATTGAGGAAGCCTTTGGGGGGGAAAATAGCATTTAATGAATGAAAGAACAGTAAAGGAAATAATCGATATCATTAAGTAACTTAATCAGATGCAAGAATTAAAAGCATACTTTAAATGCTTCATCCCTAACTTCTTTTGGAATAATTGGACCAAGTACTTTGTGGTGGTTAAAATATTTTTGACATTGCAAGTAGTGCAGTAACGTTTTCCATTATTGAACCTTGAGGATCCATGGACACGTGGCACTTATGGACCATTTGCAATCTGCTGCATTATTCTGTATATGACTTGCTTTTACTCAGTAGGTGACTAAATTGCTTTTACTAACTGGGAAGGATGAGGGGAGAAGAAAGATAAAAGATCCTTTCCCACATCACATTATTAGCTTATCAGAGAAAAGTCCTTTTTCTAGAATCACACTGGAGAAAAAAAAGTGCACTTTTTAATTTTTTCCTGATAAGTTTTCTGTTCTCCACTATTTACATTGAAAATATATTATAATATTACAAGATTTGTACACATTTTAAATATTTGATCTATTTTCCATAGTGTTGATGGCTTTTCATGAGGAGGGCAAGATGGAGGAGGGAGGTGCTTCCTACTGGGAGAAAAAATTGAATTGTTCATGTATACTTACTAACAGCTGATAACAGAAAGGCTTTTTCCTGATTATAATTCTGAAGACAGGTTGCGTTCCTGGCAATATTGTATGGTATGTTAGTATGGTGTATTGGAGAAAATATGAAATAAATCTCAGTTCAGATTGTTTGCCTGCCCAATACAATGGAAAACTTCAGGGCAAAATATTTTCGATTAATTTAATGTTTGTTGTTTTATTTTTCATCAGGAATGGAGAGCAACAAAGCATTCATGGGAGAAGCATTTGGCAAAACGATAACTTAATGCAGAATAAGAGGAATTCTGCAGATGCTGGAAATTCAAGCAACACACATCAAAGTTGCTGGTGAACGCAGCAGGCCAGGCAGCATCTGTTGGAAGAGGCGCAGTCGACGTTTCAGGCCGAGACCCTTCATCAGGACTAACTGAAGGAAGAGTTAGTAAGAGATACTAACTCTTCCTTCAGTTAGTCCTGACGAAGGGTCTCGGCCTGAAACGTCGACTGTACCTCTTCCTAGAGATGCTGCCTGGCCTGCTGCGTTCACCAGCAACTTTGATGTGTGTTACTTAATGCAGAATAACTGTATCACTTGAAGATATTTTGGCCAAATATGCAGATCAGCTGCCTCTATATTCCTATAGTTAGGAATATATCAGACTTTTTCATGATATCTGTAGTTAAATTTCAAAAAATAAATTAATTGTATTGTGAGTTGTATTTCTATGAAGGGTCATGGCCTGAAATGTTGGCTGTTCATTTCCCTCCATAGATGCTGTGTGAGCTGCACGTTCCTTCAGCACTCTTTGTGTGTTGCTTAAGCTTTCCATTGGGAGAAATAACCAGTTCTTCTACACATTCTTAAATATGGATTTCAAAATGCCACTTAAAATTTTTGGTCAATGGATAGTAATGGCTACCACTATGTTCCTCATGAGTGTACTTGATTTTTAATCTAAAAGTTGGGCTGAGTGAAATTTTGTCCTAAGCACATTGTTCTCAGATCGGGAGTGCTAAGGATGCCATTTCCCTCAGCACACACCTAAACAGTGACCTTGAAGCCTAATATGTGACGGGCTTTTTTCAGATGAAAGAAATGCTGTGAGCAAGTATCTACTCACCCAATGCTGAATAATCTGAATTAATATACAATATGCAACACTACACTGTTAACAGAATTCCCCAATTTAGGAATTTGATGATGGTGATAGTGTCGTGGTTCTGACTATTGTTAATATCTGCATCTGTTTACTCAAATATAGATAGTGGTGTTTTATTATTGAATCAGTTGATTTAGTAATGCAAAAAGTGAGAAGATTAGCACATCACAACATACTGATTTGACACTGCTTTCTTGCAAAAAGGTTTCATTCCTGAACTTTTTTTTCCGCTCTGCATTATATTATTGGACTTTTTTGGACAAGCACACCATCAAAAGTGAATTAAAATTGTGCCAGGCATATATGGAAACACCTACTTTTGTCCTTTCTATGTCTATCTCAGTCCACCTTACTCTCTATCTCTTACTTAAACCTTTGTCTTCTGAATACTTAATGTCTCTGTACTTATGATTGGCCTTCCAATTTTTTTGTAACAAAAGCTCTGCTCCCTTTATCTTGCATCATGGGAAGTGCCTTCCGCTTATCTTCACTGATTAACAGAGTTGCCCGATATAACAGATTCAAAGTCTCCTTAGCGACATGCACGTAATGCTGGATGAACTCAGCAGGTCAGGCAGCACCCATGCAAATGAACAAGCAGTTGACATTTCGGGCCGAGACCCTTCTTCAGACTGAAAACTGGCAGATGGAATTTAATGCAGAGAAGTGTGAGGTTTTGGACTTTGATAGGACCAACCAGGGTAGGCTTTACACAGTGAATGGTAGGGCACTGAGGAGTGCAGTAGAACAAAAGGATCTGAGAATACAGGTACATAATTTGTTGAAAGTAGTGTCACAGCTAGTTAGGGTCATAAAGAAAGCTTTTGCTACATTTGCCTTCTTAAATCAATGTATTGAATACAGAAGAAGGGATGTGGTGCTGCCGTTGTATAAGATGTTGGTGAGGTCTAATTCGGAGTTTTGTGTGCGGTTTTGCTCACCTACCTGGAGGAAAGATGTAACCAAGGTTGAAAGAGTACAGAGAAAATTTGCAAGGATGATGCTGTGTCTGGAGGAACTGAGTTATAAGGGAAGGTTGAATAGGTTAGGACTGTATTCTCCAGAACATAGAAAATTTAATAGAGGGATACAAAATTATTAGGGGTATAGATAGGGTAAATGCAAACAGGCTTCTTACACTGAGACTGAGTGGGACTACAATCAGAGGTTATGGATTAAGAGTGAAAGGTGGGAAGTTTAAAGGGAAAATGAGGGGGAAACTTTTCACTCAGAGGGTCATGAGAGCTTGATTCAATTGTTTAAGAGAAGGTTGGATAGGTGCATGGATAGTAGGAATGTGGAGGGTTATGGTCCCAGTGCAGGTCGATGGGAGTAGGCAGTGCGGCATGGACTAGATGGGCCAAATGGCCTGTTTCTGTGCAGTACTTCCTACGACTCAATGGAAAGGAAGGGAGAAGACAGCAGAATAAAAAGGTGGGTGGAAGGGAAGGAGGATAGCTAGAAGGTGAGAGGTGAAACCAGGTGGATGGGAAAGGTAAAGGGCTAGAGAGGAAGGAATCTGATTGGAGCGGAGAGTTGACAAGAGGAGAAAGGGAAGGAGGTAGGGCACTAAGGGGAGGTGATAGATAGGTAAGAGGTCAGAGTGGGGAATAGAAGAAGAGGGAAGAGGGAGGGGAAAAAGTCTCCTTTTTGTGGTTAAATTTCTCATAATTCTGTGTTAAGCTTTTCTGTCATTAAGCTGAATCAAGGCATCATCTACACATCAGTTAAAATGATACCAAATGAGACAAATGATACTGATTGTGACTGGGGGGAAATCGATCCGGTTGAAAAGATACCTTATAATGACGTGCAGGTAAACTTAGACAAAGACTTGTAAAGAATAAATGGGTAGAAATGTGAAAAAAAATCTTTAATTTTGAACAGTAACCAATATGCTGATCAAGATGTCATCTTTGATAAAGCCCTTTGTTGACACATAGTTCTATCCCCAAGTAAACATTGTGAAATGGCTACAGGTACATCCTTAACAGTACTCATCTGTTGAGCTCATAGAAAACTGACATTCAAACCAAAGTTGCCAACTAGAAGAGTTTGGATGCCATGAATGATTTGGTAAAATTAGTTTATTTTCACATGTATTGAGATACAGTGAAAATGTTCATGTTTGCATGCAGTCCACATAGATCCATATTCATTACGTCATTACATTGAGGTAGTACAAGGGAAACCAATAAAATAATGCAGAATTATATTACACTTCCAGTTACAAAGTGGAGACAATAACACGTAATATCATAACGAAGTAAACTGTGAGGTCATACTAGGGGGCCATTCAATAGTCTTACAACAATGGACAGAAGCTGTTCTTGAGCCTGGTGGTATATATTTTCTGACTTTTGTATCTTCTGCCCATTGGGAGAGGTAAGACAGGAGAAAGGCAGGGTAGGTGGAGTCTGATTTTGTTGGCTGCTTTACGGAGACAGTAAACAGACATGGTTTATGGAAGGGAGGCTGATTTTTTTTTTGTTGTAGGGAGCAGTGGCTACAATTCTCTGCAGTTTTATACAGATAAAGGCAAAGCAATTGCCATGCCAAGCCATGATGCATCCACAAAGGAGGTTGCTTATCGCGCATCTGGATATCTACACGATGAATGCCTCTCATCATCTTGTACACCTCAATAAGATCGCCTCTCATCCTTCATTGTTCCAAGGAGAAAAGGCCAAGTTCACTCAACCTATTCTCATAAGGCATGCGCTCCAATCCAGGCAATATCCTTCTAAATCTCCTCTACACTCTCTCTATAGTATCCATATCCTTCCTGTAATGAAGTGACCAGAACTGACCACAGTACTCCAAGTGGGGTCTAACTAAGGTTTTGTATAGCTGCAACATTACCTCACGACTCTTGAACTCAATCCCATGGTTGATGTAGGCCAACACACCATATGCCACCTTACTTGCGCAGCATCTTTGAGTGTCCTATGGACACGGACCCCGTTATCCCTCTGATCCTCCACACTGCCAAGTGTCTTACCATGTATTCTCGGACCATGAGAGGTTGTGTGTGATGTGCACTCCCAGGAGTTTAAAATTGCTTCCAGTTTCCACCATCCAAGAGGACCACAACCATGTAGGGTTTGGAGGCTTGTGTGCCTCAATGACCCAGAGAGCTATGTTGGCTGGAGTTAGGGCCTTGTGGTTTGGCTCTTGGTAGGGTCACCTATGTCAATCAGGTGGATGGGTAGAGGCCAGGAAGAGTGGTCCACTGGTCCTCCAGGTTCAGGAGTTCAGCTCAGGGCTGACAACCCTGAGTGGTCAAACAAGATTGTCACGGAAACAGTAGTGAAGAATCGTCCTATCTCTGTGTGCAGTAGCATGAACAGAGATGGAGCACCTTCATTACTGCAGCAGCATAATGGACAAACTGCTACTGCCGCAGTTTCCACCGCTGTGCCGCCAATGTTTCATAGCTGAGAAATAAAGGTAGGTGACAGAAGAGGAAGAGGATACTGCTTGGATAATGGTTTATCATTTATGGGATCTAAGGAGAGCCCTCACATACTTACACTCCCCTAAGAGGGATTCTGTGAAAATGATATGTGTGCATAACCTTATGTGTGTGGTTTTGATCCAAATGATTTTGGAGATTCTCTTTCAAGCAAGCTGGGCATACACCCACAAGTAAATGTTGATGTTTAAAACAATAATTAGAGTTTTACAAAAAGGGCCTTCAAGGTAAAATGTTGCTAAAATACCAATGACTGCGTTGCTCTTATATCAATGCAATCCTGCTTATTATTATTCCAGATCCCTCCCCCTCCTGTCTTCTCCTATCATTTCGGATCTCCCCCTCCCCTTCCCACTTTCAAATCTCTTACTCACTCTTCTTTCAGTTAGTCCTGACGAAGGGTCTCGGCCCAAAACGTCGACTGCACCTCTTCCTAGAGATGCTGCCTGGCCTGCTGCGTTCACCAGCAATTTTTCTGTATGCTGCTTATTATTAGCTATGTTTTCTTAAACCCAGCTCTTTTGTGATTGTTACTTTATAAATGTTCTTCAAGCTCCACTTTATTTCCCATTGCCTTAAAAAGTTCAGGATTTAGCACTAAATTTGTCATCTGGCTGCACTCTGAAGATGCACTGCTGATGGTGTCTACCACCAGATCACCAACTTCCCTGCAATTCTGCTGAGAAATCTACTTACTGAACTCACAGCTCATGTTCACTGTACTAACTCTCAGAAGCTCACATTTTTTGTCAGTAGTGTTAACAAATTGCTTCAAGATTATTTTGACCTTTTTTTTTGAATATCTGAGATGTGCACAAACATTCACAATATGACAGTTTTGACAGCTGGTAAGCCTTAGGCCTTTTTAACCAAGTATTTCTGATAAGAGGGCCGTGTTGATCAGGGCTTTGCCAGCTTTGTGGACCAGGTAACCTGGAAGTAAGGAATTATTTCCTCTCCAGATAAACGTAGGCATAGGATGTCCAGTAAGACGGTGGCACACTTGGATGCTGCAGCTTCTCTGGTTCCAAATAAAGGTGCGATTGTTTGTCCTTCATGTCTTCTGCACGATCGCAAGATGCCGTTGGATATCAGAAACATCAGATACGGCAGATCTCCCCACCAGCGAGCTGCTGGGCAGCAATACAGCTGGACTTGTTGCGTGCTGTGTTGCAGTCTGCTTTAGGCACCCAGGAAGAAGGCATCAAGGGCAGTGCACAATCGAACCAGTGGTGGAAGTGATTGGTTTAGACGCTTTTCTTGTGTTCACGAGACCCTGTTGGACATTGGTGATGCAGAGTACTGAGAGTCTGGTTCACTGGTTTACTGGAGAACCCAACGATGGTGGAGCTATGTTTCAAAGGTGCACTTAATGTCAGAGAGATGTATACAGTGTACATCCTGAAATACTTTTTTCTTCGCAACCCAAAGAATGAATGACAGTTAAACGATAGAACCCCAAAATCCCCCCCCCCACCAAGCTCTCCTCCCTCCCGTGCGTAAGCGGCAGCAAGCAACAATCCCCTCTCCCCCCACCGGCAAAAAAAAAGCATTGTCACCCGCCACTGAGCATTCAAGTGTGCAGCAAAAGGAGCAGCAAAGAACCAGATTTGTAGTACCCCAAAGACTACTCGTTCACCTGATGATTTGACATACCACAGGCTCTCTCCCTCCCTAATAAGGGAGAAAGAGATGTCTCCGTTTCACAGTGCGAGGGGAGACATAACGAACAACTTGCTGGTTTATGATATTAAGAGTCCATTGCATCGCTTTTTCTGAGCTCTGTGCCCAAAGATCTCAGGCCTCTGGGCAGACAGCCAAAGGTCTTCCAGCTCCCACAACACCCCGGTCAGGACACCAACCTTCGATCCGCCCGTCTCCAGAGCCCCGAGATCCTAGGCCTCCAAAGGCGAGCTGAACTCTTAGGCCGCGCCCTTGGCACTTTGGATAACGGCCAGTTGTGACGCCCCGAGAGTGGGTCCCAATCCCGCAAAGAACCGGTCAGCGTGTAACTCCAGGTCAGGGTCCTCAAAAGAACCCTGAAAGGGAAAAATAGATATTAAAGGTGGAAATAGAGCTGTTTCCAAAGATGCACGCAAAGGAGTCGCCGTTGCCTTGGTTGTTGTACGAACATGGCCCATGTGCCTTGAGGTCCCCACCTGTTGCTGTCAGTGAAGGAGGCGCCGGAGCAGCCTGTGTGCCACTGGATTCCATACTGGTTTGAGTGGCCCCTCCCTTTGGTGCTGCCCTCCAGTGTTCACTCTGGGGAAAACAAGCTGGATTGCGTGAGTCTGCGGTTACACTTGCACAAGATGGGGAACTGCTGGGGGCGGTTCTTGCAAAAACGTGATTTCAGGATAGCATCCATGCACCGCCAGTCTACACGCCATGACACTCAGGGACTTGGGGTTCATTATTATTTTATTATAATATTTTTGTAACTGTATGTTTTTCCGCTGTGTGCTATCTGTGACTGTCAGTACTGTTTCGCTTGGCTGTATTCCTGTATATGGTTGAATGACAATTAAACCTGAGCATGAACTTGAATTTGCAGAGCAGGCTGTCCATTCTGGGGAAATTCTAAGTTCTCATGTTAATTCTGATTAACACTTTTATTCTGATTAACAGCTTCTCTTTATTTTATGTAGATAGATTATTCTCTGTCATATTTAACTGTTTTTCCAGCCTGTTTTATGTCAGCACATGTGACTCTCCCAGAAGTTTTGTGCTGCCTAAATGGCCTGATCAAAGCGTTATTTCCTGAACACTGTATTCTGCTGCTCTCACTTCCTCCCGTTTCTATAAATGAAACCTTGCCTTTCTCCTCCTGCTCCTCATCCTGCAGGGGACTCTGAGACCATTTTGCAATTTACAGAAAGCAGCCTTGCACTTGGGACTCGGCTTTAGTCAGTCAAAGCTGCTGCCACTTGAGACATAAAGCAAATGGCTTCAGCCACATTTAATACTGAGCACAGCTCCAAATGACTCCCCAAGTAACTGATGATCTTTTCAAATAATATAGGTACCAGATTTGTCACTACTATTCAGACCATTCCTTTAAAGAATGGTAACTTCATATATATCAATTAGTTTCACAGGAGAGGCATTAAAGTGGCTTTGGATGAGAATTTGTGTTGCAACTGCAGGCTGGAAGTTACAGCTTAAAATAAAGTTCAGATCATGTTTTTCACTCAGCAGTGGTTCATTACTGAATTTCTACTATAGGATGCTTCCCAAAGACTTGGAGGGAGTGTGCCAGATCGCATAACCAGTCTGATTTTCACTTGCAATAGTGACAGTTGACACTCGCCGGCAGAACACTCTGAAAAGTTAGTGCCTCTTTGGAATAGCACACTGATCGCTGAACTAAAAGACTTCTAAAATAAAAATGAAAAATGCTGGAAATGCTCAGTAGATCAGGCAGCATTCCTGGGAACAGAAGCCGAGTTAATATTTCAGGGTGGAGTAGACTCGATGGGCCAAGTGGCTTAATTCTGCTCCTATGTCTTGTGGTATAAAATACAGTTTTTCATTTGTCATGTTTGTACATCTAAGCCAATCCTCTACATTAGGACTTGAACAATGTGTCTAAATGACCTTTCAGTGCAGTGTTGAGGATCCATATTTTGAGATGAAAATAGGTAATCCGTTGTCCAAATTTCAGTTTCTGTTTCAACACCAATCATTGAACTAATCTTTGTGTTGAATCTTGATGCATATTCTTAATTACCTTTACCATATATCAGAAATAATTTACTGTGAACTTAGAAAGTTAATTTAGAGAACAAGCTTGTTCTTTTCTATTAATTAAATAAAATATTTGTTTATTTTCATTATTCTTTGTACAGTTCTGTTTTCTTGAGATTAAGAAAAGAAGTTTCATTTCTTTCTGGCAGACTGCAAATAGTGTTTGCTTATGAGTTAGTTTAATGACATTTCTAGAGGTGACCATGTTTACCTTTATCAGTTCAGTGCTCAATTCCTTAATGTTTGGTGGAACAGGTCTTGATTTGGATGGATCATTAGATTTATGTACGTAGACTCTTACTCTAAAAATATATTTGTACTATTTGAGTAAGACAGCTCACTCAAATTTGGTTTACAAATTATAAAATCCCTCATTTTACTATAGCATTTGTTATGAATTCCAGCTTTTCATAAAATGCTAATGTAAGTGAGCTATGAAGAATTTAGTTGTCAGTTATCCGTGAAAAAGACTGTCTCATAATCCCAATTTACTATAGTACTGTGCGTGCAGGGAGCTCGTATCAGACAACAAACCCTCCTTTGCAACTAGTGCGGGCAACTAATACAGCCAAATATCAACTAATTCACAGCAATATTAACATTTGTACGTTATGTTGAACAGAAATAACTGGGGTTAGAAAAAAAGCTGATGTAATTTGTGAAGCTCTTTAAATGTAAATGAATGGTGGACAGTTGAATTCATTGTCATTTAACTCTATACATGTATGTAACATATATAACCATATAATGTATATTAAATTGAGACAACATTTCTCCGAACCAGGGTAGAAAGCACAGTAGTACACATAACGTGCGATAACTTGTCATGGTAAGGATAAAATGTACCGATGAATCACACATAAATAACAAACCAAAGTGCATTAATATTAAATATTGCACTGCAACAGATTAACCAGTGACACTTCGAATATGATGCAGCTGGACGTTCAGAAGCCTGATGGCCTGGGGGAAGGAACTGTTGCTCATCCTTGAGCATCCGGTAGTATTGATTGTGGCTGCCTCTTAAGCATCATGTGCTTAACACCTGAAGTATAAGGTGTTAAATTAAAGGTCAGGAAGATCAGACATAACTTCCAAACATCTTTGTTCTCTGTTATTTGTCCCTGGTGACATATGTGAGAGACTTGATTTTTTACAACCTTCACATCAGAATGGGATCAGTTGTAGATAAGTGATGCTGCTGCAAGCATGCATTTTTCCTTGCGACAGCATTACTAGTGACTGTCAAGATTACTTTCTCCATCAATTTCTTGTTGTGCCACTTGGGTTCCTTTTCAAGAAAGCATACGAATGATATGCAATATCAGCTCACTAGCTGTACTAACTGCAGCTTATTTGTTAATCTATTTGTGGTAACATTGCTTCATGTGTTATGTGTGCAAGTTATATTTACTGTGTTGTGCACCTTGGTCTGGAAGAACATTGTCTCGTTGGTGTTATACATTTGTATGATTGAATGACAATAAACTTGAACTACAAACAAATCAACATCGTGGCTGTTAGCATGATCAGTTGTTTTAACTCTTTATCCAATGTTGAACTATATTGTTCTGTGTTTAGCGTTACTGCTGCATTTTCTCAACAGTGCAGGAATCATCTGATAAATATGAAATTCATTCCATTTGTTAATTTTGTGTCCAAACATATAAGTTTGCAGGATGAGAAAAAATATAAACAGTTGTAAAATTCTCTGAGGACTTTGCAAAGAATAGGTTTTTATCGAGGAAGGTGTTGCTAGACTAAACTCTATGGCACATTTTGGTCTATCATTGTAAATACTATAATGTGTGGTTATGCAATAGAGTTCCTATAAAGTTGTGAAATATTTCTCTGTTGTCATTCCTAGATCTATCTTGCATCACGCTCTTGTAAAGAACGGTGGATTCACTTGCTGATTTGCCACCTAGTTTGTTACAAGCTACCCTGAAGAAATACCAGCATTGTAAAAGATTCCCTCCAGCCAGTTGAAAAACCAACCCCAGTCGTTCGACTTTAAGTGTATCAAAAGCCAAAAGTCCTTTGTTCTGGTAACTCTTTCAATCAGATAGATTTAAAATGTTCAGCTAAAGAACCGTGGTTGCTATGAATATTTTTTTGTATCTTTAATCATAATAATAAAACTAATGTGATTAAATTGATCAAATTAGAAAGGTTTGCACCATGTGTTTGCATGGGGACCTGTAGTAATTTTTAATGCTTTTTTTTAGCTATTAAATTTTTGACTGATGAACAGCACAGATGTTGAGCCACTGTCTCACAAGTCCAGTGCCCTGTGTAGACTTCTGACCTCCGATACTGTTTGTGGTTGTTCCTCTGACTATATTCATTCATTTCTAGAGGAATAGAGTATAGGAGCAGGGATGTGATGTTGAGGCTCTATAAGGTGCTGGTGAGACCTCACTTAGAGTACTGTGGGCAGTTTTGGTCTCCTTATTTAAGAAAGGATGTGCTGACGTTGGAGAGAGTACAGACAAGATTCACTAGAATGATTCCGGGAATGAGAGGGTTAACATATGAGGAACGTTTGTCTGCTCTTGGACTGTATTTCTTGGAGTTTAGAAGAATGAGGGGAGACCTCATAGAAACATTTCGAATGTTGAAAGGCATGGACAGAGTGGATGTGGCAAAGTTGTTTTCCATGATGGGGGAGTCTAGTACGAGAGGGCATGACTTAAGGATTGAAGGGTGCCCATTCGGAACAGATATGCGAAGAAATTTTTTTAGTCAGAGGGTGCTGAATCTATGGAATTTGTTGCCACGGGCAGCAGTGGGGACCAAGTCATTGGGTGTATTTAAGGCAGAGATTGATAGTTATCTGAGTAGCCAGGGCGTCAAAGGTTATGGTGAGAAGGCGGGGGAGTGGGACTAAATGGGAGAATGGATCAGCTCATGATAAAATGGCGCAGCAGACTCGATGGGCCGAATGGCCGACTTCTGCTCCTTTGTCTTATGGTCTTATATGGGTTTCCTCCAGTCTTCTCCCATATTGCAATGTTATGTGGGTGGGTTGGTTAACTGGCTGCTGTAGACTCACCCTAGTATGTAGGTGAGTGGTATGATCAGGGAGCATTAATGAAATGATGTGAGAATACAGAAGGGATTAGGTAAATAGTTAGTTGATCATCAGTGTGGACTCTATGCTCTTTATCCCTGTGACTTGGTGAAATGCTGACCTGTTCATTGAGGTGAGGTAGGGTGGGGTGGGGAGAAGGCAGAAAAACTCCAAATGGGTTTATTAAGGCTGACAGCTTCTGAGAATCTTTACATCCATTGTAAATTGTGCTCAGTGTCCTCCTGCTATCATTTTAAATAAATTGATTTAAAATTCTGAAATGGGCAGATGCATTGGCTTTAATAGAAGGAAAATCATGGGCTCAGTGGTTTCCATTACGTCTTCTCCCAGTGGGCTGGGCTCACACCAGGTGCTTGCAATTAAAAGTTAATCCTGATAAAGTTATGAATGAACATGTAAGACAATTAAATGACTGCGACATGATGTTTGTGATATTGATTTTGTAACAGATTTACATCTGTTCCTTGAGGTGTGACTGCTGTAGTGATCATTAAATAAATAGATAGTTAGAATGGCAAAAGGAGTGATTAAAATTCAGGCAATTTTTGAATTGAATGAAACTCCAAGAAGTCAAAAATATAACCAGGGACTCAAAGATCTTTGCACTATTAAGTAATAGCGAAGGATTACTAATGAGATAAACTCTTTTGAATAGATTAATTCTCCTGAAGTATGCTACACACTGTCTTATATTCCCAAAAATAGTAAAGGTCTTGGATAATTTAAGCCATACTAAAACCAGGATCTAGTGCTTTCCTGGTGTATATAATTAATATACTCTTCTCAGGCCTCCAGCTGGGTATAGGTATTGATTTTACCTGATGTTTCAATTACAAACTCTGCCGCCTTCTTCAGGGATGATGCCTGGGGATGTCTAGTCCAGTCGTATTTATACCCCTGTAGTCTGTCTCTCCTGATTGGTTAGTCCTCATCTAATCAGGTTTCCGTTGTCCCACCTTGTTTACAATCAAACTCAAGTTTACCTTAGAGGGAGACTTTGTCTTTGTTAAATTTCTTTTCCTCTAGTTTTATTTCAATGGCTTCCTTCACCAAGCGGTCCAAAAGCCATTGGTGCAGCACAGTAGTTTTGTGCCATTGAACTCAATCCTATGGCCATTGCGAATGCAATGTTCTACTACGCTGATTTCTCTGGGTAGCCCAAACAGATACACCTCCTGTGCCCCTTGATGTAGGTTTACACCGTCTGCCCCATCTCGCTGATATACACTGCTCCACATTCACAGGGAATCCTGTAAACGCCATCCATCCTGAGCCCCAGGTCATCTTTGACCCACATAAGATGCAATTTGACCTTCCTTATGTGTTGGTGGATGGTATTAATCCGGTATTTCTTCAGGATCTTGGCGATCCTTCCAGAAACAATAGAAATATAGGAAAGACGGCCAGTAGCAATGGATTCCTCCTTGTTGTTAGCTCAAATCACAGCTTATGCGGGTCAAAGATGACCTGGGACTCAGAATAGCTGACATTTACAGGTTCCCTGTGAACGCAGAGCAGTGTATATCAGCCAGACATGGCATGTGGTGGACACACAAATCAAGGAGCACAGGAGGTGTATCCGTTTCGGTTACCAGGAGAAATCTGCAGCTTGACTTCGAAAGCACAAATCCACTGTGCTGAGCCAATGATTTTTGGGACTGCCTGGTGAATGAAACCGTTGTAGTAAAACTAGAGGAAAAGAATTTAAACAAAGACGAAGGTCACGATCAAAGTAAGATCTGGAATTCGATTATAAAAAAGGTGGGACAGCCGAAACTTGATTGGTTAGTCCTCATCCGGTCAGGAGAGATGGATGACGGGGGTATATATACGACTGGACTAGACTTGCCCAGGCATCATCCCTGATGAAGATGGCAGAGTTTGTCACAGAAATGTTGATTAAAATTGATGCTTGTGCCCGGCTGGAAACCTGAGAAGTGTTTATTGATTCTAAAACCATTTTGGCTATAAAACTCAACATGCCATTTCTTGTTTTTTTTCTCTTCCTTTGACATCAAGATATCAATGCCAATAATGCAGGAGAGTGTATATTTTACTCCCAGTCTTGCAATGCAGTGTTGTGCTCTTTCTATACTTCATTTTACCTGTACTCTTCACTGGGGTCTGGATTCCCAAAGAGTTAGCAAGTTAATATGGGGCGCTTGATTGCACCAGGCAAATCCTTTCCATTCTGATATTACATCTGTGAAATGCAGTAACATTTCCTCCAAGGTCACAATAAACATAGGCTCAGATCTAAGCTTAGCCCTCTGCTGTACTCCTCTACACTCGGCACTGCCTAGGCATGGCTTGAACATCATCTATATATTTGCCAGTGATGCCGCTGTTGGTAAAACTTGATGGCACCGAAGAGGTATACATAGAAGGCTGAGATAGATTGGTTAGTTGAGTGGTGCTGCAACAATCTTGCACGCAGTGTCGACATGATTGAGTTCACTGTGAAATTTGAAAAAGAGAAGCCAAAATCTTAAACACGAGGAATTCTGCAGATGCTGAAATCTGATGTGTCAGTATTTCAGTGGAGTAAAGGAAATTACAGTGGCGTGAGAGAGGACCTGGCTGAAGTTGACTGGAAAGGGACACTGGCGGGAAAGACGGCAGAGCAGCAGTGGCGGGAGTTTGTGCGGGAAGTGAGGAAGGTGCAAGACAGGTATATTCCAAAAAAGAAGAAATTTTCGAATGGAAAAAGGATGCAACCGTGGTTGACGAGAAGTCAAAGCCAAAGTTAAGGCAAAGGAGAGAGCATACAAGGAAGCAAAGATTAGTGGGAAGACAGAGGATTGGGAAGTTTTTAAAAGCTAACAAAAGGAAACTAAGAAGGTTATTAAGAGGGAAAAGATTAACTATGAAAGGAAGCTAGCAAATAATATCAAAGAGGATACTAAAAGCTTTTTCAAGTACGTAAAGAGTAAAAGGCAGGTGAGAGTAGATATAGGACTGATAGAAAATGATGCTGGAGAAATTGTAATGGGAGATAAGGAGATGGCGGAGGAACTGAAAGAGTATTTTGCATCAGTCTTCACCGAGGAAGACGTCAGCAGTATACCGGACACTCAAGGGTGGCAGGGAAGAGAAGTGTGCGCAGTCACAATTATGACAGAGAAAATACTCCGGAAGCTGAATAGTCTAAAGGTAGATAAATCTCCCGGACCAGATGGAGTACACCCTCGTGTTCTGAAGGAAGTAGCTGTGGAGATTGCGGAGGCATTAGCGATGATCTTTCAAAAGTCGATAGATTCTGGCATGGTTCCAGAGGACTGGAAGATTGCAAATGTCACTCCGCTATTTAAGAAGGGGGCAAGGAAGCAAAAAGGAAATTATAGACCTGTTAGGACCTGGTTGGGAAGTTGTTGGAGTCAATTGTCAAGGATAAGGTTACAGAGTACCTGGAGGCATATGACAAGATAGGCAGAACTCAGCATGGATTCCTTAAAGGAAAATCCTGCCTGACAAACCTATTACAATTTTTTGAGGAAAGTACCAGTAGGCTAGACAAGGGAGATGCAGTGGATGTTGTATATTTGGATTTTCAGAAGGCCTTTGACAAGGTGCCACACATGAGGCTACTTAACAGGATAAGAGCCCATGGAATTACGGGGAAGTTACATACGTGGATAGAGCGTTGGCTGATTGGCAGGAAACAGAGAGTGGGAATAAAGGGATCCCGTTCTGGTTGGCTGCCGGTTACCAGTGGTGTTCCACAGGGGTCCGTGTTGGGGCCGCTTCTTTTTACATTGTACATCAATGATTTGGATTATGGAATAGATGGCTTTGTGGCTAAGTTTGCTGACGATACGAAGATAGGTGGAGGGGCTGGTAGTGCTGAGGAAACGGAGAGTATGCAGAGAGACTTGGATAGATTGGAAGAATGGGCAAAGAAGTGGCAAATGAAATACAATGCTGGAATGTGTATGGTTATGCACTTTGGCAGAAGTAATAAACGGGCAGACTATTATATAAATGGGGAAAGAATTGAAAGTTCGGAGATGCAAAGGGACTTGGGAGTCCTCGTGCAGGATACCCTTAAGGTTAACCTTCAGGTTGAGTCGGTAGTGAAGAAGGTGAATGCAATGTTGGCATTCATTTCTAGAGGAATAGAGTATAGGAGCAGGGATGTGATGTTGAGGCTCTATAAGGCGCTGGTGAGACCTCACTTGGAGTACTGTGGGCAGTTTTGGTTTCCTTATTTAAGAAAGGATGTGCTGACGTTGGAGAGGGTACAGAGAAGATTCATTAGAATGATTCCGGGAATGAGAGGGTTAGCATATGAGGAATGTTTGTCCGCTCTTGGACTGTATTCTTTGGAGTTGAGAAGAATGAGGGAGACCTCGTAGAAACATTTCAAATGTTGAAAGGCATGGACAGAGTGCATGTGGCAAAGTTGTTTCCCATGATGGAGGAGTCTAGTACGAGAGGGCATGACTTAAGGAGTGAAGGGTGCCCATTCAGAACAGAAATGCGAAGAAATTTTTTTAGTCAGAGGGTGGTGAATCTATGGAATTTGTTGCCACGGGCAGCACTGGGTGTATTTAAGGCAGAGATTGATATGTATCTGAGTAGCCAGGGCATCAGAGGTTATGGTGAGAAGGCGGGGGAGTGGGACTAAATGGGAGAATGGATCAGCTCATGATAAAATGGCGGAGAAGACTCGATGGGCCGAATGGCCGACTTCTGCTCCTTTGTCTTATGGTCTTATCATGTCAAAGGAATTGATAGTGGACTTCTGGAAAAGGAAGTCAGGAGAACACAGACCAGCCCTTATTGAGGGGTCACTGGTAGAAGGAGTGAGCAGCTTCAAGTTCCTGAATATCAGCATCTCAGAGGATCTGTCCTGGGCCCAACGCATTGATGCAATTGCAAAAACATCACACTTGTGGCTCTATTTTATTGAGTGTGTGAGGGGATTCAGGAGTGCCCCTATTAATTGTTTGAAGAGAGACAGAGAGAGACATTCATCATTGATGGTTTGTTTGGAAAGGAGACAGAGATGAAGATTAACGGTTAGACTGTCACTTTAAGGCATTGGAAGTAACTTTGGATTTTTACTGAGTTTGGAGTTGGAGACAGCACCGAGCATCTCGAAAGTTGCTATGGTGACCGAAGGCGGTGTTATTTAATGGACACTCGATGTTATGATTTTCAGCAGGTTGTTGATATTTCTTCAAGGATTTGTTGCCTGCTTTTGCATTTCCTTTACAGGCAAAGGAGGGAGGGACTCTTTGAATGACAGGTGATGCTCAGCCTGGTGAAATGAGGTCAGATGATACAGACCTCGGACACATGATCTGGACACGGAATGAGCATTGTTGTGCCCACAGAGAAAGTGGGTTTTGGAGGATCGATCAGGCAGATCGATTCCAAATTGCTATTCCAGTTTGAGGAGAAGGGGTTGACTGGTGGGAAGTTGTCTCTGTGTCCACCCTCGCCGGGGTGATAGCTCCACTACAGAAGACCAGTCCCCCTGGTTAAAGTCACAGTCAGTGACTTGTAAAGGATTTCGGAGGACGACGAGAAGATCGACGGCATCAGCTCACCTGAGAACTCGACTCTCTCTCTCTCTCTGTCTCTCCCTGTCTCCATCACTACTCAACTAAATACCACGAACTGAACTGAACTGAACTTTACTCAACATCGTAAGAGTGTATCTTTTTACCCCTAGACTGAAGGAAGCTTGGTTTTCATACATATATTTCCACACTTACTGATTTACGTACTTATATAATCATTGCTAACCTGTGTGATTTATCTACATTTATATTACTGCATTGTGTAGTTACTAATAAATATTAGTAGTTAATAGCAATACTGGACTCCAAAGTGGTTTCTATTTCTGCTGGTTTCTTTATCTCCGTCACGGGGTACGCGACAAGTGCTTGAAGAGATTTGGGATGTGACCAATGATCCTTGCAAATGTCTACAGATGTATAGTGGAGAGCATTCTAAATGGTTGTAACATCGCCTGGTATGAAAATTCCAATGCCCAGGATCAGCGGAAACTGCAGAGAGTTGCAGACTTGGCCGGCTTGTCCACAGGTACAACCATTCCCTCCATCGAGGACATCAGCAAGAGGCAGTGCCTCCAGAAGGCGACATCTGTCTGAAGGATCCTCACCATCCAGAGCGTGGCCTCTTTACATTAGTACCATCATGGAGCAGGCACAGGAGCCTCAGCATCCACTCTCAATGTTTCAGGTGCAGCTTCTTCCCCTCTGCCATCAAATATCTGAACTGACATTGAACACCAACTTGTTATTCAGCTTTTGCATTATTTATTTATTTTGTAACTTATAGCAGTTTTTGCATCTTGCACTGCACTGCTGCTGCAAAGTAACAAGCTCTGTGACATGTCGGTGATAGTAACCCTGATTCTGATTCTGGGGCGCAGGTTAGCGAGCAGTCAAATCTGGAAGTAGACTTTTGTATATTGTTTGATGGTTTGCTCTTGTTCCTGAAAGTACTTGGGAATAATAAAAACAGAACATTTACTTAGAATCACTCTTAGTCAGTGGGGTTGGATTAGATTAGATGTATTTCCTAATTAATCACCTGGACATTGAAATTTAGTGAATGGTGTTATTTGCATTAACAACCAATGCAATCTAAGGGTGTAATAGGGGCAGCCTGCAAGTGTTGCCACACATTTCAGCACCAAGATCATCTGTCCACAGTGTTCAGCAGAACAACACGCAGCCAACGTACCAGACGAGCACCAACAACAACTAAACAAACACCTTTCCCACCACTCCACCCACACACACAGCTGGGCCTCCAACTCCAAAACCGGCCACCTGTGGGACTCCAACTTCCAGACTTGACGACCTAGGAGCTTCAACTTTCGGACTCGCCAACCTTGAACTTTGACCTTTGCACTCAGAATACAGTGTGGTGTAAATCAGCCGTCCCCAACCACTGGGCCGCAGAGCATGCGCTACTGGGCCGCGAGGAAACGATATGATTTGGCGATATGAGTCAGCTGCACCTTTCCTCATTCCCTGTCACGCACTGTTGAGCTTGAACGCACGCGAGATCATTACCCGCGTGTCATCCATGTCAGCGCAGGAAGGAGATCAACTCCTCAAGCTTGCAAATGACGGCGGGCTGAAAAGTATGTTTGACATAACATCTCTGCCGGCATTTCTGGATCAAAGTCAAGGCTAAATATCCTGAGGTAGCCACGAAATCACTGAAAACGTTGCTTCCATTTCCAACATATCTCTGCAATGAATGCAACGAAAACTAAAATGCGGAATAGACTGGGCATGAGGATTTCCCTTCGAGTATCGCTGTCACCCATCACCCCTTGATGGCACTGTCTTGTTGCAGGGAAACAAGCCCAGGGTTCCCACTGATTCAGCGATATTGGTGTGTTGCAATGATTTTATATGTTCATACGAGGAAAATATGTGCTGTGTGTTTAATATCCTAACGTTACTTAAAATGTTATGATACTATTGACTTATATAACCATATAACAATTACAGCACGGAAACAGGCCATCTCTGCCCTTCTAGTCCGTGCCGAACGCTATTCTCACCTAGGCCCACTGACCTGCACTCAGCTCATAAACCTCCATTCCTGTCCGTATACCTATCCAATTTTTCTTTAAGTAATAATATCGGACCTGCTTCTGCCACTTCTACTGGAAGTTCGTTCAACGCTTACTTCCTGTCCTCCCGATAATTGACTTATCACTATATTCATGCGAGGAAAATATGCGCTGTGTGTTTAATATTAAATTCGTTAGATAAACCCTTTTAGAAATGAAATTGAGTGTATTAGCCACTTATCACCTATATTCCCGTCGTGATTAACACCCCCCGAACAGAGTCGCCAAAAACGATTTGTAGAAAAAATCGGCACGTGCACGATGCGATGCGCACTGGTGCCCGCGCAAAGCTTCATGGTCATTGTAGTCTTTCTGGGGTAAACACAACGTATTTGACTGCTACTCTTGTCCATTGGCAACCCTACCCCTCCCTCCCCCCCCCCCCCGCCCCCCGGTTGGCCGGTCCGCAAGAATATTGTCAATATTAAATCCATCCACAGTGCAAAAAAGGTTGGGGACCCCTGGTCTAAATTTCTTCCAGAATGAGACAATGTAAAGGAACAAAAACCGTTATTCATTTAAGAACTAGTTAAACATTAAATTATACTGATGGAGCAAGGCAACTGATAAACTGAATTACTAATGCCTTGAGAAAACCCTGTGTTGCAAGTCAGAAATGGAGCATACAAAATGTTAATTGTAGTAACCATGCATCTGTTTTCTATCTGCGTCAGAGGTGGCATCATAAAAGATAACTCCCTGTGTGGTCACCAGCAGTGGCATTGGTTTGTTAGAGTTGCCGGTACTGATGCCCCATCTAAAAATGTGATACCATAGATAAAGGAGAGATAGCTGAAAATAGATAACAGTATTCAGGCTGAAGAGCCATTGGAAGTGCAGGGCAGATAGTATCGCAGTAACTTACTATTGTGACTTTGGAATTTGTTACACAATAGAATGTGGATGGTGTCTTAACCTCCCCATTCGAATCCATTGATGAGCATTTATTTCTATGGAACAGCACACCTTGCTCTGATGTTGAGAGCTGTTTCCTCCCAGCTTCAAGGATTTCCCACCCTACTATTAAATCATTTTCTTCTTGTCAATCCTGCATCTACCAGGATGTGGAGTCCAGCATTTGAAAATCTGACTGCTAGTTCATGGCTCTGTTCTACCACGTACGAGTAGGTTGCGAAGCCCTCTGGAAAGAGTTCCACTTTCCATTTCTAGCCATGTTGCAGCTCCCCTTTCAGAGGAGTAGGTTGGCTTTAATCAGTCATAACTACTTTAAATGTGTGCAGGCCAATCGTGGAAATGAAGCTTGTGGTGATGCCCAAATCAGCAGTAATGTTAGAGTTTGGCTGATTGCAGAAGTCATGGCAGGACAAAATTCACCTTTCCTCCATTAGGTCAAATGGGCACAGCTTAATTGCTCCTTACAATCATCATTGATGTTTTTCATAGTCATAGAGTCGTATAAAAGTACTGCACAGAAACAGGCCCTTCAGCACATCCAGTCCTTGCTGAAACCATTTAAACTGCCTACCCCCATTGACCTGCACTGGGGCCATTATCCTCCATACCCCTACCATCCAGGTACCCATCCAAACTTCTCTTAAACTTTGAAATTGAGCTCACATGCTCCGCTACGCTTGTAGCTTGTTCCACATTGTCATGACTCTCTGAGTGAAGAAATTTCCCTTCATGTTCTCCTTGAACTTTTCACCTTTCACTCTTAACCCATGACCTCTGCTTCACCCAACTTCAGTGGAAAAAGCCTGCTTGCATCTACTCTCTCTATATCCCTCATAATTTTGTATACCTCTATCAAATCTTGTCTTAATCTTCTACGTTCTAAGGAATGAAGTCCGAACCTATTCAATCTTTCCTTATAGCTCAGGTCCTCCAGACCCGGCAACATCCTTGTAAATTTTCTCCGTACTTTTTCAACCACATTTACATCTTTCCTGTTAGGTGGGTGACCAAAACTGCACACAATACTCCAAATTAGGTCTCACCAATGTCTTGTACAATTTCAATATAACATCTCTTGTAGGCCCTACATTATTTATGAAGGCCAATGTACCAAAAGTTTCCTTACGACCCTATCTACCTGTGATACGGCTTTCAATGAATTGTGGACCTGTATTCCCAGATCCCTTTGTTCTCCCAGACTCCTCAGTGCCCTATCATTCACTGTGTAAGACCTACCCTGGTTGGTCCTACCAAAGTACAACACGTCGCAGTTATCTGCACTAAATTTCATCTGCCATTTTTCCAGTTGATCCAGATCCCTCTGCGAGCCACGATAGCTTTCCTCACAGACCACTACACCCCCAATCTTGGTGTCATCTGCAAACTTGCTGATCCAGTTAACCACATTATCACCCAGATCGTTGATATAGATGGCAAGCAATAGTGCTATCTAATCTATACTCAGTATTATTTTTATATTTATTTTACTGATTATTTAGATTCATCACCTACAGAGTCTGCACTGAACTATGAAAAAAGAACAATTATTCTTTTCTCTCCCATTCTGACATGATGTTTACAGAAGTTGCTCTGATGTATTTTGGAGCCACACATTTTCTATCTGTTTTGCTTTTCTCCTGGGGCTTAATCTATTTAAACATCCTCTACTGTCAATTTTGAACAGTCTGCAACGTGCTAGACAGATACTGGTTTTGACAAGTGCCGAGCATCACCCAAGTTTAATCACTCAGAAGCCTGGAAATTCTGGTGCACACGATTGGGAGCACTGGGTGGCTGTAGCTGCTGCACACTAGCAACCTTCTTAGTCATGAGTCCACCACAATAAAGAGCAGCCTGGTGCTGAAACTAGTCTGTGGTTTGGGGCTCTGTGAGAAAGAGGCTGGCAGCCAGCAGCCAGCAGCAGTAGTTCAGGGACTGGGTCAGGCTAGGAAGAAGGTAAGTGACTGTGAAGGGCTGGTGGGTGGGTGTGTTGGGATGAATGGAGCCTGGGGCAAGATGGTTGGAGATGACTGAAATGGGCACCTTGGCACAATGGCGAGTCAGATTGGGGTTGGTTGGGGATGTGAGAAGGAGCACGCTGATAGAGGTTTTGGAAGCTGTGTTAGGAGGATGTCAATTCAGAATTGGGGATGGGAAATGGGGTGGGGGGGGCGGGGGGGATGATTCCTGGAAGGATCAGATGAATGCTTTAAGGAGTCCCAATCCAGAGTAGTCTATCTTCACCGGGCTCTTGCAGGTTTGATGGTTACTCTCAGGACAATGTGCTCTAATTTTACCCACCACGAGCACCACTCTTTGCTCCCAAAGGGAATTTTGCACAGGGAATTTTATCATTTCATGGAATGTCAGAAAGATTTCAGAAGACTGGATTTTCTGAGAGTAGTTTGGATAGAGTAAATAGTTGGAGCAGAGAAGGATACAGCAGGGGAAGTGGAGCAGCTGAGTCAGTATAGTTTTGTTTTGCTACTGTTCTGCCTTAAAGAGCTGGCACAGGCAGGCAGTGAGAGGCTGTTGTTGAAAATATCAGAACTATTCAGTAGGCCAGATACCATCTGTGGAGTGATATAGGTCATCAATCTGTGTTTCTCACAATTTTTTTTTAAATTTCAGATTTCCAGCATCTGCAGTTTTCATGCTATGAATGTTTATACATTTGATTTAATGAATACTTGAGAAAAGCAACATAAACTATATATGGTATGATATACTATACGATATATCCTATTAGAAAATGGTAGAAAAAACCAGGAAATCTTTTCAGGAAGCCCATGATCGACTCCATCTCCCACTGATCTCACCGATTAAAGTGTCGAGGAAGATTGAAATCATTGAGGCAGGTGCGGAGGGCGAGCCAGTGTTCAGCACCGACTACCACCCTCACACTCGCTGCTTCTCAGTAACGATCCTTGCTTCCGAGTGATCCCTCTCCCTCAGTGCCATCGGGGATGGTGCCAGAGCAAGGTTTAATCGACTCAGATTGTTGATTTGGAATCTTAAATCAGATTTGGCATGTGTTCCAGTTTCTAGTCGCTCGCTTTTTTGTTACTACTTTTGGGCAATTTTTGAATCAGGACAGGCTGTAGATAATGAACACTGAGCTGAACTGAACTGAAATATGCCTTTTGATTTTGTGTTTTATATTCTGTGTTTTCGGTGCTTTTTTTGCCATTTGCACAGTTTTTTTGTTTGATATTTTTCTTTGAACGGGTTGGTTCCATGGTTGTTCTCCATTTCGAGACTGTCTGTGGGGAAGATGAATTTCAGGGTCATATACTGCATACATAGTTGATAGTAAATATGCTTTGAACCCTGAATTTTATCTTTGTATTCGCTGTCTGAAAGACATAACAGTTAACAAGAAGTTACTAATTAATAATTACATTGTGCTCATGTTTGGAGTTCCATTTTCGTGGTGTTTGTCCATGAAATATTTTGGATGGTCATCAGCAAACCATTAATTCAAGAACAGAACATTCAGAATGACAGTATTCAAAGCTACCTTGGAATATATATTTTTAAAAATTACGATTTTAAACTCATGGTTTTTGGCAAAGATGGTAAATCTTTCATTGAACCAGTTGCAGAATATACAAGACACGGCAAAATTTTATCAATGTGAGTAATTACCACAAATAGAAAACTTACGTTACAAGGTATGGAAGTGATAATCTCCTTTATAAATAAGTGTCGTCATTACCCAGAAAGAACCTGACGAGGAAAGCAAGGAAGTTGGAAGACAAGAGCACTGAAGTATGTTTAGGCTTAATACATTTACCTTAGATTTGGATCTCCTTCTTGTCTACAGACCTAATGATATTGTCAAAGTTTACACTATAATTCACATTTAAAGTAAAGACAATGTATGTGAATGCTATGTGATGTAATTATATCCTTTGGTAGCAAAGTTTCTCCTCAGTATTGAGCTGCAAAGGAACTCCAAGCCCCCAGTGTGCTTCAGGGATAGCAGGCATAAAGCCTTTCAATGAGATCATGGCCTTAGCTCCACTTTCCTGCTGGTTCACATGGTTCCTCAGGGGACCCAAAACCTGTCTGTCTCGGGTATGCGTAATAACATCATTGCCAACAGCCATCTCGTTCAATGCCCTCAACTCTCTGGAATAGATGATTCTGAAGATTCACACACTCCATCAAAATTTCCTCCATCTTTATCTTTAAAGAGTGACCCCATAATGGGGAAAACATCACCTTAGCATCTGTCCTCTCATGCCACCGACGCTGGTGTATATTTCAGTAAGGTTGGAACTCATTCATCCGACAAGCATATGAATATATAAGCAGGAGTTGAGCCTTAAGTCTGCCTCGTATCTCACTATGAATATAGCTGATTCCTGCCTGCCTCAATTCTTAAGTTCTTTGGCATTTCAAATGTTTATCTATTTTAACCTTAAATATCTCCAACCACCCTCCCCCCACTATCGGCTGGGGCAGACAATTCCAGCTATTCATTACCCTACCCTAAGGGATTAAAAGTAACATTAGCAAATTTGCAGATGACGCAAAACTGGGTGGCAGTGTGAAATGTGAGGAGGATGTTATGAGGATGCAGAGTGACTTGGACAGGCTGGGTGAGTGGGCAAATGCATGGCAGATGCAGTTTAATGTGGATAGATGTGAGGTTATCCACTTTGGTGGTAAGAACGGGAAGGCAGATTATTATCTAAATAGAGTCAAGTTAGGAAAAGGGAAAGCACAATGAGATCTAGGTGTTCTTGTACATCAGTCACTGAAAACAAGCATGCAAGTACAGCAGGCAGTGAAGAAAGCTAATGGCATGCTGGCCTTCATAACAAGGGGAATTGAGTATAGGAGCAAAGAGGTCCTTCTGCAGCTGTAAAGGGCCCTGGTGAGACCACACCTGGAGTACCGTGTGCAGTTTTGGTCTCCAAATTTGAGGAAGGACATTCTTGCTATTGAGGGAGTGTAGCGTAGGTTCACAAGGTTAATTCCCGGGATGGATGGACTGTCATATGTTGAAAGATTGGAGCGACTGTGCTTGTATACACTGGAATTTAGAAGGCTGAGAGGGGATCTTATTGAAGCATATAAGATTATTAAGGGATTGGACACGCTGGAGGCAGGAAGCATGTTCCCGCTGATGGGTGAGTCCAGAACCAGAGGCCACAGTTTAAGAGTAAGGGGTAGACCATTTAGAACGGAGTTGAGGAGAAACTTTTTCATATGGTGGATATGTGGAATGGTCTGCCCCAGAAGGCAGTGGAGGCCAAGTCTCTGGATGCTTTCAAGAAGGAGATGGATAGAGCTCTTAAAGATAGCGGAATCAAAAGTTATGAGGATAAGGCAGGAACTGGATACTGATTGTGGATGATCAGCCATGATCACAGTGAATGGCGGTGCTGGCTCGAAGGGCGGAATGGCCTGCTCCTGCGCCTATTGTCTGTGGTCTACCAGTCCAGTAAGTATATTGCCTTTGTTCACAAAGCAGCTCCTTAATCACAGTAATCAACCTGCCTTGTGCTTGATTGCCAAATTAAGACTGTAGTGTCATACAAGTACAAACTGGGTGTTTTTAGAATATGTTTACGTTCTCTGGACTAACTACTTGTCAGCTGTAATCTCTGTGGCAACTGAAGGCTGTCCATGTATAACATAATGGGAGGTCAATTATATTTTCGTTAACAGTGATCGGAGTTAGAAGGTAGATACGGTTGTGTCTAGTTATTACTGATTTGTAAAATTGAAGGAATTACATGTACATGTGTAATTAATAATGTGTCTGGCAACTTCTTCAAAGATTCAAACTATAATTATTATGAAAGTATGTATGCATACAACCCTGAAATTCGTCTTCCCCAAGGACAGCCAGGAAACAAAGAACTATGGAACCAACCCATTCAAAGAAATTATTTTAAAAAATTAAACTCCCCACGCCCCCCAGACACAAAAAATCATGCAAACGGCAATAAAAAAGAGTGAAAACACAGAATATAAAACTCAAAATTAGAAGGCGTGTTGCAGTTCAGCTCAGTGTTCATTATCTGCATGCCACCCCGATTCAAAAGTTGCCCAAAAGTAGCGGCCAGAAGTAGTTCACATCATACACCTGAACTGGAGTCAAAATAGACAAAGCGTGGCAATGAAACCTTGCTCTGGTACCCTCCTCCAACAGCATGTAGGGTGAGAGAGACCATTTGAACACAGGGACCTTCCCTCAAGAGCAGTGAGAGAGACAGAGAGAGAGACTGTCAAACGCAGACACCCTCCTCCGGCGGCAGTGAGTGCTGAACGCTCGCTTGGCCTTCGCACACATCTTGGTGACTTCAGTCGTCTCCAGTGCTTTCATCGGCGAGAGATGGAGCCGATCATGGGCTCACACCCCATATCCTGGCTTCCTGGCCGTCCTGCCACACTCTTTCATTGCAGCCTCATCAAACCCTCTCGGAGATAGCAAAGCGCCAGATCGTCCGACTAGCCTGAAGGTGCGCCACCAGAATGTCACAAGTGAAGATCATAAAGAGTGTGTTTTGCTCAGTTTTGTAAATTGGTTCATAGAATATAAAAGCAGGGAGGTTTGTTGAATCTTTACAGAGCATTATCTGTACAATAGCTGGTGTTTTGAAGCATTAGCTCCACACTTTAGGAGGGAGGTAAGGGTTCCAGAAAGGATTTAGAAGCCATTGGCTGGATTGATTTCAGGGATTAAGCTTTAAAGTTAGACCGGAGAAGACGGGATTGTTCTTGGAGCAAAGAAAGACAAAATGTGCGTTAAGTATTGTAACAGATAATTGATATTTTACATTGGTCATCTCAAGGATCTTTTCTTTGTTCAGAATTTATTGTGTTTGATGTACATGAGAAATATGATTACAACACCCAGCAAAAATTGAGTGTTCCAGGCTAAAGCCATATTTCATCATGTTAATTTTCACGGAAGAACAGAGTGATATTTCAGAAATGATTTGACTTAACTGTATGGAGCATTATGCAAAGACTTTTGCTTCTGACATTATTATGCTGTATCCATCAGTTATTCCAGCTGCAATCAAAATATAATCTCTTTCTATATGCCTATGTATATCACTCGCTATAAATAACCAGTGATTGTACAATTAGTTACATCTCTAGTGTCTTCAAAGATTGTAACACCTTTTGAGTATTGACCTAACTTTAATTATTTCAAATATGTATTCCGACAAATACAGCTGTTACAAAGTTGAAAGGGATGCAGCTTGGCACAGCCTTAAGATGTTTGTGTTCAGTCAAGTAATTCATTTTGATGTGATACCTACTGGCAGGATTTCATGGTGAGTTCTACATCTTTGACAGATATCAGCCCTGTCGACCAGTACTTCTAAATTTTGTTTGAAGGGAACACCAGAAAAGGATTTTTCTTTACCTTCTGCTTTTCCTGTTGCTGGAATAAAACCCCTGCCAACAACCATCTAAATCAATGCCATATCAGCATGCTCCTTAGTCCGAAGGTCATTCCAACATCTGGCCACACAGTCTTGTCCTTTAAGGTTTTTGATTGGGCAGCATCTGTTCAGAGGTCCCATTTTCAACCTCCCTTTGATTACTTTGACAGTAAAAAGAAGCTTCTATTACATTTGACATGCTAACAGTCAAACTTCAGAATGTATTTATGATGAACACAAGGAATGAGTTAAGTAGTTGTGTACTTTAGAGAATAACAGGTTAACTAAATAAGCTATTACCATTTAATTATGGGAAAGTAAAATTAATTTGTAGAAGTTTTGTTCTCTTAACAATATGTTGACGTATCAATGTATCTAGGTCTTAAACTGGGGAGAATCAGAATCGGGTTTAATATCACTGGTACGTCATGAAATTGGAATATCTACTTAATATTAAGACATTTAAATAATATAAGTAGTTCAGCAAATGTTGTTTGCCTGTAAAGTATTGGTTGTCTTTTTTTTGGGAAGTAGGGAGAGTTAAATAATATTGTTGTTAAGATGTTACCTGCTTATATATATTTCACCATGATTTGCAATGTGGCCCCTTACCTTTGTAAAACAAGCTTGCATATATGCCTACCTAACTGTAAATCCAATTTCTTTTTCTATATAAAAAAAAGTAGAATACTTCAGAAGCTGGAAATCTGAAGTAAAGACCAGGAGCTTTTGTGGAAGTAGTGACACAGCTGATGAAGGCCTGCAGAAAGGATGTTTATTTCAACGGAGGTGGCACATTGGAAGTTTGGAGTTCCTCTGCAGGCTTGAAAATTGACAGGCTCAATACTGATGAATAACAAAGGATATAATTATATCACAGAACATTCACATAAATGGCTTTCACTTGAAGCATAGCAATTAGCATAACACTATTAGAGCACCAGCAACCCGGGTTCAACTCCACCGCTGTCTGTACAAAGTTTGTATGATCTCCCCGTGACTGTGTGGATTTTCTCTGGGAGCTCCAGCTTTTTCCCCACTCTCTAAAGATGTATGGCTAGTTATTAGGCTAATTGGTCACATGGGTGCAATTGGGTGCCACAGGCTTGTTAGGCCGGAAGGGCCTGTTTCCATACAGTATCTCTAAACAATAAACTCCTACGTTCGTACCTACAATAGAGAAGAAGTGCATTGTCAGTAAATTGGGATGTCACTTCTCGAACTAGGCAAGAACTAGTCAAGAGCAAAACAATAGATAATGGGGTTCTATAGGCAGAAAATGATGGAGGCACACAGTGGACAGAACAGATAGTCAGTGAGCTTGTAAAGCACAAGGTCTCAATCATTTGCTCTATGCATGCAATGCTTGAAGATCTTTCTGAGAAGAAACGTTAAAGTTTGTGTCCCAGGAGAAGTTAGTAAAAACCCCAGCAGGAGAAAGGTAATACTGGTACTGGCCACAGGGCTGGAGGCATTTGAGTCATCATGAAATTTATCAGCACCCTGAACAAGATACGTCTATCATGAGGTTATTGTCAAAACTTTGCTGTGGTATTTTAACCCAGTGCCTTCAGATATTTGAGAGTCAGGGTCTCATCTTTACAACTGGATCTGAGAATGTGTGGTCAAGCTATATACACGTGAAAAATGCAATTTCAAGTGAGGCACTAGAGGAGCATTTGGTGTGTGAACTGCTTGATGAGGTAGTTCAGATGGAGTTATTTAACACAGAGACTTATTGAAAAAGTATCTTGTGCTTTCCTGGCGTATATGGCGAATAAACTCTTCTTGGGCTTCCAGCCGGGTTCAGGTATCGATTATAACTGACTCTGATGGAATTATAACAAACACTGCCATCTTCATCAGGGGTGAAACCTGGGTATGTCTAGTCCAGTGGTATTTATACCCTTTCAGTACGCTGGATGAACTCAGCGGGTCGGGCAGCATCAGTCAGGAACGATGAGTCGACGTTTCGGGCCGGAATCCTTCGTCAGGACTGAAGAATGAAAGATGGGGAAGGATTTGAAGAATGCTTGTAGCGTCAGTTGATAGGCCAGTAATTTGAAAGACAAAGGGGTGGGGGGGGGGGAACATTGACATCATAGCCCTGAAAACAATGGGTGGTAGAAGGAGGAGGCGGAACCATGACTCTCATAACTACCTCGACTATACCTCTTCCCACCCCGCCACATGCAAAAATGCTATTCCCTATTCCCATTTCCTCCATCTCCGCCGCATCTGCTCAGAGGATGAGGCTTTCCATTCCAGGACATCTCAAATAGCGTCTTTCTTTAAGGATCGTGGTTTCCCTTCTACCATCATCAATGATACCCTCACCTGCATCTCCTCCATTTCCCGCACTTCGGCCCTCACCCCATCCTCCCTTCACCACAACAGGGACAGAGTTCCCCTTGTCCTCACCTACCACCCCACCAGCCTCTGGATCTAGCACATTATCCTCCGCAACTTCCGCCACCTTCAACAGGACCCCACCACTAAGCACATCTTTCCCTCTCCACCCCTCTCCGCTTTCCGCAGAGATCAGTCCCTCCGCAACTCCCTTATCCACACGTCTACCCCCACTGATCTCCCACCCGGCACTTATCCCTGTAAGCGTAAGTGCTACACCTGTCCCTATACCTCATCTCTTGCAACCATTCAGGGCCCCAAACAGTCCTTCCAGGTGAGACAACACTTCACTTGTGAGTCTGTTGGGGTCATCTATTGCATCCGGTGCTCCCAGTGCGGCCTCCTCTACATTAGTGAAACCCGACACAGATTAGGGGACCGCTTCGTCGAGCACCTCCACTCTGTCCGCCGCAACAGACAGGATCTCTCGGTAGCCACCCACTTCAACCCTGCTTCCCATTCCCATTCAGATATGTCCATACATGGCCTCCCCTATTGCCATGATGAGGCTAAGCTCAGGTTGGAGGAGCAACACCTCATATACCGTATAGGTAGTCTCCAGCCCCTTGGTATGAACATAGAATTCTCCAACTTCCGGTAATTCCCTCCCCCTCCCTTCCTCTATCCCTATTTCATTCTACCCCCTCCCCCAGCTCCCTCATGGTTCCGCCTCCTTCTTCTACTACCCATTGATTTCAGGGCTATGACGTCAATGCTTCCCCTCCCCCACTCATTTGTCTTTTAAATTACTGGTCTTTCAACTGACGCTACAAGCATTCTTCACGTCCTTCCCCATCTTTCATTCTTCAGTCCTGGCGAAGGGTTCTGGCCCGAAACGTCGACTCATCGTTTCTGACTGATGCTGCCCGACCCGCTGAGTTCATCCAGCGTACTGAAAGGGTATAAATACCACTGGACTAGACATGCCCAGGTTATTCAGAGAAATCAGCGGCACAAAATTACTGTGCCATGCCAATGGTGGGACAGCAAAAATCCAATTGACAAAAGTGGCACAAACCACAGGTGAGCAATTATTAAGTGCAATCCCATAGGTATGTTGAAGCTACATTTTGTAGTATACTCACAGGAGATCCTGCAGGCTGGGATGTGTTGTCTTGAACTGGTTGGTACAGGGCCATGGCAAGTAGCTCTAGTGATTGTGGCTCAGAGGGCCAGAAAGACCTATTCCATGCTGTGTTTCAATAAATCAATTAATAAAATTCAGCTATTTACTAGCATTGTTCTTATTCATATCTGAAAGCTTCATCAGAAAAAAAATCTGCATTCTAACCTTTTAGGTACTACAGGTAAAATACTTAAATACAGGGCAAAATCATTGACTCTATAAGGAAAGTATGTTTTGACTGTTTGTAAAGGAAGATGAGCTACTGCAGGTGCTGGACGAACCCAGAAGGCTAAGCAGTACCTGTGGAGGAGAAAAGGGTCTTGAAATTGACTAGGAACAGGAAGCAGAACAAGTTTTCCATGTAGGCAACAAGAAAGACGGACATAGCTAAGGCCCAAGCTAGTAGCTGTCTTTCTTATGGGATGTGGCTGTCTTGTCTGAAGGCTCATCATGGGTATAGTGTACAAGGTTGCCTTTTTTATGCTGAACTCTCAAATACTCATATACAGTATGCACAATGTTAAACTTCCAAACTTCTTGTGACAGGGGCTTGGGGCTTGCCTTACAATCTCCGGGCAGTATATTTTACTGAATCAATTTGTTGTCCTGTGGAGAAATTTCAAAGGTTATTCTGACAAAATGAAACATATTTGAGCCATTTCCCCACCGTACAAAATTAAACAAAGCTTAACTGTAGTTCCTATTCTGCTCTGCTTTCCTTGTTACCAGATTACAATCACTGAGTTTCTGTTATCACGCAAAATAAAACAAATATCAGGAAATAGTATTTTAAAAAGTAACATCTAAACATTGTTGGATATTTGGAGCTACTTGGTGCTGATGTTTTTTGTTTGAGTAATTCATTAGCTTTTTGGATTTCCTCTGTTGACAATAGTGACTGCATTTTACCAAGATTAGAAAATCTACCTTAAACTCTTCATAGCAGCACACACAAAATGCAGGAGGAACTCAGCAGGTCAGGCAGTATCTATGGAGATAAATAAACAGTGGATGTTTCGGGCTGAGATCCTTCTTCAGGACTGGGAAGGAAGGGGGAAGATGCAAGAATGAAAAGGTGGTGAGAGGGGAAGGAGGACTAGCTAGAAAGTGATCAGTGAAGCCAGGTGGTGGAAAAGGTAAAGGGCTGGAGAAGAATGAGTCTGGTAGGACAGAAAGGTGGACCATGGGAGAAAGGGAAGAAGAAAGGGCACCGGATAAGAAGTGATAGGCAGCTGAGGAGATGAGTAAGAGGCCAGAGTGGGGAATAGCAAGAGAAGTGGGAGTCTGTACTTGCCATGTGCTCTTTAGCTCAGTAAGTGTTTCATATGTAATTGTGCATGTGGTGCTTGGATAAAGGTGGAGGAAGGATAAATTTGATTAGATGTTAGGCAACAAGGTATCATCAGAGGAGGGTACCATGCCATCTGGATACCTGATCCATGGATATCAGGACCTATCGTAGAACCGGACAGCACAAAAATATGGGCCATTTAGGTCCACCTCCCTATACTGCTTGTGATGCCCATCTCTGCTAATCCTATTTACCGGTTCAAATATCTTTTAAAGGTTGTAAATATATCTGCCTCTACCCCTTCCTCCGGTTGCTCATTCCAGATAGCCATCAGCCTCTGTGTGGAATGTTACCCCTTGGGTCTCTTAAATTCTCTCCCTCACCTTAAGCTTGTGTTCTCCAATTTTAGACTCGACTGCCCTAGTAAAAATGATTCCGGCTATCTACCTTATACTTTTTCTCTCTCCTATTAGATCACCTCTCAGCCTGCTCTGTTACAGTGTGAATAAACCCAGCCTCTTCAATCTGTCCTTATAATTACAGCCTAATACTCCAGGCAACATTCTGGTGAATCTCTTGAGCACTCTCTCGATTCCTACCATATTCTTCCTGTAGTGTTGTGACCAGAACAAATATAGTCTAATCAATGTTTACTGCAGCTTCAACATGATGTCCCAAATCTTACACAAAGTGCCTCATTCTGTGAAAGGCAAGCATACCAGATGCATCCTTCACCTCTGAGCCACTCTCAGCAAGCTGTGCACTTGGACACAAGGAGGGATACTTCCTTCAGAGACTACGACCACAAGAAGACAATCGCAGATTGTGTCACATGCTCTTGAAGGAGTAGTTATTGATAGTTAAAATCCTTTGATCGTTTTTGCAATAGGTAAGGTGTGGAGGAATGGAAAGTGTTTTGCAAATCCTTATCCTCCCCCTAGTCTTCAAAAAAAGATCTACCCTTGGGGGACTCAGGGAAGGAAAGATGGTGCAAATCATCTTAATGTTGCATTGCTTGACCTTTGACAGATCTGAGCATACTTATCACTTAGCTGTGTGGTGAAAAAAGCACAACAGCACTTCTTTCACCTCAGACGGTTGAGGAAGTTTTGTATGGGTCCCCAAGTCCTAAGAACTTTCTACAGGGGCACAATTGAGAGCATCCTGACTGGCTGCATCACTGCCTGGCATGGGAACTGTACCTCCCTCAATCACAGGACTCTTCAGAGTGGTGTGGACAGCCCAGTACATTTGTAGCTGTGAACTTCTCATGATTCAAGACATTTGCAAGGACAGGTGTGTGAAAAGGGCCCATAGGATCATTGGGGACCTGAGTCACCCCAACCATAATCTATTCCAGCTGCTACCATCTGGAAAAGGGTACTGTAGCATAAAAGCCAGGACCAACAGGCTCCGGGACAGCTTCTTCCACCAGGCCATCAGACTGATTAACTCTCACTGATTTGAGTGTATTTCTATGTTACATTGACTGATCTATTTATTATAAATTACTGTGATTGCACACTGCGTATTTAGATGGAGATGTAATTTAGAGATTTTTACTCCTCATGTATGTGAAGGATGTGAGTAGTAAAGTCAGTTCAATTCAATTAACTCACTGTGATTCATAGTACTTTGGATTCTGATGAGCCACCTTCAGGATTGTAACACTCCAAGGAATTAATTACCTCATGACAGAAGAAAATTGAATAAAAGGGGAACTCAAGAAATAGGGAGGCGAAAGAAGTCAGTTCTTGTATTTCTGTAGTGTCTTTAACTTTGGAATCTTCTAAAGTTCTTTGTAGCCTATTTTGAAATGCATTCACTGCTCCAAATTAGGAAACATAGAATCATAGAAAACCTCCAGCACAATACAGGCCCTTCGGCCCACAAAGCTGTGCCAAACATGTCCTTAGAAATTACCTAGGGTTACCCATAGCCCTCTATTTTTCTGAGCTCCATGTACCTGTCCAGGAGTCTCTTAAAAGTCCCTATCACATCTGCCTTCACCACGGTCGCTGGCAGACCATTCCATACACTCACCACTCTCTGCATAAAAAACTTACCCCTGTATCTACTTCCAAGCACCTTAAAACTGTGCCCTCTCCTGCTAGCCATTTCAGCCCTGGGAAAAAGCCTCTGACTATCTACACGATCAATGCCTCTCATCATCTTATACACCTAAAACATGATAACTAACCTTCACACAACAAGCTCCAACAAATAGCAGTGAAATAAGTGACAAATAATTTCTTTTAGCTATTGGTTAAGACAATCAGTTACGTCCACCGGGGAGGGGGCAGTCAGAGTGTCAGTAAGGACAGATCATCTGACTTCAACATGCTCTAATTTCTGCACAAAAGCACCATCCTGCAATATGTTTTGAAATCTCTGGAATGAGGTATCCTGAACCCATGATAATTGAGTTTTAGAATGGGAGTTATTTTACTGCTTACAAGCTATGGTGATCTGCCTCTGAATTTGTTCCGTTCTGGATATCTGTCTTCTACCCTCCAGAACAGTGTTTTCTGAATTCTGCTATTCACATTCTAAATGACACCAAATCACATTCACTATCAGTTCAGTTAGTCCTTAGTCCATAGATTTCAATATTTTCATCCTTTTCAAATCACTCTGTCCTTGCTATGCTCTGCCTCTATTGGCTTCACACCCCTCAATATTGTCAAGACATTTCCTCAGGTGAATTGGCACAGAATTACATGGGTGTCATCATCTTGACTGCCATGTTCATTTTCCGTGCCAATTTCTGTCAGTTCTCAGCTGCTTGGGATTCCTTCAGTATTTTCACAGGGGATCCACAGCGTACATACTAAGTTTGCTGAGGTTCAGCATAGTTGTATTCCCAAACTGATTTCCTGAATTAGTGAACTATAAAAACTGGTGATTAGAGCTTCACATTTGTACTTCTCCAATCATGACATTCTCAATAATTTCTTTCCATTTTAACCAATGTCATCTGCAGGTGGAGAACACTATTAATAATACAAATTCCGGCCTAATAATTCGTTGCATTTAGAAATTTCAACGTCCAGAAATTTAGAAATCTGGATATAAAATATAGTACTGGGAAATGCTGAGTCTGCCTACCATCCATCAGGGACATTTATCAGGAGTGCTGCATACACAGTATTATTAGGGATCCTACCCGTCCATCCAGCATCCTCTTTGACTTTCTACCATCAGACAGGAGACTCCGATGCATAAAAACAAGAAGGGTCAGGATGGGAAACAGTTTCTTCCCCCAGGCCATTGGGCTTCTGAACTTCCTGCTGCACCGTATTCAAAGTGTCACTAGTTAATCTGTTCCATACTGTACAGTAATTAATTTATGCACTTGCACAAGTGCTATATGGCAAACTGTCAGATGTTTTCCTGAAGTTTTGATGTTGGTTTACAAGCAGTTAGTATAAGTACGATCCCTGAGGTAAGTAACAAATGAGCCTTCAGCCTGGCTTCTTGCCAGGAGGTCATGTCTCTTACAATTTCACCTAAAGCTGCCTTTCCAGTGCTCAAGCTCAAATCCAGTGGCTAACCTTGACTGTATTTGTGAAGATACTTCCTAGATTGAAAGAGATTTTAGACTTCAAAGCATTGGCATCAGAGATCCATATCATTCTAACTGATGCCAGGCACTGTGAACTTCCACCTTGCACTTTGTGACCAACTTGCCTTGGGCACCGAGGATAACAGAATCATACATTTTCTAAAGCCATTCTTGAAACATTCCTGTATTAGACAAGGCTCTTCATTCCTTATTCACTTTATTACATCAGTGTCAAAACTTTCTGAAGAATTCTCTTATAGTGTCAAGGGTTGTATCTTTGGTGAATTCTAGTATCTTTGCATCAGATTTCTCTTGCAAGCTGATGAGCTCTTTTAGAAAACCAGATGAGAAGGAAAATTGTTTATCTTGTGCCCACCTATTATTTTATGTGCATTTTAGACGTGATGTTTGTTAATTGTCACATTTAACAGCAAGGTTAAATGAGCCTGCATTTGGGGTAAAAATAGCATTTTCCAAAATTCACTGACTATTTCTGGATTCCCAAGTTGACATGAAGGAGTAACAATAACAGGACAACATACTAAGATAATTGCAAATGTTTACATGTTTGTTTTAACAACTTGCTAAAGCCCAGAAATGTTAGTCCTCGCCTACTCTCGGGTTCTGGCCTCAAAACTGTAAGATCTTTGTCAGTTGTTGTATTTATCCATGCTGCTGTTGTAATGGGTCACCTTTTCTTCTCCACGTCCTGAAATTGTAGTACTTGCATCATCTGATTGCCAAGTGTGGCGATAACTCCCCATATAGAATCGTATAGCATAGAAACAAACCATTCAGCCCACTATATCCATACTGACCAGTGCACTCCCATCCTCATTGTTATCATGTACTAGAACTTGACCTATGGCCTTCCACTTAAGAGGTGCTATTATGAAATGTATAGCGTTGTCACAGAGAGTCCAATAACATCTTTTGTACTACCTCCAGTGTGTTGTGAGTGTTCCTAAAATTTCTTTCATCGGAAAGACACTTGGAAGCAGACAAAGATTCATTTAAATTTATAACCTCAACCATGAAAATGGCTGGGTTTTAAGATGGTATCAAAACAACTATACAAAAATCTGCCAATGTCTTAGTAGGTTGTCCTTCAAATGATTATTTTGATGTCATCTTAGTGTCTCAGAAGAAGGCAGTAATGCAGTCGGACACGCATCCAGGCTTGGAAGTCGATAAGAATGTAACTGATGAACTAATGAAATGCTTCTCCTTGGTGTTTGGGGAAAAGATTGTGGGGTATCACAGGCTTGCACATTAAATAGGAGGAGGATCCTCTCTGACTCAGAGCCTTGCCATACTGGAAGAGAGGATTTTATGGGCAATTGGATAACCAGGAGCCTTGCAGCGTCCAAACCGCGGGAAGCTCTCAAACTTTGTCGTAAGCACCTGTCTTGGATATCTTCAATCATTTCCCACTTCTTTTTGAATAGCCTATTCTGTCTACATGCATTTGTGTGAACACAAGCTCAGATGCTGGTAAAATGAGGACAGATATTGCCCAGGAGGATTCTGTGAGGGCTAAGAAAGGAACAACTTACATGAAAGGTGACAGAAATGTATACCAAAGTGGTTGAGGCATTATCCATTGTTTGACAAAATGTATCCCAAGCTAATAAGGAAGCGGGAAGGACTCATCCCGAGTTTCTTGCAGGGAAAAAGTGTACAGTCAAAAGAACAACATCAGGTCAACTCTGGAACGAGTGTGTTCTTTTGCATGGCACCTGGTAATTTTACAAAGGGTTGTAGTTCTGGTTTCACCTTTCTTGATGGCACAGACGGAAGTCGTTCAAATTTTCACATCAATGCATTGTCTCTGATTGACCCATTAAAGTGCTACTGATCATAACCCAGGAGCAGGTTGCTGTCATGAGAGGATAGAGAGATGCCATCTGTGAGCAGATTGCTGCTCTCCAGGAATTGAGTAATTATCAAGTCAATGAGTCGGGTGGGGACAGGTGTATAACTCACAGGGACAGTCTATTGTTCAGCAAGAAAGTCAATTTAGTCAGAAAGTAGTTATTTAAAGAACGAACAAAGCCAAAATTATAGAAAACTGTCCCAATTAAATTGGAGCAAATTCTTCGGAGAAATCTAGTGAGTGTAGGGTAGTTAGGTATAAATTGTGTGCAGAATCAATATCAGTCATCTGCAAGCTTGATTGATGTGGGAATTATCCAATCAGCTCCACTCAGTCTAGTTGTACTGTTGTATTATATGCAGCCTTGAAGATGAACTAGTGATGCAGAAAATCCTTCCTCATATCTCTGTGTGATTGCAATAGCATCAGGATGAGCTTATTGGCTCCAATGAATGAGAAAGTACAAAGAGAATACATTTTTGGTCTTTGCTAAATCATAATTGGTTATATTAAATAACATTTTTGTTACTGTTTGATAATGCCACTAATGTTAATTATGAATTTAAATTACATAGCCAAATTAGCATTTAAAATGAAACTGGACTTCCCCAAAGCTTAATGGGAAGACTTACCAATTGATTTGGCACTAGGAATGCTGCCTGCAGTTTGATTTACTGGTCTTGCTGAGTTAACTGACTGGGCCAGCAGTAGGCAGGCTATTGTCCTCCTGACCTCAGTCCAGGGAAAGGAAATACTTGGTGAAAGGGATTACTCCAGAGGGTATCCAGTGACTGTTGTTGGAAAGTACACACCCATGTATGTTCAGGAAAACTGAGGTTTATATAATATCAGGAAAACATTCTGGCTGGTTTTTCTGCTCCTTCACCTCAGACCTGGTGCACTCCTGATGAACAGTGGTCGCGCCCTGGCTCAGAAGCAAGTGAATTTGCCATCATTTGCATGTCCGCGCAATCCTGTGGCTTACAGCTCCAACACAGACTCATCCACATCCGGCAGGAGGTGGCTCTGCTAGGAGAGAAGGAAACTTGTGCACGTCTGAGAATGAGAATTTCAGACTACTTGACCAGGTTAGCAGCTGTAAACCCCCTGCAAAGTTCAACAGTGCTATGAAGAGGTCATGGGCTGTGATGGTGTAACACCAACGTACAACCTCTTCTTGAATAGCTAGACTCCGACATTCTAATTCATTGAGCATCTTTGCAATGTTAAAGGATTAATTGTCAATCTTTGTAACTATGATATTGAGAAAGGAAAAAAACACTAGTTAGTGGTGCATTTTTTGTCTTCTTTTAGCAGGTGACTGTGTTCAGGCCCCCCAAGTCTATCACCTTGGGAATGAGATAGTTGACACTGGATGTCACGGCCACCTTTCACCACATGAAATGAGGGATCTTTTCCTGCTCTTTCCAGCATTCTACTTTTTGTATTGGCCTCCTTCTAATACCAATACTGGTATGGAGAAGCCTACAAAGTTCAAAGTACATTTTATTATCAAAGTACGCATAAATTATACAACCTTGAGATTCTTCTGCTTAAGGGCAGCCACTAAACAAGAAACCTGAAAGAACCCAATTTACAAAAAGACCAGCACCCTGTACAAAGAGAGAGAGAGAAAAATCAAATCAAATCATGCACACAAATGAAGCAAGCATCAGCATTTAGAACGAAATCGAGTCCATAAGCCCGAAGCCAGGAGCAGCCAGAGTGGGTCCATTGTCTCAGTCCATCAAATTTGCACAACAGTGGTACAAAGAGTGGTGTATATAGCCCAAACCGTCACAGGAAAAGCCCACTCCACCATTGAGCAAACCTACAAAGAGTGGTGCCACAAGGAATCAGCAGTAATCATCAAAGGGCTCCTGCCATCACTCCATGCTCACTTCCCACTGCTTATTGTTTGCTTTTGTTGTATTTGCACAGTATTTTTTCTTTTGCATATTGATCTCCAAATTCTGTAGAAAAGTAGTGGATACACCCAGTCCATCGTGGGTAACCCCCCCCCCCCCACACTGTTGAGCATATCTACACAGAGTGCTGTCACAGGGCAGTAGCATTCATCATCAGGAACCCCTCCCCCACCACCAGATTATGCTCACTTCTCACTGCTACCATCAGGAAGAAGGTACAGGAGCTCAAGGGCCCACACGCCAGGTTCAGGAACAGTTACTAACACTCAACAATCAGGCTCTTGAACTCAACTTCAAGTGTTCAAGTAGGGTTAAACTCACTTCAGCATGTCTTTTACAGTTAGGCTTTGCCAACTTTCTCACTCCCAAATAAGGGACAAAAGTAGCAGTCAAATACGGGACACTTGTTTTTACCCTGAGAAAGACTACCATGACCATGAAGCCTTGCATGGGCACCTGTGTGCACATGCGTGAAGTGCCGATTTTTTTTCCACACATCAGTTTTGGCTTAGTCTTCCCGACTATACTGTACATACATTATTTTTACTTTATATAAGCTGTGTATTTATCGTATCATTCCTGCTTTTACTATATGTTGGTGTTCTTATTTAGGTTTTATGTGTTATTTGGTATGATTTGCTAGGTTATTTTTTGGGTCTGGGAGCACTCAAAAATTTTTCCCATATAAATTAATGGTAATTGCTTCTTCGCTTTACTCCATTTCAGCACGAAAGGTTTCATAGGAACGCTCTGCCTTAGCGGGGGAAATACGGGACAAGGGCGGTCCCGTATGGGACAAACCAATTTAGCCCAATATATGGGATGTCCTAGCAAATACGGGACAGTTGGCAACCCTATGTTCAAGTTCAACACTGCGTGACAAGGAATGAGGAAAGGTGCAGCTGACTCATATTGTTTCCTCGTAGCCCGGTAGCACATGCTTTGCGGCCCGGTGGTTGGGGTCCGCTGTTGTAAACAGACTCATGGATTACTGCTGCCATTGTATACAATTTAAAAATCAATTGACAAATGGTTTTATTAATTTGTTCCTAACTTTGATCAGTACTTAGCTTTGGGAGTGACAATCCCAGTCCTGATGAAGGGTCTCAACCTGAAATCTCAACCGCTCATTTCCCTCCATAGATATTGCTTGATCTGCTGAGTTCTTCCAGCAGTTTGTAAGCAATAATTCAGTTTCCAGCATCTGCAGTTTCTCTTGTGTCTCCAGAGAAATAAAGATCCATTCTATGGTTTATTCTTTAAAAGCAAATTCGGCTGTATTTTCAAATGTAGCAGATAAACTATTCTAAAATAGGAGAGACATGTCGTACATATATAACTTCTGGAAAGTGAGTTGGATCAATTGGCATCAGACTTCATTATAATCCCCAGAATACATATAATATGCACCAGCAATTAAGTGTGAAGTTGCGGAAAGTGAGAAATTCAGGTGATTACGTCCAAAAAAGCATTAAGGCTTTTCGCGTCTTAGATCAGAACACTTTGTTATTAATGTTTGTGATAAACTACATAGAAAAGTGTAGAAAATCTGGTCTATAATTGCAAAATGCTCTGCTCTGAAATATCTTTTTTCCCCCTGTAGGTTTTACTGTATGACCGTCAGCCAAGTAGAGCATTGATTTCTTCCATGACGTGCATAAGCATAGCTGTTAATTTTTGATTGCATGATAATCAGGAAAATATCAATCTCATTAATCCCTAATTTGGATCGAAATGCAGCCGTATTTAAGTTCACATTTCTAAAGCCAATATGACTTGTATGATCATTGTGTTGGAGAACATTTTCAATTGCTGCAAACAGCAGTTAGTAATTTAATTTTGCTTTATTTTAGTATGTATTTGTTAATTATGACATTTTTGGGTTATGTATTAATCATAACATCAAAAACATATGAAGTGACAATCTTTTATTCTGCAATAAAAACAGACTTGACAGGTGACAGCAGTATCTACACTAAATTTCTCGCCCATCAATGTCTCTCTGCTCTCTCTCCCTCATTAAATTTAAATTACTCCTGTTAGTGAAAACTTGACAACAGACTTGAAGGCAGTATACCTTGCAGAATATCATTAGATTAAAATTTCTTATGCATGTTACACAATAAGTAAAATCTTTTCATGCAAGTAGGCTCAGTTCATTTCTGATAAATCCACAATAGTATAGTATTTCCTCGTGCTGGAATGTCATTAATGTAGTGTCTTTGCTGTATCTTTACAATCAGTCTGCCAATTTGAGACACAAAAGACTGTAGATGTTAGAATCTGGACCAAAAAACAAACTGCTGGAGGAATTCAGTGAGTCAGGCCGGATCTATAGAGGGAAATAGAAGTAAATCTTTTGGATCAAGATCCTTCATCTGAACTTGTGCTGTCCGCCAAGGCTATCTGCAGCTCCCAGTTACAAGCCATATTAATTCCTGTCCAGAATTCCACACCAACCTGGGTCTGATTTCGGCCCCCTCCTCTGCCAACTATAGGAACAGCACCTCATATTCTACCTGGGTACACTAGAGATTCTCCCATGATGATGTCATTGATTGAAGTCAGTGTTGTTCAGCCATTAGTGTGTGTAAAGGGTTGTGTTCAGCAAAACCCAGGCCACAGTATCAAAGGTGTTCTATTTCAGAGGGGTTTCTGTAGAGATATTAAGCATTTGCTTCCAGTCTAATAACTATGGCACAAGTCGTTCAAAAGCTTCACAGCGGAAACTTGTGCTTAAAGATGTCTCATTGTTGTCAGCCTATCATTCATAGAGGTGAAGGTTTCTGCCAGAAAAATAAGCTTCTTTTTCGAGACACTTTTAGGTTTACTACCAAATTATATAGAAGTCTAAAGCATTTTGTCCCAGTTGACAAATAGCACTGAGGAAGGAGTGAGGAACAGAGACAAAGCAAACTTAATTTTTCAATTCATTTCTTCAACATGAGGAAATACCAAGGTGTTACCATGAGTTCTTTGACAACTGGAGATGATTTCTCTACCTGTTTTTCTCCAGTGCATCTTGACTTCTCGCTAGCTGAAGACACCCATTTTGCCTCTGTAAATCCTGCCCACTGCCCATTATTGCATTGCCACTATGGAGCGGCACAGTAGCGTAGCGGTTAGCATAACGCTTTACAGCGCCAGTGACCCAGGTTCATTTTCCACCACCATTTGTAAGGAGTTTGTACATGTTCCCTAAGACCACATGGGTTTCCTGGAAGCATGCCGACTCTTGTGGGCTGCCACCAGCACATTTTCTGACTCTGTTGGTCATGGTGCAAACAACACATTGCATTGTACTGTATGTTTTGATATACATATGACAAATAAAACTAATCTTTAACTCTGTTCCCAAGTAGCTTTAAAGTTTCATTTTCAAATTTGGCTGCTCATATATGTAGGAGATTGCTGGTAATAAGAAATATTATGCATCAAGAAATCAAATCACAGTGCTTTGAAGTGTTGGCATATCAAACTTTTGCTTTATATAACACTTATGTTATTTGCTTTATAAAATTAGTTGTAATTTAGGCTAATTCAATGTGATTGCAATGGTATTAGGTAACACATTACTCTTGTAAAGCTTTATTCCCTGCAATTTGGGAAGCAAGCTAACTCAGTCCAAACTGCGACGGTGAACAAACTCTCTCAGATGATACAGAGCCATCTGCTCATAAATCATACCTTCATATTTGCACAAATAATTCATCCACAACTCAAATCACAGCTGATTTATTGGTGGAAGATGCTCTTGCCTTGTCTGAAGTGGGAGATGAAAAGGAGGGGGTGGATACCCTAGTACCTTACAGTGCCATTTATCATCCAAGAAATAATTTTTACTGAGGCTTCTTAAACAAAAGGTTATTTCTCTGTCACCTCTCTGACCAAGTTCTTTGTCCTTGATATGGAAACTAGATTACTATTTCAGTTACTATTTAACTCTTTATAAGTTGGAATTTAACATAATACAATTAGTAATCCATCTTCACATTATAAAACCTGGCTACATTATCCTGACACAAGTTTTCATAAGTGCATGATTCTTTTGCTGAATTAGGTGCCAGATTTGATGTTAACCTGGTGCCATATTTGTGTTTCATGGGTTTTATACTAAATGACTGACTATATAAGATGTCTTTAGAATTTATAACTCAGCTCCAGATCCATGCATTGATTTAGTGTATGTTTGGTAGTCAATTCATCATCGTTATGTGTTGTGTCGTATGATGTAGGTGATCATGGTCTCGACCATGATTGTCTTGGCAAATTTTTCTACAGAAGCAGTTTGACATTGTTGCCTTCTGGGCAGTGTTTTTACAAGACAGATGACCCCAACCAGTATCAATATTCTTCAGAGACTGTCTGCCTGATGTCAGTGGTCGTATGACCAGGACTTGTGATTTGCAACAACTGCTGATATGACCATCCAGCCCCTGCTCCCGTGGCTTCACATGATCTAAGCAGGTGCTACACCTTGCCCAAGAGTAAACTATAGGCTGGCGGAGGGAAGGAGTGCCTGCGGTAGAGATGTATCTCCACCTTGCCACCCAGATGGTTAATTAGCTACTGGAAATTATCCCAGCATAGACGATGGCAGGAGAATCAGGGAGGAGTTAATGAAAATGTGAGGAAGAAGAGATTATATGAAATGAGTTGCGGAATGGGGCTGATGAGAGTGTTTTGAGAAGCACCATAGACTCAGAGGGCTGAATGGTCTTTAAACAGTTTGCTTGATTGATCTTCATTTCAACCTTCAATCATCACTTTTAATAGATCTTCCTATTAAAAAAAATAGATAACACAGATTTTGCTTCCTGAACTCTTTTTGATGTATATTATGGCTGCCGATCATGAAAAATCATGAAATTTCCCTATCAAGCACCATTCTTTTGAGATCACCTATATTTGTTATTTCAATTCATAATTCAAGTCATTTAACATGTTGCCCAAAATGTAAGCTGAAATGTTTTCTATCTTGTTCAGAAAATAAATTTAAGAGGGGGGATATAACCTACTATTTGCGATATTGTTTTTTTTCACTCGCTGGTATTGAATGTTCCCCAATAATTTCTCGAATTCCAGCAGTGATTCAGTTTCCTTTGAGCATAGTTGTCCAAATTTTTGGAGCTGGGAACCAGGAAACCACTGAAGCAATCAAGCAAGATCATGTCTGGTTGCAGAGAAATGCAGATTTCCAAAACGCAAATTGAGGAGACTCATACGCCAGTCCAAGATTTTACAAGGAATTCGAGAGACCCATGTATTTTACAATAGAAGGAACATTCCAACTGAATAAAAGTTTCTGATAGCAGAATGAGCAAGCTATTCCTGTGTAAATAAACATAGTGCTGCTGCATGATTGACCAAATGTTTTCCTGTCAATTTGTTTGCTAATAGTATTGCACAGTTCCAATTTTGTTACTGATCTTGAAGGGTAAGGCAGCAGTAGTTGGTGGAGGAATCAGGTTCCACTCAAAATACACTTTAAAAAGGTGCACCTTGAAATTCACACTTTAGTGTTAAAATCTGAAAAAATAAAATGGGGCTGTATTATACTTCACCAAAATTCAATTCCACTGAGTACAAGTACTATTACTGTTATTGAGTGGCTGTTACTATTTGGGTATTTGGATCTGATGCTGAATATTCAATTTTGAGACGAGATTAATCACATGACTTTCACTTAGATATCTTGCAACCTAATAACTTCTAATTAATTACCTTAATAACAATTAATTAATAATACATAATTTTTAATTTTCAACTTTTAAATTTGCAAGGTATTTCTTTGCCCTTCCAAATAAGGAGTTTATCTGCTTGACCTTTGATTCACCTACCCGAATTAAGGTAGCAGAATAGCACTAATGAGTTACCTTTAAGTTGGGAGCACCAGTGTATCCTTGACAGCAGTGCAAAGCCCTTTCAGAAGAAGAGGATCTTGTGGCAGCCCTGCCTTGCTTGTGGCCTGAGTCAGTAATCCAGTGGCAGCCTTGCCTCGTTCTAAATTACGGCTGAATCTTCTTTGTGCACTCACATGGTGTTCTTCCTTGATGGCAGTAGGCTTCTTTTTTTCACGGCTGAAATTTTGAATATGAATTAGAGTAGTGGCTTAATTAAAATTATACCCTGAAATATTGTGAACTCAATACATATGTAACTAATTAATACATAGCAGCAGAAATAAGAGACAGGAAAGTATGGACTAAATAATCAGCTCCTGAATTCTTTAAATCCTCTACAATTTTTCTGTGGAACTTCTGAAAGTGCGTATCTGAATCATTGACATCTCAGTGGAAAGATGTTTCTGCATGACCCCCAGGGTAAGTGTCTTCTGCTGGTATTTTGTACTGTGAAGACTAGTCTAGGTACTGGATTCCAATCACAAAATGCTACTGGGTAGACATGCTTGGAGGCCAGGGAAAGATGAGGTTCCATGCACAGTACACAGTATCTATGGGGTAATCAGTTGCAGAATTCTTCCAGACAGATTTGGATTAATGCTTTCTCATATTGGCAAACAATCAGACATTGCAAAACATTTTTTGTGAATTGCTTTCATTATGACATTAAAATAGGAGATAATTACATGAATAAGAGAATGAAAATGCATATTTTAATAAGCAGTTCATTTTATTTAGAGGACACATTTCTGAGTAGGAAATAATCTACAGTACATGAGAAGTGGCAGTTTCTTTGGGATATACTGGAATGTTCTCATGAGGCTGCATGCATGTCGCTTTGTATTTCTTGACACTTAATGGCATCAGAATCTCTTGTTTGTAAAAGGATGAAAATTGAGCCCTATTTCTTTGCTAAGTGAGTATCATAAGATGAATTAGCGTTAAATTTTCTCCTTTGCTACACACATTCTTTGACATGGTGTTTAATAGTGTTAAGCCTATCACTGCTGATCTAAACGTGTCTGAAGTAAACGATGACCCTTGCGTCTCCATAATAGTGAAACGTCTCTCTGATGTGAGTTCATGGACCTGGAGCATTAAGTTAATTTTGCCCTGGATTTTTGAGTTGCGTCTTTATTTACCCCGCGGAAACACAGTGAAGAATACAGATTTTGACCGAATGACAGAGCGTAGAGGGTACAATTAGGTGCATTAAATTAGAATATGACAAAAAGCCTATCTAAATATTTGTCATGATGTTATCTATTCAATATAATGGTCTGTTCATGAAGTGAAAGCAGACGCACACAGGCACTTAATTTTGTAAATAATTGGTGGGTTTTCATTATCCTTTATCAGCTTTGAAGGCATAATTGAGGGTATGGTGTAAATTGTCATAGGTCAAGATTTGATGATTTGGTTTATAATCTAGGATTAGACCTTGTTTTATTTCTATTTTACCCAGATTTAACTCTCTGAATACTCAGCAAGAATTGCTATTTTTTGACCCAAAGCAGGTGTTCTTGCATCAGATCAAATGCCTATGTTCTCAGCTGGGGAATGGAATATAACATAAGAAAGCAAAAAAAAATGGGGGAAAGCTTAAAATTAAGTTATTAATAATACCGTTTAAAATAAAATAAATGTAATTCCTTTATAGGAAAGAAATTCAGCAAACACAGGGTTAATGTGGCTGCATAAATTTTCCTTGGATGTATATTAGTAAAACCCTGTGATCCCATGATCTTTGATTAGATTTGAGCCAGTAAATATCTTGTGATTAATCAAAGTGGGTTGTTCTGCATGTAGTATAAGTCACCTTCACAGATGGGATGTAAATGTCTGTATTGTTTGCTGAAATTATTTCATGTCTTGCCATCTATTTCTGTAGCTGAAAAAGATCGGCACGAGAAATTAATCATTTATTATTTCTCTGTTTAAGCTGGCCAACTAATAAACAAAGCAAAAGGGAACACCCCCTGATGTGACAGGAACAAATCAATAAGGCCAGACTGAGCAAGGGCAGAAATCCTTGTCGTACTTGGCAAATTTGAATGGCCTTGCTGTACAGCAGTGTTTCATCTGCCAAACTATATGTGGCAAAATGTTGCTGATGTCTATTCAAGAAGTAATGATTAAGGTTCCCATTAAATCCATGCCTGAGTACATAAGATGTAAAAATCAGGTAAAGGCCACAAAATTCAAATATGTGTTTTGCTATTTGGATAGTGAGATTTTACTTAGATTATTCCAATAATTCTAACATTGGTTTGAGCAGTTTGTTAACACTGTACAAGAAAAGTCAGGCAGTCCGTGACTTATCTCATTTTAGAGGGCCATATTTTACCGAGAGGAGAAATCAAGCAGATTTGAGACAATGTGATCCAGGGTAACTTATCATGGATTGCTAAGGACAGGCACCGGCAGGTTTCTAATAACAAGTTAACCACCAGTATTCACCGATAGAAACATAGAAAACCTACAGCACAATACAGGCCCTTCAGTCCACAAAGCTGTGCCGAACATGTCCTTACCTTAGAAATTACCGAGGGTTACCCATAGCCCTCTAATTTTCTAAGCTCCATGTACCTGTCCAGGTGTCTCGTAAAAGTCCCTATCGTATCTGCCTTCACCACTGTCGCTGGCAGCCCATTCCACGCACTCACCACTCTCAGTGTAAAAAAACTTACCCCTGACATCTCCTCTGTACCTACTTCTAAGCACCTTGAAACTGTGCCCTCTCGTGCTAACCATTTCAGCCCCGGGAAAAAGCCTCTGACTATCCACATGATCAATGCCTCTCATCATCTTGTACACCTCTATCAGGTCGCCTCCGTCGCTCCAAGGAGAAAAGGCTGGGTTCACTTAACCTAATCTCATAAGACATGCTCCCCAATCTAGGCAAAATCTTTGTAAATCTCCTCTGCACCCTTTCTATGGTTTCCACATCCTTCCTGTGGTGAGGCGACCAGAACTGAGCACAGTACTCCAAGTGGGGTCTGACCAGGGTCCTATATAGCTGCAACATTACCTCTTGTCTCCTAAAGTCAAGCCCATGATTAATGAAGGCCAATGCACCATATGCCTTCTTAACCACAGAGTCAACCTGCACAGCAGCTTTGAGTGTCCTATGGACTCGGACCCCAAGATCCCTCTGAGCCTCCACACTGCCAAGAGTCTTACCATTAATACAATATTCTGCTATCATATTTGACCTACCAAAATGAACCACTTCACACTTATCTGGGTTAACTCTATCTGCCATTTCTCAGCCCAGTTATGCATCTTATCAATGTCCTGTTGTAACCTCTGACAGCCCTCCACACTATCCACAACACCCCCAACCTTGGTGTCATCAGAAAATTTACTAACCCATCCCTCTACTTCCTCATCCAGGTCATTTATAAAAATCACGAAGAATAGGAGTCCCAGAATAGATCCCTGAGGCACACCACTGGTCACTGACATCCATGCAGAAAATTACCTCTCTGCAACCACTCTTCGCCTTCCGTGGGCAAGCCAGTTCTGGATCCACAAAGCAGTGTCCCCTTGCATCCCATGCCTCCTTACTTTCTCAATAAGCCTGGCATGGGGTACCTTATCAAATGCCTTGCTGAAATGCATATACACTACGTCTACTGCTCTACCTTCATCAATGTTCAATCTACCTTCAAAATTCAATCAAGCTTTTAAGGCACGACCTGCCTTTGACAAAGCCATGCTGACTGTTCCTAATCATATTATGCCTCAGATGAAGAATGAAAATGTATTTCAAATTACTCCATGCCATTTTTTTGAAAGTGTTTCAAATGTTGAGACACACACCCAATATTTTAGGAACAGCTTCTTTATTTTATTTCAGTCTGTCTGTCTATCTATCTATTTGGAGGTACATCGCTTTGAGGCACACTGCCCAGAAAACACCCCCCTCCCATTTAGCCCTAGCCTAATCACAGGACAATTTACAATGGCCAATTAACCTACTGAGCAGTATGGTTTTGGACTGTGGGAAGAAACCAGAGCACCAGGAGAAAACCCACACGTTCCAGAGGGAAGACGTACAAACTTCTTACAGAGGATGCTGGGATTGAACTCTTCTGCCCTGAGCTGTATACCATTAGAATTGTGAATGAGGTCTACCTCACTATTTCTCTTTTGCACTATTTATTTTTTTCTGTAACAGTAATTAAAGTATTTTTTTACACCTTGTGGGGGACTGCCACAAAACAGGAAGTTTTGCAATATACAGTATGTCAAAGATTATAAACCTGGTTCTGATTTTTTTTTTTGTCATGGTGTCAAGGGACTCTGTTTGTGTAAAGCACAAGAATTTCAAAAGAAGGACCAGCAGAAAAGTGTTCTTGAATTTCTCTCTGTAAAGCACCACAAAAATGATATGGTCACATTTCCCCAATGTATTTCAAGTTTTCAGTTGTTGCAGTGTAATACTGAAGATACTATCTTTCTAGATAGCTGTTAAAGAAACATGATTTTTTGCAATTGAGACTATAAGATATAGGGAGGGACGTAGGCCTTTCGGCCCATCAAGTCTGCTCTGCCATTCAAGCATAGGCTGATTGAATTCTTCCAGTTATCCCCACTCCCCTACCTTTTCCCTACTCCCTTTGATGCACTGGCTAATCAAGAACCTATCTATCTCTGCCTTAAATGCACCCAATGACTTGGCCTCCACAACCACTTGTGGCAACAAATTTCACAGATTTACCACCCTCTGACTAAAGTAATTTCTCTGCATCTCTGTTCTAAGTGGACGTCCTTCAATCCTGAAGTCAAGTCCTCTTGTCCTAGACTCCCCTACCATGGGAAATAACTTTGCCATATCTAGTCTGTTCAGGCCTTTTAACATTCAGAATGCTTCTATGAGATCCCCTCTCATTCTCCTGAACTCCAGGGAATACAGCCCAAGAGCTGCCAGACGTCCCTCATATGGTAACCCTTTCATTCCTGGAATCATCTTGTGAATCTCTGAACCCTCTCCAATGTCAGTATATCCTTTCTAAAATAAGGAGCCCAAAACTGCACAAAATACTCCCAAGTGTGGTCTCACAAGTGCCTTATAGAGCCTCAACATCACATCCCTGCTCTTATATTCTATACCTCTAGAAATGAATGCCAATGTTGCATTCACGTTCTTCACCACCAACTCAACCTGGAAGTTAACCTTTAGAGTATCCTGCACAAGGACTCCCGAGTCCTTTTGCATCTCTGCACTTTGCATTCTCTCCCCATCTAAATAATAGTCTGCCCGTTTATTTCTTCCACCAAAGTGCATCACCATACACTTTCCAACATTGTATTTCATTTGCCACTTCTTTGACGATTCCCCTAAACTATCTAAGTCTCTCTGCAGGCTGTCTGTTTCCTCAACACTACCCATTTCTCCATCTATCTTTGAATCATCGGCAAATTTAGCCACAAATCCATTAACCCCATAGTCCAAATCATTGACATAAATGGTAAAAAGTGGCGGTCCCAACACCGACCCCTGTGGAACTCCACTGGTAACCAGCAGCCAGTTGGAATAGGATCCCTTTATTCCCACTCTCTGTTTTGTGCCAACCAGCCAATGCTCCACCCATGCTAATAACTCCCCTGTAATTCCATGGGCTTTTATCTTGCTAAGCAGCCTCACGTGTGGCACCTTGTCAAACGCCTTCTGAAAATCCAAGTACATCACATCTACTGCATCTCCTTTGTCTAGCCTGCTTGTAATTTCCTCAAAAAATTGCAGTAGGTTAGTCAGGCAGGATTTTCCTTTCAGGAAATCATGTTGGCTTTAGCTTATCTTGTCATGAGCCTCCTGGTATTTTGTAATTTCATCCCTAACAATGGATCCCAACAACTTTCCAACCACTGATGTCAAGCTAACAGGTCTATAGTTTCCTTTCTGCTGCCTCCCACCCTTCTTAAATAGCAGAGTAACATTTGCAATTTTTCAGTCATCTAGTACAATGCCAGAATCTATCAATTCTTGAAAGATCATTGTTAATGCCTCCGTAATCTCTCTCCAGCTGCTTCCTTCAGAACCCGAGGGTGCATTCCATGAGGTTCAGGAGATTTATCCACCCTCAGACCAGTAAGCTTTCTGAGCAGTTTCTCAGTCATAACTTTCACTGCACATACTTCGCTTCCCTGACACTCTTGAATGTCTGGTATACTGCAGATGTCTTCTACTGTGAAGACTGATGCAAAATACACATTCAGTTCCTCTGCAATCTCTGCGTCTCACACTACAATATCTCCAGCATCATTTTCTATTGGTCCTATATGTACCCTCAACTCTCGTTTACCCTTTTTATACTTAGAAAAGCTTTTATTATCTTCTTTGATATTAGTCGCCAGCTTCCTTTCATAATTCGTCTTTTCCTTCCTATTGACCTTCTTAGTTTCCTTTTGCAAGTTTTTAAAAGTTTCTCAATCCTTTATTTTCCCACTAGCTTTGGATTCCTTGTATGCCCTCTCTTTTGCTTTTACTTTGGCTCTGACTTCACTTGTCAGCCATGGTCGTGTCCTTCTTCCATTTAAAAATTTCTTCTTAATTGGAATATATCTGTCTTGCAGTTCCCTCATTTTTCGCAGAAACTCCAGCCATTGCTGCTCTGCTGTCCTTCCTGCTAGTGTCTCTTTCCAGTCAATCTTGGCCAGTTCCCCTCTCATGCCATTGTAATTTCCTTTATTAATGCCGACACATTGGAACTTAGTTTCTCCTTAAATTTCAAAGTGAACTCGATCATATTGAGATCACTGTTCCCTAAGCTTAAGCTCTTAACCTTAAACTCTCTTATCAGCTCCAGATCATTGCACAACACCCAATCCAGCACAGCCAATTCCCTAGTGGGCTCAACAACAAGCTGTTCTAAAAAGCCATCCCTTGGACATTCTATAAATTCTCTTACTTGCGGTCCAGTACTGGCCTGGTTTTCCCAATCCACTTTCATGTTAAAATCCCCAACGATTATCATGACATTGACCTTCTGACACGCCTTTTTTATCTCATGCTTTTATTTGTAATCCACATCCTGGCTGCTGTTTGGAGGCCTGTATACAACTGCTATTAGGGTCCTTTTACCCTTGCCCTTTCTTAACTCAACCCATAGACACTTTACAACTTCTGATCCTATGTCAACCCTTTCTAATGATTTAATATTATTTCTTATACACAGGGCCACCCCCCCCCCTCCCTCCGCCACCTACTAACCTATCTTTCTGATACACTGTATATCCTTGGACGTTCAGCTCCCAATGGCAGCCATCCTTTAGCCAAGTTTCAGAGATGGCCACAACGTCATACTTGCCAATCTGTAGCTGAATTTCAAGATCGTCCATTTTATTTCTTGTGCTGCGTGCATTCAAATACAACTCTTTCAGTCCAGCAATTGTTGCTTTCTGTTTTAACTGCACCACGCCTCTATTGCCCTGTAACTCATCCCACATGCTGTGATTATGCTTCAACTCCTGCCTGTCCTTTCTATCATCTCTGTTGCACACTATCTTTGATTTACTTCTGTTTTCCTCTTCCTCAGCCCTGTGTTATCATACCACCTGATTTTTTCCTGTGGTAGTTCTGCCTGCTCCTGTGGACTGAAGGTAAGGTAGATGAATGTGGTGTTTGGGTGACCACTAATCTCGACGTGAGCAGATAATTGACAGTAATGACAGAAGTCAGCAGCAGTGGCTGGAATGATCTGATAGCGAGCAGTAGGCAGTGATCCTGACCTCAATCTCCATGGGTAAAGAATTCCAAGAGGAAATGGAGTTAATATAAGTAAATTTTTCCAGGAAGTGAGGTTGAAGAATTTATAAGTAACACTGTTGTTAGAGAGTTTTATGCTAGGAAGAGTGAAGAGCTATGGAAAAGTAAAATCAGACTGTAGTTGGTAATAGCTTTTCAGTGAGTGCTAAGGCACTCAGAAATGTTTTGGAGATGAGTGGGTAGATTTTTTAGCCCTTTTTTTTGAATTCCAAACAAGATAAAATCTGCAGATGCTGGAAGTCGAAGCAACACACACAAAATACTGTAGGAACTCAGCAGGCCAGGCAGCATCTGTGGAAAAAAGTCAATGTTTTGGGCAGTGACCCTTCATCAGGACTGGAGAAAAAAACCTGAGAAGTGGATATAAAAGGTTGGGGGGCGGGGGTGGAGTCTCGTTGACTTAATCCATTTTGCCTCCAGCTTCCACCTTGCCCTCAAATTTATCTGCTCCATTTCCAACACCTCCCTCCCCTTTCTCAATCTCTCTATCACTATCTCTGGAGACAGCTTATCTACTGATGTCTATTACAAACCCATGGACTCTCATAGATACCTGGACTATACCTCCTCCCACCCTATTACTTGTAAAAACTCCATTCCCTCCATCCCCAGTGGCTGTTCTGTAAGCGAAAACATCTTGTTAAATCCACTCGCTGGATGTTTTTTTTGTTTTTGGCACCATTCTTTGTAAACTCCAAAGTCTGTTGTGCATAAAAATCCCAGGAGATCAGCAGTTTCTGAGATACTCAAATCACCCTGGGTGGCACTTAATTAATTAGCTTGTTTATTTCGGCTTTTTTCTTAAAGAGGTGTTGGACGTGCTCCGGCTAGCACTGCACCACTGTATGGAGGCACGTTATATAATAGGTCAAAGTCAGCATGGTTTCCTTCAAGGAAAGTCTTGCCTGAAAAATCTGTTGAATTCTTTGAGGAAATAACAAGCAGGGTAGACAAACAGTCACTGGATGTTGTTTATTTGGATTTTCAGAAGGTCTTTGACAAGGAGCTGCTTAACAAAATAAGAGCCAATTATAGGAAAGTTACTAGAATGGATAGACGATTGGCTAACTTGCTGGAGGCAAAAAGGGGGCCTTTTCAGGTTGGCTGCCAGTGGCTAGAGGTGTGTTGCAGGGGTTGGTATTGATGGCTTTGTGGCCAAGTTTGAGGGCGATACAAAGATTGATGGATGGGTAGGTAGTGTTGGGGAAGCAGAGTGTCTGCAGAAAGATTTGGAGAGATTGGGGGAATGGGCAAAAAAAGTGATAGATGGAATATAATGTAGGCCATGTACTTTACCAGAAGGAATAAAAGTGTGAACTATTATTTAAATGGAGAGAAAATTCAAAGATCAGAAGTGCAGAGGGACTTGGAAGTCCTCATGCAGGATTCCCTAAAGGTTAGTTTGCAGGTTGAGTCAATGGTAAGGAAGGCAAATGCAATATTAGCATTCATTTTGAGAGGACTAGAATACAAAGCAAGGATGTAGTGCTGAGGCTTTAGAAGGCATTGGTCAGACTGCACTTAGAGTATGATGAGCAGCTTTAGGTCCCTTATGTAAGAAAGGATGTGTGGGCATTGGAGAGAGTTCAAAGAAGTTTCACGAGAATTCCGGGAATGAAAGTGTTAACCTTTGAGGAGTGTTTTCTGGCTCTGGGCCAGTGCTTGCTGGAGTTTAGAAGAATGAGAGGGAGGTCCCTGTCAAATATTGAAAGGTCCAGATAGAGTATATGTGGAGAGGATGTTTCCTGTAGTGGGAAGTCTAGGACCAGAGGGCACAGCTTCAAAACTGAGGAATGTCTGTTTAGAACAGAGATTAGGAAAATTTTCTTTAGGCAGGGGATGGTGAATCTGTGGAATTCTTTGTCACAGTTGTGCAGGCCAAGTCATTGGGTGTATTTATGGCAGAGGTTGATAGGTTCTTGATTAATTAGGGCATCGAAGGTTACAGGGAGAAAGCAGGAAAATGGGGTTGAGAGGGATAATAAATCAGTCATGAAGGAATGGAGGAGTAGACTCGTTTGGCTGGGTGGCCTAATTCTGCTCCTGGGTCTTATTATCTTATGCAAACTTGATCAGTAATTGATGAAAGTGGCTACCTAAGTATTGCAAACATGAGAAAATCTGCTGATGCTGGATATCCAGGACAACACAAGAATGCTGGAAGAACTTAGCAGGTCAGGCAGCATCTATGGAAAGGAGTAAGCAGTCAATATTTCTGGCTGACACCCTTCATCAGGACTGGAAAAAAAAGATGAGAAGTCAGAGTAAGAAGGTGGGGGGAGGAAGGTGTGCAAGGTGGTAGGTAATTTATGAAACTGGGAGAGGTGGAGGGGGTGAAGTAAGAGCTGGGAAGTTAACTGGTGGAAGATATAAAAGGCTAGAGGAAACAGAAGGAGAAGGAGCACCAGAAGTGCGTGGTGGGTAGGTGTGGAAACGGTGATGACTCAACAGACTCGCAGATGAAGTGTCGCCTCACCTGGAAGGATTGTCTGGCGGATGGAACTTTGTATTCAAAGTTCAAAGTACATTTATTATCAAAGTACATACCTACATACACAAGCCTGAGATCATTTTCCAGTGGGCATTCACAATAAATAGAAAAACACAATAGAATCAATAAAAGACTGCATCCAATAGGATGGACAAACAACCAGTGTGCAAACAACAACAAATAATGCAAATAAAAAAAGAAAAAAATACTTAATAACAAATAAGTAAACAATAATTATCGAGAACACAAGATGAAAAGTCCTTGAAAGTGAGTCCATAGGTTTTGGGAATATTTCAATGATGGGGCAAGTGAAGCTATTCCCTCTGGTTCAAGAGCCTGATAGTTGAGGGGTAATAACTGTTCCTAAACCTGGTGGGCTGGGTACTGAGGCTCTTGTACCACCTTCCTCATGGCAGCAGTGAGAAGAGAGCATGGCCTGGGTGGTGGGGGCCTTGATGAGGGATGCGCATCTACGTGTAGATGTGCTCAATAGTGGAGAGGGCTTTACTCATGATGGACTGGGCAGTATCCACTATACTTTGTAGGCTTTTCCATTCAAGGGCCTTGGTGTTTCCATACCAGGTCGTGATGCATCCAGTCTATGTATGCTCTACCACTCATCTATAGAAGTTTGTCAAAGTTTTAGATGATATGCCGAATCTGTGTCTTCATAATGTTAAAGAAATCATCAGATTCACCATGTTTCTATAAATTAATATCTCTGGATCAGCAAGCAAATATCAGTCCTGAAATACAATTTTTTTTTCTTGTAATTATCTGAAGTAACCCATGATCACTTCTAATGATTTCCACTTGTCCTGATACATCCTATTGTAATCAGAAATGGAAAGAGATCAGGAAATAGTATGTAATTGTGTTTAGATAGGTGGCAGATAATGATGTTCTGAGCACTTAGCATCTTGAACCCGTAGCTATGAGAGGTTTCAAGAATGGCTGTAGTATTTTTCATTTATTTGAAAAATATTATTGTGGCATGTTCTTTAATGCTATTGACCATGATAATAGAACCCATATTTTAAAAGGCATTGATATACTTTACAAACATGCTAAATCTCGGAACACTGAAATTTAATATTTGCAAATGGACAAACACTATGCGTAAATGAGGAAGCTTTGCACAATAACATCTACTACAAAGGACACCCTGATGGCACTAAGCTTTTTCTGATCATTTGATTATCAGAAGAGCCTGCTGAAGCCACAGAAGTGCTGTTTAAATGTTGCTTTGTGCCATTTTTACTATACATTGATACTTAAGGTTATGATGGTAGATCAAGAGAACATCACCGTAGTGTTTTCTTTCTGTGTGCAGAAGATCCCTTGCAGTGGTTGTGCTACTGACTCTTAATTCCAAAGGATTTATGCCCAGTGATGTTCACCTTGCAATTCCTGGATCATCTGACTTTTTCATGTCAATTTGGAGTAGTCACCAATGTAAGTCTAGCTCATTTGCTGGCAAGCATAGAAGTTCAATGTAAACATTTAAGGGAAGATTAATTAGCAGCTGACCGGGAGAGAGATTGATGAGAAAAGAATGGAGCTCATTTAATTCTCCAATAAATTAATGTGTTTGATGACCACCCCGGTCAAAAAGGATAATAAATTCTCCATGTCCAATAATTTCTTCCTTGCCTGCACTAGATGGATCAATCTATCACACCCTTAGGATACTTCTGTAACTGTTCCTTCACAAAAAGCTTTGGTTAAGGAGAATCTCAAAATGAGAAATTTCTGAATGGTACTCAGCTGCCACATACAGGTAGCTGCACAATCTTTGTTCAAAGCAGAGCACCAAATTGTACATCCTGCAGAATTCTGAATTTGCCTTTGACAGTGCTCCACAGAATGTGAGATTAAGGAGGACTCTTCTTTTGGTGCGGAAGATGGCATTTATGTGTATGTCAACACGTACTGATGTCTTAACATCTGAGAAACAATGGCTAAATGTTAACTTCCAACCACACCTTCTCCTTAATCTTGAATAAGTAAGTCTCGCTTTGCACTTCTTTCCCATAGATCCAGGAAATAACAGGAAGCAGATAACGAAGAGGAGGATGGCACACTTTTGTCTTTTTGTCATCATAATCATGAGGAGGATGGGTTATATATGCTAGCAATGATTTTGGCTCCCAATGGTTACATCAGATTAGGACAGGGAGCTGACTCTGATTGTATAAAACCTGGGTGACCTTGGAAATAAACTGTAAACAAGGTTACCTGGTCAATTCATGAGTGGAGGGCATATAGAGAACAAGATCATAGACAAAAGAACCTTAAAAAGAAGAAGAGCAACATACACACAAAATGCCGGAGGAACTCAGCAGGCCAGGCAGCATCTATGGAAAAAAGTACAGTCACATTTCGGGCTGAAACCCTTCGGCAGGACTGGAGAAAAAAGAAGCTGAGGAGTAGATTTCAAAAGGTGGAGGAAGAGGAGAGAGAAACACAAGGTGATAGGTGAAACCAGGAGGGGGAAGGATGAAGTAAAGAGCTGGGAACTTGATGGGTGAAGGAGACAGAAGACCATGGAAGAAAGAAGAAAGGAGGAGGAGCACGAGAGGGAGGTGATGGACAGGCAAGGAGATAAGGTGAGAGAGGGAGAAGGGGATGGGAAATGGTGAAAGGGAGGGGCCATTACCAGAAGTTTGAGAAATTCATGTTCATGTCATCACTACCCAAACGGAATATAAGGTGTTGTTCCTCCAACCTAAGTGTGGCCTTATCACGATAGTGGAGGAGGCCGCAGATGGACATACCGAAATGGAAATGTGAAGTGGAATTAAAATGGGTGGCCACTGGGAAATCCCGATTGTTCTGGTGGACGAAGTGTAGATGCTTGGCGAAGCAGTCTCCCAATCTACACTGGGTTTGACTGATTTACAGTAGGCCACACTGGGAGCACCAAACTCAGTAAATAACCCCAACAAAACTCACAAGTGAAGTGTTGCCTGGGGTCACTATCAGGGATGACGCCAGAATGGCTGGTTTCTGGGAGGAATTCAGGAGGCACAGGATAGTTATGTACCAAGGATTAAGAACTATTCCAAAAGGAGTATGACGCAAGGGTGGCTGACAAGTGAAATCAAAGACAACACAAAAGCAAAAGACAGGGCATGTAATATAGCAAAAAATAGTGGGAAATTAAAAGATTGGGGGAGTTTTAAAAACCAACAGAAGGGAACTAAAAAATCCATAATGAGGAAACAATAGGCAGAATAGATAAAGGAGAATCAGTGGATATTGTTTACTGGATTTTGAGAAGGCCTTTGGTAAGCAACCAAACATGAAGCTGCTTAACAAGAGCTCATGGTATTACATAAAAGATACTAGCATGGATAGAGGATTGGCTGACTGGCAAGAGACAAAGAAGGGGTATAAATGGAGCCTTTTTTGTTGGCTGCAGATTACTAGTGGTGTTTCACAGGAGCCAGTGTTGGGACTGCTTCTTGTTATGCTGTATGTCAATGATTTGGATGAAACGTCGACCGATCATTTCCACTGATGCTGCCCGACCTGCTGAGTTCCTCCAGCATGTTGTGAGTGTTGCTTTGACCCCAGCATCTGCAGATTATTTTGTGTTTGGATGAGAGAATTGGCTTTGTGGTCAATACTGTGGATGATGCAATGATAGGTGGAGGGGCAGGTAGTATTGAAGAAGCAGGGAATCTGCAGAAGGATACTTAGATTGGGAGAATGGGCAAAGAAGTGGCAGATGGATTGTAGTGTACGAAAGTGTATGGTCATGCACTTTGTTAGAAGGAATAAAGGTATAGACTATTTTCTAAATGGGGAGAAAATTAAAAAATCTGAGAGGCAATGGGACTTGGGAGTCCTTATGCAGGAGTCCCTAAAGGTTAACTTGCTGGTTGAGTTGGTAGCTGGTGGTAACAAAGGCAAATGCAATGTTATCCTTCATTTTGAGAAGACTAAGAGCAAGGTTGGGATGGCCTTATTCTGCTCCTATGACTTATTGAGTAAATAAAGTGGGGAACTCCGTCTCAAACTCTCTGAAGGTTTCCTGTATAGTTGAAAATACAGTCTAGAAATAGAACATCTAGTGGCAATGGATTGTTAATTAAATTGAAATATTTCATTATACAATGTCCCTTTTTTTGTGACTAATGAAGTTAAAGATCTGATTCCTAGGTGCTCCCAGAGCAATCCTAACTATTTTTACATAGTGTATTGTAGTTTATATAAGGGACTTAACTCAAGTGTTTTGAAATAAAAAAATGAACTCTTATTTAAGATTTTTTAAAAGATTTATTCAAGGAAAGTAATATTACACATTAATCGTTTAATGGAAGGTTAGTGACTAAAGTAAGAAATTCTAATTCTCAAATCTTAAATGCACTAAAAACGTTGGCTGAAGTTAGATAAGTAAATGCTTTTTTGGGCAAGCAACACACACAAAATGCTAGAGGAACTCTGCAGGCCAGGCAGCATCTATAGAAAAAAGTACAGTTGATATAGTCGACTGTACTCTTTTCCATAGATGGTGCCTGGCCTGATGAGTTCCTCCAGCAATTTGTGTGTGTTACTTGGATTTCCAGCATCTGCAAATTTCTCTTCTTTGTGCTTTTGTGGGCAATCTAGGACATGTTAAAACATTAACATCTAAAAATATATTTAACTTTTAACTAATAAAATACAACAGTGCATTTTTCAAAGGGACATTGGAAATAAAGCACTAAGCTTCTAAATGAAGGAAACGCTATATAACAGGCACAGTCTAAGAATAGAAAATAAAAAGTGTGATCCAAAAAAGAAGCAGGTATTTGCAAATAAATCTTCTGTATCCAAAGGATGACTAAGACTTATTAATGAACACCTATCAGGATAATATATTTAATAGTATGAATTAAATAACTAATACGTAAAAATTAATGTGATTTTAGGGCAAAAATAAGGTTGAAAATTATAGTTATCTTTTATAGGATTTGAATGGAACTACTTTATATATGGTAATTATCTTTATCGATGGGCGTAATTTCTCCTTTTGACTGTTGCGAGCAATCCAGTAGACAAAATGATTTCAACATTTCAACTAAATTATGAAACTCTGGGCTGATGAAATATCAAATTCTTTCTCTTTCTAAATATATTGGTTAAATTGGAGTTCAGTGAAACTCTTCCCAGATGCCAATAAAAAATACTGCTAGATTTAATTTGCTTTTTAATTTGCTAATTAAGTGTATTAAAGCCTTGATTTCTGTGAAAGTGGAATCTACAATCTTAGTATATCATTGAATATCACTGATTGGAAATTCGGAAATACAATCAAGAGAATTCATGTTTTATAGATTTAATAAAAGTGCATTAAGCAGTTCTATAAAAAGGTAAATCATCAAATTAGATATTTTTGAATCATTTCAATTATAAAATGTTCTAGATTGCACATGAAAGCATTCATTTATCTAACTTCAAACAAAATTTTGAGTGTATTTAAGATTTGAGGCTTAGAATTTCGTACTTTAGTCTCCAACCTTTTTTTGGATGTTTGATGTGTAGTATTACTTTCCTTGAATAAGTCTTTAAAAAATAATTTAATTTTTAACATGAGACCTGCAGAAAATACTGTCATGTAAAGACTTAGCTGTAGCTTATGGTATTGGTATCAAAATTTTATCAAAAGTAGACAAAATCCTATTGTATGTTTACCTTGGTGCTAATACTGAAATACTGTAGTTTGTCTTTTCAGCAGTACCATCCTTTTTGTATGGCGTTACTTCTAAATTAATAGTATCGTATTTATAGTTGATGTTTAAATTCTTACTATAAAACTTGAACAGATATAATTGTGCAGCTAATCCAGAAGTAATGTGGTATGAAAAAAGCTGCATAAACCATTTTTAGAATAAATGATTGTACTAAACATAACTGACTGAAGGCATTGAATCTCAGCTTTCTGTTACTATTTAACTGTAAAGTTAACTGATCAGAATGGTAAATGTAGTGTTCATGGTGAAATTGGATTAAATAAGTTTTTTTCAGCAAATAATTCAGATATAAAACCAGATGCTGCTTTGTACTGTCACAGATCAAAGTTAACAAGTCCTCCACTTGAGGATATTCTTCCAAATTGCATCATTTTTGTTAGTTTGGCTGTATCTACTAGGCAGAGGAATTTAAGGTAAATTTGTTTGTTTAATTTTCAGACCAGCCACTCAGCTCGTGCAATATAACAAATATGTGATATTCTGTATTTATAAAACATTCCTAAGCAAAGGCTTGTGAAGTATGAACTGGACGAGGCACTAACCCATACAGCCAAATTTAATCATCAGTAGGATGTACAGTCCATCAAATCTGCTTGGTTATTCAGTAAAATCATGGCTAATGATTTAAATCCACCTCTAAATCCACTGTACTCTGATTCCTTCATGGTCTATTAATCTATCATTTCATACCCATATCCACCCTATCAATATTCAATAGGTTTCAATGAAAATCCCCCTTCCTTATTCAATTACTTCTCATCTGATAAGCCTTTCATTCCTGGAATCATTCTCATGAACCTCCTCTGAACTTTCCCCAGTGTCAGCACATCCTTTCTTAAATAAAGGGCCCTAAACTGCTTACAATACTCCAGGTAAGGCCTCACCAAGTGCCTTAAAAAGCCTCAGCATTACATCCTTGCTTTTGTATTCTAGTCCTCTTGATATGTTAACGTGACGTCTGATATGCTGAGGTTGTTCCTGGCAACTTGCAGTATAGTCCCAATACAGAGTAAGTGAATTGATGAAATACATATATGTCACCATAGAGATTTGTTTGCTTGTGGGCATTCTCAGTAAGTCCAAGAAACATAATAGAATCAATGAAAGCCTGCACCTAACAGGACAGACAAACAACCAATGTGTAAACAGACAAACTGTGCAAATAGAAAAGAAAAAAAAAGACAAACAAATAAATAAATAAACAATGTATATAACATGAGATGAAAAGTCCTTGAAAGTGAGTCCATAGGTTGTGGGAACATGGGACGAGTGAAGTTATCCTCACTGGTCAAGAGCCTGATGATTAAGGGTTGATACCTGTTTCTGTATCTGGCGATGTGGGTCCTGAGGCTTCTGTACCCTCTTCCTGATTGGCAGCAGCAAGCAGAGAGCAAGGCATGAGTGGTAGGAATCATTGATGATGGATGTTGCTTTTCTGCGACAATGCTTCATGTAGATGTGCTCAATGCTGGAGAGAGCTTTATCTGTGATGGACTGAGCCATATCCAACTCCATTTGTAGGATACTCCTTTCAAGGGCATTGAGGCTTCCATACCAGACTGTGATGCAGCCAGTCAATATACACTCCATAACACGTCTATAGAAGTTTGTCAAAGTTTTAAATGTCATGCTGAATCTTTGCAAACTTCTAAGGAAATAAAGACACTGCTGTGCTTTTTCCATAATTACATTTACGTGTCGGGTCCAGGAGAGAGCCTCTGAAATGATAATACTGAAGAATTTAAAGTTGCTGACCCTCTCCACCTCTGATTCCCCCGATGAGGACTGACTAATTTCCTAACGGTTTCTTCTTCCTGAAGTCAATAATCAGCTGACGTTGAATGAGAGGTTGTTGCTGTGGCACTACTTAGCCAGATTTTCAGTCTCCTTCCTATATGCTGATTCGTCACCACCTTTAATTTGGCCAAAGACAGTGATGTTGTCGGCAAGCTTAAATATAGCATTGGAGCTGTGTGTCTTGTCACTTACACTCTTAAGCAAATCCTTCCTATTAGCATATTGTTTTTGCCATATCAATATGATTTACTATTAAAGCAAGACTGATCTGTAATTCATTTTTAAAATTTCAAAATGCTAGTTGAAATTTGCTATTCAAAATAATGTTGCAAAATTGATTAATTTCAAAAATACCAAACTCTGGAACTATTTCTTTACACAAACTTTGCCCACATTTTCATGGGACTTCAACTGTTGCAAATACACACAATTCTGGTTTTGTGAAACTGGGGAAATGCTGCTTGGATATTATGCCTCAAACCTGTGCCATGGTAGTGGCAGATTTAATACTATCTAAAAGGAATTTATGCTTCATGTAGATGTGCTCAACATCTGTGTACATAGACTTCGTGATGCCTTGATGTCTTGAAGTTCCTTCAGCTATTTTACGTGATGACTTATCATAAAGATGTTGCACTTTGCTTAGCAGAAATATAATTTGGTGGTTTCAGGTTTTCATCAATTTTAACCAAATCTATTGAGAAAAACTTACTTGATTACTTTATAGCATTAAAATAAATTTAAATAAAGAGGAGACAGTAACTATTTCGGTAGCATCAGATTTGGCATATAGCCATTTTGGTGGCATTTACTGTGAAATGAACTTACTGAATATTACAAATTTCTAACAGCGAAGGAGTAATCAAGAATATTGGCTTATTTACTGCTGCAAGGCTTTTTGTTTCACTGATGTATTGTGCAAATTTTACTTTAAGGTAGCTCGGTTTCCCATTTTCTTTCAATATAGACCTGGAGAGCCGCCAATAGTACGAGGCTGGATTCCATTTATCGGAAAAGCAATTGAATTTGGTTGTGATTCTTTCGGATTTCTTCTTTCTTGTCAGCAGAAATGGGGAGACATCTTCACGGTATACATGGCAGGTGAGTTTTCTTATGGAATGTATCCAGAACTGCCAATGGCAATTAAAATTATAACTGATTTTTTTTTCTGTTCTGACATTGGTTGATATGAACCCCAGATTTTCAAGTAACTGTTGCATTTATGGAAATGACAAGTTTTTTTTTGAGAGAGTAATACCATCACACCAAACTCCAAAGCATGAAGTGGGAGAATAAATATAATGTGGTTAGCTTGGCAAATTAAACTTGGAATATTTTCACTTCATGCCTGAACCAGTTTGAATGTTAAAAACTGTGCTGATTGATTCTGTCAGAATTTTTATTTTTGTTCAGCTGTTTATTTTCTCTCTTAAAAAGAACTTGTCAAAAAACTTGGGGAGAACACGAAAGCAGTTCATTTGGAAAACACAAAACGATGTTTGGTGTCCTAGCAAGACGATGTTTTGGGAATGCGGTATCGCTGAATGCAGTTTTCAACATGACAAGCAAATGATTGTCGGGCTAAAACGTTGCAAGGGACATGAATGTCATCTTAATAAAGAAATTAAAAAGCACATCTTTCTGCGAGAACAATGTAAATTTCTGACCTGTCGCGGAAAATAGTTCTCTAATTGGTATTGTGTGGTGGTGCAGCAGAATCGTTTTCCCTAAACGTCATTCCAGCGAAGCAATACTGTACATCATTGTCAACAGTTCAGCAAAATCTCCCTAATAAGACAGTGATTGCATAAATGCTGTGCTTCACTGCCAAAGAAACCCCACCTTGTTGAATACGTCGACTGGAGAGGTTTTATGTTTCTCTTACTGTATCCCATGAGATACAAGGTATAATTATGTGAAAAGATAAACTTGCATGCATATAGAGACTACTGAAGGTGATAGAAATCAATTGACCGACTTCAGATTTTTTTTAAATTTTTGTTATTTTAAAAACTGATGCTACAAAAATTGTCTGACCTAGATATAACTGCTTCAGGGTCAGAATTTAATATTTGCATAAAATCTATCTTTTCCTTTGAAAGCATGCAGCACGTTTTCTTTAATTTTTAGGGTAAGCACCACAGAGCCAAATATTCTGCAGTTTACAGTCCTGGGTGACATTCTGTCATAATATCCTCTGTTGTGCAGAGTTTACCTGACCAGACTTTGTGAGGACATTACAGGAGTATCTTATTTGCATGGAGGAGACTAGTATAGTTCCTATTTCAAGCAAGTAGCATGTAATCACCTTCCCTATGCCAATAGAAAATCAGCAATCTTGCCTGTCATGGGGGCAGTCAGGTGCCTCATTTCTAGCCATTCTCATTTTCATCACAGGTAAGAAGCATAATAGTTTTTTAAAGTTTTCTTTTCTTTTCTAAGGAGTTTGGAGTCACTTTTCTGATTTGAAATAGGATCATAGTGCATCTCAGTTCATTTGGCAAATCTGGTTCCGTCATTACCATGAGCCCATGGTATTACAGGAAAGTTACTAACATGGTTAGAGCATTGGCTAATTGGTAGGAGGCAGTGGGTGGGAATAAAAGGATCCTTTTCTGGTTGGCTGCCAGTGACTAGTGGTGTTCCACAGGGATCAGTTTTGGGACCACTTCTTCTTATGCTGTGTATAAATGATTTAGATGATGGAATAGATGGCTTTGTTGCCAAGTTTGCAGATGATGCGTAGATTGGTGGAGGGGCAGGTAGTTTTGAGAATGGGTAATAAAGTGGCAAATGAAATACAATGTTGGAAAATGCATGGTCATGCACTTTGGTAGTAGAAATAAATGTGCGGACTATTTTCTAAACGGAGGGAAAATCCAGGAATCTGAGATGCAAAGGGACTTGGAAATCCTTGTGTAGAACACCCTGAAGGTTAACTTGCAGGTCAAGTCAGTGGTGAGGAAGGCAAATGCCATGTTAGCATTCATTTCAAGAGGTCTAGAATACAAGAACAAGGATGTGATGCTCAGGCTTTATAAGGCACTGGTGAGGCCTCACCTTGAGTATTATGAACAGTTTTGGGTCCCTCATCTTAGAAAAGATGTGCTGGGATTGGAGAGGGTTCAGAGGAGGTTCACAAGGATGATTCCAGGAATGAAAGGGTTATCGTAAGAGGAATGTTTGATGGCCCTGGGTCTGTACTCACTGGAACTCAGAAGGATAAGGGGGGAGCTCATTGAAACCTTTTGAATGTTGAAAGGCCTAGACAGAGTAGATGTGGAAAGGATGTTTCCCATGGTGGGAGAGTCTAGGACAAGAGAGCACAGCCTCAGGATAGAGGGGCACCCTTTCAAACCAGAGATGCAGAGAAGTTTCTTTAGCCAAAGGCTGGTGAATTTGTGGAATTTGTTGCCACATGCAACTGTGGAGGCCAGGTCATTGGGTGTATTTAAGGCAGAGATTGATAGGTTCTTGGTTGGACAAGGCATCAAAGGTTACAGGGCAAAGGCTGGGAACCGGGGTTGAGAAGGAGTTAGAAAAAAAAGATCAGCCATGATTGAATGGTGGAGCAGACTCGATGGGCCAGATGGCCTAATTCTGCTCCTATGTCTTATGATCTCATTACCCTGGGTCCTGGTGGAGGCTGCATCCCTAACTCCTAGATTTTGGTAGTGCCAATTGGCCATGGTGAGAAGTTCACTGATATCCAGAAGAGCTTTACCTCCTAGCTGACCAGGTTATCAATCAGCCCTACTATTATGTAACAGGTGGTGCCATTGCGGTGTGTATCCTTGCTGAGGAAATGATATTCCACCAGAAGCTAAAGGGTTTTGCTTCTGGTAAACTGTGAATGTCAAATGCAACTTTCTGACAACTAGCGTAACACACACAAAACGCTGGAGGAACTCAGCAGGTCAGGCAGCATCTATGGAAATGAATAGATGAACAGAGTTGACAACTCTGCTAGTTATTGGCGATGCTATGTATAACACCATTTTGCTGCCCCACAGCTTCTGCTTACAAGCTTTTCTTCCACCACTTTTGTTTACATATTAATTTGGATTATTATAACAGCAATAAATTATTTCCATTCATACATGCATTAGATAAAGCAAGAATATCCTAAGATGCATTATTTTTTTAATGATACCATTTCAATTAAGAAGGCAGTTAACCAAAACCTGCCAAGAGTGTAGATTTTGAGGAGAATTTTAAGAAGGAAAATGTGCTAGAGACGTGGACAGACTTAAGAATGGAATTCCAGAGTGTAGGATCTTGGCAGCTAAATGCACATTCACCTTCTGCGGATGGATTAAATTCAGGGCCAAGCAATTGATGAAGATTAGTGTACCCATGTATTGAAAGGCTGTAGAACTTGGGGAGGTTATAGAGATGAGAAAGGACTAGATCCTGTAGGAATGTGACCATCGTGGACACTTTAAAAACGGAGGTAGAGATATATTGGCAGAAACTGCAGGTCATAGGGAGAATGAGGGAACAAGATTTATGCTGAGTCAAAACATGCATTATATGAACTTGGGTTTATGGAGATGTCCAGGTCAGTCTACAGGTAATAAAGGCATGTATAAAGTTTCCAGCAGTAAATAAGCTGAGGGAATGAGTAAATGAGCAGTGTTAAAGAGGCAGAAATAGACACCCTGAGCAATGTCATAGTTAGGCAATCCAATGCTCCATCAGATTCACGTAGATCAAAGTGGCAAACTTGGTTTCAAGTAGTTGCTAATGCTATGAATGAATTTTGAACCGAATGTTGGAAATAATGGGTTTGGTACTCTCAATATCAGGCCAGATCTCAACTGGCTTTTTAACCAACATGATAGCCTTTAGCCACAGTAATGTAGTGGTTAGCATGATGCTGTAACAGCTCGGGGCATTGGAGTTTGGAGTTCAATTCCGATGCCACCTGTAAGGAGTTTGTACAGTACATCCTGTCCGTGAGCACATGGCTTTCCTCTGGGTGCTCCAGTTTCCTCCCTGGTTCCAAAGAAGTACTGATTAGTAGTTTAATTAGTCATTGTAAATTGTCCTGTGATTAGGCAAGGGTATAATAGGTGGCTCATTGGGCTGGAAGGGTCTGTTCAGACATACTAAATAAATAAAATAAGTTAAATAATCCCAGAATTACTAATGGATTTAAGACACTGAGGAATTAAGGAAAATGGTGGTGAAGTGGGATTGGCTGACGGGACTCAGTTTTACTGAGATTGCCCAGGATTTAAACTGCAATCATCTGCGGCACAGACTCTGAGTCCTTTGGATTACAGTGGAGACTTTAGGGATGTTGGTATGAGGCATATAGAGACATAGGTAATTTTTCTTTAAAATTATTGATGGCTTTAACTTGTTTATTTCAATATAATAGTTTTCAAATTGTCTCTGGTTTCAGGCCTTTTGAGACCTAGCAAAGCTGGGTGCAAGGTTTTGTCAGCTTCAAAGCCTTTGAGGCTGTTCCAGGGCATGGCACCCTTACTGTTCCACAGGAGGCCTAGCCAGCCAGCACTACCTTATCACCACTTTCCTTAGCCCTTCACAGTTTCTGACACCAGGGAACTCAAATGTTAAGAGTGATTTGTTTTTAACTCTGGAGTTTGGGAGATATTGTGTTACCAAGACATGGCTGAGCATCAAAACCAGCAAAGTTGGAATATGGGAGTGGATGTTTCAAAGAGTGGGAGAGTCTAGAACCAGAAAGCTTGACTTCAGAAAAGAAGAACCTCCCTCGAGTACAGAGATGGGGAGTAATTTCTTTAGCTAGCTGATGGCAAATATGTAGAATTTATTGGGTATAAGTTGCGTGGAGTGCAAGTCATTGGTAATATTTAAAGTGGAGGTAGATAGGTTCTTGATTAGTAAGAGTGTCAAAGGTTATGAGGAGAAGGCAGGAGAATGGGGTTGACAGGAAAAATACATCAGTCATGTTTGAATGGTTGAGCAGACCCAATGAGCTGAATGGCCTAATTCTGCTCCTATGTCTTGTGGTCTTATGGAGACAGCGAGAGGAATTCTGGGTAGAACACTCAGTCCAGCAAGACTAGAGGAAATCTTTTGATTGTTTAAGAAGGACAGGTCAAACAAGGTAATGGTGAGATATAGATGGGTGTAATAGGTGAGGGTGGAAATGACTGATTTTCAGATGATGCTGGTGAGAGAATTGCATGTGAGAGAAATAGGAGGACTCAAATATAAATAGTTGAGGTGTTTTTGAGGTGATGATGCCAGTGCCTGCACTCCTCTAGCTACTATTGGATGGGTCAGATTTGGGAACAGCTTCTTTCCTACTGTGATAAGACTGCTGAACGGATCCTGACCTGGATCTGGTCCGTACCCTCCAAATATCCAGACCTGCCTCTCGTTTTTTTTTGCACTACCTTACTTTCCCTTTTCTATTTTCTATTTATGATTTATAATTTAAATTTTTCATATTTACTATCGATTTGTACTCCAGGGAGTGTAAAGCACAGAATCAAATATCGCTGTGATGATTGTACGGTCTAGTATCAATTGTTTGGTGACAATAAAGTATAAAGTAAGAAGGGAGCCTCGTTCATATGGTTGAGAGTTGGTGGAGAGATTTTGGACCAGAAAGATGTCTTCAATGATGTCAAAAATTGAAGACAATCCCAAAAGGATGCAAATAGATAATTTTAGAGACAAATTGTACTATATTAATAGTTTTTTTGGTAGTAATCTGACAAATTAAATCAAAAGTAAGCACTAGAATGTAGGTCACTTGCATCACAGTGGGCAGAGTTTTGTTGTATATCATTAGGTATGCAGAAGACAAAAAGAACAGGATTCCTGTCCAATGGTTCTTGCAGCATTTTGCTATTTTTTTCTGGCACAACTTGATTTTTTTTTGGAGGGATGGAGTGGATTAAATCCACTCAAAATATAGTGTCACCAATAAGTCATCATATTTACAGCTTTATTAGAGAGAGCTGCAAGTCAGATCTTAAGCTAAGAGGTTTAACATGCTAACAGCTATTGTTTTATTTCTTACAGGCAAATATATTACTTTTATCTTAGATCCGTTCCTTTACCAGTTAGTCATTCAGCTTGGCAAACAATTAGACTTCCAAGAACTTTCAACAACATTTTCAGCAAGAGTATTTGGTCACCCTTTAATGAATGACCCCAAAACTCCCATATCCTTGGAAGAGATTCACAAGCTCTATAACTACTTACAGGGGGATGAGTTAGTTATTTTGCATAAAAGTACAACTGAAAATCTTCAGAACATAATGAGACAAGAGCAGGTGGGATCAACGGAATGGAGAATTGAATACATGTATGACTTTTGTTGCCGAATCATCATTGAAGCCAATTATGTATCTCTGTATGGAAAAGCACCAAAGGATGAACAAAAAAAAATTGCTGAATTAAGGGAGAAATTCCTTAAGTTTGACCAAATGCTTATGTACCTGGCTGCAAGGATTCCCATTGAACTTCTAGGAAACACAAAAAGAATTCGCAAGGAACTGATTAGTTACTTTACATCAAAGGAATTGGACCAACGGCTAAATATGGCAAAAGTAATACAAGCCAGAAGAGACTTGCTTGACTGCTATTCATATCTTCAGGATGATCAGAAAGCAGGTAAGCAAAAAGATGAACAAATCGGTTCTTTCAGCTGCGTGACACCATAGTACTCTGATATCCCAAGATGCTATGTCATTCTGCTAATTTCTTCTTATAGAAAAACTTATAAAACATGCATGATAAGAGCGATGGTTTCACATGTAATTGAAATCACTGTCACAATAAAATTGAATGCTGTGCCTTTGCAGCTGAAATGTAGCACTGAACTTCCTGTCTCGGACTAATGAGCATAAGTAGAAAATAAAATAATATTGGTTCTTGAAAAGAATCTTCATAGACTATCAATACACCCAAAATATTTCATAGTTCACCAATAACCAGTCTCTCTGAGAGACAATAAGGAGCCTAATATTAAACATGGAAATCACAGTAGGGCAGATGTTTTGGAAGTAATAATGAGGATACTCAATACGATTTCAGCATTGGTTTTGAAGGCTGTCTGTTCTATCCCCTCATTCTCACTGACTCATCCCAACACCCTGAATTTTTCTCTGTTAATGGGCATAAGCCCTTTTTGCAAACTACCTCCTCCCACATTTTTGGTGCTGTCATTGTACATACTAGATCCCCATTCCACTGCTGTGCCATGGTTTGACATTCTGTGTGTTTGTATATTTTCTGACTTGGCTGGTCACTTTACCAAATGAAAACCAAAGAGGGGAAGGAATATATGGAGGCTATGGTTGTACCTAGAAAGGGGAAATTTTGAAAAAGGATTTTGATGTGTGAAGTTCATACCATATGTGGTCTTGCATTTGTTCTGTGTGTGTACTGGAGAAGAATTTCTTTTCTGGGACCTGGTCCATTGTTACCCAGGCACACAGAACAATCAGGAGGGGAGAGTAGATCTTTAAAAGAACCTGTGCACCCATGAATCGAATTGTTATACAGTGATGGAGGAAAGGAAGCTTGAGGTGCATGCACCAGTCAATATTCATGACAAATACCAAGAAAGGCAAAAATCTTAATTTAGACTAAAAGCTCAAAAATTATGAAATCTTATGTAAAGAAGATGACGATGGTGTGACCTTGAAGGAATTTTTTTATAATATTTGGAATGGGTTGATATTGTAATATCTTCAGCCTGCAAAAGCCTTCTGTGATAATTGAATTCAACTTTTTGCTGATGTGGTAAAAAAGGCACTTATTGCTGATAATGAGGCAGATTTAACAGAGCTACATCTATCCCTCCCGCCTTCAATGTAACATTACTTTGAAACTGTCCTCATTAAGCAGAAAATTAGACTTTAGAAGCCTATTGGTCCTCATTAGCATTCACTGATCCTTGGCTGGGTCTTTGTCCTAACATCTTTTAATTAGCACACTGCAAATCTAATCAGTGTAATAAATGCTATTAATCTTCCTTTTCACTTATTTTCTCACAGCACATCATTTTACCTTACTGTGGGCTGCTGTTGGAAACATGCTTCCAGCTGCGTTCTGGACCCTATATTACATTGTGAAGAACCCAGAAGCCCATGCAGCTGTGCGAGATGAAATTGACCACGTGTTACAGGCAGCAGGCCAGCGGCCAAGCCCTGACTTCAATATCACCCTCAGCAAAGAAGATCTAGACAGCATGGTGACCTTAGGTAACTCATTCTAATTTGGAACTGGAAAATGGAAATTACAGTATTACTTGAAAAATGTGGAGGATACCATAGATAGCTATTTTCACTTTTTCATTGTGCATTTCCTTATACACAATGGAGATAGTTTAATTACCAACAAACACCGGTACACCTCATGAGTCTGCTCCACCAGTGAATACAAAGCAGAACTAGGGCTTTGAAGGTGTTGGTCCTAATTGTCTCTTTGAAACCTGCTCAATACTGGGGGTGTGGGATTGCTTAATTAAAGACAGATTCTCCATCAAGTGAGTGGCTGAGTTTTTCTTTCGGTTTGAGAACCGTAGCAATTAAAATTAAAATTTCATTTATTTTAAATACAATTTTGAAGGACTTAACCTGGTGTTCATGTAGTGAACTATTTACATTGTAGTGTTAGTGCACTTCTTGTACTGCACTCACCCTGTTTCTGATAAGGCAAAATTAATCCAGGATACATCAGGTTCAAAGTTCCTGGCCACATAATTTTGCATACAGATTGAATCAATAGAATTCTGAATATACTATGGAAAAGTTTGGTAATTTCCTTTTGTTAAGTACTGCTCAAATTTATAGCAGTCATTTTGAAGAGTTGGTGTTTGGAATCCTATATAAAATTAGCATTTGCAATGCCTATTCCTTCACTGATTGCTTCATTTGTTTTCTTTCTGTTTCTGTTTTTCATTCTAATAATTCTTACCTCTTTGGATGATAACCAAATCTTTTCTAAAACAAACTCTATAATGAAGCACAATTTAAGCTAGAAGCCATCCAGTACACAATGTGTTAAATCTTTATATTGAATCTGACGTCCATCTTGGAATGAGAAATGAAGACATATGATCCTTTTAATCTTGGGAGTCAGCAAAACGGAAAAAAAAATTCTCTAAGGAAATGCATGGTCTCATTTGAGAACAGCAATCACACCTTATCTGACACCAGCTTCTCGCCTGCTTCAGGAAGCAGCAAAATTTTAAATGCCCAGCATTTTAGAATTGGGACACTCAAAAGGCATTGTGATAGAACCTAACTTCTAGGTGTCTTGATATCGTGGAGTTATTAAGTACGGTGACCTGTCACTCGAGCATTCACTGATATCCTTGATATGGCAATCTGTTTTTACGAGAAACATAGAAAACCAACAGCACAATACAGACCCTTCGGCCCACAATGCTGTACCAAACATGTACTTACTTTAGAAATTACCTAGGGTTACCCATAGCCCTCTATTTTTCTAACACAGATTACTTACTTTTACCTACAGCTTTTAGAGTCCTGGGGGTTCAAACTCCACTTGAAACTTAAATAAATTAAGGCTGCTATTTAAGTTCAAAATCTGCATTTGCAAAAATCACAGTCCCAAGTTTGAGAAATTAAGAGTAACACACACAAAATGCTGGAGGATCTCAACAGATCAGGCAGCTTCTATGGAAAAGAATATATGGTGGACATTTTGGGCCAAGACCACTAATCAGGACTGGAAAGGAAATGGGGACAAGCCTGAATAAGAAGCTGGGGGAGGGGCAGGAGTATGAGCTTAGAGGGTTATAGGTGAACCCAAGTTAGGGGGACGGAGATGTGTGGGGGAGGGGAGTGAAGTGAGAAGCTGGGAGGTGATAGCTGGAAGAGGTAAAAGGCTGGAAAAAGAATCTGATAAAAGAAGAGAGTGGACTATCGGAGAAAGGGAAGTAGGAGGGGTAGCAGGCAGAGGTGATAGGCAGGTGATGAGAAGAAAAGAAGTAAGTAGAGAGCATGAATGGGGAATGGAAGAAGGAGGCTGTTTGTTGGTGGAAACAAGAGACTTCCGTGGCACAATTTTGAGGAGAGTAGTATGTTCTAGCCAACGCTTGTCTCATCACTACAAGAAGGCTAACTTTATTCAGTGCATTTGCCATTTTGGGAATGAAAACAGAAAATGTTGGAAACAGTCAACAGTTCAGACAAAAAAAAGGAACAGGGCCTTTTCTTAGAACTGGGAAAGAGAAAAGAAAAGTCAGTTTTCAGTAAAGGATAGACCTGTTTTTGCTATTTAAAGTAACTTGGATTTCTCCTTCCCAGATCTGTTCGAATTTCTTGGACCTGAAACATTAACAGTTTGTATTTTCATAGACTGTGTCTGACCTCTTGAGTGTTTCTAGAAGTTTCTGTTTTAATTTTGGATTTTCAGCATCTGCAGTTTTCTGATTTCCATTTGAATACTTGGGGATCTTGCTCCATACAAATTATCACAGCTCTTTATCCAAGTAAAAATTATTCTGCTTCAATTGAATTCATTATTTCTAAATCTAGAATAGATAAGTTAGTGGCCATTCTTCATGTTCAGATTTTGTATAAAAGCAACTTTATCTGGTGTAGCTTGGTGCAGCTGAACAGCACACCTGATGATGTCACAAGACACACAGAGCCTGTTTCCTCTCTTGCTGACGTAAATGGAAAGTGCTGGATGCATTCCACAGCCTTCACTGAATGCCCACTGTAGTCACTGGGTTCACAATTCACTGCAGGCTGCTCAAACACCTGCCAAAGTTCACTGAAGGTGCTTAAGCTACAGGGATTTTTTTTTAGTGTGAAACTGCAACAATCCATTCAATGAGACCAACTTGCGATGCAATGGCATCTCTCCATCAGCAACCTTACAAGATATGGCATTGTCCAGAGCAATGCCAGCAGTAGCTGTACCACAATCAACGAGGGTAGCATTTTGAACATTACTTGGTGTTCAGAATCAGTATTGAGGGAAAAAAGTCAAATGATATGACATTGAAAATCATGACTTTTTTGATGGAAAAGTGTCATTCCTGTTTTACTGGTTATGTGGGCTTCAAAATCCCTCTGCCTTATTGTAGGACCTTGGGTATCACAGTACCTCCCATTCCCTTTGAGTGTGAACTAATGTGTGTGATGATTCAAGAGTAACTCTTCCGTAGTGAGCCATCTTCAGACGGTTGTTCAGGGCCAATGCTTTGTGACATGGCTGGCTGTGTGCTGCCTGAGATATTGTTGTGGGAGTGACTGGGTACTCCTGTTCAGGGGACTTGTCAGTATGCTGAATATGCCATCAGATAGTTTCCTGGGACTAGGTTGACAATGATGAAGTGATCTGCAGGCTCTCAGCTCATTCTACCATTGATTCAGCCTCCTGAACTGGAGCTCACTCACTGACCGACTCTGGGTCATTTTGTGTTGTGTCCCTGCTGTCTTCAGTCTTCTGCCAGAAGTCTGCTTTTTGTGTATCTTGTACAGGACTCTCTGATCATGATAAGAATGAGTCAGTGTTAGGAATGTGGGAGAAACATACCTTCACTCCTGCAGTAGAGCAGCAAATTTCAAGTTCAAATTTAATTATTGTTTCAACCATATATTAACACCCATGAATACAGCCAATTTTAAAAAGCATTCCTCTGGGGCCAAGGTACAAAACACAATTTCAACAATCATACACAGCACAAGGCAAATATAGCACATATAAGATGACAGTAAACATACAGACACAAAAAAAATTGCATATAACCGGTTTCCTTGAGTAACATGCCCTGTTTGATGGCGCATGGGTATTGTCAGCAAGAACAAGCTTCATCAGTCCTCAGACGAATGCACACATGCATTCCAGCTTGACTTCCATCAAGCAAACACCAGAGGGCAGCAACAATGGGAGGGGGCGGCCCCCAATCCAGCATGGACACTGCACCACACTGCCTCCAGCATCTCTCCTCTGGGACTTCTGCAACAAGCCTAGTCCTCACTGCAACTGAGACCATGTAGCTCCCCCACCGCCAGTCATGCCACTAAACCAGTGAACCAGACTTACAGTATTTTACATACCAATGTAGAGCAGGGTCTTGCAATTGCCAAGAAAAACATCTACTCACTGTTCGTGCGCTGACTCCAATGCCTTTCTGTAACAGGATGTGGATACTATGGAGAGAGTGCAGAGGAGATTTAACAGGATGTTGCCTGAATTAAGGGCGTAACTTATGAGAATAGGTTGAGTGAACTTGGACTTTTCTCCTTGGAGCGATGGAGGATGAGAGGTGACCTGATCAAGGTGTATAAGATGGTGAGAGGCATTGATTCTGTGAGTAGCCAGAGGCTTGTTTCCAGGCTAACATGAGGGGGCGTAGTTTTAAGGTACTTGGAAGTAGGTACCAAGGGAATGTCGGGATAAGTTTTTCACACAGGGAGTGGTGGGTGTGTGGAATGCACTGCCGACGGCGGTGGTGGAGGCGGATACAATAGGGTCTTTTAAGAGCCTCTTAGATATGTATATGGAGCTTAGAAAAATAGAAGGCTATGCGCTGTGGAAATTCTTGGCAGTTTCTAGAGTAGGTTACATGGCTGGCACAGCATTGTGGGCCAAAGGGCCTGTAATGTGCTGTAGTTTCCTATGTTCTATGTTCAGGCTGACACATAGTCCATACCAAGTCCAGCTCTTCCGCAAACAAGCAACTCACTGTAGAGTGGACCTGTAGTATTTGACTTCTTTAATGTCCAGCATGGTCTTGCGATTGTAAAAAAGACATTTAAAAGAAGACAAAAATGCCTATAGTTGACCTCAGAGAGGCCCTTGCATCTGAGCATACTACTATCTTACCAGAAGACTATGCACCATATCTCTGCTGCTGCTATAGGAGAATGGTTTGCTCACACATGGCATCTCTGCTTAAGCAGGACAGCATTTTACTGGTGGGGAAGTATTAGCTGCTCATGATAGAATAACCATGTCCACTGAAGCTAGTAATATGCTCACAAATGGCATCTCGCTGTTAAATGAGGGCATTAAACAGGACAGCATGGTGGAGCAGCACTTATATGTCTTATACACTGCTGTCCTATCCCTCCAGAGACCTGAATTCGAACCTAACCTTGAGTGCAGTCTATGGGACATTTGCAAGTTCTCCCTGTTTCCACTGCATGAACCATAAGACATGGCAGAATTAAATCATTCCGCCCATCAAGCTTACTCCACCATTCAATCGTGGCTGATTTAGTATTCCTTCTCAACCCAATTCTCCTGATTCCTCCCTTTAACCTTTGACACCCTTCCTAATCAAGAACCTGTTAATCTCTATTTTAAATGTACCGAATGACTTGGCCTCCATAGCTGCCTGTGGCAATGAATTCCACGGATTCCCTCTGCTATGGGTTAAAGGAATTTCTCCTCGTTTCTTTTCTGAAGTGGCATCCTTTTATTGCTGAGGCAGTGTTTTCTTGTCCTAGACTCTCTCATGACTGAAAACACACATCCACTCTATCTAAGCCTTTCAATATGTTGTAAGTTTCAATGAGATCCTCCTTCATCTTTCTAAATTCCATTGAATACAGGCCCAAAGCCACCAAACACTCCTCACACATTAACCCTTTTGTTCCTGGGATAGTTCTTGTAACAATTCCCTGGAGCCTCTCAAATGCCAACAGATCCTTCCTTAGATGTGAGATCCAAAACTGCACACAATACTCCAATGTGGTCTGACCAATGCTTTATAAAGCAGCAACATTATGTCCTTGCTTTTATATTCTAGTCAAAGTTCAAGGTAAGTTTATTATCTAAGTACATATGTGACCACTTGGGTTTCCTCCTGGTGTTCTGGTTTCTGCCCACAGTCCAAAGGTTAATCGGTTAATTGGTCATTGTAAATTAGGCTGGGATTAAATCATAGGTTACTGTGTGGTGTAACTGGAAGAGCCTATTCCATGTTGTAATAAATAAATGCTGCCATATAGTGCCCAGAGATTCATTTTCTTGTGGGCATTCACAGTAAGTACAAAGAAACACAACAGAATCAATGAAAAACTGCACATAAGAAAACTGGGCAAACAACCAAAGTGCAAAAGACAACAAACTGTGCAAATACAAAATAAGTTAAATAAGTAAATAAGCAATGTATATCAAGAACATGCCTTGTAGAGTCCTTGAAAGTGAATTCATTGGTTGTGAATCAGTTCACTGTTGGGGTGAGTGAAGTTATCCCCTCTATATCAAAAAGCTGATGATTGAGGGGTAGTAACTGTTCCTGAACCTGGTAGTGTGGGAGAAATGGCTCCTGTAACTCCTTCCTGATGGCAGCAGTGAGAAGAGAGCATGGCTCTCTCAATAATTCCTCTTGATCCAGTTTCATCTCACTTCCTTTCAATATACTGGCAGATTAATTGACTACTGTAAATTATATCTTCGTGCATATTCGATGAAAAAAGGATTAAATAAGAATTTGAGAAAGAATAAGTTATAGGACTATAAAGAAATGAGGGGGTGGAACAAAATTGATGGGATTACTCCTATGGGAGCCAGCATGAACCCAGTACCTTGGAATAAGTCACAGGTCAGACCTCTGTCTTGATGGTGAAACTGCACTGAAGCAGAAAGACCTGGTATCACCTCTGGCTGTGCCTTTACAGACTGGACCAGTGTGATGGATATTCATTCATAACTTGCCTCATATCTTTCAAAGCTTGCTTTCTAAACTCATCAGCTGCCATGTGTAAGAACAAACAGTTGTAAGTAAACTTCCAACAACTATGCTTTGTTTAGTTTTTGGCTGTAAATGAGGGTTAGTTCTGTGTTTTTAAAATGTAAATAGAAAGCAGTATTCAGTTTGAAGTTAAAACAAAAGAATTTTATTACTGTTCAAAGGGATGCAGTGTAAGACAATGGGCTGTTCAATTTATCTTGTTCCAAACAAAGTTGATTAAGTTGCTTATTTCAAGGAAGCTTGCAGACCAGGTGGATAATATCATTTAGCATATTGAATAACTGATCTATTAATGTTAGGAGTTTTATGTACTCAGAGAAGTTAGCTTTATAGTATTAGTGATGGAAAGCTAAGATCTGTATCTCCAAGATGCTTTTAGACTTTTAGTATTAAAAGGATATCTGAGGAAATATCTTACGTATGTGAAATCACCCAAGAAGTAGAGAAAGGATACATATGTTGAGCACAGTGTAGGCATATTAGGAATAGGGTAAAGGAACATCAAGAAGCATGGAGAAAACAAAGAGTAAACTAGAATTCATTCCTCTGTCTTTGGTTTCCGTGACTGACAACTTGTTCGCCTGCAACTCATTGGTATTTCTTTTTAATTTATGGGAATTGTATTTGTGTCTTGGAGATCCTCTGTGCTTTGTGTTTTAGAAATGGTTTGTAATTTGGAAATCTTTAAGATAGAAATCCTCTGTGAGGTTTAAATGTGTTTTAAGAATGTTGCTTGGATTTAAATGTATATCACATCAGTTGGTGGTATGTGTTGACACAGCCGACGATACCTTGCACAGAATCACACAAGATGGCTAGAGAGGATGTCATGACCACTAACCCTGTAAAACTTCTTGCAGGAGCTGACAGATGCTCCTAGTCATTTCTATTTGGCCAGTAGCTGACAGATAATTCGCCATCTCACCATACATCTCCACCCCCTGTCCCATTCCATCTTTGCTCTTTCTAGGGAATAGAGGCTGGGTGATCATATGAGTTCTTCCGATAGCTTTGATGTGCAGAGAAAACAGAAAATAGTTGTACTTTTATGGTGATACAAGAGCACAGATGGTCATAAAGGTATCTACTGGTGGTCAAATCAAAGGGAATGTAATGATCACAATGAAATGTTGTTAGTGAGGACACCTGATAGAATTATGATTAGATTTGCTCCTTTGGTGGTACCTCTACCTATGAGGTGCGGGATGACGTTGCCGATATAGATCAGATGGTGCATCTGTGACAGCCGAGTGCATTCCCTCGTATTCCTCTCTGTCTTTTTCTAAATAGAGGGGATGAAGGACATGAGATTACCTCTTCATTATTGTCTCTTTGCTAGGTTAACCTTCCCTTTAGCATTCTAGGGAGAAGAATGCATTTAGAGAGGGTGGTAGTGAACACTGGTGTAGGAGAGCATTTCTGTGTGTGTGTGTGTGTGTCTGTACATGTGTGCACACACAAGCATGTATGAATACTCACTCTCACTCTCCTATGGCCACTCTCTTCCATGGTTTCTGCAGTGTGTGTATCAGAGGTGCCTGGGCACCACATGCAGAATGCCTTTGAGTGATGCTGTTCTCCGATTGATGCACATAACTTGTATCCTCCTGTGCTGAATTAAGTGAGTTTTTAGTGCAAACAGTGCAGCACCCATTTTAACACAAGATCCTAGATATAAACACTTCTCTTAGTGTATTTCCGCCCAACTCTGTGACCTTTTTTTTGAACGGAGGATTCAATTAGGTGTTAGCACCATACACAGTCTATTTTCAGTGCATCAGGAAAGAGGAAAATCCAATTTTTTTAAGCAGTATCATTCCATAAATGTAATTTTTTTCCGGCAAGAGCTTAATTAATCACTCTTTAAAACGTTCTCTGCTGCAAAAATAATTTATACTCACTCAGTCACTTTGTTACTTGGCCTTCTGTAATAAGTAAAGTAAATCCCTTGTAATTAATGCTATGGCGTCCTCAATCTGAAATACTTTAAAAAACTGTTTTCGAAGTCTACATCGACAGGATGTTTTTTCAAGGTGAAAACTCATTCCTTAATACCCATCATTTAGATATTTTAAACAAAAGTAACAGCAGTCTGATTTTTGACACACGCCAAGAACTATTTGTAAACTCTGGCTTCCCTGTCAATCACATTGCCAATCTGTCAGCCACCATTTATGCAGCTGCTTTACTAACATGCTGCACAGTGACATCCGGCATCGTTGACATCATCATGATTGACAAGTGGCCTGCCAACACAAATAGTTTTGGGGGTTTTCATATTTTCTTTAGAATGGGTAAAATTAAAGGATCAGTACATGGATTACAGGGACAAGAAAACTATTTTCCCCAGCACTATCTGTGGAGCCCTTACAATGTTCATGTAAGTACATAGTACCCCTTGAGTATGTCTTGAACTTGTTCATACTCTTTCTTGATATATTATACCATACCAACTGAAATATTTGCAATTATAGCATTTAATTGGTCCTTGAAAACAGATATGGAAATAGCAAATCTAGTTGCAAAGGATATTCTCCAACATGCTGCTTCTGAGAACTTTTCCTTCCTGTTAATTAAATTATACTACCAAACAGGATTAGCTACAAAAACCTGTATAATAGTTCCTCTCTGCTCCTCGACTCATGATTATTTTAAATAGATCAAATAGATTAGTTTTTGATTCAGTATTTTATGTGTAAAAGTTCATTTTTTCTGGAATGATTCCTTCTTATTGTCACTTTCTTTTCATTGTTAGTTTATTGGTTGACAAATTGGACATGATGACAACGAAGATCAGCAGCTGTAGTTCTTACAGTACTTATTGATCATTTTCTGTTCAATGTTATTGAATTTCAGTACACTGTCCATTTTTCATGATCCTTCTAGGCATTAGAGACAGAAGTGACCTTTCAGCTTTCTGAGCTGCATTGTTGAAGCATCTTATAGGTGACTGGGTATCTAAATCACCATTTTATATTTATTTTGCAATTTAAGCTGGCAGAATTTTTTTTGCCTAGTTTGCTTACCTGTCATTTGTGGCAATATCCACTCAAATTAGTTGCATTTCTTAACATGGATAATTTCTCCATTTTGAAAAAATAGCATTCATTTGTTGAAAATTAATAGGGAATGTTTTATGATTTTAAAATCCCATAGATTTTAAAAGGCTATTGTACCTTGCTGTTTACATTAAACCAGGCAGGCAGAATGCTAACACATAACCAGCCTTGCTTAAACTGGAGAATTGTAAAGGGGGGGTGGGGGGAATATATATATATATAGCATTTTGAAAGCACTTGTAGACCTCTAAAATGCAGTTTTTAAGGTATTTCACTGTAATTTGCTATAAATCTATCAGGATTTTACATGGATACAAACTTTCACTTCAAGGATAACTGCCAATGTCTGGCACATTAAGTTTGTAGTACAGATCTCCATTATTTCCACTGATGCTGTAACTGAAAGGGAGCATTTCCTCCAACCTGAGCCGCTGTGTTCATGAGGAAACCAAGGGGATGTATTTACAGATTATGTCATCACAGTCTTTAAATTGCCTGTTTGTTTGGTATAGCACAGAAACAGATGTTGCCCTCTGCATTGGATAATTTACAGTATTTCTTTGTGCTGAATGGAAGACTTTCAAGCTGCCAGCTGATCTGCCTAGAGAATTGGATGTCAGCTTCTGATATATGTTAAATGTATAAAATAAACTGATTGTGATTTTCTGCATTTTGTTTTTATTTTTGTGTGCAGTCGATTCACAGAAAATTCTTTTGTCAGCTCAAACCACAGGAGCCTCTGTTTCTTCCTTGCTGATCATAATCTATCTATTACTTTCGTCATTTAATAATTATCATCATGATTGCTCAAAGCAGCCTAACCTCCAACATGTAGCTGGTACTGTAAGTTATAACAGATTTTGTCACTTACTATCTGACCACAAAGCGACATTCTGTGCTCCATTATCGTGATTAACTTCTACGTAAGATATGCTTGCCCAATTGTCATTTGTGATACTGCATCAGGCTCTGACTGCCATGCTGCCAGGGCGAACCTCAGCCAATGGAACGTGACCATGTTGCTTGTACACTAACTACTACACTTGCTTTTCACAGTTGTGCAGTGCAGTCATGAAATTATCTATTTGTTTCATCTGATTTCTTAGGCAAACAGTAATGTTTCACATGTCATCTATCATTTCCCAAGCACATAGTAAAATGGTTTATGCACAATGTCTTTCTTTTTGCTGCGCACAGCAAGAGGGTGGAAGGTAGACATTTTATCGTAGACTGCAAAGTTTCGCTGCCAAAACACTGCCACTTAGAATCTATCGTGTCAGGTGCCTTGTGGCAATCAAGCCTGCATTTTGGATCCGCAGTGGTGTTCTGGCTTCGTCACCAACAAACCGATTTGACTCTGCCTGATTATAGTAACGAAGGCAGTCCAAAAGAATATGCAGAGACTCACTGTACGTCACATTGAATCACCGCGCTGACCACACAGAGCCGGCCGAAGCTTCATTCCTTTCGACAAATGCACGCTTAAGGAAAAACCTACTGCGAGAAAGCATCCCATGCCACTTTATTTTCTGTGCACGCTGTAGCAGATTTAATGTTTACTGAAAGAACAGTTGCTGTTTACTTTGCATTAGCACTTGAAGTTTTTTTTAAAACTTCCTTTTTTTAACAACACCACTGGTGCTCAAGATCATGAGTGAAGCTTACTTTTAATCCCTCTAACACAGGTGATGAGTTTTACAAATTTTTGTCATCTAATGGGCTGATACTCAATTTTTCTACTTTCAAGTGACAATCAGATAGAATCAAGTTGCTAAGTGCAGTTTCCAGATATGCTGTTAGAAAGAAGTCAGTTTTGATTACAGTGTGTGTGTTGCAACCTCAGACAGGAGCTACATGCTGATATGCATTCTATCAGAATGATTTACGCAAATTATGCACATTATTCTCATAGGAATTCTCCCTCAAACTGCCAGGATAAATTGCCGGAAATTAGCCATAAAATCTCTCGAGCAGGGAACAAAAGGTGAAGGCCACTGGGAAAGTAAGGACGTTGGCTTTATAGAGACTTCAAGGATGGGATGGTAACTGTATATTGAACAGGCTTTCTAACTGGATCTGAAAACCCACGCCTGCCAATTTTACTGACAGGAAGCTGCATTTCTTCCTTTAAATTGAAAGCAGAAATTCTGGTTCTTAATTATGTTTCAGTAGCCATGTTAAGTTTTAAGGATATTCCCAGAATTAGGTTTAAGTTATGGACACAAAAGTGATGTAACTCTCAGAGGTGAAATTTCTAAATTCTTGATGTTGGTACTCATTCATTCTCATTCTCATTCATTCTCTCTCTCTCTGTCTCTCTTTCCTTTCATCCATTCTTACCTCATGCTTTTAGGAAGTGCAGTAGATGAAGCACTTCGTTTATGCAGCTGCTCAATGAACATCCGATTCGTCAAAGAGGATATAAATGTAAGCTTTAAGGAGGGAAAAGGAATCAAGCTGAGGAAAGGGAACCTGTTGGCGTTTTATCCTCAAATTCTACATATGGACCCAGAGGTTTTTGAAGATCCTGAGGTATGTGATTTTGTGCATGTACGTTCTTTTATTCCTGCAAACATATAGCAACAACCAAGACTGTTGTTCTAGTGTTCCCATTGCTCTTTCTTCCAGAAGAAAAAGAAGTCTCTTAACTTTTGTAGGGTGTGTGGTCCAAGACTTGCAGGTTGTTGAATTTACTGTCTCATTGGAGAATATGGCAGTGAGATTGAGTGGTGTTGCTTTGAAAGGATTAACATTAAACTGTGAATTGATTGGCTTCAAATCAAGGAAACTCTTGGCTTTTGTCACGTAATGGATCACTTGATGACCAAATGAAAGAATAAAGAATTGAGGCAGTAACAAATAACCTGTGCTGTTTAGCTAATTATATACCAGGGCATCACTGTTTAACACAAAATTCTTTTCAAGCTGGTTTTTTGCTTCATATCACTTCACAAGAATTCTCTCCTTTCTTGATCAATTGATATGATGGCCTGAGCTTGAGATTGTAAAGCCATTGCTCTGCACTGGAACTCTGAGGGTAATTGTGTCATCTCCTTGTATTTTTTTCTCTGCAGCCAGAGTTAATGAATATCAAAGACTGGAAATTAATCCATCCTGGCTCAGCTTTAATGTAGCTTCAGAGATTCACCACCTGCATGCAAATTAAATACAATCAGATTCTACATTGCATTTGGTGAATTGTTGCTGGTACTAGCATTAACACTAAATTATTGTCTGAAGTTGGAAAGAGGAGATGACTGGTTCAGCAGCAGCTATCTTTTTATTCTCACAGTGACCTTCCATTGTACTTTCACTTATGAATATATTAAATTTGCCTATTAGTATTAATTGGCAGTTTCTCTTTAGGACAAAAAAATTGATCCAATTCATACTTAGTTTAGAAATAAATATTTATTTTACTAAACCTTGGCAAACCAACACTGGATCTTAGCTATGCAATATTGTTTATTTTATGTTGCAGAGTTAAAATAATTTTTCACAAACATTGTTATGAATCTTACTTGAATTACTTTGACTGATGCCGTATGTGCTTCTCAAATTAAACCACAGCTAACTAATTCAGCCTGACCACTTCTCCAAAAGCTGATTAATCTCATAGTCTTTATTAAAACGAAGGAAATGCAGTGCTTTATCTTAACTAAATAAATATTGTTACCTGAATCCAAGTAATCTACTCCCAGATGACTATGGACTCTAGCAATGGAATGAACACTAATTCCACTTCAGAAAATTAATTACACAAGTTTCAAGTATATGCCTAGGTGTTTGATTTTGAATATTGAAAAACAAGTATTTATTACCTCCTCCAGATGCGGTCGATCCTCTACAGTGAACCCGGCACCCAAGCAAGGGCGGACACACACCGGGTTCCCGCTGATCGTACCTTTCCACCCTGTGCGTTTAAGGCTTGGTTCCGCCACCAGCCTTCCAAAATGACTCCCGCCAACTTGCGGGGGGGGGCACCGCTTCCAGGGTCTCGTTACCTCGTGGTGTCGTGTGTGTCCTGCCTTAGCGAATCTGTCCCTTTTTATCCCCCTGCTGGGGTATCACCTGTCCATCACTTCAAACAGTTCAGGGTTCAAAGGGGGAGCCGCTCTAGACAGCTCTCTCTCCCCCGTCCCTTCCTTACACATCTCCAGATCGCCTGTCCATCACTTCAAACAGTTCAGGGTTCAAAGGGGGAGCCAATCTTGACAATACCCAGACTGATGGCTCCTTCATTAACACCTCCAAATGCTGCTTCATTGTGGTCCTTATCTCTCCCTCCCCTGAGGACAGGTGGCAGACCAACTGCTGATGCCACTGGTGCTATCCCAGGCCAGCAAACATCTTAATTTATGTGTATTCTCGTCACAGCTACAAAATGTCAATAAGGGTGAGAGGACAAACAAAAGCAAACTGAAACAGAAATGGTGCGGTAGCATTCTGTGAGAGGCATTACCAGAAATTGTTAATATCAATATTATATTTAAAAGACTACAATGTGCCTAGCGAGTGAGTGAGATTGCACTGTTAGAACCAAGCAAGATACACAAAATGCTGGAGGAACTCAGCGGGGCAGGCGGCGCCAGCCAAGATGTTACCCGAGACTCTGAGATTCTGTGCGCCTGTTGCTTTGATTTCCAGCATCTGCAGATTTTTCCTTGTTTGCGGCTGTTGAAACAAGGCAAGTGCCCAAAAGACAGAGGGATGGAGAATTAAAGTGATGAGGTCACTCTTGTGGAGTGAACACAGCTGTTGTCTAGAACAGTCACAGTCTGCATTTGATTTCAGTCAGCATGATGAGCACCAAATGCAGTACACTGGATTAGCAGAAATGGCAAAAGACCTGTAGATAGAAAAAGTTTAGGAGGATGTGGGCATAGAGATCTAGATAAATAGGCATTTTAATCAGCAAAGACACGTTGGACCAAAGGGCCTGCCTCCACTGCTTGAGTGAATTACCGTTCAATCTTGGGGGCCGTTTGGCTCACCGAATCATGGAAGGGAAGAGGCAAAATGGAGGCTGCTCCATCTCCCATGGCTGCTTAGGAAAGTCTTTTGAGCATTGTCTTGACTGATGGAAATGGAAGAGAGTTTCAAAGGGAAGAGTCCCTCCAGAAAAGGGAGGTCAGGGGCAAGAATGTCGAGGAGTAGAATTCCAATAGAGTTGACGAAAATTATGGAAAATTATTCTTGAAATGTCGGGCTTGGGGAGGCTGAAGGTACGGAAAAGATCTCTTGTCTGTGTTTTCTGGGAGGGGATTGGAGGTTTAAGAACAGGTGTGCAGAAAGTGGAAAGGAAATAGTTGAGAGCCTGTCGAATATGGTGAAGGTATTAGTGCAGAGAAGTCTGGTCACAGAGCACATAGTACAGAGACAGTGAAACTGGAAGAATGGTATGTAATCCTTCCAGGAAGCAGAGAAATTCTATTGAATGGCTTGTGGGATGGAGTTGAGGACAAGGAGAACTCTCATTCTGGCTGGGTAGAGAATGAGTGAAAACAGAAATTGGGATGAGACACTGCTCCCTGTAAGGATTCCATTCTACTCTCAAGTTTCTCCATTTCCATCCTATTTGATGTGATGTCTGGAACCATCTTGCAATGCTATTGCTTATTATTCAGCTTTTAGATAAGTTATGGTAATCACATATGTACATTTAGGCTATTAGCCAAGTCCTTACCAAAGTCTGCTTTGATGCAATTTTAGGTGATGCTTGTTTTGGCATACCAAGTATTTTTTTTGGTACTGGAATTGTCGAACAAGAGTAAAGTTTTGGTTTTTCCTTCAGGATATTTTCATGTACTTATGACAAAAGTCATGGTTGATGTTGAAAGTGAATATGCAGGAATATGTATTTTCCAAGTGAATACTTTGTAGCATAAACCCATATTGATAGTCATGAGAAAAGAACCTTTTACTGTATTAGCATTCATGATCAGGTTTTGCTTCCTTTTCAGATGTGTGTTTTGCCTTTTCTTCACTGCAAAATAAGCTGTATCATATCCAGGCTGATTTAGATATGGTTCAATAGCAAATTTTTTTCTAATCAAAATAAGAATATTCGACTTCAAGGATGGTATTTAATATAGTGATTTACCATTCCATTTTTCAGCCATTGACCAGAATTGGTAGTGTGTAGTGCTATCATTAACTTGTATGTTGTAACCTTTGCTAGTTTTGCTACTGATCTGGTGCACCAAGAATGGCAGAGATTAACAATGAAGCACAATATGATACAGGTTTAGATCTAAAATGTTATCTCTACCTTATCACTCAAACAATATGTGCTAAATTTATTATGTGGTCTTGGCAAAAGCTTGTGTTCAGATTGTATGGTATGGGTGGTGGGGAGCGGTATTTATAAATGGGCTGTTAACACTTTGATTGATGTCAGCATGTGGTGTGTCATATATCATTACTATATATTTCAGTAATTATACTTAATGGAATTATATTTTGATTTTCCTACAAAACTGCTTACACCTCTGAACAGTAGGATAATTACAAATGAGTTTTTAAAAACTATAAATTGATGAATTTTTTATATCTGGGATCTATTTCTGAAGTAAATATTCTGTCATTTTGGCATGCTTTTCATTTATACTGTACAACACAATTATTATTAAAAAAATCAACAACATTTGACAAAGTAATTGATTGTCCACCACATATTGGACAAAATTAACCTGAACAATTTAAAAAAATTAAAAATTACTGAAATACTTATTTAACTGCATTAACAGTTCTGAATGTTTTCACAACAGCTTAATAGAATCCTTGGCATTCAGAAGTAAAGAGGAAAGTAAGAAAGAGAGTTGAACAGCTTGTTCCACTTTGCGATAGACAGATTTGAGTTTTCACAGTTAATCTGAATCTCCAACTTCCTTCAGTGTCTTTCCAAACCAAACAGAAATTACATAGTCATTTCTGATATTTTCTCACTTTAGGGCTACATTTCATGGCAACCCATATCTTTTGCAACAATGCCGTGTATGAAATTAACAAACCAGTTTAAGAGTTACAAATACAATGGTTTTATTTTCCCTATGGGCCATTGAAAATACTATTCTTCGTGAAACTTACAAATTTACTCTAGAATATGTAATTTTGAAATGTAGTGAAAACAATTGCATGAATGTTATTTTGAATTTAATTACTGTTCTTTTTTTAGCAATATTCCACAATTTTTTTCTCCTTGCAAAACACTTTTTGGAGCACAAATTTTGCCAGACTCTGGCATGTTTCTCATCTGCCTTTTCTGCAAGAGCAGGCCTAACCTATAATTCTATAATTGCACAAAGTTCAAAGTAAATATATTATCAAGAGATATATATATATATATATATATATATCACTATTTACTATTTGCTACCATGAGATTCATTTTCTTGCAGGTATTCACAGTAGATACAGAGAAATACAATGCATTCAATGTAAGATCCTACACACAAAGACAAACAACCAGTGTGAAAAAGAAGACAAATTGTAGTAATAATAATAAATAAATAATATTGAGAGCATTAAGTTTGTAAAGTCCTTGAAAATGAGTCCACAGCTTATTGAATCAGTTCAGTGTTAAAGTGAGTGAAGTTATCCACACTGGTTCAGGAACCTGGATGCAGGTAGAGTGTCTGGTTGCTGAGAGCTAAGACCAGTGTCCATTTCTCATTTCGGCATGGTTGAGAGTGTGTAAGAAAAACAACTACAGTCACAGACAAAATGTTACCCTCTCCTCTTTTGCCGTCATATATTGATTCTCACTTTGCATGTATTTTCAGGTGTATAAGTATGACCGTTTTATAGAAAATGGAATGAAGAAAACCACCTTTTACAAAAGAGGAAAGAAACTTCGGAATTATTTGATGCCTTTTGGTTCTGGATCTAGTAAGTGTCCTGGGAGATACTATGCACTCAGTGAGATTAAAATGTTCATTTCACTGGTGCTGACTGCTTTTGACCTCGAAATAATCCATGAGGAAAGGCCAGTAATGCCAAGTAAAAACCGTGCTGGTTTAGGGGTCATACAGCCAAAATCTGATGTCCAGTTTCGCTATAAGTTGCACCAATGAGGAAGCTTGTTAAACTTCTAGTTAGGGTGATAAAATTATATACCGGTGAGAGTTATTCTGGGGTATTGTTTGATACTTAGTTGACAAAAACAATGAAGTGTTCTGTAGCTTTAGCATACTAAATTTTGAGAATTCCCTTTGTATTCTTTCTTGGAGAGTAGAATAAAGCAACTTACAGGTGTAATGCCCTGATTCACAGCTTTACTGTTGTGTGGTATGTATTTCATTCAGTTCTATTAGTTCTGCTTTCAGCCTGTTTGGGTTATTGTTGAAGATAAGAGATGATGAGGAATGTGTGCCATCCATAGGATGCTGGAACTGGGGAGGGAGGTTTTTTTGATGAGGGACAATGAGGTTGGTCTTGGGGCTTTTGTTCGGCGGGAGATGAAGAGAGTAGACGCTGGGGAGAACCAGTCGTTTGTTCAAGATGGATTATGAGCAACATTCAAAAGTTGGTGTGAGTTTTCACACAGACCAAGGACCCAGCCCCTTAGTGACAGGGAGGTTCAAGATGGGCTTCAACTTGTGCACATTTGACTGTTTAATTAAAATGGGGCCTTCTCTTTTTTGTTTTCATTACTAACCCTTAAGTTAAGATTCATAAATATAATTCCTTTAATTGTATGCAGTATACTGTCTGTTATTTCGTGGCACTAATTAACAGGGTAGCAAATTACACAGCATCCAGATAAACTGGGGTTTGGGGTGAGAGAGCCGTCTGAATCTCATGAGTTTGGCAGGACCGGAGAGTGTTTTCCCTAGACTTACGCAGCCAAGGAAACCAGGGTGTTTCACAGGTGTTATATTATTGCTTTTAACAGACGGAAAAACCTTGCAGACTCAAAAGCCTGATTTATGCTCTCCATTTGTGAGGTATTATCTTGGCTTCTTTTCTAAATAGTTGAATTTTAAATTGATGCAGAGACAGGGATATTCGAGGTAGTGTATCTTTGAAGGTAGAAGGACAGCTGAAATGACAGTAGAAGAGGTTATGAGAGCTTTAATAGGTTAGATTGCAACTGGAAAGAAAAATGGGATCAATATTTCTAGTGTGCTGAGTTTCCAGCATTTTCTGTTTTTATTTCAGATTTCCAGAATCTACACACTATTATTTTTTATTTTCCATCTAAGTTAAATTTAACTCAAAGCACGCCACACTTTAAGAAGGATGTCAAAGTCTTAGAAAGGGTGCAGAAAGATTTGTGTGTGGATGCTCTTCTGGTAGATGGGGAGCTGGGAAAATGTGGAAGTTGTTACAGCAGAGAAGTTTAAGCTGAGGTTTGATAGAGAGGTAAAAATGGGAACAGGTTTAATGGAGTTGGTATGGAATTTCCAATCAGATGGTCAGAACCACTGAATGTTTAAAGCACAAAAGAGATCTGTTGAGCCTGTGTTGTCTTGATAAACAATTAATCCTTCTAGTCCCACTTCCGGCCTCTCCTTATAACCATGAAAGTTCTTCCCTTTCAATTATTTGTCCAGCTCCCTCCTGGGCACTGTGATTAACTTTGCCATCACTAGGATCCCTGGCAGTGCATTGCACATTGTAATTATCAACATACTAGAGACTGCAGATGCCCGAGTCTCAAACAAAAATAGAACCGTGGAGGAGCTCAGCAGGTCAAGCAGCTTCTGTGGTGGTAAAAGATGTAGGTGGACATTTTGAATTGATACCCTGCATCAGTCAGAACTTAGAGTGAAGAGGGAAGATTGCCTGTCTAAAGTAGTACAAGAAGGTGAGTGGGACAGAGACTGGGAGGTGATGGAAGGAACTGAATGAGGTGGTGGAGGGTAATATTAGGTAAATGGAACAAGTGGGGCAAGAAAGAGGGAGAGGATAGAGACGATGAACACAAAGAAATGTAGGTGGATGGTGATTTGTGTGGGAAGTGATAACGGGGGTGTGGGTTATTAAGATAGGAAAATGCAATGATCACATCATTAGGTTATAAGCCACCCAAGAGATGTTTTTCTTCCAATTTGCGTGGAAAAGGTGAGGACAAACAGATCAACCTGAGAGTGGGAAAGGTGGTTAAAATGATGTGCTACTGGAACCTCAAGATGCCCTTTCAGACAGAGCTCAGGTGCTCTGTTAAACATTTGCCTGGTCTAGTGTTGTCTCCAGTGCAGACAAGGCCACATTATGTGGACCGAAAGCAGTTGGAAGAGGTGTAAGTAAGCCTCTGCCTCATTTAGAAGGGCTGTTTAGATCCTTGCACAGTGGTGAAGGAGGAGATGGAAGGGCTTGTGGGGCATTAGGTTCCCTACGGTTAGACCATAAGACACGGGAGCAGAATTAGGCCACTCAGTCCATCGAGTCTGCTCTGCCATTCCGTCATGGCTGATTTATTATCCCTCTCAACCCCATTCTCCTGCCTTTTCCCCATAACCTTTGACGTTCTGACTAGCCAAAAACCTATCAACCTCTGCTATCCATGGCAGTGAATTCCACAGATTCACCACCCTCTGGCTAAAGAAATTCCTTCTCCTCTCTGCTGTAAATGGATATCCCCCTATTCTGAGTCTGTGCCCTCTTGTCCCAGACTCACCCACTATAGGAAACATCCTCTGCACAGCCAGTCTGTCCAGGTCTTCCAGTATTTGATAGGTTTCAATGAGATCCCTCCTTATTCTTCCAAACTCCAGTTCACCAGATTGATTCCTGGGATGGCAGGACTTTCATATGAAGAAAGACTGGATGAACTAGGCTTGTACTCGTTGGAATTTAGAAGATTGAGGGGGGATCTGATTGAAACGTATAAAATCCTAAAGGGATTGGACAGGCTAGATGCAGGAAGATTGTTCCCGATGTTGGGGAAGTCCAGAACGAGGGGTCACAGCTTGAGGATAAAGGGGAAGCCTTTTAGGACTGAGATTAGGAAAAACTTCTTCACACAGAGAGTGGTGAATCTGTGGAATTCTCTGCCACAGGAAACAGTTGAGGCCGGTTCATTGGCTATATTTAAGAGGGAGTTAGATATGGCCCTTGTGGCTACGGGGATCAGGGGGTATGGAGGGAAGGCTGGTGCAGGGTTCTGAGTTGGATGATCAGCCACGATCATAATAAATGGCGGTGCAGGCTCGAAGGGCTGAATGGCCTACTCCTGCACCTATTTTCTATGTTTCTATGTTTCTAATAGAACAACAGCCATCAAACATTCCTGATATGTTAACCCTTTTATTCCCAGGATCATCCTCATGAACTTCCTTTCCAATGCCAGCACATGCTTTCTTAGATAAGAGGCCCAAAACTGCTCACATTACTCTGTGCAGTCAGACCAATGCCCTATAAAGCCTCAGCATCACATCCTTGCTCTTATGTTCTAGTCCACTCTATCCATTCTCAACTCTCTTTTACTCTTTATTTTTGTGTTGTTTTAAAAGTTTCTCAATCCTCGAACTTCTCATTAATTTTTGTGAATTATATGCCCTCTTCTTTTGCTTGTAATGCTGTCTTTGACTTCTCTTGTCACCCATGGTTGCCTCATCTTCCCTTTATAATACTTCCTCATCTTTGACACCGATCCTACGCTTTTTGAATATCCCCCAGCAAGATGGTGGGATCAGACTGTAGCCAGCAAAAAAATCCTCCAACGTCCCAAAGATGTGTTGGATGGCATGTTAAAGGGCCACTGTAAATTTCCTCATTTGTCTAGATAGGTGGTAGAATCAAGAGTGGGGGTGGGCACCTTTGGGAAACTCTAGCCATTGCTGTTCTGCCGTCATCCCTGCTAGTATGCTCTTCCAATCAACTATGGCCAACCCTTCTCTCATGCCTCTGTAAATCCCTTTACTCCACTGTAATACTGATATATCTGACTTTATCTTCCCCCTCTCAATCTGAAGGGTGAATTCTATCATATTATAATTACTGTCTCCCAAGGATTCCCTTGTCTTAAGCTCCCTAATCAAATCTGGTTCATAATAAAACACCCATTCTGGAATTACTTTTTCCCTTGTGGGCTCAACCACAAGTTGGTCTAAAAAGCCATCTGATAGGCTTTCTACAATTTCCCTTTCTTGTTATTCAGCTCCAACCTGCTACTTCCAATCTAACTGTATATTGAAATCCCCTTAACTAATTAAATACCTTTGCCCTAATTAAATACCTTTTTCTATTTCCTATCGAAATATATGTCCCACATCCTGGCTACTGTCTGAGGGCTTTTATATAACTTGATCAGGGTCTTTTTACCCCTGCAGCATCTTAACTTTACCTGCAAGGATTCTACATCTTCAGCTCCTATGTCACCCCTTTTTAAGGATTTGATTTCATTTTGTAGCAACGGAGCCACCACCCCCACCCACCGCGTACCTGCCTGTCCTTTTGATACAATGTATATCCTTGGATGTTCAGCTCCTAACTATGATCTTCGTTCAGCCATGTCTCAGTGATGCCCACAGCATCAAGCCTGCCAATCTTTAACTGAGCTACAAGATCATCTACTTTATTCTGTATACTGCGTGCATTCAAATATAACACCTTCAGTCCTGTATTCATCACCCTTTTTGATTTGGCCCACAGTTATCCCACCGACTGCAATTTTGCCCTGTGTGTCCATCCTCACAGCCTTGCTACATACTGCCTCAAGTTGTATACCGTCTGCCTCAGCCTCAGCTTTAGCAAACCTATTCACAAGGATATTGGTCATGTCTGGGTCCGGGTGAACCTGTTTATTCCCCAGCAGAGATCTCAATGACCCAGAAATCAGTTGCAGGAGGGATGGGGGAGGTGTGGGTGGGAAGGGATCAGGAAAGCAGATAGAGGGGAGAACTGGTGGTGGGATCACATTTAAGGCATCCGTTAGTCTTGCGAGACCATGGATCTGCACCTGGAAAGTCTTCGCTCTCCAGGGCGCAGGCCTGGGCAAGGTTGTATGGAAGACCGGCAGTTGCCCATGCTGCAAGTCTCCCCTCTCCATGACACCGATGTTGTCCAACGGAAGGGCAAGGACCAATACAGCTTTGCAGCAGTGTCATCGCAGAGCACTATGTGATTAAGTGCCTTGCTCAAGGACACAACACACTGCCTCGGCTGGGGCTTGAACTCACGAGCTTCAGCTCGCTAGTCCAATGCCTTAACCACTTGGCCACGTGCCCACATTGTAGCCAGTAAAAATGGCAAAGGATGATATGTTAGATGCAAAGGCTGGTGAGAAGAAAGTGACAGCCAAGGGAACTTTATCACTATACTCTCTAGGGAGAGGATGGGTGAGAGATTGCATTTAGAAAATGCTTTGAATGTGTGTGAGGGCTCCATTAGAAGGGAAGACATCCTTCAGGAAGTAGGTAAATATTCATCCTAACCCTAGACCAGAAGGCCTCATGCAGTGGAGACAAATTGAGCAAAAAGGGAACACATCCTTACAGGAAGCAGGGTGGGAAGAGGTTAGCTGGGGTAGCTGAAGGAGTTTGTGGTTATATAGAAGATGTCAGTAGTAAATCTTTCTCTTGAGATGAATATAGAGAAATAAACAAAAAGAAATGAATTGTCAGAGACGGTCCAGATGAATTTGAGTGCAGGGTGGAAGGGTGATGAAATTGATCAGTTCCACCTCAGTGAGCAGAATCAATTCGGTTATCAATATAGCAGAGAAATAGTTGGAATTGCCAGTATAGACTTGGAACATGGACTATTCCATAAAGCCAGCAAAAATACATGAGAGTGTCCAAGGCTGCTCATTTGATTGTAGAAAGTGGGAAAAATCAAAAGAGATGTAGATGAGGTTAAAAACAAATTCTGCAGAACATTTGTTAGTGGAGTGGAGCTGCTTGGGTCTTGGTTAAAGAAAGAAACAAGGAACTTCTCGATGAGTGATGGAGATGGACATCATTATTAAAATGAACCATTTGGGACCAAGGAATTGGAAGTTATCACAATGGTGGCAGGCACAGGTTTCTTAGTTGTAAGTTGGACAAGAGAAGACAGGATGGAGACTGGGTATGAAGAAATGAGTACAGTTGGGGCAAGAGCAGGCAGAAACATTGGATTTACTGGGGTCTTAGGTTAGAGATAGTACACAGAGTTAGGATATCATGAGCTAGAAGCTGTGGAGAGACCCTTTCTACTGGGTGCCTAAAAAAATTCTCAAATCATTCTTGGATCCTTTGCTAATCGTCCATTTTTTGATCACTTTGCCATTGGGAGGTTTCACTCTACCCTCTGTTTCTATACCCTTCATGGATCAAAATACCCTTATCAGATCATCTGTTAAGGTGATGGGCATTATTTCTTAAAATGGGCACTACAGTAGCATAACTAGTAGAGTCAGAAACCCAGGTTCAACACTGACCTCAGGTTTTGTCTGTTGGCGTAGGTTTGCTCAAAGTGCCCTGGTTTCCTCCAACATCCCAAAGTTATGTTGGTTGGCAGGTTAACGGGCAACTGTAACTTTCTCTTTTTGTCAGGATAGGTAGTAGAATTTGGGGTGGAGGGCACAGAGAGTTGATAGGAGTGTGGAAGAATGCAATATGTGATTGAATTAGAACTGCTATAACTGGGTGATTGATGGTTGGTACAAGCCTTCTGAGCTGTGGGGTCTGCGTCTATGCTGTATCTCTCTATAACACTGTAATATTTTCCACGCTATTTTTTCTGATAGTAAAATCAGTGAAGCACAGGATGAATAATGCAAAACGAAAACAAACTCTTTTCCTCCATAAACATTTTCTGTATATAACTATACTATGTTGTAATAACAAAATAAAAAGTATTTACAAGCATATAAGTACAGTAAACTACTTCACTCCTGTAAGAGATTAACAGTGTGTAATACTTTGAAATCACTTTTATATGTAAGAATCACATTAAAGCATGTGAATGATTCTAAAAATATGATGCTCTGCAAAAGTTGTCAATAAACAGTATCTGTAAAACTCATTGTCAGTAAAAAGTGCCTTAGATGGTTCTAATCTTCTTGTACATACACATACTTTAATAAATCTGTTCATCTATGTTATTTATCGCAGTCAGATTCTGGAATCTTTTTGTGTTTTACTAGGAAAACTAGTAATTTGAGTTGAACAAATAATGCTCAAGTGAAAACTAAGAAGAAGGACTTGGAAGGGGAAATATAATGGCCTTATAGTTGAGGAAAACAATACCATTGCAACATGATGGGGCACTTTTGGAGGCTTGAAATGTAGTGTAAATGTCTTTTGTAAGTTTTGTGAATAGGTGGAAGCTTTTAATCTTCAATAAACAGCAAAGGGTTAACTCCATCATTGATATTTAGAAAGAAACTCCGCCTGTTGTCTACATAATTAAAAGTTTTACATTCTAAATTTACACCTGTGCCCTCGCTGTCCTATGTTTTGCTAAACTGTGCTTTAAAAGGCATAACTATCAGTGCTGATCTGAACTCGATTTTGTATTCTATTCGTATACCCTTCTTATTGAACTCATATGAAGGTACAAAGAAGCCTGTACAAATAAAAGCAACAAGTGAATTTTCAATGAATGCAATTTTCATGCGCTCTGTTCAATCTCATCTCCTCAGAGATTCCTTCCTCAGGGGAAGGAATAATAAACCATGCATTTTGTGAATTATTTACTTATGGATTACCTTACCTTCAAGCAAGTTTAGACTGCCAAAACTCACCACCTAGATTTACAACCTGCAGTTCTGAGCCAAATATAATAATAATAATAATAATAATTTATTTATAGAGTACTTTGCAATTCAAAGTGTTTTACAATGGGATTAAACAAAAATGATTCTGTGATGTACTCTGGTCCCAGACAATTAAGAGCTTTAAAAAGAAGCAAGTAGGAGATCTTTAAAATCAGTTCTAAATGATACAGGAAACTAAAGCAGCGTAGGAATTATATGCTGTTTCTGCGTGGTTTTAGTTAGACGTCCAGCAGCAGTGTTCTGAAAGAGTTGAAGTTATGTCCCCTAAATCAGAACTTTTAAAGGCAACTCTTTGCAGACCACAATGCAACGAAAACAGTGAGCAGATCCCACAGAGTTTTCTCTGAATTGACACCATGCTTTCAATGCAACCCTTGTGATTTAATAAACTGGCTCACTACCATGCAGCTTGATATTGGTGAGTGTTGGAAGTATCAAACGTCGGCCAAAGACCAGTGACTCAGCTTTGAGTTCCACCACCATTCATCACTCCATAGTTTGCCCTAGTGGTTCAGTAGAGCACCGAAGAACTGCAACATGTATTCTCAATGAAATTAATTTAACATTCAATAGATCTAATCCAACTCTCTCATATACATAAAAGGACTATATTTGAAAAGAAGTGTATTCATCATGTTGTGCTCTGGAACACCCTGAGGATGTGGTAAGGCAGCAACACATACAAAATGTTCGAAGAATTCAGCAGGACAGGCAGTGTCTATGGAAAAGAGTAACCAGTTGATGTTTCGGGCGGAGATACTTTATCAGGACTTGGTGCATTTTGTGTGTGTGTGTTGCTTGGATTTCCAGTATCTGCAGATTTTCTCTTGTATGTGATAAGGCAGTTTCTACAAATTGGACTATCCCCAGGTTACACTGCAGCAAGACAATGCCTCACATTTCCCAGAGTTAACTTGCATTGGTCATCCTTCAGTTATTCAACTGAGTAACTTGAAGGTATAAATTTGTTCTTTAAAATATGAAATATATGCCACAAATTCTCATTTCCCTTCATCCAATTTTCTAAGTCTAACAGGTAAGATTAATGAATATGCTGGTAAGATGACATAAATACCAAAAACATTTATTTCCCAAGTTACAGATGAGTAAATAAAAATAACTATTTCAGATTTTGGTATTGTTCCTGCAGAATTTGCTGTAAACGCATTAATCTAGCTTTCCGTTGTTTGACATTTCTTTTCATGAGTGCCACTACAGTTTAGTGTTTACTCATGAAACCTCTGAGCTACCTGTTCATTAACAAAATTGGTTTGTTTGTCGATGTTATGAAATGTAGTCAGAACAAGGTAAAAGAAAATGTTTACTCTTAGTGTGTTAAGCATCAAGTTGTCCATGAGAAATTTGAAAATTATTAAGTATCGGGTGAGCACAGTGAGAAACTATTAACAGATTTCTGCCATGTAAAATTATTTGCTAAACACTAATGAACAGTGAGAACCATTTTGTGATTGCACTTGAGAAGCAATTTTAACATCAGATCACTGCTGCTGATGATTGTGCTGGTTCTATTTGATTCCCAAATGTGTTTGACCCAGACTAATGCTCTGCTGATTTCCAAAGCAACCATTGTCATTATTGCTGCTTCTATTGCTCTCAACCTTAGTTTGTTCCCTTGTCTGTCCATTTTGTTGTTACAAATATAATGCATTAATATAACCTAGTTAATTGCAATTCATCTCTTTGAGGAACCCAATTTTAAGCAAATCTTCAAATCACCTTGAGTTTAAACTGATCATTATATTTATTAAGAACCCTTCTGCATTGTGGCAAACTAAATCAGCTATCCTCTAAATTTGTATAACATTGGAAGAGGCCATTTAGTCCATTGAGTTCCCTGCTGGCTTTTAATAACATACTGAGTACTCTCAGAAAAAGGTGCCTATTGATGCTATTCCCCAACCCACTTTTATTTTACCATCTATTTACATTAAGATTAACTAACAGAGTGAATATAGCAAGATACTGTGGTCTGCTTGGAAACATATGTCTATAGGCGCAAGGAAATATTATTTATCCCTTGCACAATGTACAAAATGCTGAAGAAACTCAGCATGCCAGGTAGCTTCTGTGGAAGGGAATAAAGAGTCGGCATTTTGGGCGGAAACCCTTCATCAAGACCCTTTATCATGAGTCCTGATAAAGAGCCTCAGTTTGAAATGTCGATTGTTTAATATCCTCCCTGACCTGCTGAGCTCCTCTATCATCTTGTTTGTGTTGCTCAAATTCCTAGCATCCACAAACCTGTACCTCTTTATTTTCCATCAAAGGACCCAGACAGTCTTTACAGTTGAAGAAGTGACTCACATGCACTTCTCCTAAATTAGCACTGCATTCAGTTTCCACAATGACATTTGGTCCATAGAAATGATCCTGGCCTCACTATTTCCTACACCTTAATTCTCCATCATACTTAACACGCAGTGGTTAAGGCGTTGGGCTAGTGTTCTGAAGGTCGCAAGTTCGAGCCTCAGCTGAGGCAGCGTGTTGTGTCCTTGAACAAGGCACTTAACCACACAGTGCTCCTGCACGTTTATAGCCCAGCGGTGGCGGTTGGTGCAGTATGGACAAGACAAGACACACCTACCTACCTGGCTTCATCCATCACCTTCTGGTGCTCCTCCTTTCCCTCTCTCCACCTTTTATTCTGGCATCTTCCCCCTTCCTTTCCAGTCCTGAACAAAGTTCTCAGCCTGAAACGCTGACTGTTTATTCAATTCTATAGATGCTGCCTGACCTACTGAGTTCCTCCAGCATTTTGTGTGTGCACCCTGTCCTGTCTGTGGCCTGCTGCACTGTCACAAAGCCCAATACAAGCTTGAGGAACAAAAGCCCATCTTCTGTTTGGGCATGTTGCAATTGTTTCTGCCTGTCATTGTTTTCACTCAACTTTTTTTTTAAATCTGTAGTCTACTGAGTCTTTGGGGTGGAAGTAAGAAACAGAAAGGGAGCAATCACTATTGGGAGTATTCTATAGACCCAACAATAGCTACAAAGACACTGCAGTGCAGATCAGGAAGCAGATTTTGGAAAGATGCAAAAATAACAGAGTTGTTGTAATAGGTGACTTTAACTTCCTTAGTATTGATTAGCACGTCCTCAGTGCAAAAGGTTAGATGGGTGGAAATTGTTAGGTGTGGCTAGGAAGGATTCCTGACACAGTAAGTAGATAGGCTGAATAGAGAAGAAGCCATACTGGATCAGGTACTAGGCAACAAATCTGGTCAGGTGACAGATCTCTCGGTGTGAGAGCATTTTGGAGACAGTGGCCACAACTCCTTGACTTTACCAAAACCTTGGACAGGGATAGAAGCAGGTGATATAGGAAAGCATTTAATTGGGATGTTATGATGCTATTAGGCAGGAACTTGGGAGTGTATACTGGGGAAATGCACAACAAAAATGTGGCGGTTGTTTAGGGAGTACTTGAATGCAGTTTTGGATAGGTTTGTTCCATTGACACAGGAAAATAATGATAGAGTAAAGGAACAACGATTGACAAGAAATGCAGAACATCTGGTAACAGGAAGAAAGAAGCTTACTTAAGGTTTAGGAAGCAAGGATCAGAAAGTTGCAAGGTAGCTAGGAAGGAACTGAAGAATGGACTTAGGCGAGCTCAAAGGGGGCATGAGAAGACGCTAGGAAGTAAGATTAAGGAAAACCCCAAGGCATTCTACATGTATGTAAAGAATGAGAAAATGAGTGAGGGTAGGACCTAAAAAAAAAAGAATATTAGAGGAGGTATAAGAGGTCCTTAATGAGTACTTTGCTTCAGTATTTGCCAGTGAGAAGGACTTTGACATTTGACAGGACAGTATAAAACAGGCTAGAACATGTTGACATTAAGAAAGAGGAAGTGCTGGAAGCTTTGAAGAACATAAGGATAGATAAGTCTCTGGGGTTGTTGAGATTATACATCACGTTGCAACGGGAAGTGAGGGCAGAGATTGCCGTGCCTTTGGCGATCATCTTTGCCTCAAGGGCCGAAGGAAGAGGGCCAGACAATTGGTGGAAAATATTATTCCTTTATTGAAGAAAGGTAATAAAGATAACCCTGAGAATTATAGACCAGTGGTGGGCAAATTATTAGAGAGGATCAGAATCAGGTTTAATATCACTGGCATATGTCATGAAATTTGTTGTCTAGAAATAAAAAAGCATTGAGGTAGTGTTCATGGGTTCAATGCCCATTCAGAAACTGGATGGCAGAGGGGAAGATGCTGTTCCTGAATCATTGAGTGTGTACCTTCAGACTTCTGTACCTCCTTCCTGATGGTAGTAATGAGAACAAGCATGACCTGGGTGATGGTGGTCCTTAATGTTGGACGCTGCCTTTTGGAAACATCACTCCTTGATACTCATAGACAAGATTTATGAGCATTTGGAGGAGCTGATTAGGGATGGTCAGCATAGCTTTGTGAGGGGAAGGTCACGCTTAACAAGTCTGACTGAATTCTTTGAGGAAGTGACAAAAAATATTGATGAAGGCAGAGCAGAGGATGTGGTATATATGGATTTTAGTAAGACATTTGACAAGTTTCACCATGGTAGGCTCATTCAAAAAGTTTGGAGACTTGGGATGGAGGGAAACGTTGCTGCATCGATTTAGATTTGGTTTGCCCACAGAAGGTAGAGTGTGTAGTATCTGGAGAATATTCTGCCTGGAGGTTGGTGACTAGTGATGTTTTCTGGGACCCTTGCTCTTTGTGATTTTTATAACTGACTTGGATGAGGAAGTAGAAGGGTGGGTTTGTAAGTTTTCAGCTGACATGAAGATCAGGGGTGATATGAATAGTGGGGCAAGTTGTCAAAGGTTATAATGGGACATTGAGAGGATGCTGAGCTGGGCTGAAAAGTGGTAGATGCAGTTCAGTCCCGAAAAGTGTGAAGTGATTCACTTCTGAAGGTTGAATTTGAAGGCAGAATACAGAGTTTATGGCAGGATTCTTACCTGTGAGGGAACAGGGGTATCTTGGGGTTCACATCCATAAATCCCTCAAAATTGCAGTGCAAATTGATAGGGTGCTTAAGAAAGCATATGGTGTTAGTCTTTATTAGTTGGGGCAATTAAGTTCAAGAACTGCGTGTAATGTTGCAGCTCTATAAAATCAGAATCAGGTTTACTATCACTGGTATTCGTCATGAAATTTGTTGTTTGTGGCAACAGTCCAGGTGCATTGCTTTCAAGAGAGTGCACAGAAGATTTACCAGGATGATGCCTGAATTAGAAAGCATGTCATATGAGGATAGGTTGAGCGAGCTAAGGATTTTTGCTTTGGATCGATGGTGGATGAGAGGTAACTTGACAGAGATGCACAAGAGGATGAGGGGCATAGATGAGTGGACAGCTGGAGACCTTTTCCCCCAATGTGAAAATGGCTAATACAAGACTAATTCAGCATAACTTTAAGGTGTTGGAAGGAAAGTATGGGGGAATGTCAGAGGTAAGTATTTTTACAAAGAGAGAGAGAGAGAGAGAGAGATGTAAGTGCATGGAACTCGCTGCCAGGTGGTTGAGGCAGATACTTTAGGAACATTTAAGAGACTCTTAAATACGAAGGCACATGGATGGAAGAAAAATGGAAGTTTTTTTTGGGAGAGAAGGGTGAGATTGATCTTGGGGTAGCATAAAGGGTCAGTACAATGTTGTGGGCCAAAAGGCCTGTATTGTGCTGTACTCTTCTATGCTCTATGATTTTAATTTTTTCACCCTATCATAAATGTGCCCTTTGATCAATCTATTCTTCCAACATATTTCCTGTCACTTAAAATTAACTTGTTTTCTTTCTTTCCCAGTTCCAAAAAAAGGGCCTAGAACTACTGTTTCTCATTCCACAGATGCTCTTTCCAATATTTTCAATGTTGACTTTAGATTTCCAGCATTTGCAGGATTTTTTTTTTGGCTTTCAAGATCCATTATTCATATTGGTTCTCATTTAAATGATATTCTACCTTTCTGGTGGTATTGATGGAGAACTTGGCTTTTCACTATTGAAAGGAAAAAAACTTTTTGATCCATCTCTGGCAAAGAATTTTATTGCAGTGAATCACTTTGTCGTAAATCATGTCTTTCATCACATTATAGCTACAAATGTTTGTATTTTCAGTACATTGAGAATTGATTGAAAAATGCATATTGTAATTAATTCATTTCTAATTCATTAGAGTACAGTGGCTTTTAACTGTTTTCTGATTGGGTCACTGGGATAACTGTTACCTGCAAGACAGAATGTGATGGGTGCTAGTCCCACTCCAGAGATATAAGCTGAGAATTCAGTCTGAATTCATCATTGTATTGACTGAACTGCTTTCTTTTATTTGAGATTAAATCAAGATCCATCTGTCAAGGCAGGTGGATGAAAAAAAAACCTCGAAGTAACATTACAAAGAACTAGGAAATTCAATTTAATTTCCAGACTAATGCCTACTGCTCCACAAAATACCTTCAACAGATTACCTCCTTAACATCACCTTGCTGTGGATGAGTTATCTCTTGTATTTTTAATCACATCATTATAACACTTCCAAAAGTTCATTGGGTGATCCTAATATGGTGAAAAGCAGTACAGTAAATAATTGCAAGTCGTCCTTTAATATTTCTGTTATAATTTTCATTAATTACTGCCATTGCTTACAATAAATAAGAAAAACTATGGGTACCCAAGCCAAGAAGTGTATAAAGCAGCACATCAGAAGATGAAGGCTGTTGATGAAATGATGACTATTCCTTGAGCTTATATTGAGCATCAGTGAGAGAATGTTGGAACCAAAGGAATTAGTCCTTACCAGAGACCTCTAATTCAGGGCTTCCCAACCTGGGGTCCATAGTATAAAAAAGTTTGGGAACTACTGTGTCTAATTTATACCATTAAGTACTCTTTCTCCTCCCCTCACTCCTCATACTTATAGCTTAGCATGAAGCCATGACCTTCTTTGATTGCCTTTGTCTTTGTACGTAATTTGGCTGAGACTCTTAAACCTGTCTACAGAATTCCTGTCCTGTCACAGTTTCTGACCAGCTTTATTTTTTTGCATTGCCATTGTAACAACAGATATTTCATCTTCTACTCCACTTGCTCAGTCTAGTCTCCTTCTGTCTAAACTTTTCCTATTCTTTAATCTTGGATACTATCCCAAGACTATCAATAAATCTGATTATTTTATTACACTCAGTCAACTTCATATCATAACCGTTGCCCTGATTTCCGACATTTCTTGGTAATAATTCTGCTATTCCCATTTCCCGATCCATGTCCTGTATTCCTCTTCTTGTTTTCTTTATCATCTCATTTTGGCTGTAACTATCATCCCCTTTCTTACCTGATTTCTGCCTTTCACCCGATCACCTATCTTCCCTCTTCTCTGCTTTATTTAAAATGCCCATTCTACACTGCCTCTAATTCTCCCTGCCTTCAAAATGAGCTGATTCAGTAGTATTACACATGACTAATCTTCAACAATGACTTTCATAGTTCAGAAGCATGCCCTACTGCTAGAAAATATATCATCAGGGTATGTCTTTGAGAAAAAAAGGAACTCTCAATGAACTATGAGGGATTCTCATGGAATTATATGGATGGTCCAAGCATTCATTCTGCTAGGAGAATCACCATGGTTCCCAAAAAGAAGCTAGATGCTTCCAAGAGGAGAGTTAGCACAGCTTTACATATATACCATATACGGTATGTCTCTGTATGTTTTTTTTGAGAAAGGAAATAGGAACTGAGAGAAAGAACAAATTCTCTTAAGAGATTTCTGGCTTCTGATCCATCATTTCAAGCCCTGATGTAGTGTTTCAGCCCGAAACTTCAACTAATTCTCCTCCTTATATAGAACCATAGAACCATAGAAACTACAGCACAGAAACAGGCCTTTTGGCCCTCTTGGCTGTGCCGAACCATTTTCTGCCTAGTCCCACTGACCTACACACGGACCATATCCCTCCATACACCTCCCATCCATGTATCTGTCCAATTTATTCTTAAATGTTAAAAAAGAACCCGCATTTACCACCTCGTCTGGCAGCTCATTCCATACTCCCACCACTCTCTGTGTGAAGAAGCCCCCCCAGTGTTTCCTTTAAACTTTTCCCCCCTCACCCTTAACCCATGTCCTCTGGTTTTTTTCTCCCCTTGCCTCAGTGGAAAAAGCCTGCTTGCATTCACTCTATCTATACCCATCATAATTTTATATACCTCTATCAAATCTCCCCTCATTCTTCTACGCTCCAGGGAATAAAGTCCTAACCTATTCAACCTTTCTCTGTAACTGAGTTTCTCAAGTCCCGGCAACATCCTTGTAAACCTCCTCTGCACTCTTTCAACCTTATTTATATCCTTCTTGTAATTTGGTGACCAAAACTGAACACAATACTCCAGATTCGGCCTCACCAATGCCTTATACAACCTCATCATAACATTCCAGCTCTTATACTCAATACTTCGATATGTGGCATGACTTGCTGAGTTCCACCAGAATTTTGTGTGTGATTCTCTTAATAGGTTTAGAAGGAGCCATATTGATCAGATTTAGCTTGGAATAAGGTCTAACTGCACCCAGTTTTCATAACTGGTGGTGATGATTAATCCTTTTCACAATTGTGGAGACATTAGGGTTAAAATGTTCTCCCATCAAATTCTGGATCTATGCAATAACACTGAACTCAACAAATGAAGCTGTTGCTTGGGTCTGTGGATATGCAATCACTAAAAAATTTGAACTTTAACAGTTCCATTCTGGTGAAAGGTCATTGATCTTCCTTAAGAATAGGAAAAAATGATTCAAAATCTATCCACTTAACAATGAAGCTTCATTCATTGTATAGGATTTTATCATAACCGGTGTGTTTAACCATATATGTATGATTATAATTATTTCATCATCATTATACAATTCCTATTTGTTACAGACATGGTAAGTGTAAAGCGATGGGAGTGGGGGCTAAGCACTCGACTTTCTGGTGCACCTGTGTTGACAGAGATTGTGCAGGAGACGTCATTGCCAATCCGAAGTGACTGCAGACTACAAGCAAGGAAATTGAGGATCCAATTGCACAAGGAGGTATTGAAGCTGAGGTTTTGAAGCTTATTGTTCAGTTTTGAGGGACAGCACAAGCTAAACCTATACAGTGGTCATCCTGACCGTTGGGAAGTGGAGCAATATATGAGCTGCTAACTTTAAGGATGTAGTGGAGCAAGGGTGGTTGTTGGTGGTTTGGAGCAGCCAAGTGTGGATCATCCTAACATGGCCTGTAATTAGATGTTAATCACCTGGTTTAAGATCACTGCACAGCTGTGGTGCGGGTCTGAACGTCAGAAGTGGAGTAGGTTTGGAGTGAGGGGAGAGGGGACTGGGTGATGAGCAAAGCAGATAGTGGGTGAAGATGCAACTAAACTGGCCTTTTCCTGATCTGGCCGTGTCCAACCAAGAGCATGGTCCTGTGCTCTGTCCTCGACAGTCACCCACTATGGATTGTTTCTTGAAAAAGCAAAATGCTGCTGATGCAAACAAAGCCAGCAACTCCTTTACTGAAATGGTTCTTTCAATCTCAGCAATGCCAGATTTCCCCGACAATGTGTAAGGTTTAATTTGCTGATGAAAGTATAAAAGATAAGATATTGGGGATTAGTGTTCATATTTCACGTTGATTACACTGAGTAGTTTTTTTCCTTGCCCCATCCTCCAGATACTGCTCTGCATTGGCAGTGTATGTTCCATTTAGGCATCTTAGAATCTAGTGATTAAATGCGCACAGGATTGCTCTGCAAACAAGACAAAATCTTCAGATGCTGGAAATCCAGGCAACACACACACAAAATGCCGGAGGAACTCAGCAAGCCAGGTAGTATCTATGGAAGGGAGTAAACAGTTGACATTTCAGGCTGTGACACTTCATCAGGACTGGAGGTGAAAGATGGGAAATCAGAGTGAGAAGCTGGAGGGAGGGGAGGAAGAGATACAAGGTAGTGGGTGATAGGTGAAACTGGGAGAGGGGAGGTGTGAAGTAAAGAACTGGGAAGTTGGTTGGTGAAAGAGATAAAGGGCTGGAGAAGAGAGAATCTGGTAGGAGAAGACAGAAGGCCATGGAAGAAAGAAAAGGAAGAAAAGGGGGAGAAGGACCAGGGAGAGGATGATGGGCAGGTAAGGAGATAAGGTGAGAGAGGGCACTGGGAATGAGAAATGGTGAAGGAGATGGGGGGGGGGCGGGCGCCATTACCGGAGGTTCGAGAAATCAATGCTCATGCCATTAGGCTGGAGACTACCCAGATGGAGTATAAGATTTTGCTCCTCCAACCTGAGTGTTGCCTCATTGTGGCAGTAGAGGAGTCCAAGGACTGATAGGACTATTGCTGTGATGAGGCCACACTCAGTTTGGAGGAGAAATACCTTATATTCTGTCTAGGTAGCCTCCATCCTGATAGAATGAACATTGATTTCTCGAACTTCTGGTAATGCCCCCCCTTCACCATTTCCCTCTCTCACCTTATCTCTTTACCTGCCCATCACCTCCCTCTGGTGCTCCTCCCCCTTCCCCTTCTTCCAAGGCCTTCTGTCCTTTCCTAACAGATTCCCCCTTCTCCAGCCCTTTATTCCTTTCACCAATCGACTTCACAGCTCTGTACTTCACTCCCTCGCCCTCCCAGTTTCACCTATCACCTACTACTTTGTATTTCTCCCTCCCCTCCTCCCACCTTCTTACTCTGACCTCATTTTTTTTCTCCAGTCCCGAAGAGTCTCAGCCCTAAATGTTGACTGTTTACTCCTTTCCATAGGATTGCTCTTCGTTTTGTTTTTCATACAACCTTTTATACACTGCTACAGTGAACAGCATGTAAAACATTAAACCTCTTGGATGAACACTTCTCCTTTTCCTGGGGCCAGACCTAGAATGTTAATGTATCAAAAATTGTTGTTACTGAACTAAAACACTCACTTCCTATCAAATTACAAGTGGATCCCTGTGTTTTAAAATGACTATCGTTAACGATGGAAGTGTAGTCAATGTTGGGGTGGCAATGTTACCACAACACCTTACAGTACCAGCGACCTGGGTTCAATTCCTGCCTCTGTCTGGCAAGGAATGTTTATGTTCTCCCTGGGGATGTGTGTGTTTCCTCCGGGTGATCCTGTTTCCTCCCACAGTCGAAAGATGTTCTGCTGGTGGGTTGGTAGGAAGTTGGACTGTGCCCAATCAGTGAGCTGGAGCACAAGAAGTGGCGATTTCACCTAGGTTTAAGCATATAAATATAACCATATAACAATTACAGCAAGGAAACAGGCCATCTCGGCCCTCCTAGTCCATGCCGAACGCTTACTCTCTCCTAGTCCCTCCAACCTGCACTCAGCCCATAAACCTCCATTCCTTTCCTGTCCATATAGCTATCCAATTTTACTTTAAATGACAATATTGAACCTGCCTCTACTACTTCTACTGGAAGCTCGTTCCACACAGTTTGTGGTTGAAGATTAAAAAAGTCAGTGCTTCGTAGCAGTTTTCGGAGTTGGACTGCACCCAGTCAGCGAAGATATCCATTAGAAAGTGTGAATAAAAATATGGCAAGGGCAAGTGGAGAGGCTATTGTGTGAGTGCGCTGGCATTGGAGTGGCCGTGACTCATCCTGCTTCCGTGAGTTTATGCTTAGGCGAGGTAAACGTCTGCTAAGTTTCTTCTTTATTCTTCATTCCTCATCTGTCAGGTACAGTTAGTGCAGTGAAAATGGCTCCGGGGCAGTGTTTTGTTCTGATCGTGAGATGTTAAGGAATGGAGGGTTATGGGCTGAGTGCATAGCAATATGACATTGTTATGGTGGGACTAGGTGAGAGTAAGCATTTGGCATGGACTAGAAGGGCTGAGATGGCCTGTTTCTGTGCTGTAATTGTTATATGGTTATATGTGGGAATTCAGGGAGACCTCCAGGCTACACCAGATGCACCAAGCCGCAGCTCCTCAGAGAGTGTGTTAATGAACTGGAGCTGCTCTCTGACATTAGCTCATACAGGAGACTTGGGATGTGGCAGATAGGAGCTATAGGGAGGTAGTCACACCTCGGTTGCAGGAGGCAGATAACAGGGTGACAAGAGAAGGAAGGGACTTGGCAGCCAGTGCAGAGTACCCCAGTGACTGTTCCTCCCAATAATAAATATACCACTTTGGATACTGTTGATGGAGAGCTGCAACCACTGGGTCTCTGGCATCATGTCTGACGCTGTGGCTCAGAAGAGAAGAGAAGTGAAGAGGACTGCAGTAGTGATAGGAAATTCCATAGTTAGAGGAATAGAGATGAGATCCTATGGATGTGATAGAAACACCTGGAGGTATAATTCCTCAAAGGCACCAGGGTCAGGTATATGGAATAAGTCAGGTGAACTTTTGGCACACTTACAGATTGCTATGTATGACATTGTGGCCATCACTGAATCATGGCTGAAAGAAGATCATAGCTGGGAGCTTAACATCCAAAGATACAATGGAGGTGTGGCATGCCTCTATTGGTAAAAGTCATTACAAAAAGGTGACGTAGGATCAGAAGATGTAAGAATTGTTGTGGGTAGAGCTCAGAAACTGCAAGGATAAAAATTTCCTGATGGGAGCTATTCTGTATACAGACCTCCAAACAGTAGCAAAGATGTGGTCTTTAAATTACAATGGGAGATAGAAAATTCAAGTCAAAAGGGCAATGTTAAGATAGTCATGGAGGAATTTAAATATACGGGTGGACTTGGAAAATCAGCTTGGTGCTGGTTCCCAAGAGAGAATTGTAGAATGCCTACAAGATGGCTTTTTAGAGCAGCTCATGGTTGTGCCCAACAGGGGATCGACTATACTGGATTGGATGTTGTGCAGTGAACCAGAATTGATTAGAGAGCTTAAGGTAAAGGTACTCTAGGGAAAAGTGATCATAATATGATAGATTTCACCCTGCGATTCGAGAAGTAGAAGCTAAAGTCAGATGTATCAGAATTAGAGTGGAATAAAGGAAATTATAGAGTCATGAGAGTGGAGCTAGCCAAAATTAATTGGAAGGGAACACTAGCAGCGATTACTGGGAGAAATTTGGAGGGCATAGGATAGATACATCCCTAAGAAGTATTCTAAGGGCAGTATGATACCACGATGGCTGACGAGAAGTCAAAGCCAACGTAAATGACAAAGGGCATATGAAAGAGCAAAAATTAGTGGGAAGCTAGAGAGCTGGGAAGCTTTTAAAAACAAACAGAAGACAACTGCAAAAGTTGTGAAGAAGGAAAAGCTGGAATATGAAGGTATTAATAATATTAAAGGAAATATCAAAAGTTTCTTCAGCTATATAAAATATAAAAGAGAGGTGAGAGTAGATATCAGACTGCTGGAAAGTGATGCTGGAGAGGGAGTAATGTGGGACAGGGAAATGGCAGATGAACTGAATAAGTATTTTGCATCAGTCTTCACTGTGGAGTATGATGAAAGTTCCAGGTGTCAGCGGTGCTGGAGCATGTGAAGTTACCATTATTAGAAAGAGGGTTCTTAGGAAACTGAAGGGTCTGAAGTCAGCTAGAGCAGATGGTGTACACCCCAGAGTTCTGAAAGAGGTGGCTGAAGAGATCATAGAGACATTAGTAATGATACTTCAAGAATCCCTAGATTCTGGAATGGTTCCGGAAGACTGGAAAATTTCAGATGTCATTCTACTCTTCAAGAAGGGAGAGAGGCAGAAGAAAGGAAGTTATAAGCCTGCTAGTGTGACCTCAGTGGTTGAGAAGATGTTGGAGTCGATTGTTATGGATGTGGTTTTGGGGTAACCAGGGACAGATGATAAAATGGACCAAAGTCAGCATGGTTTCCTTGAGGTAAAATCTTGCCTGTTGGAATTCTTTGAAGAAATAACATGCAGGATAGACAAAGTGCCACACATGAGGCTGCTTAACAAGGTAAGAACCTATGGTATTTCAGGAAAAATACTAGCATGAATAGGGCATTGGTTGATTATCAGGAGGCAAAGAGTGGAAATAAAAGGAACCTTTTCTGGTTGGCTGCCAGTGACTAGTGGTTTTCCACAGGGGTCTGTGTTGGGAACGCTTATTTTTACATTATATGTCAGTGATCTGGATGGTGAAATTAATGGCTTTGTGGCCAAGTTTGAGGAAAATACAAAAAGGCATATAATGTTAAGGAAGCAGAGAGGCTGCAGAAGGACTTAGACAAATTAGGAAAATGGCCAAGAAAGTGGCAGATGGAATATGGTGTTGGGAAGTGTATGGTCATGCATTTTGATAGAAGAAATAAAAGCGGAGACTATTTTCCAGATGGAGAGAAAATTCAAAACTCTGAGGTGCAAAGGGACTTCGGAGTCCTCGTGCAGGATTCCCTAAAGGTTAGGTTGAGTTGGTGGTGAGGAAGGCAAATGCAATGTTAGCATTTATTTTGAGCAGACTAGAATATAAAAGCAAAGATATAGTGTTGAGGTTTTATAAGGCACTGGTGAGGCATCAGCTGGAGTATTGTGAGCTGTTTTGTCCTCTTCTCTAAGAAAGAATGTGCTGGCATTGGAGAGGGTTTAAAGGAGGTTAACGAAAATGACTCCAGGATTGAAAGGCATCATATGAGGAGCGTTTGATGGCTCTTGGCCTGTTCTCACTGGAACTCAGAAGAATGAGGTCTGACCTTATTGAACCCTACTGAATGTTTAAAGGCTTCAATGGAGTGGATATGGAGAGGATGGGTCCTATGGTGAGAGAGTCTAAGACTAGAGGAGATAGCCTCGGAATAGAGGGCATCCTTTTAGAACAGAGATGAGGAGAAGTTTCCTTAGTTAGAGAGTGGTGAATCTGTGGAATTTGTTGCCACGGGCGGCTGTGGGGGTCAAGTCATTGAGTATATTAAGGCAGGAGTTGATAGATTCTTGATTAGTCAGGGCATGAAGGGATATGGGGAGAAGGCAGGAGATTGGGGCTGAGAGGGAAAATGGATCAGCTGTGATGAAATGGCAGAGCAGACTCATTGATCCAAATGGCCTAATTCTGCTCTGTATCTTATGGTCTTAATTGGTCTTTGTAGATTGTCCTGTGATTAGGTTAGGGTTAATTCCTGTGGGGCACCTCAAAGGGCCAGAAAGGCTTATTCCATGCCGTACTGTGTCTTAATACAGGATAATGTACTACTGTAGTGATTTCCATGGACCAGCAATCCTTTGGGACTGATTACTGATGTCCAGAGTTTATTTTATGAATTCATTCTCAGGAATGAATCCTGACAAGGTGTTCCCCCGGACCCTGTGGGAGGCAAGTGCAGAAATTGCTTGACCTCTAGCAGAGATATTGAAATAATCCCTAGCGACAGGTGAGGTGCCAGAGGATTGGAGGATAGCCAACAATGTTCCACTATAAATAAACAAGGAAATTATAGGTCTGTGAGCTAGTGGGAAAGCTATTGGGAGGTTTTCTAAAGGACCAGATATATGAGTATTTGGATAGAGAAGGACCGCTTAAGGATAGACAGCATGGCTTTGTGCATCGAATCAATCTTATATAGTTTTTCAAGGAAGTTACCAGGAAAGTTGATGAAGGCAAGGCAGTGGATGTTATCTACATGGACTTTAGCAAGACATTTGACAAGGTCCTGCATGCTGGTCAAGAATGTTCAGTCGCTTGGCATTCAAGATAAGGTAGTAAATTGGATTAGACATTGGCTTTATGGAAGATGCCAGAGAGTGGTAGTAGATGGTTTCCTCCCTGACTGGGGGCGTGATTAGTGGAGTGCCGCATGGAATGGTGCTGGGGCCCTTGTTGTTTGTCATCCATATCAATGATCTGGATGATAATGTGGTTAACTGGATCAGCAAATTTCTGAATGACACCAAGACTGGGGTGTAGTGGGCAGTGAGGAATACTGTCATGGCTTGCTGTGGGATCTGGACCAGCTGGAAAAATGAGCTGAAATTTAAAGTGGACAAATGCAATGCATTGCACTTCAGTAGGACCAACCAGGGAAGGTCTTACACAGTGAATGATAGGGCACTGAGAAGTGTGGTCGAACTAAAGGAGCTGGGAGTACAGGCCCATAATTCATTGAAAGTAGCGTCACTTGTTGATAAGGTCATAAAGAAAGCTTTTGGCTCAATCACCTTCATAAATCAGAGTATTGAGTAAAGGAGGTAGGATGTTATGCTGAAGTTGTATAAGACATTGGCAAGGCCAGATTTGGAATATTTTGTGCAGTTTTGGTGACCAACCTACAGGAAAGATGATAGGGTTGAAAGAGTACAAAGAAAATTTACAAGTATGTTGCCGGGTTTGGAGGATTTGAGTTATATGAAAAGATTGATTAGGATGTTGTTCCTTGGAATATAGAAGATTGAGAGGAGATTTAATAGAGGTATTCAAAATTATGAGTGATATAGATCGGGGAAAATGCAAGCAAGTTTTCTCCATTGGGTTGCGCGGGACTACGACTAGAGGTCATGGGTTAAGGGTGAAAGGTGAAAAGTTTAAGGGGAACATGAGGGAAAACTTCTTCACTCAGAGAGTCATGAGAATGTGGAACAAGCTGCTAGCATGCAAGCTTGATTTCAATGTTTAAGAGAAGTTCCCATTTCACTTCAATCATAACGTAATGCTTTGGGAGGTAGTGTCCAAGAAGCCTTGATGAGATGCTGCAATGTTGTTACAAACTGCCAATAATGTAAGCAGATGGTGGAATGTGAATTTAGTGAATAATCTGGTACAGGAAGCTTTGGAAAAATAGAAGATGCTTTTCCTATGTATGAGTTTGCAGAGCAAAACAACACTAGAATCAAAATATCTTTGGTGCAGAGATACTTTCTCATGGTCACAGTTATATTCGAAATGCAGCTCTGTAAAGCAAAGTGGGTGATTCTGAAGGTGTCTCTGGGGTGAGTCTGGAATGTTCATTAAGCATAAGAATTGAAGGCAGCAGTATGACTCATCATCATCGCCAAATCTGATGATCTTTGTAAGTCACACGAAGGCACGTAAGATTGATCCTTCTGACTGAATCCAGCACACTGCAGCTCCACGCACTCGACACTATTCCTTATGCTTGCCTATCTGGGCTCTCAATGTTTACTCTGTCACTTCCCCCTCTAGTGTGCCTGTGTGGAGTGGTACAAGAGCTTTCAGCAGAAAGTTCTATTGTTCTTTATGGCTGTGACAATATATTAATATCAAATATAAATTAAGCATTGCATTAAGTTAACATTACCATAAATTTTAAAAATATTGCTAATCCTGTCTATGCTGTAATTTCCAATAACATGAATTACCAGTAAAATTATATGAAAGGTTTAACCATATTGTGATCAGGTTTCAATAAGAGCTGTTCTTTTAGCAGTAATTGTTTTGTGTCTTGCTTTTCAAAGTGATATATTTGTTGTATTTACATTAATTACATATTTTGTCAGTTTTTGCTGCTTATACACTGTCTAATAGGCTACAAACAATAAAAATGTAGAACTATGTAGAATTCTACAGAATGCTGGTCACAACTGAGTTACCAGCAGATGTGATATTACACATACTCAGAAATGCTGGGCAAAGTATTCAGAAGTTCAAAGTTCAAAGTAAAGTCATTATCAATGTACATATGTCATCATGTACTACCCTGAGATTCATTTTCTTGCAGTCATTCATAGTAAATACAAAGAAACACAATAGAATCAATGAAAACACGCATACAACAAGACAGAAAAACAACCAATGTGCAAAAGATAAACCGTACAAATATAAAAAGAAAGATAAAAACATAAAAAAAATAATAAAAAATAAACAATATATATCGAGAACATGAGATAGAGAGTCCTTGAAAATGAGTCCATAGGTTGTGGGAACCATTCAGTATGAGGATGAGTGAAGTTATCTTCTCTGGTTCAAAAGCATGATGGTTGATTGGTAATTGTTCCTGAAATGTGAGCAGAGATCTGATATTTGCTTAAATGGAACGAATGGTGTTTTTTTTCGGTAATTCAAATTTTTATTATTATTTATTCTTATTTTACAAAGCAGCACAGCATATCATAGAGCAGATAGAGTACAGCATATTTACACAGCCATCCCATGACAGGAAAACAAGTAAAACTTAGAAACGGAAAGAAGTTCTCTAAGTTTAAATTAACATACAGCCAAAATTGATCCCATGCATCTTGCACTTTCGAATGGTGGTTTGTGATCTGCATGTTTACGTGATGATTGATTCCATCAGGCATGTGGAAAATGTACATTTATGGCACAAGTCTGATAAAAATAGAAGAAATATTTTAAGGAGAGGACAAGTAGGGCATCACAACTGAGAGAACTCCAGTGGATCAATAGGGATCACTAAAAGTCTCTGAAGATTCATGTAACGTTAACATAGTTTAGATAATAATGCATATGAACTGAGCCAATAAATGCAACCAATAATCATCAAGGTACACATTCTGTCCATATGATTTACTATGGGATTACTATACATTGAAAAAGGACAACGAAGAAAATATTTGCCCATTCTGCTATGGTGTAACTTCCTCTTCCTCTTCCAGACATACAGTCTCCAAAAAAACCTACATTTTTGAGGGAGATTTATTCCAATCTGGAACAGATGCTGGGGAGTTTGCTCCTTCCTTGAAAAGGCAGTATTGTTAGGTACTCTGCAAAACTCAGCTAGTGCCTTTTGATTCTTTTTTGGTTTACTATGCTACTGGCAGGAAACCAAAATATTCTACTGAATTCTATTCTGTCAGGACTTGCTGTTCGGCAGGATGAAAGTAAAATAAAAGAGAAACAAAAATAATATACTTAATCTTTCAAATTGGGTCAAGGTACAAAATAGGAGAAATCATTTGAAAGGAATAGACAAGTCAGTCACTGGTAAATTAGCTGTACAACTATGTGGTGCTTGTCACTCTATGTGCAAATTCTGCAAGACTATTACATTCATCCTGCAAATAAGTTAGGTTGTTTTGAAAGTAAAGTAAATTAAATTTATTATCAAAGTGTGTATATGTCATCCTGAGATTCATTTCCTTGTAGACATTCACAGTAGAACAAAGAAGTAAGACAGAATCAATGGAAAACTACACAAAAACAAAGACTGACACACAATCAATGTGCAAATGAAGACAATATGTGCAAACACTAAAATATAAATAAATAAATAAATAATACCGAGAACATGAGTTATAGAGTCCCTAGGTTGGGGAATGAGCTGTGTTGAGTGAAGTTATCAATGCTGGTTCAGGAGTCTGATGGATGAGAGATGATAATAGTTCCTGAACCTCGTGGTGTGTGAACTAGGACTCTTGTGCTTCCTTCCTGATGGCAGCAGTGAGAACAGAGCATGGCCTGGACGGTGAGAGTCCTTGATGATGGATGCTGTTCTTTTGTTGTAATGCTAATTGTAGATGTGCTGAATGGTGGGGAGGGCTTTTCCTGTGATGGACTGGGCTGTATCCATTACTTTTTGTAGTTCCTTCCATTCAAGGGCATTAGTGTTCCCATACCAGGCTGTGATGCAACCAGTCAATATACCCTCCACTGTACATCTATATAAGTTCGTCAAAGTTTTGGATGACATGATGAATCTGCACAAACGTTGAAGAAGATAGAGGTGCTATTGTAAAAAGTCTAAAAAGTCTACTTTTTAGTGGGACATGCTGATCCCAGGACAGATCCTCTGAATTGATAATACCAAGGAATTTAATGTTACTGACCCTCTCTGTCTCCAATCCCCTAATGACGACTGGCTCATGGATCTCCAGTTTCTTCCTCCTGTAGTTAATAATCAGCTCCTTGGTCTTAAGCTGTATATTTTGTTTTATAAATATATTCATAAATGTACACTGAGTTATTCCAATGTTTATATGATGCATAATGTATTCTGATTTAAATACTCATTGTACATAAAATTTTTCTGAGCCAACAATAATGCCGCAGCTCTAATAATACACACTGTAAATTTATACCTTCCATTTAGTACTAATTAACATGTACAGGAGCTATTAGGAACTGTTATAGCACAAATTAAATAGTGTTATTTGATATGATTTTCTTTTTCAAATAATAGAAGGCAGAGAGTTGGTATAAATGAGTGTTCCTCTGGTTGGCAGTCTGTGGTGAGTGGGGTGCCGCAGGGGTCAGTGCTGGGCCCGCAGCTGTTTACCATTTACATTGATGATTTGGAAGAGGGGACTGAGTGTAGCGTAGCGAAATTTGCTGATGACACTAAACTGAGTGGAAAAGCAAATTGTACAGAGGATGTGGAGAGTCTGCAGAGGGATATAGATAGGTTAAATGAGTGGGCCAAGGTCTGGCAGATGGAATACAATGTTGGTAAATGCGAGATCATCCACTTTGGAAGGAATAATAGAAGAGTAGATTATTATTTAAATGGTGAAAGATCGCAGCACGCTGTTGTACAGAGAGACTTGGGAGTGCTTGTGCATGAATCGCAAAAAGTTGGCTTGCAGGTACAACAGGTTATTAAGAAGGCAAACAGAATTCATTGCTAGAGGGATTGAATTCTAGAGCAGGGAGGTCATGCTGCAACTATACAGGGTACTGGTGAGGCCGCACCTGGAGTACTGTGGGCAGTTTTGGTCTCCATACTTGAGGAAGGATATACTGGCTTTAGAGGCAGTGCAGAGGAGGTTCACCAGGTTGATTCCGGGGATGAAGGGTTTACCTATGAGGAGAGATTGAGTCGCCTGGGACTATACTCTCTGGAGTTCAGAAGAATGAGAGGGGATCTTATAGAAAGATACAGAATTTTGAAAGGGATAGATAAGATAGAAGTAGGAAAGTTGTTTCCATTGGTAGGTGAGACTAGAACTAGGAGACATTGCCTCAAGATTCAGCGGAGAAGATTTAGGACAGAGATGAAGAGAAACTGTTTTTCCCAGAGAGTAGTGAATCTGTGGAATTCTCTGCCCAGGGAAGCAAATGAGGCTTCTTCACTAAATATATTTAAGAAACAGTTAGACAGGCTTTTACATAGTAAGGGAATTAGGGGTTATGGGGAAAAGACAGGTAGATGGAGCTGAGTTTACGGACAGATCAGCGATGATCTTATTGAATGACGGGGCAGGCTCGATGAGCCAGATGGCCTACTCCTGCTCCTATTTCTTATGTTCTTATGTAACATAGCCTGGTATGGAAACACCAATTCCCTTCTATGCAGCATCCCACAAAAAGTAGTGGATATGGCCCAGTCCATCATGGGTAAAGCCCTTCCTACCATTGAGCACATCTACATGAAATGCTGTTGCATCCATCATCAGGGACCCACACCATCCAGGATATGCTCTCTTATCGCTGCTGCCTTCAGGAAGAAGATACAGGAGCCTCAGACTCACACCACCAGGTTCAGGAACAGTTCTAACTATCAACCATCAGGCTCTTCAACCAAAGGGAAAAACTTCACTCAACTTAACTTGCCCCATCACTGAACTGTTCCACAACCTATAGACCCATTTTCAAGGACTCTTCATCTCATGTTCTCGATATTGCTTTTTTTAAAATTTATTATTATTATTTCTTTCTTTTTGTATTTACACAATTTGCTGTCTTTTGCGCAATGGCTGAATGCCGAAGTTGGTGTGGTCTTTCATTGATTTTGTTATGGTTATTATTTTATACATTTATTGAGTATGCCTGCAAGAAAATAAATCTCAGGGTTCTATATGGTGACATGTACGTACTTTGATAATAAAGTTACTTCGAACTTTCAACTTTTTTTACGATATTACTAATAGTCTTGGCAATTCCTAAGCTTGTGTTACAAAAACATTTAACATCTGATTAATTATTTCTCATGAATATTTTGACTACTAATGTAAAACAAATCCCAATTTGGAGAGATTGATTATTTCCTGATATTCAATTGTTTTATGTATTGTAAAAATTGTAAAATTTTATTTTATGATCCATGGGAAACATCTATAATATCTTCATTATTGGAAATAGTCTATTATTGTCACACATACCAAAGATATAGTGAAAAGTGTAGTTTTACAAGTCAGCCATTCAGATCATTTCAAAATCATAAGTGCTTAGAGGTACTGCAATTACAGATACGAGGACGTGCAGTGCAAGTAGACATAGGGTGTAAAAGCCATGACAAGGTAGATAGTAAGATTGGGAGTTAACCTTCAAGACACAAGAGCTGTCCTTGAACTTGGTTTACATTTTTAAGCTCTTTAATCTTCCACCTGATGAACAGGTTCGACTTCCTATACAGGTCAAGGTCATTCATTTTGAATGCTGCTGACCTGAACCTCAGTAGGGAGAGGATCCCCTTTCCCTACTGCTTCCTCATCAGTGGTTTCCAGTAGGCGAACACCCATATTTACCTCGTTGGTACACATTCCTCAGCACACTTGCTGATGAATCTTCGGTACACAGTCCTCAGCACACTTGCTGATGAATCTTCGGTACACAGTCCTCAGCACACTTGCTGATGAATCTTCGGTACACAGTCCTCAGCACACTTGCTGATGAATCTTCGGTACACAGTCCTCAGCACACTTGCTGATGAATCTTCGGTACACAGTCCTCAGCACACTTGCTGATGAATCTTCGGTACACAGTCCTCAGCACACTTGCTGATGAATCTTCGGTACACAGTCCTCAGCACACTTGCTGATGAATCTTCGGTACACAGTCCTCAGCACACTTGCTGATGAATCTTCGGTACACAGTCCTCAGCACACTTGCTGATGAATCTTCGGTACACAGTCCTCAGCACACTTGCTGATGAAGTCTGTGAGAGCAGTGGCATACTCACTTAGGATGGCCACTGAGTACTTGAATATGGGCCAGTCTACTGACTCAATGCAGCCATGTAGAAGCTCATCTATTTCCTCAGCCTGATTTTCTATACTAGATCCTCACATTCAGTCCCTGTTTGTCTGACGGAGAGGAGCACAGCCTGGCTGTCTCATATGTGAGTAGAAGGAAAAGAGACATAGACTATTTTATGAACATGGAGAAAATTCAAAAATCAGAGGCGCAAAGGTACTTGGGAGTCTTTGTGCAGGATTTCTGAAAGCTAACTTGCAGGTTGATTCGATGGTGAGGAAGGTAAATGCAATGTTAGCATTCGTTTTGAGAGCACTAGAATATAAGAACAAGGATGTGATGCTAAGCCTTTATAAGGCATTGGTCAGACCACACTTGGAGTAAAGTGAGCAGTTTTGGCTCCCTTATCTAAAAAAAGATGCATTTGCATTGGAGAGGAACTGAGGGTGTTCACGAGACTGATTCCAAGGATGAAAGAGTTAACATATAAGGAGCATTTGATTGCTCTGTGCCTGTACACACTGCAGTTTAGAAGAAAGGGGAAATGGGGGTGATCTCATTGAAACCTATTGAATATTGAAAGACCTAGATAGAGGGATGTGGCGATGATGTTTCCTATAATGTTGTATCTGGGACCAAAGGGCACAGCCTCAGAATAAAGAGACATCATTTTCCAGTTAGTTGTACTACAGTGGAAAATTGCAGACATCTTCCTCTTTAAAGAAAAATCAAATGTCTCAATGCCCATATAACATGTATGGCAGATTTCTAAGAGTCAGGTGTCACATAGAGCCAGAAGTGTATGTTTAGTCTATAGAGGTGCTATTGAGAAACACCTATTTTTTTGTTGTGTAAATCATCTGAAGCCTCATCACCCCTACAGAGGAACAGGCCTCCGACAGAAGCTCACAAGAGTCGTCTGTCCTGAGCCAGTCTTTCACATTGTCTCCAGGTGTAGCCCATCTTCTTGGTGTTTCCTTCTTCTCCCAGAGATGAGCTCTTCAGAGCCTCTTTTGGCTGTTCTGCAGCACTGGGTTTATACTGGATGGGGTTGCTAGCCCATGTCCAACACTCCCCCTTTCGCAGCTGGGCTTCGGACCGTCCAAGGTGAAATTTTGTTGTGTAGATCAATTAGGTGAAAACAGATATACCACAGACATCAAGGAGACAGCTTTAAAAACACAGCTCCTACGTAGTTCACCTTTGGTTTTATAAATCCCTATTAATAATTTTCCTCTGAGTAAGAGCATGTTTATGATGGGACACTCACAGCACGCTGGAGGAACTCAGCAGGTCAGGCAGCATCAGTGGAAACAATGAGTCGACATTTCGGGCCGGAACCCTTTGTCAGGACTGAAGAAAGAAGGAGGGGGAAGGAATTGAAGAATGCTTGTAGGTTCAGTTGAAAAACCAGTAATTTGAAAGACAAAGGGGTGGGAGGGACAGGTGTAGCACTTACACTTACAGGGATAAGTGGCGGGTGGGAGATCCGTGGGGATGGACGTGCGGATAAGGGAGTCGCGGAGGGACTCATCCATTCGCCCATCCCCACGGTCTTTCAAATTACTGGTTTTTCAGCTGAACCTACAAGCCTTCGTCAAATCCTTCCCCCTCCCTCTTTCTTCAGTCCTGACGAAGGGTTCCGGCCCGAAACGTCGACTCATCGTTTCCACTGATGCTGCTCGACCTGTTGAGTTCCTCCAGCGTGCTGTGAGTGTTGCTTTGTTCCCAGCATCTGGAGATTATTTTGCATTTATGTTTATGATGGGGAAAGGGCATGGTTACAGTGGAGTTTGATGATAAAATGAACCTCACAGCATATAATGCCTCAGATCATGGTCTTGAAAGCCTGGGATTAGACCACTTACTTTCATAGAAAGCTATTAAACACATAAGTAGTTTATTTTAAAATAAATTATATTTCTTTTGAGTAACTTCAGCTTCCCTGGCTAACCTACTTATATGGGACGTATAGAGAAGGAGTGTAACTGCAGTATAAAAGTAACCCTTTGAAAATTCCAGAAGTTGTTCATTTGCTTAATCACCTTTCAATGAACATGGTACAGATAAAAATATAACAATAACGTCTAGAATAGAAGCATGTAATAGGATCACATGAACAGTTTAGTTAATGCCTTTGTTGGGTTGACGAGCAGGAAGCAATTGCATTGCAGATACAAAGCTTCAAGTCATAAAAACACTGATCAGTGAAAGTAGCTTGTGTCCTTATGGAATGCAGATTAAGTTGAGTTGCTTTGTTTATATTACTGTGTATGAAGAGTTAGTAACTGCTGTATATCCCGAGTTTAAACCCGTAGTTGTCAGTTATTAGCAAAATAACTGATAACTGTTCTCTAAAAGAATAGTAGGTAAAAATGTGTTCTGATGAAGGGCCTCTTCCCCAGTCATCGACTACTTATTCCTCTCCATAAACACTGCCTGATTTGCTGAGTTCCACCAGTATTTTGTGTTTGTTGCAATAGGCAAAGGTTCTTTGATGTGGCTGATCTTCAAGATATCATACAGTACTTGTGTATTGAAAAGAAATAAGGCCAGAAAAGTCCAATGCGTGCTCCAGTGCAACAGCCCATCTTCCAGCTAAACACAATACTGTTTATGAGACTCAACACTGCATTCAGCAGTTTCAGATAACAAACCTACCGAGCCTGTATCAGGGCTGGCCGGTTTTGATGAAAGGTTATTAACCCTTCACATTAATACTGTTTCTCTGCCTCTTCAGATGTACCTAACCTACTGAGCATCTCCAGAATTCCCTTTTATTCAAGATTTTCACCTCTATTCTCATTCATCATTTTCTATTTACTTTCCTTCCAGATGATCTTCCTTAATTCAGTAGGTCAGGCAGCATCTATGGAGATGAATATACAGTCAACATTTCAGGCCTAGACTCTTTATCATCTGATGAAGAGTCTTGGCCTGAAACATTGACTGTTCATCTTCATAGATGCTGACTGACCTGCTGAGTTTCTCCAGCAATTTGTGTGTGTTACTCTGGATTTCCAGCATTTGTAGAATCTCTTGTGTTTAGGATCTTCTTTAATTTACAGCTTTTAGCAACCTCTGTTAAAGTAATGCCATCAGCACTTCTGTCATTCAGTCTCTCTGTCACCATCCTTTTGAAGATATTCCTGTTATTCCCTCCACGCTGCTCCTTTCTGAGCAATTTAATACAAATCTGATGTTTAACTTTTCATACTTTGATGAAACATATTTGAATATATTTGATCCACTGTAGCATTGTTGGCATCCAAACCATGAGCTAGCCTGTTCATGGAGCCAAAATTCCTGCAACTTAAATATAAATTATCCTGCAAAACAATTTTATTGTTGATGTGATCCTATTTAAATAATAATGGTATTCATATGGTATAACATCAAATTACTTTGTAGGTCAGACAGTGTCAATGAAGGGAAACAAGCAGTTGACATTTTGGGCTGAGAACTTTCACCAAGACTTGAATGATGGGTGTCGGCTCGAAACACTTACTATTTATTCCACCCCCTTCCCTCCATGGGTGCTGCCTGATTTGCTGAGTTTCGCCAGCTTTTCGTGTTGCTCAAGATTTCTAGCATTGACAGAACTTCTGGTGTTTAGCAAATTATTTCCAAGTGCATACCTGGAGAAAAAGATGATTGCCTCTAAATTCTTCAACCTGGCAAACTCTTCACTTGGACTGTTAGGCGACAGGGCAATATTACATATGCATAGCAATCAACTCAGCCTTGCCTGTGAAGACTGTATTTGCTAAAAACCTGTAGAAGCTTATTATGTGGATTGAGTTCAAGACAGTTGAATGGAGCAATGACTTTTCAGCAGAAGTTAGAGAATTAGAGTGATGCAGTCTTTCGCAGTTTTCTAATTCAGATCATACATACATTTAAAATAAATCAGTCTGTTATAGTCAACAATTTTCTACATGTGGCTGTCTGCCTTTATACATATATTCTATTTACACTACAGTTGATACTTCTGCCATTCCAACTGTTCATTTATGCAAAATAATGTAAATGCACCAACTCTGATATGAAATTAAAATTACATTTCCCGTGTGATGACATTGGATTCAAAATTAATACCAAAGCAGTTCAACACTAATCAGGGTAGTGCTCCAATTTGTATTTCAATTGCAGCAATTTTTCTGTGACCATTTGTCATTTCCAAGCATCATTTTCAACCACAGCTTCTAACCGTGTACTTCCCATATTTTCAATTCCTTAAAGAATAACTATTTTAATATAAACAGGCTCACTTAAAAACTTTAAACTAGATCATGTATTTCAAAATTGTAACTGCAGACTAACAAAATAGTTTTGACTAAATCATGTCTTTTCTTATCATTGCTAATTTAGTAAACGTGTATTCTGGGGAACTTAAATTACGATTCCAGAATGTGTTCTGCATAACTGCACCTTACTGTTACATGCATTCTTCTACATGTGACAGAAATATTCAAAGAAGCAAACTGTGTAATGCATTAGATTACTGTTTTTGTTTTAAGTTTAGGAGCTGGTATTTATTTCAGTTTTATTAGTATCATCAAGTATTGGCTGGACAATAATTCACTTTAAGATGCCTTGAATAATAGCATTTATCCTTAGCAGGAAATTCTGTGTACAAATCCAAATTAACTCAGTAAAGCAATTCTCATTTGCTCTAATATAATGATATTTTAAGCATCTTAGTGCAAAATGTAGATTCTGGTCATTTTATCTCCAACCTTAAAAGGCAATTCTTTACAAGTCAATCTTGTAAAGTTATTGTTGTAGAAGAAAACATTCATTATATAATTAAACTTCTAATTGCTTCTGATTCCATAAAAAGTTCCATAGAATGGATTTGAATTACTGAAAAATTATTTTATCTCTCTCTGAATTATTAACAGGGCTGTTGACCATCAACTATGCTGTTTCTTGATGAGATTAGCATGAATCCTATGATTTCATAAACACCTTGCAGGGCAAGAGAAAAGATGGAGATGTGCAAGACTCGCAAGACTGCCTTTGAAAGAACTGGTACACATCAATGGGACAAACCGGTTTTTTTTTGTGTCCAAATAATTCTATGATTATAAATAAAGACCATTCTTTTACAGGGGCAACTGTAGGTGATGAATTGAAATGGTGGAAATATTCAGCAGTTTCGGAGGTATCTGTGGGGACAGAAATGAAGTTAATATATTAAGATGATCTCTTTTCATCAGCAGTGGAGATAAGATTTGTACTCATTTTTAATCAAGTGCAGAAGCAGAGGAAGGAGAAGCAAAGGAAGGTTTCTGATCGTGAGTAAGGTCAAGGAGCTTTAATGACAGAACTGGTAATCATGAAAGACACACGTACGTGGTAATAAGACAAGAAGGAGAAGATGTGTCTGGAGACAGTCTGGAAATAACAGCATCATTAGCAATAGATTCTGTCTGAAAAAAATAGTCAATAGTTGTTTTTTTTCAAATCATTCAATTCTGGGAATTGCTTAATCATACTTTCAAGGTTGTTCCTTGGGCTCATTTGAGTTTAAAGAGACTGAAGTAGAGGTCAAAGTGGTAGTCATCTGGGGGAAAAATAAAGTGGCACGTGACAAGAAGCTCAGGATGGTGCAACTTGACTAAAAAGGAAGTTTGCCGCAAAACTATCCAATCTTCATTTAGTCATCCCAAATTAGAGGAATTTGCATTATGAACATAATTCCATTCCAATCCAATCATCAAGAATAGAAGGTGCTGCTGGTTACCCAACCAAAGTACTTCAAAGGGAATGGTCTTTTAGGAAACATTAAAAGGGATCTTTTGATAACATATCCTATTACAGCAGAGATTCTGGTCATGATTAACCCCGTCTACTACCACATGCCTCTAAGTCTCTTATGGGCCCTGCCCGTTCACACACATTCCTTTGCTCTCTCCACCTCCCTTCCCTACAAGCTCAAGATGCTTGCTTTACAATGTTAACTAATTCCGACGAAAGGGCATCGACCTGAAAGTTTAACTTTGTTTCTGTCTCCAGTGATGCCTGCCAAATTGATTATTTTTGAGGGTGCTCTTTTTATTTCGGGGTTCGGTAGAACGGTTTCGGCGACAGAGTCAAACGAGGGTCGCCGGACATAGCGGAGCAGGATCACGTCTGGCGGGTGAATAATTTCATCGTCGAGAAATGTGTTCGTTGGGGTGAGAGAGTGTGGACTTGTGAGAAGGGGTGTGACTAAAAGTGTGGAAAACAGGGCCGTCTTTTGAAACCTAGCATTTAGTGTTCATGATAATTCGGCGGGAGCTACAGCTCTAAGTGATTTAGTTTATGCTTAGATGTACTAAGTTTCCTTAATTTTTGCGGGAGCTCGTCGATCTAGTTTGCTTCACCACGCAGTCAACGGAGGAAAGTGACATTTAAAAAGAAAAAAAAGTTATTTCCCATAGATAATTTGTTAATCCTATCTGTACTTATTAACATTGAATTCAAATACCTACTTGCTGATTCTCTGGTTGCGTTATCTAAACTCACGACCTCATTGTGTGCCTAACAGACCAGTACCTGATCATCAAGAATGTGATTTTCAAAATATTATGGGCACAGATCATAAGCGTCCACTTTTAATTCCCATAATGTATCGCTCTGATTGGCTATTAATAAAAATATTTAATAGGTTTTAGACTGGCTGGGTGCATGTGGGTATATTGTACCAGGCGTTATTAATACAATAGTAGGATTAAAATGGAACTGAATGAAATAGAAAAATTGTATCATGACATACAACTATAATGACATCCACCACGGTAATCTCTCAATTACTGTAATTCTATCTGTAAACGCAGACCGCGTGGCAAATCGTATATCTTTCATGGAATGCGTCATACTATGAAATCATAATCAATAATGGCATAGATAAAACATCGCGTAATCTAAACTTATACATATATATCTTACCCTCCGTCTCCAAATGACACGATCTCAGCAAAACCGGTTCCTTGTCCACACAGCTGCTGCCGTCTTAGTTGCAAAATATTTAGCCTCCACACTCCTGCGCTAAAGATGTTTGGTTGCCTATTGAAAAGTATTCCCAGTAAAGTCATAAACGTCTTGTCCAGCTAAAGTAAGCCTGTCTCGCAAACACCAGGTATGCAGATTGCTGAAAATGTGGCGGGGAATATTGGCACGGTGAAAGGTTTGTTTCGCGGTGTGCCTACATGTCTTCCCGGACAAGGCTGAAAATGTAACGAGAGCTGCTTGTTCTACGGTTCGCGGTGGAATGACCATTGATTGTAAACTTGCTTTAAAAAGAATTACATTCAGCAAATTTGTAAGGTTTTTATCATTTTTGACAGGCAGAATGAGAAGTGTGTCCTTTCCTAAAGTAAACGCCTGTTGGAGTAAACCTTGTGTGTCTAGTTTATGTACAGCATTTATTAACAGTAATAAACCACGCCTCTCTTTGAGTCTCCAGGTAATGAAGGTCAATTCTTTACTGTTCCAAAGTTGAAGTACATTCTCCAAAAGAAAAAGTAATGTTAAAATATGTTGTTATCCTACAGGCAGCTCATTAACTCACGTTGTAATAATGTGGCTCCTCAAAACGTGGATTCAAGTAATTATTTCTCAAAGCCTTGAAAGTGCAATATAGCCTCTTTTTTTCCAGTGGTACAGTAATTAGTTACCATAGCATCTACTACGTAAATGTGCCCTGAGCACACCATTAACACTTAAACGGAGGATTCAATTTAACACATGATTATATCTTTCATAAGTCATTACATTATGAAAGTCAATGTCACTCATGCTGGGACAGCCATAGGATTAGAGTCGCCCTTCATACAGAGATTCCATAGTTATCCTCAATGGAACAACAGTCTTAAATATTCTAGTGATTTAAATTAAACATAAAATCAACGTGAAAGTAATAAAACACAACAGTAGAAAAATAAATATTGGCTAAACCACGTTTGATCGCAGCCATCTATGACCCAATGATCCGACAACCCAGTTGTGTCTCTTAAAGATATCATTTGGGAACTATTCGTGATATTGGTGCTTTGATTAGGCTACGAATCTAACAATCCTGGCATGCTCAAGGAAAGAAGTGTCAGATAAAGATTATAAGAGGTCGCAATTGGGGACGGGTATAGAAATGAAATTAATTTTGCCTTTTCCTTTATTTTATTTGCATTTTGCTTATATCGCTGTTTCAGAATTCTAGCATCATTGCTGAGACATTTGAAGAGGAAAATAATCCCTTTACGGCAATTTCTGTGTTGTGGTTAAATCTTTGATACATTTTTCGTCCCGTTGTTAGTCGTAATTCTCTGCGGAATTGGGTTTTATCAGTACGGTTACTGCGCTACTCATTAGTAGCATTACTCCGGCTTTGTCGGTCCAATCAGCAGCCTCTAAACCTGAGACAAAAAAAGCCCCACGCACTGTATTGATCCGAAAGGTATTGATAACTTGTCTCTCGCGCTGTAAATGATGACGAAGATCCTTGTAACTTAAACTGAAGTTGTGTGTATGTGTGTGTGGGGGGGGGGTGGAGAGGCGGGGGTTGCAAAATAAGTGCAGAATTCCTTAGTGACAATGTCAACTTTTCCTACAGTAAAATGGGTTTAAAAAATCATAGAGAGGGATAGCGAAGAAATACTAGGCAGCAAATATTGCTGCAACAATATCCAATTACGTTATTATGCAAAAGGTCTGGTGGCTGTGTCTAATTCGTAATCAGAGTGATGGACAGCGGAGTGAGAACAATGCAAAGTAATGGCAGCCTTGCTCCTCACTATGCCCCTTGATTAAAGACACCCAATTATGGCAATGAACAGTGTCGCAATTATGTTCCTTAATCACATCCAGGAGGTTTAATTGCCTTAACGATGTGTTTCATTAAATGAATTTAGGTATTATAGTCGACAGTTTTCATACACAGTTGTTTTCAAATTAACATAATATTAGACATCGTCATGGAAATTGTTTTAATAATCATAATTAGGTGCACCGAGGCTTTGTAATCTAATGCTGAGAGACATTTCATTTGGCCTCGGGCTAGTGAACCCTTCTGTGTCAGCTGCGTGCTATTGCTTTGTGGCACAGATAGTTATGTTTCCTGAAAAGTTACAGGTTCTGATTAATCTTTTGATAGTAAGTGGAGCAGAAAATATTCTTTCCAGTTGGACCACACTTAGCCTCACCTAAGGCATATGGCTGGGGATTGAGGACAAATAGCGATATTGAATATTAAAAACAATATGGACAACCCCTTTAAAGCCGGTCAACTGCACTCCAGTATCTCGAGTTTCCCTCCATTCCCCACTCTTCATGGCCCCAGATTAAAGTATCATAAAAATCACTAACGGAACTGGCTCTGACCATTTAATAATGGCTCAAGAAATAGCCGCGAAAAAAAGGGCTTATGCAAATTTACAACATGCGAAGGACAAGCCAGATCCTCGCCATATGTCGTTGTTTCACATTTTATGTCACGCCCTCCAATATTTTGAAAAGGATGCTTTTTTTTCGCAGATAGACTCGAAAGGAGTTTGGGCGTTAAATCATCCCGATGATCAGTTTGTCAGAATCTCTTGAATGCCCTTGCTTTTCAACTAGTGATAACTTTCTTTATACGTTTAGCTTTTTTCCCCAAAGATTATTTCAATCAAAAGGCCAGCGATAAAGTGTCACACCTCTAAGACTTTACTTGACGTATCATGCAACCTGTGCTACTTGTGCGACTTTTTTTTGCTTATAAAGCATAAATTGAGCAGATATCATTTGTTCAAAATATGTTTAATAAATTTGTCTTCCAACACGGATAACACATAGAAATGGCTATATATTATAATCAGGGCCAGACTTGTACATCACCACTCCCATACATCATGAGCTGCCATAGACCCTTTAAGAGAAGCAATGGCACCAACTTGTCAAGCAGAGTCCGCACAAACTGCAAATCAAACACGCGACAGCAGTAGAAATATGGCAAGTCCATTTTATACATACTTTATATGATATTTATATATTTATATATTGCAGATGGACAGGCACTGTGCCGTCATGCAAACAAAAAGCTCACTTTGGGTAAATAGCGTTTTTGTAATAAGAAACGTGACAAAAATATTTTTAGCACATCTTAATCTGTACAGAGACCGGAAACACAAATAAAACCATGTAATGTAACAGTCTCATAAACCCTCTTTTCTTATATATAAAAAAACAATTCGTTCACAGTTAAGAAATTGGCAACCAATTGTCTGCCACATGAAATAAACGATTTCTTAAAATCCTTTCCGCTTCTTTAATGATTTGAGATAATCATTATCTATAAAACCAAAATAAAGGAACGCAAGTTTTAGGGCTGTTTTGGAACTCTATGTTTAATCTGAAAACAGTTTGAGAACACACCGTTAACGAACGCAGTCTGGAATTTAGCTGTATCGCAGCCGTAATCACAGCAGACAGATTCTTAGAAAGCGGCGGATGAAGCTAATAACAAATAATCCGTAGCAGCTACTAACACTGATGAAACCTCTGAACCAAATGAGGCCGACAGTTTTAACGCGGAGAATTGTTCAAATCAAAAAGAAAATATACACCCCGCCCACAAAACAAAAAAGAAAACTTTCTCGTTATCTTCAGTTCCTCGTCCAAACTTTTCCAGCGACGCGTCTGTACAAAGAATCATTCCTAAACTCAAGTCCTGTTCGATTATTGACTTCCAATTGTAATTTTTGCCCCTCGCGATGGGAATTGTTCTTGGGTTTTATTGTTTGTCTGTTTAAGGCTTGTCGCTGCACTGTTTGCAGAGACTGGACGTGCTGTAAAGAGCCGTACTGGTGACGCACTTGTCGGGGCAGCTGGCCGCCGCCGCCGCCGCTGTCGCCGCCACTAAGCCGCTGGCAGTGAAAGGGTAGCCGCCAGCCGCCGCTTGCTCGTAGGCGCCCAGGCTGGGGGTGAGGGCGGCTGCAGCGGCGGAGGACGGTAGCGCTGCCGCCGGCAAGCTCTGGCCCTGGTTCAGGTACGCCACCAGTCTCCTCATCTCATCCAGTGCTTGAGCCTGCATCAGGATGTAGTTCTTGGCCAGGAGCAGCGTGGCGATCTTGGAGAGCTTCCTGACGGACGGGCTGTGCGCGTAAGGGATCACCGACCTCAGCTCGTCCAGCGCGTCGTTTAAGTCGTGCATGCGCCTCCTCTCCCGGGCGTTAATGCTCAGCCTCAGGGCTCTCTGCTCCTTGTTCTTCTTGCTCGCCGCCACCCCGGCTCCTTTGGTCAGAGAACCGGCCCGCTCGGTGCCCCCTTGCCTGCCCAGCATCAGCTCGCAGCGCTCGTCGCTGTCCTCGTCCGGGCTCTGGTCGCCTCCGCTGCTCTCCCGGCAGGAGGTGACCTGGTGCTCGGCGTACTGCCCGCTGCCCCCTCCGGCCTCTCCCCCTGGCTGCTGATGCACCGCGTCGGCGTCGGCTTGCTCGAAGCAAACCATCGGGGAGCGGGGCTCAGGCAGCGACAGCTCGATAGCAGCGGGAGGGCGGAAAGTACTCTCCAGTCTCTTAGCCGAGGCGCTGAGAGTTTGGCGAAAAAGATCCTCTTGTGGTCCATTGAGGTGGAGGCTCCTTTCCATTCTCGCCAGGTCAAGTCCGTTGGCTGGGATTTTGTTGTGGTTGCATAAACTACTCTTTTAATATCTCAGGTTGTCCCCCACCCCTTGATCTTTCCACCACTTGATCGTGATGTGTGTACTTTTTTTTAACCCTGTGATCTGTCCCGATGTGCTGCTGCTGCTGTTGATGGTAATGGTGATGAGCACCTCGTAACGCTTATCTGCTTGGATTCACCTTCAAGATATTTCCGCGGCGATGAGCAGACGGGAGTCTTTTACATCATTATCTCCGAGCAGGTTATTATGAAGGGTTGCCTATTGGGACCGTGCTTCCACCAATCAGGTTAACGTTTTAATTAATAGGATTAAAACGGTAACAAACAATCCAGCCTGTGAGATATATCTCTCCCCTCTCTAACAGCACTGTCTGGATGGCAACGAGCTTCCCAGCCGCCGACTGCAAAGTGTACACATGCACATTTTACATCTACATATATGAGACAACACAGCTCCAGCTTGCAGAGCGGCGCTTGGTCCATTATTCCTCCAGCCATCTGTATACGCAACTTAACGCATATGCTTCCACGGCTTTTTGTCCCGTTAGAAACCGAACAAATGCTTTCCTCTGACTTGTGTGGCGACTTTCACCCATCATTGAGCAGACTTAATGCTCTAGTCCTGCAACTCCGGCTCCCTGCGTTTTAGGCAGAAATCACACACAGTTAGGAAAAATTAAAGCAAGGAAGAAACTGTGGAAGTACGCTTATGCATTTTTTTTTCCGAGAGTCGAATAGAAACAGTACAAACTCATTTCATAGTTCTGACTCGTTCTATTTGATTCTAATCTTCCTTGATGGCACCGAACGTTTAATAGCATCTTTTCATTCTTGCGACCCCAGTCTAAAGTAATATTCCGCAACACCTCTAGCAAATCAATCTTATGTGTCAGAATAACTGGAGGTAGGAATGTATTTGTTCCCCCGATTTCATTAAAAACCTTTTAATTGTGTCTTTCAGAGTTGGCCCCAGGTGTTCGCCTCTTTTCATTACATTTTGCTCTAATGTGATGAAATTCTAATTCTCGCCTTCCATATGGTTAAATTTTTCCGCTGAGAATTGGTAGGAAAGAGAGAGGATTTATTAATCTTCCTAATCTATTTCACAACGCAGAGCTCTTGCCTGTTGTTGGAAGATATGGTAACAGTTGGGTCTGTCTGATGTATCAATGATCGCAGTTCACTGGCAGTAAGATAGGACCTTAATCATTAGAAGCTGCAAATGTACACGGTGCAGCTTTAAAAAAGGACACAAATATTATACTATTAGAATATTCAGAGCACTAGGCAGGTTAGCCCAGAAGACATTAACTATCCATCTGTTTATCCACGAAGTAGCTCATACAATTATCTTCATTTAAAAGAGCCTGAAATGTTCAGAGATGCAGGTTCGAATGTTCAAAAGCCATTCAAACATTTGAAACCCTGCTACGTGATGCAATCATTAAATTCTGGAATCCTGCAGCTAAATCTTCTTGTAATAACAGTTCTGCTGTGTTATTATGGAGAAAATGAATTCCCCTTGTTGTTTCTGGATGCCACCACCTGAATTCTTTCTCCTAAATAGAGAAGCCCCGTGCTAGGGCGACGGTGGCAGAAGAGCGTCTGCATTTTTAAGCATTACGTGCACTAATGGGGCTGGGCGTTCAACTGGAGTCAACATCCAGCTTTAGTAATAGCAAGGAATTATAAAAGTGAGAATTACTCGTTTTTTTCCGCAGGTGGGTGTTAACGGAATGTATAGTACATGAAAGGAATCAATATACCCGATTAACCTTCCACTAACTTTTCTTCCCCCATGCCAGCTAGTTAATTATTCAACAAAAAGGCCCGTTATAGAGAGTTGAAGTGAGAAAGGTACACATTCACATTTTTACATCTAGATTTGGGGAAACAAAGAAAGTGGAAAATACAGACGTCATGTTATAAAGTAATTGGGAAAAATGTTCCGAAAACTCTTAAGAAAGTTTACTCCGTTTGCAGGTGGAGGCTGCGAGTGCATTGGAGCTTACGATTGTTTAAAAATATTTAATGACGTCTTTCATTTCGTTTTCCTCGTGGAACTTTGTTCACTTGCCAGCTCCGTCAGGATGCGCAGTAAAAATATAGTTTGAGGCTTTCGACTGAATTAAAATATAGAATATTTTTTGTTTTCTTCCTTTCGCATTCGTCTTTGTGATTCCATCCCCCTTAGATATTAAATCTCTGCCTTCGACCTGTGATTTGGTTGCCACCAAAGGGCGGCATAATCCAATATAAGAACGACAACTGAAACTGTGGTTTTGACCTCAGTACCAGTTATGGGAATCCAGGAGTAATTTAGATTCGCACCTACAGTAGATTCTCGTGAGTACGGCCGTTCGCTCGTCAATGACGGCTTCCCCTCGCATGAAACGATTAATGCAAGCACTTTGGTACTGTCGAAAAGAACTTAATAAAAGTAAATTTACAACAGTCAATGTTCATTCAGATCTCGTCTTTTCAAGTGACTATGCTATTTCGGATTAAGTGATGGCCCGTGGCCGAGTTTACACATATTAGAGATAGGCAACAAATATGAATTAAAATCGTCAGTGATTATTTTCATTATTCAGTGCAGAATCCGATAACGTTAGCTAAAATTCTGCAACCGATAGGCGTATTTAGCTTTTGTTTGCTTTCGTGATTTCCATTGTACACACCTTTCCCTTGATACACACATACAACATAATCTGCTGATTAAAAACTTCAGAAGGTAAGTAACTCGACCGATTCATAAGTGTCCAATATTTGCTTATCCGTTCTTTCCCTTCCCCCGGTATGCAAAAGAATCGTCACCAATGGACATTTCCAAAGAAGGCGTATGGCTTGTTATTATTACAATCTAAGTGATATAATTTTTCTCTTTTGGGATTACAATGTCCGAGAGCGGAAAGTAGGCGAGATTAGTGGATTACCCGTGTTTGACATTGAAATGTGAAATAAATAAACGTTTACATTGTTATATGATAAGAACACACTGCAGACCTATAGTCACAGGTAAATGACACACCTGACGGCTCTATAGTGTTTAATCTCAATGTATGTCGCAACAATGAAAACTTGTTTGAAATATATTTTTCTAAATCTAAAATATCCCAGAACAGAAGAAACTCGGCTCCAACACAGAATAAAAATCCTATAAAATGCAAATATCACGATTATTTACATTTGTAAACTCCAAGATCCTGATTCTCTGTTGTTCGTGTGCCCTGTGTGACACTCGGCCAAACCACGAGATCGAATGACACTTTTCGGCTGGTCGATATAGGGAAGTCGATTTACACAGTAGCATTTGTATTAGGAATCAAGCATCCTCTAATGCAAAGTAGATTGGATTTGCACATAAATCTGTGATATCAAAAATAATCAGCTCGAGTTTGGCACTGGACTAACCAGCCTGGGTTTGTTTTTACAAATATGCTTCTAAATTAACACGATGTCCTCTCACAGTCTATTATACAAAACATATATGAAGACTTACAGTAGATTTGTAAAAAGAATGCTGGCCCCATCATATTGAACTCTGGAGTTAAACAAAACCACTTCAGCAGTAAAACTTCCCATGGTTCGCTGACGTTGCCGTTAATGTTACCTCAGCAGGGAAGTTGTATTTCTGTTACCTTTCCATTGTACTTGATTCGTAATGACACATAATGGATTACATATAATAATATCAGAATCTTTATCAAAGCACTTGAATCAACCATACACAGTGCCACGATTTTAATAACTGTGCTAATTCATGTTAACATCACAACTTTTGATCTATTACTTTAGATCCCTAGAAGTTTTGAGACAGGGCATAGCTTTACCTGAATTTTACACTGCACATGGGAAGAAAAATGCAATTTTCAATCGAAGTAGAAATTTCAAAATGATCCTCAGGGATCTACTAATCGGATCACTAAATGCCTCAGAGGAAAACCCCTTATTGGATTAGATCAGATGGTATTATAAGGTTAGAACAAAGTAGGTATTAAATACTCACAGAACAGGAATTTGTTTAATTGATATTTTGCTGTTGTTGAAATCCATATACTTGAAGATAAGCAGAAGGTGGAAACTTGTCAGCATTTTATTGGTTGAATTGTTTATATTGTAAAAATTTTGAATACTGGAAATCAGAAATAAAGCAAAGTTGAGGATTTTGTCACAAGACGCTGCTGTGCTGTGCTATACTCCATGACTCCATGACTGGTGAAAATGTTTGTGCTAAAGTTAAGAGAGTGTAAAGAATGGAAATTGGGGATAAAGCATATTTGAGCATTTTGTATATTTAAAAAAAATTAGATTTCAGGTGAAATTTAGACTCAGTGAATCACCGTCATTTTCATGAAACCATTCTTCATTGAGTTGTTGATAGATCTATTTGCATTTTTCAGAACATGGTTATTTTGTAGCTGCTAATTATTTTTGTGCATCATAATACAGTTTGAAACAAGTTTACCAAGAGTAGAATACTATACTCACTGCAGATATGAGACAAATTTAGACGTACTTAAGCTGTGCCCAAAGGAGCTGTGACACTGAGGTGTGAGCATGTCTTGGAGCTGTGGTGATGTCCCATAGCAAGCAGTACACTTGTGCAGACAATCCTGGGGCTACGAGTGCAGTGTTGATAATAAATGTGTTAAATCTAATGAGTGTTAACTGGAGTGTGGTGACAGCTACAAATTAGCCAAGAAAGTTACTTCCATTCTCTGCATGCTGTACACACGTCTGTGGTCTACAAAGGTCAAAGAAGGATGCCCTTGGTACCTCAGATCCAGATGTTAGAAATGGACAAAAGAGGCAGGTGAGATTTTATCTGGAGTGAGGGTAGATGTGATCAGAGGGCAGGAACACAATCAAGCCAGATCAAGCTGTAAGAAATCACAGAAGGCTCATTTGGCACCTTAGGTTGAGGATAAGGCATGCCCAGGAACAAAAACAAAAATGAGCAGGCAGCCTGTATGCTGCTAAATGGCACTTTCTTGGAAATAAACATAAATTCTTGACAGCCTGCGAGGAGCAATTTATTATCAGCTAATATCCATTAGTAATTTTAACATGCACCATCATGTTTGAACTGCACAGTCTACTGTTTATTAGTTTTTACCACATTATTCGATTATCTTTAGCTTCTATAATAATGGTTGTTTATAAATCCTGGCAGATATTCTCACATGCCTAATCTCTTTTCCACTTGTCCTATGAAAGGAAAGGTCTCATTTCTGACCTTAACTGAATGATGTGAGCAACAGGAAAAGCCCTGTGCCTTCTACACTTTGTGGCTGCAGGTTTTGGCCTGACTGGTGACTCTGCTGTTGCTATTGTCGCTTCTGTGGCTGGGGTGATGTTGAAAACACTGCTTCAGGTAGTGGACTGCAGTCAGACTTATAACCTAACTGAGTACATATTGTCTTGGCCATCTATGTCACTGAAGCTCTGTGATCTTGGTTTTGCCGGCGATTGAAACAACAATTTTCATTTATTTACATCCATTTCATTAGGAGAATTTAAAACTCAGACATTATCATTGATATGAAATCTCTCTTTGGAAACTGATCTGAAATAATATTTCTGACAATCCTGTTTCATTTCTACTCTTTGATTTATTAAACTTGACCTTCTTTGCAATTGTCATTTTATGAGAAGTTCTGATAGTGTGCACCCCATTGAGAAATATCCAAACCTAACTTCTTCTCTGAATTGAACACATTCCCCAATTCAGAATCAGTTGGTGTCATAAACTCTTCCCATCCAGACTGGTGCATTATGATATCTTGCTTCTTCAGTTGTGTCACAACTAACTAGGTAACTTCTTCTGTTTTAACTTCCCTCACACTGAATGGTGGTGAACCCAATTGCAGAGAAAAGTCACACATACTTAGAGGAAAAATTCCACCAAGGCTTTGCTGGATTCTTCAGCAGACAAGGTACAGACAGAGGGTCCAAAACACACACACACACACACACACACACACACACACACACAGGCAAAATTTAACTAGCTTCAAAAACAAAAAATTGTTACAAACAAAAACAATAGTTCACTTACAAAAGATGATTTCAAGACTGAAGAAAGAAACCAGCGACAAGGAATTAAGAGGGGCTACAAGCAAGGCATAGGTGATAACCATGTACAAATAATTAGCCCAGTGGGCAGGTGACCAGGAAGGTCTTGTTGACCTTATCATCTCTGCCTCCCTCTGGTGGCCAGTTTGAGGTGTGACGACAGGTTGACCTGTGTGGTGGCAGTTAGATCTTGACATGCTTTCCAGCACTTGTCTCAACGTTGAGAGGATTTGTTCCAAATATGACTTAATTTATACAGTGCTTTTCCTTCGAGGTATGTCGCTGGAATTCTGTGAATAAGTGTACTTGCTCATGATAGAACAAATCCGAACAACGTTAACCTTCACTTCAATGTGATTCATCAAAACACGTCTTGAAATTTTAGCTCGCCTATTTTCGGTCAGTCTATTTTCAACATGCATACTATACATTCTAGTCACTTCTCATCAACCTCCACCCTATAAAAGCTAATGTAATAATCTGAATCCACAATTTCATTTGTGAATTGTAAACAGCTATAATGTGATCCTTACATTGGTATTTAAAGCTGGTGTTTGTATTGAATTTGCATCATTATGAATGACTGGCATGACATTTCCCACAAATAGATCATCTAGGCATGCTTCTCTCCTTCCCACCCCACATCGATGCTATGGTCTTCTCCAAGCAGCATGACCATAGGCCATTTGGGATGACTGTAGCTGCTGTCTGCTAGGATTTCTCAAAAGTAAGTTAGAACATAGAACAGCACACCACAGTACAGGCCCTTAAGCCCATTATGTGTTCCAACCCTTTGACTACTCCAAGGTCAACCAAATAGTCCTCAATTTTCCTTTCATCCAAGTGCCTATCAAAGGATCTCTTAAATGTCCCTAGTGTGTCTGCCTTTACTTTCACGTCTTGCAGTACATTCCATGCATGGTCACATCTTGCAGTGCATTCCATGCATAATCACATCTGTCAGTGCATTCCATGCATGGTCACATCTTGCAGTGCATTCCATGCACAGTCACATCTTGCAGTGCATCCCCTGCATGGTCTCATCTGTCAGTGCATTCCATGCACGGTCATATCAGGCAGTGCATTCCATGGACCTACCACTCTATGTAAAGAACACGCCTCTGACATCCCTCTATACTTTCCTCCCAATGCCTTAAAATCATTCACCCTTGTATTAGCCATTTCCGCCCTGGGGGGAAAATATTTGACTGTCAACTTGATCTATACATCCTAACATCTAATACACCTCTATCAAGTGACCTCACATCCTCCTTCGCTCAGAGAAAAGCCCTAGCTCACTCAACCTATCCTCATAAGACATATTCTCTAATCCAGTAACATCCTGGTAAGTCTTCTCTGCACCCTCTTCAGGCATTGTGAGTATCTCTGGTTCTGTCCTTTCCTCAGCAGCATTTGTGGATGGCTCAATGTAGAAGGTGAAAGGAGAAAGGTGAAGGGTCACTGAACAGTCACTGCAAATTCCGTTAATAGGGCTTCAAGTAGGTGTTAGTGTGATTGCAAAGTGATTCCAGGATGCTGCTCCATCTCCCAGATGTTGAAGTGAAATAGATTTGTCAGGCAAGATTTCTCTTATGCTAACTTTGGCCTATTTATAATGTGCTCGGAGTATCCTGAAACTTAATCCTTAATAATGGACTCCAATATCTTCCCAAACACTGAAGTCAGGCTATAAGGTCATAAGAACATGAGATAGGAGCATGAATCAGGCCATTCAGCCCATCAAATCTGCTCCGCCATTCCATCATGATTGATCCCAGATCCCACTCAATCCCATACACTTGTCTTCTCAGTATATCTTTTGAAGCCCTGACCAATCAGGAAATGACTAATCTCCACATTAAATACATGCATGGACTTGGACTCCACCACAGTCTGTGGCAGAGCATTCCACAGATTTACTACTCTCTGACTAAAAAATTTCCTCCTTACCTCTTTTCTGAAGGGTCACCTCTCAATATTGAGGCTGTGCCCTCTAGCTCTGGATACCTCCGCCATAGGAAACATCCTCTCCACATCCACTCTATCTTGTCCTTTCAACATTCGGTAGGTTTCAATGAGATTCCCCTCCGCCCCCACGTTCTTCTAAATTCCAGTGAGTACTGGCCCAAAGCTGCCAAGCGCTCTTTATGTTAATCATAATCATACACCTATTCATATGCCCTCCTTCACTCATGAAATCATCCTCATGAACCTCCTCTAAGTGTAGCCTGACAAGTGTTTTATGAAAGCTCAGCATTAAGAAGGTGTACGGTGCATTGGCCTTCATCAACCATGGGATTGAATTCAAAAGCCGAGAGGTAATGTTACAGCTGTATAGGACCCTGGTCAGACCCCGCTTGGAATACTGTGCTCAGTTCTGGTCACCTCACTACAGGAAGGATGTGGAAACTATAGAAAGGGTGCAGAGGAGATTTACAAGGATTTTGCCTGGATTGGGGAGCATGCCTTATGAGAATAGGTTGAGTGAACTTGGCCTTTTCTCCTTGGAGTGACAGAGGATGAGAGGTGACCTGATAGAGGTATATAAAATGATGAGAGGCGTTGATCGTGTGGATAGTCAGTTGCGTTTTCCCAGGGCTGAAATGGTTGCCACAAGAGGATACAGGTTTAAGGTGCTGGGGAGTAGGTACAGAGGAGATGTCATAGGTAAGTTTTTTACTCAGAGAGTGATGAGTGCATGGAATGGGCTGCCGGCAACAGTGGTGGAGACGGATACGGTAGGGTCTTTTAAGAGACTTTTGGATGGAGGTTAGAAAAATAAGCCTTGTAATTTCTAAGGTAGGGACATGTTCGGCACAATTTTGTGGGCTGAAGGGCCTGTATTGTGCTGTAGGTTTTCTATGCTTCTATGTTTCTATTATCTCCTTGCTTTTATATTCTCTTCCCCTTGAAATAAATGCTAACATTGCATTTGCTTTCTTTACCATAGATCTGACCTGTAAATTAACCTGATGTGGGAGTCTTGCACAAAGGCTCCCAAGTCCCTCTGCACCTGATGTTTGAACCTTCTCCCCATTTAGGTAATAGTCTGCACTATTGTTCCTTCTACCAAAATGCATTATCATACATTTCCCAACACTGTATTACATCTGCCTCTCTTTTGCCCATTCTTCCATTTTCTCTGAGTCCTGGTGCAATTGCCCTCATGCAGGATTCTCAAAAGGTTAACTTGCAGGTTGAGTTGATGGTGAGGAAGGCAAAGCAATGTTAGCATTCAATTTGAGGGGACTAGAATTTAAAAACAAGGATGTAATACTTAAACTTTTTAGAGGAAAAATTAACGGGACGTTAGAAGATTGGAAAGGTTTTAAGAACCAACAGAAGGCAACTAAAAAGCTTAAAATGGGAAATGAAGAAATATGAAGGTAAGATTTCCAATTCTCTAAATTCAAACTATTTTTGCTCTATTATATGCCCTCTCGTTTGGTTTTATGTTGGCCTTGACTTCCCTTGACAGTCACGGTTGTGTCATCCTTCCTTTAGAATACCTCTTTTTTGGGATCTATCTCTCCCGCACTTTCCAAATTGCTCCCAGAAACTCCAACCATTGCTGCTCTCCCGTCATTCCTGCTAGTGTCCCCTTCCAATCAATGCTGGCCAGCTCCTCTATCAGGCCTCTGTAATTCCCTTTACTCCACTGTAATACTGATGCATCTAACTTTCGCTTCTCCCTCTCAAACTGCAGAGTGAATTCTATCATATTATGATCATTGCCTCCCAAAGGTTCCTTTACCTAAGCTCCCTAATCAAATCTGGTTCATTACACAACACCTAATCCAGAATTGCCTTTCTCCAGTGAGCTCATCCAGAAATTACTCTAAAAAGCCATAGCTGATCTCCTAGAGGACTCAAACACCTCTCCAAAACACCACCTCTTTGGCATTCTACAAATTCCCTCTCTTGGGATCTAGCACCAACCTGATTTTCCAATCTACCAACATATTGAAATCCCCCATGAAAATAGTAATATTGCCCTTTTGACATTGATGTTTTCTATCTCCTGTGGACATCCTGGCCTGTATATAACTCCCATCAGGGTCTTTTTAACCTTGCAGTTTGTAAACTCTACCCACAAGGATTCTACATCTTCCAATCCTATGTCAGTTCTTTCTAAGGATTTGGTTTCAGTTTTATACCAACAGAGCCATACCGCCCCCTCTGCCTACCTGACTGTCCTTTAGATGCAATGTATATCCTTAGATGTTAAGCTCCCATTTGTAAACTTCTTTCAGCCATGACTCAGTGACGCTCACAGTGTCATAGCTGCCAATGTTTAACCACACTACAGGATCATCTACTTTATTCCATATACTATGTATGTTAAAATGTAACACCTGTATTCACCACCCTTTTGATTTCATCCTCCTGTTACACTGCAGCTCATTCAACTAACTGCAATGTTGCCCTACCTTCAGCATGTCCTTGCTTCTGCTTGTATACCAACTGCCCCTTTCCCAGCCCACTCGATTTCCTATCCCCCCCTACCAAGTTAGTTTAAATCCTCCTGGACAACTCTAGCAAACCTTCCTGCAAGGATATTGGTATCCCTTGGGTTCAGGTGTATCCTGTCGCTTTTGTACAGATCATAACTTCCCCAGAAGAGATCCCAATGATTCAGAAATCTGAAGTCTTGCCCCCTGCACCATTTCCTCAGCCACACATTTATCTCCAGATCATCCTATTCTTACCCTCACTGGTGCATGGTACAGGCAGCAATTCAGAGATTACTACCCTGGAGGTCCTACTTTTTAGCTTTCTTTGTAGCTCCCTAAATTGTTTCTTCAGAACCTCCTGCCTTTTCCTACCTAATCGGTGCCAATATGTACTAAGGTTTCTGGCTGCTCACCCTCCTCCTGTGGACCTGATATGAGACATCCCTGGCACCTGGGAAACAACATATCATCCAGGTGACTCTTGCACATCTATATAATCTCATGTCCACTCCTCTAATTATGGAATCTCCTATCATACTGCAGTCTTCTCCTTCCTTCCTCTCTGAGCCACAGCATCAGACTCAGTGCCAGAGACCTAGTCTCTGGAGCTTCCCACTGGCAGGTCATCCCTCTCAACAGTATCCAAAGAAGTGTACTTATTATTGAGTGGAACTGCCACAGGGGTACTCTGCACTGACTGCCCATTTCTCTTCCTTCTCCTGACAGTCATCCAGGTATTTGCCTCCTGCAACTTAGGGTGACTACCTCCCCTGTAGCTCCTTTCGATCACCTGCTCAGTTTTCATATGAGTCAGCATGCTGCAGCTCCAGTTCCTAAACATGTTCTCTGAGGAGCTGCAGCTCAGTGCACCTAGTGCAGCTGTGGTTACCCAGGAGGCTGGAGGTCTCCCAAAACTCCCCTAACCACACCAAGAACACAACACAGCCCCTTGGAGCCATCCTCACCACTCTATGTACAAACGAGCAAAGAATGAAGAAGAAAGTTACCGGATATGTACCTCACTCAAGCCTATTCTTACTGAAGCCCGATGAGCCAAAGCCTCCCTACTCTGACACTGCTCTCCATCTGTGACTCCACAATCCACTCTATTTCTTTGGATCTACTGAGGAATTTACCAAAGTTGTAAAGTAATAGTAGGTTGTTCAATGCCACAATGTAATTGCTGATGGCCTCTCTAAGCAGCAGATTTTGTGTTCTCAACCAGTAGCTTTCAATTATCCTTAAATGTGAGGGGTTGAAAGTTCTCTTTTAATCTCTCCGTCAGCCAGTGCTTTTTAAAGTGTGTGTACATTGGTCAGGGTGTCATATTATCTTTGTCCAATTCAGCTTCTCTTGAATTGTCTTCTTGAGTACTTTAGCATGTTCATCAAATGTTATGACATCATTGATCCTAGAAAAATAATTTCTATGCTCTCCTTAGATGAAGTAAACCAAAGAATCATAGAATTATAAAAATCTACAGCACATTACAGGCCCTTTGGCCCACAATGTTGAGATGACCATGTAACCTGCTCTAGAAGCTGTCTAGGACTACCATTCCACATAGCCGTCTATGCTCTATGTACCTATCTAAGAGTCTGTTAAGAGACCCTATTGTACCCGCCTCTACCACTGTCGCTGGCAGTGTATTTTGCACACCCGCCACTCTCTGTGTAAAACACTTACCTCTGGCATCCCCCTTGTACCTACCACTTACTCTTGTAAATGACTGTGAAGCTTTATTAAAAGCTCTTAGCTTTCCAATATAGGAACTCAGCTGACATATGGTTATCTTGGTGGTACCAAATGGTTTCCTGCTATTTCAGAGACGGTTGGCTGCCTGGCTGCACTATTTGAACCAGTGACACTTTTTGAACCAAATTTCTGCCTGATAGAAATTGTCCCGTGCTCCGGGCTGCTTGGATCATGGCTACCTCATACCCTTGCCGTATGAAACTTGTGCCAGTGGGCACTATGTGTAGTTCAGACTGTTGTTGGCACGATGCAGCTCACAGCACCAATTTGCACCACTCCTTCAGAGTTCCCGAGAGACTAACAACAATTACTGCCGCTTTTACAGGATCCAGGACTAACACTGCTTCACTGAAACTGGTGCTGGGCTTCTGCTCAATAGCAGTAAGTCTTTGAAAGAAACATATTTTCACATTTAACCCTCAGTGCTTTTTAATCTAATCTTGGCACCTATTTGTCTTGTTTTCAGTAGATGCTGTTAACATAAAAATGAATGAAACGCATTGTCAGATGTTAATAATGATCTCGCAATAAGATTGAACACTTAAACCATCAACACAACAAGCTCCTCCTCAAAGCTATCTGTTCCGATCACCTTCGCTGCTGCAAAGCAGGTATGTCACATAACTCTCATTCAGTAAGAGTACGTTGTGCCCATATATGGAAATAAACTACAATATTAAAAGCACTATTCTAACTTACAGGTTAGTTCAGATGGTGCTGTTCAACAAGGATACTTCAATGTGACTGAATTTAAGATGACACAACTTATCTTTTGTGTTTCTGTGCTCTAGAGTGGTTGTGTCATTTGAACCATTGACTAACATAACACATCATACAAAATGTAACAGGAATTAAATGGGCAAGGGCAATAATGGACAGACTATATTCATTCACCAACTACTAACTTTTGACTCTCATATTTTATATTTGTATGTTGTCTGAAAATTACTAATTTTAAAGTCATTCTGCCACTTCAGTGATTGCACACCAGTTATTTCATCTCATGATGCATTTTTTAAGTTGAAATCAGAATTATTCACCCAGATAGTCTTTGTAGCAAAAACTGAAAATAAACTTAATCGGATTGTGTGAGTTTAAAAAAAATGTTAACTTTAATATTAGAAGTAATTTACTGACTACTAATTTAAAAGTTCAATAGGAAAAAAATGTTGTATGAAAACATTGTACTCTGGATCAAGTTAAATGAAGATTTAATTTTTCCATCCTCCCAGTTGGAATGTGATACTGAATCAAAGCCCACTGACTCATGTTAGGAGAAAAGGAAAATTGGATGTGGAGTCATCAGCAAACAGCCTCCAAATACCTTTTGAGTATAATTGATTGAATGGATAGCATAAATGAAGACAGTGAGGATAATGAAATCAATGAAGGTAATAAAATTAAGATATCTTTCTTTTAAAAAAAAGTATCCTCTACACTGCCTACATCCTGAGGATAGAAGTTGAGTAGTAATAACTGCTGTGCAATTACTATTTAATACCTGTGAGTGTATTCAATGCTTATAAAAAGATGGTCATTTGGATGAAAGTGGATTAGTCGCAAGTGTAAAGAAATACATTATACACTATGCCTAGCAACTCGGCAGGCAAATGTCAGCACAGTCTTCAGCAGGTCAGATCAAAGTTTAACTGCAGGCCGAATTAGCTGATTGTAGCCAGGCTGGTCATTGGAAGACATTGATGTCTTCAATAAGCCAAGCTATCGATACTTTGACTCTTGTTTTTAAATCCCTCTTTGCTGTTGCTGCTCACGGTTTCGGCTACAATCTCCAGCCCTTTATGTCTGTGAGGTCTCTATGCCCTTTCAGAGTTGGCCTTAATAATTCCTCCATTGATAATATTGCCTTCATCTTCTGGACTCTATGCTCTGGAAATCTGGTCCCAAGCTTCTCTACTTTCCCATCCCTCTCTTCTTCTCTAGGGTTCCTTTAGAATCCACTATTTTGAATAAGGTTTGAAACTGGAAGCAGTTTACTATTGTCATGTGCATTGAAATACAGTGACAAGCTTGTCTTGCATACTATTCATATGGATCAGATGATTACATAATGCATTGAGGAAGAACAAGGTAAGACAATAACAATGTCAAATAAAGTATAACAGTTACAGAGAAAGTGCAGTGTGGGTAAACATTAAAGTGCAAGGTCATTACAAGGTTGGTTGTGAGGTCAAGAGTCCAATTTATCACTCTAGGGAACAATTTAAAGGGCTTGTAATGATGGGGTAAAAGCTGTCTTTGAGCCTGGTGGCATGTGCTTTCAGGCTTTCATGTCTTCTGCCTGATGGAAGAGGGGAAACAAAGGAATCTCTAGTGGCCGATGTCCTGATGTAGTGAGTGGTAACATTACGGTAATATTGGTTATCTATCCAACATATGTATCAGGCATTACATAATGCACGATTTTTATATGCACCTGTCTTGCAGCTTGGAATATCTCCGTGTTCAGTACATCACACTTCTGTGTATATTTAAGAGCATAAGGTTTATGATCACTACTCATTGATCTTAGCTGAAAAGTGTGTAGAATTTAGGACTATGCTCACCTTTGATGCTCTCCTCCTTTGGCAAATAGTTGCAAACATTAGATTTGAACTTGAGTGACAGCCAGATAGAAGAATAATCTCTTATATGTAGGAGAATGCATGGCAATTTAGATGTCTTCTAGTCATGAGAGAAGTAAAGAAGGATATGCAGGAAATTCTTAGCTATTTTGCATTACATGTCTTACTTAGATTCTGAGGTCTCAAATTAAGATCCAGTTACATAATTGGCTTATAGTCAATAATTTCATCTGCACCAGAGAGTAAATGAATTTGATGTAAGGTGAATAGCCATATTGACAACTACAAGGAAAAGCTACAAGTTCAATATTTAGCCAAATTGGCTTTGATTAACTTCAATAAAGAAACTAACAGATTCCATAATTTTACATCAGAGCTGTTTAAGGAATCACCAATCTGATCTTTTAACAAACTTTTTTTTTTTGATTGGCATATTCATTGAAAATTAAAAGCAAATTTAATGATAGGAATTAAGCTGGCTTACGGAAAGTATTTTCAATTAAAAAAAAAATCAAGCAGACATGCCTTGGAAGATTGTTTTAACACATTTTATTAACCAGTTCCCTACACCCACATTGTGATTTCACTTGTTACAGCCCATATTGATTCTGCACAGTTGTAATATTGATTCCATCTGGCACCATCACAGCACCTGGGATTATAATGGAAACAATGACAAATGGTGGCAATAGTAGTGAATGAGATAACGGCAGAACATGCTATCATGTGAATTGTTATCTGCTGTAACCTGAAAACACAGTCAATCAGATACACATTAAGAATTACACATGTATTTTATGAATCTGTACTGGTTGGGAAATTTATTGTTATTTGTAAGCTGAAAACATAATATTCAAGAGTCTGTAGTTTGAAAGGGAAGATAGAAGTGTGTCCATGACGACAAGTACAGTATTGCATTGGGGGGGGGGGGGGGAGGTGCATGGAGAGCCAAATTAAATGTTATTTCACATTTTTTGGTGGTGTTGAGGCATTCATTGAACCCAGTATTACCTAGATATTTTAATTATACCACTTACACTGTATAATTTTGTATTTGGAAAAGTGATTAAAATTTTACAAAAGCTGTACAAGCTTATTATATGTATATTTGGTAACAATATATATTTGCAGAACTGGATTTATTCCTTGGACTTTCTTGAGGGGAGATACCTTGAAGCCAGATATTGTTCTTGCTTCATAAAGGCAATGGTGTAATGAAACATCAGCCTTTTTAGGTGGGTTACAGGACTTTGCACTTCTGTGTTAACAGTCAGGGTATATCCAATGAGCAAACAATTGATGATGTCTGCTTTGACAGGTGGATATGAAATATCCCACAAGGCTGTTTCACAAATTTGGAGGGGGATCATTCCCAGAATGCCAGCCGAAACATATCCATCAGCTGGTCAAGTAGAAGGCAGAACTTTTCATCATTATAGCTTTGGCCATTGTGCTTACAAATTGGGTACCACATTTCCATCATTACAATAGTGAGGCACTTGAAATTTGACTCATTGGACTGACTGTGGATGGTTGTTCCCTTTACGATCACTGGTACTCATCTGCAGGCAAATACGATACATACAATAATCCAGAACATACTTTGTTCCACTGATGGTCTTTATGTGAAGTCCAGTGGCGGAGCCAGGATGACCTGCTATTCCCAACATCAGCATGGAGAATCTGTCTCTACTTTCCCATGTCCCTATTCACCTTCATGAGCTGCTCAAACTAGAAAGAAAGGAAAAGTTAATTTGAGCTTTATCTCCTTGTGTTTTTAATCTTCTAAGTTAGGCATTAGTGGATTACTCATGTTTTAATTAATTCTATTTATATATTTGTTAAACTTAGCAGTTGTAATAGTTTTTTCTAAAGATAGTTGCATGTCACAGTTTTTGTCCCTAGCTATGGTTTGTGTCAAAGGTCGTCAGTGTGTCCCAGTGGGCAGAGCTGCAATGTGTGTGGAATACTTGTAGAAGCTAGGTCACTATTAAAGCTAAGCCCATTCTGAAGGAAAGTATTAATGTGACTATTATGAAAACTTCCAAGACTTCACCAACTATTTCGTCAAATGGGATTTTACCATGTTGTATCTCAATACTGTGTAATGATATGATGTCTATGAACTGTGTGCAAGACAAGCTCTTCACTGTATCTCAGTACATGTAATAATAATAAGCCAATTTGAATTCCACCTCCATTTTCAATCCAAACTAAATGACATCCCAATGGAATGTTCCCTTGAAACAATGTGATCACTAAGAAACCATTTGAAAATGAGAACTTAAGTTTAGAAAAGTCTGGAACAAAAATGCAACAGGATTATAAGGGATCAGGTGGACCTCACTGATACCATCAGGTTTGTGGAGGGCTGATCAATGGGAGTTGAACCAAGGTCACAGCTCTATAGGTAAAGCAATATATGTGTAGCCTTGCTGCCTCCTTCTCAAATGCCTGGTCATAAATCCTGTAGAAGTGTTTTCTCAGGAACAGCTTAATTTCATGCAAGGCATCTGGATAGAGGCCATCCTTCACCATCATAATCTGAGTCAGACTCTAGATCTGGAGTCAAAAACAGGCCACAATAGATAAGTGTGGCAGATTTCCTTCACTAAGGAACATTAGTGAGCCAGGAATATTTTTAAAACAATCCCAGTGGCCAACCATTTCTATTCGTATTCCCATTCCCGCTCCAACATTTTGGTCAATGGGCTCCTCTTCTGCCCTGATACACTCCTCAGTTTGGAGAAACAACACATCATATTTCTGTCTGGGTAGCCTCCAATCTGATGGCAATTTCTCCAACTTCTGGGTAATTTTCCCCCTCCCCTCTTCTTCATTTTTCCACTCTGGCTTCTTGCCTCTTCTCCTCAGCTGCCTATCACCTCTCCCTGGTGTCCCTCCTCCTTCCCTTTCTCACATGATCCACTCTCCTCTCCTATCAGATTCCTTCTTCTTCCTTTGACTTTTCCACATCACCTCTCAACTTCTTACTTCAGCCTTCCTCCCCCACCCACCTGGCTTCACCCATCACCTATTTTGTCCTTCTTCCCTTCCCGCCAGCTTCATATCCTAGCATCTTCCCCCTTCCTTTCCAATCCTGATGAAGGGTTTTGGCCTGAAACATTGACTGTTTATTCATTTCAATAGATGTTGGCTCACTTGCTGAGTTGCTCCAGCATTTTGTGTGTGTTATGCAGATTGCTAGTCTGGACTTCTGAATTCCTGTTCAGTCTGTATGGTAAACTCTTTCATTTCTGTCATTGTTAAAGTAGTCAAATACTCCGAGGTGCTTCACAGGAGCAGTATCAAGCAATATTTTAACTTTAGCTATAGCCCGGTGAAGAATAATACTGTCGAGCACCTTTGCTCCATCTGCAAAAAGCAACATTTCTAGGTGACAACTGTTATGTAACTGGCAACAATGAATATTAATCGAGACAGGTTTTATAAAAACAACCAGATATTTATTAAACACGTATAAACGATAAGGAAAAAAAAACAAAGGAAAACTTTAACCGGAGGTTAACAGGTACGCAGTTGTTAACCAACTCGCCACTCGGCTCTGGTTCTTAAAGTGTTAAATGCGAAAACAGTTCTTAAAGCGATACAGTCAGATATAGTTCTTAAAGTGATAACTTCAGAAGTCCAACAATTTTACACATTCAATTGGGAGAGACTTCTCTAGAGAAGGATTTCTTCTCAGACACACCTTTACTGCCGGTTCTGTCCACAGGATTCCCGATGCTGAAAATAAACAGTTTAAATCGACTGACCTTAAGTTCCTTTAGAGAGAGAAAGCACCTTTTTGCATGAACTCATTGCGCTTTTACAACAGTTATCTCGATGCAGGTTCTTTCCAACGAAGACTCAATAAGGTCGATTCTTTATTAAACTGCCAAACGATGCCGACTTCTCTCGATCCTTCAATGAATTCTTCACTCTCCCTTCAAAATTGTCGGAATTGAGTAAATTGGCACTTCCAGCCACAAATTTCCAGTTCAATAATGCAAGATCTTGTAAGAGAACGCACCTTCCGTTTTAAAAATGAAACTGCGTCACAAAAACAAACACGCAACAGAAACGGAAGCACAACGCGTTCTACCCAGAAATCTACAAACTCAAAAAAACTAACTGAGTCACCTGGGTCGACCCTTATATAGTCACGGGGGGGGGCGCACATGTCATCACGTGACCTCACATCGGCAGGAAAATCACATCAGGTGACCTGCAAAAGACCATTACGTCATTCTCACAAAAAAAATCTCCTTCAGCATATAACAGAACAATTTTAATTCCATGGCCTATTCCCGCCCCAACACGTCAGTCCATGGCCTCCTCTACTGCCACGATGAGGCCACACTCAGGTTGAAGAAGCAACACCCCATTTTCCATCTGGGTATCCTCCAACGTGATGGTATGAATATTGATTTCTCTAACTTACAGTAATTTCCTCCCACTTCCCCCTCTCTCTTTTTCCATTCCCAATTCTAGCTCCCCTCTTACCCCTTCACTTCTCTTCAACTGCCTATCACCTCCCTCTGGTGCCCTCCTCCTTCCCTTTCTCGCACGGGCCAATCTCTCTTCTATCAGTTCCCTTGCTCCTCAGCTCTTTACGTTTTCCACCTTTCACTTCCCAGCTTCTACTTCAGCGTGAACTCGGCCTTTTCTCCTTGGAGCGACAGAGGATAAGAGGTGACTTGATAGAGGTGTACAAGATAATGAGAGGCATTGATTGTGTGGATAGTGAGAGGCTTTTTCCCAGGGCTGAAATGGCTAACATGAGAGGGGACTATTTTAAGGTGCTTGGAAATAGGTACAGAGGAGATGTCAGGGGCAAGTTTTTTATGCAGAGAGTGGTGAGTGCGTGGAATGGGCTGCCGACGACGATGGTGGAGGCGGATACAATAGGGTCCTTTAAGAGATTCCTGGATAGTCACATGGAGCTTAGAAAAATAGAGGGCTATGGATAACCCTAGGTAATTTCTAAAGTAAGTACATGTTTGGCATAGCATTGTAGGCCGAAGGACCTGTATTGTGCTGTAGGTTATCTATGTTTCAATGCTTCTATCCCCTCTCCCCCACCCACCTGACTTCACCTATCACCTTCTAGCTTGTATATCTTCCCATCACCCACCTTCTTATTCTGGCTTCTTTCCCCCTTCCTATTCAATCCTGATGAAGTGTCTCAGCCCCAAACATCAACCGTTTTTTCCCCTTTCCATAGATGCTACCTGACCTGCTGAATTCCTCCAGAATTTTGTGTGTGTTAGTTTGGATTTCCAGTATCTGCACAATCTCTTATGTTGAACAATTAAAATTGGGCAGGCAGAACTGGCTAGACTTCGAGGGACTGATTACTTTGAAAGCATAAGAGCCAGAGAAAACTGAGGCTATGAGGGCATTAAAAACAGAAATAGTTACCTTGAAAGAGGAGTGTCTCTGATCTTGGAACAAATGATATGTGTTGATGAGAACAGGAATGATGGGTGACTGGAATCTGATACAATGTAGAACCTGGGCTGCAGAAATTTGGATCAAAATGCAAACTGCTGGAGGAACTCAGGATAAAGTATCATCTGTGGATAAAAAGAATGAAGGTAGACAATATAAATTTAATCATACAAGCACAAGGAAATCCCAAGAGCAGGCACCTGGATTTGTGTGTGCAGAGGCCTTGAGGATAGCACCACAAGTTGAGAAAGCTGTTAAAAAGTATTTTAGTTACCAGGCTTTATTAACAGAGAAGAAGGAAACAAGATGAAAGAAGATATGTTAAATCATTAAAAAAAAATTGGTCATGCACTAATTTGGAGAATTATTTTCAGTTCTGCTCACCTCACTTTGGAATGGATGTTGGGACATTAGGAAGTTCAAAGTACTTTGGAGTGAGCATAATTAGCAAAAATGGTGCTAGAGGTGAGAGAATTTCGTTACGTGGAATGAATGGGAAAATTGCCACACTTCGGAGAAAAGTAAGAGGAGATTTTATTAGGTGTACTTAAGAACAGTAGGGCATTTTGGAGGAGAAAACATATCAGAAGGATCAGCAAATAGGTAAGACATGCTTAGAAAAGGAGAAAAAGGCAATACCAAGCAACTTTTCACTGATCTGCAGTACTAGTAATGTTTAGAGGAGGATTAGATAAATCTCTCAAGGGGAGAAACTTAAGGCTATGGGAAAAGAGCAATGTAATGGATGGGTTGAATAGCCTCTTTCTGCATTGCATCATTTTGGCATGTTTTTACTAACTGAAAAAAGGTGATAAAATTACTTTCTTTTAGGGATTTTAGTCATTTAATTTCTGCCTAAATACTCCTTGAGACTGATAAATTTATTTTAAATAGTTTTAATTTAAATCATTTTCTTTGTCTATTTTTATTCGCTTTCCTTTTCTCTATTTTCCTTTTCTCTATTTTCCTTTTCTCTATTTTCCTTTTCTCTATTTTCCTTTTCTCTATTTTCCTTTTCTCTATTTTCCTTTCTTTACATGAGTTGACAATGAACTCTCCCTGCTAATTTATGCATCCTTTCCAGGCTACAGTTAGTTCCATAATCATCATTCAAGTTGTTTAAGGAGTCACATACTGTACTTATTTCTGCTAGTCACTGAGTGCTCATATGCCCAGTGTACTTTGCTTTGAACATATAAACTTGTACTTTCAACACACATCACCAGAAATATTTCAAAGCCCAAATGTGTGAGAATTAGTCCAACAAGTGGCAGACACTGTTCATTGCCTGCCTACAGAAAAATGTGGACCTCTTTAGTAGCGTTGGTGTGACGCTATTATAGCTTGGGGCATTTTGGAGTTCGGAGTTCAATTCTGGTGCCATTCTGTAAGGAGTTTGTGTGTCCTGCCATGGGAAGTGTGGCTTTTCCCCAGGTGCTTCGGTTTCCTCCCACAGCCCAAAGACGTAGAGGGTAGGTTAATTGGTCATTGTAAATTGTCTTGTGATTGGGTTGGGACTAATCGGGCTTGTGGAGTTGCTGGAGCGGCGTGACTTGAAGGGCCTATCCTGCCCACTTTCACTAAGTTAATAAAATCAATAGTCCTGTCTGTTGTTTACCAATGTCAGACATATTGCGCCATCTACTGGCACAAATCTCTTATTATTTTCTTCAAAATCAGCAAGATGTTCACATTCTTTCGGATCCTGTGCATTTGCAGTTGTTCATTGAAAGCAGAAAGGGTCCATGTGTAGAATGAAGCTAGAATGGGATTCCCTATTGGGAGGAAAATAAAAACATAAAAGGGCCATCTTGCAATTAAATCATACTGTTATTAATTTTATAATTATTGTGATAAAGGGAAGTACCTACAGTACTGTGCAAAGGTCTTGGGCACCCTTGCTATATAAATGCGCTATATAAATGACTTTCCACCATGTGTTTTAAATCAAATCAAAACTAACACATGCAGGAAATGATATAAAGGAGTCTTTGGTACCTTAGCTCTTTATATGTGCCTAAGACTTTTGCACAGTACTGTATGTTATTAATATCCATATCAAATTCAATGAGGGCCACTGGTATGTAGCATTAATTTCTCATTCACAGCAGTTTCTTCGAATATATCTTGTGGAACTAAAGTTCAGATTCTCAAATTGTTTGAGAATAATTTTGAAGAAGATATAACTGGTGAAATTTATAGCTTGGGTTAGTATTTGTCTCATGATATTTCTGCCGATACTTTTTAGTGTATTCTGAACCTAATTTTTCTGCCTCTGTTTCTTCCCACTAAATAATGTTTCTTCACCATGTGCATTCAATTTCCCTTTAAAAGATGTTCATCTGTTACAGCCATCCCCTATTGCAAGGTTGTTCATCTTCCAGTAGTCCTCATTTTGTTTTGATGATAATTGTTTTAAACTGATGTATCCTTTAGTAATTCCCTAACTAAATGAAATCTCCCTTCCACATTTATCAATTCTGTTCATAATTCTAAAAAACTTTATTTCAAAGTTCTGATTTAACAAAACTTTTACGCTTAGACAAATGCATTAATATTTACTGTAGGAGAAACTCAGCAGATCAGGCAGCATCTACGGGAATGAAGTAACAGTCAACATTTCGGGCCAAGACCCTTCATCAGGATGAAATCCATGGTGATGTGGGACCATGAGTGTCACGGATTGAAGGAGCCCAGAGGGTCACTGGCTGGAGGAGTTGGACTGGCCACGCTGAGGGCAGGCAGCGACAGACTGGCATAGATCAGCGATCACTTTGAGCCACCAGAATCAGTGTTGCAGAAAATCCAGACCCAATGTGAGCTTGGATGGCCAGAGAGGGGTGAGGAGTTTCTCAATGTCCATGGCCACTGGCATGTACATGCCATTGTTAGGGGTGTAGGCTTGTGCTGTAGGGCCTGGCAAATCTGATTCTCAATGTTTCATTCCACTATCCAGCAATGGCCAGCAATTTGTTGAGTGAAAAGGGATACACCATTAATTTGGATTATTTGCAAATTGCCTGATGATTTGCACTGTTCAACGATTTACCAAAAGCCATAAAGGTTACTTCTCACTGCAAGGCTTCCAATTAAACTTAAAGCTAACAGTGAAATTATTGGATTTAAGACATTATTGTGAAATATTCTCATTGCATCCTTTTAGGGTTGTTAATTAATCTTATACAGGGCTAGCAATGACATGATTTATGGTCCTGACTTGACACTCAACCTTGGAGGCTCATAGAAAGATGACTGAAGTTGAGGAGTGTCACTGCAGCAGGTTGCAAATTTAGAGCTTTCTTTTAACACTCCTTTGTCTGTCTTGGCAGTCATTTTGTACCAAACCTCTCATCAGTGTCAGAAGGGATTAATTTTCAGGATGCAAATTTCAGAACTCAGAAGAGGTCACTCAATCAAATACATGTTATGTAGATTTATTTCTGAAAGTAGTATTTTGGTAAGTAGTAACTGAAACATGAGGTGGTGAGCACAGTATGCGTGGGAGGACAAAGGTGATTTTGGGCATATGGTACCCAAAGCACTCCACCACTGGGGGTTTTGTATGTCATTTCTGGGTCGCTGTAGACTAATTGATAGAGATTGATTACGATGATTAGTTAAGAACTCCTTTAATGTTGTATTATGCAACTGTTCGAATTGTAAAAAGTGAATTAAATGCATCTTGATTTTTTTTTCATCTTGCATTCCTCATACCTTGAGAAAAGCAGTGAAAGGACACACTCACAGGATACCCCATGACTGCTGTTCATGATGAATAGGGCGTGCTGATTCCATATTTGATAGGTTAAGAAAATGTATCCATTCCTTACATTTACCCGGGAATTCATGCATTAGCTTTCTAAAAAAAAAGGTTACAATTCCCAAATACAGTTGGATTAAAATAGTCCCTTTTTTCCCCTGGTTTGTTCTGTTATCTTTGCCTTAAATTTCCTATTTTCTTTTTATCTCCTTTTGCCCCCTATTTTATTTGGCCCTCATTAACTTTATTTCTTTCTTTGACTCTTGACCTTTATTGTATTATTTTTTTAAAAACTGGATTAGGAGATGTCATTGACACAATGTTTATGGGGTCTCGATATTGCTATACTTTTTTCAGATCAACTTCCTGATTTTTCTGAATCAAATTTAGTAGAAAGTTAATTTCTTTGCCAAATTACTGCAACAGTTTGTTGTTCTATAATTTTCCACTATGCAGCCATAACTCACTAACACTAATGAAATATTTTCCATTAAAAGTACTCAGTAGAATAAATACAATTCACAATGCTGAAGACTCATACAAAACTAGGTTCAATGATGATTAACCACCAGTTTATTTATTTTTATGATGATTCTTTCTGTCTGTGTGTAATGATCACTTTGCATCTACAGAAAGCAAGATATTACCTAAGGGAGGAATGTACTTGACATATGTCCACAGTTATGTTAGTGAGAGTGACTCTTGCAGATGACTTGTGAAGGGGAAGATTCATTACTGCAAGAAGAATATTAGATCAGGAACTCAGCACTATAGTTGTGCTCATTCAATGTCAGGAAAAAGTAAGAAAGTCAACCCTGTATCTTCACAAAATGCAGCAGTCGAAGAGTATCTATTATAGTCTTTGCTCTCATAAGTGCTGTTCAAGATAGTCTTGCAGTGAAGAATAATTACCGTAAAAATTTCAAGTTCCAGATCAAAGCTGAAGCTTATTGTCATCTGACTATACATGTGTACAACCAAACAATATGGTATTCCTCCAGACCAATGTGCACTCGCAGTACATATATCATACACAGCACATAAAATAAAATATTTTCACAAATAGGTTAATAAAATATAATTCAAAATGCATGTGCAGAACATTGCAACACGACTCAACCAGCTGATCTGTTTCACAGCTGTATGCCTCCTTGTCACCAACCATTGTTGCCATAATTTCAGATGGTGACGAGGAGGCATACAAAAGTGGGATAGATCAGCTGGTTGAGTGCTGTCACAATAGCAGCACTGCACTCAATGTCAGTAAGACCAAAGAATTGATTGTGGACCAGGAAGGGGAGGTCAAGGGAACAGACACCAGTCCTCGTTGAAGGTTCAGAAGTGGAAAAGGTGAGCAGTTTCAAGTTCCTGAGAGTCAACATCTCTGCAGGTTTATCCTGGAATCAACATATTGATGGAATTACAAAGAAGGAATGCCAGTGGCCACGTTTCATCTGGACATTGAGAAAACTTGATATGTCACCAAACACGCCTGCAAATTTCTATAGGTGCACTGTGGAGAGCATTCTAAATGGTTGCATCACCACTTGGAATGGAGGGGCCACTGCACAGGATCCGAAAATGCCTCAGAAAGTTGTAAACTCTGACAGCCACATCATGGGCACTAGCATCTAGTGTACCTTCAAAAAACCATGCCTCAAAAAGGTGGCATTCGTCATTCAGAACCCTCATATGTCCTGTTCTCACTGCCACCTTCAAGGGGAAGTACAGGAGTCTGAAGACACAAATTCAATGTTTAAGGAATAGCTTCTTCCTCTCCACCATCAGATTTAAGAATGAGCAATGAATCTATGAACACTATCTCACTACTCTCTTTTTCACTACTTACTTAATTTAATTTTTTATATGTATTTCTTATTGTAATTTATAGTTTTTATTATTATGTATTGCAATATACTGTTGCAAAACAACAAATTTCATGACATATGCCAATGATATTAAGTTTGAAATTCTGCCAACAATGGATGTGTCATTGGTAAATTTATATATGGCATTTAGACCATAAGATATAGGAGCAAAAGCAGGCCATTTGGCCCATTGAACTTGCTCTGTAATTCAATCATGGGCTGATCCAATTCTTCCAATCATCCCAACTCCCCTGCTTTCACCCCATACCCTTTGATGCCCTGGCTAATCAAGAGCCTATCTATCTCTGCCTTAAACACACCCAATGACTTGGCCTCCACAGCCACTCATGGCAACAAGTTCCATAGATTTACCACCCTCTGACTGAAGTAACTTCTCCGCATCTCAGTTCTAAAAGGATGTCCTTCAATCCTGAAGTTGTGCCCTCTTGTCCTAGAATCCCCTACCATGGGAAATAACTTTGCCATATCTAATCTGTTCAGGCCTTTTAACATTCGTTATGTTTTTACAAGATCCCCCTTCATTCTCCTGAATTCCAGGGAATACAGCCCAACAGCTGTCATACGTTCCTCATACGGTAACCCTTTCATTTCCGGTTATTTGAGTTGAGCCAGTGGTTATAAATGAATAACATGGCTGAAGGTAGGGTAAGCATTTTGTACATCTCTCTTCTTTCTCCATATTGTCAAAGCAAAAGAAAATGAGCACCACAATCTTCTTGGAGATTGCAAAATACTGTTTCTTAGAAAAGATGTGAGATTTTTCAAAGCAGTGTGGTCAGCAAGAACTAATTTGATACACTTGGTCAGATGGGTGTTTTCAGCAGTTTATTGAAAAGGGGAAATAACAAATGATTAGACATCTAGATGAAGAAACAATTAAATTGACAGCTTTAAACTGATGAAATTTAAAGGAAACTATCATCAGTGTTAGCCAGCCAGTGGTGTAGTGGCATCAGCACAGGACTTTGAAGCAAATGAATGCAGCCATCTCCTTGCATGCTTTCCATCCATTCTGGATTGAGCAGTGAGCGGCCCTTCAGCAGGTCTCAGCCCAAAATGTCGACTGTACTCTTCTCCCTAGATGCTGCCTGGCCTGCTGAGTTCCTCCAGCATTTTGTGTGTGTTGCTTACATAATTTACTGTATGTTTAGAGCATATCTAAGTGAATGCAATTTAAAGGTGACAGAAGGGGAAAGAGATTTGTGGAATTATTGACTACTCACCAAGTATTCAAGTATCATGTCTGAAGATTGTGATGAAAGACAGTAAGATTCTGGTTATATGGCTGGATTACATTTTAAAACTAGGACCATTACATTAGGGCTATATATGGCCCAGGTCCTTCACCTCATTGTTTCTCCCAATTCAAAATGGAAAAGGTACAAAGAAGAACCAAAAGTGCCTTGCATCCTAGAGATGGCATTGAGATGATTGCTTAATTTACTTATGAGCCAAAGGGGATAACTTCACACAACCTCACTTGCCCCATCATTGAAATGTTCCCACATCCTATGGACTCACTTTCAAGAACTCTTTATCTCATGTTCTCGATATTGCTTGCTTATTTATTTATTTATTATTCTATTATTGATTTATTGAGATGCCCACAAGAAAATGAATCTCAGGGTTGTATATTGTGACAAATTTAATAATAAGTTTACTTTGAACTTTGAATGTGCTGGTGGGGAGCATTTACTCATGGAATCTATACACTAAAAGACCAGCAGGTTTGGGCCACATAAGGTGCATATTTCAACTGTAGAGAATACAGGGGAAATGTATGCCTGGGAACAGCCCATACAGCACAGAGTCCTGGTTACATAACTACTTGAGTTTAATCTCTACAAGGAGCACTGCATCACTTTCAGACCTTCTTGGCAAACACAGAGCCTTCAAAAAGTTAGATGACTGTTTTCTGTACACTGGGCAGTATTTAATGGGGCTGAGGCTCCTGCTAAGCATGGAGGAAGAGGTAGTACCTCTTATTACAAAGTAAGCGAGGTCTTGGGTGTTTGTTTCTGATGGTGAGCCATTCTGCCAAACTATGAAGGAAACGATTCCATATGACCCACTGTCTCCTCCTGCAGGCCCGCTAGCAGATTACTTGCAGATGGTGACTAAATGCACCTGTGGTCAAAGGTGTTTTGAGGCAGAAGATTTTCAACGAAGTGCAGCAGGGTCTAAATGAATGGGATGTTGTGCGATGACAGGGTTCATCCCTGCGACACCGGATACAGTTAGAACCTCAGCACAGCGATTCATGGAGCTTATGCAATCAGGATCTATGCACAGCTTGATGCAGTCACGCACAAAGATGGCCATCAGGATCTGCTTTTACCCTCTTTCTCTGGAGACCTGCTGATCACTTCCTGAAGGACACACTCAATTTTGGATCCCCAGGTGAAATGGAAGACAGCTTAGTTAACTGCTGTGGCACAGGAGCAAGGTACGAGCAGCACTGAAGAGCATTTTGCACCTGATGGCCAGATTGACGCTCGGCTTCAGTAGGGGACACTTTCTGCTTTAGCTTGGCTAAGTGCTTTATCTATTTCTCGCTATATGCCCCCTCTCTTCCAATCTTAATTACTAGATGTTGCAGTGCCATGCAAGCCATAGCACCACCTCCTTCTCACACCTGAGGCTTTGTGAGTGTCCCAAGAGTCAACGTGGATCACATTTATATTAAAAGTAGGCAAATTGTTCCTACTAATTAATCTATTTTTCCTGTTTAAGATGGTACTGGTGAATCTCAGCAACTTCCGGCCAATGGCCACTGAAACAAAGAAAACAACTAAATACTTTGTTAATCACTCCATTTCTGGTAAATGATCATCGCAAACAATAGCTTGTAACTTCCCTTTGGACTTGGAGGCAATTTGATGTGGCAGTACCGAGGCGCGGCGAGGCTGCAGACCATTGCCAAGAGCAAGGTTCAAGCGATTTAAACACTGGGCCGAATTGGAAAGGTCAGGTACAGGCCGATTCGAGGCAGCGAGTTCCAGGTCTCAGAGTGTACCGAAATGACTGAGCCCGATGTTTGAATGACGATCTGGGCGCCAGGCCAGATCGAAAAGGTCAGCATGTTGGGCCCCAGGGCATGGTTTGGGCCAGTTCAGCTCTGCATTGAAGGCTCTGTGGATGGACTCTTTGTGTGGACGTGAGCTTTGAATGCTATTGCCTGTGTTTATTGTTCGCGTGATTTGTTTTTCTCTCTGCTCTTGGGTGTTTAACAGCCTTCATTTTTTAATGGGTTCTTTGTTCCGTGGCTGTCTGCTGCAGACGAATCTCAAGGCTGGATACATACTTAGATAAAAATGTACCTTGAAATTAATTTTATTTTCTTTTCTTTCTGAAGTTATTGACAAAAGTTGAAATGTACTTTTTCTGACTCTGACTGATGGCTGCTAATTTGTATAATTAACTACAAACAAGAGAAAATCTTGGATATCCAAAATGCTGGATATCCAAGGCAACACACACAAAATTCTGGTGGAACTCAGCAGGCCAAGCTACATCTATGGAAAGGAATAAACGGTTGATATTCCGGGCTGAGACACTTCTAGAGGACTGGAAAAAAAATGATGAGAGGTCAGAGTAAGAAGGTGGGGGTAGGGGAAGAAGAAATACAAAATGGTAGTTGACAGGTGAAACCGGGAGAGGGGGAAGGGGGGGGGGTTAAGTAAAGAGCTGGGAAGTTGATTGATGAAAGAGATAAAGGGCTGGAGGAGGGTGAATCTGATAGGAGAAGATAAAACACCATGGAAGAACGGAAAGGAGTAGGAGCACCGGAAGGGGGTGATGGGCAGGTAAGGAGATACGGTGAGAGAGGGAAACAGGAATGGGGAATGGTGAAGGGGTGGGGGCAATTACTGGAAGTTCAATAAATTGATATTCATGCCTTCAGGTTGGGGGCTACCCAGACGGAATATAAGATGTTGCTCCTTCAACCTGAGTGTGGCCTCAGGCAGTAGGGGAGGCCATGGACTGACGTGTTGTAATGGGAATGGGAAGTAGAATTGAAATGGGTGGCTACCAGGAGATCCCACTTTTTCTAGTGGATGGAGCATAGGTGCTCAGCGAAGTGGTCTCCCAATCTACATTGGGTCTCACCGATATACAGGAGACCTTACCAGGAGCATTGCATACAAGTAGATGACCCCAACAGACTCACAGGTGAAGTGTCACCTCACCTGGAAGGACTGTTTGGGGCCCTGAAAGGTTGTGAGGGAGGAGGTGTAGGGGGCAGATGTAGCACTTGTTCCGCTTGCAAGGAGAAGTGCCAGGAGGGAGATCAGTGGGGAGGGACGAGTGGACAGGGGACTGACCCCTGCGCAAAGTGGAAAGTGAGGGGGAGAGAAAGATATGCTTGGTGGTGGGATCTCGTTGAGATGGTGGAGGTTGTGGAGAATTATGTGCTGGATGCAGAGGCTAATGGGGGTGAGGATAGAAGGAACCCTACCCCTGGTATTGCGGCAGGAGAATGGAGTGAGGGAGACGTGTGCAAAATGGAAGAGATGTCTGCGAGGGCAGTGTTGATGGTAGAGGAAGCAAAGCCCCTTTCTTTGAAGAAGGAGTTCATTTCATTAGTTCTGGAATGAAAAACCTCATCTTGATGGTGATGCAGCAGAGACAGAGGAACTGAAAGAAGGGGATGGCATTTTTACAAGGGACAGGGTGGAAAAAGTTATAGTTCAGGTAGCTATGAGGTAGCAAGTAATTAGCTGTGAAACCTGGTTGTATGTATTGAATTAATATTTGTCATAAAGGGAAACTATCTCCATCTCTACATGGTGTTGTATCAATGATAGAAGAGCACCAATGTACAAGTATGAATGTTTTAACTTCCTATCAATGAGGCATTTCAAGTGAATTTATCTATTTGATGCTAAATTTTGATTAGTTTTGTGCTTTGAGCATATATATCCCTAACTGGCATCCCTAACCCAATGTGAAATAATGTAATCACTTTTAATTCAAGACATATTATATATATAATATGTCTTGAATTATAAGTGATTACACTATTTCACTTTGGGTTAGGGATGCCAGTCTTTGCCCTGTCATATACAGGTATCCAATGGTGTGAAAAATAGCTTATACATGAAAACAGCATCTTTATGATTGTTAACAAGAGAAAATCTGCAGATGCCGGAAATCCAAGCAACACACACAAATTGCTGGAGGAACTCAGCAGGCCAGGCAGCATCTGTGGAAAAGAGTAACCAGCCAATGTTTCAGGCTGAGATCTTTTAGCAGGACTGGAGAAAAAAGATGAGCAGGTTTAAAAGGTTGGGGGCGGGTGGTAGGCTGGAGAGAAACTTTAGGTGATAGATGAAACCGGGAGGGGGAGGGATGCAGTAAAGAGCTGGGAAGTTGATTGATGAAAGAGATACAGGGGGAAGGGGGAATCTAATAGGAAAAGACAGAGGCCACAGAAGAAAGAAAAGGAAGGAGGAGCACCAGGGGGAGGCGATGGGCAGGCAAGGAGATAAGGTGAGAGAGATAAAAGGGGATGGGGACCGGTGTGGAGGGTGGGACATTACCAGAAGTTCGAGAAATCGATGTTCACAATGCCTTTTAATTAATGCAGTCAGTGAAAACAGGCGCAGCAGTTTAGTTTTCAGTTACACAAAGTAGGTACCTCCTCAAATTTCGACTTTATCCTATTCAGCATTGGGTGGGTTGTCACACTGAAATGAAAGCTTAGTCAGAGGAGATTCCTTTCCATTAATTTTGGCTTATTTTCAAATCCATGTGCCAGAGGTGAAAAGGCAGTGTGCCAACAAATCCTTTCAACATACATATATAATTTGACTCTCTTTTTAACAATGATGCTTTTCCTATATTTTGGCCAATCTCAAAGTGTCAAGGGTTTAGAAGAAGGGTTGTCTGCCATCACTAGCTCAAGTTGCTTCGTCCAAATATGTTACTCAAGAGGAATCAGTTTCCACGGGGTTTCCCCTCCTATTACAACTCTGACAAAATAACTCCGAAAGAAATAGTGCAAATAACATTTTTATGCAATTATTATTGTTTCTCCAGTGATTTCTTCCATCTACTGCTGAAATTAGATGAAAACAAGAGAAATCCACAGGGGAAGGTCTGTTTTAGGTATTATTACAGTTGATATGATAAAGCATTACTCATGGCTATAAGTACAGTATAGAAAATAGATCCTGTAGTATTGCAAAATCTTTTAGCCATTGTAATGCTATCAGTCTGTCAAATGTGAATGCAATATACACTTAAACAGAATACAATTTACAAAGAGAACAGATGATCGTGAGGGCTTCCATAGTGAGCAGGTTGAATTGCTGTGAAAAACATATCCAGTATCACTGATGAATGAATGAAGAAACTATCCATATATAATCCAAACAGAATGAATTTGGTGACCTCTGGAACAGAAGAATGAACGATACTTCCTTATCATTACAATTTAAGAACTGAACTTGGTGAAGTACCACATTCTTTTTCTTGTACAAGCTACATTTAAAATTATGCAATTATTCAGGAATAACATGATGTTTTCAAATATAAAATGTTAACTTCTAGCATACTATTCCAAAGGTGCATATTTTCAGCTAATTGAAGTCTCAGAATAAATTTGGACATTATCCTGGTGATGATTAATTTACTGCTGTTTCTATATATTACACATTAGGTTAATGATGTGTGTTGTTAAATTAGCATATTGAATTAATTGGATATCATTCCCTCTGCACAGATGATAGGTGTGCTTGTATAGATTAGACGAGACAAAGTCAGAATCTGAGAGATAAGAAAAGGAGTGCCCACTTTATCAACTGACAAGTAAAGAACACCTTCATGCTCAGTCAGCTTTTGCTAATAAGACAAAATGAGACAGGTTGTTTGAAACAGCAGTGCTAAGCAACTTGTCTACTTTAGCTTAATGTTGAATAAGCCACATGAAAAATAAGGTTTCTTTACAGCCAGCAACAAAAATGAATTCTTGTTCATTGATCTTTAAGGAGGCTTTGCTTCGCAAGACAATGCTTTTCTGTATCACTGGTTCTAACACCACAGGTCAACACTGAAGTTGCACATCCAGGGTATTGCAGTGGGTTACAACATTGACCATTGTCCTCTGGGATCTCAGATTCAAACAGATGGTCTGCCTACCTCCTCTCTCTGACAGCTGTTCAGTCCAGAATAAAATGGTTTTGGGATACCATTTTAGTTGGTGAAGTACATGCCTAAATGATTTCACAATTCACAAATAATAAACTTCAAGATTCAAGATTGCTTAATCTCATTTCCGGTACAGAAATGTAAAAGAGAATGAAATAATCGTTACTCCAGATCTGATACAGTACCAAAAAAAAATAAGATAAAGAACACAATAAATACTGTATAAATGCATAAGATAGCTTACACTATAGAGATAGATAGTATGTCCATAAAGTACAGAATTGTCTGTACATAAGGTGACTCTGATGGGAAATGATGAAGTAGTGGGGATGGGGGATGTGGAAGTGTGGGTTAGTGGGTGGAGATGTGATCAGTCGTACTGCTTGGGGAAAGCAAATGTCTTTTCAGTTGGGTGGTCCTGGTGTGAATGTTATGTAGACTCCTCCCTGATGGGAGCGGAACAAACAATCCATGTTCAGGGTGTTTCTGGCCTTTTCCAGCACCTTTCTGTATATATGTCCTTGATGGTGGGTAGGCTGGTGCCCATGACGTGTTGGACAATTTTAACTACCCAGTGTAGAACCTTCCAGTCTGCTGAAATCATAACTCAAAATTATGAATAAAAAACTTAGATTTGGACAGATGAATGCAGGCTCTACATTGGACAGCTTCTTTGCAATATTTATATTTCACCATTACTTTTGAGATTAAACTGTATGAACAATGAATATTCATGAAAGGTTGACTTTTAGGTAGAGAGAATCTAGTGGTTCAAAAATTTGCTGAGTGGTAAAGGTTTATAAAGGCTGTGAATGGAACTTTTGATGACTAGGAACTATTGGTTTATTTACAACCTTGACAATGGTTTGGTTTAACCATTGATTGAATAATTGATTGATTTTGTTAATGATCAGTTATGCCACAATTGCCCATTTCATTGCAGCAGAAAACTAGTGTTTAGGCTAATTATGAATTTGTGCCAAGGATTAAGAAATCAATCTTGCATTTGAAAGCTCAGTGGTAAGTGAAATATGTGAATTTAACCCAGGTGTAGAATTGGCTAGAACTTTTTTTTATAATTCATATTGGTGGAATTTGATACGAGTTAATCCTACTGAGACATTGTAGGTGTTTTAGAAGTTGTTTAATATATGGGGTATTAGGGTGAAAATTAATTCTGTGTTGAAATCAGAGACAGATTTAATATCACTGGCACAATGAGGAGGGTTATCATGGCTTACAGAGGGATCTGGACTAACTGGAAAAAATGGGCTGAGAAATAGCAGATGGAATTTAATGCAAACAAGTGCGAGGTGGTAAGACCATAAGATGTAGGAGCAGAATTAGGCCATTTGGCGCATCGAGTCTGCTCTGCCATTTCATCATGGCTGATTCATTTTCTCTCTCAGCCCTGATTAATCAAGAATATATCAACCTCTGCCTTAAATGTTACATAAAGATTTGACCTCCATAGCTGCCTGTGGCAAAGAATTCCACAGATTTGCCACTCTCTGGCTAAAGAATATTTCTCCTTATCTCTGTTCTAAAAAGATGTCCCTCTGTTCTGAGGCTGTGTCCTCTGGTCTTAGACTGCCCCTCCCCCCCCCACCTCATCAACATCCTCTCCACCCACCTCATCAACATCCTCTCCACATCCACTCTATCAAGCCCTTTCACTATTTGATAGGTTTCAATGAAGTCATCCCACATTCTTCTAAGTTCCAGAGGCCGGGGCATCATACACTTTTCATATGTCAAGCCTTTCAGTCACAAAATCATTTTCCTGAATCTCCTTTGAAACCACTCCAATGTCAGCATATCCTTTCTTAGATAAGGGATCCAAAACTGCTCACAATACTCCAAGTGTGGCCTCACCAGTGCTTTATATAGTCTCAACATTACATCCTTTTTTAAAAAATTCTAGTCCTCTTGAAATGAATGCTAAAATTGCTTTTACCTTCCTCACCACAGTCTCAACCTGCAAGTTAATCTTTAGGGTGTTCTGCACAAGGACTCCCAAGTCCCTTTGCATCTCAGGTTTTTTGGATTTTCTCCCTGTTTAGAAAATAGTCTGCATATTTATTTCTACTATCAAAGTGCATGGCCATGCATTTTCCAACATTATATTTCATTTGCCACTTTCAGCTCTTGGGTACTAGTCTACAAAGTACCCAGGACACCTTTAGGAAGCAGTGTCTCAGAAAGGCAGCATCTATTATTAAGGACCTCCAGCACTCAGGGCATGCCCTTTTCTCACTGTTACCATCAGGTAGGAGGAACAGAAACCTCGACTATTTTTGCACGTTTTTTTAAAAATCTATTCAATATATGAAATTGATTTACTTGTTTATTATTATTATCATTATTATTTTATTTTTTTCTCTGCTCGTTATGTATTGCATTGAACTGCTGTGAACCAATTAACAAATTTCACGTCACATGCCGGTGATGATAAACCTGATTCTGATTCATTCTTCAAATCTGTCTAAGTCCTTCTGCAGCCTACTAATTTCCTCAATACTACCTGCCCTTCAACCAATCTTCATATCATCTGCAAACTGGGCAACAAAGCCACCTATTCCATCATCTAAATCATTGATATACAGTACAAAAAAAAAGTAGTCCCAAAACTGACCCCTGTGGAACTCCACTAGTCACCAACAGAAAAGACTCCCTTCATTCCCACTCTTTGCTTCCTGCCAATCAGCCACTGCTTTACTCATGCTTTCATGTAATACCATGAGCTCTTAACTTGTTAAGCAGCCTCATCTGTAACACCTTGTCAAAGGCCTTCTGAAAATCCAAGTACACAACATCCACCCATTCTCCTTTGTCTGCCTTCCCTGTTGTTTCTTCAAAGAATTTCAACAGTTTGTCAGGCATGATTCTCCTGTGAGGGAACTATGCTGACTACAGACTATTTTATCATGACCCTGACACCACATCCTTAACAAACGAGTCCAATATCTTCTTAACCACTGTGGTCGGACTAACTGGCCTATAATTTTTTTTTATTTTGCCTTTCTCCCTTCTTGAAGAGTGGAGTGACATTTGCAATTTTCCATTCCTCTGGAACTATGCCAGAATCAATTGATTCTTGAAAGATCATTACTAATGTCTCCACAATCTCTCCAGTCACCTCTTTCAGAACCTTGAGGTGGGTGACCAAAATTGCACACAATACAGGAATTCTTTGAAGAAATAACAGGAAGGGTAGACAAAGGAGAATTGGTGAATATTGTGTACTTGGATTTTCAGAACGCCTTTGAAAAGGTGCCACATATGAGGCTGCTTAACAAGTTATGAGCCCATGGTATTACAGGAAAAGCAGTGGCTGATCGGTAGGACCAACCAGGGTAGGTCTTACACAGTGAATGGTAGAGCAAAAGAATCTGGGAATACAGGTCCATAATTCATTGAAAGTGGCATCACAGGTAGATATCATTGGAAAGAAAGCTTTTGGCACATTGGCCTTTATAAATCAAAGTATTGAGTACAAGAGGTGGAATGTTACGTTGAAGTTGTATAAGATGTTAGTGAGGCCTAATTTGGAGTATTGTGTGCAGTTTTGATCACCTACCTTCAGGGAAGATGTAAATGAGGTTGAAAGAATACAGAGAAAATTTACAAGGATACTGCCGGGTCTGGAGGACCTGAGTTATCAGGAAAGATTGAATTGGGTTAGGACTTTATTCCTTACAAAAGAGAAGACTGAGAAGAGGTTTGATAGAGGTATACAAAATTATGAGGGGTATAGATAGGTTAAATGCAATCACGCTTTTTCCACTTAGGTTGGATGGCTCATGGGTTAAGTATGAAAGGTGAAAAGTTTAAGGGGACATGAGGGGAAACCTCTTGCCCCAGAGAGTCGCGAGAGTGTAGAATGAGTTGTGAGTGCAAGTGGTGCATGCAAGCTCAATTTCAACGTTTGTGAAGTTTGGATATGTACCTGGATGATAAGGGTATGGAGGGCTATGCTCCCAGTGTAGGTCAATGGGAGTAAGCAGTTTAAATGGTTCGGCATGAACCAAATGTGCCAAAGTGCCTGTACTGTGCTGTACATTTAATTGTGAATACAGTATTGAAAGTTGCATTTCCTTGAGATGGTTGAAATGTGTCATGGAACCCTGGGAGAGTTATACTTTATTTGATGCTTTATTTGAACCAGATCTTAGTAATGATTTTGTCGAAAAACTAAACAAATCAGTAAGAAGGGCGAAATTATTTTGATAGTTGTGGGAAAGTTATGGTTTAAGATTAAGATGGATTCACTGAACTAATGCAGTAAGAGCTGAGTGCTTTGTTGAGTTGAACTGTTAGTTGAAAAATAGGGCAGGGTTGTGAGGCAGTTCTTGGAATGTCAATGACAGGGTTAAATTCCAACTTCTGTTTTGTAAATGTTGCTCCATTAAGTGACCTTGTACGGGTTGGAGTCAGATAGGCCTGACTTGATGGAAATAATTGTCTCTCAGACTAGTTTTAAATTAATTTCATTCTTGTTGCAGTTTAGTAGAATTTAGAATGTTGTTATATCCCAGTAAATACACACATTATACAAAACAAAATCAGGACAATTCATTATAGTAGGGCATCTCTGATTAATCTTTACTATCATCTAGTTATTTAATTGATTTCATTTATCATTTCTTTGTAATGTAAAAAAGAACCACTCTCTTCTGATTGAGGCTTCTTTTCATTTTGGACTTGTCTGCTTTGAAGAGACTTGGGCCAATATGGGATATGCAGACTTCTCCACAGATTAGGCAGGTGATGCTTAAGAGGGTGAAATGATATGACCCTTGTTTCATTTTCACAGGGCTTCTAATATGTGGACTTGAGGTTCTCAGCATCATCCCAAGTGCTCCTTCCTCTATTGGGTTTAATCATGAACAAGGCATGCCTAAGCAACAGTGGGTTTGATGCAATGTTTTTTCTAGGTGGCTTTGGGCACATTTTGAAATCACTTTTCCTGCTTGCCTCATGATCTATTCCTGTAACTGAGCTATGAATCCACTGTTTGTTCTGAAACTTGGTGTCAGGCTTGGAAACAATATTGGTGAGTCAATGTAGCTAACTGGGTAACCAGGGTGTCAATGCTGGAGAGGTTGACCTGAAAGAGGAGACTGACGTTCGGTTACATCTGCTTCTAGTGATCGTGGAGAATCTTGTGAAGATAGTAATCGTATTTTCAAATCATTATTTTATGTGATCAGGCAAAGGCTAAACTGGCTTATTGATGATGAAATTCTCACTATCTTCAATATCTGCCTTGGGAGAGAGCTGGTCCCTGAGATCTAGGAAATGGTCCATTGTTTTGTAGGGTATTACCTTGAATCTTTATTGTTCATTCAGGGTCAGTTACAAAAGAATGTTTTCCCTGGAAGCACTGACCGCATCCAAGTGGGGCTTATTCACAGAACTAATGAGAAATTGTAAAATCTACGGCAATTACACTCTTAGTAACCCGAATCCCACTCTGAGTGGCAGCATATGGACGTCATATGCTGATCTCTGAGAAAGTGGTGACTCCCTCACTGGCACTCACACAAGATCCACCATACAGAAATAAGGAATGGTTTTATAGAGTCACAGGGCACCACAACACAGAAACAGATTTTTTGGCTTATTTAGTCCATGTCAAACTATTAATCTGCCTAGTCCCATCAACCTGCACCCTCCCATTCAAGTACCTACCCAAATTTCTCTAAAATGTTGAAATCGAGCCCATATCCACCACTTGCACTGGCAGCTCATTCCACGCTCTCAGCCCCCTCTGAGTGAAAAAGTTCTCCCTCATGTCCGCCTTCAACATTTCACTTTTCATCCTTAACCCATGACCTCTAGTTCTAGTCAAAGGCCTAGTTTTATTGATGTTGGTTGAGAACAAGTATACGTCAATGAGAACTCCGGTTTATGTGCATCTTTCAACATTGCAAAAATGCCCAAGGCACTTCACCGAATTGCTATTAATGCAGGGTAGAGAGATGGAAATGTTTACAGGTGATGGTAAGAATGGCCATGTATTTTGGGCCTTGCATGGTTACTAGATAAGGAATGGATTATCCTGGGGTTTGTAGAGCTGGAGGAGCTTTGTACAGATGGGTAGTGGTGTGACCACAAGAGGTTTTAAAATGACTATTGCTAATTATTAATGGTTATTAACCATTATTTAAAACTATTATTCATTATGATTTTACATTTAAATACTGTATCTGTGTTGTTTTCTTGTAACTGCTGCTATAATGGATGAATATGAATCATTCCTTAATTTACTTACTTGCATATAAACCACAAAAACAAGGCAAGTATCAAACACTTGTCTCCAATTGATGTTGCTTGCTAGTCTGTTTAGGAAGGACCCTGAGAATCCCCCTCATTGCAGTAGGTCTGGAATTGCATAAAGGTCATATGGGGTAAAGATAGCTGATTTTCTTCGCTAAAGGAGATTAGTGAAGCTGTCAGAATTTAAGAAAAATCTGGTAGTTTTATGATCACCTTTACTGACATTAGCTCTTTTTTCTAATTCCAGAAATTAATTAACCGAATTTAAATACCCAGCTGTCTTGGTGGAGTTTGAACTCCTGCCTTCAGATCATCAATCCAAGCCACTGTGTTGCTAGTCCAGTAACTTAATCACCGTGCCACCATATCATCAATAAAAATACCAAATCAAGGCATATTCCAAACTGCGAATAATTTTATTACAGGACTTCATTCATTAGTTTTGTCATGAACCAGCACACCTAAACCTAATCTTCTCCTTGCCAAATGTCTACCTCTACTTATTTATGCAATAACTAGGAAATTAAACCAATTTTATATGTCAAATTGAGATTTGCATGGACCATATATTAAAAGTTGAAACATTCTGGTTTGTATGATACTCCACTTGATACCTAAGCCCATTGAGGCATTCTAAGACCTATAATGCATGTATTTGATCTGAATTAGAAGTAACAGAAGGAAGGTTAGATGGGATGTCCTTTGAAATGCATGACTACATCAATTATAATAATTAATACATGCAGTGAATGTTAATGAATCTGATTTACTTTCCCTCACCAGATGTGATCACAGCCATGAATATAATATCATTCTGAGACGGATTGTTGAACTGTTTTGGAAATTCATTGATCGATAGCACTGTTAAGAGTTGTGTCCATCTTTATCACTGAATTCTCATCATCTATTTTTCGTAATTACTGAAGTTTCACCAGTAAGCAGACCGAAACTACTTTTGGCACAGCAGAGAATTATTGTGCTGTTTGATCAGTGCAAACCACCGCTATACAGAAATGCTCCAGTGGCTTTGAAATTTGCATTTCTGTTCATTAAATGACTTTGTAGCTTGTTGTGAACTTTTAGACCTGCAGGGCAAACAATTTCTGCCAAGCTAAAAGATATGAACACTTAAAGTGAATTTGTCTAGGGCAAAGAGAATAAAACTGCATATCAAGAAAATGAAAAGATACTTCCTGTGGAGGTCCAGATAGTGTTTTGTAGGGCTTATACATAAATGACAGAATGGTGGTGATAGGACTGATTATTGTGAAATTCAATAGACAGAATATTCTTCATAAAGAATTTGGGTTTACAATTCATTGCTTGTGTTTCAGATACAGTATACAAAGGCGTGAAAGATGTAATATAAAGTGGATTAGATGTTACAGTTACATTTTTCTTGCATTAATACTGAATATTATTTTACAGCAGGCTACTTGTACTCTGCATGGTTGGGATTGTGCTCCTTTATCTAGAACAGAATGAGTGACTATAGTAACATAAAGAAGCTAGAAAAACTGATTTGTTGATCATAAATTGACATTTACCTGTGTTCAAAATTAAAGGAATATGATAAATAACGAAATGTCATGGGGGTAGAGAAGTTTTATAGGGCTACTGTGAAGGAGCTACCAAATGGGACTGTCTGGATTGCCCTACAGAGGACCAGTTGACTTCATGGACAAATGACCCTTGATTGTGTGGACAATCTCTGTCTTGGGCACTGGAGCCAAACAATTAAAATGTTAATTATTAAAGACAAAAATACAGACGACCAAACAATAAACAGTTAAATTTTTCCTTTCTATTAAAATGTAAGGTGATGCTGTTTTGTCATATTTAATCTGGTGCAAGTTGTTCAAGTAGGTTCATTGCAGCAAGTGTCAGGAAAATGCTGGAATGCCACTTGGCTGGACTCACATTTGCTGAAAACCAAAACTTGCAGATGCAGATGTGCAGATGTAGGAAAATTCTGGTTGACATCCAGGAAATAGCAGTTCATTCAACCTGACAAGCCTGACTAGTCTCCAGTCTATCCAGTTGCCCAGTTCCATCCCTGTACTTCTCCGTCAAGTAATCTCTGTCAGGGAGGAGGCTACACAGCATCCACACCAGGATCACCAGACTCAAAAGTAGTTTCTTTCCGCAAACAGTTTGGCTGATCAACTCCTCCACCTGCTAATCCACCCTTCCTTTATCATTTCTGGTCAGAGCCACCTTATGTACAGACACTCCTGTGCCTAGCTTCACTTTATGAGCATACAATCAATCTATGTAAGCTATTTTATGTATTTACAGCATATTTATTGTACTTTTTTATTGTGTTCTTTATCTTATTGATTTTTTGTACTGGGTTGGATCCAGAGTAACAATTATTTTGTTCTCCTTTATTTTGTGTTCAGCATATGGCCAAGTGGTTAAGGCGTTCGTCTAGTAATCCGAAGGTCGCTAGTTTGAGCCTCAGGTGTGGCAGTGTGTTTATGTCCTTGAGCAAGGCACTTAATTACACATTGCTCTAGTGTCTGTGCAAGGAGTGGCGCCCCACACAGACTTCCAATCTGCGCCTTGTAAGGCATGAAAATGCCCGATGCAGGCCTCTCATAGTCTGAGTCAACGTTTCCCCCTCCTTTACACGTGTAATGGAAATGCATTAAGCAATCTTGAATCCAAGGATAATCAATGGAATTAATAATCTAGTATAAGAAGACCAAACCATCTTGGCTCTCTCTCTCCTCTTTGTTCCTCTCCCTGCCAGTAGGATCTTGATGTTCTCTGCTGTCTTTCCTTTCTTCTTGTTTTCTTTGTTCTTGTAATGCTTAATAAATGACCGTAAGCATGTAAGTTTAATGCCTCATTCGTGACTTCTGAAGAACATCACGATCCAGCAATTTCGGTATAGTCAACAAGATGATTATGGAAATTTAAGGATGAAGTGGAAAGTTTTAGTATGCACATTTGATAGGATATAAGACCTTCTTCCTGATTTCCCATATCAACAAATAACATAGAACAACACAGCACAGGAACAGGCCCTTTGGCCCACAATGTTGTGCTGAACCAGTTAAATTAGTAATCAAATGGCTAACTAAACTAATCTCTTCTGCCTACATAATGTCCATATCCTTCCAAATATCTCACATTCATGTGCTAAACTAAACTTCCCTTCAAAGTCTCTACTGTTTCTGTTCCTACCACCACACCAGGCAGTGCATTCCAGGCATCCACGCTCCGTTATAAAAAAAACTTGCTCGTCATATTTCCTTTCAAATTGCCCCCTCTCACCTTAAATGCACACTCTCTGGTATTAAGCATTTCAACCCTGGAAAAAAATATTGTCTGCCTACTTTAAGGATGCATCTCATCAACCTCTATCAGATCTCCCCTCAGCCTCTGCTACTCCAAGGAAAACAACCCAAGTTTGTCTAAACTTTTGTTATAGCAGGTTCCCCCTAATCCAGGCAATATCCTGGTAACACACATCAAAGTTGCTAGTGAACGCAGCAGGTCAGGCAGCATCTCTAGGAAGAGGTACAGTCGACGTTTCGGGCTGAGACCCCTCGTCAGGACTAACTGAAGGAAGAGCTAGTAAGAGATTTGAAAGTGGAAGGGGGAGAGGGAGATCCAAAATGATAGGAGAAGACAGGAGGGGGAGGGATGGAGCCAACAGCTGGACAGGTGATTGGCAAAAGGGATATTCTCCCTCTGTCCTTCTGACTATACCCCTTGCCCATCCTCTGGGTTTTTTCCTCCCCTCCCCCTTTTCCTTCTCCCTGGGCCTCCTGTCCCATGATCTTCTCATATCCCTTTTGCCAATCACCTATCCAGCTCTTGGCTCCATCCCTCCCCCTCCTGTCTTCTCCTATTATTTTGGATCTCCCCCTCCCCCTCCCACTTTCAAATCTCTTACTAGCTCTTCCTTCAGTTAGTCCTGACAAAGGGTCTCGGCCTGAAACTTCGACTGTACCTCTTCCTAGAGATGCCGCCTGGCCTGCTGTGTTCACCAGCAACTTTGATATGTGTCACTTGAATTTCCAGCATCTGCAGAATTCCTTGTGTTTATGTTTTTAAGTATCCTGGTAAACCTCTTCTGCACCCTCTCTGAAGTCTCACCGTCCTTCCTGTGATGGGGTGACCAGAACTGTATGCAATACTCCAGATGTGGCCTCACAATTTTTTAAGAAGCTAGAACATAACTTCCTGACTTTTGAACTCAATGCCTTGACTAACAAAGGCAAGCATGCCATATGCTTTCTTAACCACTCTGTCAACCTGTGCAGCTACTTTCAGTGAGCTATGAACTTGAACCCCAAGATCCCTCCACTTATCAGCACTGTTTAGCATATTGCCCCTAACAGTGTACTGCCTTTTCACATTTGGCTTACTGAGGTGCAACTCTTCACATTTGGCCAGGTTGAGCTCCATCTGCCAGTTCTCTGCACATATTTGCAACTGACCTATGTCCTGTTGTATTTTCACTATCCACAACACCACCAATCCTCATATGGTCTGCAAACCTATTAACCCACCCATCTACATTCTGTTTCAGGTCATTTATATACTTCACAAACAGCAGAGGTCCCAGTACATATCCCCGTTGAACACCACTAATGACAAAATAAGACACTTCAGCCACTACCCTCAAGCTCCTATGGGCAAGCCAGTTCTGAATCCAAACGACCAATTCACCCTGGATGCGATGCATCTTAATCTTTATTTATTTAGCGATTCAGCATGGAGTTGGCCCTTTCTTGGCCACCCGCGGAAAACAAGAGCACTTGGGGAAAACCCATGCATATAGAGAGACTCCTTACAGAATTGAACTCCAGTCTCCGATGCCCCAAGTGATAATAGCACTGTGCATTATGCTAATGTGGCTCCCAATCTTCTGGATGAGCCTCCAATGACAGACATTCTCAAATGCTTTACTAAAATCCAGGTACAGTTCACAATTCTACCTTCATCAGCCACCTCGTTACAGAAACTCAATCACTTTGATAAGACACGACTTGCCCTGAACTAAGACATGCTGATTCTCCCTAATTAGGCCATGGTCTTTCAGATGCTCACAAATCCTATCCCTAATAGTTCCCTCCAGTAACTTTGCTATTGGTTTGTTAAGGTTGTTGTAGCCCTGGTGGTCATGGGGATAAGCTCCCATTACGTATTAAATGCTCCCATTGGCATGTGCCACAGGTAGCTTCTGACCAGCAAGACCAGCCCCTGGCCTTCACATGTGGTTTAGCTACAAAGCCTGGCAGAACCATTTTCACTGACAGGAGAAGGGGCAAAGGCGGGTTACTGGCACCAGTTACTTCGGGCAGTTGGGCCTCATCAGCCATGGTTGGCAGCTCATTTAGGAGAAGGAAGACTGTGATCACAAACCTCCGCTACCTTGCAGTAATACCCATTCATGGGGTAGGCTTCAGGAGAAACCCGAGGGAAACATCTGGAGCTGGAGTCCCTAAGGCAGTCCTTCATTGAGTTCAACAATGACTGGTAACTCCTGCGATGCTGCTGGTGCCAAAATGTATTGGTCTCTACTGTTCCTTTGGGTTCATCAGATGCGTGGAGAGGAGGAGCTTGCTACATGTGCAACAGTTTGCTCTCCATATTGTACAGCCCTGGCTCGTGTACCTGCACAGCTAGGATGCAATATCCGTGATCAACTCAGACCAATGAAGGCCTGTTTGTGTTCTTTCCTACTACTGACATGAGACACACTGGTTGAAGGTTTCCAGGATTATCCCTGGTTCCCTTTTTGAATCATGAAACCACATTAGCTACTTGCCAGACCTCTGTGGCTGGAGAGGACACTGAGATATTGGTTAAGACCCCTGCAATCTATTCTCCTGCCTCTCTCAATAACCTGGGGTGTGTCCTAACAGGCCCTGGGGACTTATGGTCTTTAAGAGACCCAAGACTACCTCCTCCTTTCCCCTGAAAAGCCCTAGTATGTCAATATGTTCAGTACTATTGTCCACGTCCTTCTCTTTGATAAATACTGATGTAAAGTACTCATTAAGGACCTTGCCCACATCCTCCACATCCAGGAAAACTTTCCCCATTTATCCTTGAGCGCTCCGACCCTCTCCCTAGTTATCTCCTTGCTCTTGGTGTACGTATAGAATGCCTTGGGATTCTCTTTAATCCTACTTGCCAAGGATTTTTCATGGTAATCTTTTCAAATTGTCCGAAAAATTGCCTCGTTCTAGCTTCAGTACACCATCTAGTGGAAGTTTAAGAACAAAGGAAAACTCTATTATACTGTACTCTTCTGGAAAAGCCAGATTTGCATTAAAATTTACATTATACTCAAACTAAATTTGTACTAACCAGTGGAATACCCAAGAACCCTTCCAATTGTAATCCAGTGCTTTAAAAAAACATTTCTAGATTGCAATCCAATGTGAAAAATAATTCATCTGCAAAACAATAATATTCCAATTGCAATCCTATAATCTGATTGCAAAGCAATACTATTTTGACTCAATCCAATGGTATTTAGATTGCAGTCTAAGTGATAAAAAGTATGCACAAATTAGTACATGAGATTAAATTAAGTCATGAAATCGACTGCAGAAAAAGCAGGAGATGAATCTCAGTTTTATGTGTGAACAGATCACTGAGCATTTGAAGTCTTGTCTGATTAAAATATTTCAATTTGATAAAATCAATGAAAATATCTGGATGAACTGTATTATCATTGTTGGGTTTATTAAGAAGGCATAGGTTAAGATCCAGAAAATATCCAAGAGAAAGAAGAAATTTTCTAAAGCAGTCTTGTCGCAGTTAAAGATATGAATATGCAGTCAGTTTGACTGAATATGAGTTACTGGAACAAGTAAAGACTTTAACTGAACAAGTGAAAACAGAAAGGGAAAACTGTGATAAACTACAAGGATAGAATGCCAGTAAAAAGGCTAAAGAGCAAACCTTTACATTGATTGAATGAGTGAAAAAATTCAACATGATAATTGTAATTGAATTGAAGTGCATTCATTGTACAGAGCTTCAATGTAAATGGAAACAGAAAACTCAGCAGGGACCCCAAGTGGGCAGTCCGGTCAGTGATGCTCCTCCTTGGGAAACACCCCCTACATTGGACAGTCTTCTGAGACAGCGCCACCATCTGATCTCCAAGGACATGACATGGACTCTACAGCAACCCTAGTAACTCAATTTAGGATGCCAGTGAAGAAGCAAAAAAATTGGCAGCCATGTCACAGCTTGCCCCAGTAAAGACCAAGGAAGTGAAGACACGCAGGAACCTGTGAAAGGAAATAAATGTCTTTTTTGTTAATCACCTGAAACAGACAAAATTGATAAATGGCCCAAAGAAATTCCACATCCTAACAAAGGAAACTTAAAGACATGGGCTGAGCTTCTATGTAATAAGAACATATACGAACTGCACCCGTATGACGGCATCCAAATTTTGGCTACTCTGTTGTCTTCTCAGCAAACCAGACAGCTGACTCCTAGAGCTGATGACAATATGAGGGATGATATTGACAAAGTATACAAGGTGTTTGGATGGTTCGAACAGACACTAATACAGACTAATTGGAGGAAAGTGGTTGATTGCAAGCAAAGGATTTTGGTCTTGTTTCTGAATATGAGGAATGTGACAGGACAGCTTGGCTAAGTTACTCAGGAGTTCTGGGAGTAAATGAAGACAAATAGAGGAATCTAGATATGGTCCCTTGAAATCAACTTTTATGAAAGGCTTGAAACATTGGGGGGGCTTCTTTACACAGAGAGTGGTGAGAGTATGGAATGAGCTGCCAGACGAGGTGGTAAATGCGGGTTCTTTTTTAACATTTAAGAATAAATTGGACAGATACATGGATGGGAGGTGTATGGAGGGATATGGTCCGTGTGCAGGTCAGTGGGACTAGGCAGAAAATGGTTCGGCACAGCCAAGAAGGGCCAAAAGGCCTGTTTCTGTGCTGTAGTTTCTATGGTTCTATGATGGATGGGAATTTTTTGACTAGGTTCAATTAAGTCTAGGAAGTTGGGAGTCAGTCAGTATTCTGAGACATAATATTTGGTCTGATATGCCTTATAATGATTTACATCTTTTTACTTGTATAAGGATAGTCATTAATTATCACATAAGTGTACCTACTTATAAAGGTAATCCACTTAACAATAGCATAATCGTATGAATACCCTTTTTGATATTTCCATAACTTAGGTGAATATTTGATTATTTTATACTTTTCACAGGTACCATAGGTTTTCCTGCCTCTGAATTTCAGATATAATTCTTCTAAATGTGTGGCTTAGAATCAAGGGGGGCAGGGGAGGATGTTGAATTGGACTGTATAATAGTAGTTTTCCCTGTAGTTTAAGTTGCTTATGCTTGCTTGTATTTATATAATTACCTATATACACTTAATTATCCTGTGTGTTTTTAAAAATCAAAGTTCAAAGTAAACTTAGTGATCTACAGATTTCATAATCTTATGAAGGACTTGAGGACTTAACTCTCAAACAAGCAGGTACGGAACCATTAAGTGGATGAAGGTTCATCAGCATGGCTGGAAGTGAGGCAGGAGAGGGGAGATTCTAGGGTGGGTGGAAAAACAGAGGACCCCCTCTACGCAGCATATTGTTAGCAAGTGCACACTTACAGGAGAACAAAATTGAAGACTTGAGGGCAAGGTTGCGATATCCGAGGGGAATGAGAGACTGTTGTGTTCTATGCAACACACACAAAATTCTGGAGGAACTCAGCAGGTCAGGCAGCATCGATGGTAATGAATAAACTGTCGATGGTTCAGGCCAAAACCCTTCTTCAGGTCTGAGAAGGAAGGGGAAGATGCCAGAATAAAAAAGTGGGGGGAGGGAAGGAGGTTAGCTGGAAGGTGATAGGTGAACCCAGGTAGATGGGAAAGATCATGGGCTGGAGAAGAAGGAATCTGATAGGAGAGGAGATTGGACCATGGGAGAAAGGAAAGGAGGAGGAGGAGAAGGGGACCCAGGCAGAAGACGTAAAAATTCAAAGTAGGGATTAGAGGAAGGGGAGGGAGAAATTTGTTGACTGGAAGAAGAAATTGATCCACATGCCATCAGGCTGGAGGCTGACCAGATGGAAAATAAGGTGTTGCTCCTCCCTCCTGAGGGTGGCCTCATCTTGGCACAAGCAGAGGCCATGGAGTGACGTGTTGGAATGGGAAGGGGAATTGGAATTAAAATGTTTGGCCACCAGCAAGTCCTGCTTGTGACACTTGGCGTGGAGCTGCTCGAAGAAGCGGTTTCCCCAGTTTACGCAGCCCTCACCAGTGTGGAGGAGACCACGTCAGGAGCAACAGACACAATAGACGAGCCCAGCCGATTCACAGATGAAGTGTTGCCTCACCTGGAAGGACTGCTTGGAACCCTGAGTGGAGGTGATCCCTGCAGAAAGCAGAGGACGGGGGAAGTATAGTAGCATAGTGGTTATCACAATGCTTTACAGTGCCAGTGACCCCGGATCAATTCCTGTTGCTGCCTGTAAGGAGTTTGTGTATTCTCCACGTGACCCATGGGTTTCTTCCGGGTGCTCCAGTTTCCTCCTACAATCCAAAGACATACTGGTTGGTAGGTTAATTGGTCATTGTAAATTGTCCCATGAGTAGGCTAGGGTTAGATCAGGAGTTACTGGGCAGTGCGACTCGAAGGGCCAGAAGGGCCTGTTCAGTGCTGTATCTCAATAAATAAAAACAAAAATTTAAAAGAAGATGTGTTTCGTGGTAGGATCCCTTTGAAGATGGCGGAATTTGTGGAGGATAATGTGTTGGATGCAGAGACTAATGGGATGGTAAGACATGAGGAACTCTATCACTGTTAAGGCGGTGGCGTATAAGTGCAATTACAAGGGAGTACACCAGCACTTCTACTTCCTTAGGAGTTTGCGAAGATTTGGCATGACGTCTAAAACTTTGACAAACTTCTATAGATGTGTGGTGGAAAGTATGTTGATTGGTAGCATCACAGCCTGGTATGGAAACGCCAATGTCTTTGAATGGAAAACCTTACAAGAAAATCTATCAAGGGTAAATCCCTCTCCACCAGTGAGCACATCTACATGAAACACTGTCACAGGAAAGCAGCATCCATCATCAGAGACCCCTACCACCCAGGACATGCTCCCTTCTCACCGCTGCCATCAGGAAGAAGGTGTAGGAGCGTTAAGACTCACACCATCAGTTTCAGTAACAACTATTACGCCTCAGCCATCAGGCTTTTGAACCAAAGGGGATAATTTCCACTCAACGTCACTTGCTTTGTCATTGAACTGTTCCCATAATCTATGGACTCAATTCAAGGACTTTTCATCTGATGTTCTTGATATTCATTGCTTATTTATTTATTATTATTATTTCTTTCTTTCTGTATTTGCACAGTTTGTTGTCTTTTGCACAGTAGTTGAATGCCCGAATTGGTGTGGTCTTTCATTGTTTCTATGATGATTGATTGTGTGGCTAGTCAGAGGCTTTTACCCAGGGCTGAAATGGCTAACATGAGAGGACACAGTTTTAAGGTGCTTGGAGGCAGGTACAGAGGAGATGTCAGGGGTAAGTTTTTTACGCAGAGTGCTGAGTGCGTGGAATGGGCTGCCGGTGATGGTGGTGGAGGGTCTTTTGGACAGGTACATGGAGCTTAGAAAACTAAAGGGCTATGGGTAACCCTAGGTAATTTCTAAAGTAAGTACATGTTCAGCACAGCATTGTGGGCCGAAGGACCTGTATTGTGCTGCAGGTTTTCTATGTTGCTATGTAATTCTATTATGCCTTTATTGAGTATGCCCGCAAGAAAATGAGCCTCAGGTGTGTGTCAACTGAGCTTGAAAGATGTTTCAGACCAAAACCCTTCGGCAGGACTGGAGAAAACAAAGCTGAGGTGTAGATTTTAAAGGTGGGGTGACGGGAGAAAGAAACACAAGGTGATAGGTGAAACCTGAAGGGGGAGGAATGAAGTAAAGAGCTGGGAAGTTGCTTGGTGAAAGAGACACAGGGCTGGAGAAGGGGGAGTCTGATAGAAGAAGACAAAAGGCCATAGAAGAAAGAAAAGGGGGAGGAGTATCAGAGGGGGGCAATGGTGGGCAAGGAGATAAGGTGAGAGAGGGAAAAGGGGATGGGGGGGAATGGTGAAGGAGAGGGGGTCCATTACCAGAAGTTCGAGAAATCAATGTTCATACTATCAGTTTGGAGGCTACCCAGACAGAACATAAGGTGTTGCTCCTCCTACCTGAATGTGGCCTTATCACAACAGTGCAGGAGGTCATAGATAGACATACAGTATTGGAATGGGAATGGGAAGTGGTATGAAAATTGGTGGCTGAGTTCCTCTAGCATTTTGTGTGTGTTGCTCAGGTGTGTATATGGTGACACAGACATCCCACCCTGCAAAGACTCATTTCAGGGAGGTAGCACCACTACCTCCACCCCACCGCAACCCCATACCCCCCCCCCCCCCCCCGGGTCGACCTCCAAGGGTGTATGTATACAGGACATTTGATTATGAAAGAGCACAACAATTTATTTGATCACATATTGAAACTATTTACATATATATATTCCTTGTTGAGTATTTTGTTGGCAGTCTCAATGCTAAAGCTAAATGCTGATGTAAACAGCTTTTCTATTTTTTCTGCAAACTTTCCTTGTACTGTGATGTGGCTTGCTTGGCAGATTTGAGCATTTTGCCAGAAGTCTCAACCTCATAGCAGTCTGTCAATGAATTTGTTAATTTTGCAAGACATCATTCACAAGATTCATAATTATATTATATTATCATGGAGTCTTTTTCTATTCTATTACAACTTTAAGCAAGTCTACAGGGAGTTTGGCCTCATCACGTAGGACATCAATAGAGTAGCTCCTTAGCAGCTAGCCAGCTAGTTTAAATAACGTTAGCTATGCTAATGAATAAATGAATGACACCTGTTAAACTCACCTCCACATGTCTTTTACAGTCATTTAACCCACCATGGGCAATAGAAAAGTCACTGTTGCAAACAGTGCAGCGAGCAACACTATCATTATTTTTGATCCCTATTAGGCAGGGGTACACTTTAGGGTAGTCTGGGGTGAAGTACATTTTATATATGCAACACACATCAAAGTTGAACGCAGCAGGCCAGGCAGCATCTCTAGGAAGAGGTACAGTTGACGTTTCAGGCCGAGACCCTTCGTCAGGACTAGACGAAGGGTCTCGGCCTGAAAAGTTGACTGTACCTCTTCCTAGAGATGCTGCCTGGCCTGCTGCATTCACCAGCAACTTTGATGTGTGTTGCTTGAATTTCCAGCATCTGCAGAATTCCTGTTGTTTACATTTTATATATTCTTTTTTTGGAACACTCTGCCATGGCGCTGCAGGGCACTAAACTGAACTGATGGACAATGAAAGAGAGAGAGAGAGAGGTCAACTGTAAAGCCCGCCCACAGAGAAAACTGATAGGTCTACTTAGCACAAAGAGAGACCAATCAGGATTCCCTCTCCTTCCCTCCCTCCCTCTCCCTCTTCTTCCCCCCTCCCCCCGCCCGCCCGCTCGCTCACTGTCAAAAAGAATCGATTTCTGGGATATTGTATATAACTTGCGGGCGTCAGGGAGCAGCTATCAATATGCGGGAGACTCCTGGGACTTCCGGAAGAGGTGGGATGTGTGGTGACATATATACACGTTGATAGTAAATTTACTTTGAACATTGAACTTTGAACTATGAACCTTGAATTAAAACATCAGGATCCAACATTGGTCGAAAAGCCTCCTTCTGTTCTGTAGCTTTGTACGATATACACACTTGCTGAATTTATGTAGTAAAAGCCATGCTTGAAAATATACCTTGGAGTCTCAGGCTATTTATAAAAATGTCAAGGGCTCAAGCAATTTCTGGGTGAACTCTGGATTTGGATTGAAATTGGTTTATTATTGTCACATGTTCTGAGATTCAGTGAAAAGGTTTCCTTGCATACCGTTCATACAGATCAAATGATTACACAATGCAGAATAAAGTGTAACAGTTACAGAGAAAGTGCAGGTAAACAATAAGGTTTGCCAATTTTAACGATGGGCCTGATTGAAAAGGTCAAAGTTTCAGGGAGGCAAGAGACAGGTTTTTCAGCTCACTGCTCTGCAAGGTCTACAGAACTAAAGTTGTGGGCTGCAACTAACGGGCTCCTGGATCAGCAGTGACTGGCTTCGTGGCTGTGGACTCAGTTTTGTGAAGGTCAGTTCTGAATGTTACTTCCTTACTTTTATTGCTTGCAGGATTCATTTCTTTTCTGCACATTGGGTGTTTGATGGTCATTTTTTAATGGATTCTATTGGGTGTCTATGTTTTGTGGCTGCCTGCAAGGAGACAAAATTCAAGGTTGTATATAGCATACATACTTCGATAATAAATGTACTTTGAACTTGAAGGTCGAAGGTCATAACAAGATTGGTTGTGAGGTCAAGAGTTCAACACTATCATAGTAGGAAACTATTTAATAGTCTGATAACAGTGGGAGGGAAGCTGTGTTTGAGCTTGGTGGTATGTGCTGTCAAACTTCTGTGCCTTCTGCCCGATGGAAGAAGGGAGAAAGGAGAACGCCCAGGGTGAGCTGTTTGATTCTGCTAGCTGATTTCTTGATGCAGAGAGAAGAATAGTAGTACTGATTATCTGTCCAACACATGTAGCATATGTTGCATAAATGCATTTTTTTTATAATGCACCTTTATAGCTGATTGGAATACCTTGGTGCTCTGTCCTCTGTTTTCTTTCACAGGCAGGTTGCCCCCTAACGTAATGTGCAAGGGATTATGTACTGTCTGCTTTTAAACTAGCAACACAGCTGCCATCAGCCACCGAGGTGCTTCACATTAAGAATGAGGGCAAGTGAAGCAAAAGCTTAATGGGTGACAAATCAATTTTGCAGCACAGTTGCGCTGTTTACTCCATTAGGTCTCAGTTAAAACTGTGGCAAAGTGTTAGAGTGCTATAGTTTGCAATATCTTGTAGCCGTATGTCTACAAAAGTAGACCAGAGAATGACAGGACCTGCATTCATCGAGTCTGTGCTGTACTGAACTGTTTTTTGCCTGGTCCCATCAACCCAGACCTGGACAATAGCCCTCCACATCGCTGCCATCCATGTACTTATCTAAAAGCATATGGGTTGTTGTAAAGTTCAGCTTTACTTGATGGCTTGATGAGCTGTAGGCTGATTAAAAATAAATATATAACTAACGCACAAAATAATTTTGTCTTAGTTTCACATTCAAGTTAAAAGTTATTCTTTCTGCATCTTTAAAAGGGACTTTAAGCCAAAAAGCTTAATAAATGACAATGATATCATCCAAACAAAAACCACACTAGTACTGCTCAGTATACTCTGCAGAATTTAATTTATACTTGCAAGCATTATGATAAAACTCATGCTTTTAAAATCGTGACATTACATAAAATATCATGGTGAAATAATAAATCCATTGATAATCTGACATTTACAAAAGAGCAAGTAACCACATTGAGAAAGCCAGCTGTATCTGATTTTAAGCCATTTATTGAATATTTTTCCCATGAAAATATAAAGAAGATAATTCTCTTCATCAACATTGTACCCCAATGAACGATTTTATTTTTTTCTACAGCTAGTATGAGGATAAGCAGAAATGTTGGTACTTGAAAAAAGCAAGTAACCATATGAATGTAAGAATTAGCAGCAGGTGTTGATTTCATGGCCCCTTGGGAATGTTCTGCCATTCAGTAAATTTGTGACTGATTTGACTGAAACCCCAAATATCTTTCCCATGTGCTGTAACCTGTCAATCGATCACTTTCTTACCTATTGATCCCCTCTTCCCTTCCTTTCCAGCCCTGATGAAGGGTTTCAGAACAAAATGTCTACTGCTTATTCCCTCCATAGAAGCTGCCTGAGTGCTCAGTTTCTCCAGCATTTTGTGTGTATTGCTCAAGATTTCCAGTATTTGCATAATCTCTTGTGCTTGGGAATCTATCTAATTCTGATTTTAAAGTATTAAATGACTTTGCTTTACTCCTTTAGGGACCACTGCCTTGTAATTTCATGTACTGACCACCCTGTAAATAAAGAAAATCGACTGATTTCAGAGTCCAATATGGAATTCCATATTTTAAACTGCAACCCATTACTTCTGGTTTGTCCCACAAGAGGAAACATTTTTTCCAAGTCTGTTCTGTCAGGACCTCCTCTCATTCTTCCCAATACCAGTAGATTTGATATAAGAGCAGAAGTAGGTCATTCGGCCCATCGAGTCTGCTCCATAATTCAATCATGAGCTGATCCAATTCTTCCAGTCATCCCCACTCCCCTGCCTTCACCCCATTCCCTTTGATGCCCTGGCTAATCAAGAACCTATCTGTCTCTGCATTAAATGCACCCAATGGCTTGACCTCAAAGCTGCTCATGGCAACAAATTCCACAGATTTACCACCCTCTGACTAAAGTAATTTCTCCGCATCTCTGTTCTAAATGGACGTCCTTCAATCCTGAAGTCGTGCCCTCTTGTCCTAGAATCCCCTACAATGGGAAATAACCTTGTCATATCTAATCTGTTCAGGCCTTTTAACATTCGGAACGTTTCTATGAGATCCCCCCTCATTCTCCTGAACTCCAGGGAATACAGCCCAGGAGCTGCCAGACGTTCCTCATACGGTAACCCTTTCATTCCTGGAATCATTCTCGTGAATCTTCTCTGAACCCTCTGCAATGTCAGTATATCCTTTCTAAAATAAGGAACCAAAAACTGCACACAATACTCCAAGTGTGGTCTCACGAGTGCCTTATAGAGCCCCAACATCACATCCCTGCTCTTATATTCTATACCTCTTGAAATGAATGCCAACATTGCATTCGCCTTCTTCACAACCAACTCAACCTGGAGGCTAACCTTTAGGGTATCTTACACAAGGACTCCCAAGACCCTTTGCAACTCTGCATTTTGAATTCTCTCCCCATCTAAATAATAGTCTGCCTGTTTATTTCTTCCACCAAAGTGCACTTTCCAACATTGTATTTCATTTGCCACTTCTTTGCCCATTCCCCTATCTAAGTCTCTCTGTAGTCTCTCTGTTTCCTCAACGCTACCCACTCCTCCACCTATCTTTGTATCATTGGCAAATTTAGCCACAAATCCATTAATACTGTAGTCCAAATCATTGACATACATCATAAAAAGCAGCAGTCCCAACACCAACCCCTGTGGAACTCCACTGGTAACTGGCAGCCAGCCAGAATAGGATCCTTGTATTCCCACCCTCTGTTGTCTGACGACCAGCCAATGCTCCACCCATTCTAGTAACTCCATGTGCTTTTATCTTGCTGAGCAGCTTCAAGTGCGAAACCTTGTCAAAGGCCTTCTGAAAATCCAAGTAAACCATGTCTACTGCATCTCTTTTGTCTACCCTGCTTGTAATTTCTTCAAAGAATTGCAGTAGGTTTGTCAGGCAGGATTTTCCTTTCAGGAAACCATGCTGCCTTTGACCTATCTTGTCATGTGCCTCCAAATACCCCGTAATCTCATGCCTAACAATCGATTTCAACAAGCTCCCAACCACTGATATCAGGCTAATAGGTCTATAGTTTCCTTTCTGCTGCCTCCCAACCTTCTTAAACATTTGCAATTTTCCAGTCATCCAGTACAATGCCAGAATCTATCGATTCTTGAAAGATTATCGTTAATACCTTTGCAATCTCTCCAGCTACTTCCTTCCGAACCCAAGGGTGGATTCCATCAGGTCCAGGAGATTTATCCACCCTCAGACCATTAAGCCTCCTGAGCACCTTCTCAGTCGTAATTTTCACTGCACATACTTCACTTCCCTGACACTCTTGAAGGTCTGGTATACTGTAGACATCTTCCACTGTGGAGACTGATGCAAAATACGCATTCAATTCCTTGCTATCTCTGCATCTCTCATTACAATATCTCCAGTGTATTTTGTATTGGTCTTATATCTACCCTTGACTCTCTCTTACCCTTTATATACTTAAAAAAGCTTTTAGTATTTTCTTTGATATTAGTCATCAGCTTCCTCTCATAATCCATCTTTTCCTTCCTAATGACCACCTTAGTTTCCTTCTGCAAGTTTTTAAAAGCTTCCCAATCCTCTATCTTCCCACTAGTCTGGCTTCCCTGTATGCCCTCTCTTTTGCTTTTATTTTGGCTCTGACTTCACTTGTCAGCCATGGTAGTGTCCTTCTTCCCTTTGAAAATTTCTTCTTATTTGCACTTCCCTCGTTTTTTGCAGAAACTTCAGCCATTGCTGCTCCTCTGTCTTTCCTCCAAATGTCCCTTTCCAGTTGACTTCGGCCAGTTCCCTTCTCATGCCATTGTAATTTCCTTTATTCCACTGAAATACTAACACATTGGATTTTATTTTTTTCCTCTCAAATTTCAATGTGAACTTGATCATATTGTGATCACTGTTCCCTAATGGTTCCTTAACCTTAAGCTCTCTTATCACCTCTGGATCTTTGCACAACACCCAATCCAGTACGGCCAATCCCCTAGTGTGCTCAACAACAAACTGTTCTAAAAGGCCATCCCTTAGACATTCTACAAATTCTCTCTCTTGAGGTCCAGTACTAACCCGGTTTTCTCAATCCACTTTCATGCTAAAATCCCCAACGATTACCATGACATTGCCCTTCTGACACACCTTTTCTATCTCCTGTTGTAATTTGTAATCCACATCCCGGCTGCTGTTTGGTGGCCCGTATACAACTGCCATTAGGGTCCTTTTACCCTTGCCATTTCTTCACTCAACCCATAGAGACTCTACACCTTCCAATCCTATGTCATCTCTTTCTAATGATTTAATATTATTTCTTATACACAGAACCACACCGCCCCCTCTGCCTACTAGCCTAACTTTCCAATACACTATATATTCTTGGACATTCAGCTCCCAATAGCAGCTATCCTATAGCCAAGTTTCAGAGGTGGCCACAGCATCATATTTGCCACTCTGTAGCTGAATTTCAAGATCGTCCATTTTATTTCTTATGCTGTATGCATTCAAATATAACACTTACAGTCCAGTACTTGTTGCTTTCTGGTTTAACTGCACCACACCTCTATTGCCCTGTAACTCCTGCCACTGGCTGTGATGAAGATATCTGGAAGAGTGAGACAATTTTAAATTGTCCAGATTTTCCTTAAGATACCCTACCAACTCCAGGTTTTGATCTGGTTAACTCCAATATATCCACAGTACTTCAGATGTACTCTCCCCCAATGTTCTACATATTAAACTTAAGTATAGCCTCTCTACTTCTGTATTTCATCCCCCAATAGTAAGTGATAATGTTCTCTTAGCTTGCCTAATTATTGTATTTGCATACTGGTAATGGGCAGTACTAGACATCCAAAGACCTTTGTATGCCTGTGTATCTTGCCATCTGAATTCCTCACCATTTAACTTCTTTTTCTGTTAAAATTAAGCTAAAAAATTCTGCTAGGTTTTCCCACTTCACTCTCCATTTGCTCGACTTTGCCCATTCACTTAGCCTGTCAGTATCCTTTTGTAGAAGCCAATGTCCTCTGTGCAACTAATTTGTCTATTTTATTAAATGTTTTTAAAATCAGCAATGTTTTAACTCTTTTTAAATATCTACAGAATCTCCTGCTAGTTAACTCTACCTCATTCCCTTTTCTTGTTATTTAGTTACACAAGTTTTCTTGTAAGGTTTCTGAAGTCATGCTTCTTAATTGATTCTTCTCATGATCAGTTATATTAAATGAAATACTTAATCTATTCTTCACAGACTAGGTACGCTCAGCAGGATTTTGGCATATTAATATTCTAGACGTAATTAAACAGTGTTTTAAGTGAGCCAAACTCAATCATGTTATCAAGTAAATATGTTACTGATCTTGTTAATTAATTGAGAAATTTGGTATTTCTTTGCTACTGCAATGTTGATTTATGTCCTTTTGATGAAAAGATTAGATCCCATGCATGAAAAGAGTTCCATGCCTGTGTTTATTGCTAACATTACTCATGAGATGTTTTATTAGTCAATTGATATTGTTTTCTTTTGTTTAATACAACCAACATTGTTAGCCTTTGTGTTCACACTGTAATGAAAGAACATATGTCATGGAGAAGTTGCAGTCTTTTCAGTGGGGGGAGAGAAGGCATTGAAAAATTGAGTATTATTTGTGTCATGAAGACAAACTTCATTGCTATCTTTCAGCTTTAAGCAAATATATGTAATTACATTTTATCATTGAGCAAATTATTACTTGCTTACAAAAATTGTCATTCTTAGTATCCTAAGAAAATTTAATTAGTCATATGTCTATGATATACATTTCTGAATCAAATTAGAAGTAAATGGATCTGTAGAAAAAGAGGCTGAAATCTTTATCAAACTGTGTTGTTCTTGATTTTGGAATGCAGTTTAATGTAACTTAGGGAATGTACGGTAGTGTTGCAGTTATATTAACATTAGAAACCAGGACTTTGCTTGCCAGCCATTTAATTTTCAAATGCAAGTGATCCCGTTACCATACAGCTGGTAAAGTAACAGAAATTCACCCTTTCAGAATTCACAAATCATTGTCCAAAATTTGAGATGGGGATAAAATTTGCTCTCATAGAATTTGTTTGAACAAAGTAAATATGGAAAAACTGTTTATATTTTTCAAATTGCTTTTCTTGACATGCGCAGATGATGCATCTCTGTATTGTGGAAAATTGCAATGTTGGACTGTTTTCTAAGGATACAAAGCATGCCCTCTCCCATCTTCTGTAACGTGGGAATAGTCTGTAAGTGGGGGGAATGTTATAAGCTGCTGAAGGAAGTGGTATTACAATCAAGGAAAGGAAATAAAATTAATTTGAAATCCAGTACATTTAACCCTAATACATTTAAAATCAGTAAGTGTATGGTATGTGATGTCTAAATCTACTGCAGGTTGACCTTCACTAATCCGGCATCATTGGGACCTGAGGAGTGCCGGATTAGTGAAAATGCTGAATTACAGAAGGATTACATTAAGCATAATCAGTGCTGGATTATCAAAGGAACTGGATTACTGGTAGTCAGATTAGTGAAGGGCGACCTGTAATACATTTCACAATGTACATAATACCTTTAATACGAAGGGTGATTGATAAGTTTGTGGCCTAAGGTAGAAGGAGTCCATTTTAGAAAACCTAGCACATTTATTTTTCAACATAGTCCCCTCCTACATTTACACACTTAGTCCAGCGGTTGTGAAGCATACGGATCCCTTCTTTGTAGAAGTCGGCGTCTTGGACCTCCAGAAAGAGGTCCACAGCAGGGGTGATTGATAGGTTCGTGGCCTAAGGTAGAAGGAGATAAGTTATTAACTTTAAACTTTCTGCATAATCACTCAAAGAGTTAAACTGCACATGCATGTAACAGGAGTTGTATAACTCATCTCCTTCCAAGATGTCGATTTCTACAAAGAAGGGATCCGTATGCTCCACGACTGCTGGACTAAGTGTGTAAATGTAGGAGGGAACTATGTTGAAAAATAAATGTGCTAAGTTTTCTAAAATTGACTCCTTCTACGTTAGGCCATGAACCTATCAATCACCCCTCGTATGTTTACATTTTCAGCCTCCAACAATTTTCTTTAACGGGCTGATTGCTTGCAAGTGAGATTTCATGAGCAAATTAGATATCCAGAGCCTTTCACATTTGATCATTATTTATATTTACTTTGCTGATTATTGGGTAATAAAATGATAATTGAGGGCATTACTTTTGTCCATTTAGTAGGCAGCCATCGATCCCAGGGGATCACTGTTTATGCCTCTGGTGGACTGTGTCCTCTCCAGGGCGCAAGCCTGGGTGGGAAGATTTGAAGAACTGACTGTTGCCCATGGAGCGGGCTCCCCCTCTCCACGTCACTGATGTTGTCCAAGGGAAGGGCAAGCACCAATGCAGCTTGGCACCAGTGACATTGCAGAGGTTGCCAGAGTGAAGTTGTAAACAACATCAAACTGCCTTAGGGACCCTGGATCCGGATTTCTTCCTCAGGGTTTTCTCCTGAAGCCTTTCCCATGGGTGAGTATGGCCACAAGGCAGCGGGGGTTTAAAATCAGTGTTTTCCTTCTCCTAGGTGGTCTGCCATCCAAGGCTGACGAGCCCCACCTGCCCAAAAATATTTGAGTAATTGTGTGTGTGTACAATATACAAATATCATCATCATCTGTGTGTCTTGAGAGACGATGGTTTGATACTTTTTCTGATGGTTCTTGGGGCTTTTTGCACTTTCTAGAGTGGCTGTACAGCACCACTCGAGAGTAACAGTCTTGAAGTTACAAAACATCACTCATGAAGTATTTTTAATGAACCTGAAATGGCTACCAACCTGTTAAAGCATAGTGAAATATTTGAACTCAAATAAAATGTAGCACAGCGTGCGCAGAGATGGTCAAGTTAAAAATAAAAGCAGCCCAGGCATGTGTTCTTTGGAAGGGAAGACACAATTGAGAAGTAAAAAAAAAAGAAAATGGGAGAATTCATGGATTCTTAAAGAGTGAGTACCAGGTGATAAAAGTCATAAAAATATCAGAAAGGCTGGCTGCATCAGAAAGACCAATGGGTAATGGGTAATTGGCTCATGTATGGTGAGCTAATTTAACAATAGCCAATGAGAAACAAGTACTAATTTTGCTCAGTGCATTTGGTTTAAATGCATCTAGTTTGCTTTGAAGTTTAACTGCTCCTCCCAAGCCAGCAGAAATGAGTATTGCTAATATTATCAAAATAGTGCAGCATCATTTAGAACCGAAGCTATTGCTGATTGCAGAATGCTTTAGGCCTTTAAAGAGAGTGAACCCTCGCAAGGCAGAAGGTCCCGATGGAGTACCTGGTAAGGCTCTGAAAACCTGTGCCAACCAAGTAGTGGGAGCACTCAAGGACATTTTCAAACTCTCACTGCTATGGGTGGAAGTTCCCAGTTGCTTCAAAAAGGCAACAATTATACCAGTGCCTAAGAAGAATAATGTGGGCTGCCTTAATGACTATTGCCCAGTAGCACTCACATCGACAGTGATGAAATGCTTTGAGAGGTCGGTCATGACTAGACTGAACTCCTGCCTCAGCAAGGACCTGCGCCCATTGCAATTTGCCTATCACCACAATAGATCAACGGCAGACACAATCTCAGTGGCTCTCCACACGGCTTTAGACCACCTGGACAACACAAACACCTATGTCAGGATGCTATTCATTGACTATAGCTCAGCATTTAATACTATCGTTCCCACAATCCTGACTGAGAAGTTACAGAACCTGGGCCTCTGTACCACCCTCTGCAATTGGATCCACGATTTCCTAACCGGAAGACCACAACTTGTGCAGATTGGTGAAAACATATCCTCTTCGCTGATGATCAACACTGACACACCTCAGGGGTGTGTGCTTAGCCCACTACTCTACCCTCTATATACACATGACTGTGTGGCTAGGCATAGCTCAAATACCATCTATAAATTTGCTGATGATGCAACCATTGTTGGTAGAATCTCAGGTGGTGATGAGAGGGCGTACGGGAGTGAGATATGCCAACTAGTGGAGTGGTGCCACAGCAACAACCTGGCACTCAATGTCAGTAAGACGAAAGAGCTGATTGTGGACTTCAGGAAGGGTAAGACAAAGGAACACATACCAATCCTAATAGAGGGATCAGAAGTGGAGAGAGTGAGCAGTTTCAAGTTCCTGGGCATCAAGATCTCTGAATATCTAATCTGGTCCCAACATATCAATGTAGTTATAAAGAAGGCAAGACAGTGGCTATACTTTTATTAGAAGTTTGAATTGATTTGGCATGTCAACAAAAACACTCAAAAACTTCTATAGTTGTACCGTGGAGAACATTCTGACAGGCTGCATCACTGTCTGGTATAGAGGGGCTACTGCACAGGTCCAAATGAAGCTGCAGAAGGTTGTAAATCTAGTCAGCTCCATCTTGGATACTAGCCTACAAAGAAACCAGGACATCTTTAGGGAGCAGTGTCTCCAAAAGGTAATTTCCATTATTAAGGACCTCCAGCGCCCAGGGCATGCCCTTTTCTCACTGTTACCATCAGGCAGGAGGTACAGAAGCCTGAAGGCACACACTCAGTGATTCAGGAACAGCTTCTTCCCCACTGCCATCCGATTCCTAAATGGACATTGAATCTTTGGACATGACCTCACTTCTTTTAAATATACAGTATTTCTGTTTTTGCACGTTTTTTTAAAAAAATCTATTCAATATACATATACTGTAATTGATTTACATATTATTTTATTTTATTTATTATAATTAATTATTTTCTCTGCTAGATTACGTATTGCATTGAACTGCTGCTGCTAAGTTAACAAATTTCACGTCGCATGCCGGTGATAATAAATCTGATTCTGATTCATAAGCGGAATCAAAAGGAAAGGGAGTCCATTTCAGAGAATGTAGCTGAAGTGAAGCCAATGTCTGAGCATTATCAGTAATGGGCTTAACGATGCACTCAGGGATCAGTTAGTTCATGGCATCTTACAAGAAAGCATTCAAAAATGGCTGTTAACTTAACTGAAGCACATCTCACATTTAAAAGAGCAGTTAAGATCATTGTTTCAATGGAAACCACAGACAGAGATGCAATTGAGTTGCAGTCAGGAACGAAAATGAGCGTGAACAAAATTGCAACGTCTGAACAGGAACCAGCCTGGCCAAACAAATTGCGTTACCATTGTGGCAGGGGCTCAAATACACCAGACCAATGCAGGTTCAAAGGTGAAACTTGCAGAAAATGCAACAACGTAGGACACAAAGAGCATGTTGAGCAGACAAAATAAATAGACTGTACAGGAGAGAAAAAGATAAAAAGTCATTGCTATTTCAAAAAGAGCACTAACCTGTATGCTGTTGATGAAAAATCTGATAATGATGAGAGTGACACAGGACTGAGTAGCCTTGAGATTTACAATTTGAAAGCTACCAATAGACGAGCAAAAGGCTTACACCAGAAGTGAATGGTAAATTAATTAAAATGGAATTGGACACTGGGTCAGCTGTTTCAAATGAGCTTGAACAGCATTTCAAAGTTACTAAATTGAAGTCTGCAGATATCCAAGTAGGAACTTACACTGAAGAAAAGATAGCTCCTGTGGACATTGAGCTTGAATATGGGACAAACAGGAGGGCCAGAATTGTGGGTGCATGAGTGGCTGGGACAACTACAACTTGATTGGAGGTACATCTATAATTTGCATGCCACATCCCCTGCAACGAAGCCAACTGAAAGTGAATTAAGAAAGTTACTGGATGATGCCACAACTATCTCCATGCTGAACATCAGCAGCCATTGCCGAACAGAGGACAAACTGGTGTTGGTGCCTCTGTGCTTCTGTTTGGAAAGCATATTGGACTAAGGAAGGACCATGCTGCTCAGAGGAATCATGAAGGTGATGAAAGCATTGGTCCAACTACAGCAGTTTTGTCGGCGACATATCTAAGAAAGCTTCCTCAGATGTTAATCAGTTACTTGTGAGATGTGGCTTAGTTTTAAGCTGGAAGAAAGTTCAAGGAGTTTCAGATAAGCCATGAACACTTGACTTTTATGAGTATAATGAACCAGATTAAGGTTACTGCAAGTAAGAGACAAAAAGCTGCTTGTAAAAGTAGATGCAAAGACCAAAGCCCAGCTGGATCAATGGAAGACTAAAAAAGAAAGGAATCAATGGAGATACGAACACAAAGGATTCATCAGATGATGTTGTGGAAGAGGAAACCAAGAGGAGAGATCAGATAGTAAAGTAGCCAATAGAAGTATTAATCAGAGAATACTCCAGATCAAGATGCACAAACTAGAAGAAGAAAAAGGAAGGAGAAGAAAGGTGTCCAGAGCGGTCAGAACCACTTCTCACAGTCTCAGAACCAACTCCTACAACCACCACGGAGGAGGCCCCAAACCTGAAATTGTTTCACAGCAATAAATCTCAAACACAGTGATCCCCCTTGTCAGGAAAGACGTTATCCCACAAGAGTAAGAAATCCTCCACAGCGATTAAATCTTTAGGCTTGAATAGGGCAATTTAATATTTACTATGCTGTCAATGATTGGATATAGGAGTTGTATTGTATAGTAGTTGTGTATATAGTTGATGCATTCTATATTGACATCATACCCCAGAAATGACCCACTAATGATGCAGCCTCTGGCTTCCACTCTGTCCTGTTCCACCTGGAATATGGGGTCTCAACATCTTCCTCTGCAATTGGATTCTGAACTTCTTAACAGTAAGGCCATAGTCAGTCTGTGTGGGCAGCAACATCTCTCGTCCCAAGGCTGTGTACTCAGCTCGTTGCTGTTCACACTGCTGATGCATGACTGTGTCATGGCCATGGGATCCAGCTCAAATCACGTCATCAAGTTTGTGGATAATAGAACAGTGGTTGGCCTTACCAAGAACGATGACGGGATGGAGTATAGAGAGGAAGTGGAGTGGCTGGTGGATTGCTGTGAGAAGAACAACCCAAGCCTGAAAGTGGAGAAAACAATGGAAATCATTGTGGACTTCAGGAACATGCAGACAAACCACCTCCCTCTGTGAATACGTGGCTCCTCCATAGAGAGAGTTAAGTGCACCAAGTTCCTGGGCGTTCACATCATGGATAACCTCATCTGGTCCCTTAGTATCACCTCCCTGAACAAGAAAGCACAGCAGTGCCTCTACTTCCTAAGGCTGAGGCAAGCAAGGCTCCCACCTTCCATCTTAACAGTGTTTTACAGGAGCACCATTGAGAGCATTCTGACAAGTCATAGTACGGGAGCAGTCTCATATCGGACCAGAAATCCCTGCAAAGGACTGTGAGAATAACTGAGAGGATCACAGGGGTCTCCCTACCATCCAATGGGGATATTAATCAGGAGAACTGCATATGCAAGGCCATTAGTATTATTAAGGACCCCACCCATCCATCCAGCATCCTCTTTGACTTTCTACCATCAGGCAGGAGACAATGGTACATAAAAACACAAATGGTCAGGATGAGAAACAGTTTCTTCCCCCAGGCCATTAGGCTTCTGAACTCCCAGCCACATCATATACAAAGTGTCACTGGTTAATCTGTCCCTTACAGACTATTTTTTTGCGTGTGCCATACTCTGCCAGAGCCTCGGTGACCACCTTTACAAGTGGTTGTCTTGGAGAAAAGTTTCTGTAAGTGGTCCCCCACGTCCTTCTCACAGCGCAGTTTTTTTTTAAGAGGCCGAGTTGCGGGCTCGGCACTCAACCCGGCACAGATAGAAAGCGTGCCCGGGAGCGGTCGGACTGGATTCGAACTCGGGAACCTTCGCTCCGGAGTCCGGCGCTGATGTCACTGTGCCACCAGCCGACGTTCCATACCTTACAATATTTAATATTAACGCACTTTGGTTTGTTATTTATATGTGATTCAGCTGTAGATTTTATCCTTACCTTCATAAGTCATAGTGTGTTATGTGCTTTATGCCCTGGTTCAAAGAAACGTTGCCTTGTATCTATATATGTTTAAATGGTTATATACATGTATGTAGCTAAATGACAATAAACTTGACTTGATTGAGTTGGAGTTTATAGCTAAGTAGGGAGGAGTGTTGTGTATTTAATATTTTCTTAATATTTAAGTAATCTTTATAGATATTGGTTAATTAAGCATTCTTGTTCATTTACATAATTCATTACAGGTTCTATGTATAAATTGCAGATGTCATCACGCTACTACATGGTATGTGGGCACGTTGCTTAAAGTAAACACGCAGTTAGACTCACATTTCGGACTCCTGTACCTTCCCTGATTAATTTAATGTTTTGAAGTTGTAAAACATATCAATTACCACAGAGCCTGATAATGGTGATAACGCCTATTTATTCTGGTAGAGGTTACGAAATAACTATCAGCATCTCTACTTCACTAATTTCTGAAATATGAACAAAATGCTAGAAATATTCAGCAGGTTGGGCCACATCTGGAGAGAGCAACGGTTATTGTTTTGGTTTCATAACAGAGAGGAAGTGGAAGAGCTCATGGCATAGTGCCAGACAAATTACCTCTTCCTCAAAGTCAACATGACAAAGGAGATAGTTCTCTATTCCAAGAAAACTCATACAATTCACTCCACCATTTAGGTTGGCAACACAGCCGTGGAAACTCCGAGCAGTTTCAAACTCCTGGGAGTGCACATCTCACACAGCCTCTCGTGGTCCCAGAACACATTCTACACAATCCAGAACACTAACCAACACCTCTGCTTTCTGAGGAGGCTGAAGTACAACACAGAGCTGGATTGTACACATCTGTACTCATGTCATTCTAGAGGTGTGCAGTAGAGAACATCCCAACATGCGTCAAAAACAGTTACTTACCCCAAACAGTAAGGCTGATCAATACCTCCACCCACAAACACCACCACACCCTCTCACCACCATCTCTTTATCATTTCCTGTCAGAGTCACCTTATGTACAGATTCTCCTGTGCCTAGCATTGCTTTATAGACACACAATCAATCTATGCATAGAAGCTAGCTTATGTATTTATATTTATGCAACACACACAAAATGCTGGAGAAACTCAGCAGGCCAGGCAGCATCTATGAAAAAAAGTTTGGTTGTTGTTTCGGGCCAAGATCCTTCATTAGTACTGGAGCCGATGTTAGAAAGTGGGGGGAAGAGAGGAAGAAACACACGGTAAGTGAAACCGGGAGGGAAGAAGGGTGAAGTAAAGAGCTGAGAAGGTGATTGGTGAAGGAGATAAAGGGCTAGAGAGTCTGATAGGAGAGGACAGAAGGCTGTGGAAGAAAGGGAAGGGGGAGGAGCACCAGAGCAAGGCGATAGGCAGGTGAGGAGATAAGGTGAGACAGGGAAATGGGAATGGGGAGTGGTGATGGGCCTGCGGTGAGCATTACCGGAAGTTTGAGAAGTCAATGTTCATGCCATCGGGTTGGTGGCTACCCAGACAGAATATAAGGTGTTGCTCCTCCAACCTGAGTGTGGCCTCATTGCAGCAGTAGGGGAGGCCTTGGACTGACGTGTTGGAATGGGAATGAGAAGTGGAATTAAAATGGGTGGCCTCTGGATGTGCCAGACAGAGTGAAGGTGCTCGATGAAGCCATCCCCCAATCTACATTGGGTCTCACTGATATACAGGAGGCCATACTAGGGGCACTGGACACAGTAGATGACCTCACTTGGAAGGACTGTTTGGGGCCCCTGAATGGTAGTGAGGGAGGAGGTTTAGGGCCAGGTGTAGCACTTGTTCCACTTGCAAGAATAAGTGCCAAGAGGGAGATCAGTGAGAAGGGATGAGTGGACAAGGGGGTCACACAGGGAGCAATCGCTGTGGAAGGCGGGAAGTCGGGGGTGGAGGGTAGTGAAAGATGCGCTTGGTGGTGGGATCCCACTGGAGATGGCAGAAGTTACGGAGAATTATGTACTGCATGCAGAGGGTTGTAGGGTGGCAGGTGAGGAGAAGAGGAACCCTGTCCCTGGTATGGTGGCAGGAAGATGGGGTGAAGACAGATGTGCACAAAGTGGAAGAGATACAAGTGAGGGAAGCCCCTTTCTTTGAAGAAGGAGGACATTTCAGTTCTTTTGGAATGAAAAGCCTCATCCTAAGAACAGATATGGTGGAGACAGAGGAACTGAGAAAAAGGGATGGCATTTTTACTAGTGACAGGGTTGGAAGAGTTATAGTCAAGATAGCTGTGACAGTCTGGGCTTATAAAATTTATCAGTAGATAGAGTATCTCCAGAGATGGAGACAGAGAGTTTGAGAAAGGGGAGAAAGGTGTTAGAAATGGACTGAGTAAATCTGAGGGCAAGGTGGAAGTTGGAGGCAATGTCAAGAAGGAGGGATAGAGAAAGAGCACAATAAATGCAATTGTAAAGGAATTAATAATTTCAGAGACTAAAAGGTATCATTTGCAAACATGATCCAAAGTCCCACTCGTTATGTTAGCTACCTGGAATGTCTTAATCTGTCTTGAAAGAATACAAAGAAAGGAGGTCAGTAATGTAAGAGATTTGAGATACGATCTTGCTGGCAGAGAACCAGGAATTAGGAGGGAAATTAAAGACAAATCTCCAAAGGTAATAATACCTAAATTATTACATGAGTCACAATGAACTATTTGCAAGATATTTACTGGGGAAGTGAGCGAGTGTGAGAGTAGGGATTTCAGTGCTCTGGGCAGCAGCACCACCATTTGGTCAGGAAGAAACTACACTGATCTGGACTAAAGTCATGGTTCTAACAGTGAGTCCTGCCGAAGGGTCTCGGCCTGAAACGTCGATTGCACCTCTTCCTAGAGATGCTGTCTGGCCTGCTGCGTTCACCAGCAACTTTGATGTGTGTTCCTAGGATAAAACATTTGATCATTATATTAAACAGGATCAAATTCAGGCTCAGAGCAAATAGTTGTATAAATAATGGTCCCAAAGAAAATCAAAGACAATGTAGGATACCTGGACGTTGTGCTTCAGAAACTACAAGTGAAGGGAAAATTAATTTATAAAATAATTACACAGACATGCCTGTAAGAAATATGCAAAGAAATCACTCGAAGTGAGGGATATGTGAAAGAACAGTGTAAAAAATAAACAAACTGAATTGCAAGCTGGGAGTGTCCTCCAAATCAGCTTGGATGGTGTGACATAATAGCCCTTAACATAGAACTTAGAACATAGAATAGTACAGAACATTACAGGCCCTTCGGCCCACAATGTCGTGCCGACCCTCAAACCCTGCCTCCCATATAACCCCCACCTTAAATTCCTCCATAAACCTGTCTAGTAGTGTCTTAAACTTCATGAGTGTATCTGCCTCCACCACTGACTCAGGCAGTGCATTCCACACACCAACCACTCTCTGAGTAAAAAACCTTCCTCTAATATCCCCCTTGAACTTCCCACCACTTACTTTAAAGCCATATCCTCTTGTATTGAGCAGCGGTGCCCTGGGGAAGAGGCGCTGGCTATCCACTCTAGCTATTCCTCTTATTATCTTGTACACCTCTATCATGTCTCCTCTCATCCTCCTTCTCTCCAAAGAGTAAAGCCCTAGCTCCCTTAATCTCTGATCATAATGCATACTCTCTAAACCAGGCAGCATCCTGGTAAATCTCCTCTGTACCCTTTCCAATGCTTCCACATCCTTCCTATAGTGAGGCGACCAGATCTGGACACAGTACTCCAATTGTGGCCCAACCAGAGTTTTATAGAGCTGCATCATTACATTGTGAGTCTTAAACTCTATTTCTCAGGCTTATGAAAGCTAACACCCCATAAGCTTTCTCAACTACCCTATCTACCTGTGAGGCAACTTTCAAGGATCTGTGGACATATACCCCCAGATCCCTTTGCTCCTCCACACTACCAAGTATCCTGCCATTTACTTTGTACTCTGCCCCGGAGTTTGTCCTTCCAAAGTGTACCACCTCACACTTCTCCAGGTTGAACTCCATCTGCCACTTCTCAGCCCACTTCTGCATCCTATCAATGTCTCTCTGCAATCTTTGACAATCCTCTACACTATCTATAACACCACCAACCTTTGTGTCGTCTGCAAACTTGCCAACGCCCCCCCTCTACCCCCACATCCAGGTTGTTAATAAAAATCATGAAAAGTAGAGGTCCCAGAACAGATCCTTGTGGGACACCACTAGCCACAATCCTCCAATCTGAATGTACTCCCTCCACCACGACCCTCTGCCTTCTGCAGGCAAGCAATTCTGAATCCACCTGGCCAAACTTCCCTGGATCCCATGCCTTCTGACTTTCTGAATAAGCCTACCGTGTGGAACCTTGTCAAATGCCTTACTACAATCCATATAGATCACATCCACCGCACTACCCTCATCTATGTGCCTGGTCACCACCTCAAAGAACTCTATCAGGCTTATTAGACATGATCTTCCCTTCACAAAGCCATGCTGACTGTCCCTGATCAGACCATGATCCTCTAAATGCCCATAGATCCTATCTCTAAGAATCTTTTCCAACAGCTTTCCCACCACAGACGTAAGGCTCACTGGTCTATAATTACCTGGACTATCCCTACTACCTTTTTTGAACAAGGGGACAACATTTGCCTCCCTCTAATCCTCCGGTACCATTCCCGTGGACAACGAGGACATAAAGATCCTAGCCAGAGGCTCAGCAATCTCTTCCCTTGCCTCATGGAGCAGCCTGGGGAATATTCCGTCAGGCCCCGGGGACTTATCCGTCCTAATGTATTTTAACAACTCCAACACCTCCTCTCCCTTAATATCAACATGCTCCAGAACATCAATCTCACTCATATTGTCCTCACCATCATCAAGTTCCCTCTCATTGGTGAATACCGAAGAGAAGTATTCATTGAGGACCTCACTCACTTCCATAGCCTCCAGGCACATCTTCCCACCATTATCTCTAATCGGTCCTACCTTCACTCCTGTCATCCTTTTGTTCTTCACATAATTGAAGAATGCCTTGGGGTTTTCCTTTACTCTACTCGCCAAGGCCTTCTCATGCCCCCTTCTTGCTCTTCTCAGCCCCATCTTAAGCTCCTTTCTTGCTTCCCTATATTCCTCAATAGACCCATCTGATCCTTGCTTCCTAAACCTTATGTATGCTGTCTTCTTCCGCCTGACTAGATTTTCCACCTCACTTGTCACCCATGGGTCCTTCACCCTACCATTCTTTATCTTCCTCATCAGGACAAATTTATCCCTAACATCCTGCAAGAAGCATCGACCACATGTCCATAGTACATTTCCCTGCAAAAACATCATCCCAATTCACACCTGCAAGTTCTAGCCTTATAGCCTCATAATTTGCCCTTCCCCAATTAAAAATTTTCCTGTCCTCTCTGATTCTATCCTTTTCCATGATAATGCTAAAGGCCAGGGAGCGGTGGTCACTGTCCCCCAGATGCTTACCCACTGAAAGATCTGTGACCTGACCCGGTTCATTACCTAGTACTAGATCTAGTATGGCATTTCCCCTAGTCGGCCTGTCCACATAATGTGACAGGAATCTGTCCTGGACACACTTAACAAACTCTTAGTTGTAAGATGGTCGAGACTGAGGAGTCAATGTGTCAGGATCTAAAGCTTGTAGAAAATAGGAGAAAATGATAGATTGAAAGCTACAGTTTTAGAGATTAAGGATGAAATTACTTAAATTACTTCTGTTGTGAGAGGGGTGTAACTTGCAGCATTAATGTGCGAACATTCTCCATCAGTACAGGAGCACCAGAGAGATGTGTACTTAGCCCCCTGCTCTACTTGCTTTACACCTATGACTGTGTGGTTAAGTACAGCTCCAACACCATATACAAGTTTGCTGATGACACCACTGTTGTGGGCTGTATCGCAGGTGGTGATGAATCAGCATACAGGAGGGAGATTGAAAATTTGGCTGAGTGGTGTCATAACAAAAACTTCTCACTGAATGTGAATAAGACCAAGGAACTGACTGTAGACTTCAGGAGAGGGAAACCAGGGGTCCATGAGCCAGTGTTCATCAGAGGATCAGAGGTGGAGGGTGTCAATTTAAATTCCTGGGTGTCATTAACTCAGAGGACCTGTCTTGGACCCATCATATAAATATAATTGCAAAGAAAGCACGACAGCGCCTCTACTTCCTCAAGAGTGTGAAGGGATTTGGCACATCATCAAAACCTTGGCAAATTTCTAAAGATGTGTGGTGGAAAGTGTGCTGACTGGCTGCATTATGGCCTGGTATGGGAACACCAATGCCTTTCAAAAGAAAATCCAACAAAAGGTAGTGGATTGAGCCTAGTACATCATGGGTAAAATCCTCCCAACCACTGAGCACATCCATATGAAACGTTGCTGTGGAAAAGCAGCATCAATCATTAAAGATCCTCACCACCCAGGCCATGTTCTTCTTTCATTGCTGCAATCAGGTAGAAGGGACAGATGCCTCAGGACTCATGCCACCAAGTTAAGAACAGTTTCTACCCCTCAACCATCAGGCTGTTAAGCAAAAGGGGATAACTACATTCATTCCATTTCTGGTATTCCCACAACCAAAGGTCTCACTTAAAGGACTTGTCATTTGTTATTTAATGTTTGGTATTTATTGCTATTTATTTATTTTTGCATTTGCATAGTTTGTTGTTCATTGACCCTGTTTACAATTACTGTCCTAGAGATTTGCTAATTACTATATGCCCACGGGAAAAAGAAAAAGTAACTCAGGGTTGTATGTGGTGACATCTATGTACTCTGATGATAAATGTTACTTTGAACTTTGAACTTTAAGAAATAATAAAATTTTAAGACTACTATGGAAGTCACAAAATACATAAATATAAATGGAGTTAATGGGGCACTTAAACTTGCATATATTAGACCTGTTCTTGATTGAAAGGTAGTAAATTTTGTGATTGGGTTCTGGATTGTTACAGAAGCTGTATCTCTTGGAACCTGCAACCTTGGATCCTTGATCTATTGGTGAACCAGACTTATGGAAGACCTTATGTATGTACAGACTTTATGGATTAAAGCTGGACCTGGAAGTCTGGATGAGCAGCTACTATCAACAATATACTGAAATTGGATCAGAAAGGGCAAAATTTTAAGGAATGAAGTGGGAATTGATTTAAACCTGTTCATGCATGTGCAGCAAGGAGAGTAACTAAAGAAACCCTTGTCCCTCAAATAAAACAAGTAAAAAAAATCACCAAACTCTCTTCCAACTTCCCTGATAGTCCTGAGCAATGAAAATGGCTTCTGCTCAGACTCTATAATCTAGGTTTGGTGGGTATTTGCAGAATTTGGGGCATTTTGGGAGGCCCAGACAAAAGAAACTCCAAGGATTATGACTGCTTCATCTAACCATAATTTGTATTTATTTACAAGGTTCCTGCCTGTTTCAGCTGCCTAATTGCCTATGCCAAGTTCTACACGATGGACAGAATGGGTGAACAACTAATGGTCTAAAAGCCTCCAGAAAATCAAACCAATTCCTACAATTATTTCACAGAAATCCGAATGATCTACAGCAAGAAATTTTTTGACATATCAAGATGAATATTAGCGAAGACAGACACTAAGGCAACTTGGAACAAATATATGTTCTACATGCAGAGCAGAAATCATGACGGTGACAAGATCCATTTTGATTATATTGAGTCTGAATATGACAACTTGTCAGCTTGTGATAGTGTGGCCTCAGGTTACAATTCTGATGGTGGGTATGGACTCATAACTAAGGCACTGTCAGCCTATTCTATCTGTCTTTTACAATGAGCACTGTTGTTTGCTTCCTGCAGTCCCAATGGAATCTCTTCAAAAATAGGACAGAAAATTGTCAACAGTGTAATTGTCGCTGGATCCAGCATAGATTTTTCCACAGCTGTCATTTTGATGAAGAAACTGTGGAGCTGATAAGGCACATCATAGTATTTCCTAAAACTGTGCTGGATGGAATTGTTCAGAAATTCCTTAACTCTTTACATTCCAGTGGCCAGGAAATTCCTTGGAGATTCTTCTAACCCATCGGCCTGGTGGAAGCCAAATTTTTAGCTAAGTTTAGTTTGGGCAGCACAGTTTCATAGCGGTTATTGTAACTCTATTACAGTGCCAGTAAATTGGGTTCAGTTCCATAACCGTAAGGAATTTCTACATTCTCCCTGTGACTATGTGTATTTCCTCTGGGTGCTACAATTTCCTCCCACAATGCAAAGCCCTAAGAATTAGTGGGTCAATTGGCCACATGGATGCAATTGGATGGTGTGGGTTCATTGGGCCAGAAGAGCCTGTTACAGCCAAGCTACCTGTGTATCTCTAAATAAATAAATAATACCAAAAAAAAAGCCAACACACAATCTCTGGATTGCTGCTTGTGCCACGCTCCATTGCTATTCCTTCTTCTCAGTGCCTCCATCTCTGCTGTATCTGTTTTTAGGATGAGGCTTTCCATTCTACAGCATCTGAGATGACCCCTTTATTTTTCAAAGAAGGAGGTTTCCCTTCCACCACCATTAATGTTGCCCTCACCCGCATCTCCTCCTTTTCCCGCATATTCCCGGCCCCCCCCCCCCCCCGCATCATAAGAGTTTTGTCCTTACTAGGAGCCTCTGTAAACAGCATATCATTTCTCTAACTTCCACCCTCTCCAGCCAGGTCCTACAATTAAGTATATTTTTCCCACACACCCCTGCTTTCCGTAGAAATCGCTCTCTATGTGACTCCCTTGTCCACGTTCCCACCCCCCAAGTGATCTCCCTCCTGGCACTTACCCCTGCAAGCATGACAATTGCTACCCCTGCCCTTACACGTCCTCCCTAAGCATCATTCTGGGCCCCAGTCCTTCCAGGCGCAATGAGACTTCATCTGCAAGTCTGTCATGGTCAAATGCAGTGACTTTCCCCAAGCAGCAAGGCTGATGAGCACCTCCACCCGCTAACTCACCCCACCACCACGACCTTATCATTTCCTGTACAGACACCCTTGTACATGCAATCCATGCATTTAAACTATCTCATGTACCTATTAATATTTATCATGTTCTTTATCTTATGGATTCATTTTTGTGCTGCTTCAGATCTGGAATGACAATTATTTCATTCGTATTTATACTTGTGTACTGGAAAAGACATTAAACAATCTTGAATCTGTTGTATCCAGTGCTCCTGGTGTGGCCTCCTCTACAATGGTGAGACTTGATGTAGATTGGGGAACGGGTTTGGCGAGCACCTTCACTCTCTCTGCTGCAAAAGGCAGGATATTCCAGTGGCTGCCCATTTTAATTCAACCTCCCATTCACATTCTGGTATGTCTGCCAAGCCTCCTCTGCTGCCATGATGAGGCCTAGCTCAGACTGGAGGAGCTCCAATTCATATTCTGTCTGGGTAGCTGCCAACCTGATAGCATAAACATTGATTTCTATAACTTCCAGGTAGTTTCTCCTCCTCCTGCCTTCTCTCTTTCTCCATTCCTCATTCTGATTACTTTCTCAACCTTATCTTCTCCTCACCTGCCCATCACCTCCCTCCTTCCCTTTCTCCCATGACCCATTGTCCTCTTTTATTAGATTCCATTTTCTACAGCCCATTTCCTTGTCTACCTATCTCCTTCCAGCTTCCTACTTTATCCCCCTCCTCCACTCACCTACTTTCCCCCTCACAAGAAAGTCAGCAGATGCCAGAAATCCAAAGCAACACACACAAAATGCTGGAGGAACTCAACAGTCCAGGCAGCATCCATGGAAAAGAATGAAGGGCCTCGGCTTGAAACGTCGACTGTTTACTCTTTTCCATAGACGCTGCCTGACCTGCTGAGTTCCTCTAGCATTTTGTGCGTTTTGCCTTTCCCCTCGTCTGGCTTCATCTATGACCTGCCAGTGTGTACTCCTGTCTTAGAATCAAAGTGTGCATAATATCTACTACACCTGCCATGTACTTTTGTCACTCACCCAACTTGCACTGGGACCTCCTTGCATCGTCCGCACAACTCATTTCCACCCCATACTGAGCTTTGTGTCATCCACGACCTTGGAAATGTTACATGTAATTCCCTCGCCCAAATCATTGGTGGATATTATGAATGGCAAGGGTCCATGCTTGATCTTCATGGTGCCCTTTATGCCAGCATCTGCCACCTGGAAACTGGCCTGTTTATTCCTTGTCTCTCTCATTGAGTTCTATATCCATGCCAGTAAATGTCCCACAACTCTATGCAATTTAATTTTGAACATTAACCTTTCATGTGGAATTTTATCAAAAGACAACTCATTGTACAAATAGACTATATTTTCTGGTTCTCCTTTATCCTACTAGTTGCATACTTAAAACTCCATTAGATTTATTCAACATGATTTCCCTTTCATAGACCCAGGTTGACTTTGTGCATTCTTGTTAATGCTTTACCTGTAATGAAAATCGAAAGAAAATTCTAGATGCTGGAAACCTGAAATCAAAATGGAAAATGCTAGAGACACTTGGTGGCATTTGTGGAATGAGTGACAGTTAAAGTTTCAGGTCCAAGATCCTTCATTAGAGAAATCATTGGAACTGCAAAAGAATCCTGTACTCCAGAAATGAGATGCTGTGCTGGGCCTTCCCAAACCAGAAATCCTAATACACCAAGCTGAGACCAGATAAAAGCTGCTCTGGAACTGCCCGAAGATATGGTCATCCAAATCAGATTTGTTATCACTGACATACATGATGTGAAATGTGTTGTTTTGCAGCAGCCGTATAGTGCAAAAGAATAAGAGTTACAGTAAGTTACAAAACAGTGCGAAAAGACAGTATCCCTGGGTTTATGGACGTTTCAGAAACCTGATGGCAGAAGGGAAGAAGCTGTTTCTGAATTGTTGAGTGGGTGTCTTCAAACTCCATATCCTCCTCTACAATGATAGTAACAAGAGGGCATGTCCTATATGGTAAGGGTCTTTAGTGATGAATGCTGCCTTCTTACAGCACGGCTTTGTAAAGGCCTCCTCGATGGTGGAGGGGATTGTACCTGAGATGGAATTGGCTGAGTCTACAGTCCTCTACGGCCTATTACAGTCCTGTGCATTGGAGCCACCACACCAGACTGTGATGCAATCCATCAAAATGCTCCCCGCAGTACACCTATAGAAATTTGTAAGGATTGCTCTGACTTACTGAATCTCCCCAATCACCCAACAAAGTTTTTTGTGGCTGCGCACTGCGCTGGGCCCAGGATGCTGACGGCCAGGAACGTGATGGCTGAATCAAAGCAGTGATGTGCTGCAGAGAGCTTTCTGACTGGCCGCATCACTGTCTGGTGTGGCTGCCCCTCAATTCTGAGGCTGTGCTCTCTAGTTCCTGGATACCCCTACCGTAGGAAACATCCTCTCCACATCCACATGTGGCTTAGCCACTAACCCTGACGGAACTGTTTCTACTGACAGGAGAACGGGCAAAGGCGGGTTACTGGCACCTTAGAACCAGTCACTTCAGGCAGATGAGACTCGTCAGCCATGGTTGGCAGCTCATCTAGGAGAAGGAAGATCCTGATCTCAAACTTCCGCTGCCTTGCGGCTATAGCCACTCATGGGGAAGGCTTCAAGAGTAAACCCCAAGGGAAAAATCTGGAGCTGGAGTCCCTAAGGCAGTCCTACATTGAGTTCAATGCTGACTGGATACTCCTGCGATGCTGCTGGTGACAAACTGTGTTGGTCTCTGCTGTTCCTTTGGGTTCATCAGATGCATGGAGAGGGGGAGCTTGCTACATGGGCGACAGCTTGCTCTCCATATCATACTGCCCAGGCTTGCTTATCTAGACAGCTAGGATGTAATATTCGTGATCAACTCTAACCAACGGATGCCTCAGACAGACTTATTTTAACTTAACTCTTTAATAGAAATATACATACCATACTTAACATAATTTATTTTTTCTCTATATTAATTTATCACGTATTTCATTGTACTGCTGCTGTAAAGTTAACAAATTTCATGACATATGCTGGCGATATTAAACCAGATTCTGATTCTGATTCTGATTCTGATTAGAAGGAGAGTCTGCGATCTGTGTTCACAGTCTCGGAATAAAGGGATGTCCCTTTATAACAGACGAGGAGGAATTTCTTCAGCCAGCGGGTGGTGAATTTGTGGAAGGCTGTGGAAGCCAAGTCACGGTGTGTATTTAAGACTGAGATTGATCGTTTCTTAATTGGTAAGCGAGTTAAGGGCTATGGGAAGAAGCCATGATTGAAAAGTGGAACTGACTTGATGGGAGGGATAGCCTATTTCTGCATCAATATCTTATGGCTCCAGAAATCACCTGTTTATAAATGTAATTTTACTGTATTATAACTTGTACTCAACCAGGTGCATCACAAGCTATGAAATATCACAGCAGGTAGATATGTAGATGATATAAAATCGATAATGAGACTCTTGCACTCATCTCTGCCTGTGCCAGAACCAAGAAGCTCAACTAGATGACAGAGTGTGTGCGCAAGTATGGTCGAACCAGACACTGATCCCCACCTCCGCTTAGTGGATGCAGCTCTGTGGAGGATGGACTTGGTGTAGGTCAAAGAATGATGGATGATGTTACCATCAGATATGAAGATAACATGCAGTCCATTCAGAAAGCATGGAGCATGAGGTGACACAAGTACAAGTACTGTATCTGACGAATCAGTCACGTTTATTATCACTAACATGTGTTGTGATATTTGTTGTTTTGTGATGGCAGTGCAGAGCAATACATAAAAACACTGTAAATTACAATAATATACAAAGAATTAAATTAGGTAAGTCATGCAAATAGAGAGCAAAAACAGTCAGGTAGCGTTCATGGGTTCATGGACCATTCAAAAGTCTGATGGCAGAGGGGAAGAAGCTATTCCTTACACATTGAGTCTGTCTCCTGTATCTCTATCCTGATGGTATGTCCTTTGTGGAGGGGGTCCTTAATGAAGGATACTGCCTTTCCGAGGCATCACATTTTGAAGGTGTCCTCGATGCTGGGGCGCTGGGTGAACTTGTAACTCTCTGTTGGTTTTCCCGTGCAGTGGCCCCTTCCCCATACCAGACAGCGGTGCAACCAGCTAGGCTACTCTCCATGGAAAATCTGCAGAAATTTGCAAGTGTCTTTGTGACATATCAAGTTTCCTCAAACTCCTAATGGAATATAGTTGCTGTTATGCCTTCTTCAATATGTTGTACCCAGGCAGATTCTCCGAAATGTTGACACCTAGGAATTTGAAACTACTTACCTGTTCTACCTCTGACCCCTCGATGAGGACTGGTGCCTGTTCCCCTCAACTTCCCCTTCCCGAAGTCCATAATCAATTCCTTGGTCTTACTGACACTGAGTGCAAGGTTGTTGTGGCAACGCCACTCTGTCTTGCTCCTGTACGCCCCTTCATCACCATCTGAGATCCTGCCGACAACGGTTGTGTCATTGGTGAATCTATGGATGCTATTGGTGCTGTGGCTAGCCACAGAGTCACAGGTGAAGAGGAGTAGATCAGAGATTATACTTGACTGGAACTGGTGAGTCAAATTCAGAAACAAGTCTGACAGAACTTGGAATTCTTTGCTTTTTAATAAGCATAAGTATTTATGGATATGAAAGTGTCAATCCCTCTTCCAGCTAAAACTGATGTACCCCGAATGAGAGTATAACATTGTATTAATTGCTAGTTGATAAAGTCTGCAATAAAAAACACATGAAGTAATGTAATTATAAACTACTTTCTGAAAAGATGGCTGTTATCAGCCATGTTGTTCTGGTGGATGGGTGCCTTGCTTGGAGAAAGGGAAAGAGCTGGCATATATCCAAATTACATCCATATATTTTTGATCATCCTCAAGTAACACTACAGACTATGATGGGATCATCACACCAGATACCAAACCTGGCAGGCTGTAATAAATTTGCCCTCACTGACATTGTCCTGAGATGATCTGCTGCAGTTGTGAATCGAGGCAGGTCAGTAATGTCTACATGCAGGAGGCATGTAAGCCCTCAATGACTCAAGTCCCAGGGGTTTGCTTCAATAACCAAACACCTTGTCATTTAACATATGAATGGATGATTAAGATTCCTACTGCCCCTACCCACTAATAAGACCACAGCCAAGGGAATGGGCTTGGCAGAATCAGTCGGGTAGGATGATTTCATTGAGCTCGACTCAAGTCTGGCACAGTGAAGAGACATGTGAGGTTTATAATAAGTGGGAGGACCGAACATACCGTGGCAAGCATTCAGTCCACGATGACAGACAAGTAAAGCTTGTTTATCTCAAGTGACATCTTTATTGTGACAAGCACAAAAACAGACCGGACGCCAGGGAGAGAACCCACTCAGTCACAGACAGACAGGGGAGGTGACTATTATACACACTGGTTACAGTCAGGGTGATCCACAAACACACATGTAAATAACGGTATCAACCCAGCTAAAATGCAACAATAAATGAATTTGAACATCCCAGCATAATCCCACCAAAGCATTTTAAAACAAGAACAATAAATAGTGCAGGGGTGGACTGACAGCCATGTCCCCTTGGTGTGCTATACCTGAAGGATCAGCTGTCCACACCAACCCCAGAGTTCACACCAAAGTCCAAAGGTCCTGGTGGAGGTCAATACCGCTGCCTGGGGCACTATGGGATGTCTGTAGAGCACCCCACGGGAGGTACTGTTCGCTGAGGCAAGAGGCGGGGCACCTGCCGTGTTGCATCCTTCCTTCAGCCTCGCTGGGCCGGTGGTGGCCGAGGGCTAATATGGTGCCAGCTGGTCCCGGCCCTGCACGACTGCTTTTCACTGCTCAGGCAACCACACCCGTTATATCACATCGGACATGTGGTCAAGGACTTCTCTCAGCCCCTTCCAATGGCTTCCAAGCTTGGGGGATAGTCCCTTCTGGGTGGGACAGTAGACCCATACTGGGATTTCCACTAGGTACTGCTGCATTAGCTCTCGAGACCTTCGGCCTGGCCCTTTCTGGGATGTACAAGCGTCACAGCAGTGCATGAACAGCTCCACATCCTGCCTGTATCCAGGCCAATAGATGTGTTCGCACAGCGTGCCCCATGTCTTTGTGACTACAAAATGGCTGGCCGCCACTAACCCATATGCCGACCGCGGCACCATGGCACAGAGCCCCCGGAGATGTCTGTCGTCGGAAAATGGCGACCGCTGGAACAGCAACCCGTTGTGCGTCTCCAGCGTGCCAAACAGAGTATCGGGCTTTGGTCTCTGGATCCAGGCTGGAGACCTTTGCCGACTCTGGCTGCTATCCCACACTCAGCCATCCCCTTGCCCGGGCAAACACGGGATCGCTCACCTGCTTGCCGCACAGCTGATGGTCGATGGTCTACCTGGCTGCTGGCTTCCACCCGAAGTGCCGCCACCACCACTGGCCCCCGGTTCCGCTGTGTTGCGTTGGGCCGCTGCAGGGCGTGCTGCACTGCGGCGGGCTGCTGCGAGACCGGTGGTGGTTGTAACTGCTCCCACTGGGTCTGCTTCCTGGAGCTGCCCTGCCGGAGAGGCACGGCTTCGGCACTGATTCAGGACTCTCTGATGTCGGCTAGCCGCACCTCGTGCTTCACTAGTTTATCCCCACTGCGATATGCAGCCGCCTCTTCCCTCTCATCACCACATAGTTGCCGGTGACTGTGTCCAGCTGGACCGCCATCGTTGTCCACCCAGGAGGGGATGGCCGGTCCGTGTTGGGGAGGACACCCGGGTGGATGATGGTGATGGTTGACCCCGTGTCCGCCAACGCACGCCATCCGATGCCCTCCACCACGCAGTTCACGTATAAGCCTTGCTCTTTGCCCACATGGCCCACCCAAGAGTTGACAATGCAGGGATTCTGCTGGCGGTCTCAGTTGGTGCCGCCCGCTCAGCGTTTCCCAATGGCTGCGCTGGGCTGTGGCGTGGTGCTGGTGCAGGGCTGGGTGGTCCTGGACAGCATGGCTTGCCTCGCCATACCAGTAGCAGATCGCTCCGTGGCAACGCTAGTCAAACCTGTCTCATGGCTTCCTACTCGTCAATTTTGTCCTCCGCCATGGTGACACAAGCCTGTGCTCACAGCGTGCAGGGTGACGCTGGAATGCCTTTGGGACTAAAATTGCTTCTGCCCTCTCCTCCTCTGCCAACACCTCAGCCAGTGACGATGGTGATTGTAGGCCAACATGGTGCTGTAGGCTCCTTGGTGTCAGTGCCTTTACTAATGCATGGAGGGCAAGCTCTTTCTGGGCCACAGAAGGAAATTGCGGGTAGCCGTGCCGAGCACAGTGGCGGAGATCAGCTGCGATCAACCCTCAGGATTTCTCCCACATGGCATCGCATGCAGCCCAGTTCTTCCCTTACCAATGGCCAAAACAACGCTCCGGCTCTGCTACAAGTGTCCTATCGTCACTCAGCCAGCATTAGGCCGAGGAGTACTCACAGGACATTGCCCTCCAGCAGCAGAGCAAGGTGCATCAGTGTCTCGCTGGGGCTCTGCCACTGTGCCATGGGGCAGGTTTGCCTTGCACTAATTAAGGCTCCAGGCTGCTGGCACTACTGTATCTGGAGAGCTTCAGGGTGGACCTTGTGGCATGAATTGCTGAGGCCCGTTGGTCTTCGTCTTGCTCTGGCGGTGTCTGCTATGTTGTCTGTCCTCTCATGGCTCTGGTACCTTGGGTTCCCTGGTACCGGCCACAAGGGAGGTGGGTGATGTGCTGCACCGTGTCCCCAGGGTTGGGGAACCACACCCCGCTGGGGTTCCCTGGGAAGGCATGATGCTCAGTTCCCAGTTCCTCCCTCCGGGTCAGCATCCTGTCTTCTGGAGCCCGGCCCAGCCATCTGAGGGAGACATACTGCTCAGTCCCTTGGCTTATTCCATGGGTTTTAAGGTGCTCCATCCGATACCGTTGCTCTTCAATCTCTAATCCCACTCCTGACACCAATGTGGCAAGCATTCGGCCCATGATGACAGACGAGAAAAGCTTGCTTATCTCAACTGACGTCTTCATTGCAACAAACACAAAAACAGACTGAGCACTTTGACCTGGTGAGAGAACCCAGTCAGTCATACACAGATGGGTGAGGTGGTTATTACAGTCAGGATGACCCACAACCATATAACCTAAGCTAAAATGTAACAATAAGTGAGCTTGAACATCCCACCATAATACGCAAAAGCATTTTAAAACAAGAACAACAAATAGCACTGGCCACTAAGAATGCTGGGCGGGCTGTTGACCACGCACCCCCCTCCTCCCACCCGGAGCGCCACTATATCTTTTTTCTGAGCAGGCTTGTGAAGCCTGTGGCCTACTTCTGCTTCTACTTCTGTGTGATGGGATGGTGAACAGAAGTGACAGATTACCAGTAGCTTAAGGTCACTTGCGGGCTGAATACTGGTGCTCTGCCAAGTGCTCATCCAGTCACACAGAGGCTGTCACACTGTGAGCTCGGAAAGCATTACCCTAGATGGCTTAGTCTTTTAATATTCTAGGGTATAGATTCTCAATTCCTGGAGATTTGTCAGCCTTTATCCATATTAACTTCCTTTGCTTTTTTTACTGTTTTACTTCAGTTCCTCCCTCCTAATAGCCCCTTGGGGGATTGTTTATTTATTTTATTTAGAGATGCAGTGTGGAACAGTTCCTTCCGGCCTACCAAGCTGTGCCGCCCGGCAACCTACTGATTTTAACACTAGTCTAACCACCGCACAATTTAGAATGACCAGTTAACCCACTAACTGGTACATCTTTGTACTGTGAGAGGAAACAGGAGTGCCTAGTGGAAACAGGAGTATGCACAGGAAGAATATACAAATATGCTTACAGAGGATGATGGAATTGAATTCCGAGCTCTGGTGCCCGAGCACAACTATAGTGTCATGCTACCGTGAAGTCAGAATTAAACTATGTATCCAATTGTTCTGCTATTCTTTGTTCTTAATTATAATTTTCCCCATTCTCGGCTGTTGCGGACCAACATTCACCTCCTCTAACTACTAAAATCAGTCAGATTTTAATGTTCTCTTTTAGCCTACTCTCATCTACCCCTTAATTTTTTTGTCTATCTTCCATTGCTGATTTCTAACCTGCTGTTCGTCCTTCGGTTTGCTGCCCTTTGCCCTTTTTGTCAATGTTATGTCTCCATTTTGGATCTCAGGCTATCCCTGATTTCTTTTCTAAGCGGTGGATGAGCCCTCTAATCCTAACTATTATTTTTGCCAGACAGGAATGAATAATTGTTATAATCCATGTATACATTTTCAAAACAATATCATCCATTGCCAGTCCCTGTCTATCCATTCAGTAAAGGTTACCCAATCTTTCAGAACCAATTCTCACCTCACCTCCTTGTTCCCTTTGTTCCTTTGTTTCTGAGTCTTTTTCTTCACTGTCCATCTTAAGGAAAAGTTTGATCGTATTATTGTCACTCTTTCCTAATATGATTATTAATCATTTCTTTCTCCTCCCTCAATACTCACTCTAAGAGAGCCTGTTCTCTAGTTCTCTCAAAGTCCTGGTTTAAAATATCATTACCAGAACACAGAACCGTCCATGAAAATTTTTGTTGTCTTTTTATACTATTAATTATTTATTGTAAACTATAGTGATATTTTATATATTGCACTGTACTGTTGCTGCAAAACAACAAATTTCATAACAGTATTTATAGACCTGCTTCTGGTTCTGATTCTGAACCATTTGGTGATGTCTAGAATTATCTTAAGTCACTTGTGTCATCAAGGAGTTATTACAATGTGAAGAAAAATTTTGTCCAGATTTAAAAGCTTTTGCAGAAATTAGTTCCTATCACAAATAGCTGCATTAGTGGCCTTTCCCCTTGGAATTGATCATGACAGGAATAGAATTAGCAGAGAGTTGCATAGAGGATAAACTATTTGGAGAATGAGGAGAAGGGGAGAAGTGCTCTCAGTATGAGTCCAGGATCTTCAGAGAGAAAATATCCTACTTCAGCCTTGAAAATAAACTGTGTGGGGCATTTGCAGTGATGTTTCCTTCTCCTGCCATATATTCTAGCCACAGCTCCAACCTCAGATCAGACTTATGACTGTATTGCCAATGAGTATAAAGATGACCACGCCATGAGCCTTTTGGTGTCCGGCTCTATTTGGTCAGTAGCCAAAAAGAATGGCACTGTAACCAAACATGATTCCACTCTTTATGCCCACCTAACGTGTCAAGTGTCAAGTCTGCCACTCGCCAGCCTGCTGGCAGTTGTCTTGGTTGATTCATTTCGTGATGGCTTGTTGTGTCATTTGAATGTCATTGCAGCAATGAGAAGGCATTCATAGAGTCACTGTCATAGCACACTACTGTTACCTTTCGTAACTTCAGAAACATTAATCAAAAGAAAAAAAGCATGGCAGACTGGGATGAATGTGCGGTCTTTGTTTTCGTTTTAGTAAGGCGCGCAGTTATGACATAGTGGCGTGATGGTTTACCCTATTCACGTATTTTCACGTATAAACCCATAATGCACTATGTAAACAACAGAGTGGTTAATCGAACAATATTTTTACAATATAACTCAAATATTACTGAAATATTAAATACCAACAACATCAGCACAGAACAGGACCTTCAGCGCACATGGTCCATGCCAAATTATTGTTCTGCCTACTCCTGTTGACCTGCACCCGGACTGTGACTCTCCATACTTTTACCATCCATGTACCTATCCAAATTTCTCTTAAATTTTTTAAATCAAACATGCTTCTACTACTTCTGCTAACAGCTTATTCTACACTGTCACCAACCCCCCCAAGTGAAGAAATGCCCCCTTAATTTCCTCTTAAACATTTCACCTTTCACCCTTAACCCATGATCTCTAATTCTAGTTTCAACCAACCTCAGTGGAAAAAGGCTGCTTGCATTTACAGCATCTATACCCCTCATTATGTCTTATTTTCTAGCAAGTTGGCTAATGACTCTCATGCACACACATACACAGGCACCATACTTACGATGAAAACCATGTTGCCACAGATATAATCATTGTACAAGGAAAAGTTGCATCTGCTGCCCAGAGTATTCTGGAGGAGCCTTTTCAGAGTGGAATAATTTATGGTGGTCTGCTGTTGCTGCATAATCTTTCCACCAGCAGGTTCAGCCCTTGCCGGAAGCTACATGGTGAGCAGCTGCAGAGCTTGAGGAAGAAATGGGGTTACCAGACATCCCACCTCTCCCGGAGCTTCCGGGAGTCTCCCACATATTAATAGTGTCTCCCTGATGCCCGCAAATTATATACAATATCACGGAAATCAATTTTTTTGAGAGCGAGCGAGAGAAAAGCGAGGGAGAGCGCGAGAGCGACCACGAGAGAGAGCGCGCGCGCGAGAGAGTGAGAGAGAAAGCAAGCAAGAGAGAGAGCGAGCGAGAGAGAAAGCAAGCGAGAATGCTTGAGAGCACGCAAGCAACCACGAGAGAGAGAGAGAGAGAGAGAGAGAGAGAGCGCACCATTGCAGAGTGTTCCCAAAAAAATATAAAATGTACGTTACCCCAGACTACACTAAATTGTATCCCTGCCTAATAGGGGTCAAAATAACAGTGTTGCTCAGTGCACTGTTTGCAACAGTGACTGTTCTGTTGCACATGGTGGGTTAAGACTGTAAAAGACATGTTGAGGTGAGTTTAACAGGTGTCATTCGTTCATTAGCATAGCTAACGTTATTTAAACTAGCTGGCCAGCTGCTAAGGAGCTACTCTATTGCAGACATCCCACCTCTCCCGGAAGTTCCGGGAGTCTCCTGCAAATTGATGGTGCTACCTCCCTGAAATGAGCTTTTGCAGGGTGGGTTGTCTGGGTTACCGAGGCTTTCTGACTTGGCTGTCTGACTGCCAATAATTAACCGTGAAGTTATATCAACAGTCCCTCACCTTGCCTTGTTCCACCTTCCCAATACCATTATTTGGCCATTACACAAGTCAACGCCAGCGCAGACATTAGAAAGTGTGAGTCAGATGTCCTCACTGAAAACTTCCATGTGCTTCAGCCACCGTTGTTAAATTATGGTTAGGTCCAAGAATGTACTGCTGGTGTTGGCACTCGGAACAAGTCCATGTAAATGCTGGGCTCCATTCTGGTCATTGACAAGCATTCTATTTCTCTCATTTCACTGAACTGTTCACAGTGCCTATTCTCCACATTCCTCCCCGTGAGATGGCCCTCTGAGGTCTTTGAACCCCTTGCTTTGAAAATAGTACTTCAACCTAGCGGTCAGTGTTGGAATGATATGATAGATGCAAAATTTGCAAACATTTCCTGAAGGAAACATAAAAGAAATGTACTAACATGGTTTTATTAAAGGAAGAGGGATGCAGCATCTGTAATGATGTTATTAAAGTTAAATGAAATCAATGCAATTTTTTGTATGTTCCTCTATCACTTCTAGATAAACACAAAAGTACATTATACAACAAACATTAATGAAATCCAATTTTGAGGCTACATTTGCGTCTGTAGACGTGCAATAATTCTACTTTGCCACTGTGTGGCAGGAGATGTACATTTTTTAGTTATAAACTAACTCTTGATAATAGTTATTTTTAAAAATAGCTTTGATGTAAGCTTTCATTTTCTGATTTTAAATTCTACATAACAAATTTTCAAAATTTTTAATACAAAATGTTCAGTGTTCAATGCATCCACCATGGAATGTCATGAATTAAATGAACAGATTCGTACTTTCACTGAAATCACTGAGTTACTGAACTAAACTGTGGCATTTTGGACAGGAAATCCTCTGTGAAAAGAGATTGGTTTGGAGCTCTGAGCATCATTATTTTATTCCATTAAGTGTTTCTCATCACAGCTCTTCATTGAACTAATTTTTATTCATTTGAATTATTTATACTGAAATTGCAATGGTCCTCCCAATTCAAATATTGCAAATTATAGATGGATAAACTTCTAGTAATGATGCCACTAGCAGTATTCCTTTACTGGGACAGATCTATACTGAATTCCTCCCAGATGTACTCGCAAATAAGTTCATTACTGGGATATTCCTGACTGCCGGCTCTTTGGCACTTATGTTACACTAACGGATTCATCACAGGGTAAACCTGAAGCAATTGCAACACTCTCATTAAAATCAGCTTCAAGGGGAAAGGTAACTGTAGCTTTTAATTTCATTTAAATAAATTACTTAAATGTTCTTAATTACTTTTTAAGCATGCACCTTTTAATATTTAGAATATGTGTTTGTTTTAGAATTTTTGTTTTTACCACACCCTGAATGACTTTGAATGTTTGTGAATGTCAAAGGCATTCACACGCTTCCAATAACAGTAACAGCTTTGACAACTGGTGAGCCTTGGGTTAGGACCACATCGGCTGTCAAGGCGGTTTTGTCAGGGCAGCCTGCTACGTACTCTTGGAGGCGCCATGTCCTGTACCACACTACACTGTGCCTCATTTCTGAGCTGGAATCTAGCCTCTCAGCAAAATACAGCATGTGACGGGGCAGGGAGCCAACAATCTTGGGGCAATTGAAGCCTTAACCCATTTTGCAAGAACTAGATTATCAGCTCAGATGACAGATTCTTCATTGTTTGGTTGTTCCATGTTAATAAACATAACTGTGAAATTCTTAAGTATCTATTTGCTATCCAAAACCATTGTGGTTATGAAATATTTATCCTAACTCCTCTACTAAAAAGTATTGGTTTCGCTGAAGAAAACCAACTCCCATGTCAGAAAGAAATACTTCCTGGGTGACAGATTTGCAAACTGAGAAGAGTTTGGCAAAGTATTACATTTCTTCTGGGAAATGTTGCCATCATCATTGCACTGCTTTCAGGTCTTATGTTAATATTTTATTGCTTGTCATTTGCAACATTTTAGTAAAATATGTTTATGGACATGTATGTAATTATAAGCATATAGACTACACTTGAGGCCTATAATAGCTTATTAGTCACCTAAGGAATAATATTTTTAATCCAGAGTTGCACTCAATATTTGTTTTATTGCATCTTTGGATTTTTTGAAACTAGTGAAACAATTACGTGTGCTTGTGTTCTTGCAATTAAAGATGATGATTAGATGTCAAACATATAATTATTATCTTTATATTACTATTAAGGCTTATTACCATCCTTGGGTACTTGTGTTACCGAATAATTAAAAATTTCTGTTTGCACATGATGTGTTTCATTATTTAATTTGACCTGAGAGAACATCACGTAGATATAAATTGCGTGGATGTACTTGGCGATTAGGTAGAGAAGCACACAGCTAATGCATAAGGGTTAATTGCTAGATCACATTTATCACCGTTTTGTGTTAAGTTGTAAACTGTCCGATACAACTACATAATTGAAGCAGAGTCAACCCCCGGAGAGAAAACGCAATTCTTTGCACTTTATTATTTAGAAAATTACTGTAGTATACTTTCCAACTGTTTCTTTACTGGGCTGTCACTGTATACAGCTTTATAGGTTACTTTGTAACTAAAAACTGCAGGTTAATATACTTGCATACCTTCATGCTCAATGCGAAGGTGAACATCAGATATGTAGCCTTCGTGCCATATTACAAAGTGTAGGGGCTGTCAGTTAGGCATTCTTCAGCCAGTTTGGTATTATTCTGTCAATGCATATCTTCTGTAGCTCTTGTTCCATCCATACAGAAATGTTATTACACTTGGAAACATGAAAGTTAGACACAATGTTATTGACAAGTGTTCATGGAAGTGGACGGTTTATTTCTCAAAGAGCTGGACATCTGAAATAAAAACAGTAAATGTTGTAAATACTCAGTAATTCAGGAAGCGTCTGTGGCAAGGGAAAGATGAATCAATGTTTCAGGCTGATAACCTTTTTTTTAATTCAGAACTGAGTAAAAAGTCATTGGCCTGAAATATTTTCCTTTTTTTTTTCTCCATGGAGATGCCTCTTAGGCTGCTAAGAATTCTGAGCGTTTCCTCTTCATAGTCTATTGGTAGCTACTGAAATTCTAGGCATTTTATTTGCTTCTAATTGTACACAATGCTTCAGTACTCTTTGAGTAGTACAGTATTCTAGCTGGCTGAAGGATGTCATTGATGACTCAAGGTCTGGAGCTCAAATCTGTTGCTTCCAGGTGTGAGTGGGCTTCTTCTTGGCAGAAATCACAACTGAGATAATGAGCAGAGGCTTTGCAGAGTGAAAAAAAAATGGCAGAGAGAGTTGGGGACTGTAGAAGTCATAAATGAGCCTGTCTAGTTGATGATTAGGCTGTTGGGCTGGTAGCCACTCTGCAAAATGCTACTTTGTATAATGGTGCCGGTTGTCTGGCTTTCCACTGAAGCACAATCTCCAATGATATTACGGAAGCAGAGATAACCGTATCAGGCGGAGTCCACATTCACACTGCTGGAAGAGGCCATCTATTCCACATTGGAAAGGATGGTATCCACGCTATGTGCACAGCCCTGCTCCAGTGACAAAGAATAAGGACTCCTCATCGAGTGCAGATGAGTTTCATGATGTGCCCATGGACTTCATTGTTTATTACCATCTGGTTTCTTCTACGCGTTGGCCTGCCAAACTCAGCAGCAAAACTCAAATTATCTTCACTTAGGGTAAGGTTGTCACAATGGCGGGGGCATAGGGAGCAAGGGTGGACCCAAATGCAAGACACATCTTGTGAGGTTAATTAAATTTAGTTTATTGTTCGATATCAGGAGAGCTAGGCAGGAGCAGGAGTAGCGAACTGGACAAGGACAGAGGACTATGACTAGGCTGGGACCAAGGGTCTGGGCTTGAACTCATAATCGGCTCCCAGAACTAGAAGAGACATGAAGAGGCTAGGGTATGGACTCCAAGCCAGAGACTGGGCAAGGACCCAGTACCTGGGTCTTGCCTCGGGCTCGGACCCCAGAACCAGGCAAGGACATGACATGGGCTAGGGAGAGGAGGAACATGGGAACACAGAGCCTCGGTCTCGGGAAGCAGGTACATGGAACCATGGACACATACACAGAACACAGAGCCAGGACCCCTCCTTAGGTACAGGACATAGGGCTGGGACTCACGCACAGAACAGAGAGCGGGGACCCCCTCCTTGGGTACAGGACATAGGGCTGGGACTCATGACCCTCCGCAGGGCAACGGCAAGACAGCCTGACTTACCCCACGGAGGCGAGGACAAGACAAGACAGAACATGAACCCCCGCGGGGCAATGGTAAGACGGCCTGACCTACCCCACGGAGGCGAGGACAAGACACGACAAGACGTGACCCCCCGCGGGGCAATGGCAAGATGGCCTGACTTACCGCATGGAGGCGAGGACAAGACAAGACAAGACATGACTCCCCACGGGGCAACGGCAAGACAGCCTGACTTACCCCACGGAGGCGAGGGCAAGACAAGACCAACACAAATGAACACCAGACAGTACCTATCTAGCTCCGGCGATGGAACTAGACCGAAGTGCAGGCGGGGGCTGCAGGCGAGGGCTAGAGGTGAGAGGAGCAGAGAAGGGATTCAGACAAGGGGGTAGGACGGGAATCACAGACCACTATGGTGAGGACTTGACTTGGTGCTTGAATGCCGCCAGGACCAGGACTTGACTTGGTGCTTGAATGCTGCCAGGATCAGGACTTGCCTTGGTGCTTGAATGCCACGAGGACCAGGACTTGACTTGGAGCTTGAATGCCACCAGAGCCAGGACTTGACTTGGAGCCTTCGGGTAGTGGCGAGCTCTCGACTTGGCTCAGGAACAGTAGACAGTGGTTCTTGGTTCCCTCCAGCGGGTTAACTGACGGACCCACCTTGATGAGGAAACTTTGCAGGCTCACTTCGGCGAGGTAACTGGACTGGGTTGCTCCGGTGAGGAAGGGCAAATTACCGGCACTCGCTTCAGCAGAGACTAGGCTTGCTCTGGCCAGATGACATTGGCACGCCGTGACTTTGCAGACGCTCCCGCGCCAAATGGCTGAAAGCCGGAGACTTTTAACTACCGGTTCAGCCGAGCGTTAATTGCCTCTAATGACCAAAGTCGAGGGACACGGGAAAACAGGGAATCAACGGTCCGGGTCATAACATAAACAAGGTAAGTTTAAAAAGACCCCGATCCGGACCATGACAAAGGTAGCCTAAACTGTCCTACTTCCACCACACATGTGTCACTGCCCCCACAAACCCAAAAGCATCAACTCCTGCTGTGCTCTGTGCTATCCAAATTATACACAGCATCTTACCTTTGTGTGTGAAATTGATTGATGGTTCTTGCAGTGCATAGTACATTCACTTATATGAAGAGGGTGGCTTTTATAAAATTCCGTGACTTTTGTGATAACGTCCAAGTCTAATTGTTCCTTTTCCCCCCAAATTCTAGTTATTGACTGAATTTTGCACAGCAAGTACTGATCTCAGATGTTTGGATAATTCGCCTGGTAATTTAACCACTGTAGTTTCAGTGTATCTCAAATACGAAAGGGGAAGGGAAAAGTTGTGACTAAAAAAGAGAAGTAGGGATGATACATTTACATTATCCTCAATTCTTTAGTCTGAAAAGTATGCAAATTGGATCTTAACTTCATTGTCTTTGGTCCTGCTGGTAACCATGGCTTAGCATGAGCCTTTTGGAGTGGTCAGCCTGATCTGTTCGATCATTTGCTGAGGAGTTGAGCAATTGCTGTGAACTCCAATGAAGTATGCTGTACCTCCACAGAAACTCAACTGCATCCACTACCCTTAGTCCCAGCAGACATATGCATCAGGATTACTTTGATGAAAACAAGACTGGTGCGGAAAGGTGACTCATCATTATCTCAGTGAGGCCTGTCTTTAAGGTAGCATGAGAGTATCTAAAGAGACAGCTAAAAACATCAAGATGACTGTCCAGCATAAACTCTGAGATACAAAGCTCAGCAAGGCAGTTAAGACTGAATTCTATGGTAACAAGAACAAGTTTCTATAATGTTATATAATCTATAGTTTACATTTATCAGGAATATCCTCAATACTGGATGTATGCCGCACAACACTTCCAATAATATAGAATTAATAGTGCAAAGACAAGCAGAATAGTTCAAACAATGGTTTCGAGCATCACCTATTGATGAGTCATTTGCTTGACTGCATAAGGTAGATAACAACGTGCCTCTTGCTGATCCTCTAATGATGAGCTTAGAAAATCTTGGATCTGCTGTCGACTGGAGCGAGCACTGTACCACTGGAGGTAGAATGGCCAAACGCCTGCAGCTGCCTCTGAAATTGCCTGAAAACGTTCAATGTGGATTAGGACCTGGTATGAGAAGACCAATGCTTTGAGTGGAAAAGCCTACAAAACGTACTGGATTCAGCCCAGTACATCACAGGTAAAACCCTCCCAACCATTGAGTACATCTACATAAAACGTTGCTGTAGAAAATCCATCATCAAAGTTTCTCACTGGCCAGGCCATGCTCTTCTCTCACTGCTGCCATCAGGTGGAAGGTACAGGAGTCTCAGGACTTACACCACTGGGTTCAAGAACAGTTACTACCCCTCGACCATTGTGTTCTTGAACAAAAAGGGATAACAACACTCATTCTATTTCCGGTGTTCCCACAACCGATGGTCTCACTTTAAGGACTATTTATCTTGTTATTTCATGTTTGTTATTTATTGCTATTTATTTATACTTGCATTTGTCCAGTTTGTTGTTCATTGATCCTGTTTACAGTTACTGTCCTATAGATCTTCTAATTACTATATGCCCACAGGAAACAGAATCTCATGGTTGTATAAGGTGACATCTATGTACTTTGATAATAAATGTTACTTTGAACTTTGAACTTTAAGAAATAGTAAAAATTTTTAAGTCTATAATGGAAGCCACAAAATGCATAAATATAAATGGAGTTAATGGGGCAGATGAGTCCAAGGTTCACTTGCAGCACCTCCAATCTCATCTACTGTTATCTCACGCTCCTGATTTGATCACTTCTACATTGGCAAAACCAAGTGCACACTAGACAATGGAACTGCAGTGCCCGGGTGTAGTCTACTTATCTAATGAAGAAATGTATTTATTTATTTATCGATACAATGCAAGGTAGGCCCTTCCGGCTCTTGGCGACCCCACAAACTCGATTGACCCTAACCTAATCACAGGGCAATTTACAATGACAAATTAATCTATCTTCCACCCCCCCCCCCACTACGTCTTTGGACTGTGGGGAAAAAACCACGCACTGCATTGTATTACAGAGACTCCTTACAGAAACGGCACCGGATTTGAAATCTGAACTCTGGAAGCCCCAGGCTGTAATAGTTTCATGTTGAGAGAGAGCAGTGCAGCAAAGATTCAGCCAGTTCATTTCCACGATGGGGGTTTGTTATACGAGGGGAGATTAAGCAGACTGGGCCAGTGCTGACCTGAAGAATCGGAGGTGATATTACCAAAACAAACAGAATTGTTTGTAGAAGCAGAGCTTTCCCTGTCTGAAACTAGAGGTCATAGTCTCAGCATTGAGGCTAGAGATGAGAAGTAATTTCTTCAATCAGCAGAAATTCTCTGCTTAAGATGACTGTAGAAGCTCAGTCACTGAGTACATGCATGAAAGAGACTGATAAATAGTTATATATTAAGGGAATGAAGAATAAGGGGTGATGCTGAGGCCATATTGAATAGTTACTGTACAAAGGGTCAAATGACCTATCCACTTTTATGGGCAGGGGTTCAGATTTATGGATCATTGGGTTCTCTTCTGGGGAAGGTATGACCTGTACAAAAGGGACGGCTACACCTGAACCTGAGGCAATATCCTCACAGGCAGGCTTACAAGAGTTGATCGGAAAGGTTTAAACTAATTTGGCAGGAGGATGGGAACTGGAGTGATGGCGCTGAAGATGAGGTAGTCGGGTTACAAACAGAGGCAGTATGTAGTCAGTCTTCTAGCAAGTAGAGGCTGATGATAGCGCAAGATTGTGATCAGCAGCATGAGTTGCAATGTAAAAGGAGGACAAAATTGAATGGGGTGAATACAGGACAAAGTGTTTTATTTGACTCTGCACAGTATATGGAATAAGGTAGATGAACTTGCAGCACAGTTACAACCTGGCATGTAAGAGTTGCGGGCATTATCGAATTGTGGTTGAAAGAAGATTATAGCTGGAAGTTTAACATCCAGGTATACACATTATATTGAAAGGACAGGCGGGTAGGCAGAGAGGGAGGCGTGGCTCTATTGGCGGGGAAAAAACCTGAGATCAAATCATTAGAGTGAGGAGACATGCGGTCAAAAGGTGTTGAAGCATTGTGGGTAGAGTTAAAGAAATGCAAGGGTAAAAAGACACTGATGGGAGTTGTATACAGACCCCCAAACAGTCGCAAGGATGTGGCCTACAAATTATAAGGGGAGATAGAAAATGCATGCCAGAAAGGCAATATTACAATAGTCATAGAGGATTTCAATACACAGGAAGATTGGAAAAATCAGCTTGGTGCTGGATCCCAAGAGGGAGATTTTCTAGAATGCCTACGAGATGGCTTTTTAGAGCAGCTCGTGGTTGAGCTCACTAGGGGATCAACTATTCTGGATTGGGTGTTGTGCAATGAACTGGAATTCATTAGAGAACTTAAGGTATAGGAACCCTGAGGGAAAGGTGATCATAATATGACAGAACCCACCCTGCAATTTGAGAAGGAGAAGCTAAAGTCAGATGTATCAGTATTACGGTGGCGTAAAGGAAATTACAAGGCATGAGAGGAATGGCAACGGAGCAGCAATGGCTAAAATTTCAGGAAACAATTTGGAAGGCACAGGATATATACATCCTAAAGAGGAAGTTGACACACACCGTGGCTAACAAGAGAAGTCACAGCCAAAATAAAAGCCAAAGAGAGGGCATATAATTGGGCAAAACTGAGTGGGAAGTTGCAAGATTGGGAAGCTTTTAAAAACCAGCAGAAGGCAACTAAAAAAAGTCATTAAGAAGAAAAAGATGGAATACGAAGGTAAGCTAGCCAATAACATTGAAGAAGATACCAAAAGTTTCTTCAGATACATAAAGTGTAAAAGAGAGGTGAGAGTGGATATCAGAGCGCTGAAACATGATGCTGGAGACGTAGTAATGGGGAACAAAGAAATGACTAATGTACTGAATAAGTACTGTGCATCAGTCTTCACTGTGGAAGATACTAGCAGTATGCTGGAAGGTTGAGAGTGTTAGGGGGCAGAGATGTGTGAAGTTGCCATTACTTGGGAGAAGCTTCTTAGGAAACTGAAAGGTCTGAAGATAGATAAGTCACTAGGATCAGATGGTGAACACACCAGGGTTCTGAAAGAGGTAGCTGAAGAGATTGTGGATGCACTAGTAAAGATCTTTCAAGGATTACTAGATTCTGGAATGATTCAGAAGACTAGAAATTGCAAATGGAACCCTGCTCTTTAAGAAAGGAGCGAGGCAGAAGAAAGAAAATATATAAGTCAGTTAGTCTGACCTCAGTGGTTGGGAAGATGTTGGAGTCGATTGTTAAAGATGTGGTGTTAAAATACTTTGAAGCACAGGATATAATGGGCCATAGTCAGCATGGATTCCACAAGGGAAAATCTTGCCTGACAAATCTGTTGGAATTCTTTGAAGAAATAACAAGTAGGACAGACAAAGGATAATCGGTTGATATTGTGTAGTTAGATTTTCAGAAGGCCTTTGACAAGGTGCCACGCTTAAGGCTGCTTAACAAGCTACAACCTCATGGGTATTACAGGAAAAATTCTAGCATGGATAAAGCAGTGGTTGATTGACAGGAGGACAGTGGGAGTAAAGGGAGCCTTTTTTTGGTTGGCTGTTGGTGACTAGTGGTGTTCCACAGGGCTCTGTGTTGGGACCAATACTTTTTACGATATATGTCAATTACTTGGATGATGGAATTGATGGCTTTGTTGCAAAGTTTGCAGGTAGTTTTGAGGAAGTAGAGAGGCTACACAAGGACTTAGGCAGATTAGGAGAATGGGCAAAGAAGTGGAAGATGGAATACAGTGTCGGGAAATGTATGGTCATGTATTTTGGTAGAAGAAATGAAAGGGGAGATTATGTTTCTAAGTGGAGGGAAAATACAAAAATCTCAGGTACAAAGGGGCTTGGGAGTCCTTGTGCAGAATTCCCTAAAGGTTAATTTGCAGGTTGAGTCTGTGGCGAGGAAGGTAAATGTGATGTTTGCATTCAATTCAAGAGGACTAGAACATAAAAGCAAGGATGTCATGTTAAGGCTTTATAAAGCACTGGTGAGGCCTCACTTGGAGTACTGTGAGCAGTTTTAGGCACCTTACCTAATAAAGGAACCGCTGATACGGGAGAGCTTCAAAGAAGGTTCATGAAAATGGTTCCAGGTTGGAACAGCTTGTCATATGAATTGCATTTGATGGCTCTGGGCCTGTATTCACTAGAATTCAGAAGAATAAGTGGCGACCTCATTGAAACCGATCAAATGTTGAAAGGCCTCAATAGAGTGGATGTGGGAGGATGTTTCCTATGGTGGGAGAGTCCAAGACCAGAGGACACAGCCGCAGAATAGAGGGGCAACCTTTTAGAACTGAGATGAGGAGGAGTTTATTTTTAGCCAGAGAGTGCTGAATGTGTGGAATTCATTGTCACAGGCAGCTGTGGAGGCCAAGTCTTCATGTAAGGCAGAGATTGATAGATTCTTGATTGGTTACGGCATGAAGGGATACAGGGAGAAGGCAGGAGAATGGGGCTGAGAGGAAAAATTGGATCAGCCATGATGAAAGAGGATTGACCAACTGGCCTTATTCTGCTGCTATGTCTTATGGTCTTATATTTTAATGCTGCACAGTGCGCCGATCGGTGCTCATTTCCTGCTGCTGTCCGTAAGGGGTTTGTACGTTCACCCTGTGATCACGTGGGTTTCCTCGGGACGCTCCAGATTTCTCTCACTTTCCGAAGATGTGAGCTAGGGTAATAGTGGTGAATTGTGGGCATGCTCTGTTGGCGCCAGAAGCATGGCAACACTTGCAAGCAGCCCCCAGCACAACCCTCTGACAGTGTTGGTCGTTGACACAAAATGTTACGTTTCACTCTATGTTACGATGTTTCAATGTCCATGTGGCAAATAAAGGTCTTCAATATTTGTGATTTGTCCAGTAAACATAGATATCCATGAACAAATGATGTATTATCAGTCAAATAGCTCAAATGAGGTGAACAGATTTTTAAATTGATTTTCAAAAGCAATGAACAGCATTGCATTCTGAATAAATATTTCTTAATGTAGAATTTCCTGCCAGTGTCAAGATGCTTACACTTGATGCATCATCCTGGCATGAATAAAGTTACTGATCCTATTTCCCCACCAAAGGCATTCTGATCCTCATCAACAAAGGGCTGCAGTGAGGATAAATGCCATCTCATGAGGGTTACTGCAGTGGGGAGGGTTTTGGTACAACAAGGTAATTGCCAAGTCTAAAATCGTGCAGCTTCTGCTCGTAGATTCCTCAGCAGAGGGGTTCAGTCATTTCCACAACTATACATTTTGCCGGTACACTCAGTGAGGAGTGTAAGAGTATAAGAGAGCAACAGGAAAAAGTTTGACAATATTTTAACATCTTTATGTGAATATGGGGAATTCCCAAAATTAGTGCATTTGCACTGGAAAATGCTGGCAGTTCCGTGTTAAATTAGTGGCATTTCAGCACAAAATTCCAATCATTCTGTTTGTTAGCTATAAGAAAATTTTAAAAAAGTCTTTTGTTTATTTTTACTTCTGTTCACATTTGCTGCTACTCACTTGTCTTTGCGTGATTTAATTAATAATTGTCAGCCTTGCCGAACATAATCCTGTTGGCAATTCAATCAGCTTTCTTCCTACAATTATTGAAAATGTCACTCCCAAATTTTTAAACGTCAAGGAGACAAATTGTTTCAAATCAACTCTTGGAAGGAATGCTGACAAATATGAAAAATAACACCAGTGATATATGATCCAACTGATTATTTGCCAATAATGTCAAAAGCTTAAACTAAGAGTTAATTATTGACACCATATGTAGCCTGTTGTAACTAAATATTTTAAACATGGGATTTTGGATTGAATGTACAGTATTTTTGGAACAAGAAAGCATACTGTATATTATGAATTTGGTGTTCATCAAAATTAGCCTTCTAGATACAGTTTACAAACAGGGTAGTGTCCCATAAGATATGTTGTTGTTAATTATAGCAATTATAAAATTGTATAGTTTTTTTATTCAGCGCATATAATTAGTGAAAAATGCTGATGGGATGTAAATGAACGACTGTCTGAACCAGTGCACAGCAAAAATAAGTTCAGAAACTACTAATCAAGAGATGGTCTTGCCTAGTTACTTGTAACATGTGGATTGTTCAACTTCATTCCCTACAGGCCACAACCAAATTGCTACACCTGCCCATTCACCTACGTCCAGGGCCTCAAGCAGTCCTTCCAGATGCGGCAACACTTGACCTGTGAATCTGCTGGTGCCAACTATGTATCCAGTGCTCCCAATGTGGCCTTCTCTCCACTGATGAGATACGTTGTAAATTAGGGGACCGCTTTGATGAGCACCTCTGCCCCATCCACCAAAATCAGAACTTCCCAGTGGCCAAACATTTTAATCTCCATTCCCATTCTTGCTCTGACATGTCAGTCTATGACCTCCTCTTATGCCATGATGAGACCACCTTCAGGGTGAAGGAACAACATCTTATATTCTGCAACACACATAAAAGTTGCTGGTGAACGCAGCAGGCCAGGCAGCATCTTTAGGAAGAGGTACAGTCAACGTTTTGGGCCGAGACCCTTCATCAGGACTAACTGAAAGAAGAGCTGTGAGGCTTCTGAGAAAGCTTCAAGTCTTAGAAAAATCTTTAATGAAGCTACAAAAATGGACAAGGGATATTGATGCAGGTAGATGTCTCTACCAACACTCAGTTCTTTCAAGACAGCTCACGTATTATATTAGGCTAATCCAGAATACAAACTTGCTGAAGGAAAGCCTCCTGAATCTGAATGGCCGGTCCTTCATGGGGCCTGCACTTTTAGTGATGTAATTAGGGAGGCTTAAATATCTGTACATGCTGGAGAAACCCAGCAAGTTCATCTTCCTCAGAAATAGGAGTTCATATCTCGGCGAAAATTACACAGTTACTGGCTGGAATCTGCATTGGGGTATGTGCTGAAGCTTCAACCTGCCCATGGTGGCCCGTGTGTGAGTAAATGCAAGTGTTCTCTGTGAAGGTACTGCTGGATCCTTACCAATAAAACAGGTACATTTTAGGCATGATTTTATAAAATGTTTATTGCAATTTTATTATAACAATGTAGATTTCAATTGGAGATAAATGATTAATTGTTATTCATAAAAGAGTTTTGAGTGATTACATTTTTGGTGCATTATTGCCACTTTATTTAATGAAATAGAAAGGGGCTGTGTTTTGGGAATTTATAATTAACAATGCTGAAGAATTTCAAAATGTGAGTCTAAATTGTTATACTGCCACCATTGACAGGAGGCTGTAATTATTATGTGACAACTTCACGTAAGTGGCTTCCATTATGAATATGGCCATAGGAATTAATATCAGCAAAGCTGACACAACAATGTGTCAGAAATGTAACAAGCCATCACCTTTTGTAGGCAAATGGAGCATTTACTGTAACAGAAATAAATTACTTTACCTAGTCACTCAATATTAATTTATTATTTTTAAAGAATATTAACCTATGTAATATGCATCTGATTTAAAGTATGCAGTGTCATAAGAGGTAGTTTAAAACTTATGAGTGACATCTTTGGATGCATACTGCAGGAAATGAGAGAGTGAAGGTCGAAATAGTAGCGCAGCGTGACTCTGCAGCATAGTGGTTAGTGCAATCACTTTACAGCACCAACGATTTCCACCTGGGGTTCGATTCCCACCACTGACCGTAATGAATTTGTACTGTGACCCCTCGGGTTTTCTCTGGGTGCTCAGGTTCCCTTCCACATCCCACTGATTAAGGTTAATTAGTTGTGGACATGCTGCGTTGGTGCCAGAAGCATGGTGATGCTTCCAGACTGCCCCCAACACAATCCTCAGACTGTGTTGGTCGTTGACACAAACAATGCATATCACTAGATGTTTCAATATACATGTGACAAATAAAGCTATTTTTTCAAAAGTAAAGGGGATAGTATGGGCCTTCACAAACACGAGAAAGTCTGCAGATGCTGAAAATCCAAAGCAAGACAAACAAACTCAGCAGACCAGGCAATTCCCACCCACCTAGCTTCACCTATCACCTTCCAGCTAGCCTCCTTCCCCTCCCACACCTTTTTATTCTGTCATCATCCTCTTTCCTTCGCAGTTCTGAAGAAGGGTCTCAGCCTGAAATATTGACTGTCTATTCATTTCCATCGGCGCTGCCTGACCTGCTGAGTCCCTCCAGCATTTTGTGTGCGTTACGTTAGTTTGTGGCCTGCACTTGCCCACTCCATCCTTTCCTTATGGAGCTGGAGGGGTGTTGCAAACCAGAGTCCGACAAGGGTTTAGAGACAAATTAGAGAGCAATTAGAACTGTCAAACACGGAAACCTATCTTCGATTGATCCACGTGGCAGATAAAGCCTTTAACTTGGCCATTCCTTTCTGTGGGCTGTAGAGTTGCCTTTTGCTCAGCTTAACAACATGTGTGGAGTGCTGGCAGACCTCTCAAGTGTAACAGGGATGAAAACAGTCCTCACAATTTTGAAGGCAGCCTGACATTCATTGCATGAGAATGAGAGAAGCCTGAAGTAAGATCTATTCATGCTGAGTTTTTGGAACAAGTGGAGTTTGAGATCTGGGTCTAGCATTGAAATAACTACTCAGGGCAAGGCATCAAGTTTCTTGGGCCACTGAGGCTTTGTGCTTGGAACCTGTGATCGCCTCACCCCTCATGTGTACATATGTAACTTAAGTCCTCCTCCCTCCTCTTGGAACAGAACTTCCTCTACAAGATGACCACCACTACTGTCTGAAGCTTGTCATTCTTTCTTGTCATTCAAAAGATATCAGTACAATGTGTACTTCAGTGGTAGTTTTTTTTATATTTATAAGAAAACTAACAATATGTGTTGTGCATTTCTAAAATAATTCAGGCTAGATGAAGCCTACCACCTGGACTCATCGCCCACTGTTCTGTTGTCTCCTTTTTCCTAATTATGTATGCCAGATGCAGGGGTCAGACAAACATAGCAACCAATACCCTGGTAATATTTAGAAAGAAGTAGTGAGCCCTTATGGTGAGTGGCATCAGATGGCATTCTCCTGACCTCCTGCTCCAGAGTGTCTCAATAGACTTTGGTAGTAGGCAAAGCAGAGTGAAGTTTCACTCTCAAGCAATGCTAGGAGGTGTTGTTAAAAGTTTTTGAATGTCTCTTTAAGTAGAAAATATCAAAGACTATTTAGAAAAATAAAAAGAATTCATTAAAACTCATTAAGGCACAAAGAACAGATACAAAATAACAATAACAAATTGCCTAATATCAAAACTGGAGATCTCTATTCAAACAAATGGGATTCCAATACTTTGCTTGGTCTGGTTGAAGTAGCTACAAATACTAGCTTGCCTTTCTTTCCACCTTGAAGCTTTGCAGCCCATTCAGGTCATTTACCGTTTCCTGAGTGAACACTGCACACTGTTACTTCAGTAATCGGTACCTATAAAAAGTATTCACCACCCTGCCTCCTAGAAGTTTTCATGTTTTATTGTTTTACAACATTGAATCACAATGGATTTAAATTGACACTGATCAACAGAAAAAGACTCTTCCCTGTCAAAGTGAAAACACATCTCTACAAAGAGATCTAAATTAATTGCAGATTTAAAACACAGAATAATTGATTGCAGAAGTATTCTCTCCCTTCAAGTCAGTATTTGGTAGCAATCTTGAATCTGCGTGGGTAGGTCTCTATCAGTCTTGCACATCTGGACACTACAATTTTTCCCCATCCGTCTTTACAAAACATCTCAAGCACTGTCCGATTGCATGGGGATCATAAGTGAGCAGCCTTTTTCAAGTCCAGCCACATATACTCAATTGGATTGAGGACATTGACTTTGTTGTTTTTAAGCTATTCCTGTGTAGCTTTGGCTTTATACTTGGGTCATCGTCTTGCTAGAAAACAAATCTTCTCCCAAGTCACAGTTCTCTTGCAGACTGCATCAGGTTTTCCTCCAGGATTTCCCTGTATTTTACCCTCTACCTTTACAAGCCTTCCAGGGCCTGCTGCAGTGAAGCATCCCCACAACATGATTCAGCCACCACCATGCTTCAGGGTAGGGATGGTGTGCTATTGATGATGTGTGGTGTTTGGCTTATGCCAAACATAGCGTATAGTCTTATGGCCAAGAAGCTCAATTTTGGTTTCATCAGACCATAGAACCTTCTTCCAACTGACTTCCATATGCCTTCTGACAAACTCTAGCCGAGATTTCATGCGAGTTTTTGTTCAACAGTGGCTTTCTGTTTGCCACTCTCCCATAAAGTTGCAACTGGTGAAGCACCCAGGAAACAGTTGTTGTATGCGCAGTCTCTCCCATCTTAACCACTGAAGCTTGTAACTCCTCCAGATTTGTCATTGGTCTCTTGGTGGCCTCCCTCACTAGTCCCCTTCTTGCATGGTCACTCAGTTTTTGAGGACGGCCTGCTCTAGGCAGATTTACAACTGTGCTGTATTCTTTCCATTTCTTGATGATTGACTTATTCAGTGACTTGGAAATTTTCTTGCATCCATCTCCTGACTTGTGCTTTTCAATAACCTTTTTGTGGAGTTGCTTGGAGTGTTGTTTTTTGTCTGACTCACTGACTCTCCTGCAGTTGAATCTTCCAGATACAGGTGTATTTTGAAATACCTGACTGCACATGGTGATCTCCATTTAACTAATGATGTGGCTTCTAAAACCAGTTGGCTGTACCAGTGATGATCTGATGTGTCATTTTAAAGGGGGTGAATATTTATGCAATCAATTATTTTGTAACACATGCAAAATGCTGGAGGAACTCAGCAGGCCAGGCAGCATCTAGGAAAAGAGCACAGTTGACATTTCAGAAAGGGTTTTGGCCCAAAATGTTGACTGTACTCTTTCCTAGAGGCTGCTTGGCCTGCTGAGTTCCTCCAGCATTTTGAGTATGTTGCTCGAATTTCGAGCATCTGCAGATTTTCTCTTGTTTGTGATTTAATTATTTTGTAGGGTTTTATATTTGTAATTAATTTGGATCGCTTTGTAGAGTTTGACATGAAAGAGTCTTTTTCTGTGCCAAAAAAGCCCAATTAAATCCACTGTGATTCAATGTTGTAAAACAATGAAACATGAAAACTTCCAAGGGGGATGAAACTTTTTATAGGCCTGTGTATGCCTTTAAGAAGAATATTGCTGGAAATACATTCAGATTTTAACTGTGTTAACTTACTCCCATCTCTCACTGGTATGCATTTCTGCTCATTTGTGAAATCAAGACATTTAAGTGTGCAGCCTGTCACCTTCAGTCCTTCTAAAAGCACCCTGCTTGATTCAATTGGTGTCGTATCCATCCAGTTCTGTCACCAACAAGTCTTAATCAGTTACAATTCGAACTTCTTTTTAAAAAGCTAGAACCACACACTTAGTTAAAGTTTTTGAATCTTTGCGGTGACGCCCTGATACCAGCATTCAGTTGGCGCAGGTTCACTAATCTGACCACATTGGTTTGACGTACATGCTCATTAGTAGCCATGTGAATAGGGCAATTCACAGCGCTGGGCAGCTCCGATGAAAGGATTGTATGTATATGTGTGTACATGTGGGCTGATGAAAAGCAAACAGCAGCTGGACTATTTATAAAAGAAAAGGGTCAATTAGAGAAGCAGAACAGCTGAGTTTAATAGGGCTCTTCTCCATTCAAAGCCCAATCAAATATTACCAATTTAAATCACAATTAAGAGCTATACGGTCATTAGCTAAGCCATTGAAGCATTATCCTATTACACCAGAGCTCCTTATTTGAAGATGGTATTTGGTTCACAAACTCCTATCTTCTTCATTTAATTTTTATTCATTTTTAAACCTGGCATAAAAAGTAAAATAACAAGGTGTTAAAAACCTAAAAACTTTAAAATATTAAATAATAAAGTGCTATGAGGCATAAGAAATTGAATCGATTTTAAAAGATAACATCAATTCTCCTGATCATTTTATATATTTTTCTTATTTTCTGGCTCAGGAGTGGTTAAGCACTTTCTCATTTGGAAAGGACTCTATCAGGAATTCCTGACTTCGTTCTTAAAAGAAGATTGCTTTTTAACGAACAGCAAATAAGACTCTGAAAGCCAAAGACACCCATTTCACAGGAAAATATCATTCATAGCCCTCTGAGATTCTGAAAGAAACGATTAGTCTAAACATTGTTAGGAAAACAATGGATGGCTAGAATTGTAAATGTAACCACACCCCCCCCCCTAGCAATCAAGCCACTAATTTAGTGTCTACCCTGTGATAGGTGGAAACCTCATAAGACCAGTATGGAGCCTACACTACAAAGCTAATTAATGGTGACTATCAAAGTGCCCTCCCAGTGAGATAGCCTGCAACTGAGCAAGAGAAATAATTGTAATGATGTCCTAAATTACAATGCGGAAGGTTCTCCATTTCCTGCTACATGCATGCTTCTCTCCACAAGTATTAGAGCAATGTCTGTCAATGAGGTCTGTGGTAAAATTATTAAACCAAAAGTGAACTGTACATGTTAAGTCTTAAAGATTATGGCTTAAAAATTCAGATGTTTTGTGCTGGCTGTGAGAATAGAAGTAGGTTTCATTGAGTCACTGAGTCACAGAGTATGGAAACAGGCCCCCGGGCCAACTTGTCCATGCCGATTGTGTTGCCCAGCTGCCCATGTCTGGCCCCCTAAGCCTCTCCTAACCATATACATGTCTAGATGACTTTTAACTGTTGTTGAAGTGCCCATATCAGCCACTATTTCTGACAGCTCATTCCAAATGTGCATCACCCTTTGCATGAAGAAGATGGCCCTGATGTCCTTTATACATCTCTTGTCTCTAAACCTTAACTTATGCCCTTTCGATTTCAGCACACCCTCTGTGGGAAAAAGACTCTGTTTTCACTCTGTGCCTGCCATGATCTTGTTTACTTCTGTCAGGTCACCCCCCCCCCCCTTCAATCTCCGATGTTCCAGGGAATAAGGTCCTAGTCTTTGAAAGCTCTCTTTGTAACTTGGGCCCCAAGTCCTGGTAACATGCAGGTAAATCTTCTCTGCACTTTCTAGTTTAATAACATCTTTTTTATAATAGATAGATCCTTCTCATATCCTCTTTTTGACCCCCTACCTTCTCTCATAAGTGTATGCCTACTCTTCAAGAGATTTATTAGTTCCTAACTGGTTATGCACAATGTATGTCTCCCTCTTTTTCCTAACCAGAGCCTCATTATTGCTCATTAATGAGGGTTCCTGAAACCTGCTCTTCACACCAAAAAAATCTTGAAGATCCTGAACTCTTGACATCACACTTTTAAATTCCTCCCACTTGACAGACACTCCTTTCCTCGCAAACAATCTCACCCAATTAACCGCTGTAGGAGTCCCGCTTAATGGCTCTAAAATTTGCTCTGCTGCAGTTCAGGATGTGAACCGGATGTATATGTCCATTTTAGAACTAATAGAATTATGGTCACTGGACACAAAGCACTCACTAACAGACATTTCCACTACTTGCCATACCTTATTTGCAGGTCCAGTCTTACACCCTCCCTACTAGTTCCCTCTATATATTGAGAATGAAGCTTTCTAGGCGACATTTCACAAATTTCATTCTGTCCAAGTCTTTGATACTGGGCCAAGGTGGCCGTTAATATTAGTGAAGTTAAAATCTCCCACTACCCTACCCTACGAAAGGGTAATATAATACTACCCTATTATATTTACATCTAGTCGCAATCTGTCTACATATCTGCTCCTCCAATTCTGCTGATTATTGGAGGGCAGGGAGAGCTATAATAAGCCCCTTCTTGTTTTTTTTTTCAATTCTACCTATATGGCCTCACTGGACGATCTCTAAAATATCCTTTCTAAGTGTTAGGGAGTATTCTAGTGTGATATGAATATGGCAGATATTAATTCAAGCAAGAACCAGTCTTCAATTCTTAATGTGGATTGCAAATTGCAAGCAGTAAATTGAAGTTAAAAGCACACCTTTGCACTGTCTGTGGAGCACTGGCTGGCCCACAGACTAAGAGATATGGTTTGCAGAATTGTGACCATGGGATGTTCACATATTCATCAGCCAATTGCTGAGACAATAGAGTTATGCTAATTGACTTGCATCAAACCAGGCAACATTGCTTAGTTATTTGCACTGACACTATTCTGAGTTGAGTTCAAGCTGGCAGACCAGACTAATGTTGTTACTTTGCATATCAAACATGGTCACAGGAATAGTTGCAATCAATAGCAGATCTATTCTGCACTAATAGTCAGCTCACACAGTCGCTTATCTTGGACATCTAGCTCTCTATCTTCAGAAGATTTTAAAATACCTATGTCAATTTTCCAGCAGAGGTATTTGAACATTCGGTGGTGTCTCCCACTGTAGATACAGTATGTAATTCAGAGGAAGAATTGTCAACTCAAAATATTGAAGTAAGTAATGACATTGTAACTATTGAAATTGTATTGAATCACCACCTGTTGCCTTTGATGATAAAGATATAAAATGTGATGTACCTTTGGCTTTGGGAGACTCTACTGATAGGGTCTCCAAAATGATGTCTGCTTGTTCAACGGTTCAATGGCTCCATTTAACATTGGAGAATGTATACAGTATACAACCTGAAATTCTTACTCTTTACAGGCATCCATGAAACAGAAGAAAACCCCAAAGGATGAATGACAGAAAACTGTTAGAACCCCAAAGCTCCCCCACCCCCTCCCACGCTCAAGCAGCAACAAAGCATCAACCATCTGCCTTTCCCCACTTGTTCCGGCAGGAAGCATTAGTGCCCATCATCTGCCAAGCAAGCAACAACAAAGCTCCAAAGAGCCCATGATCTACAGTTCAATAAAAAACTACAGTCCATAACCCAGCCCTTTGACACGGGCTCTCTCTCTCACAACCGCGAGAGAAAGACCAACAGATCATCGCTTTGATGTTACTATCTGAAGAGATGCTTATTCGAGCTCACCCAACCTGAGAACCAGCAGACTCTCCCCCCACCGATTGCGAGAAAGAGAGTGAGCAAACTCCTGAGTGCAGAGGCCTCCAACAGCCACAGCCCCTGTCCCGATGTTTTAATCTACATGACATTCCAGTTGGCAACACCGGTGAGGAATCGAGTTGTCCACAGGGGCCGCCCAAGGCCGCACCCCTGAAGACATATGTCTTCTATGCCACTCCTGGAGATATCGAGAACGTTGGCGAACTCCAGAAGCAGGACCCACTGCTGGGTTGAACTGCAGTTTGTGTGCAGCTGTAGACCACGGACTCCAACAGGACCCTAGTCATCTTGAAAGGGAAACAGAGAGACATTAAAGAGAGGAATCTAAGCTGTTTTGCAGATAAAGTCAAAGAAGTCACCCTCTGGCACCATCTTAGCGGCTTCAGCTTAGAGCAAAGCCTTCTATGTCACCAGCTTCAGTGTCTCTCCAGGGAATTTGATCACAGTCACAACACTAAGGATTGTTGTCATGTCTTCTTTCTTCTAAAAGGCAAACCTCCATCCTCTCATACCTAAACATCTGTCAACCCTGTAGCATCTGTATCCTGAGATATTGAGCTGCCAGTCCTGAACTTCCCTCAACCATGTTTCTGCTATGGTATCCCAGCTCTCAGTGCCAACACATGCCCTGACTTCATCTGCTTTTCTTGTCAAGCCTCTTGCACTATTCCAGAAATTTAACCAAATTCTTCTGATTGTGAATCCCGCCTTGAAAGCAACGAATTTTAAAGCAAAATGTTGAGTGGAGCATCATGCAGTGTTACATCAACATGTCCCTGTGGGGACCTATTAATTCCTGACACTTTTCCCTTGCAAAATAAGGTGAAATAATTTGCCTTGGTTGCTGCCCCAATTTTTTAGCCTATATTTTTTATGCTGTGAATAGTTAAGAAAATCTGGGTTTCATACAAAGTTTTCACAGTTAGTTGATATAGAGCGAGTGCCATTTGCTACAAATTGTTTAAAGCACAATAGCTCATTTTGAGCTATTTCTGCATGAAATGGTTTTAATGTTATCAGACTATAATAAAGCAACATTCAATGCCCAAGATTATAATACAGAATCAAGTTTACCATTTATTCAAATAATCTACTGGAAGGCTTTCAACATTAAGGTTGTCTCTAGGGTAACATGAGATTAAAATTATATAACCCTTTCATTGGGTAATAGATTGGTTGCATCACATCTAACTATTTCTGTGATGCCTCGCAGTGAACTGCCATCTTAGGCTATTCATTTTTGTGCTGTATTCTCTACTTAACTCTAGCTATTCCATGTTTGCTGTTAACTTATGTGCTGCACTTTTCATTCTGCTTTTCAGCTCAGGCTTTTAAATAAATAAATCTGTGGAAAACATTCCAGCTTACAAATTTCATTGTATTGTTGACAAGTACTGTATTATCTGATAACATTTCTTTGATATATTGATTCTAAAGTGCAATTGGGTACCTACTGCACTTCATGTGATGTCTTTAATGTTTCTTCTGGGCCTTCTGTGGATCTGATTCATTAACATACCACATACTCATGGTATATTCCCACAGTGTCTGTCAAAATCTGTTGGCGCATGGGCAGCTCATGGCTCACTCAAGACACTGCACATGCTGGAATATGGAGCATTGAACAAGTTGCTGGAGGAAGAGGACAAGCAGAATCTATGGGGGGAATGGACAGTCAATATTTTTGGTTAAGATCTTTCACCTGGACTGGAAGACAGAGGAGAGACAGCTGGTATAAGGAAGTGAGAGGAAGGGGCGGAGCAAGAGCTGGTGAGTGATAGGTGGATTCAGATGAGGAGGGGTCACTTGCAGAGGTGAAGGAGGGAAGATTGGAAATAGTGATGGAGGCTGGGAGATGATAGGTAAAGACTACAAAGACCTGCAGAACAAGTGCTATACATGCCCTTACACTTCCTCCCTTACCACCATTCAGGGCCCCAAACAGTCCTTCCAGGTGAGGCAACACTTCACCTGTGAGTCGGCTGGGGTGATATACTACGTCTGGTGCTCCTGATGTGGCCTTTTATATATTGGCGAGACCCGACGCAGACTGGGAGACCGCTTTGCTGAACACCTACGCTCTGTCCGCCAGAGAAAGCAGGATCTCTCAGTGGCCACACATTTTAATTCCACATCCCATTTCCATTCTGACATGTCTATCCACGGCCTCCTCTACTGTAAAGATGAAGCCACACTCAGGTTGGAGGAACAACACCTTATATTCCGTCTGGGTAGCCTCCAACCTGATGGCATGAACATCGACTTTCTCTAACTTCCGCTAATGCCCCACCTCCCCCTCGTACCCCATCTGTTACTTATTTTTATACACACATTCTTTCTCTCACTCTCCTTTTTCTCCCTCTGTCCCTCTGAATATACCCCTTGCCCATCCTCTGGGTCCCCCCCCCCCGGTCTTTCTTCCCGGACCTCCTGTCCCATGATCCTCTCGTATCCCTTTTGCCAATCACCTGTCCAGCTCTTGGCTCCATCCCTCCCCCTCCTGTCTTCTCCTATCATTTTGGATCTCCCCCTCCCCCTCCAACTTACAAATCTCTTACTCACTCTTCCTTCAGTTAGTCCTGATGAAGGGTCTCGGCCTGAAACGTCGACTGTACCTCTTCCTACAGATGCTGCCTGGCCTGCTGCGTTCACCAGCAACTTTGATGTGTGTTGCCTGAATTTCCAGCATCTGCAGAATTCCTGTTGTCTGCGTTTTAAAGACCTGCAGATGATGGAATCTGATAGGAAAAAGAAGGTGGAGCCTGGTTTCAAATAAAGGAGGTGATGCGGGCAGACGAATTCAATAGCGGAGAGGGGACGCAGTAGGAGGAGTGTGTGAGCAATGAGTGGATGGAGTGGGTGGAGGAGGAGAAAAGTTAGCTTGATGAGTGACCGTGTTGTGAGTAGGAGGAGAGAAAAAAGAGTATAGGGGAATAGACAGTCAACATTTCGGGCTGAGACTCTTCATCAGGGTCGGAAAGAAAGGGGCAGAAACCAGAATGAGAAGGTGCAGGGAGAAGGAGTACAAGCTGGCAGGTGATAGGTGAGAGCAGGTAAGGGGGAGATAGGAAGGTGGGGGAGGGTGGATGAAGTAAGAAGCTGAGAGGTAATAGGTGGAAGAGGTAAAGAGCTGAAGAAGGAGAGATATAATAGGAGAGGATGGTGAATCATAGGAGAAAGGGAAGGATGAGGGGAACCAGAGGGATGTAATGAGCAGGTGACGTGAAGAGAAGGGCAAGGGGGAACCAGAATTAGGAATGGAACAAGAGAGAAGGGGGACAGAGGAGTAATTACTGGAAGGTAGAGAAATCGGGTTGAAAGCTACGCAGACAGAATATGAGGTGTTGCTCCTCCATGCTGAGTGTGTCCACATGGGAGCACATAGTAAAGGTTAGGGACAATTTGTTGTGCCAATAGAGGAGACCATGGACCTCCTCTATTCCGGTTTCTGTCTCCTTCCTTTCCCGTGCTGATGAAGGATCTCGTCTGTTTATTCCCCTCCACAGATGTTACCTGACTTGCTGCGTTCCTCCAGCATTCTGTGTGTGTGCTCAATATTTCCAGCAACTGTAGAATCTCTTATCACCTAAAACTGGAGAATTTAATGTTTATGCCTTAGGGTTCTAGACAGCCAGGTCAAACGTGAAGTGCTGTTCCTCTAGTTTGTGCATGGAGGAAGTCAGGGACAGACAGGTTGTTGTGGAAATGGGGGGGGGGGGGGGGAGAGAAGATGTAAATTGACTAGCAACTGGAGCTCCAGAAGGTCACTGCAGACAGGATGTAGGTGCTCAGCAAAAATGTCGCCCAGCCTGTGTTTGGTCACATCTGTATACCGGCATGGTCTCTCCTATACATTTCCCTCCATAGATGTTGCCTGATCTGCTGAGTTCCTCCAACACTGAAGTACATGATCAAACATTGATTCATCGTAATTCATAGAGCTATACAAATGGAAAGAGTCTCCTTGGCCCAACGTCCTGCAGACCAAGAACCCTAATTACACAAATCACATCCTCATGCAATCAGTCTGAGACTCTTCTCCTCGCTCCCTTAATCCAGTTGCAAAAATGATGATCGAGACCCTAGCCTCTCTCCCTACTGATCCCCTTAATGAGCAAGCTGGACCCACAACCGACCATTTCACCGTCCATTGATACAAGACACAGTTGAAAAAGTTATTTGTTCCCGATCAAGTGCCAGGTGCTTAAAGCACCCGCCCACGCATCAAAGAATTTCCAGGCTTTTTACACTTCCTGCTTCTACTTTGATCTAAATCCTCCAAAGGAATTAACTTTGAAATCATTTACTTCAGAAATCTTACTATTAAACAGAATGATACAATACATTATGTACAACTACCACAGAGAATCCCATTTCAAGTGACTGAATGAAACGTGATTATCAGTTTCCCTGATTCTCTCTCCTTTAACCTGATGAATGCTTCCAGCATACTTTAATTGACAATAATCAATTTTAATAGGTAGATCATTTATAAGCTGTCAGTTAATAAAATATAATTAGAAATAATAATTGTGTGTTTTAATTAATTTGATTAAATGCATATTTTCAGTACATTTAGCCTTTCTAGCATGCTGATCACCATGATAACATTACACCACCGGAGCCATTTTTCAGTGTATAAAGCCAAAGGACACCTGCACACAGATGTATTTTTGTCACATTTAACATGGTAAGTTTCAGTTAGGCACAGGCAGAACTAGCCAGTGACCTCTCTGATAATCATGTTTGATTAGTTATTTATGAAAATAAATAATTTATTCAGCATTTCATGCAAATTTCCAACATTTCAGATTAGACATAATTATCCTCCACATTCTGCCAAAAGGTTTTGTTTTCTTTTCAGTATTTTCCACATTAATCTTTACAATCTGGTTTAACCCAAGTATGATCCCAGATTATATGCTCACCTGAGCACCATGATGTTAAAGATGAAACATCTACAAATGGTAGATACAAATATTTCTTGTCACTACCCTGTACAACTCTCGATTTCATGAAGCAATAGTAATGATGATTATTGCTTGGACAAAATTATGACTTACCAAATCCTTTGCAATCTTTAGAAATAACTAAAAGAATTCTGAACTTAAATACTGCCAGGCATCTTTAGGAAAGACCATAATACCATAACACATAGGAGCTGAACTGGGTCATTTGGCCCATTGAGCCTGGTATGACCTTCTATCATGGATGATTTATAATCTCTATCAACCCCATTGTTTATTCTCCCTGTGACCTTTGATGCCCTGACTAACCAAGAACCTAGCAACCTCCATTTTAAATATACTCAATGACTTGGCCTCCACTGCAGCTCGTGGCAATGAATTCCACAGATTCAACACCCTCTGGCCAAAGAAATTCCTCTTCATCTCTGTTATAAATGGACACCCCTGTGTTCTGAGGTGTGCCCCTTGGTCCTACACTGCCTCATTATAGAAAATATTCTCTCCACATCCACTCTATTTAGACCTTTCAATATTCAATTGGTTTGAATGAGATCCTCCCACATTCTTCTAAACTCCACTGAATACAAGCCCAGAGCAATGAAACGTTCCTCATATATTAACAATTTCATTCCAGGAATCAATCTTTTCTGGACCCTTTCCAATGGCAGAACATCTTTTCTTAGAAAAGGGTCCCAAAAGTGCTCACTTTACTCCAAGTGCAGTATGACCAATGTCTTATTAAGCCTGAGCATTACATCCTTGCTTTTATATTCTAGTCCTCTCAAAGTGAATGCTAACATTACATTTGCCTTCCTCACCACCAACTCAACCTGCAAATTAACCTTCAGGGAGTCCTGCATGAAGACTCCCAAACCCCTTTATACCTCTGATTTTTGAATATTCTCCCCATTTAGAAAATAGCCTACACCTTTATTCTTTCTATACAAAGCACATGAACGTAACACTTCCCTACACTATATTCCACCTGCCACTTCTTTGCCCATTCTCTTAATCTGTCTAAGGGGTTCCCAAACTTTTTTGGGTTACCATTCTCTTGGCTACCCCATCCCCAGATCTCCAGTTTGCCCTTCTCCCTTTCTGGCCATTATATATAAATGATAAAGAATTTTGATTTCCAATGCACAGTGAAAGAAAATAGGAACTGCAAATTCAAAGCAGTGACAAATAATTGCAAAAATTATTCAAATCTATTTAAAGCTACAAATAAAATTATTTATTTAATTACAGTGAAACAATTTTCATCAGCAATTTTAGAGCTTCATTAGTATTCCAACGATTCACTACTTCATTGCTATTGCCCTTAGCAATGAGATGGATGGGCTTGGTGCAGTGATATCAGCTTCTCAACATCAGGCTGAGTGGTACTCAGAAGGAGTCTCCAGTCTCCATGTTCAGTAATATGCAGTCTGTTTTGTTGCTTTGAAAGAAGTTAGGTTACAGTTCTGTAACCATGCTGCACTGAATACGATGTTGGAAAGGTAATAAAGAACACCCTGACATTTTTACACAGAACAGGATAGCACTCAGAGAATTATTTCTGCAACCAAAAGTCTTGAAATGATTTTTTTTGAACCTGAACTTTAGCTCAAAGACATTTTGAAGCAAGATCAGTTCTTCCTCCATCCTTCCTGTTAATTCCTCACTACAATCTGCAATTTGGATCAGACGCAAATCCTGAAATCTCTGTGACATATCTTTATGCAGCTCACCCAGGTGGGCACAATATACTTGAAGGTCAACATCTGGTTTTCTTTCTTTCTCATCCAACTCAGAGAGGCTCGGAAATTGGAAAAGGTTGTGATGCCAAATGTTGCACTTAAACTTTCCAGAAATGTGGAGGTAAATAATTTGACTTTGATAAGATTTACATTTCCTTGCAATTGAAGATTGATTTCATTAAACTTTGCAAATAACTCTGACAAGTAAGCAATGCCATCCTTAATATTCTTGAATTGATTACTGAATGAAGCATTTCAGTCTTCAAAGAATTTTATTACAATTTCAAAAAGTGCATCAAAGCATCTTAGGCAGTTTCCCTTTGAGGACCATCTAACGTCTGTATGCAACAGCAACTGTTCAAACTCTTCATCATTCTCAATACAAAGCTCTCAAGATAGCCGAGAATTGAGAGAATGGGACTTGATTTTATTTAACACTGTTATAACAGTACTTAATGATTTGTGCAGCTGATCACCCAGGTTTTTTTGTGACAAGATGTTCTCTATGAATTACACAGTGACTGGTAAATATTTTAGAAACAGCTTTTTTCAAGAAAGTAATAATCCCACAGTGGCACCCTATCATTGGTGGTGCTCTGCCTGTTGCAGAAGCAAGAATGTTAGTGAAAGGAATGTAATTCTCTTTGAAAAATTGTTCTCCAACTCAAAGTATTGACTCCCCCTTCATGTCTGTTTTAGTCCCCTCGCAAATAAGAACTCTTAAACTATGCTTTCATCTCTTATGAAACTAAAAATGAAAGATTTGTTGCCTGGCAAAGTTGACTCTGTCATGGTCCAGATCGGGGTCCCTCTAAATTTACATTGTTTATGTTACAATCCGGACAGTTGATTCCCTTGGTTTTGGTGATTAGAGGCAATCAACGCTCAGCTGGACCGGTAGTTTATAGTCTCCGGCTTTCAGCCGTTCGGCGCGGGAGCATTTGCAAAGTCACCAAAGGTACGGTGTGCCGATGTCTTCTGGCCGGAGCAAGCCTAGTCTCCACCTGAAGCGAGTGCCGGTAATTCGCCTTTCCTCACCGGAACAACCTTGTAAAGTTACCTCGCCAAAGCGAGCCTGCAAAGTTTCCTCACCGAGGTGGGTCTGTCAGATAACCCACCGGAGGGAATCAGGAACCGCTGTCTACTGTTCCCGGGCCAAGTCGAGAGCTCGCCACTACCCGGAGGTTCCAAGTCAAGTCCTGGCTCTGGCAGCATTCAAGTACCAAGTCAAGTCATGTCCCCGGCAGCTTCCCAGTTTTGAGTCAAGTCCTGGCCCTGGCAGTCTGTGATTCCTGTCCTACCCCCCTGTCTGAATCCCTTCTCTGCCCCTCTTGCCTCTAGCCCTCATCTGCATCCCTCGCCTGCACTTCGGTCTAGTTCTATCGCCGGAGCTAGATAGGTACTGTCTGGTGTGCTTTCATGTTGGTCTTGTCTTGTCCTCGCCTCCATGGGGTAGGTCTGGCTGTCTTGCTGTTGCCCCGTGGGGAGTCATGTCTTGTCTTGTCCTCACCTCCATGGGGTAAGTCAGGTCGTCTTGCTGTTGCCCCGCGGAGGGTCATGAGCCAGCCCTATGTCCTGTACCCAAGGAGGGGTCCCAGCTCTCTGTTCTGTGTGTGAGTCCCGGCCCTATGTCCTGTACCCAAGGAGGTGTCCCGGCTCTCTGTTCTGTATATGTGTCCATGGTTCCATGTACCTGCTCTCCCGAGACCGAGGCTCTGTTTTCCATGTTCCTCCTCTCCCTAGCCCATGTCATGTCCATGCCTGGTTCTGGGGTCCGAGCCCGAGGCAAGACCCAGGTACTGGGTCCTTGCCCAGTCTCTGGCTCGGTGTCCATACCCTAGCCTCTTCATGTCTTTTCTAGTTCTGAGAGCCGATTCCGAGTCCAAGCCCAGACCCTTGGTCTGAGCCTAGTTGTAGTCCTGAGTCCTTATCCTGTTCACTATTCCTGCTTCTGCTTTGCTCACCTGGTGTCAAACAATAAACTAGATTTTAATTAACCTCACAAGATGTGTCTCGCATTTGGGTCCACCCCTGTTCCCAAAGCCCCCGCCATTGTGACAGACTCATCCAACTGCTGAGCAAGTTCTATTGTTCTAAGTATATTACACAATGTGTCTTCCACATTCTCAGATGTTTCATCTATTAGTCTTTGAACAGAGTTGTCACTGAACAGAATCATTTTAATTGTTTGGTCTGGTGACTTATTCAAAACTGTACTCAGAATCTCCTTTACTGCTGGCAGAATCTGTTCTTCTTCAATTGTATGGAGATTTACAAATCTAGCAATGATCAATGAAATATTGTATGAAGCAGGCAAATTATCACTTTTTATTGTGAAGTGCTGGCGTATATGTTTTGAAGTGCTTTCCATTTCTGAAAGTTTTCACAAAGTGATTAAAAATAAGCTAAGATTATTGTTTGCTTTATCAGAGAGTATTTTCTCAAATGTTCAAGGATTCAAAGAAGGAGTCTGAGAGTCTGAGTGGGAGTGCCGAGAAAGACATTTTTGAAATTTTCGTTATTTTTTTTCTCCAACGGCGTTCTGAGAGGCGGGACTGCGCAGGCGTGTGACGTCGGGCAGTGTAGCGCGGCAGATTTAAAAGGGCAGACATCCTGCTTCGGGTTTGATTCGAAGAAGGAGTCTGAGAGTCTGAGTGGGAGTGCCGAGAAAGACATTTTTGAAATTTTCGTTATTTTTTTTTCTCCAACGGCGTTCTGAGAGGCGGGACTGCGCAGGCATGTGACGTCGGGCTGTGCAGCGCGGCAGATTTAAAAGGAACAGAGCCTCATAGAGCGGGCAGCGTAGTTTGCGGGCTGCGGAGTGAGCCGGGAGCAGAGTGAAGACTTAAGGGCTTCGGCTCAACGGGCTTTAAACTAGAATGGTTGGGGGGTGGGAATCAAATTAAAGAAGCTAGGCGTGAGGAGGTTAGTTCACTACAGGGGGATGGGAACCAGTGCAGAGAGGCAAAGGGGTGTAAAGTGAGGGTAGAAACAAAAAGTACTATGGAGAAAAGTAAAAGTGGCAGGCCGACAAATCCAGGGCAAGCATTAAAAAGGGCCACTTTTCAGCATAATTGTATAAGGGCTAAGAGAGTTGTAAAAGAGCGCCTGAAGGCTTTGTGTGTCAATGCAAGGAGCATTCGTAATAAGGTGGATGAATTGAAAGTGCAGATTGTTATTAATGATTATGATATAGTTGGGATCACAGAGACATGGCTCCAGGGTGACCAGGGATGGGAGCTCAATGTTCAGGGATATTCAATATTCAGGAGGGATAGACATGAAGGAAGGGGAGGTGGGGTGGCGTTGCTGGTTAAAGAAGAGATTAACGCAATAGAAAGGAAGGACATAAGCCGGGAAGATGTGGAATCGATATGGGTAGAGCTGCGTAACACTAAGGGGCAGAAGACGCTGGTGGGAGTTGTGTACAGGCCACCTAACAGTAGTAGTGAGGTCGGAGATGGTATTAAACAGGAAATTAGAAATGTGTGCAATAAAGGAACAGCAGTTATAATGGGTGACTTCAATCTACATGTAGATTGGGTGAACCAAATTGGTAAAGGTGCTGAGGAAGAGGATTTCTTGGAATGTATGCGGGATGGTTTTTTGAACCAACATGTCGAGGAACCAACTAGAGAGCAGGCTATTCTGGACTGGGTTTTGAGCAATGAGGAAGGGTTAATTAGCAATCTTGTCGTGAGAGGCCCCTTGGGTAAGAGTGACCATAATATGGTGGAATTCTTCATTAAGATAGAGAGTAACATAGTTAATTCAGAAACAAAGGTTCTGAACTTAAAGAGGGGTAACTTTGAAGGTATGAGATGTGAATTAGCTAAGATAGACTGGCAAATGACACTTAAAGGATTGACAGTGGATATGCAATGGCAAGCATTTAAAGGTTGCATGGATGAACTGCAACAAATGTTCATCCCTGTTTGGCAAAAGAATAAATCAAGGAAGGTAGTGCACCCGTGGCTGACAAGAGAAATTAGGGATAGTATCAATTCTAAAGAAGCAGCATACAAATTAGCCAGAGAAAGTGGCTCACCTGAGGACTGGGAGAAATTCAGAGTTCAGCAGAGGAGGACAAAGGGCTTAATTAGGAAGGGGAAAAAAGATTATGAGAGGAAACTGGCAGGCAATATAAAAACGGACTGTAAAAGCTTTTATAGATATGTAAAAAGGAAAAGACTGGTAAAGACAGATGTAGGTCCCCTGCAGACAGAAACAGGTGAGTTGATTATGGGGAGCAAGGACATGGCAGACCAATTGAATAATTACTTTGGTTCTGTCTTCACTAAGGAGGACATAAATAATCTTCCAGAAATAGTAGGGGACAGAGGGTCCAGTGAGATGGAGGAACTGAGCGAAATACATGTTAGTAGGGAAGTGGTGTTAGGTAAATTGAAGGGATTGAAGGCAGATAAATCCCCAGGGCCAGATGGTCTGCATCCCAGGGTGCTTAAGGAAGTAGCCCAAGAAATAGTGGATGCATTAGTGATAATTTTTCAAAACTCGTTAGATTCTGGACTAGTTCCTGAGGATTGGAGGGTGGCTAATGTAACTCCACTTTTTAAAAAAGGAGGGAGAGAGAAACTGGGGAATTATAGACCGGTTAGCCTAACGTCGGTGGTGGGGAAACTGCTGGAGTCAGTTATCAAGGATGTGATAACAGCACATTTGGAAAGTGGTGAAATGATCGGACAAAGTCAGCATGGATTTGTGAAAGGAAAATCATGTCTGACGAATCTCATAGAATTTTTTGAGGATGTAACTAGTAGAGTGGATTGGGGAGAACCAGTGGATGTGGTATATTTGGATTTTCAGAAGGCTTTTGACAAGGTCCCACACAGGAGATTAGTGTGCAAACTTAAAGCACACGGTATTGGGGGTAAGGTATTGGTGTGGGTGGAGAGTTGGTTAGCAGACAGGAAGCAAAGAGTGGGAATAAACGGGACCTTTTCAGAATGGCAGGCGGTGACTAGTGGAGTACCGCAAGGCTCAGTGCTGGGACCCTAGTTGTTTACAATATATATTAATGACTTGGATGAGGGAATTAAATGCAGCATCTCCAAGTTTGCGGATGACACGAAGCTGGGTGGCAGTGTTAGCTGTGAGGAGGATGCTAAGAGGATGCAGGGTGACTTGGATAGGTTGGGTGAGTGGGCAAATTCATGGCAGATGCAACTTAATGTGGATAAATGTGAAGTTATCCACTTTGGTGGCAAAAATAGGAAAACAGATTATTATCTGAATGGTGGCCGATTAGGAAAAAGGGAGGTGCAACGTGACCTGGGTGTCATTATACACCAGTCATTGAAAGTGGGCATGCAGGTACAGCAGGCGGTGAAAAAGGCGAATGGTATGCTGGCATTTATAGCGAGAGGATTTGAGTACAGGAGCAGGGAGGTACTACTGCAGTTGTACAAGGCCTTGGTGAGACCGCACCTGGAGTATTGTGTGCAGTTTTGGTCCCCTAATCTGAGGAAAGACATCCTTGCCATAGAGGGAGTACAGAGAAGGTTCACCAGATTGATTCCTGGGATGGCAGGACTTTCATATGAAGAAAGAATGGATGAACTGGGCTTGTACTCGTTGGAATTTAGAAGATTGAGGGGGGATCTGATTGAAACGTATAAGATCCTAAAGGGATTGGACAGGCTAGATGCAGGAAGATTGTTCCCGATGTTGGGGAAGTCCAGAACGAGGGGTCACAGTTTGAGGATAGAAGGGAAGCCTTTTAGGACTGAGATTAGGAAAAACTTCTTCACACAGAGAGTGGTGAATCTGTGGAATTCTCTGCCACAGGAAACAGTTGAGGCCAGTTCATTGGCTATATTTAAGAGGGAGTTAGATATGGCCCTTGTGGCTACGGGGGTCAGGGGGTATGGAGGGAAGGCTGGGGCGGTGTTCTGAGTTGGATGATCAGCCATGATCATAATAAATGGCGGTGCAGGCTCGAAGGGCCGAATGGCCTACTCCTGCACCTATTTTCTATGTTTCTATGTTTCTATGTTCAAGGAATCTGGACAGTTTCATTGCTTCATTTGAAAAATCTTTTTTACACCTTGGCTGCTGTTGGTTGTTTGGTGCTAATATAAATCCATATTTCATGTTCTATAAATCCATACTCTGCAATATAATATTTACATTTCTTTTCTGTTTGGTATGCTGATGCCATTTTTGTTATGGATTAATGATCATGGTCAATTGCCTGCTATTTAAGTCCAGCTTCAAGCATTGTGATCAATAAAGGGAAAAGCAATGATGTCATAATAGCTCAGGCAGAACTTGACTATCTGCCTGAGGGTACACAAAGTGGGGCAGCGATGTGAGGGAAATATGGTCAAGGTCGTTTGATAGGGCAGATTCTGAACTTTACCCCATTGGACGACATACCCTAATTCACAGAAACTGTGTCACTGCATGATTAGACTATGGGTACCTGGTAGTACCAGGTAACACTGTACTACAGTAATAAATTGCAATAATGAGAGGGCTGGGCCCAGAAATAGCATAATTTCTTCAGTCCAGATTTCTTGTGATATGTCAAATACAGAAATGCCACATTGGTTTTCAACAACTATAATGCACTTCAAGCAAAGTGGAAGAGAAAAGTGGGTTAGCAAGAGATCAGGTAATAATGTGATCATTGTAATCAATTAGGAGGCACAGAGGATCAAATGCTTATAACAAGTAATTCATTTCTTAAATTAGGCCTGTAATCTCTCAGCTCCCCCCCTTGCTAATGAGTACCCCTCCCCTCAACCCCTTAGGAATTCCAGCCACCTCTGGGAGGCGAGGGGGGGTGGTTGATATCGCTCAAGTTGGGAATCACTGGTGTAGGTCCTTCCACAGACCTCCTGCTTCCTCATATCCACAATACAATGAGTTTTTGATGATAATATTGTTTAGTTGTTTAGTCGAGTCTGACTCTTCGTGACCTCATGGACCACAGGGTTTGATGGCACGATATGGAAGTAGATTGCTAGGCCTTTCTTCCATGCAGATACTGCTGCTGCCCAGGTTGGGACCCAGCTGGGTTTGAACTCAGGACCATTTGCCTCGAAGACCAGTGCTAATGCCACTACACCATCCAGCCAGCCTATGATAATAGTGAGGCAGAAATATGAAGACAGCCAGATCATCAGATTGGAGAAAAGTAGAATTTCTGTGCCTGAGGAGAGTGATTTGGTTGATGCATCGGGCGACAATATTGTCATACAATGATGTGGAACAACAAAGAGAGAGATTTCCAACCGATTGCAGGAAAATACAATCAGTGGCTATTTTGATAGATACCTCTTGTACCAAGTAAAGTGGCCATTGAGTGCATATTTGTGGTCGTCTGCTGCTGTAGCCCATCCACTTCAAGGTTTGATGAGTTGTGCACTCAGAGATGCCCTTTGCACACCACTTTTGTAATCCGTGGTTATTTGAGTTACTGTCACCTTCCTGTCAGGTTGAACAAACTTGTCCATTCTCCTCTGACCTCTCTCATTAACAAGGCATTTTTGCCTACAGAACTGCCATTCACTGGTGTTTTTCTTGTTTTGTTTTTTTTTTTTTTTTGCAGCATTCTCTGTAACTCTAGAGACTTGTGAGTAAAAGAGTGAAAATCCCAGGAGTTTCAGAAATACTCAAATCACCGCTCCGGTACCAATAATTATTCCATTGTCAAAATAACTTGGATCGTATTTCTTCCCCATTCTGATGTTTTGTCTGAACAACAACTGAACCTCTTGTTGATATCTATATGAGTTGTTGCCACATGATTAACTGATTAGATATTTATATGAATGAGCAAGTGTACAGGTATACCTAATAAAGTGACCATTGAATGTATATTCCTCTAAAAGAAAAGCAGACTAAATGCTCATACATGAGAAAATCTGTAGATGCTGGAAGTTCAAGCAACACACACAAAATCTGCTGAAAAAACGCAGCAGGCCAGGCAGCATCTATAGGAAGAGGTACATTCAACATTTCGTGCCGAGACCCTTCATCAGGACTAACTGAAAGAAGAGATAGTAAGAGATTTGAAAGTGGGAGGGGGAGGGGGAGATTCTAAATGCTCATGATTTCCATGGATAAGTAAAGATGCTAATGAAAGCAAAACTGTAGGAAGCAGAGTTGTCCGTGATAAGAATCAATATGAATGAATTAGTACACCTCAGGAAAATTAATTAGGAAGGCAAAGAAGAAAGATTAAATTACATTATCAAAGAACATACAATAATTAAATATTTTTTCAGAGATATCAATGAAAAGGGAGGTTGGGTGGGAATAGAGTCATTAAATGATAGAAAGGGACATACTACAAATAATGATACAAGATTAAACATTTCTGCCATCAGTAATTCTGTTCTTTATGTATCATGATGATAGAACAGGCAGACATGATATTATTAGATTATAAGGGCAGTTAAGTTGGGAAAAGGGGATCCAAAAGGGGAAATAAACTAAAAAGAAAAAAAGAATAAGCTCCCAGCCTGAGTGGTTTGTGATCATACACGTTTTTGAAGAATTCATGAAGTAGCAGTGGTATTGATATACAAAATTTAGTAATTAATTTGAAAATGGTGCAGTTTCAGAGGGCCAGCAAGGAAGTAAGTAAAGCCTACATTTAAGAAGGAGGACTGAACAAAATCAATTGCCTTCACATTTTTAGGAGGAAAAATAACGGCTATCCTAATAAAGAGCAACCTAGAAGAACTCTACAAAGTAGAATAGCAAAGTCAACTTGGAATTCAAAGGGAAAGGTTTTGCTTGACTAATGTTATGGAATGTCTTGAAGACAAACACACATATTAGTGATGTAGTTACTTAGATTTTGAGAAGGCTTCTGTTTAATTGCTGTATTTACTCGGGATATGGACACAGAGTCTATAGAGGTGAGGGAAAACAGCAGTGAGGTCATGAACCATATACAGATTACAGAGGAGAAGGCTCTCTTGAGGAAAATTAGAGTGAATAAATCCCCAGGGTCTGACAAAGTGTTTCCTCAGACTTTGTGGGACACTAGTGAGGAACTTGCAAGGGCCCCGGCAGAGATATTTTTAAAAATCCCTTAGCAGTGGTGAGGTGCCAGAGAATTGGAGGATAGCTAATGTTCCATTGTTTAAGAAAGGCTTGAAAAATAAGCCAGGAAGTTATAGGCCAGTGAGCCTGACATCAGTAGTCGGTAAGTTATTGGAAGGTATTCTCAGGGACTGTATAGAGAATTTTTCAGGGATATTACCAGTAAAATTGATGAAGGCAAAGCAGTGAATGTTGTCTCCACAGACTTTAGCAAGGACTTTGCAAGGTTCTGCATGGGAGATTGGTCAAAAAAGGTTCAGTCGTTCGGCATTCAAGATGAGGTAGCAATATGGATTAGACATTGGCTTTGTGGGAGAAGCCAGAGATTGGGATTTGATGGTTGGCTCTCTGACTGGAGGCCTGTGACTAGTGATGTGCTGCAGCGATTGGCGCAGGGCCCATTGTTGTTTGTCATCTATGTCAATGATCTGGATGATAATGTAGTAAACTGGATCAGAAAATTTGTGGATGACACCAAGGTTGGGGGGGCGTTGAGGACAGCGAGGATGGCTATCAAAGCTTGCAACGGAAGCTGGGCCATCTGGAAAAAATTGGCTGAAAAATGGCAGATGGAATTTAATGCAGACGAGGACTGACGTGGTGAGTGGTAGAACACTGAGGAGTGTGATAGACAAAAGAGATCTGGGAATACAGATCCTTAATTCCTTGAAAGTTGCATCACAGGTGCAGTAGATAGGGTCATAAAGAGAACTTTCAGCATGTCGGCCTTTACAAATCAAAGTACTGAGTACAGGAGTTGGGATGTTGGTCTGAAGTTGTACAAGAACTAATTTGGAGTATTGAATGGAGTTCTGGTCAACTACCTATAGGGAAGATATCAATGAGATTGGAAGAGTGTAGAGAAAATTTACAATCCTGTGGCCAAGACTTGAGAACCTGAACTATAGGGAAAGGTTAAATAGGCTGGGACTTTATTCCCTGGGGCATAAGAGAACGAGGGGAGATATGATAGAGGAGTCCAAAATTATGAGGGGTGTTTATGGGGTAAATACAGGCAGGCTCTTTCCACTGAGATTGGGTGAAACTACAACTAGTGGTCATGGGTTAAGGATGCAAAGTGAAACGTTTATGTGGAGGAACTCCTTCACTCAGATGCTGGTGAGAGTCTGGAATGAGCTGCCAGAGCAAGTGGTGAATGCAGGATTGATTTCAACATTTAAGAGAAATTTGGATAGGTACGTGGATCGGAAGGGTAGGGAGGGGTACTAAAGTCTGTGGTCTGGGTGCAGATCAATGGGACTAGGCAGATTAATAATTCGATATGGGCTAGACTAGCCAAAGGACCTGTTTCTGTACTGCACCAGTCTGTGCCTCCACTAGACTAGTGCATAAGATCATAGGTCAAACAAGGGAACTGATTGCTCATTATCTTCAAGATAGAAATGGAGTGTGGGATTAAAGGGTGGATAGTAAGAAAGGAAGAAGGTGGGAAGAGGTGTTCAACAAAGATCAGTGCTGAGAGCACTATATGTCATAATTTGTATTAACAATTTAACTTTGGAATTAAGAAAACAATTCTGAAATCTGTGGATACTGCCACTTTTTGGATTGAGGAGGGAAAACTGGAGGAAGGGAAAGATTCTCAGGAATATTCAGTATTGTGAACGATTGCAACTAATTGCAGAAGGCGTTTAAGCCAGGGTGGAGTATCATGCAGAGGAACACTATTACAACTCAGGGCATCAGAGTTTGGAGCTCAAATCCAATGCCATCTGTACATCCTGTGGAATGCTTGGGTTTTCACCAGGTGCTCTGGTTTCCTCCCACAGCCTAAATACGTAATGGTTAGTAGGTTAATTGGTCCATGTAAATTGTCCCATAATTAAGCTAAGGTTAAATCGTGAGTTGCTGGGTGGTGTGGCTCCAAGTGTTGGAAGGGTTTATTATGCGCTCAATAAATAAATTATTTATCTCAATAAATAAATAAATAAACTTGCCAAAAGGGAATTTTACTTGGCTAATAGTGTGCAGTACGGATAACTGCAAAGTTGTATATTGCAGTAGGTGGAGTAGGCTGTCCCTAGTTAATTAGAAAACGTGAGCATAATGGATTGAAGAACAAAGGGATAATGGAGTATAAATATATCAATGTTGCTAAAATTTGTGCCATAAAGAAAGCCATAAGCAAAGTACTAAAACAATTCATGTTTATTTCAGGAGAGACAGAATTGAAAAGTAGGGAAGTTATGTTGTACTGTACTCAACCATACTTGGAACCACTGGACGACTGTGCTGGGCATCAATGGACATTTCAGCAGGATTCAGACTTGCCGGTGTTCGGTCATAAACCTATATATGGTAATTTCACACCACAGACTCCTCAGCCAAGTGCATGTACCAAATATCTGATCCTTCAGCTCCTCTCATAAAAAGGGTGAACAGATGATTTGCAATACATGGGTGTACGCATCAGTGAAGGACGAACTGGGTGGGTACTTCTTTTCTTGAGAAAGTGCTGGTGGTGGAGGGGAGAAACATAGAAACATAGAAAATAGGTGCAGGAGTAGGCCATTCGGCCCTTCGAGCCTGCACCGTCATTTATTATGATCATGGCTGATCATCCAACTCAGAACCCTGCACCAGCCTTCCCTCCATACCCCCTGACCCCCGTAGCCACAAGGGAGGTAGGTGGTGGGATGATAGAGTTGACCTTATAAAAGTCTTTAAAATACAACACATTTTGAGTGAATGGATATATGAAAATATTTCCAGTGGAACGAAGAGAGGCAGTCACCTAGTATAAGAAGGAACTGGGAAACGCTTTTTCTTAACCAAAGCGTAGCGAGGATGTGGAACTTTTTGCAACACGGGCTGGATGGTGATTAATATAGATGCATTTAAGAGGAAGCTGATTAAGCACATAAAATAAAGAAACAGATGATTATGTTGATAGATTTAGGTGAGGACAGACCAGAAGAGGATGCAGTCAACTTTAAATGCTGATTCATGAGCTGCACAGCCTTTTTCTGTACCAAGTAGATGATTATTGACAACATCCAACTAATTCAATGCCTGAACTATTTCTACTTTTGATTGTGAATTGAATTTCCCATTTGATGATATCAGTAGTATATCCTTAGAAGGAATTCACATATTTATGAAAAGTGTTACATCTCCTTAGATGACCATCTGAATGTTAACATATATCTACACCAGTAAAGTCAAATCAAACATCAACCTGAAAAAAATATGAAAACCCAAGTGCTGCATTTTGAAAAGCGATCTCACAAATTTACTGCAGGGTACTTTTGTCTAGAAGAGGGAGGAGTACATTTAGAGACAGATTCTATGGGGCAATGGTGATAGTGTCCAGTACCTGCACTGTACGGTTCTTCTGCTACCATGAGAGGGAGGGGCCAGTTAGGGGGAGGAAGCCCTTCGATTATTGTGGTAATATACCACTCCAGGGGCCCAAATAAGTGGCAGCAATGCAATTGATGTCCAGCAATAGAAACACAGAAATATAGAAAGCCTACAGCAGAATACAGGCCCTTTGGCCCACAAAGTTGTGCTGAACATGTCCCTTCCTTAGAAATTACTAGGCTTACCCATAGCCCTCTATTTTTCTAAGCTCCATGTAACTATCCAAAAGTCTCTTAAAAGACCCTATTGCATTTGCCTCCACCACTGTTGCCGGCAGCTCATTCCACACACTCACCACTCTCTGCGTAAAAAACTTACCCCGACATCTCCTCTGTACCTACTCCCCAGCACCTTCAACCTGTGTCCTCTTGTGGCAACCATTTCAGCCCTGGGAAAAAAGCCTCTGACTATCCACACGATCAATGCCTCTCGTAATCTTATACACATCTATCAGGTCACCTCTCATCCTCCGTCGCTCCAAGGAGAAAAAGTTGAGTTCACTCAACCTGTTTTCATAAGGCATGCTCCCCAATCCTGGCAGCATCCTTGTAAATCTTCTCTGCACCCTTTCTATGGTTTCCACATCCTTCCTGTAGTGAGGTGACCAGAACCGAGCACAGTACTCCAAGTGGGATTTGACCAGGGTCCTATATAGCTGCAAGATTACCTCTCGGCTCTTAAACTCAATCCCACAATTGATGAAGGCCAATGCACCATATGCCCTCTTAACCACAGAGTCAACCTGCGCAGCTGCTTTGACCGTCCTATGGACTCGGACCCCAAGATCCCTCTGATCCTCCACGCTGCTAAGAGTCTTACCATTAATACTATATTCTGCCATCATATTTGACCAACCAAAATGAACCACCTCACATTTATCTGGGTTGAACTCCATCTGCTACTTCTCAGCCCAGTTTTGCACTCTATCAATGTCCCGCTGTAATCTCTGATAGCCCTCCACACTATCCACAACACCGCCAACCTTTGTGTCATCAGCAAACTTACTAACCCATCCCTCCACTTCCTCATCCAGGTCATTTATAAAAATCACGAAGAGTAAGGGTCCCAGAACAGATCCCTGAGACACACCACTGGTCACCGACCTCCATGCAGAATATGACCTGTCTACAACCACTCTTTGCCTTCTGTGGGCAAGCCAGCTCTGGATTCACAAAACAATGTGTCCTTGGATCCCATGCGTCCTTACTTTCTCAATAAGCCTTGCATAGGGTACCTTATCAAATGCCTTGCTGAAATCCATATACACTACATCTACTACTCTTCCTTCGTCAATGTGTTTAGTCACATCCTCAAAAAATTCAATCAGGCTTGTAAGGCACGACCTGCCCTTGACATGCTGACTATTCCTAATCATATTATACCTCTCCAAATGTTCATGAATCCTGCCTCTCAGGATCTTCTTCATCAACTTACCAACCACTGAAGTATGACTCATTGGTCTCTAATTTCCTGGTCTATCTCTACTCCCTTTCTTGAATAAAGGAACAACATCCACAACCCTCCAGTCCTCCGGAACCTCTCCCGTCCCCATTGATGATGCAAAGATCATCACCAGAGGCTCAGCAATTTCCTCCCTCGCCTCTCACATTAGCCTGGGGTACATGTCATCCGGTCCCGGCGAATTATCGAACTTGATGCTTTCCAAGAGCTCCAGCACATCCTCTTCCTTCATATCTACATGCTCAAGCTTTTCAGTCCACTGCAATCATCACTACAATCACCAAGATCCTTTTCCATAGTGAATATGAAGTAAAGTATTCATTAAGTACCTCTGCTATTTTGTCCGGTACCATACACACTTTCCTACTGTCACACTTGATAGGTCCTATTCTTCACGTCTTATCCTCTTGCTCTTCACATACTTGTAGAATGAATGCCTTGGGGTTTTCCCTAATCCTGCCTGCCAAAGCCTTCTCATGGCCCCTTCTGACTCTCCTAATTTCCTTCTTAAACTCCTTCCTATTAGCCTTATAATCTTCTAGATCTCTAACATTACCTCGCTCTCTGAACCTTGTGTAAGCTTTCCTTTTCTTCTTGACTAGATTTATTACAGCCTTTGCACACCACGGTTCCTAAATCCTACCATAACAATGTAATAGAACAGTACTGAAAGCATTGACTTGGACTGAAAAGAATGAAAAGCATTGCACGGGTTACTCTTGTAAATATTTCTTTATTATGAAAAAAATTGTTTTGTCAAAACAATCTGTCTGCATTTCACCTTGTGCATGCCAGAAAACTTTGGATTTCCATGTGTAAGTGGAAACCCTTTGCAGGTGTTTTGGCAACTCTGCTCTGGCATTGGATACCTCGTGAAGTCCAGTATCAGAGAATTAATTAGTAGTAATTCCCCTTTTGGTTACCCTGGAAAATCCTCTCAAACAACCTGCAACAGGAACACACACAAAATGCTCGAGGAACTCAGGCGGCATCTATGGAAAAGAGTAAATAGTCGACATTTCGGGCCAAGACCGTTTATCGGCACCCTGATAAAGGATCTCCACCTGAAATGCTGACCGTTTATTCTTTTCTGTAAATGCTACCCAGCTTGCTGAGTTCCTCCAGCATTGTCTGTGTGTTGCTTTGGATTTCCTGCATCTGCAGATTTCCTCATGCTGTGAACCAGCAACGGGGTAAGCCTGATTTCAATGGAGGAGAATAGGTGTTAAGGATTAAAGTAAATACTCATAATTTTATAATGGTTTGAGCATATTTAAATGTGTTCACTGTTTTTAGTAATTATACTTTAAAAATAATGTTTAATGATGTCCTTCAATATTTTGATTATTTCTCTATTTCAAAACCATTCCCTGTTTTTGACAGCTTTAAAAGACATAAAAACTCGTTATTCATTGGTTGGTTGTCGGGATGTTCCACTACCCATTCCTACCCATCTTCATGAGGTCAGTTATGTTGCAAGGTTCCCTGCTGCATGCACTACTGGCCTCACTATTAAAAACATCGCCAGCTCTGCCCAGAGGGCAAAGAGTTAACATAAGGCAAGAGACATTACTGCCTTGGCCACAGGCAGAGCCACTGTGTATCAATTAAAATGTTGCAAAAGGGAGATTTGATTGTTTTATATAAAAGCTTTCATAGCAGGTTACCCCAAATGTCTGTTCAGCCATTGGAGTATCTTTGAAGTATGGCATTATGCAAACATAACACCTAATTTGTATGCAGACCATACTCCCACAAAACAGCAATGTTATAATAATAAGGAAATATTTTCCTGATATTGACTGGAGAATAATTATTGACCAGAAAACAACCAGATGCTGCCCTTTTGTTCTTTGCGTGGTCCATTAACATCTTTTTTGAGAGAATAGGCAAGATTTAGAATCTGGTCTGAAAGACAGTTTCTGACAACACAGCCCTCCCTCACTATTCCATTTAAGCATTTTATGCTCAGGTTTCTGGAGTGGAGCATTAACTCAAATATATCTGAAGCAGTGGTGAGAATACGACCAAATGACTGTCAGCTGACCTCAAATATTTCTTTGCTGATCTCAAGCTGTCTCCACCTTTGGTAGAAATGATCTTGGAAGCTCTTCTATTGGGAACTGGTAATAGAATTAGCAAAGGCAGACGCATGTAGAACAGAAAATGAACTCAAAGCATTGAATGGAAAATAAATGGAAAAGTCAAGTAATAACACCATTAGTTGGAGTTTCACAGAACCTTTAATTTAGTAAAGCATCCCCTCCACAAATAAAATTTGTTACCACGCACAGAAAGAGATACTGAAGCACCTGAATTAAGTTTGAAGGAGCAGCTTAGAGATGAAGGACAAATGGATGTTGAGGGGATGTGCGGTTTGGAGCTGTACTCAAGGAGCAATAATGTTTAAATTTCGGAAGCACAAGGGCCAGAATTGCAGGGGCGCTGAAGACTGGAGAAGATTACAGCAACAGGAAAGGCTGAGTTCATGAAGTGATCAGAAAACAAACATGTACCATTTAAAATGGAGCCTTTACCTATTTAAGAAAATCAGTTTTAGTCAATAAGTGCAGAGAACAGATTTGGTGCAAGTTAACATTCAGACTATATAATTGTGGATGCTTTCAAGCTATGAAGGATGAAATACATGTGGCTGGGTAAAACAGCATTAGGATTGCAATGCCAAGGTGTAACAAAGAAAAAAATGAGAATTTCAGCAGAAATGGCTGAAGCAGAACAAGCAAACAACAATGTTGTCATGATGACAATGTTGATGTAACAACTCAATCCATGATCCATTAGAATATCAGGATAGCAAATGAACCAATTCAGTGTCAAGCTGTCGAGGAAGAGAGGAAGGTGTTTGGGGTTGCTGTCTGGGGAAAGCAACTTGTTGCAAAGACCAAAGATCATGAGTTTTGTCTACCTAAATTTTACCTTGAAGAGTTTCCTCTCAGCCAGGTATAATTTCACAATTCAGGGCGATTGGATGGTTTAAAAAAGACAATGGAGAGTTAAATGTACTGCATGCTGTGGGAGAATTGTCACTGATCTGGCAGCAGATGATATTGCTGAGGGACATCATTTAAATAAGGAAAAGGAGAGTGAAAGCAGAATACACTAAGAAAAATAAAAGGAATTAAGAACTAAGATATCTTATGATCACATTCCCTGCATATTGGGGTCCTTATTCCACTACTGTATTCTCAATGGAGACTGAGCTGGGCCAATTGATGACACTTTAAAATTATGGTGGGAGAGTAGAGTCAATAGGTTGTCACTGTGGGCATGGCACTTAGTGGCTTAGAAAAAACCTCAAAGATAATGAAGATAGTGTTTTAAATTGATAGTATAACAATGTAACGATGCAACAGTGCCACACAATGGCCAAGTCATACAAAGTCACACAACATAGCACAACTCTACCTCGAGGTCTAATGGGGAAAAAAAAATCTTAGTATAAAACACATCTATTTGTTTAGGATGGCTTGTTTCACAGCACATTGGACTTCCCTGTCAGAAGACAAATAAAACCATATTTTTCTTTCTCTATTTTTAAGAGAAACTCACAGAATTTAAATTGAGCGTCCAGTGAGCACAGGCTTTCATCTCAAACATTCCTGCAGCATTCAAAATACAGTAATGTAGCCTTTTTGGTAGTTTCACTCAAAGCAACCTCTAGCTGGCATGTGAACTGACAAAGGTTTGACTATGAAGTGGGGGAACTTTTTTCAAGTTGTATGTTAAGGGATATTGTTGGCTCATAGTGCCTTATTGTGCAATTGGTTGTTTTACCTAGCCGAAGACTATTTGATGTAAAACACATGTACTATAAAAAAGGCCTGCTCCACCAAAACACTGCAGTCTTCTGAATCAATGAACTTTCAAGTCTTCTGGAATTTCAGACTCTTGAGCACCTCTGTGCTCTTCCCCTGACAGGCATGCCATTCAAACTCATTGGTCACCTCACCCCATTCAACGCTGCTCCTCCCAAAGCTAGCCAGCTATCAGCTTCCCTCTCGGAGGCTGGCTTCACACAGACTCGTGTTCCAGCACACTGCAAATCCTGTCTGTATTTCGGCAGATTTAACATCTGTGCTATGGTTATCAATGCTGTGTCAATCCTTTGAGGTGGCTTTAAATAAAGTCTTTGTGAAACAGGATTGCAGATATAATATGGATTCCACAATTCCCTCCCGCTCTGTTGATCAGAACGATGCGTCATCGGTGATGTCATATTTTCAGGCAGTGCTACTCCCAGCACATTTTCTCTGTGTAAATTGTTCTGTCTCAAATGAACAGGCCCAGACTTTAAAATGGGTTATGCCCCAAAAGATCATAGAGTTCAGTACCCCCAACACCAAAACAGCTCTCTCCCATCACTCACTGAGATGGTCACACATGTTGAATTACCTTTATATCCTAAAGGTTATGATCACTCACAGATTATAGGATGCTATAGGCATCCATTAGTCTCGGGAGACCGTGGATTTGCACCTTGGAAGGTTTCCAGGGTGCAGGCCTGGGCAAGGTTGTATGGAAGACCAGCAGTTGCCCATGCTGCAAGTCTCCCCTCTCCATGCCACCAATGTTGTCCAAGGGAAGGGCACTAGTGGCTGATACAGCTTGGCACCGGTGTCATCGCAGAGCAATGTGTGTTTAAGTGCCTTGCTCAAGGACATAACACGCTGCCTCAGCTGAGGCTCGAACTAGCGACCTTCAGGTCACTAGACCGACGCCTTAACCACTTGGTCACGTGCCAACTCACTCACAGATTAAACCTCTTTAAAGTTAACTTACTACAAACCAGAGTGCATGTTAGTAGTCCAACATTTTTGATACCCCTTCATGCTGTCATTGCTATTAGTTGATATTAAACCATTACACATCATTGTTAGAGCCTTGGCTGAAATACATGTAAAGTTCTGAGCATCACGGTCCTGGAGGCAGACAATATAAGACCAAGTCAAAAAGATATTAAAACAATAGGTAAACTTTAGACAGAGTACAGATTGAATCACTAGATTACAGGAATGAAGTGGCAGGACCTTTATGAAGATGTCACCAAGACTGGTCAATTATAGTTATAAAGAATGACTATAAGACATAGGAGCAGATTAAGCCATTCAGCCCATCAAGCCTGCTCCACCATTTGATCATGGCTAATTTATTATCCCTGTCAACCCCAACCTCTTGCCTCCTCCTGGTTACCATTGACACCCTTACTAATCAAGAAGCTAATTTGGCTAGACTGGGTTAATTTTCTTTACCTAGCAAAGATGGGGGGGGGGGGAGAACATTTAGCTGAGCAGAACAAAATCACGGGAAGCCTATACAGAGTGGATTACCAGAGGTTATGGACAGCAGGAAATTGGTGAAAGTGGAAGGTGAAGTTTTTTTTAGCCAGTGGATGATGGAGAGCTCAAACTCATTGCCTGGAAAGGCAGTGGAGGTCACAGCATTGTGCACTTAAAGGTTCTTGAATGTTGATGTCAACCAAGAAATGGAAAATAGCTCTTCTCAACCAATGACTGTATGATGAGCCAAGTTCATTCTCACATCAGGTGCCTAGTTTAGTGCCAATTTCTTTTCTTCTGCAATTTATTTGCTGTCAAGTGCTGTTACATGGAACATGTTATAGCAAAGATCATCAAAATAAATTCAGAAGACAACCAGGTACTGTATATATCTAGAGGGAAAAGAAACTGAAAGAGCCTTTGGAAATCTAACATTTGGGCAGAGTCTTATTAGACATGTTTAACTTAAATGGATCATTCCTGTGCTTAAAAGTCCTTATTTCTTATCACCTTCCTACACATTGGAATGGTTGTAAATCTCCTCACTGTTACTGGGTCTTAAAATCAGAAATTCACTCCATTGCATGAGAGTGTTAGACACAAAAATGATAATGGCACTAATCACAGTTAATAAGAATCACTGTATAATTCCAACAATCTGAGAACAATTGAGTAGCAATTATGATGGTATATGAATAAAACTGAAAAATACATTTGATTGTGGAAAACTGAAAATGTCTTAACAATATTTCACAAAAATGTTGCTGCATAGATTATTCTTTCAGTGGAGACAACTTCAAGGGTCGTGTCTTATTGAATTTCTAGTGCATACTCCTGGAGGTGAAAAGGTTAACTTCCAGAATTGCCTCAAAGACACTGAATTTTTTTGTGTGTTTATGATACATGTTAGAAAAACACAACAGACAGATGAGTGATCCCATTTGCACATGCACTAGAGCAAGTATTCCAGGACCATCTCTGACCCAATTCACCTAAAGTGATAGCCATATTTCGGTGTTGCTGAGAAGCCTGATCCATCTGGAAAATATTACTTTTTATATTTTCATATTAATAAACAAGTGAACTTTTACATAGTTGCTCTGAAACTTGTAGGTACCAACAGGATCAGTGCAATAGCTGTGAATCTCAAGCAAGATACACAGATTCTGAAAAAATGAACTTTAAAAAATATGATGTTAAAACCACATGGTAGGTTAGGCAGCTTTTGGTAGGAGACAGTTTTTGTTATTAAAAAATCTTTCTGAAGTGTGTATTAAAAGAAAATGGTAGCGTGGAAGAACATGGATATCCGGACAATGGAAAATTACAGAACATTTAAGACAACATTTCAGGCAGATAAGGAAGTAATAACAGTAGATAGCAGTTTAGTAACAAAATGTTGGAAGGAGTCAGTGGATCAGTTTATATTCAGTGAGTGGGGGGGGGGAGAGAGAGAGAGAGAGAGAGAGGAGAGAGCATTAATATTTCAGATTGACATGCTTTGATGAAAGCTTATTGACCTGAAACTTTAATTCTAATTCTCTCTTTGCAGATGCTCCCTGACCTGCTGTACGTCTTTACATTTCTGGCATTATTAATTCAGATTTCCAGCAATGACATTTTTTTTTGCATTCTGATTACTAATGATGCAGGTTCTGTTTCCAAGGGCAGAGAACACAAAAAAACAATAAATAATACTGATCTAACATAAAATAAAGAGCTAATCTTTGTTGGCCTGTACACTTAATATTGAGATCATGAAAGAATTAAGATGTAGATTTAATTGTATGCTATCAGGTATAAGCTGATTTTTTAAACTTGATCCCTTTCATGCAAACTATACAAATTTAAAGCCTTTGGTACAGAAATAATTAAAGTTATGACTGGATTGAAGAGAAATATGATTCCACTACCTGAGGAGTTATGCAGTGCTGGGCTGTAAACATGCGATTATATGCCAGAGATTTAGGTTGGAGTTGAGGAAATTTCATAGAGGCTTGTATGTTATTGAATTTTTTGAGCAGATTTGGTATGTCACCAAATACTCCAGCAAATATCTACAGATGTACCATGCAGAGCACTTTAACTGGCTGCATCACTGTCTGGTATGGAAGGACCACTGCACAGGATCAGAAAAAGATGCAGGGGTTGCAAACTCAACCAGCTCATTCATGGGCACTAGCCTCCTGAGGTCATTTTGGAGGGGGATGCCTCAAAAATGCAGCATCCATCATCATGGAGCCCGATCACCCAGGACATACTCTCTTCTCATTACTACCATCAAAGAGGAGGTACAGAAGCCTACAGACACACACTCAATGTTTTAGGAAATGCTTCTCCTCCTTGGCCATCATATTTCTGAATGGACAATGAACCAACCCATGAACACCATCTCACTATTTGCACTCTTTTTGAGCTACTTATTTAATTTCATTTTAAATATATTTCTCAGTGTAATTTATAGGTCTTTTAATGTACTGTACTGCTGCTGTGAAACCACAAATTTCATGACATATGTCAGTGATATTAAACCTGATCTGATTCTGATTCTGATTCTGAACTTACTTTGCGGGGGCCCAGAAATAGGAACCAGGATAACACTGACGATTAGACTGGAAAGTGGGTGAAGATGAAAGTCTTGTAGTATGGTTGGACTGAATAGCTGTTCCCTTGTGTCCACCGTATTGAACTTCTCCAAAAAGGTTGTTGTTTATTTTTTTAAAGGAGGATAATTTAATCTGTGCGAGGGAGCCGGGCAAGGTCACACAGGCATTCAATACTGGATTCGTACAGTTTATTAACTGGGCCTTTGGCCCACCGCTTCCATGTCGTGCTAATCCAGCTTGCTCGCACTGTGTAATGTAGGATGATTGCAAAATATTTTGTTGGCACGCACAGGGAGTGAAATAATCACGAAACAAAGTGACGCTATTGTGACTGCTCTGGTGTTTTTTTTCTATTTTCACCTATTCGCTTAATTACTGTACTAAGCGGCAGGTTAATCTACTCAAGCTATTAGTCATTTCTGCGTTCCTTCTGCATTGCTGCAGTCAACGAAAACAAACAAGAAATTGCTTCCGGCATCCTCTGCGCATATAAACGCTCCGGTGATCTAATTAATATTTTATTTTGACTGTTCTAAGTCTTACAAATAAAGTTCTTGACACGTTTGATCATTGTGACCAAGTTGTTTTTTAGATTTTGTTTCTCCATCTGTCCAAATCCAAAACGATGATTTCTATTGTCTCACCAGAATAATTGCGGGAATAATAATGATTCACATTCCCCCCCTTGCCAGCAGGTGACGCTGCGGAAACGCTGTTCGGGTCATTGTGAGTCCCAAAACTCCCTTGAGATTTTTGGACTTGCAAAGCTTCCTGTAGCGAAATCTGGCTGATAACGCTTTCAGCCTTGCTAATCTATATAAAATTGAAAGTAAACTTCAAAATGCCCGGTTGAGCCAAAGATTATATCCATCTTCTCGCTTTTGACCCGGTTGTGCGATTGATGTGTTACCGGTATTATAGATAGGCACTCTCGTCTGACAGATCTAGATTTTTTAGTTACAGCTGGGACTAATAGGCAACATGGAAAGTGGCCGGTTCTTCCACTTTGGTACTGCCTCCACACTCCCTCTCCGACTGCAGACTTTCTTCTTCCGCAATACGTACCATTTGTGCTTCTTATTAAACGCATCGATTTGATTCAGCGCAAATTGTGTATTCATTAAGGTCTGCCTTTAAATCATTGAGTGTATACAGACATGTCTTCCTGTGTACCGGTTACGCAGTACTACACATCCCGGTTTTTCTTCGTTTTTAAGAAGTAAACGTTGCGCTATTTTTAATTCAGCGTTGGGGATGATTAGATATAATCGTTGTAATTGGCTGATCCATAAATTCTGACTGATTTCTAAGTGAATTGTTTATCAACAATAACCTTTACAGTATTTAAATGCAGATCGTGATACAAAAAAAACATTTAAAATATCCTTACGCCTTGAAATTATTTCGTTTTCAAAATGGGGAAAATACAGGATAGGAAAGCATTTCGTGATTTATTTTAAAGTTTTAAAAAAACCAATCAATTCAGTCACGGTGTCACCTTGCCCGCGAAGGAAATTCCGAAGGCTAATTCTGATGAAAACAACAAACAATTAAGAGCTGAAATATATCCTACACAGTTCTTACGATGTAATTTTGTTGAAATGAGCATAACAAGCTGCTGAAGAAAAAAACTGCAGTGCGACCCGATGAGCCAACGTCAAAGCCATTATGGAAATCCAGTATTTTACTAGAACTGCAATGACGCGGCTTACAATGCAACTCTTCTGAAAATTCTGTTTGGTTGCATTTTGTAATTTAACCTGAGCCAACAGGAAGCAGCTTTTTTTAAAAACCGAAACACATATTCACTGATTCCTTAGGTGACAAAATTGAATTCCCCCGAAATCTATATATAATAAAGAAATCTTTGATTTTACTTTGCTAGATAGTAATATATATATAAACATCTAAGCGAGTTTTATATTGATGTAATATTTACGCGTTGTATGTAAACTAACAGATTAGGTACGCACAAGTACTTTAGTAAATGGAATTTTTTTTAAAAAAGGAGTATTATTTTTATTTCCGCAGGTGCTCATAAAGTAAATAATCCCAGCCTTATAATTTTCTGTGTGCTGCTCACCATGTGTTTACACGCTGCAGAACTGACCTGAATATAGGAGGGAAAAACTATTCCGCGATTTTCCTTCTCTGCTCTCGACCGACGGTTTTCTGCCAATGCATTTTAATAGGGTTGGACTGCGAGCAGAAAATCTGGACTATAAATCGTTATTTACCTGTAGGGAGGCATTTAAGATTAAATTAGTGAAAGTAACGGATTCAGGATTGTACGATAGCCTGCAACTTAGTGTGAATTATTTAGGCTGGTCTACTTCCCTCTTTGGGTACCTGAGGCGTCGGTCAGAGTGTTATGATACCAGTTACGTTGTCGTACTAAGATCTGTAACTCGGAGTCCATTAGTTCCCCTCCCAGCGATTGTAAGTGGAAGATACCGATTTGAGAGACGTGGGCAGCTGGAATTCAAGTTTCAACATTTGTTTAGATCAATAGATGAATGCTTAACACTTGAGATGGCAGTTCTATCCTACACCATTCTAAAACTACAAATAGCTTTGAAATGAAGTAATGTCTGTACGTCAAGACTTTATTGATGCATACGCAGACCTAACCTAATAGGTTGCATTGAAGTTGACAAAGGTGGGGGTTTGGCTCAGAGAGCTCTTTACAGGCATGGCGCTTAATTTGAATCCACTTGATCAAGAATAACCACTTTGAAATGGTGAACGGACTTCCCATTCATTCCAACACTGGAATCTAACTGTGCTTGACCAAATAATAGGCCTTAAAGAAATGTATCAAGTTTCCTTCTTTATGCCGAGACATGACGTAGATTTCACGCAGGAGTATCTTTCAGGCGCTTGGTACATTTAACGTTCTGCACAAAATGCAAAATAGAATTAGACAATCAAATGTTGACTTCGATTAGCTTATTAACCAAGTGGTTTTTAAAAGGCCGAAAATGCATCGTGTCTTCCACGACCTCAGGTCGCCCGGATACACTCTGCTTTAGAAGTGATGTCACCGTAGTAATGCATTATAGAAACGCGTTATCTGCAGGAAGAAACAATCCAACTACCCCTACATCCTACAAATGGTTCTCCAAGCGGAATCCTAAATTGTGCGTAATTAATGTTTTTATTTATTTGATGTTTTATGGTTTAAAATATTTCCAAAATATTCGCTGCAGGACTAAGAGAGTTGGGTAAGAGATGTCCCCATAGTAACATTAAAAAGATCCGCTTGGATATACGTGGGTACGTGGATGGGGGGGGGGAGCAGTTAAATTATGATAACAATTCAAAGTTATTCCCATTGTATTTTTCGTTTCGAAGTGTAGCAGAACATTTAGCTTATTCAGGACAGGCTCGATTTAATAAATAATATCCTTGTTCTTGCGTGTTGCCAGTTAATTGGAATCTAATGTCTCAGCTTAACTGGGACATTTTAGGGAGCGACGTTTCTTCCTCAAAGACAAACTGCGCATGGCTTGTCCTGGGAAATTAAACCTAAGTTAGAACTAGTTAACGTATTTTGCTTCGCCTCTGCAGATTTCTTTCTTAATAGTTGGCATTTCCAAAGACAGGCCGAAATAGCCCATGAAAGCAAAATACGAAGAAGTTGTGCTTGGTTCCCAGTGGAAGCTGCGGACGCTGCTCTTCGCCCCGAGCCTCTTAAAGGGAGCAATAATTATTAATTATTCTGCCCACTTTTATAATTTTGTGATACAATTGATTAAAACATGCCATGCATTTTCCACAAGCTTTGTAAACCTCCACCGGAGTGTTGTGCGAATACTGATTATTTTCTTTAGATGGGTTAACAAAAGCTTTCTGTCAGTTTAGTTGGGTTGAATGGCGCTCTCTCCGCTCCTCCGAAAGCGTTTGATTGTAACGAAGGTTGAACAGATTCACTGACATCTGTCAGCCGTTTCCTATTGTATTCTTTCCAAAAAAAAATCCATTCGTCAAAGAAATAATCACATTATACTAAAAAACTTCGCTCTTTCGCCATTTTTGAGTAAGCAGAACACAATCAGTCCACGCAGCGCCTGGAGGCAGCAGTCAATTAGTGCCTGACTACCCTGGTCAGTAGGTAAAAGAAAGGACTCGTCGGGAGCACACTGTGCTGCAGATGTGGGAGTTTGGATTTTAAAAGGTGATGTGTATTGTGTTACCTAGAGAGGGGCCAAGTCACCACAACACATCTGCCAATTAACACTTGGCGATTTTCAATGGGGCATCCTGGGTGATAATCGCAGTTGCAAAGTAATAGCGCTTCTGTATTCGCGATACTTTCTGAGGCCTGAATTCAAAAGAAGCAGAAGACAATGTCAGTTCGTGCGCACCTAGAGTGGCTCCGCCGGGGCCGCTGTGACACCCGCTTGCTTTCCATTCACGTTGTCATCGCCTAATAGTTATTGCACCATTTGAGACACTTTTTCCGCGTTCGTAGAAGTAAATCATGTCAGAATGCTAATATTGAATAGTCACAAATAAAAACCCATACTTTTATTATTCCAGTATAAATTCTTGATAATGCAAAACGTAGCGGCATTTTCCACAGTGCAGTATTCCTTCTGAAGTGTGTGTGGTCACTGTTGGATGTGCTTTTGTACTCTCTGCAGTCTGCTGGGCTCTCCGTGGGTGCGGGTCGGTTAGGGAAGTGTTGTGCTTGGGGATGGGTTTGATTGGATTTGAAGTTGAGTCAAGTTGCTGGTAAAGTGCAGTCAGTGGCTCGGCTCTTGGCATTCACCGCGTGCCTTAATTGTATGACATTAAATCAAGGTCCGCTGTGAACACGGAGAGCGCGAGTCTGCCATCAGCTTGAAGGAAAAAGAGGGACAGTTAATTAGCAATTCCACAGCCCAGTTCACCCGGTGGCATTGCGAGAGTAATATAAAACCGTTACATCCAATGCCTTAACAATTGTACACGTTGTTCTTTTATTTGTTGATTGCGTTCTCCTCGCTAAACTGACCGTAATGTCAATTGTAACCATTCTGCCCTGGTTTCCGTCGGTGCGGTTGAACTGTGCCAACGCGGAAACAGTTTCAGGAATCTGCCATTAGTTCGGCTTTGATGATATGTGCTGCTAGGTTGTTTGTGCATACCTCAAGAAGGATCTGACCACAAACTTTACACGCGTTTAGCTATAGTAGGAATGATTTGAATGCTCTGGGGGTGGGGGGGGGATGCTGGAGGGGTGGGGGAGATTAATAAGAAAACTTAGAGAATCTGTGCATTTTGACTATAACTTTGAACAATACAGAAAGTAAGGTCTCTGCCCTCCCTCTCTTGTACCTCTCTCTCTCTCTCTCTCTCTCTCTCTCTCTCTCTCTCTCTCTCTCTCTCTCCTCTCCTCTCCTCTCCTCTCCTCTCCTCTCCTCTCCTCTCCTCTCCTCTCCTCTCCTCTTCTGCAGTGCGCAAAATCAGTAGACGAAGCACCTGCCCAGTCCCCTGTGAGCAGGGAAGCCCATCTGGTCCGGCATTTGCCACACTCCACAGAGCTGCAGATGCTGATTTGTGTAGTCCTGCGGTAAATATTGTCACATTTTAAATATACAGCATATAATAAACAAACCAAAAACACGTCTCGCTCAAAATCACTGTGTAGGGGCCCGGTGCTCAAGGAGAAGTGTGTGCATACATTTACCCATATTATCCGTGAAGAATAATCCCTGCAGGGATGACTGACCCTTGCAGAAGGTCTGTGCTTAGGTCCGCGTGAAAGAAGAGTCTTTGAGAGGGTCTTTATCGTGTCCATTTCTCCGTTCTTTTCCTTTTATGCAAGCGTTGGATCTGGCCTGTTGAAAGGAAGCTACCGCGGACGGGCTGATTTTAACCTCAAAGGTGCGCACGGCATTCGGTCGGTGAAAGATGAGGGTGAAGCGGTCTCCTATAAAGAACACAAACAACATGGAGTTTAGAACGGGAGGTCGGTTCTCGATCGCCGCCAGACATAGTAAAGGGCAAAGGAATCTGTAAGATACAAAGACATTTCTTTAAACAGTCAAGGTTTGGCCGTCCACGCACTAAACAAAACCTCAGCAAACGGGTGATCCTGTTCCAGTAAACAGCCCAGAGAGACGCTTGTGAAGTGTAAAGAAATAAAGCGCCTTCTCTGGGAGATTTTTTCCCCTGTCACGTCAGTGAGAGAATATGGTGAGAACACATATAGGACATCACAGACTACCCTCCCGGAGCGAACTACAGAGCTACAGTTTCTCTAATAGATGACAGCAAGAGGGCTTTTACTCGTTTCGGAAGAGGGGTGCTGACGGAGCCCTTTTCTAACACCGAGGCGGTCGCCGGTTTTCAGAATCAGGATGTCGTCCATGAAACCGAAGCACTGCAAAGTTCAGTTGCACAGATGCCATTTGCACGTCTTTCAGGAAGGCTGGGTCTGCATCCAACCAACATATACTTATATAATCTCGGCAAATAAAGGTAAATAACAGCATAACCTCTGTGTAAAGGTTGACTTCAATGCGCTGCATCTCCGGATGATGGTGCAAGAGGCAGACTTTTCTAGTTTCTTGGCGGCACGATACAGCCAGAATAGTCTCTTGCAGCCCTTGCCCCCGTGCTTCTGATCCGGGTTTAGGGATTAATGGCTCTCGAGCCAAACAAATAAGGATCTGCTTTTAGCACAAGAGGATTACATGGGGCCGGTGACGTCACCGGGCAGGCAGATGTTGGCTCCCAAACTCCTGATCATCTCCATGTCCTTGAGAGTCTGGAAAGGCTGCGGATCTCAGCATCACTGGGCCTTGTGGGGTTGCAACGCCCCGGTAGAGACGGCAGCGCCCACCTAGTCATCTGTCGGCGACAACACCACTGTGCCAATTATATCTTGAAACATTTTCCTTCAAGCAGTCCTTTGAAATTCAACAAGAGGGTTGCGAACGAGATACTCATTCAAAGCAGTCTTTAAAAATCGTAGCTGTTGCCTCTGGCGGCCCAGTGGTCGACAATTTCCCCGCCCTTCCCTCTCGAGGTAACCATTCCTGCCACACGGACGGGACCACTGGAAAATATTCGGTGAATATTTTCGCTTACTTTTGCACATTTGTGAGCACACGTGTCCTCTGATTCTCAACCCCATCCGCACCACAACCACTGGCAAATACACCTCCTATCTGTTTAAGAAAGATCACAGTTATCCAGGGAAGGGGGTAGGGATTAGGGATGGTGGGTCGGTGAGGCATTATAATCCGAACTACTTCAAAACCCTCCGGTTACTGTTGAAAGCTCTTCAAATCAATAAATAACATTATACCTGATCACTATTTAGGAACGCGTTAAGGAATGGACCTGCCCTATTCTCTGCTGTTGTCATTAAAACACAACGCAATGCTATTTGCTTCAAAACGACTACAGGAACCCCATAGAAATATTGGCGTTCGGTCAAGTGCCGTACTCTAGCTATTTCTATTACTGTACCTCACCTCTTGTAAAGTAATTTAATAAAGTTGTTTATAACTTCATCCCCGCCCAGGTAAAATGCAGGACACGTATCAGGATACTCGGCCCAATGAATCAGTGAGAGCTGCAACTAGCTTACGAGACAGGTTTCAGAGCGATATTGCGGAATCTACACAGGAAGCTTGTTCTGTGCCGATGCTAGCGTTATCCCGACTATCGAAATAAGGGCGCCTGTTGGCACTGAAAGACTGCAAGCCATAGAAAGCAGTCAATAACGAGATTAACGCTCAAATGGAATATTACCCCGCGTTCATATTTCCACGGTGTTCCAGAGTGAATTCATAAAATCGTGATATTTCACCGATTCTTCCCGAATGTGATGCCCCGTTTTTCAAAACACGCACTTCAACTAGCACCTCTTCACGCCAACGTATGGAATCAGCAGATAAAATAAAGGACGCGCAGGCACATCACAATGCACACCCATGACACGCACCCATTTGAGAATGGCATTGGCAACCGTTTGATTGACCTAGTTTATGCAGAATTGTCTTTCTATTTCTCGTAAATGTAACGCGCCAGACCCTGCCGGTGATGCAGACCAATTCGATTAGGAGAGGGGGGCTTTCGCAGTGGATGCGCTGGTGATTAAGGGAATGCGGAGGTGGAGGCGGCGGGAAGGGGTGGTGATTGCGCTGTGAGTGTGTGGGAGGGGGGATGGTTGCGGGTTGCTGTGGTGGCGGGGGGGGGTGCATAGAGCACACAGCCTTTACTGACTCTGTGTCTTCCAGTGTATAAGCAGAGCGCTTCATAAACACACAGAGTCGGCGAGGGCAAACAGGTCCGAAATAGGAGGCCCATGCTGGGCACACCGCGGTGATTCCATCTGAACTCGCGTAGATTGTACATCCGGAGAAATATCCGTCTACATACTGTGCACGAACAACATTTTTGTACACGTAAATCTCTAAGAAGATAAAACGTGTCAGCAGATCGTTGCAATTAATTAATTTACTCGCCTAATAAAAGTCTAAATAGGATCATAAGTTAATCTACTGATGAACAGCTGTGGCTGTGTTGTCAATTTAACATAAAGTCATAACCGGATCGCTGTCCATGGTCTTGAAGAAGCTGCGATCATATTCTCCCTTTTATAGATGACTTTAACGCCGCGGAATAATCAGTTGTAGTATTTTTGATGGGAACCGATGTACGGATCAGCATGGGTAATATATAGTATAGCTGCTTTCAAAAACCCAAATTTTGCAATGCACATTTTCAAATAGCTCTATTTCGCCAAATTATCTGTTGTTAAACAAAGGCCTTAAACTACGAATAATTTAATTGAAAATATCTTTCTTTTTTGGTGAAAGATATAGGAATTCACTGTCGTTAATAACACAAAAAGGTAGAGTGCACAGGGCAATGCATAGGGCAAATCTGATTATATTCTTAAAACACTAGAATTTCTTCTTTTTAGTTTCTTATTTATAACAACAACTATTTTGATTCGCAGACCATCCTCTTACTTTTAAAAAGAGATTCCTTATATGTTATTACAATAGATTAAAGTAAGTAGGGAGACCACTATAGAAATTTCCCTGAACACACATTTTAACATTTCTAAACATTATTGCGATTGAAACTTGGTATCCATCGTTACCATATGCCCTTTCCTTTATACGATGAGCTCTAATTGTAGCTCCTGGTGGTGAAACATTCTGAAGAACTAATACTGCAGACCAACAAATAAGACAATCCTAAATCGAGGAAAGGGAAGAAAAGAACAAAATAGGACAAAATTTACTAAAACGGGATAATAAACGTAAAAATGGGGAATCCCTAATTGCAGTCCTGTATGATATGTAATGGATTGAAATGTCACTTTCCTCAAATGTTCACCCACAATGAGAAGGGCACAAAACAATCATCGAAAGAAGTCGGTTCTGTAGAATTTCTTCACTAAAGTGCTTGTACCGGAAGAAAATAGTCTCGTTACAATGGGACTCGCCATTTTTTCCTTTCAAAAGAACCGGAGCTTCCATTGCTTCAGCACTATAGACAAAGAAAGCAAAGGCAATTTGCATTCTTTACTTGTGAATTTTTTTCTTGGGGGTAGGTTTACTAATTTCTGTCTCGTCTGGTAAGCTGTGTGATTCCTAAGAAGAAGGAGCGCTAACATTTTACGAAGTAAACAGGATTGATTCTCTCCTGCTAAAGAGTTTCAAGTCAAAAGAAAACCTTAGGAAATGAATGCACCGACCGACCGACCGACCACAGGAGTGGTGGGGACGCGTACTCGACAAGGTCAAGATGAAGAGGAGTGCTACTGGGAGGGTGGGGGTTGGAGAGCGCACAAAGGATAGGATTATTTCTGGACCTACACTAAACGTCAGATAGGAAGAAAAGAAGGTCAGAATATATATCTATATATATATACATATTTATGTACATCTGTAAAATATACATTTCGATCTCAGCCACGCAGCACGAATATAATTCGGAGTCATTGTGTGAACAGAGGTGGACATATGCGGGAGGTCTATTCTTCCCCCGCCGTGCGAGCTATCCCCTTATCCGCAACGCCTGCCCTCCCTGCCAAAAAAAAATGTTCTTTTACAAGAAAATTACACACAGCAGCCACTTGCACGTATTATGGAACTGGTGGGAGAAAGGAGAGGCCGCGACTCATGCACATTGTTTCAATGTATACATTGCTTAAGACAGAAGCACGCACCTTACAACTGAATCGACGTCTTCTCATTACACCGTCTTCTTCCGTTTAGTACCTCTCGCACATCCATAACCTGGGACAATGGTAACAAATATGTTGGCTTTGCAGCGGCGGAGCATTTTGTCAGCGGTCTGCACGTTCTGGAAGAGCTGTTGAAATAGTGGGATGAGCGCATTGCATTCTCTCATTCTGAGTCAGATGCTCCCAGCTCAGTTAAGCATGCCTTTTTTTTGTCAAAAGAGGGCAGGTCGCATCATGCATCACAATGAGTTAAATCAGTCACTCTCAAGGCTCCTGCTGCCTCTAGCAGACTTGATGTGTATTTCCCAATTCCAAACGTGGGGACTTTCCCCCCCCCCACTTTCTCTCTCTCTCTTCTTCATCTTTTGTGTGTGAACATCTGGCTTTGAACACGCTAAAACACTTCTCGCTCCCACAAACTCGTTTAAATGTGCAGGTTTTCCAGGCCACACAGCAAATGTTAAGGATCTGGCCCACAAGGAGGTTTCATAATAATTGGAAGATCGTGCCCGATACATTTACTTTATAGCAGCAACAAAGAGTGTATTTGATTTGACGAGAAGCCCAGCGCAGTTCCACTGGGCGGGGTGTTCGCAATGCGCTCTGAAAGGGGGTACTGACTGCACGCACTGTGCACTTAAGAACCAGATGAATCACAATGAAAAAGACACTTTTGCGTGTTCTCTGCCAGGTGGAATTGCGGAACACTTAATTTGTTTCCGAGAAGCGAAAACAAACTGCCCTGGTCGTAGTTTCAATCCAATATGAACCTATAGAAACGGAATGGGGATTGCTAATGGTTTGGAAATGCATATCAAAACAAGTATATTTCTCAAGTAGAAAATGAACACTTTCTAAAACCGGATGGCACATATGCAGTTACAAACCCAACGCCCAAGAGCAGTCACCGTTTTGCAAATATTTAGCAATATTTCTATTATATTGTTAGAACGTAGTAACTATAGTGATATTACACATATACAAAATTAACCTTACCAAAATAGATTTGTAACCAGTTTATTGCAATAACTATTTATTGTCAATGCGAGATGGCATCTTTTAGCCTTTAATACATTTAATCAAAATCCACGATTAACCATCAATTTTGTTAATAGTCCGTTTCGTAAAACTCTGTCTTTTTTGAAGAAATCTCCCTACCGGCTCGGGTTATTTTCCAAATCCAAGCCTGGTTAGTCAAAAGATTCTTAATCCGTATTCTGCGCGAATTCGGCATGCATTTAATAATTCCAAATGCGGGATTATTAACAGGAAATGAACGATTTCTAATCTAAAACGATCATACAGACTTACAGTCAATTTTCTAATCGTTGCCTAACTGAATGTTGAGAAGGCCTTCGCAGTGCCCCAGCTGACGGCGGTAGACTGAATGACGCTACCTCGATAGGACTTGGAAATCGTTTCAGCATATAGTGTTACCCTCTCTAGAGTCAGTCATCGTCTTTCTTCGGGAAGGTTTAATAGGACGTCCTTAACAAAATGACCTCTAACTGCGGCGACTTTACGGACTGCGCCATTATTATTGTTTCATAGATGCTGTCACCTCATAACAGGCACCAAGCCTGCCTCAGGTCTCAAAAACTAAGAATTTGTCACTGGCAATGGTTTCAAGTCTGATGCGTTTTTATTGTATATCTTTGACAGGTCAATTTCCCTCTACCCATACTGCATTATAATACGCCCCATTCAGCCCTGTTAAGGATCTCTGTGGCATGCATTTGGAAAGCTGTGTCTCAGGATCCCGGCAGCGACCGTGGTTTATGCTACGTTCTGTATTGTTTACGCCCGTCGGCTGCATGTAAACAATATTTTCACCCTTGTTTTAAAACAAGGTTTTGACGCCAAAACTCAAACTTTTGAGAGGAACGCGTCCATACAGCTGAGCGTGGCCTTACATTATATACAGCAGATTTGACCAGTCTCGAGTAAATGAAATATTTTTTGAGAAAAAATATAATGATATAGCAATTATATATTTTTTCTTTTAGGGCCTGGATTTTTAAGGCGATGTGAATGGTGAATTGTAACGAGTCTGACATTTACCTAACACTCACCACGCACCACTTTCGTTTGGCATTTCCGCGTTATTTGGGTAGACCATCGCAAACGTCCCAATGACCCTGAGGCCGGTAAGGGTATAGAATGATAAGGAGGATGTGACGGCTAAGTATAACGTATGTACTATATACATGTGATGCCCACGTGCCGAGCAATTTGTACAGATACGTGCATGTTGGTGGATTTCTAAAGTACACAACTTTATTAGATTTGTCAGGTAAGCACAACTGCAATCAATTATCTCAGAGGCGTTCCTTGCCTGGTTGTAACAAACTTTAATGCCGCACAGACCGATTATTTCTTGCTATTTACTTCGACATGTTCGCAGTGACATCAATAAAGAAGCATCGAGAATATTTGCATATAAATACGACGGATTTTGCAGAAGCGGTCAGGCCTCAATGTCTTAAAATACGTGCAGCGCGCAATCCGAATATTTGCCTATGGTTACTTCCGTCGAATAGGAACAGCTGTATTGTTCCTATTCGAGAAATAACTGCATTGAGTGTACTTTTAAATTATTTTTAAATCAGTGCTATTTTTCAATGGCTTTACACTGATATGTTGAACCATAGAAAAGAGTCTGTCATTTTCTTACACTTTCTGTGTAATACAAAAGACGTTTTCACCAAAACATTTTCAAGTCATGGTTTTTCTTTACGTTTTTATTGCGGAAAGGAATGTGATGTAGCATTCAGTTTAATATTTACAATTTACATTGAGTAAGCCTTTAAATCTGTTTCAGAGATATGGATAACCTGACGTCAGATTAGGGTTCATTAGTCTTATTTCAGAGGTGTGAGCATCCAGCTGACATGAAGGGCCATTGGTCAGTTTGGACCCCATCAATAGCGGCATTGGTAATCTTTCAACGCTCTTTCAGAGCAAACAGAAAAGGTGCGATGTGTTCCAAACGTAACACGTTTCCGTTGAACACGTTGTCTCTTCGCTTCATGTCAAATCAAATTCATATAGCTCAAAATCGAATCTTAAGGCAATTGAATAAAAATGACCAGCTAAGTATTAGTTACAACGCGTTCAGGTAGTGTACAACAGCTATATTAGGAAAGTGGATCACACCAGTAGTAAGTTTGCCGCATTCGATTCTACTTAAGTGAAGAAATATATTATTGGCGGATCTAAAAAAAATCTTGATTTAAAAATAAATTAACCTTTCCCGGGGGATCATTAAAATGATTCCTGCGGAGAATCTAAAGGACTGCTTCCACTAGGTAAAATACACATTAAACAAGTAATATTTCCACAGTGAGGCGGAATTTGCAAACAGTTGCCCGTTTGAAAAGTTCAAGTGGAAGCAAACAACGCATATGCTATAACATACAACATTCATGATAATAAACCAACGTTTTTGAGTGTGTAAGGTTTATTTTATAGCAGAAATCTATACATTGTTGTGGTGAAACAATAGGGTTTCGGGCGACTGCAAGTCGAGCTGAGTGAATGAAGTGTCTGCGGGAGATATGCGGGTCAGCGCTTTGGGTCTCTCCCCTAAAGACGTTTCTCAGCTTCACACAATGAAACAGCACAAGGTCGAGTCTTTTCTTGGTCACAGGGCACTTCTATTGTCCTGCAATGGGCCTGCACTTCACAACAGAGGGAGAGAAAAAAAAGTTATTAATCAGTACTGACCATAGGCCTCATTGAAAAAAAAAGAAAGGGAGAACTTCTATAGGCACTTCAGATGCAAGAGCTATTATTTGACGAAAGTTTGTTTGACGTCGCAACTTCTACACTGGACAGACGAGTGGCCAGTCAGTATCCTGTCCTCACTGGAGTTAATGTGGGAAATGATTTCAGGTAAGAAGGTGCTAGGTCACATAGCAAAAACATGAACTGCATGATCTAATGATTACGTTGTTGATAAACAGTGGGACAGCTAACACGAACATAAAACGGGCCCCAAATGTTAACAGGAAACTTGAAATGCAGAATAAGTGCTAGTACGTATGTACCTTGAGAGTCAAAATAAATTCCGAAGAATATTTGTTGGTACTAATAGTTTCACTGATCAATTTCACGAGGGTTCAAATGCGCTCGATCTCTGTAATGGATTCAAATTAACGAAACCCTGTAGGTGACTATAGCATCTGAAAGGTCACTTTGAGTGGGCGCCCGTCGTTTCTATAGAATCGAGGTTTTTTTTTGAAAAAAAGATATTGACGGAGAACATAGTTTGTAAAAAGGATGTGGATTATTATGCTGCATGCAGTTCTTTTAACCGACTGGTAAGTATCCTCTTCGAAAATATCAGATGATATAAAAAGGTTTTACTGAACAAAAGAATGCTAAGAATCACCTGCGTCGTTCAGGGCTTGACAAAAATGAACAGACAGAAGCGTCGATGGCACTCCTCAAATATGATTACCCCAATGCGCGCGCGCGATCTTGCCTGTTTGTACAAAATCCTTAATTTACTGCAGTGGACCTGACCTGCTGCCTGATTGGCAGGCGGTATGAATGCAGCTGACCCCTGATCTGGATCAAGTACAATCACAGGGAAAACACACACACACACACACACACACACACACACACACACACACACACACACACACACGCACTCAGAATAAACAGCGTTTTCAACCTGAAAATTTTGAATTATTATCATCAACAATCGGAATTTGGCGTTGAATCCAAATCTGATACCTTCTTAAATAGTTTCAAAAATAAACTGTAATTAAATTATTTGTTCAATAAATAATCTGAAAGTTACATCAAAGTCAATATCTTCATTCAATTTTAAGATGAATCTTCTTTTTACAAGGGATAATATATTTAAGTAAGCCATAATAATTACCTTATGAATAAATCGTTGTATTTTTGTCTATAGTATTATTCCATAGGAACCGAGCTGATTTCAAATTGTAGTCCGCTCCCTGGGGTGTATTCTGCAAGGTATGAAACGTGGTTCGGAATTTTAATGCTTTTACGTTGAAGGCAGGATTGTAAAACATGTTGCTCACTATCTACATCAAATATTTGAGGTCTGTACATCAATATTTAGTCCAAAGAAACAGTGCAGATGCAGCCAATACAGTCGTTGACAAGTCAGCAGTAGGGTCTAATATTGTATGTCGCATTTCACTTAAATTGGGTTAAGTTTAACTGCAGGTTGATCATATGAAAACTGGTCAGAATATTGGTCAGCTCTACATTTGTTGCTTCGTCAACATTACAAGTGATAATTCTATGTGGGGTTTGGCTTATAGGTAATAGTGGAAGCATTACATGTATTTGAGATTTTAGTCCTGGTTGTGCGAGGACAATATTTTCCAACCTTAAGAAGCACTAATATCTTACTTTAAAAATCAAGGGTGGTGATTATTGTCACTGGATTTAAGATGGTTCGAATACCAATTCAGAATCAGACTCAATTTTATTATCTTTGACATAAAACTGTTGTTTTGCAACAGCAGTACAGTGCAGTACATTAAATATATTGTAAATTACAAACGTTTGTATAATGAATATATATTGCAAATAAACAAATAGTGCAAAACAGAAGAACAATAGTGAGCTAGAGTTCATGGCTTCATTTTCCATTCAAAATCTGATGGTGGAGGGGAAGAAGCTGTTCCTAACACATTGAGTGTTTACCTCCTCTCTGATGGTAGTAGTGAGAAGAGGGCATGTCTTGGGTGGTGGTGGTTGTGCGGGGGGGGGGGGGTCCTTAATGATGGATTTTAGGCATTGCCAATCCTGGATGGGAATGCTGAAGTACATTGCGGGAAGAAAACTATTTTCCAGTCTATCTACTTTTCTTTGATAATGTGATATGTTTAGTTAAGTTCCAATTTAAAATGTTACAGCAGATGTAATTTTTTCCCCTGGTGCCCTGGCCAGTATCCCTCTATTGATTAAACCATCATACCATTATAGAGTTGTCCATCTCAACATATTTATAGGAACACGTTATGTTTAAAATAATTGCATTTTTGCTCAGGTTTTCATATATGGAAAGGGAATTAACACTTCTTTATGGATATGCAATAAGATAGGATATAGATTTAAACTTTCTATTTTGTGCATAGTGTGAATGAGAATATGTGAGTCATGTATGGAGGAAAATAATACATAATGAAAAAGCAGAAAGTAATAATGCATGAGATGCACATTTTAATTGTTTGGCAGCTTTAGCTCCCAGGTAAAGTATAAATATCAATTGCTTAGGAATGAAAAGCCACAGTGAAAGTATAAGATAGGCAACTTTCATAGTTGTAAAAGGAGAGGAATCATTCAGGAAGTATCAATCAATTATTCATTGTTGTGTTTTTAAAGATCTCGATATTGAAAGCAAATGCTAAAAACCTAAGGAGGGCAGGAAGCTCATAGTTTGAGTGTCAAGAGAAAAAGTAGGTGTAGGAGGTTGAGGGAAGAATTTTGATTTCAGTTAGATGAGCCTGTATTGAAGAACAAGAATGTGTAGGATAGAATACTGACAAGATGTGAACTTAGTCTAAAGCTTTGTAGTATTATTGATAACCTGGAGAAACTGGATAGGTTGCAATGAAGAAAATAATCTAAGGCTTTAAGTGAAATATGGTTTGTCTCTGAAACAATAAGTTACATTGTGTCATACAGTACATAGCAGTCCTAGTTTGAATTAATAAAGCTTCCTTGAGTAAGGATACAGTGTTCAAAACTTGAGCACATTTTTCTATGTAAAGCATTAGCAGTTATTAAACAGGATAGTGTTGTTGACTTAAGGTCCAGACCATTTTTGAAAACAGTTTTATGAATGGTGAAGAATGTCTGCTACATTTAAAGTCAGAAGGGATAGTGAGGTCAGGAATGTTGTTTAAAAGACTAAAGGTGGAATCATTAAAGTTAAAGTTTGTTTAATGTTCGTTACACTTTCAGAAAGATATTGTGGTTTTGATTAGTCAAAAAATAAGAGAATGTTATAATGAAATTATTCTTTGAAATATAGTCTGAATGTGCTATATGAGGAAGGATGCCCATGTTTCACACAGATCTGATCTGATGGTTGGAACAGTGCTGGCCAAGATTATAGCAAAATATACATCTCAAAGACAATTGCTGGAGGTGTAGCATGTTACTCTCTGGAATTATCCTGGAATTGCCTTGGAATCTGCAGGAATGAAAACTGCAAACTGGTCTGATCAACTGATATGAAAATTCCTAGTGGGAGCTTAAAAGTACATATAGTTTAAATTCCTTTAAATGCATTTTATTTATTTTTCCACATTCCAAGAGAGAAAATGTCATATTTGCTACTTGAGACAGTTGGAGCTAGAGTTTAGTCTGTACGCACAATTTTGAAGGGAATTGTCTAGTAGCTGTGTGCACAAATAGATCATTTCTACTTTCAATTGAGCCAATTTCATTGTTTAATGTTCACATACCTCTTCAGAGAGCCCCCAAGACTTATTCCTTATATCACTGTCACCTCTCACTCAAAGCTTCATATATTGATCCTATACCTGAGGCTTAAACACAATGTTCGCGTGCAGCTCTGATAGAGTGCTGCATTGACAGAGATGCTGTCTTTCAAAGGTGGCCTTGCAGAAAAGCCCCATCTGCTCTCTCGGTGAATGTTAAAAGATGTTATCCTGCTATTTTGAAGAACAGCAGGGGAGTTATCCCAGGTTGTTTGAGCAACATTTCCCTTCATTCGCCATCCCTAAAAAAAGATTATCATGTCATTAATAGTTCGCTGTCTGCAAGAGCTTGTTGCATAAAAACTAGCTGATGTGTTTTCTACATTATAGCAGCGATTAAGTTTAAAAAGGATGTTATTTGGTTGCAAAACATTTTGATTTAACCTTAGGCCAGAAAGCCATACTATGAATACAAGGATTTCTTTTACTTTCTCTGTTGATGGCACAATGGTGCTTGGTATATACAAGGGTCGAAAGGATTTTCGTGAAGGATATTACGAACAGCTTGGGGTTCAGTCTACATATAAATACTAACGTATTTAGATCTCCACCTGATCTTTTCAGAGTTTGTATGATATCCACAGCCAAGAGAGTTAACATTTTGTATGAGGTTTACATTACAGTTGGAGAAGCACGCTCACATTCACATAAATGTTTATTATGACCGGGAGAACACTGGGGTTTAGCCTCAACAAACAGTGAGCTTATTTGGGTGAAGCTTACATCAACTTTCTGATGTCATCAACCTTTATCTCTCTTCTACTATGCGATGCATTTCTTTTCAAAGCATTTAAAAATTAACAACGGAGGAAGCAAGTCAACGGAAAACATTTCCTAGTTGTCTATTGTAACATGAAAATCCTTAAATGTTGCCTAGATAAAATATTCTTGGGTTTGCATTTCAATCAAATCTCATTTTCACCGGAGGTTGGACTCCAGAATGGTATCAGAAATGTGTATGATTTAACAGCAATTACTCAAAGAATTTTTTAAAAAATCTCCATTTTTGCCTGCCTCGCCAAAGTCATCGCCTTTTCTCTGGCAGCAGCTGCTTGTAACTTTACTGTTCAGAGCTCCGTCTTCAGAGCTGTCACGTTGTACTGATTTATTTATTAACCCGATCCTCATTAGAGTTCACAACTCCTATTGGAGTTTAGTGTCAATGTGTTCGGTAACATCAGAGCGCAGAATAGGACAGGGAAAGTAGCAGTTTGTACAAATGCAGATCCAATCGTTAATCCAACCCTTTGCATAATCTGTGAATTGTAGAGCTGAGGTAGTACAAGGAATTTAATAAAAAAAAGTCGCCACTTCATTTAAAGCGATCCAGTTTTCGCCTCGGATTTAGTTAGACCAAAAGCAACATTTGATTTTTCCCTTCCCCCTCAAATGGTAATTTGCGTTCTTTATAATTAGAACTGCCATGCCTGGTGGGATCTCCAATCCACCAAGCATTGTCAGTTCAAAGACATATACTGCACACTTATTTCATTTGGTGTCGAATATGTAGCGTGTTTATGTTACTCCTCGCTTGCTGGTACAGAACATAGTCATAACTTTGATCGAAGTATTAATGCAAATTAAATGAAAAATGTTGTTGGCCACAAATTCACAAATGACTGAATTATATGAGTGATCAGATAATGAGTGTAGTTGGGAATGGCTACAATATAAAAGTATCTTTTCGAAACTTTTGGTAATAAACATCTAACTAAATCTGTCCATTTCCTTTGTTTTTTGTTTCATCCAGCTACCAAAGCTTTGGTGAAAATCATTTGATGATACCCGTGTTGTCCACCAAAGGGTTAAAATTCAGCCTTGAGGACAAAATATTCGATCTACGAAACTCATGTTTGATGCTAACAAAACTAAGATACTTGAGTACGTAAATGAAAGTTTAACAGAATAATGAAAATGGATTAACTTAATTTGCTAAAAGTATACAAATATGAATTGGAACTTGACTTAATTCACGTTCAATCTACTTAAACTCGTGCAATCTTGAAATCTACAATATCCGTTCTTCTTTAAAACATTTTATTTATGAATGAAAACCACGCAAAAAATTAGTAGAAGGGAATTCTACGAATGTCAAAGAGATAAATTTAAAAACTTTCATATTTTAACAAGATCAGTTATATTTTACTTATCCTTTCATGAATCAAATTATCAGTCCTAACTGGTAATTCATATTTTGTAGGTAAAACGAATACTTGCATTAAACTGAAGCAATATATGTTATCTTAACCATAACAGTGATAGAATGGCAAGGGATGATATTTAGATGCGTTGCAAGTCAGAATAGGTACTACTTTTGTAACTTCCTATCTTCACAACTCCATTTATGAATTAAATTAAAATTAAAATTCTACACTTTGCCATGAAGTTGGTGTTTGCCGAGTGGCAGATTTGTTATTGATTTCTCCACTGGAGTTGAAGCAATTGAATTATTTTCAAGCGATTGAACAGATAAAATAGTGGGCACTTCTTCATCTATCCTGAGTGCTAACAAGGATCTTAGCGCTATAAGCATGAAACACAGCAGAGTTATTAGTACCTAAAATATGCCTAGGGAAAAATATGCAATTAGAATTTGAGTTCGTTTTTGTTGCAATGAACAATACAAACTTTTGCAATAATATTCGTTTACGTTCACTAATAACCATATTTGCTTAAACAGAGTAATACACACAAAATGCTGGGGGATCTCAGCAGCTCACGCATCAGCTATGGAAATAAGTAAACAGTCGACGTTTCGGGCCGAGACACTGATGCGATTCCAGCAACTGCAGAATTTCTTGTGCTTTTATTTAAACAATCATCTAACGTAAGGAAAATGCCCTAATATAGCAATAGGACAGGCTTTGCTTTCATTCGTCTGTCAGGGATGGTCGAATGTAAAATTCAAGATAGTTGACAACAGACATTTTTAATACTAAAGGGCGTCTCCTGCTGAAAATCTCGGTGAACGCATCCTAGGAGAATGTATGGACGACTGGTGCAAATGGCCATTAGGTACAGTGGCCAGTTTCTTCACCAAATAATTAGATATGTTATCTTAAAATAGTGCCTCTCATAAACATTCAAATTGTCACAACAGCAACGATAGACACTGTACAATGAGAGATTTGCACTATATGGAGCATTTCACCTTCCTTTCAGAATGTCCCTAAGCGCTTTACACCAAGTGAAGTATTTCTGACGTTCTAATACGGGGACAGACACTTCACGAAGCAATACACCGAGTAAACTCCCACGAGCAGTAATGTGATAATAACCGCAAAATCTGTTTCATCAACGTTGAGTGAGGAAAAAATATTAGCCAGAGTAGCAAGGAAATAGAAACTGGGAACTTTAAAACCACTGGAGAGAATAAATGGGTCCTTGCTTTTAGTTCTCAGCCAAGAGACCTCTTGAAATTAAATTTCACCACCTTCCATAAACTGTCGTTAGAAACAAAGGTGGAATTGACCAAAAAGATGCTTGAAATTGATGGCTTTCTCCCAGGAAATTACACCAAAACGGGAGCTGCACTGTTGTTGACGAGACCCGATGGGACCACATCAATTTTGGGTAGCTTCGGTCACTTTGAAATGCACTAATGAAGAAAGCGCGATACCTTTAAAGACACACTCCCCGGGACAGACAGACACTAGCAACAAGTGCAATAGCTGTCAAGGAGGAACGAAAGGCTGTAAGGGTAAAGGAAGAAGCTCACAGGTTTAGTAAAGAGGCACAGACAATCTCATTTATGATCAGTTCGTGTGTGCTGATGAGGTGGGGTGGGGGGAGAACTACTCCACCCCGTATAAGAAGGGACTAGCAGGAGGAGATGACATTTGCCTTCTGCAGGAGTGAAATATCCATTGAATGGAGCACTACACAATTAAATTTCATGTCCTCAGAAACAATGTCAGGGTGAATTGCAGACCATAGTATGCCAAGTCGGTGGATGGATCTGGATTTCAATTATTGATTTAAGAAATCAGTAGAAATTGACCCATAAAACAGCAAGTAAGGGATCATCAATTGTCATATAGGTTTCATCTTCTGATTGCAAATTTAAACAAGATCTGAACATGCTGGAAATCTACAACAAAAAGCAAAAACAAAAACCATCAACAGTTTGGAAATCTGATGCATCTATGGAAAGAGAAACATGATTCACATTTCAGGCAGGAGATCATTCATCAGATCCCAGTTCTGTTTGCCTGATCTGCTGAGAGATTCCAAATTATCCGTGCGGTTCAAGATGCTGAACAGAGTCACCTGTCTGGTAGATACCTTTGTTATCCTGCTCCTCCAGTGCCTGTTGCTCTTAGGAATCTGCCTCATGTACCCTGGGCTCAGTTCTACCCATTGTTACCCCAACACAGGCTGCTGCCCCAGTTTGCAAGCAGAACACCACATAAAAGCTTTACATTTGGCTGGCAGATGCTGCAGGTGATCTCTGGCTGTTGCAGGAAACACAAGCTCATTTTTAGATCAACACAACTTTCCACAATATGGCTTTTGTTACCTTTTCAATGAGTATGATGGCTGAAAGGATTAAAATCCAAGGACCGACTAACGCCTCAGAAACATAACTTCCAGTCCCACCAAAGTAATTGGGGGAAAGTTCAACTCAGTTGAATAATCTCGGTTTTTGTATTTGTAGAACTACAAATGCAGGAGCACAGACCATTCATGGGTAAAATGGTTCATGTGGAATGAAAATAATGGCAATGTCTTTTCTTCTGCACCATAGGCATTCAATGAACCACTTTGCTGCTGTGTTTGAAGAGCACACTATAAGGAATCAAAGATATAGGTTGTCCCTTTCACTCATCTATCTGGGTATGCAGTCCATTTACAATGTCTGAAAGAGCATTCTTTCTGAGAGAGATTTAGTCTTTTGTACTTGCTAGAACACGACAATCACCATGAGGAACTGATGATGATCTTCAACTACCTATACATTGTGGAAGGTATGAAAATACACAGGTTATTAAGAGAAGCCTTAATAAGAACTCATAGGAACCCAGCAATACTTGAAATTCCTAGCGCCCAGGCTGCTATCCATTCCTCCTTGAAATCAATGCTGATGAAGCCATTTTTTCATGTTTGTAGCACTTGGTTGAAATTTTAACAGTGGCAAATAGCAAACTGGTAAATATCCCAAACATTTGGTGGAGCCAGATGGAAAAATACTTTGGCATTGAATTTCAATATCAGTGTGAAGACTTGACCACCCACGACTCTAGTCATTCAAAGACTTGAATAGTTCTGCCCCAGTTGTGTTAGTTGGCAGTGGCAATGCAAACAACATGTCCTCGTGCACATCGTCTTGAAATATATATCGCACACAAACCAGCAGTATTGGCTTGTTGTTGACATCGGTAGACTTGTCGACCTGGATAGCATACCATGGTGACTCGTTAAGCCGTTCTAACAGCTGTGCTTCAATGTCCTCCACTATGTCATCGATTCTCCTTGAAACTGTGGTAGCTGAAAGAGAAACCTGTGCCATCTTGTTAGCTGCAGCTTCTCCCAACAGTTCACGGCACATGTCCTTGGCAGCAGGCGGAATCAATTCTTCACCAACAGTGAAAGGCTTCTTAGCCTTAGCAATACGACTAGCCACTAAGTACGACGCTCTCGGAGCAGCAGAACTTGTGGAGGTGGTGGCTCTCAGCACTTACTTCTCAACCATTTGCTCACATTTTTTTCCGCTCAAAAAACTCAACGGGTTTGTCGTTAAGTGCAGGGTGCTTGGACTCAAGGTTCTGAAGCAGTTTTGAGGGCATCATTGCCTCATTAGACAGATTGTCTCCACATATCATACACAGGGAGCTTGGAGCGTGCGAGTCACCGGTCGCAATAAAGCCATATTTTATGTATGACTCGTCGTATTTTCTGTTGAAGGAAGCTTTCTTTTTTTTTGCAGTCTCGGCCTCAGCTGTCTCTGCGTTATCATCATTGATAGCCCTTTTATGTCACCTACCACCTCTTCCAAAGAAACTTTCAAGTGACGTTTCTTTTTTACTCACTGAGTAGTTGTAGGTTAATGACCGACTGATGACCTCACGTGGGTAATGACCTCGCGTGCGTTCAAGCTCAACAGTGGCCCTGACAAGGAATGAGGAAAGGTGCAGCTGACTCATATCGCCAAATCATACCGTTTCCTCGCGGCCCGGTGGTTGGGGACCCCTGCCCCTAGAGTGAGCATGAAAGAGTGGCTGAAAGGTCTACAGAATGTAATGAGTCTCTGTGGACCCATCCTTAGAAAGCGTAGGCCGGTTGAATACATTGTTCATTGGGAAGGCCCAGGTAATGTGTGTTATCACTGAAATTTCCACAGCGAAGACTCCTTATTGATGGGGATTATTTTTGCCTCATGCTCTCCTAAGTGTTTGATTCAACCTGAGGTGCCAGCTTTCAGTAATGGAGCGCTGCCAACAGTATCATCACTAAGGCTCCTAGTGATTCAATTTCTTAGTAACTAAATACAAAGGATAGCCCCCCTGTTAGGTTAAGCACAACCTATGAATTTGGAAGGTGTAACAGCTGCCTGCAGTGAGTTGTGATACTGCCCAGTCAGATGCCCTTTAAATGGTAATAAAAATATATAGCCTTTTCCTGGTCTGACCAATGACGGTTATAGGTTGCAGCCCTCAGCTTCACCTTATATCAGTAAGGTATAACAGGTGTTATGTAAATAACAATGTCATAACAGACTTAAGACAGTGAAAGTTACCGTTTGTGCTAATATGAGTAAGGCACAGGTAACGTGTGCATCCAATTTTATGATGGGCATAATTTCACCAAGAAATGATCACAAGCATGATCGATGATCTACTCAAGGTTTACACAGCATGGAAACACCAATGCCCAAGAACAGAAAAGCCTACAATAAATAGTGGATGCACCCCAATCCATCACAGGTAAAGCCCTTCCCAGCACTGAGCGCATTTACAAGGAGCGCAGCCAGAAGACAGCAGCAACCATCATCAAGGACTCCAGCAATCCAGACCGTGCTCTCTTCTCAGTGCTGCCCCAGGTCCCACATCGCCATGTTCAGGAATAGTTATTACCCTTTAACCATCTGGCTCCCGAACCAGTGTGGATAACCTCAGTCAACAAAGAAATGATTCCACAACCGGTGGACTCACTTTCAAGGACTCTATAACTCAGCATATTTTCTCAGCATTACTTATTTATTTTAGTATTTTCACATTGTCTTTTGCACATTGATTTTCGGTGTTTGTGTGCAGTTTTTCTTAATACTTAACACAATATTACTGAGATAGTACAAAGCTAAGTACTCTTATTTCTCCTTCTAAACCACCTTCCTATTTTAACTAATATACAGTACTGTGCAAAAATCTTAGGCATAATAGACACATATATATGTGATTAAGATTTTGCATGGAATTGTATATGAACTTTGATAACAAACTTTACTTTGAATACTTCGAATTCATCAATTTATACACAAGTTTTGCATAAAAGAACAAGTACTAATTGACCCTATTTCTAGATCTTTCTCTCCAATTATTGAAGTTTCTGGAGGGGTATTTTGAGGCAGTTAACAGCAGAGTCACAATTAATTTTTCAAACTGGAATATTGTCAGATGTGCGACTTGCAGAATGCAAAACACAACTATAATATATGGAATTTTATAATGAACAAATGGTAAACTGTTTTGTTTTGCTGGGATTGCAGTTTGTTTGACATGCAATCCTTTGACGTTTATGGCAGACTCTTATGTAATCTAGTTTGGCTGCAGAGACTAGCATACTTCTTGAATGTTTATCTAATTGTTCAGTTTTAGTTCATCAGTTTGCTGGTTCAAGATGTGTTCACAAATGCATGGTATTGTAGTCTAGGAAAGTGGTTTGCTACATTACACTGATCCACTGCCAATCTCAGACTTGGATGCATCATACAAGTCCTGCTATTGTTCCATTACATTCTCTTTCAGTCGGAGGTCTGTGGCTTCAAATTTCATTCCAGTGACTTAAGAACAAAAGTCTAGCCAGAAAGAATATAACTGAGCAACAAACACAAAATGCTGGAGGAACTGAGCAGGTCAGATTTCTTCTATGGAGAGATGCCCTGTATTTTTAGCATCTGCAGAATCTCTTGTGTTTAGAATATAACTGAGGGAGTGCTACATTGGAGCTGGTGCCATCTATCACTTAAGGTCTAAATCTGAAGTCTTGTTTGTCACTACAGGTGGATTAATCTCATTACACAGTTCTGAGGGAATTATCCCTGGTGTCCTGGCCAGTTTTTATCCCCAAGCAATAACTACTGAGAACAGATAATTGGATAATTCCTGGATTGCTGTTCATGAGAAAGTGATGTATATAAATTGACGACATACATGCACGTATTTTTATTTCATTAAAATTCAGTTAATGTTTCATGTTTCATATTCATTATCAACCCACCTACTCATGCATTCATCCATCTATCCAACATCTGTCCTTCTATCTGACTACCTATTATCCTTTTGTTTCTTTCTCTATATACAATATATATGTATGTCTATTCAAAATTTCATTGGAAGCAAACATAGATTGTCAGTAAAGTGAAAGAAATTATTGTGGTCTTCTGAAAAGTTTGATGAGTCAGTATGCTGCTCATTTTGAAGGTTTTATTGGATGTTTAATGCAAAGAGTTTTTACTTAGATGTTGGTACTGTTTAATATTCATACATTTCTGGCAATGGTTTAAATAGCTTTTGAATTCCAGTGAAAATACTGTTTCTTCCTGAAGCTGTTGTCATCTCGGTTAGGGGTGGTAGCAAGGCTACCCCAGAGAGGCTGCTTTGGGATGGAGTTACATGTGTGGCCATCAAAGACAGGGCCATTGGTCAGTATATTTTCAAAATGTTCCCACCCGTGACATCGACTGCCTTTCTGTCTCTGATGAGTTTACCTCTCTTGCTGGCTCTCGGTGGGTTGGGTGTTTGTGCCCTGCATGGCTGAAGAACCCAAAATGAACTGAGTGGGTTGCTGCATCTCCTGCACTCTCTTTAAGTCTCTGGTTTTCAATCATGTGCCTGTAAACCTTTTCCCCTTCCCTTGATAAGCTTATGCTTTATGTTTGAGATTAATTAGTTGCTCAATCTCCTGCTCAGTTACATTAACCAGACAGTTCTTTTTGTTATTGAGGCTAGAGTTTCTTCACCGGTGCCAATGATGGTGGACCTCAGGGCAGCCCATAAGCTGTGGGCACTTAGTATATTGTATGTAGGTTGGAAGTTGACAGGTCATTTGTCAGGAGTGCTGGCTTTGTGTGGTCCTGAAGAGCTTTGACACTTCTTGTGGAAATACTTCTGTTTGTGCTGATGTTTTGGAGTTATGGTGGTAAAGGTAATCAAGTGGATTTGGCAGTAATCAGTCCAGCACCAGTTAGATTGGGAAAGAGGATGTTATTCAAGGGGATCTCAGAGATGCTGTGACAATGGGCATGTTTAAGAAAGCAAACATGCCAAATGTGGAAGATAAAAGTGGTCTTCCTGCTGCCCACCAGAGTAAGACCATTGTCAGGGTCCTCTTCTGCCACCTTCTCCATGGGCTCCTGCTGTACCTGGAATGATCGCTTTCAAGTGGCAACTACACAAGAATTGATAGCAACAGCTCCAGCAAATAAATGTGGCCCTTTTTGACTTCACCAAAGCCTTTGACTCCATCATTTAGGGGAAACTGTGCAACACCTTCTTCAAATTTGGCTGTCTACAGAAATTCTTCTGAACACAGTGGTACACATGCTGTGATGTGAATCAATGGGTCAACAACCATTCTGTAAGGAGAGGTATCAAACAAAGCTGTGTCATTGTCTCAAGGCTCTCATCAATACCTCTTGCACAATGTCAGCTTCTCTTCTTCCTGTAGGAATGGGGTTAAACTTTAGAATTAATGGGAAGTTAATTGACCTCTGGTGACTCTACTCCAGAACCAAAGCTCATTAGTCAAGCTGCAACATGCAATCAGCACTTGCATTTACACACACTCAAATTCCAAGCTCTGAGCCACTGTCAGAGCTTCGACTGATGCATACAAAGTAGGTGGGCCTCACACTCAACATCTGCAAGATTAAGCTTCTCTACTACCCTGCCTTTTGCTCTACTGTGCCTCTTTCCAATGACAGAGGTTCATGACAAGACCCTGGAAAACTAGGACCACCTCCTATATCCCAGGAACCAGCTCTTGTTGAAGATAGACTTGAGGATGAATATTCACCACTTTCTTCACTGTGCCACCACAGCCTTTGGACATTGAAGAAAAGGACATTTGAAGAGCAAGACATCAGACCTGGTACCAAGCTCATGGTCTAGTTAGCAATAGTGATCCATTCTCTCCTATATGCTTCCAGACACTGGACTAACTACAGTAGTTACTGGAAAATACCACCTTTTGTTTTCTATGAAAAATTATCCAAATTCAGTGGAAGGATAAGCAAACCAAAATTATTTTCCTCTCTCAGGCAAAATATCTTCTATATTAGGTACCCAGAATGGGTCACCAGGGATAGGAGCGGAATCCGTCCGTATGCTGGAGTTTATTGCAGGGAATGGAGGGGTAAATTTGTGAAATTGTAGGGAATGAAGAGGTGTGGATGATACACAGGAGAAGGACATTTTACATAAATCAACATGGGCCAAGTTGCCTGTTCAGTGCTGTACTATGTGCCTTGTTCTATGTAATTGCCCAGTCACCTTCCCTGTCAGCTGCCATCTGTTCAGTATGTGGAAGAGTCTATGGTTCCCATATTAGCCAACTCAGATCCTTAAAATCAGAGTCATCCTTAATCCCAAAGGACTACCTAAGAAGGAGGGGATACAGAACAACAAGATATTAATAGAGATGCAGTTTGTGCTTTTCACATAATGACTTTTAGCTTATTTGGATATTAATGTGTTCTTTGCAGATATCTAAGAACTTGTTAGTTATCTTCTATGAAAATTAACTTGCTAATAATATCCTTTGATAAACACATATATCAAAAATACTTAAAATGGAAGGTCCAAAATAGCAATTTGAGATCAACAAATTATTCTCGTATATTTTTAGTTATATAGTGATAGAGTTATACAATACAGAAACCAGGCTGCAACCCATGCTATCCAAGTTTCCTACCTGCTTCATTATAGTGGTTTACAATGATTCAATTATTCTCTAGATAAAAATCTCAGATTTGAAGATTGCAATTTATTCAAAGGAGTTGGATAAAGCAGCATTAGAAGCCTTGCTGGGATTCAGATACAAATTTTAATGTTAGGAACAAGTGATGTGAGTATCTGCTACTCAGTTAAAAGTAAACAAGTTTATGCATGCACATCTTTAAAATGCTCCTTAGTGTTGTGATGTCTACAAATGTAAATTTAGGCGGGCATGAGAGAATCTCATTAGGGAAGGAAAAACTCAGCTTTTGATTGAGAATCATATTATGCAATCTAAACCAGCAGAAAGCAAAAAAATTACTGTATTCTTTTTGCAGAAGACTGTGGTTTAACTGCACCAATTATCATCCAAGTACATCTCAGCTCAAATAACATAGAAACATTACAGATTTAAAGCCAGCTAGTGTTAAATGTTTTAGGTTTAGAGAAGAAGCTTGAAACTTCTGGGGAACTTGAAGTAGAAATATTGCCATTGACAGATTAAATCTCCCAAAAAATTACTGTTTTCAATCAATTTCTCATGGTTCTTAGAATTCCTTCCAATATTTGGAAAAGAAAATACCATGATAATGTAATTGATGGAAAAAACAAATGGAATTAAATACCATTGCGTTCCAAGGCATTTTATATGCTTCGTAGGTCACCCATGTGCTACAAATCTGCTTTTGAAAGAAATCTGAAATAGATGAAGAATAATTTTTGCTAACTGTCATAAAATCTTCCTCCCCAATTTCCCACTAAGCTCCCTTTCAAATCTGTGTTTATGTTCTCTTTTATATTCCACGCTCTCCACATCAGTCGTTAGTTGATGGATTTGCTTCAGCCATTTTGGGGTTTACTCTGAAATCAATCTGTCCTTTGCTCTTCAAGGCACTCGTTAATTTCCATGACTGATCCAGGTTTTTGTAACCTTTCCTAATATTCCGTAAAACGGCTCCAAGTGCACTTTTTTTTTGCTACATTTCTGCAAGCTGATTTGGAATGTTTCCCCATATTAAAGACACACAATACTATAGACATATGCTATCAGTATTGCTCACTTCATAAGAAAAACATAACCAGTTGGGAGTGCCTCTCTCTAGCATAATTCACATACAACTGTGCTGGTTTAGTGTAAAGCAGGATATTTTTGGAGACCCTTGAGGAAGGCTATTAATAATTGATGCTAACATAGAGAGAGAATAATAGAATAGAAAATAGCAGTAGTTAGAAGGAGCAATAAAATATAAATAATTGATATAATCAGCAAGTCAAGCAGCTTCTGTGGAGAGAGGCCAGAATCATGTTGCAGGTTGATGGCCTTTCATCACTGACCTGAAACATTAAAATTGATTCTCCAGACCTGTTGAGTCTTTTCAGCATTTTCATATTTTTGTATATTTTCATATTCCGGCTTCTACAGCAGATCAAACCGAGATTTGTTTAAAATTACAATGAGTCAGGCAGTGCTGGATCTAGCTCACTGCCAGTCTTGTCACCTGTGGTTCTCACTTGAACTTACATGTTCCATGTTGTTCGTCCATTGTTGACCTCGATGAGGACCTCGACACCATTATGATGGTGTTGAGACTAGCGCGTGATTTGGATTTAAGTGAGGGAGAGTTGCGCAACGTCAGCCTCACTCTGTCTTCCCAATTCCCATCTGGATCCAGTGGCAAGACAGAGTCTAGACAGTTGGAGATGGGACTAGGTGCAGTGGATGACCAGGACATCTTCTGTGTCTTGTCCTGCTCTACACATTCCACGACGCTTGCAGAGACCGCCTTCTTGACCGTTGGGCCTTCCATTGGTCTCGTCCGCTCAATTCGCCGGAGTCTGTCTTCACACGCTGTGATAGACAACTCCCTATCTCACCGAGGGTTTGAGACCCGTCGGCTACCCTCACCTGGTTTAGCCAGCTTGTGGAAGCTGTTGCCCGGGGTGTGGCCGCTGTCGCATGCAAACAGCTACGGGGAGCCACAGGTGAGAGCTGAGTGCCAGGTGGGGACCAAAGGTGGACTAACTGCCCTGAAAAGGACGCAACAGGTTCCCCCACCAGAGGTGCTACCCCTCCCTGACACCCCATACACCCCACATGTTCCATACAGCAATGGCCAATCATGTTGTCCTTCCACAATGAGACAAGGCTTAAGCTGCGAAGGTGTCAATTAGCAATCTGTTGGGTCGATGCCACAGAAACCCCCCATAGAAAGGATTCTGAACTATTTTCAAGTGTTTAGGATGGAAGAAATGTTTATCCCTCCAAACAGAGAAAATATACATATTTTTTTAAAAGCTACAGATTTTGAGAATCTGTAATTAAAACACTTTATGTAACTGAGTAAGATAAAATAATTTGAAGACCTACAATTTTCCAAAGAATCTGCAATTCCTTTTTAAATGAGGAGGATATTGTTTGTACATCAGTTGTTCCTGATGTAATTTTGAGGAACTCAATGTGAAGTAGATTTTCAGAAGGCATTTGATAAGATGCCTCACATGAATCTGCTTAACAAGATAAAATCCTATAGTGTTACAGGAAATATACTGGCATGGATAGAGGCATGGCTGACAGGCAGCAGGCAGTGAATGGGAATAAAGGGGGCTTTTTCACGTTGGCTGCCAGTGACTAGTTATATTCCCCAAGAGTCAGTATTGGGACCACTACTTTTCACATTGTTTGTCAATTATTTAGATAGTGGAATTCATGGCTTTGTGGCAAAGTTTGTGGATGATACGAAGGCAGGTGGAGGGGTAGGTAGTGCTGAAGAAGCAATGTGATTGCAACAGAACTTAGACAAATTAGAAGAAAAGGCAAAAAAAGTGGCAGATAGAATACAGAGTTGGGAAATGTATAACAATGCATTTTGGCAGAAGGAACAAAAGTACAGACTATTATCTAAATGGGGAGAAAATTCAAACATCAGAGGTGCAGAGGAACTTAGGCTTCCAGAAGGTTAATTGACAGGTTGAGTCTGTGGTAAAGTAGACAAATGCAATGTTGGCATTAATTTCAAGTGGAATGGAATATAAAAGCAGAAGTCTCGTGCAAGACCCCCAGAAGGTTAATTCACAGGTTGAGTTTGTGGTAAAGAAGACAGATGCAATGTTGGCATTTATTTCAAGGGAAATAGAATATAAAAGCAAGGAGATAATGCTGAAGCTTTATAAGGCACTGGTCAGGCCACACTTGGAGTATTGTCACCAGTTTTGAGCCCCTTATCTCAGAAAGGATGTGTTGTTATTGGAGAGAGTCCAGAGGAGGTTCACATGGATGAATCCGGGAATGAAGGGGTTAACATATGAGGAACATATGGCAGCTTTTGGCCTGTACTCACTGGAATTTAAAAGAATGCATGGGGATCTCACTGAAACCTACTGAATTTTGAAAGGACTAGATAAGGTGGATGTGGAGGGAATGTTTTCTCTGGTGGGGGTATCCAGAACTAGAGGGCACTACCTCAAAATTGAGGGCTGACCTTTTACAACAGAAGTAAGAAGTTAGCCAAGGAATGGTGAAGCTACGCAATGCTCTGCCCCAGACTGCGGTGGAGGCGAAGTCTGTAGGTATATTCAAAGCAGAAGTGGATAGATTCTTGATTGGCTGGGGCATGAAGGGACTTGGTGAGAGGACAGGTGTATGGGGTTGAATGGGATCTGGAATCAGCCATGATGGAATGGTGGAGCGGACTCAATAGGATGAATGACCTAATTCTGTACCTATGTCTCATGGTCTTGTAAATGCATCCAGCCCGTTTTCCCCCTGGCCACTAGTGGTTGGTCCAGTTATGGAGCACGAGATCTGTATCCAACCTCCAAGTTTCTGCATTTGGCTGAGTATGGATAGGATGGCTGAGATAAGCTAAGCCACAGGGAGCAGTTGGAGGACCTCTGAAGAACAGTTGCCAGTCAGACAGGACAATGCGACTTCCTTATTTTCTCATGACTGGGTGCAAAAACATGTGCTGTACTTATACAAACAATTGAGTTAAAGTTCTGAGTTCAAATACCACTCTAGTGACTTGAGCACAGAGATCTAGACTAAAGCTCTAATGCATTGCAGAGCCTTACACTGGAGGAGCTGCTGCCTTCCGATGAGGGTTAAAGACTGAGTGGATCCCTCTGATGCCATGTGACCAAGTGGAATGATGGTTCCCTGGACATCATCCCAGGGAACATTTTTCTTCATTCAAGGGATGTGGTCTTTGCAGGCTGAGCCAGCTTTTAATTGTCTGACCCTAATTGCTCTTCAGAAGGTGAGTTACCTTCTTGAACAGCTGCAGTCCTTGAGATAGTCATAGTCATAAAGCACTGTAGCACAGAGACAAGCCCTTTTGCCTACAAGCCCTGTTATTTTGCTTAGTCCCATTGACCTACATCTGGTCCATAGCTCTCTATAGCCCTCCCATCCAAATACTTATCTAGATTTCTCTTAAGTGTTGAAATCGAATTCACATCCTCTGGTTCTGCTGGTGTTGGTATACCCACATACTTGTTAGGGAGAGCGTCTTGGTGAGTTGCTGCTGTACATCGTGAAGACTGTACAAATCGCTCCTACTAATCACTAGTGGAGGAGCCAGTGAATGGTAATGTGGTGCCTACCAAATAGGCCGCTATGTCCCATATGATTCTAAGCTTCTTGAGAGTTATGAAGCTGCACCAGTTAAGCAGAGCATACTCCATTACATTCCTGATTTGAGCCTTTTTGATGGTGAACAGGTTTTGGGGAGTTCGGGATGAGTTACTTGCTGCAGGATTCCTAGCTTCTGACCAACAATGGATATATGACACTCAGGATTTCTGGTCTATAGTAAAACCATAGGATATTAATAGAGAAGGATTCAATGATGGTAATACCATTGAATGTCAGCAAGGATGATAGCTCAATTTTCTCTTGTTGGATATTGTCATTGACTGGCATTTTTATGGTGTCATTATTTCTTGCTACCTGTCAGCCCAGGTCTGAATAATGTTTGGGACTTATTGCATTTGCCTGAGGACTGCTCCATTATCTGAGAAGTGGCAATGGCACTGAATGTTGTGTAATCATCAGCAAACCTTACAATTAATAGAAGGTCACTAATGAAGCAGCTGAGATGGTTGGAACTAGGACATCACCCTGCGGACTCCTGCAGAGATATACTGTGGCTGAAATGGTTGGGACTAAGGCACTATTCTGTGGAAATCCTGCAGAGATGCTCTGTGTCTGGGATGATTAACCAGCTTCCTTTGTGTTAGGTAAGATTCAACCCATGGAGGTTTTTCCTTTCTGATCCCTAATGCTGCTTTGATGTCCAGATGATGTACAGATATTTCTCCTGATTGAAGAATCTAGAGGCAAATAACATAGTTCTTACTTAAAGAGCTGATCATTGAAGATTGAGAGATGGAGGAGCTTAAGCTTTTGGAATTCTCTATCCCGGAGAGGTGAAGATACACAGTCATTAAAGCTAGGGATATACATTATAGTTTTCTGCACTACAATGAGTTATGGAATTCTGGCAGTAAAATAGATTTGTAGTCAAAGATTAGACTTGACTTCACTGAATGCTGGAGAATATTTGAGGGATTATTTACTCATTTCCTGCTCCTACTTAATTACTTCTACCATTGTTGTCCACACATCCATATCACTATTCTAGATTGTATTGAATGATCTTTAATTTATAATGGTAGCTTTTGGCCTGATCAATTTATTAATTGAGAAACAACTGAACTCGCCATGGATTTCTGAGTACGGTTCAAATCCTGTGAAACCAAACAGCCTGAGGGAGAATTCAATCAAGAACACGCTTCCTGGGAAGGTGGTGGACATACAAACGTATATATTCTGGGCAAGCAGAACATGCAATGGACCAAGTGCTGGTAAATGGGATTAGTGTGGATGGCACTTGATAGTCAGCATGGACATGGGTGGGTTGAAAGGCTTGTTCTGTTTTGTATACCTCAAGGGCTCTATGACAAGATATTGGAGTTGGATTTGGCATGACCATTAACCTCTGATTTAGCTCTGATTTCTACAGCTATATGCAGCTACATTTTCCTTGGTGCATCATATCATGTTTTCTCAGGTAACATATTTTCTGATATCTTATGAAAATCCATATTCCCTTTTCACATATATATATATTATAATTTCCTCAAAATTAAAATAGTTGTTAATGACTTTTCTTTGCCATTTTACATTGATTATCCCTGGTCAGCCTCTATCTTTTAAGTACTAACTAGCTTAACCACATTATGACATTACAGAGCTGGATTTTGAACTTCTATTCTTACCAGTCCTCATGAAATGCAGAGGTGATAAACCATGTGATAGTCTTCACAGAAATTAAATTACTGGCTTAGAAAATGATCAACAAGCATGTGAAAATTGTTTGTTTTGACCGACCTTGATTTCTGTGCTTAAGCATAGGTGCAACATTTGCAGATTCTGAAATTTTGAAATTTGGAAAAATTGTATTCAGTGCTCCTGTAGTCCCTAACCATTTTATCATTCAATTATTCAAAACATTTAGATAGTGACTTTTTATAATTTAGTCTCGTTGATCTTTTGTATGGCATGAAATTTTGAATATTCATCTCCACTGAGTACTCTTCACATTCTTCTAAATTAACAAGTTATCCGTCTCTAGAAATTAACAAAAATACACAATTCAAATTTCTTCAATCTCAGTTCTATGATATGCTCCATCATCTTTAAAGATCTTCAGCATTCTTTGTGTATCATTTTGCTTATTATCTCATTACTAAGTTACTGTGAATTCTGTTGGCATAAATGTTTGCTTGTTTCCACCCATTTCTCTTAATGGTATTTTTACCTTCTCTTCCATTTTTTGGTTTTATGATAGTTGTATTTTGTACTTTATTTCATCCAATTATTAACTATTGCCTTTTAAATCTAATTGCTATTCTGATTTTGTGACATGCTTCTTGTCATATATCTTTTACTCTCAGTTTGAATGTATTCAAGCTGCACCACCTCCATTTCATATTTAAAGATTGCCTTATGCTACTCTGAAGTTTGATCTGCTATTTTTTCCAGCCAATTAATCCAAACAAAATATCCATTCATACTGTTGAATTAAGCTAATTTCCAGTTCAACACCTTCTCCTCACTTTTGCAATATAAAATATAATTATATCATGGTGCAAAAAGACATAAAAACATTTTCTGGACAATTTACATTCATCCACAGAATCATTTTGTTAGTAGCAAAGCAAAATGTAGTGAAATAAAATATTATTTGTAATCCTTTATGATTATAAAGCAGTTAGGTTAGCACTTAATCAGAAAGTTGTTTTACTTTCATTATGATACACAGTTTGAACATTTTAATATTACTTGCCAATTTTAAAGTATTTTTATAAATTACCAACATAATAAATTGTATTAAGAAGTATTTTCAGAAGAAAATAATTGTTTTGATTCCTGCAACTTACTTGTATGTTTTATTAATACTTGTAAAATTTAGTTTAGTTATGTTTTCCCAAGCCATGGGAGTAAGAATAAATTTTTGAAGTAGTCTTGTGTGCATCTTATTCAGCTTTTAAATGTTGCAAAGACAAAATTAACTAGCTAAAATTACAGGAGAGAAATGAGATTAAATTTGCAGAAAATATAGAAAAAAATGAATTTCATGACATATGTCAGTGATATTGAACCTGATTATGATTCTGATTCTGAGAAAAAACATTTTGTTGGAAACCAATAAAATGAAAAACAATATTTTCAGAATCATCCAAATTAATAACATGATTAGAGTTTTACAGTAAGTTCAATGCAATAAAATGAGAAGATGGCAGGATGTTTACCTATATGTTTGATATATAGAATCACATAGAATACGCTTTGCTTGGCCAAGATATATTATTACATCAATGCTCCAACTTGTTATTGAGATTTTGATGCAATCAGAATTATTTTATACATCTCATATGAACTTAGCCTTAAATGCTGCAATTCCAGGAAATCCAATGTCCGGATTATTATATAATTGTGCTTCCTCCGAGGAAGCACAATTTCATGTTACTTCCCATTCTGATCAGTAGCATTTGATTGCTAGCTGACATTAAAAAATAACACATTATTATAACGATGCCCTTTAAAAATAAATAGCTCCACTTACATTTATATAAGGATTCTAAATAGTGAAACAAAAGACTTGGTGAAGTTAGTACTGCATTGTAATTGAAATTATCATTACAAAACAAAAGAATGAAAAGGAGAAGTCAATGTAAAGGTACTCCATTTAATATTGTTTGATTGATCAGGATTTGAGTGGTTTTCCTTTGACCTTTTACTTTAGTATTTGTTTTTGTTTTATCCTGATTAGGACTGATAATTTCAGTGTGTGAATGTTGGATTGGTGGTTCAGCTTTGTAGATGTTTTGAGTCTCCTTGATATTGAAAATGGCACAAATGATTCATATATTACAATTACATTGTTACAATTGTTACATTGTTACAATTACAGTATCAGTAAATGTACAGATAAAGCCTACAAGCAGTTTGGAGAATGAGGAAATTACTAAACAGCTCTGATTTATTTTCAGTTGTGTCTGCTCCAAGCTCTTGCTAACTCCTTATCACAACCTTACACATCACCACAGGCTTCAAATAGTAGGAAGAACAAAACATTAGCACTTTCCAGTGGGGTGATTGATTATTTTTAGGTTAGTTGGTGGCTAATTTCATCTAATTCTCACTATGGTTCATGTGTTTACATTTTTCAATAGCTGCTTTAAATTGCACAAGCATAACGAGGTGGGAGAAGTGCTGAAGAAATCTTTCCTGGCTCCAAAGCTTCTGACCAAACCTGCTGCTCCCATTAGGATGTATTAGTAAATATCCCTCCAGCGGTATAGTAAGGTAGGCAGAATTACCAGAGGGAAGTGAGAGAAGAGGAGGAGCTGTGACAGGTTAGTTGGGGAGCGCCAGTGGACGGCAATCTCGAGGACTTGCCAGAGATGTTCGATTGGGTTAGGATCAGGACTCTGACTGTGCCACTCAAGATCTTCAATTTTCTTCATTTGAAGCCACTCCATGGTTGCTCTGGCAGTGTGCTTTAGGTCACCGTCATGCTGAAAGATGAATTTCCTCCCCAATTTAATCTTTCTGGAGAGGCTAGCAGATTTTTATCCAGGAACTCTCTGTATTTAGCAGCATTCATCTGCCCATCAATCCTGACCAGATTTTCAGACCCTGCTGCTGAAAAGCATCCCCATAGGCTGATGCTACCTCCAGCATACTTTACAGTAGGGATGGTGTTACCTGACTGATGATTAGTATTAGATTTATGCTGCATGTACCACTTAGTGTTGAGGCCAAAAAGTTCCACTTTAGTCTCATCTGACCACAAGACCCTCTTCCACACCTTTACAGTATCTCTGAGTGATGCTTTGCAAAGTCTTTATGTACAATGATATGTTTTCTTTTTTTAGCCAGGGCTTCTTCCTTTCCATTCTTACATAAATACCCTTCTAGTGCAAGGCCTTAGAGACTGCGCAGCCATGAACTTCATCTCCAGTTGCAGGCTCTAACTTCTGCAGCTCACTCAGAGTGACCGTTGGCATCACTGTAGCCTCTCTTACTAGTGCCATTCTCCCCCGACGACTAAGTTTAGAGGGGTGGCCTGATCTAGACAGTGTGGCTGCAGTTTCATGATGCACCAAACTGAGCTCCAAGGAAGACTGAAGCAATTCAGCAATTCAGGAACAGCTTTTCCCCCTCTGCCATCAGATTTCTAAATGGACATTGAACCTATGAACACTACCTCAATACTTTTTGATTTCAAAAACAAACCAGGTGCTGGAAATCCAAGCAACACACACAAAATGCTGGAGGGACTCAGCAGGCCAGGCAACATTTATGGAAAAAAGTACGGTTGACATTTTGGGTTAAGACCCTTTGGCAGGACTGTACGAAGGGTCTCGGCCCGAAACGTTGGTTGTACTTTTTTCCATAGATGCTGCCTGGCCTGCTGAGTTCCTTCAGCATTTTGTGTGTGTACCTTTTCCATTTTCGGTTTTTTTGCCACTACGCTTTTTAATTTAACTATTTAATAGAACTATATATACCTACTGTAATTCAGTTTTTTTCTATGTTTATTTATCACGTATTTCATTGTATTACTGCCATAAAGTTAACAAATTTCAAGACATATGCCGATAATAATAAACCTGATTCTGATTCTGATGTTCCGTGCCTTTGAGATCGTCTTGTACCCATCCCCAGATTTGTGCTTCTCTATTATCATTTCCCTGACTTGCCTTTTGTCTTCAGTTTGGTTTGGTCTGTTGAAAATCTACCACACAGTTGGACCTTACAGGGGGAGGGGGTATTTATTCTACGTCAATGAATTGAGTGAGTTAGTAAGGCAATACGTACAGTATTGCACCTGAAGTAAATTGCAAAGTAATTTCAAAGGGGATGAATACTTAATCAGCCTCATAATTTTGATCTTTAATATTGGTTTTGGAATTTTTCTTTTGATTTAACATGATTCACGTTTTGTAAATTAGCTCAAAAATCTTGCTTCAGTATATTTCAAATTTAGAAGATGAGACAGTAAAATGTGAAAATAGTTGTGGGGTCTGAATACTTTTTCAAGTCACTGTATCTGTCCATCATGTTCAGAGACCAATTTTCTTACAAGAATCTTTTGGAGGGAATAATGAATAAGAAATTTGCACTTCATCATTGAAATCTGCTCTTTGTGGCAGCCCTGGAGTTGGGTATGAACTGCATCACCAATGATTTTCATACTTTCATAGGACTACAACAATTAAGTCTTGCGCATCTCCTTCCAGAGCTCAGGTGGAACAGCTGTGGGAGGGGGCGGGTGGGGGGGGGGGTGCCACCCTCTGGTGTGGGAAGTAAGCTAAGTTTCTTATTCAAAGAGAACAATTACTTTACAGTACAGACTAAGAGAGATTTATATTCGATGGAATCACACATTTAGCCATGATGTCACTGATCGATGAAATTGCTACATTTCATATGGCAATCAAGTAATCATCTTCTTTGCATTTTTGGAACCTATTTTAATATCTTATATAATTCGTGTAAGTTAATGGCACATCAAAGGTTGCTCAGCTCACCTTGTCCATGCTGAACAAAAAGCACTATTCAGTTTAATTCCACCCCAACTCTTAACCTATTGTCTTGCTACTCTTTAAATATCAAAGCTGTAGGTTTTCAGATTCAACAGTTCAGTATTCTCTGTATCAGAAAATAGCAAATTGCAAATTGGTTTATTATTGTCACTCTTCACTGAGCTATGGAGGAAATCTTTGCTTCGCATGTTGTGGATACAGATCATTTCTTTATGGCAATAAAAAGTTTTATTTGCTTCTTTTTATTGTTTGCACTGTTTCTTTCCATTCTACACATTGGGTGTTTGATGGTCTTTTTTTAATGGGTTCTATTGATAGATCCTCTGTTATGTGGCTGCCCGTAAGGAGATGGATCTCAGGGTTATATATAGTCTACATACTTTGATAATAAATGTACCTTGCACTCTGGTGAAGAGTGTGAATGGTTGTGGATACAGTGATTATCAAGCAGTTTGCTCTGATCTATATGATCTCAAGCTTCTTGAGAGTTGTTGATGCTACACTCATCAAAGCAAGTGGAGAGTATTCTGTCACTCCTGACCTGGGCCTTGCAGATGCTGGACTGGCTTTGGGGAGTTATGAGTGAGAAATATTGAGAGTGGTTGCACAAAGTATGTGGGAGGATGCAGATTCTAATTGGAGAATACTGCGGGAGGCCCTGAAGGATGACCTTGAGAGTTGTGATTCTACATGACACAGCCTGAGTGCTCTGGTGAAATGGCAGAAGTGAAAGGTGAATTTAAAGAAAGCAGCTTCATGCTCCATAAACTCACTGCCATTTCCTTGCAACAATATCTGCACCATTCCAGCTATCCGTATCTTTTCAAAGGATCAATGGATTTCTGAAAGCCTCTGCATATAGTGATGATTGCTGTGCTCGTGCATAGCAAACAGAGCTGTCACTGGAGCTGGCAAACACTGAGTGACATCTACTTGTGGTGCAATAGAAATTGTAAAGCCAGCCGCAGATGTTGCATGATTTCTAGAGTTCTTTCATACTCTCTCTCAACATTGAAAGAGGTCATTCAGCCAATCAAATCCAAGCTGTCTCTGGAAGCAAGCAGTCCCATTCACCCATTTACTTCTCTGCAACCAAATTCTCTTCTATATATATCCTTCAAACTTGAGAAAGCGTACCACCAGATTCAAGGACAAATTCTATCCCACTGTTATAAGACTTTTGAATGGACCTTACATACATTAAAGATGAATTCTTGATCTCTCATTTGACCCTGGCATATTATGCTAGACAGCAAAGATTTTGTTTCCTAAATACTTTTTTGGTGTATCTTATGGATTTTGGGTTGCTGATCATTAAAATCTCCATGAATTTTCCCTATCACGCACCATCTTTTGAAATCATCTATATTTGTTATTTCAATTCATAATTCAAATCAATTAAAATGTAGCCCACAATGTAAGTTGAAAAGTTTTTTATTTTCTCCAGGCATACCTGGGCATGCATAGGAAGGGTGGGATGCTGCATAGCAAGACATTTCCATGAAGGATTTCAATATTTGATATAGACATTTCCCAGATTAACTGATGCCAAGATTAAGGAAGGCATTTTTGGTGGTCTGCATACGAAACAGGTCATCAATGATAGGCAATTCGAAGAACGTCTAGTGGGACCGGAGAAAATCGCATGGGAGGTATTCAAGGATGTTATTGAAAAATTTCTTGGCGACTACAGAGCTCCAAACTACATGCAGTTGGTTGACAACATGCTTCAAGTATACAAAACCATGAAGAGCAACATGTCACTAAAGAGTCATTTTGTGCATTCCCATTTAGAATCCTTCCCTGTTAATCTTGGCACTGTCAGGAACGAGCATGGTAGAAGGTTTCATCATGACATTGAGGTCATGGAGAAATGGTACTAGGGAAACTGAAATCCATCAATGATGGCTAATTATTGTTGGACTCTTAAGTGAGAAGCTTCAGAGTCATTACTTGAAGTACTACACAGACACAAGAGAAGTGTTCCTGGGCAAGTCCGGCAAAGAGCTTTAAAAAGCAAGAATGTTTTTTTCAGCAGGAGTCATTGCTTGGTGTACTGTGCAGATGAAAGAGAGGCATTCTTGTGCAAGTCCGGCGAAGAGCTCTAAAAACCCAGTCTCCATAAAAGAAGGGTACTGTCGAGTGGAGTGGTCATCATGGGAGTGATCATCGTGGGAGTGGTCTGAGTCAGAGTGGTAAGGCTTTGGCTCAACAGGCTTCAGTGAGAACAGGCACAGGCAATGTTAGTAGGTAAGTTCACTCCTTATTTCTTATTTTTTCTTTCTTATTTAACTCTCGAGAAAATAGGGAATATGGCTACAGGGCCATTGTTCTGTTCTGGGTGTCAGATGTGGGATTTCCGGGAGACTACTAGCCTCCTCAATAGACCAGGTGCTTCAAGATGCAACTCCTTAGAGACCGTGTTAAGGAACTGGAGCTGCAGCTCGATGACCTTCGGCTTGTTTGGGAAAGTGAAGCAGTGACAGACAGGAGCCACAGTGAGGTAGTCACCCCAAGACTACAGGACAGATAAATGGGTGACTGTCAGGAGAGGGAAGGGAGAACGTCAGATAGTGGAGAGCAGACCTGTGGCCGTCCCTCTCAACAATAAGAACTCCATTTTGAGTACTGTTGGTGGGGGGGGGGGAATCTACCTGGGGGAAGCAACAGAGGTCGTGCCTCTGGAACTGAGTCCGGAGTGTGGCTCAGAAGGGTAGGGAACTGAAGAGGATGGCAGCAGTAACAGGGCACTCTGTAGTCAGGGGGACAGATAGGCAATTCTGTGGATGTGATAAAGAAACACAGATGGTAGTTTGCCCCCCAAGTGCCAGGGTCTGCAATGTTTCTGAACATATCCATAATATCCTGAAAAGGGAGGGTGAGCAGCCAGAGGTCGTGGTATATATTGGTACCAGCAACATAGGTACAGGAGGTTCTGAAAACAGAATATAGGGAGTTAGGAAGGAAGCAGAGAAGCTGGACCTTAAGAGTAGTAATCTTGGGATCGCTGTCTGTGCCACATGACAGTGAGGATAGAAATAAAATGAGGTGGCAGATAACCGTGTGGCTGAAAAGTTGGATCAGGGATCAGGGATTCAGATTTCTGGATAATTGGGGCGTCTTCTGGGGCAGGTGGAGCATGTACGAAAGGGAGGGTTGCACTTGAACCCGAGGGGGACCAATATTCTTGCGGGCAGGTTTACTAGAGTTGTTGGGAGTGGTTTAAACTAATATGGCAGGGGGATGGGAACCAGTATATTAGAGCTGAGGATGAGCCTGCAGGTTTACAAGTAGTTGATGAATGTAATGTGAATGTAAGGAAGGACAAGCCAATAACTGGATACAAGCACAGACAGAGTAAAGATTTATATTGCACCACAGAGGCAAAATACAAAAGGGTGAAGAACGTAGGACTGAATGTCCTGTATTTAAATGTGCTGGATGAACTCCTGGTATAATTACAGATTGGTCAGTATGATGTTGTGGGCATCTCTGAGTCATGGCTGAAAGAAGGCTATATTTGTAGAAACATAGAAACATAGAAAATAGGTGCAGGAGTAGGCCATTCGGCCCTTCAAGCCTGCACCGCCATTTATTATGATCATGGCTGATCATCCAACTCAGAACCCCGCCCCAGCCTTCCCTCCATACCCCCTGACCCCCGTAGCCACAAGGGCCATATCTAACTCCCTCTTAAATATAGCCAATGAACTGGCCTCAACTGTTTCCTGTGGCAGAGAATTCCACAGATTCACCACTCTCTGTGTGAAGAAGTTTTTCCTAATCTCGGTCCTAAAAGGCTTCCCCTCTATCCTCAAACTGTGGCCCCTCGTTCTGGACTTCCCCAACATCAGGAATAATCTTCCTGCATCTAGCCTGTCCAATCCCTTTAGGATCTTATACGTTTCAATCAGATCCCCCCTCAATCTTCTAAATTCCAACGAGTACAAGCCCAGTTCATCCAGTCTTTCTTCATATGAAAGTCCTGCCATCCCAGGAATCAATCTGGTGAACCTTCTTTGTACTCCCTCTATGGCAAGGATGTCTTTCCTCAGATTAGGGGACCAAAACTGCACACAATACTCCAGGTGTGGTCTCACCAAGGCCTTGTACAACTGCAGTAGTACCTCCCTGCTCCTGTACTTGAATCCTCTCACTATAAATGCCAGCATACCATTCGCCTTTTTCACCGCCTGCTGTACCTGCATGCCCACTTTCAATGACTGGTGTATAATGACACCCAGGTCTCGTTGCACCTCCCCTTTTCCTAATCGGCCACCATTCAGATAATAATCTGTTTTCCTATTTTTGCCACCAAAGTGGATAACTTCACATTTATCCACATTAAATTGCATCTGCCATGAATTTGCCCACTCACCCAACCTATCCAAGTCACCCTGCATCCTCTTAGCATCCTCCTCACAGCTAACACTGCCACCCAGCTTCGTGTCATCCGCAAACTTGGAGATGCTGCATTTAATTCCCTCATCCAAGTCATTAATATATATTGTAAACAACTGGGGTCCCAGCACTGAGCCTTGCGGTACCCCACTAGTCACCGCCTGCCATTCTGAAAAGGTCCCGTTTATTCCCACTCTTTGCTTCCTGTCTGCTAACCAACTCTCCACCCACACCAATACCTTACCCCCAATACCGTGTGCTTTAAGTTTGCACACTAATCTCCTGTGTGGGACCTTGTCAAAAGCCTTCTGAAAATCCAAATATACCACATCCACTGGTTCTCCCCTATCCACTCTACTAATTACATCCTCAAAAAATTCTATGAGATTCGTCAGACATGATTTTCCTTTCACAAATCCATGCTGACTTTGTCCGATGATTTCACCACTTTCCAAATGTGCTGTTATCACATCCTTGATAACTGACTCCAGCAGTTTCCCCACCACCGACGTGAGGCTAACCAGTCTATAATTCCCCGGTTTCTCTCTCCCTCCTTTTTTAAAAAGTGGAGTTACATTAGCCACCCTCCAATCCTCAGGAACTAGTCCAGAATCTAACGAGTTTTGAAAAATTATCACTAATGCATCCACTATTTCTTGGGCTACTTCCTTAAGCACTCTGGGATGCAGACCTTCTGGCCCTGGGGATTTATCTGCCTTCAATCCCTTCAATTTACCTAACACCACTTCCCTACTAACATGTATTTCACTCAGTTCCTCCATCTCACTGGACCCTCTGTCCCCTACTATTTCTGGAAGATTATTTATGTCCTCCTTAGTGAAGACAGAACCAAAGTAATTATTCAATTGGTCTGCCATGTCCTTGCTCCCCATAATCTTTCTGTCTGCAGGGGACCTACATTTGTCTTTACCAGTCTTTTCCTTTTCACATATCTATAAAAGCTTTTACAGTCCGTTTTTATGTTTCCTGCCAGTTTTCTCTCATAATCTTTTTTCCCCTTCCTAATTAAGCCCTTTGTCCTCCTCTGCTGAACTCTGAATTTCTCCCAGTCCTCAGGTGAGCCACTTTCTCTGGCTAATTTGTATGCTTCTTCTTTGGAATTGATACTATCCCTAATTTCTCTTGTCAGCCACGGGTGCACTACCTTCCTTGATTTATTCTTTTGCCAAACTGGGATGAACAATTGTTGTAGTTCATCCATGCAACCTTTAAATGCTTGCCATTGCATATCCACCGTCAATCCTTTAAGTGTCATTTGCCAGTCTATCTTAGCTAATTCACGTCTCATACCTTCAAAGTTACCCCTCTTTAAGTTCAGAACCTTTGTTTCTGAATTAACTATGTCACTCTCCATCTTAATGAAGAATTCCACCATACTATGGTCACTCTTACCCAAGGGGCCTCTCACGACAAGATTGCTAATTAACCCTTCCTCATTGCTCAAAACCCAGTCCAGAATAGCCTGCTCTCTAGTTGGTTCCTCGACATGTTGGTTCAAAAAACCATCCCGCATACATTCCAAGAAATCCTCTTCCTCAGCACCTTTACCAATTTGATTCACCCAATCTACATGTAGATTGAAGTCACCCATTATAACCGCTGTTCCTTTATTGCACACATTTCTAATTTCCTGTTTAATACCATCTCCGACCTCACTACTACTGTTAGGTGGCCTGTACACAACTCCCACCAGCGTCTTCTGCCCCTTGTGAGCTCAACATCAAAGGATATACTTTGTATCAAAAGGACAGGCAGGAAGGCATAGATGGTAGTGTGACTCTGTAGATAAGTGATGGAATTACATCTTCAGAAAGAGATGACATAGGGTCAGAAAATATGGAATCTTTGTGGATGGACTTAAGAAACTGCAAGGGTCAAAAACTATTATGGAAATCATATATAGGCCTCCAAATAGTAGCCAAGATATGGGGTCAAGATTACAAAGGGAGCTGAAAAAGGCATGTAATAAGGGTAATGACGCAATTGTGATGGGGGACTTCAACGTGCAAGGGAATTGGGAAAATTGGGTTGGTATCGGATCGCAAGGGAGGGAATTTGTTGAATGCCTATGAGATGGCCTTTTAGAGCAGCTTGTGCTTGAGCCTACTTGGGGAAAGGCTCTCTTAGATTGAATGTTGTGTAATAACCCAGAGATTATGAGGGAGCTTAATGTAAAGGAACCCTTAGGAGGTAGTGATCATAATATGTTTGAATTCATATAGCAATTTGAGCATAAATCACATGTATCAGTATCACAGTGGGAGTAAAAGGAATTATAGATGCATGATAGCAGAGCCTACCCAAGTGGATTGGAGGAGGATACTGGTGGGGATGAAGTTTGAAGTTTCTGGGAATAGTTCACAAGGCACAGGATAGATATGTCCTACAGTAGAAAAAGTTCTCAAATAGCAGGGGTAGGCTATCGTAGCTGACAAGGGAAGTTAAGGGCTGTATAAAAGCCAAGGAAAGGGCATATAAGGTAGCAAAAGTGAGTGGGAAGTTGGGCGATTGGGAAGCTTTTAAAATCCAACAAAAGGCAACATAAAAATGCGATAAGAAGGGAAAAGATGAAATATGAGGGCAAACTAGCCAATAATATAAAGCAGGATACTAAAAGATTTTTCAGTTATATAAAGAGTAAAAGGAGGTGAGATTTGATATTGGACCATTGGAAAATGATGTTGGTGAGGTAGTAATGGGGGACAAAGAAATGGCAGATGAACTTAATCGGTACTTTGCATCTGTTTTCACTGTGGAAAATGACCTAGTTCTACTCCTACGTCTTATGAACACCAAGCACAAATGAAAATCATCAACAAAACATTTCTAGTTTGTTGATTTATTGCAAAGCATCAGCACTATTATGCAATTAAACACATTATATTCAATAAAAGTTAATTTCCTGTTTCTCTAAATTTCTACATGATACAAGTAGTCTGAATTTATATTTGTGTTTATCTTCAAGCTGTCTATCATCAACAAAAAAATTTCCTGAGGGACCAACATTTTTGAAATATTTATTGTCCAGTAATTATCTACCTGCGCTGCATTTCCATCTAACTGTGACACTATACCTTATTCGAAATTTTGTTTCTTTCCTCTGTGCGATTTAAATGTACCTATGTAAGGAATGATATCTGGATAGCATGCAAACAAAAGCTTTTCAATATTATAAACCAATTACCTCCTGATTCTACTCCACTCATCTATATTGAGGGCAATTTAAAGCAGCCAGTAGTCAATCAGTGTGTCTTTGTGATGTGGGAGCAAACTCGAGCATCCACAATAAAACCATGTGCTCACAGAGAGAATGTGCAAACTCCACGTGGACAGCACCCAAGAAAGAAATCAGATCTCACTCACCAGACAGTGGAACAGTATCGGGTGTACTGTGACCAATATCGGCATTGAAATACAACTGATCACCTGTTGAAAATGCTCTGCAAAAAGCCATTTGCCAAAATGCTACTAATTGATATAACAACGCACTCATTGTTTTTAAAAAATGAAAGGGAGCTTTCTTATAGGCTTTCCTAAATATTATGCATGGCGGTTTACATTATAGCTGTTTTCTTCTGAAGGTTGGAGGTAAAGTTCTCTGGAGTGTGTGACTTGCCTCGCAACAAGTCGCCTCCATTTTCCCATCCCCTGCATTAGTCTAGTCTCTCCTCTCATCGTGACTGTTGAGCACTCATAGTCTGATTCTCCTGGCTGTATCCATCACATTTCTATTGATTGATTGATTGATTGATTGAGACACAATGTGAAATAGGCTGTTTCAGCCCTTCGAGCTGTGCTGCAACAGCATCTCCTGATTTAACCCTAGCTTAATCATGGGACAATTTACAATGGCCAATGACCTTACCAGCTGGTATGACTTTGGACTGTGGGAGGAAGCTGGAGTACCTGGATGACATCTACACAGTCATGGGGAGAATGCGTCAACTCCCATGCAGTATTGGTGGCTGTGGATGTGAACTGGAGCAATGGCTGGCCAAGTTGCAGTTCTTGGGTCTATGAAAACAAGGACAAATGTTGTGTTGAGTGATGTTTCACAGAAGGAAAGAAATGTAAGGAGCCCTCTGCAGTATGTAATTCAGAAGAGAGTGTGGTGAGGGAGAAGTGGAATATGAAAACTGGAGGATGTGTTTGTGGATCCTCTCTTCTACACTGGTTCTTGCAGAGCTGGGTGCCATTAATTCAGCAGTGACCAACAGCTGGGCAGAAGCTATCCAGGTTAAGACCTGCAACCGCCATGAATCATCTCTCCCCACCCTGGTTAGGTCTCATGCTCTGCATTTTCTGCTGCAATTAGCTGTTCAGCTCTCTGAATTGCAGGAAATTTCTGCCATTTTTAACTGCAACATAGTATCTGAAACCTTTAGAACTTTTTCTCTCCCTTGTTGAACCACAAGGGCAAAAACGCTTTGAAACATTTCCTGAAGGATAGAAATATCTTACCTCATTAAATTCACAGCCTAAAGCTATACTCTGAATTTCCCAAGTCAATTTAAGTACTGGCAAATCTATTGGATAATTGCGTCTGTGGCTTTCAGATACGTATTTTCTGCCACCTTGCAAAGCACTGTGCGTGGGGTGAACGCAGCAAATTTGCCCCCATATTTAGTATCTTTTCCTCTTTCATTAAAGCTGATTATAACATTTGCTGTTATAAAGATGGTTTACTTTATGTCAGATATGACTTTGGAAAGGTCATTAGAAAGCTCGACACTTATTTTGTTTTCATTTTGTTTTATTTATTTTGTTCTGTTATTCGCATCACATCAAATATCAGAATCATTTTATTATTAACTCTAAAGTCGATCTTTTTTGGGTCAGGCTTTAACTCCTTATTGGCTGAATCCTTGTTTTTCTTCTGACTGTCCACAGGCTTTTAAAACCCAAGCTTAGTGTTTTTCAATTTCCACTTTTTATTAACATTGGGTTCTCTCACACTCTTCAGATTTATTCAATGCGTCTCAATTGTCATCAGGGTAAAGGATATTTGAGCTGCGAAATGGCACACTTTCCATTTCAGGCATCAAACTCTCCCTGGTTGGATAGAAGAACATAAAAGATGACAAGACTAAGAAAGAGCCATTTTGCTTTAAAATTATCATTCTATTACTGTCAGAGCAGTGGAGTGGAAGTGTTGCTTTCACTCACCTCTCAGTTCTTGGTACTGGCATTGTGTGAAATATTTTGGTAAAGGTGTTTTATTTCTCAGTGTGACATAACGCACTGGTGTAGTGAATATATTTAAAAAGGGTGAAAAATACTGATTGATATTAACAGGAAACTCAGCTGGAATATAAAATATATATTTCATGCTTTTTTTGCTCATGGAAACAGGTGGAGGAATTACATTTTACATTGTGCGCCCACCCAGAAAATCCACAAAATTCTGCAAAAGTGCAATTAATTTGGCATCTTTGCAAGTGATTTAGCCATCAGGCAAAGTAGCAGGTGTTTGCACTACCTATGATTCTCTTTGACCCACTACCATCAGGCAGGAGGTACTGTGGCAAGAACTGCGAGAATGGCAAACAGCTTCTTCCCTTGGGCCCTGAGACTACTGAACTTCTTGCCACCACCCGGATCTCATCACTTATGAAGCACCAGTAGCACTAAACTGTTTAATTCTTAACTGTGTCATAAATACACCTTTTGCTAAATGTCAGTCTTCTGGAATATGGTTTATTATTTGTTATTTTATTTATGGCAATATTACTTTACATGTTGTGTGTGAGTTGTATGTACTGTGTTGTATAGAAACATAGAAACATAGAAAATAGGTGCAGGAGTAGGCCATTCAGCCCTTCGAGCCTGCACCGCCATTTATTATGATCATGGCTGATCATCCAACTCAGAACCCCGCCCCAGCCTTCCCTCCATACCCCCTGACCCCCGTAGCCACAAGGGCCATATCTAACTCCCTCTTAAATATAGCCAATGAACTGGCCTCAACTGTTTCCTGTGGCAGAGAATTCCACAGATTCACCACTCTCTGTGTGAAGAAGTTTTTCCTAATCTCGGTCCTGAAAGGCTTCCCCTCTATCCTCAAACTGTGACCCCTCGTTCTGGACTTCCCCAACATCAGGAACAATCTTCCTGCATCTAGCCTGTCCAATCCCTTTAGGATCTTATACGTTTCAATCAGATCCCCCCTCAATCTTCTAAATTCCAACGAGTACAAGCCCAGTTCATCCAGTCTTTCTTCATATGAAAGTCCTGCCATCCCAGGAATCAATCTGGTGAACCTTCTTTGTACTCCCTCTATGGCAAGGATGTCTTTCCTCAGATTAGGGGACCAAAACTGCACACAATACTCCAGGTGTGGTCTCACCAAGGCCTTGTACAACTGCAGTAGTACCTCCCTGCTCCTGTACTTGAATCCTCTCACTATAAATGCCAGCATACCATTCGCCTTTTTCACCGCCTGCTGTACCTGCATGCCCACTTTCAATGACTGGTGTATAATGACACCCAGGTCTCGTTGCACCTCCCCTTTTCCTAATCGGCCACCATTCAGATAATAATCTGTTTTCCTATTTTTGCCACCAAAGTGGATAACTTCACATTTATCCACATTAAATTGCATCTGCCATGAATTTGCCCACTCACCCAACCTATCCAAGTCACCCTGCATCCTCTTAGCATCCTCCTCACAGCTAAAACTGCCACCCAGCTTCGTGTCATCCGCAAACTTGGAGATGCTGCATTTAATTCCCTCATCCAAGTCATTAATATATATTGTAAACAACTGGGGTCCCAGCACTGAGCCTTGCGGTACCCCACTAGTCACCGCCTGCCATTCTGAAAAGGTCCTGTTTATTCCCACTCTTTGCTTCCTGTCTGCTAACCAACTCTCCACCCACACCAATACCTTACCCCCAATACCGTGTGCTTTAAGTTTGCACACTAATCTCCTGTGTGGGACCTTGTCAAAAGCCTTCTGAAAATCCAAATATACCACATCCACTGGTTCTCCCCTATCCACTCTACTAGTAACATCCTCAAAAAATTCTATGAGATTCATCAGACATGATTTTCCTTTCACAAATCCATGCTGACTTTGTCCGATGATTTCACCGCTTTCCAAATGTGCTGTTATCACATCCTTGATAACTGACTCCAGCAGTTTCCCCACCACCGACGTGAGGCTAACCGGTCTATAATTCCCCGGTTTCTCTCTCCCTCCTTTTTTAAAAAGTGGAGTTACATTAGCCACCCTCCAATCCTCAGGAACTAGTCCAGAATCTAACGAGTTTTGAAAAATTATCACTAATGCATCCACTATTTCTTGGGCTACTTCCTTAAGCACTCTGGGATGCAGACCATCTGGCCCTGGGGATTTATCTGCCTTCAATCCCTTCAATTTACCTAACACCACTTCCCTACTAACATGTATTTCGCTCAGTTCCTCCATCTCACTGGACCCTCTGTCCCCTACTATTTCTGGAAGATTATTTATGTGAAGACAGAACCAAAGTAATATGCCTTCGTCTGGAGGAACTTTGTTTTGTTTGGCTGTATACATCTATGTGGCCGAATGACAATAAACTTGATCTTGATCGTGAATTAGTACACTGACTTGTGCAGGTTCAGAGACTCCCTTCGTTGCATTGGGCCTGCGGTTATTTTTGCTGGCATTTTACGGTGATTCAACTAAGCCTAAAGCATTTCATCTTTATTCTTACCTATATTTTATTCTTACTCTTACTTGTGGGCCTCCCCCAGCGCATCCTTGGGTGTGCTAGCTGTAAACACAAACAATGCATTTCACTATGTTTCAGTGCATATGTGATAAATAAATCTGAATCTGAATCTCAGGAGTAGGAATAAGGCATTATTTCAGAGATGATCCAAAATATTAAATAATCAACTAAGTATGGAGAGTATAATTAATCTTCCGTGATATAAAGGACTGAATTCTGAATTGTATTCATGGAACAGCAAAGCAAAGTTTACATCCCAGTGACCACATTATACATTTGTGATAAGGTCAGTTCTTAAGGTTGTTATCGTGGGGGGTGGAAATGGGGTTAAGCTCCCACTACTTGTTAAACGTTTCCGACGACGTGCATCTCAAGTAGTCTCTGGTAACCAAGTCCAGCTCCTGGCCTTCACGTGTGGCTTTTTTACTAAACCCAGCAGAACCATTTCTACTGACAAGGATGGGCAAAGGTGGGTTGTTGGCGCCTTAAAACCAGTTGCTTTGGGCAGATGGGGCTCATCAGCCGTGGTTGGTAGCTCTTCCAGGAGAAGGAAAACTCTAATTTCAAACCTCTGCTGCCTTGCAGCTATACACACTCATGGGGAAGGCTTTGGGAGTAACGCTGAAGAAAAACCAGGCGACAGAGTCCCTAAGGCAGTCCTACATTGAGCTCAATGCTGACTAGCAACTCCTGCGATGCTGCTGGTACCAAACTGTATCAGTCTCTGTAGTTCCTTTGGATTCATCAGATGTTTAGAGAGGGGAGCTTGCTACAGGGGAAACAGATTACTCTCCATATCATACTGCCCAGGCTTATGTATTTAGACATCTAGGATGCAATATCCATGGTTGACTCTTACTGACAGAGTCCTCACACTCACAAGGTCAGTTACTGAACAATTATCGTACTGATGCCGAACTAATGGTCATTGATTTCAATTGGATAAAAAAAAAGTGTTAAAGGTATCCTGGTGAAATAATTATTGGAATCAGACTGATGAATATGCATCAGAGAATAAGCTAACTGAAGAGGTTTACTCCATATCTCATTGGCTTCTGACCCTGGGTCAGAAGCTGACATTTGTGTAATCACTAATCCAAATAATTCTCTGTTCCAAGAATGCCTGGTTAATCTTATAGCTTGCATCCGGTATAGACTGGAACTCATCCAAATATGGTTATTTATTCTGAGATACTGTGTGGAGCGGGCCCTTCCAGCCCAACAAGCTGCACCACAAAGCAACTCACTGATGTAACTCCAGCCCAATTACAGGACAATTTACAATGACCAATTAATGTGGGAGGAAACTGGAGCTCCCAAAGGAATTTGAATTGGTCACAAGGAAGACGTATAAGCCCCTTACGGACGATGTCTGAATTAAGCTCTGAATTCCAAAGCCCTAAGCTGTAATAGCATTGCATTAACCGCTACACTACCACTGTGCCCCGAATCTTTATTGTATCTTAACTCCCACCCAATTTCATTTGGTTAATGTGCCCACATACATTTTGATTTTTTTTAAAAAAAGTGTTCTTACTTCTTTTGTTAGTTTCTGATACATTAGTTCAAGTTCAAATTCAGTTTATTGTCACTCAAGCATAGGCATGTATACCGCCAAATGAAACAATATTCCTTCAGAACAAGGTGCACAACCCAGAACATATAACTCACACACATAATACATAAAGTATAGTGCCACTAGTAAATTAACAATTAATAAGGTGCAGTTCCATCACAAGTTAGAAAGTGAAGAGTGTAATGCTACTGGTGCTTCATACATGATGAGACGTGGGTGGTGGCAGGGAGTTCAGTAGTCACATGGCCTGGGGAAGAAGCTGTTTCCCATCCTAACAGTTTTCTGTTAAGGATGTAAGAGTACATCCCTAACCTCCTGCTTGATGGCAGTGGGTCAAAGTGATTGTTGGACGGGTGGGAGAATTGTTTTAAAATTCGCCCATCCCCCCCGTTTTCAAATCTGTGAGTGGCATCTCAGTTGCTAACAGTACAGACTTCTCATCGTCTGCACTTGTCTGAGATCTCTGAACTCCTATGATTATAAGCACAAAGCATTTTGTAGATGCTGGAAATCCAGAGCTACGCACACACAAAGTGCTGGAGGAACTCAGTAGGTCATACAGCATTAATGGAGAGGACTAAAGAGTCAAATTTTCAGGCTGTGACCCTTTAGTAGGATTATAATTGAAGCTTCTTGAGCATTCCCAGTTTTAAGCATTCAAATATTAGCAGCTGTATATTGAGCTGCCAGAGCCCCCAGCTCTGACAACCTCTCTTAAACTTCTTCCCTGCACTGTATATTTTTCCTCATTCATGTCATTTCTTAAAATCTACCTCTTTGACTAAGATTTAGCTTGTGTTTTATGTGAAACTTCATGGGATGCCTTACTACATGATCTACCCTATACAGTTAAAGACTGGTAATAATAGTGAGTTTGAAAAGATAGCAGAGGTTTTGAGTGATGAAGCTTCCTGAAAGTTTTATCCTAAGGATTCCATATAAAAAGTTGCTGCCTTTGTTGCCACTACTTCAGTGGGATTTAGAGTAAGATACAAGTTTTGTGCTCACATTGAGATGAGATATATCACTATCAAGAAAGGCTGTGATTGTTCATTGTCTTTAGAACAGAAATACAATCCTGAATGCCAGTGAATGCAGTTCTATCTTCCAGAGGTGGGAAATGAGATCAATAGCATCTCTCTTCATGCCTGGATGAATTCGACACCAGCAATGCTTAAAACAAATTTAACACATCCAGAACAAAACACTTCATTTGATTGACAGCTATCCAACAGCTTAAATATTCAGTCCCATCCAGAAATTCAAACCTGATAGATGCATGAGGCGACTACCACTTCCTCCCAAGATTCCTGTCAAGTCAATCCACACTGCCTTGAAAATACCTTACCACTCTGTCACAATCAACAGGAGATTCTGTGGACATGAATGGGAGACTTGGATGGTATGTGGCCTCCCAGGTGCCAGGGTCAGGGACCTCCTGAATCGTGTCCGCAGCATTTTGGAGGGGGAAGGAGAGCAGACAGATGTCTTGGTAGATTTTGGTACTAATGACATAGGAAGGAAAAGCAAAGTGGTCCTGAAGAGAGAATTTAGAGGGCGAGGCAGAAAGCTGCGAAGGTGGAACTCCAGGGGAGTACTTTCTGGATTGCTACTTGTGCCTCGTCCCAGTGAGGGTAGAAACAGGATGTTTTGGCAGATAAATGCATGGCTGAGAAGCTGGTGAAGGGGGCTGGATTCGGGTTCTTGGATCACTGGGATCTCTTCTGGGGGAGGTACGACCTGTACAAAAATGATGGGTTGCACCTGAACTCGAGGGGGAGCAATATTCTCACAGGCAGGATTTTAGAGCTGTTGGAGAGGGTTTAAACTAATTTGATAGGGGGCGGGAACCGGAGTGAAGGGACTCAGGATAGGACAGATAGTAAAAAAGCAAAGATAGCATAGATTGTCAGGAAGGGCAGGCAGATGATAGGAAAAAATTGCAACCAGCAGGGAGATTATTAGTGCATTAGGGATGCTGAATTAAAAGGGGTAGCAAATACAGTACTCAAAATGTTATATCTCAATGCATGGAGTATAAAAAATAAGGTGGATGATCTTGTTGCACTATTACAGATTGTCAGGTATGATGTTGTGGCCATCACTGAATCGTGGCTGAAGGATGGTTGTAGTTGGGAGCTGAAAGTCCAAGGTTACACATTGTATTGGAAGGATAGGAAGGTTAGCAGAGGGGGTGGCGAGGCTCTGCTGGTAGAGAAAAGCATCAAATCAGTAGAAAGATGTGAAACAGGATCAGAAGATGTTGCATTCTTATGGGTTAAGTTAAGAAACTGCAAGGGAAAAAGGACCCTAATGATAGTTATATACCATCTCCCAGCAGTAGCTGGGATATGGACCACAGATTAGACCACAGAATGGAAAAGGCGTGTCAAAAGTGTAATGTTATGATAGTCATGGGAGATTTTAACATGGAGGTCAATTGGGAAAATTAGGTTGGCAAGGAATCTCAAGAGAGTGAGTTTGTTGAATGTCTACGAGATGGCTTTTTAGAGCAGTTTGTCATTAAGCTTACCAGGGGATCACCTGTACTGGATTGGGTTTTATGTAATGAACCAGAGGTGATTAGGGAGCTTAAGGTAAAAGAACCCTTGGGAGACAGTGATCAGAATATGCTTGAGTTCTATTTGATATTTGATAGGGCAAAAGTAAAATCTGATGTAGCAGAATTTCAGTGGAGTAAAGGAAATTGCAGTGACAGGAAAAGTAAATTGGAAAGAGATGCTGGTGGGGATGACAGCAGAGCAGCAATGGCTGAGTTTCTGGGAAAAATGAGAAAGGTGCAGAATAGATGCATTCCAAAAACAAAGAAGTACTCAAATGGCAAAATAGTACAACCGTGGCTGACAAGGGAAGTCAAAGCTAATGTAAAAGCAAAAGAAAGGGCATTCAACAAAGTAAAAATTAGAGGGAAGATAGAGAATTAGGAAGCTTTTAAAAACCTACACAGAATGACTAGAAGAATCATTAGGATGGAAAAGATAAAATATGAAAGCAAGCTAGTAAACAATATCAAAGCATATAGTAAAAGCTTTTTCAAGTGTGTGAAAAATAAAAGAGAAATGAGAGTGGATATTGACCGTTAGAAAATGAGGCATGAGAAATAATAATGGGGGATAAGAAGATGGCCGATGAACTAAATGAGTATTTTGCATCAGTCTTCACTGTGGAAGACACTGGCAGTGTGCCAGGTGTTGAAGAGTGTGAGGGAAGAGACGTGAGTGCAGTTACTATTACAAGGGAGAATGTACTCATAAAGCTGAAAGATGTAAGGGTATATAAGTCACCTGGGCCAGATGAACTGCACCTTAGGGTTCTGAAAGAAGTAGCAGTAGAGATTTTGGAGGCATTAATAATGATCTTTAAAAATCATTGGACTCTGGCATGGCGCCAGAGGACTGGACAATTGCAAATGTCACTCCATTCTTTAAGAAAGGATGGAGGCAGCAGAAAGGAAATTATAGACCAATTAGCCTGATTTCAGTGGTTGGGAAGATGTTCGAGTCAATTGTTAAGGATGTGGTTATGGAGTACTTGGTGACACAGGACAAGATAGGACAAAGTCAGCATGGTTTCCTTGTGTGACGAAACTGTTAGAATTCTTTGAGGTGATTACAAGAAGGATAGATAAAGGGGATGTAGTGGGTGTTGTATATTTGGACTTTCAGAAGGGCAGAGCTTGACAGGTTCTTGATTGGACATGGCATCAAAGGTTACAGGGAGAAGGCCGGGGAGTGGGGCTGAGGAGGGGAAAATGGATCAGCCATGATTAGATGGTGGAGCAGACTCGATGGGACAAATGGCTTAATTCTGCCCCTATGTCTTATGGTCAATCACCATGTGAAAGTCCTGCAGTGTACTACTTAATACCAATGACTGCATTCATTAGTTAAGTTGCATCATGGCATTTCTCTGCCACTTTGTTAAGGCTTCCTGATAAATATTGCCCCTTCCAGTGCTGCCCTCAACATGTAAATGGCCCAATGCATTTAAAACCTTGGTATAACTGGCAGATTTTCGACCTGGTAAACTGGGCTCATTATTTTTAGCTATGTACATTCATCATTTCAAAGAAGAATTTTAGTTGAGAAACTAAGTTGGTTATCTCTGTCATACCAACTGAACATAAGAAAACAAGGAGGGATTTGATTAAAGCAACACACACAAAATGCTGGTGAACGCAGCATGCCAGGCAGCATCCATAGGAAGAAGCACAGTCGACGTTTTGGGCTGAGACCCTTCGTCAGGACTAATGGAAAAAAGAGGTAGTAAGATATTTGAAAGTGGGAGGGGGAGCCCGAAATGATAGGAGAAGACGGTGGGGGAGCGGTGGGAGGGATGAAACCAAGAGCTGGGAAGTTGACTGGCAAAAGGGATACAAGGCTGGAAAAGGGGGAGTATAATGGGATGGAAGCAGGGCCAGATTAAGCTAGTGCGGGGCCTGTAGCATATGTTATAAAGGGGCCCTAAATTTTAAAAATGCACATAAGTATTAAAACATAAATTATTTACTTGCAAAGTAAAGTAATTCAATTTTTTCATTTTCTATACAGCCAGATAATACAACAAATGTCTGACACTTCAGTAATGGTATTATTACAACTGTAACTCTACAAGATCTTGTTTGGCGCCAATATGAGGAAAAAGATCAGTTTTCAACAGTTCAGTAAGCTGCACAAATTTTTCATCATGACTTTCTTCCAGATCTTTCAGATATGATTTAATAAGATTTGATGACCTCTTTACGATCTCTTCAGGTGTAAACGACTGTAACCGATGAAGGAATACAAAAACACCATTCAGCTTTAGATAAGCTTTCTGTCTTTTTGACAGGGCAGAAAGCAAGCTGTCAATAGTGACAAGAGATGTGCGGCTTTTAAACTTCTGAGAAGCCGTTTGAGATTCAACAAGTGGATCAAGAGTGCTGGAACCACTGAAATCATCATACATCTGATTTTGCTTGTGTTTTCTTCGAGTCTGCTGTTGATCATCTTCACACTTAGTCAGATCCTTGGCTTCTTGCTCAATGCCTGAAGAAGTAGACTGCATAGCTTGAATATATCTATGCAAGGATTCATAGAGTGCACAAGCTGTGTTCAAGTCTTGGCCAGAAGATTGCAAAGAAGCACTGGTCACTTGAAAACACTGAATTACTTGATCCCACAATATGACCATTATTCCTGTTAACAACTTCATCATTGTTGAAAGTAGTCCACGAGCCTCTTGTCGACACTCTTGCCTTCTGATCATTGTTATTTGAAATGTCATCCAAGACTTGTTTTATTGCAGAAAAGCTGTGTTTAAAAGTGCTCTTGTTGCATCTGCACAAGCTGACCACCTGGTATCTGACATTCTTTTCACAATAGGCAAATGAGCACCACCATCAGATAATGCAGCAGAAAGGAGATCCCACCGATAAGTAGAAGCAGAAAAAAATGTGTACAGGCTTTCTACAAATTGAAAGAAAATTAATGCTTTTTGACAACATTCAGCAGCACATTTTCCAAACAAATTTAGTGAATGTGCAAAACATGAAATGTAATCCACAAACTCATTCAGCTCTTTAATTCGTGCTTGTAAGCCACTATACTTGCCATTCATGTTGCTGGTGTTGTCATAACTTTGACCACGGCAGTCTTTTATATCAATGTCATTTTCCTTTAAAAAGTCAAGTAAACTTTGAGTGAGCTGTTCAGCACTATGACCTTCCATATCCAAAAACTTCACAAATCTTTCAACTGGTCCAGACAGCAAAACATAGCCCACAGTCAAAGTCAGTGGCGCACTGTCCAGCGGCGTAACAACGCAGGCTGCAGCGGCTTGGGAGCGTGGGAGATAGCACGAAGGTCACCATGACACAGCAAGGAGCCAACACACACCTGCACACACATAGCATGCAGCATGCAGTTCCCCCCACATGAAAACAACAGCGTTGCCAGATTGTTGTGAATACGGTGGGATGCCAATTTCACCAGACTGCAGCTTGCAAGCATTTAGTGCGGGGCCCTCGAAAATGCGGGGCCCATAGCATATGCTACTTTTGCTACTAGGTTAATCCGGCCCTGGACAGAAGGCCTTGGAAGAAAGGAAGGGGGAGGGGAGCACCAGAAGAAGATGGAGAACAGGCAAGGAGTTATTGTGAGAGGGAAAAAGAGAAAATAAATAAACAAACAAACAAACAAGCAAATAGATAATTAGGGATGGGGCAAGAAGAGGAGGAGGGGCATTAACAGAAGTTAGAGAAATCAATGTTCTTGCCATCAGGTTGGAGGCTACCCAGACGGAATATAAGGTGTTGTTCCTCCAACCTGAATGTGGCTTCTTCTCAGCAGTAGAGGAAACGGGGAATGGGCATATCAGAATGGGAATGGGACATGGAATTAAAATGTATAGCCACTGAGAGATCCTGCTTCCTCTGGTGGACAGAGCGTAGGTGTTCAGCGAAGCGGTCTCCCAACCTGTGTCGGGTCTTTTGATTTTCTTTGTTCAACTCTGCTATCTTCTCCATTAATTATTAAGGACAATCCTTCACCCAGGGTAAGCCCTCTTCTCATTGTTACCATCAGGAAGGAGGAGCAGAGGCCTAAAGGCACACACTCAGCGATTCGAGAACAGCTTCTTCACCTCTTCTATCTGATTCCTAAATTGACATTGACCTCATGAACACTGCCTCACTTTTTAATATGTATTAATTCTGTTTTTGCACTATTTTTAATCTGTTCAATATATATACACTTTAAGTGATTTATTTATTTATATAGTGTTTTTTTTTCTTTCTATATTATCACGTATTGCATTGCACTGCTGCTGGTAAGTTTAGAAATTTCATGACATATGCCGGTGATGATAAATCTGATTCTGATTCTGATTCTGATTTTAAAATTCTTTCATAGTGATCCATTTTAGCAGATTGGCCTTTGGCATTTGGGAGTTGTTTAGCCTTTGATAATTCACTTGCCGCAGCGGGATTTTAGAGTCATAGAGTCATACACCATGAAACAGGCCCTAAAGCCTAATCTGTCCATGTTGAGCTCATCCCATCTGCCAAGTTTTGGCCCATTGCTCTCGAAACCTCTTCTTCCATGTACCTGTCAAAATGGCTTTTAAATGTTGCTAATGTGTCTGCTTCAGTCTCTATTTCTATTTCATTCCAAATATGCACCACCTTTTGCATGAAGAAGCTATCCTTTATAAATCTCTCAGCTCTGATCTTAAACCTATGTCCTCTTGTTTTTAACACCCCTTCTCTGGGAAAAAGACTATGTGCTTTCACCCTGTCTCTGCCCAAATTGATCTTGTTTATTTCTATCAGCTCACTACTCAGTCCCCTAAATTCCAAGGAATTAGGTATTAGTCTATGGAACTTCTCCTTGCAACTCAAGCCCTCAAGTCCAAGCAACACTTGGATAAATCTTTTCTGCACTCCTTCCAGTTTAATAATTTAAGACCATAAGACATGGGAGCAGAATTAGATCATTTGGCCCATCAAACCTGCTCCACCATTCCATCATGGCTGATGTATTATTCCTCTTTACCTCATTCTCCTGCCTTCTCTTCTTAACCTTTGCTGTCCTCACTAATCAGGAACCTATCTACCTCCACTTTAATATAATCAATGAACTGGCCTCCACTGTTGCCTGTGGTAATGAATTCCACAGATTCACTCCACTCTGGCTAAAGAACTTCCTTCTGATTTCTGTTTTAAATGGAAATTCCTCTAGTCCACGGCTTTGCCCTCTGGTCCTAGACACACCCACTATAGGAAATACCCTCCCTACATCCACTCTATCCACACCTTTCAATATTCAACAGGTTTCAATGAGCTCCCCCTCATTCTTCTAAACTCCAGCAAGTACAGGCCCAGGGTCATCAAACACTCCTCCTTCGTAAGCCTTTCTATTCCCAGAATCATTCTTCTGAACGTCAACAGAACTGTTTCCAATACCAGCACATCTTTTCTTAGATAAGCGGCCCAAAACTGCTTACAATACCCCAAATGCGGTCCGACCAATGCCTTATAAAGCCTCAGCATTGTGGTACTGATACATCTGATTTTATTTTCTCGTTCTCAAACAGTAGGGTGAATCTATCATATTATGATCGCTGCTTCCTAATGAATTGAATTGAATTGACTTTATTTCTTACATCCTTCACATACATAAGGAGTAAAATTTTTATGTTACGTCTCCATCTAAATGTGTAATCATAGTAATTAATAATAATTTATAATAAATGGAACAGTCAATGTAATATAGAAACATGCTCAGATCAGCCTGAGTTAATCACACTGATGGCCTGGTGGAAGAAGCTGTTCCGGAGCCGGTTGGTCCTGGCTTTTATGCTGTGGTACCACTTCCCGGATGGTAGCAGCTGGAATAGATTGTGGTTGGCTTACTTGGGTCCCCAATGATCCTTTGGGCTCTTTTCTCACACCTGTCTTTGTAAATGTCCTGAATAGTGGGAAGTTCACAACTACAGATGCGCTGGGCTGTCCACACCACTCTTTGGAGAGTCCTGCGATTGAGGAAAGTGCAGTTCCCATTACTAGGCAGTGATGCAGCCAGTCAGGATGCTCTCAATTATGCCGCTGTAGAAAGTCCTTAGGATCTGGGGGCCCATCTCCGTGGATTGTCACCTTGTCGTGGTGGAGAAGCTTGTGTGGTCCTGTGATCCCGACAGCAATGCCATCTGGAGCTCCTGTTAGGGTCACTCATGGCGGTAAAGTCAAGGGTGAGGTCCCTGACAAAGAACAATCCAACCAAGACCTCAATGGTGGAACAGGCGGACGAAGTTACTTGGAACTCAACGGCTGTGAAGGCGGATGAAGGCTGCAACAAATCCCTCAGCTCCAATCGCCGTGGTTTCCATGCCATTGGAATCAGTTGGTTGATTTGTGAAGTATCGTGTGCTTCTTGGAGTGCAACATCAAGTACATGTTAAACTCTGTGGGCCACTTCTTCAGAACGAAAACCATCATCCTCGACCTCGAGGGATAGCCATGATGACCAAATTTCCTCAACCATCTGAGGTAAAGAGACACTGTGTGCCTTTTTCACCACAGAGCTGGTGTGTACAGACTACGTGAAGTCTTCGGTGATGTGGATGCAGAGGAACTTAGAGCTGTTTACCCTCTCAACCCTGGATTCATTGATTTCAGTAGGGGTTAGCCCATCTCCATTCCTCCTGTAATCCACACCCAGTTCCTTTGTTTTTGCGATATTGAGGGAGAGTTTGTTTTCTTGACACTACTGTAAGCCACCTCATTATTGTTTGAGATTAGGCCAATCAATGTAGTGTCGTCGGCAAATTTAATTAGCAGATTAAATGGGTGCCGGCACAGTCATGGGTACACAGGGAGTAAAACCCCTGTACACACCCCTGAGGGGCTCCTGTGTTGAGAGTCGGAGGGGTGGAGGTGAGAGAGTCCACTCTTACCACCTGCCGGCAATCTGACAGAAAACCCAGGATCCAGCTGCACAAGGCAGGGTCAAGGCCGAGGTTTCTGAGCTTCTTGTCGAGCCTGGATGGAATTATGGTGTTGAATGCTGAACTGTAGTCCAAGAACAGCATTCTCACATAAGCATCCTTCTTCTTCAGATGTGTAAGGACGGGATACAGAGCAGTGGCTATTGCATTGTCTGTTGATCAGTTGTGTCAGTAGGCGAATTGTAAGGGGTCCAGTTTGGGTGGTAACATGCTGCAGACATAGTCCTTGACCAGCCTCTCAAAGCATTAGCTTATCATTCAGGTGATTATTTGTTTGTTATTAATGTCCCTTTACCTTAAGCTGTTACATACCTCAAGGAGATCTTGTGAGAATGATGTAATGGTTTTTTGGAGGTCACCTGATGTAATTTTCCCACTGATGTGAGGTCACATGAGGACATGTTCACCACGGGTATATAAGGGAAGACCTCAGATGACGCAGTTAGTTTTTAGCTTTTTAGTTTTCCAACTAGAGCGTTAGTGTGTCTCCGTTTCTGTTGCGTATTTATTTTATGACGCAGTTTCATTTTTAAAACGGAGTGTTACGTTCTGTTGCAAGGTACAATAGTGCTGGATTGGCAATTTTTGCTAGATGTGTTGATGTACCTTTTTCCAGTAGTATGGGAGAGTGAAGACTTTATCGAAGTACAGGACCCGAAGGATTAAGAGAAGTTGGTATCATTTGGCAGTTTAACAAAGGATCGACCTTATTGAGTCTTCGTTGAAGAAGTAGCGACCTGCATCGAAGATAACTCTTGCCAAAAGAGAAAGGAAGTTCATGCAAGGTTTGCTTTCTAGAAATTAAGGTCAGTTGTTTTAAACCGTTTATTTCCTGCATCGTGAATCCTTTGGACAGAACCAACAGGAAAGTCGTGTCTATGAAGTAATCCTTCTCCAGAGAAGTCTCTCCCAATTGAATGTATAAATCTGTTGGACTTTCGAATTTACCATTTTAAGAACTGTATCTGACTTTATCACTTTAAGAACTGTTTTCACATTTAACGCTTTAAGAACCAGTAGCGAGTGACGGTTTGTTGAACGGCCGCATAGCGGTTAACTTCCAGTTAAGGTTTTCGTTTGTTTTTTATTATTTATCCGTGTTTAATAAATGTTTGGTTGTTTTTATATAACCTGTCTCAATTGATATTCATTGCTGCTGGTTACATAACAAAGCTCTCTAATAAAATTTAGTTCATCACATAACACCCAATCAAGAATTGCCTTTCCCCTAGTGGGCACAACTACAAGTTGCTCAAAAGAGCCTTCTCATAGGCATTCTATAAATTCACGTGTCTCTTGGCATCGAGCACCAGCCTGGTTTTCCCAATCTTCCTGCAAATTGAAATTCCCCATTACCATTACAACATTACCCTTTTTACTCGCCTTTTCTATCTCCCATTGTAATTTGTATCCCATATCACGGCTACTATTTGGAGGCCTGTATATAACTCCCATCAAGGTCTTTATACTCTTGCAGTTTCTCAGCTCTACCCACAAGGATTCTACATTTTCTGATCCTACGTCACCTCCTTCTAAGGATTTAATTTAAATTTTTACCAACAGTCACCCTAAACCCACTACCAAGATCAAAGCTGTTTGGTAAAGAAAGAAAAAAGGAAAAAAAACCTTATCATAAAGTGAAATATGTTATTAGCCACCATCCCTCTAATCTTTGATGTCATGTCCAATCAAGAACCTGTCAATCTCTGCCTTAAATACACCCAATGATCTGGCCTCTACAGCTGCCTGTGGTAACAAATTCCACAAGTTCACCAACCTCTGGTGAAAGAAATTTCACCACATTCCTGTGTTAAATGGACACCCGTCTATCTTGAGGCTGTGCCTTCTTGTCAATGGGAAACAACCACTCTGTCTAGGCCTTTCAACATTCGAAAGGTTTCAATGAGATCCCACCTCATCCTTCTAAATTCCAGTGAGTACTGGCCCAAAGCCATCAAACGTTTCTCATATAATAACACTTCCATTCCCAGAATCGTCCTAGTCAACCTCCTCTGAACCCTGTCCAATGCCAGCACATCTTTTCTGAGATGAGGAGCCCAGAACTGTTCACAATACTCAAGGTGAGGCCTCGCCAGAGCCTCATAAAGCCTCAGCATCACATTCCTGCTCTTGTATTCTAGACCTCTAGAAAGGAATGCTACCATCACACTTGCCTTCCTCACCACCGACTCAACCTGCAAGGTAACCTTGAGCATGTTCCGCACATTGACTCCCAAGCCCCTTTGCATCTCAGATTTTTGGATGTTCTCTCCATTTAGAAAATAGTCTGCACATTTATTTCTATGACTAAAGTGCATGACCATACATTTTTCAACATCGTATTTCATTTGCCACTTTCCAGCCCATTCTCCTAATCTGTCTAAGTCCTTCTGTAGCCTTCCTGTTTCCTCAATATTACCTGCCCCTCCACCAATCTTCGTATCATCTGCAAATGTGGCAACAAAGCCATCTATTCCATCAACTAAATCATTGATATACAGCATAAAAAAAAGTGGTCCCAACACTGACCCCTGTGGAAAACCACTAGTCACTAGCAGCTAACCAGAAAAGAATCATTTTATTCCCATTCGCTGCTTCGTACCAATCATCCAATGCTCTAACCATGCCAGTAACTTTTGTGTAATACCATAGGCTCTTAATTTGGTAAGCAGTCTCTTGTGTGGCACCCTGTCAAAGGCCTTCTGAATGTCCAAATATACAACATCCATTGCTTCCCCTTTATCTATCCTACTTGTAATCTCCTAAAAGAATTCCAACAGGTTTGTCAGGCAAAATATTTCCTTAAGGAAGCCATGCTGACTTTCTCTGATCTTGTCCTGTGTCACCAAGTACTCCATCACCTCATCCTTAACAATTGACTCTAACATCTTCCCAACCACTGAGGTCAGGCTAACTGGTCTATAATTACCTTTCTTAAAGAGTGGGGTGACATTAGCAATTTTCCAGTCCTCTGGCACCATGCCAGAGTCCAATGATTTTTGAAAGATCATTGTTAATGTCTGCACAATCTCTACTGCTACCTCCTTCACAATCCTAGAGTGCAATTCATCTGGTCCGGGTGACTTACGTACCCTTAGGTCTTTCAGCTTTTTGAGCACATTCTCCCTTGTAATAGTAACTGCATTCACTTCTCTTCCCTCACACCCTTCAACGTCTGGCACACTACTGGTGTCTTTCACAGTGCAGACATGCAAAATACTCATTGAGTTCATATGCCGTCTCATTGTACCCCATTATAATTTCTCTGGCCTCATTTTCTAGAGGTCTTATAGCCACTCTCATCTCTCTTTTATTTTTTACATACTTGAAACAACTTTTACTATGCACTTTGATATTGTTTGCTAGCTTGCTCTTAAATTCCATCTTTTCCCTCCTAGTGATTCTTTTAACTGCACCCTGTAGGTTTTAAAAGCTTCCCAATCCTCTATCATCCTGATAATTTTTGCTTTGTTGTGTGCCCTTTCTTATGCTTTTACATTAGCTTTGAGTCCCTTTGTTAGCCATGGTTGTACTATTTTGCTATTTGAGTATTTTTTTTGTATATGAGTACATCTGTCCTGCACCTTTCTCATTTTTCCCAGAAACTCAATCCATTGCTGCCCTGCTGTCATCCCTACTAGCATCTCCTTCCAATTTACTTTTGCCAACTCCTCTCTCATACCTCTGTAATTTCCTCTACTCCACTGAAATACTGTTACGTCAGACTTTACTTTGTCTCTCTCACATTTCAAGCATATCGTAATCACTGTCTCCTAAGGGTACTTTTACCTTAAGCACCCTAATCACCTCTGGTTCATTAAATAACACCTGAACCAGTATTGCTGATCCCCTAGTAGGCTCAATGACAAACACCTCTAAAAAGCCATCTCATAGGCATCCAACAAACGCTCTCTCTTGAGATCCATTACCAACCTAATTTTCCTGACTGATGTGTATGTTAAGATCTCCCATCTGTCATTCTTCTATTTTTACCTTCATTGGCACGTGGCACAGGCAGCAATCCAGAGATGACTATCCTGTAGGTCCTGCTTCTCAGGTTTCTTGCTAGCTCCCTATATTCTCTCTTCAAGACCTCCTCCAATTTCCTGCTCTGTCATTGATACCAAAATGTACCATGACTTCTGGCTGCTCACCCGCCCTCTTTGGAATGATGTGGACCTGATCCGAGTTATCCTTGACCCAGACACCTGAGATGTAAAGTACCACCTGGGTGTTTCTTTCATGTGCACAGAATCACTTGAGTTCTTCCTAAGTATGGAATCTCATATCACTACTGCACTCTCTTCTTTTCCCCCCTTCCCTCTGAGCCACAGAGCCAGACTCGGTGCCATGGCCCTACTCACTGCAGCTTCTCCATGGCAACTCCTTACCCTCCTGCCCCCTCCCCCATCCAAAGGTATTCAAAGTGGTACACTTATTATTCAGGAGGATGGCTGCAGGGGTTCTCCACACTGGCTGTTTATTCTATTTCTCTCTCATGACCATCACCCACGTACCTGCCTCCTGTAACTTAGGGTTGACTACTCTCCCATAGCTCCAATTTATCACCCCACCATCCTCCCATATAAACCGATGGTCATCAAGTTGCAGCTCCAATTCCTTAAAACAGTTTCTAAGGAACTGCGGCTTGGGCACTTCATGCATATGTAGCTACTGGGAAGACTGGAGGTCTCCCAAAGTTCACACATCTCACACAAGGAACTACCACTAACTCTGGACCCATTCTCAGTGCACTTTCAAAGTATTGACAGAAAATAAAAACTTACATAGAGCCTGCATCTGTGCTTGTCCAAGCCTGTTGAGCCAAAGCCTGACTGACCACTCTAGCAGTGTAATATCTTTCCTAACTTTGTGTGGCCAAAGCTGTACACCAAGTATGGCCCTGCCAATATAACTGCAACGTAACTTCCCAACTCCTGTACTCAATGACCTGACTGATGAAGGCCAGCAAAATGCAATACTTCACATTTAACTGGATTGAAAGCCATTTTCCAATCCTCATCGTGCGCAGCCAGCTGATCAAGATCACCTTATAATTTTTCATAACCTTCCACATTATCTACAACACCACCTATTTTAGTGCCGTCTGCACACTTACTAACCGTGTACGTATACAAACAAATTATTTATACAACTTTACAAACCATAAAGATGCCAGCACTGAACCCTGTGGCACACCACTAGACACAGGCATCCAATCCAAGAAGCGACACTGGAGCATCACCTTCTTCTACCTACTGAGCCAATTATAAATCCAGACCATGATTGCAACCAGAGTACAATGTGATTTAAATGCAGTCTTTGGAAAGCAATGGGGCTAAGTATAGAAATAAAACTTAAATTTCCAGAAAATATGTTAACTTTGCACATTTACATTTCTAGAATTTTGTAATTGCAATAAACCATTTTTGAAGCCTGTGTATATAACTGATACTGATATGACATCAAAACTTCCTGATGAAGGGTTTTGGTCTGAAACATCAGCTACTTATTAATTCCCATAAATGTTGCCTGATCTTCTGAGTTCTTCCAGAATTTTGTGCATGTTGCTTAAAGTAAAATTCTGTGGGAAATTTAACTTGCATAATTTGGTTGAATATAAAAGCAGAATAATATGAATTTGTACTCATTTTCTTAACTAATTAAAAGGAAAATTAGCTCTGCATTTCAATTGACATTTTTCACAAAGGAGGCATATGAAATATTTAATTTTTCAGAGGCAGTGACACCTGATGGCAATCTCCCTGTTTATTACAATAAGTAATATGAAACAGTGGTAACCTCTTACACATGATCATTTTGGATCTGAGTGAAATGTAAGCAATGTTGTAGGGAAGCATGATACAATTCATAATTCAGATGAGTAAATATACAATTAATATTTGGTTTGGGGCAAAGAAATCCTGAACACTTGGGCTGAAACAAGTTTACCAGTATGATTTTTTCTCAAAAAAGTTTGTCTATCAATGTTTTGGAATGAAAATTAACACAAGTTTTACAGTGAACTGACCCCAGCCAAATATATTACAGGCAGAACTAGTGTCAATACTGTGGTCCCTATCATGTCAATACATAACTGTGATGAGTAGAATTATTGTGTGTAGTTGCTTTCAAACCACTGTCAACCTGCAGCACCGGAATTGTAACAGTAGTTTAATATTTTCACACCTCATAATCCTTCTGATCTCTACTTGTGAAATATGAAGCTGTTCTCAGTGGAGAACATTCAGAAATAAACCTTCATATGATAAATAGAAGGAAGAGCAACCACTTGACTAAAATTAACTGACACATTTGGGGATAATTTCCTCTTACATCTTATTTGCAATGTCTTTGTAAATCTAGCAGGACATTTCTGCATATTATTTCTCTTGAAATGCTTTATTTTTGTAAATAAATGCCTGGGTGAGGATCATGATTTTCCTAGAAATTGCATACATGAGGAATTATTTTGCAGTTTGTTTGAAGCTGCTGACATTTAATAACTAGAGAGTGTTATTCCCTTGATGCTACCAATTTGAAGTTATAGAGTGACTAGCCATCCAATATCCTGTGGGCCATAATTTTCACTAAGGGTTACCTTTTATGGAAAATTCTGCTTGTACTGGCAGTGCTTGGATGAGTAGAGGCCAGAAAATCGCATGGTTAGAAAATTCAATTGGCCCATTGCATATGTCTGTGGAGACCATATGTCCGTAGCAATCACTCCTGCTGCGTTTGAGCAGGGGCTTTATTAACTGTGCACATGGAAGAAAACCAAGGTTAGCAAGCTCTATTATGTACTTGACATTTTGACAGAAGTCCCAGCCAGTGGCATTTTCTTCAATACAGGTATGCAAAGGGACCTTTTTAAGGTCCTAATTTTATAGAACAAATGTTAATGCTTCATTATCTTTTATTGGAAAGTGGTTTTTGCTCCCCAACGTTTTTCCATTATTTTAATTCATTTTCAATCTTCAGCGACTCTTTGTTATAATAATAACACACACAAAATACTGGAAGAACTCAGCAGGACAAGCAGCATCTATGGAGAGGAACAAACCGTTGACGTTTCAGGCCAAGACATTCATCAGCATTCAGTTGTTGAGTTTGCTCATCTGTTAAGTTCCTCCTGCAATTTGTGTGTGTTCAATAGGTCAATAGTTCCATTTAATATCAGAGAATGTATACAGTATACAACCTGAAATCCTTACTCTTCACAGACATCCACAAAACAGAAGAAAAAATCCTCAAAGAATGGATGACAGAAAATGTTAGAACCCCAAAGCCCCCACCTCCCTCCTAGACACAAGCAGTAGCAAAGCATCAACCCTCCCCTCACCTGCCTGAGCACTCGACCACCCGACCACTCGCCATGCAGGCTATAGCAAAGCCCCAAAGAAACCATGATCGAGAGTCCATCAAAAAAACACCGTGCATCCCAGCACCTCGGCATGCCACAGGTCCTCCCTCTCTCACGAACGAGGGAGAGAGCGGTATCGCTCCTGCCACAGTGAGAGGGGGACCTACAGCACGCTGCTTTGATGCTACAAACTGCAGCGTTGCTTTATTTCGAGCTTCCCTGACTCTAGAATTGGCAGCAAACTCTCTCTCACCATTGAGAGAGTGAGAGAAAGAGAAAGAGAAAGAGAGAGAGAGAGAGAGAATTTCCAGCATCTACAGAATCTCTTGTCTTTATCTTTGTTATCATGTTTTAATATGAGAAGTTTATTCACTATTGTTACTGATATCACATGTAAACTGACCACACAGAAAAAAAGTGCAGTGAAGTGCTTTCAGTGATCGAATTTGTAAAAGCTTGTTCCACCTAGGAATGCAGCAAAATGTGAAATGCATCCTTCAGCAACCCACTTCTGTCTCTCTGTGACTGTGCTTGGAAAATCATCACAATTACATTACAAGATGAAATTAGGCATAACTGCAAGTTCAGAAAGGATCACAACTTGAGTTTTCCTGTTCTTAACTCACAAATAATATCTACATAGTCCTTGTACCTAAGGCTCTGTTCGAGACAGGTTTGACAAGGTCACCAGCTGAACTATCTCATTGTTTTAGCCAGTGTTTTCTGCATACTAATTTCCTTTCATTTCACTGCTGTACATTGTAGCAGAGATTTTGCTTGCTTCATCAGTCAACTAAGCCAGGGAAGCACACACAAAATGCTGGAGGAACTCAGCAGGCCTGGCAGCATCTATGGAAAAAAATAAAGAGTTGACGTTTCTGGTCGAGACCCTTCATCAGGATTTCCAGAAAACCTGCCAGATTTTCTCATGTTTGCAATACTACCGCTACTGTTAAGCCAGGGATTTCCATTGTAACCCCCAATATTCGATCTTCTTCCTCTATACATTACGATTCACAACATTTCACCTCCTCAACACACTCTCTACTTAGAAAGCAGTTAATTCTGATCGGGAACAGTGTTGAACATTATCATTGTTCATTAGGATTGCATACACATAATCCATTCTATGTCAAGTCTGACGAGAAGGCAGCATGAAGTAAGGCAAAGTGATCTTTTCCCCTGTTAGCAGGGATAACGTTGAGGAACAGAACTTAACAGAGCAACAGAACTTGTATCCTTGTTGGAGTAATGTAGGTTAAGCTGAAGAGTAGATGGTGAACTGTCAGCAGAAGCAGGCAGACAGTAGAAGAGAGACAGATACTGGCAAAGGGAATTTAGAGTTAGGTTGAAAGTTGAAAAGCTGTGTCTTTAGGATGCTATTGAGTATAGAAGTAGGAAGATAGGACTCATGAAAGTGAGGCAAAAGAGCTGGTGCAGGAGGGAGGGCTTCAGGTGTTTGATGATTGGGATCTCTGGATCGGGGTGATCGATACATGAAGGATTGGTTGCACAGCTGGAGGGGGCCTAGCACAGTTGAAAGGAAGTTTACTGGTGTTTTTAAACTAATTAGGTGGTGGGGGATGGGGGGGGGCGTGGAATGGTGGGACCAAAAATGGCAGTGTAGTAGGTAGAGATGCTGACCACAAGACCATAAAACCATAAGATATAGGAACAGAATTGGGCCATTGAGTCTGACTCCTATGTAGAAAATAGAACAATTCAGTGGAAAGAGCAGGCAGAGTCAGGATTGGAAACACGAGAGGGCCAGTAGGCTTAATTGCATTTACTTTAATGTAAAAAGCCTCACGGGTAAGACAGATGGGTGTATCAACACATGGGATAATAATATTGCTGCAATCATAGAACCATGGTTTAGGAAGGACCTGACTGACAACTCAATGTTGCAGATATAGAAATTTCAACCACATCAGAGGGGGAAATGCAAAAGAGTGAAAAACTATACAGGAAGGTAGGCAGAGGGGGTGGCATGGCTCAGCTGGTAAAGAATGGCATCATATCATTAGAAAGATGTCACATTGTTAAATCCTTGTGGGTTGAGTTAAGACACTGCAAGGGTAAAAGAATCCTGAAGCCAGCTATATACAGGCCTACAAATAATAGCTGGGATGTGGACTACAGATTACAATGGGAAACAGAAAAAGTGTGTCAAAAGGGCAATGTAATGATAGTCATGGAAGATTTTAACATGCAGGTAGATTGGGAAAATCAGGTTGGTAATGGATCTCAAGAGAGTGAATTTTTTATGCCTATGAGGTGGCTTTTTAGAGCAGATTGTCATTGAGCTTACTAGGGGATTAGCTATCACAAACCAGAGAAAATCTGCAGATGTTGGAAATCCAAGCAGCACACACAAAATGCTAGAGGATTCAGCAAGCCAGGCAGCATCTATAGAAATGAGTAAACATTCGACGTTTCAGGCCAAGACACTTCATCATGACTGGAGAAAAAGGATGAAAAATCAGCCCTCCTCCTGTGCACCACCATTGCCCAAGGTCCTCTGTTCTCCTACTTCTCCCTTGAGACACCAGCCATGTCTGACTTGTATGGTTACATCTTCAAAGCACTACAGCACAGCTTCATTCAACCATCCCAGACCCCACCTGCTTTGTTACAAAGAAGAATCTGTTTCCTTAACCCTGCATTGACTACCGTGGTCTCACAAAGTCACCATGAAGAACCGTTACCCTCTCCCCTTGATGGATAGTGCATTCAAGACACTCCACAGGGCCAGCAACTTCACCAAACTGGAAAAACAGAGTGTGAACAACCTGATCCGCGTCCGCCAGCGGGAGGAATGGACAGCGCTGTTCATAACACCCACTGGCAATTGTGAATATTTGGTGATGCCTTTCAGATGTTTCAACAGTCCAGCCATTTTCCAAGCCTTCATCAATGAGATGCTCTGACACATGCTTCATCTACCTCAATGACATTCTCATCTTCTCCTATGACCTTCATGACCATGTCTGTTATGTCCCTTCAATCATTCAGTGTCTCCTTTAAAACCAGCTGTACTGCATTAGAAAGATGCCAGTTCCATACACCAGTCATTTTCTTCCTTGGTTCTGTCTTTTCACCTCAAGGCATAGCCATGAACCCAGGGGAAATCTGTGCTGTCATTGAATGGCCCTGACCATGCTTCATTAAACAGCAAGAGTGCTTCTTGGGCTTCTTCAACTTCTGCCACCCTTTCATCAGGAACTATAGCCAAATTGCTGCTCCTCACCAAATCACCTACCTTACGGATAACCTGGTCTACTGTTGTGGACTAATCGTTCATGGAGATCAAGAGACGCTTCACCACTGCTCCCATTCTCCACCATCAAAACCCCTCTGAGCCTTTTGTGGTAGAGATAGATGCATCTGACGTGGGCCCTGAGGCCATCCTCTCTTGTGCCTTCTTGTGCGAGTTCAACTCTGTACAGCTCTGTGTGGAGTAGGAGACAGGGAGCTACTTGCCATTAAATGGGTCTTGAAGAAATGGAGACGTTGGCTGACAGGGAACACTGCGTCCTTCTTGATCTGGACAGACCTTCGGAACCTCATATCCATACAAGAGACCTGCCAACTCAACCCAACTCAGGCTCGCTGGGCCCTCTTTTTTGAGTAATTCAATTTGATCGTCTCCTACGATCTCCGTTCCAAGAACATTTAGGTGGACGTCCTGTTACGCCAGTTCAACCCAGCTGAAATGAAGATCAACCCTTAGCCCATCATTCCATCCTCATGGATCCCCCTGATAATCTGGGATCTTGAGAACCAGATCCGCCCAGCCCTACTCCAGCCGGCACACCTGACAACCGCACACGTGTGTGTGCTGGCGGCTGTGTACACTGAGGCACTGCAGTTGGCCCAGCCCTCACCCCACTCTGGCCATCCAGGTGCATGGCAGACTCTGGTTTCTCTGCAACGCTGGTTCTGCTGGCTCACCATAATCATAGCCTTCCCTAAATGTGCCCATTTCAATTCCGCCAACCAAAGGCCCACTGTGGCCCTGCGACCTCTACCGGACTCTGTGGTCCCACATCACCATGGAATTCATCATGGGTTTGATGGGGCAATTGTGATTATGACTGCAGTGGACCAGCTCTCCAAGGTGGGCCACTTCATGGGTGAAACCCAGGTTAATTAAACCCAAAGTTGTAATGTTAGAAAATTCTACCTGTGGGGGATTGAAAATGAAGATTACCGATTAAAAAAAAAGGCGAATTTGAAAAAAAAATTCTATGGGAGGGAGGGACATGGCTGGACACAGGACGGACAAGGAGAGAAACGCAGTAACAATTAGAAGTTGAAGACATAAACTGTTAGGAGTGGAATTAATAGTGAGTATCTTTACCCTACTAACTTGAAAACCTCAGATTTATTGAAGCTACAGCTATAACATGCAGCAGCTTTAACGAGACAATATCGACAGAGACCAGTGTCCAAGATCCCTGCCATGTAGTTGGGAGTTTGTTCTGCAAAATCATACCAAGTGATTTGGTCAGGTTTGTGAACTGACTTACTGTGGATGATATACTATTTCATTCCAATGAACCAAGAAGCAAGATGGGGAGCCACCCAGGATGAAGAACCGGCGTGGGAACGAAATGTGTAGTGACACAGAGGATTTAATATGGTTGGGTATATAAGTTTATTTTCATTCGAAGAATCCAAATTTGATTTTCTGCAAAAACTAATTATTGATTTGGATCTAAGATTTGGAACCTAAGCAGAATATGATATGATATGATATGATTATGGAGACATGTAGTCCTCTTTTATTGTCATTTAGTAATGCATGCATTAAGAAATGATACATTATTTCCTCCGGTGTGATATCACAAAACACAGGACAAACCAAGACTGAAAAGACTGACGAAACCACATAATTATAACATATAGTTACAAACAGTGTAACAATACCATAACTTGATGAAGAAGTCCGTGAGCACAGTAAAGTTCAAAGTTTCTCAAATGTCCCACGTCTCACACAGATGGGAGAAGGAAGAAAAACTCTCCCTGCCATGCTGACCACAATCTGACTCTGAGTCATCAGAAAACTTAGAGCTCTGATCAGCTGTCCGACACCGAGTACTGAGCACCATCTCTGTCCGAAGGATTCGACCTCCTTCTCGGTCACCAAAAGCAGGTAAGGCCGGGGATTTTGAGGCCTACCCTCTGAAAGATTCCCGACCACACAGTGACGACAGCAGCAAACGGGTGTTTCAGAAATTTCTCCAGATGTTCCTCTGTGCTTTCACGTCCATTCTTCATCAAATCAGAATTGTCCACGGCCCCTGTTTAACAGATATGATATCATTTTTCACTGGAGGGCTGCGCACGTGTGGCGCGCTGCCATCTTCTCCTCCCGCTTCTAGAATGTTGGAATTTTGCATTGTTCTTGCTCATGCAAAATTTTGTACATATGTTTTTTTTTCTTATAAACAAAACTTATCTTCAGAAGTGTGTGGTTTCTATTCACTGCCTCCTTCCGATACCTAGAACCTTTTGATGGCCTATTAGTACCTAGTGTATTTTGATTTTCTCAAAAGAGTGCAGTGACTAGTCACATATGATAAGACTGGTGCTACACAGGTGTTACAATTACCCTCCCAAAACTTCCATCGGCCACTGAAACAGCAGATCCTGTTCTTCAACATGTAGTTCTGCGCCATGGTTTTTCTCAGGCTTTTGTGTCACACTGGCACCCACAACTTGTCTCACGCTTTTGATGAGTCTTCTGCTCCCTCCTCCCCCACTGAGTGAGTTTATCCTCTGGCTATCCAGGTTGAGTCGGTAGTGAAGAAGGCGAATGCAATGTTGGCATTCATTTCTGGAGGAATAGAGTAGAGGAGCAGGGACGTGATGTTGAGGCTCTATAAGGCGCTGGTGAGACCTCACTTGGAGTACTGTGGGCAGTTTTGGTCTCCTTATTTAAGAAAGGATGTGCTGACGTTGGAGAGCATACAGAGAAGATTCACTAGAATGATTCTGGGAATGAGAGGGTTAACATATGAGGAACGTTTGTCCACTCTTGGACTGTATTCCTTGGAGTTTAGAAGAATGAGGGGAGACCTCATAGAAACATTTCGAATGTTGAAAGGCATGGACAGAGTGGATGTGGTAAAGTTGTTTCCCATGATGGGGGAGTCTAGTACGAGAGGGCATGACTTAAGGATTGAAGGGCGCCCATTCAGAACAGAAATGCGAAGGAATTTTTTTAGTCAGAGGGTGGTGAATCTATGGAATTTGTTGCCATGGGCAGCAGTGGAGGCCAAGTCATTGGGTGTATTTAAGGCAGAGATTGATAGGTATCTGAGTAGCCAGGGCATCAAAGGTTATGGTGAGAAAGCGGGGGAGTGGGACTAAATGGGAGAATGGATCAGCTCATGATAAAATGGTGGAGCAGACTCGATGGGCCGAATGGCCGACTTCTACTCCTTTGTCTTATGGTCTTATGGTCTATCACCCACAGACCAATGGTCAATCAGAAAGAGGCAAACAGCAAGTGGAGAAATTTCTGAGATGCTTCATTGCCTCTAACCCTTGCATATGGAAGACGCATCTGCTCTGGGCCATCCTCTTACACACCTCCTCTTCCACAGGTATGTCATCCCTTGAAGTGCTTCATGGCTACCAATCCCCACTGTTCCCCACGGAGGAGCCAACGCTAGCAGTCCCGTCCGCCAGCACCCTGGATCACTGACACCAAAATGTGTGGAAGAGGGCATGGAGGGCTAGCCGAGCAGCCCACTATGCCTACTGCTGCGAGGCTAGCTGCAGTCAGTACCCAGCCAAACTACTCTGGCCCAGAGATCATGTCTGGGTGTCCACCCGAGATCAGTCCCTCCGCATCGGCTCCTGCAAGCTGTCACCCCAGTTCATTGGTCCATTTAAGATTACTCATTGCAGCAACTCAGTCACTTACTGTCTCCAGCTTTCACCACACCTCAGGATCACACCTACCTTCTTTGTGTCCTGCCTCAAGTCCATTGTTCATAGACCACTCAACCCACTTGAGCCTGTACTTCTGGAACCAAGGACGGTGGAAGGTGGTTTGGTGGTTGATGGATTCACGTCATTACGGACAGGGTGTGCAGTACCTGGTTAACTGGGAATGGTACAGCCCGGTGAAGAGATATGGTGTGCTACCCAGTTACATTCTGGACGCATCACTCATTAAGAATTTGCACTGGACCCATCCAGATCATCCTGGGTTGTCGGATGCCAGCAGTAGGGGGGTGGGGGTTGCACATGCAGTCACCTCCCAATCTCTACCCAGCTAATATAATTCTCCTGCCCCTCGTTTCCAACTCATCACCTGCAGCCTGTTTAAACCCAGCTCTCATCCACAATCCTTGTTCACTCATCGAACCATATGACCTCATCCAGCTGCTCCTAGCCTTCAGTTACTATACCTTGCTACCTTGTCATGTTAAGTACCTGTTCTCTCTTGTTTTCTGGCCCCTCATGGCATGTTATTTTGCAGTTTATTAATAAATATTCTTTACTGCTAAATTGTCTCTGCTGTCTGCTTTTGGGTCAAGTGTCCTCTACATTTCATGACAGCATATCTCCTTTAATCTTGTCCAATCCCTCCTTGAAACTACATCCCCTATATTCATCATTTTTGCTCTGGGAAAAATATTTTTGCTATCTACCCTATATATCTCTCTCATAATTTTATAAACATCTATCAGATCTCTTCGTAGCATCTGATGTTCCAGATAAAACAACCCAAGCTTGTCCACTTCTTCTTACAGCTTATGCCCTCTAATCCAGCCAGAATCCTGGTAAACCTCTTCTCCAAAATCTCCATGCCCTTCCTGTAATGGAGGTGACCAGAACTGCATGCAATACTCAAAGTTTAAATTTCAAAGTTCAAAGCATATTTATTATCAAAGTACGTACTGTCACCATGTACTACCCTGAGATTCATTTCCTTACAGGCATACACAGTAGAACAAAGAAATCCATCTAAATCAATGAAAAACTACTCCAAGTGCAGCCTAACCAGTTTAATACAACTGCATTATGATTTCCTCACTGTTATACTGTATGCCCCTAGCTGTGAAGGCAAGTGTGCAATGTGCTTTATCTACCACTGTCTACTTGTATCACTAACCCCCAAATGATATGAATTTGGACCCCAAGATGTATGCACTTTTAAATGGAAGTATCACACCTTTTCTCAGATGTAAAGTAGAAATGAGAACTGCTATTTTTTTAAAAGAGCATATTTCCTGTTTTAATTTACCAATACAATTGCTGTTTGAGGTAGCTTCTGACAATTGACTTCTGGGCCCTGACGTGGACCAGGTGCATGATTATGCACCTCTGCTCCTAGACATCCCCTGCTGATGATCCCACCAGCCCCTCCCCTGATCATTGGAGCCGCAAGTCCTAATCTCTGGACTTGATTCCCCCAGCACCATTTGCTTCTCCCCATGACATATCTAGCCAGACCTGTGATTAACTCCCCAAGATATGAAGCCCTATAACTAACTCTGAAATACTTCTGCACCATTACCCATCAGGTCCAGTGACCTCTTCTTTGGAGTCACTATCACTACAAGTCTAGCAATCATCCACTAAGACAGCAATCATTTCTCGGACCCGCAATCAGCCTGAGACCGGCAAATATCTTCTTGGCTTTCAGCTAGATTGACACCAATCTTCGCCCAGACTGTCACTGATCATTCCTGAATTTGTAATCACCCTGTGACCAAAAATCTCTGTGGGACTCTCGATTAATCTTAAAGCTGTAATTGTTGTTAAGATCTGCACTCACTCTTGAGCCACAGGATTTAGAAGTATCTGGTAATCAGTTACAGGTAGTCAATTACCTGTAAGGTGCTTTGTAACATCCAAAGTCTATGAAAGACATTACAGATCTGTAATTTGATTCATGCAAAATTCCAGAACCTGCCACTGAATAGAACTGTAGTCTAGCTGCAGTCCTTGCATTTAAGAAGTGACTCACCACCACCAACACCAGTTATAAAGGGCAGTAAGTGATGGTCTTCTTGGTAATGTTGGCATCCTGTATATGAATCCATGCAAATGATTCTAAATTACAGACAATACTAATCAAATAACTGGTGTCACATTCTGCAGTGTTGTTCATTTGCCCTCTGAAATTTAGACATAGTTTAACAATGTATAAACCCAACTATTGGATAGTGCAGGTTAAAATATGCACAGAACAACACATTTGATCATGTGACATTGCTTAATGAATATACTTAATGCTTCAATACACAAGATGTATTGAGGTATCAACAGTAGTGAATCACAAAATCAGATCAGAATCTCTTTGAATATTTAACTGCCCAGAAGCAACACCCTTCTTCAAACATCACCAAATATCACAAAAGATAAGCCAACGGTATACATCAATCACAGATTCAGCTATGCCAATTCACGTATCCAGATCTGTCAATAGTACTTGATGTTCCTGATCTTTAACTATTGGTGTTAAAATATGCAATGGAGATAGAAACATAGAAAACTTACAGCAAAATACAGGCTCTTCAGCCCACAGTGCTGTACAGAACATGTACTTCAGAAATTACCTAGTGTTACCCATAGCCCTCTATTTTTCTAAGCTCCATGTACCTATCCAGGAGTCCCTTAAAAGACCCTATCGTATCTGCCTCCACCACCGTCACCGGCGGCCCATTCCACGCACTCACCACTCTCTGCGTAAAAAACCTAGCCCTGACATCTCCTCTGTACCTACTTCCAAGCACCTTAAAATTGTGCCCTCTCGTGTTAGCCATTTCAGCCCTGGGAAAAAGCCTCTGACTATTCACACGATCAATGCCCCTCATCATCTTATACACCTCTATCAGGACACCGCTCATCCTTCGTCGATCCATGGAGAAAAGGTCGAGATCACTCAACCTATTGTCAGAAGGCATGCTCCCCAATCCAGACAACATCCTTGTAAATCTCCTCTGCACCCTTTCTATAGCTTCCGCATCCTTCCTGTAGTGAGGTGACCAGAACTGAGAGCAGTACTCCAAGTTGGGACTAACCAGGGTACTATATAGCTGGAACATTACCTCTCAGCTCTTGAACTGAATCCCACAGTTGATGAAGGTCAATACACTGTATGCCTTCTTAACCGCACAGTCAACCTGCGCAGTAGCCTTGAGTGTCCTATGGACTCGGACCCCAAGATCCCTCTGATCCTCCACACTGCCAAGAGTCTTACCATTAATACTATATTCTGCAATCATATTTGACCTACCAAAATGAACCACCTCACACTTACCTGGGTTGACTCCATCTGCCACTTCTCAGCCCAGTTTTGCATCCTATCAATGTCCCACAGTAACCTCTGACAGCCCTCCACACTATCCACAACACCCCCAACCTTTGTGTCGTTAGAAAATTTACTAACCCATCCCTCTATTTCCTCATCCAGATCATTTATAAAAATCACAAAGAGAAGGGGTCCCAGAACTGATCCCTGAGGCACAACACTGGTCACCAACCTTCATGCAGAATATGACCCGTCTACAGCCACACTTTGCCTTCTGTGGACCAGTCAATTCTGGATCCACAAAGCAATGTACCCTTGGATCCCATGGCTCCTTACTTTCTCAATAAGCCTTGCATAGGGTAACTTATCAAATGCCTTGCTAAAATCCATTTCCACTACATCTACTGCATCAACGTGTTTAGTCACATCCTCAAAAAATTCAATCAGGCTCATAAGGCACGACCTGCCTTTGACAAAGCCAAGCTGACTATTCCTGATCATATTATGCCTCTCCAAATGTTCATAAATCCTGCCTCTCAGGATCTTCTCCATCAATTTACCAACCATTGAAGTAAGACTCACTGGTCTATATTTTCCTGTGCTACCTCTACTACCTTTTTTGAACAAGGGAACAACATCTGCAACCCTCCAATCCTCCGGAACCTCTCCCGTCCCCATTGGTGATGCAAAGATCATCGCCAGAGGCTCAGCAATCTCATCCCTGGCCTCCCACAGTAGACTGTTGAGTATTACTAGGTTACACATACAGCTTGATGGCTTTCTGTAAACTTTATTACATACCTAATTGTCTTGCTGTGGACTTCCACTATCTTACCTGCAACAGTTTACTGCTAAATATCTGCATCTGAAAAAGTACTGTAATTTTTCCCCATTGCATTATAAAAGGTTCTGGTATTTCATTGTAATTATAATCTTATCTGACCTCCAGGACTAGAGACCAAAGTTACTAATTTGACTATTTTGTCAAGAGTAATAACCACATCAGGAATTAGAGGGTCATTTTACCTGTTGTCATAATAATAAGTGTATTTGTCTACCTGTTGTACTTTGACTCTTGTTGTCAGAATGTGAATCTCACTGACTCTTTCAAGAGTCAAGCTTTTCTGGTTTTCCGCAGGGTTCAGTGTTGGGATTGCTTATTTTCATTTTCTTTAGGGAGCCTGCAGAAAGGTTTAGACTGATTGGGAGAATGGGCAAAGAAGTGGCAGATGGAATATAGTGCAGGGAAGTGTAGAGTCGTGCACTTTGGTAGAAGGAGTAAAGGTGTAAAAAATTTTCTAAATGGGAAGAAAATTCAAAAACCAGAAGAGCAAAGGGGCTTGGGAATCCTTGAGCAGGGTTGTTAAAATATTAACTTAAGAAAAGGAAAAGGAAGGCAGACACAATGTTTGTGCTCATTTTGAGAGGACTAGAGTTAAGTGTAAAGTTGAAATGCTGAGGATTTATAAGCCATTGGTCTTGGAGTATTGTGAGAAGTTTTGTGCTCCTTATCTAAGAAGAGATGTTCTGGCATTGGAAAAGGACTGTCCCATCCACCTGCGCCCAGATCATAAACCTCCATACTCCTGCCATCTATGTACCTATCTAAACTTCGCTTAATCCTTGAAATTAAGCTGGCATGCACCACTTGTGCTTAGCTGCTTGTTCCACACTTTCATGACTCTCTGAGTGAAGAACTTCCTCCTCATGTTCTGCTTAAACTTTTGACCGTTTGCACTTAACCCATGACCACTAGTTGTCATCCCACCCAACCTCAGTGGAAAAAAGCCTGCTTGCATTAACCCTATCTATACTCTCATAATTTTATTGAGATTCAGCATGGAATAGGCACGTAACACTTACAGCCGTGCCACCCAGCACTCCTCCAATTTAATCCTATCCTAATCACAGAACAATTTACAATGACCAATTACCCTACCAACCAGTTCATCTTTTGGACTGTGGGAGGAAACAAGAGTACCTGGAGGAAACCCAAGTGGTCACAGGGAGAACTTACAGGTAGCGGTGGGAATTGAACCCGGGTCACCTGTACTGTAAAGCACTGTGCTAACAACTATGTAACCATGCAGCCCTACAGTATACCTCTAATAAATCTTCTCTCAGTCTTCTACATGCCAAGGAATACAGTCCTAATATATTTAATTTTTCTTATAACTCAGGTCCTCCAGTCCTGCCAATGTCCTTGTAAACTTTCTCTGTACCCTTTCAATCTTATTTTCATCTTTTCTGTTGGTAGGTGCCAAAACTGCACAGAATAGTCCAAATTAGACCTCACTAATGTCTTATACAACTTTAACATAACATCCTATCTCCAGTAGTCAATACTTTAATTTATGAAGGCCAATGTGCCAAAAGCTTTTCATTATCTACCTGTGCCACCACTTTCAATGAATTATGGACCTGTATTCCCAGATCACTTTGTTCTACTGCACTCTTCAGTGCCCTACTATTTATTCATTGTGTAAGACCTTCCCTGGTTGGTCCTACCAAAGTGCTACACCTCACACTTGCCTGCATTAAATTCCATCTGCCATTTTTCTTCTGATTTTTCCAGCTGGTCCAGATCCTGTTGCAAGCTCTGGTAGGCTTCCTCGCTGTCCACAACACCCCCAATTTTGGTGTCGTCAGAATATTTGCTGATCCAGTTAACCACATTATCATCCAGATCATTGATATACATGACAAACAGTGGATCCAGGAGCACCCCGTGGCACTCCACTAGTCACAGGCCTCCAGTCAGAGAGGCAACCATCCACTACCATTCTCCCACAAAGCCAATTTCTAATCCAGTTTACTACCTCATCTTGAATGCCAAGCGACTGAAAATTCTTGACTAACCTCCCATGCGGGATCTTGTCATGTGCCTTATTAAAGTCCATCTGATCACCATCCACTGCTTGCCTTCATCAAATTTCCCGGTAACTTCCTCGAAAAACCTGGGCCACAATACCCGCCTTGTGTAATTGGGTCCTGGATTTCCTCACTTGCAGAGCCCAGTCAGCTTGGATTGGCAAAATCATCTTCTCCACAATCTCCATCAGCATAGGAACATCACAGGGCTGTGTGCTTAGCCCCCTGCTCTACTCGCTTTACACCTATGACTGTGTGGCTAAGTACAGCTGTAACATCCCAAACTGCTTTTGGTTAAGTCTTCAATTGGTCTTCTATTCCTGGTCACCACATGTAGTTCTGGGTGAGATTCTTCATCTTGACTGTACCCAGATGTTCTTTATGCACTCTGGTATGCAGTTTAAAGGGAACCACAACGTGAGATCAATACATCAACCTTCTTTGACAAACCAACGGTTGGTCTCATCTTACTGAGAGCTTTGGAGAACCCTGAGCTGGCAATCCCTGCATGGCGATGTCATAGACTTTTAACAATGTCAGGCCATTCCTTGCTTCTCTTTGTATTCCAGAATTTGTTACTGGCAACTGGTCCATCAATGTGGTGTGGAATACTTCTGCTGGGTCACAGTATAAAGACTTTTCTTCTTCAGATTAGATTAGATTATGAGGACACTCAGTCCCAGTTTATTGTCGTTTAGAAATGCATGCATTAAGAAATGATACAACATTCCTCCAGGATGATATCACAAGAAAACACAGGACAAACCAAGACTAAAACTGACAAAACCACATAATTATAACATATAGTTATAACAGTGCAAAGCAATACCATAATTTGATAAAGAGCAGACTATGGGCACGGTAAAAACGAGTCTCAAAGTCCCGATAGCCTCATCATCTCATGCAGTCGGCAGAAGGGAGGAACTCTCCCCGCCATGAACCTCCAAGTGCCGCCAACTTGCTGATGCAGCACCATTGGAAGCATCCGACCGCAGCGGACTCTGAGTCCATCCGAAAACTTCGAGCCTCTGACCAGCCCCTTTGACACAGCCTCTCCAAGCATCATCCTGTGCCGAGCGGTTTGACCCCGCCCTGGCTGCCGAGCAACAAGCAAAGCCGAGGACTCGGGGCCTTCCCCTCTGGAGATTCTGGACCACACAGTAGCAGCAGCAGCGATGCAGGCATTTCAGAAGTTTCACCAGATGTTCCTCCGTGCTTTCACGTCTGTCTCCATCAAATCAGGATTGTGCACGGCACCCTACTTGACAAATAACAGACATCACTACCGGAGTGGCCACTGCGAGCTGCATTGCGCCGCCATCCTCTCCTCCCGCCGGATGCCAACAGTGGAGATGTTACTGTGCTGGTTTATACGCTTGAGCATATGTCATAAGAGTGGGCTCCTGGGAATAGTGCCCAACGTTGTAACCAGACAGCAGATGTCACTGGAATTCCCTTCCTGGGACTGAAAAGGGGCACAAGGGACTGGTGATCTGTTGCTAGTGTAAACTTTTGTCTGTAGAGGAAGTGGTGGAACTTCTTTATTCCCCATACTAGACTGAAGGCCTCTCGGTCGATCCGTGCGTATTTGCATTCTGTGCTCATCAGCAATCTTGAAGCAAATTCGATCGGGCATTCAGACCCAACTTCGATGGTGTGTCACAAAATGGCATTAATGCCATAAGGGGAACACATCACACGCCAGTCTGATGGATAGGGATGGGTCATAATGGGTGAGCAGTTCATCAGGTGTTATTAGTCTGTTTGTTTCCTTGAATGGTCTTTCACATCTTTCTGACCATTCTCACTCTGCTCCTGTCTGTGACAGTGCATTCAATGGGTGCAGCACTGTAGCAATGTTTGGGTGAAACCGGTGGTAGTAGTTTACAAGGCCCAAGTATGATCTGAGTGGTGACACATTTTCCGGTTTGGGCGCCTGCAGCACTGCATCATCTTCCCTTGTGACTTATGTTAGCCCTGTTTGTCAATGACGTGTCCACAATATGAGATTCCTTTCTTGAAAAACTCACATTTACTTTCTCTTTGTACACAGTCCATACTCACTAAGCACTTTACCAAGGTTCTGGAGGTGCTCTTCATCATTCTTATCGGTCACAGTGGTAACATCAAGGTAACATTGTGTTCCTGGGATATCTCGGAGCACCTTGTCCATTGCTCTTTGCCAAATTGCTGGAGCTGATGTGACACCAAAGATGAGATAATTATGCTGGAATAGTCCCTTGTGAATGTTGATTGTGAGGAACCTCCTGCTTGATTCCTCGATCTCCATTTGCATTTAGGCTTGTGACAAGTCAATCTTTGAAAACCTGTCCCCGTTTTCCAAAGATGCAAAATGCCTTCTATTTGTGGCAAGGGATACTGCACAGCATGCAGCACTGGGTTGATGCTCATCTTGAAATCCTCACATATGCAAGCAGCTCTGGCCTTTTCTTTCTTGATCACCAGGACAATGGGAGTGGCCCAATCACTCCACTAAACCTTGGAGAGAATTCCAGATGCCTCCAAGCTCTGCAGTTCAGCGTCTACTTTAGGACGTAGTGCATAAGGCACTGGGCGCACCTTATGGAATCTTGATGTTGTTGCTTCGTCCAGTTTAATTTTGGCCTTGATACCTTTGAGTTTACCAATTCCCTTCTCAAACACCTTCTCATTAGCATTAGGCAGCTGTGACAGTCTCTGGTTAGTGCTACCATTTGGGCTGCAGTTGCCTGTCGATGACACATTGAGAGCTTTGATTGTGTGCCAGTCCAGTTTTCTCAACCATTCACGTCCAAAAAGTGCTGGCCCTCCACTTTTCAAAATATAAAGCTCTAACTGTATTGTTTGCCTTTCATGTATCACATTTACTTCAGTTTACCTTTGGGTGACATTTTTCACCTGTGTTGGTCTTTAGCATCACTGAGGTTTTTTCTACTAGTATCTTAGAAAACAGTCTGTTGTCGTTAGCCTCTGAAATTATAGACAAAGCTGACCCTGTGTCCAGCTTCATTTTCAGTTTTACACCAGACACATCTATTGTGATCCAGATGATTTTGTGATATGCTTCAGTAATGCTGTGAAGTTCTAGACATGATAGCTTATCTTTGTCAGAATCTGTATTTTCTGATTCTGCTTCACATTCGGTCACCTTATTCGTTTGTTCAGTTTGGCATTTGAAACTTTTCAGTCTGTGTGTTTTTTTCTCTTTGGTTGGGTTTTTTGTCTGACTTGCACACTCTATGTGACCGTGTCTGTGACACTTTCTGCAAACTTTTTCTTTGAACCAACAGTCATTTGCATCATGGGGGGATTTGCCACATCAATAACATTTTTGGCCTTTTGCACCATTCGATTATACTTTGTGCATTTCACATTCTAAACTCTTTTTCTGTAGTTCTGCTGCATTGTTAGCTGCAGTCTCTAATGATATTGCAATGGTCAATGCCCATTCTAAGGCTAGGTCTCTTTCTGACAGTAGTCTCATTTGAGAGCTTTGAGTATGCATGCCATATACAAGTCTGTCCCTTAATGCATCAGAAAGTCCATCTCTAAAGTCACAGTATTGGGAAAGATTGTGCAGTTTTGCAATGTATTCAGGAACGCTTTTCGTCCTTTGACTGGTTCCTTTTGTAAAATCTAAATCGCTCAGCTATGACCAGAGGTTTAGGGCACAAGTGATTTTGTCAAATTGTAACAATTTTGTTGAACGTCCTGCTTGCTGGCTTTTCAGGAGTTATCAAGTTGTATAAAAGCCTATATGTTTAAGCATCCATTAAGCTAAGAAGTGTGGAGGATTTCTTTTCCTCATCCATGTTGTTCGTGTTATAATACAGTTCGACCCTCTCGATATATGATTCACAATCCTTATTTGCACTATCAAATTTTCAACTTTCCCATCTGAGGCCATCGTCATGTTATTTTCAATTTAACTTTGCTAGTTGTGCATCTTGCACTGCTACTCATGCATCACTTTGTTAACGTCTGTGACAGTCTTCTCCATACCGATTCACTCTTTCCTCTCACTATCTCTCTCCCATCCGAAGTCTGTCATCCCATAACTGTTGATGATATTCACTGACATTCAGGTTTGTACTCATCTCCAATTTGCTGTGTCTATACAACGACATATCAATTAGATGAAGGCATGCACACAGGAGGTGAGGTTAACTCATGTAAACAACAGGAATTCTGCAGATGCTGGAAATTCAAGCAACACACATCAAAGTCGCTGGTGAACGCAGCAGGCCAGGCAGCATCTCTAGGAAGAGGTACAGTCAACGTTTCAGGCCGAGACCCTCTTCCTAGAGATGCTGCCTGGCCTGCTGCGTTCACCAGTGACTTTGATGTGTGTAGGTTAACTCATGTATTCACATTGCAGAGAGAGAGAGAGAGAGAGAGAGAGAGAGAGAGAGAGAGAGAGAGAGAGAGAGAGAGCAATATGTATGCTTAGAGGTCCATGAGCCAGTACTCATCAGAGGATCAAAGGGGGAGAGGGTCTGTAACTTTAAATTCCTGGGTGTCACTATCTCAGAGGACCTGCCTTGGACCAATTATATAAATATAAATGCAAAGAAAGCACAACAGCGTCTCTACTTCCTCTGGAGTCTGCAGAGATTTGGTATGTCATCAAAAACCTTGGCAAACTTCTATGGATGTATGGTAAAAAGCATACTGACTGGCTCCATTATGGCCTGGTATGGGAATGCCAATGCCTTTGAATGGAAAATCCTACAAAAGGTAATGGATTCAGCCTAGAACATCACGGGTGAAACACTCCCAACCAGTGAGCACACCTACATGAAACGTTGTTATAGCAAAGCAGCATTCATCATCAAAGACACTCACCACCCAGGCCATGCTCTTTTCTCACTGCTGCCATCAGGTAGAAGGTACAAGTGCCTCAGGACTTGCACTATCAGGTTCAAGAACAGTTCCTACCCCTCAACCATCAGGCTCTTGAACAAAAGGGGATAATTACACTCATTCTGTTTCTGGTGTTCCCAAGACCAATGGTCTCACTTTAAGGACACTTTATCTTGTTAGTTCATGCTCTCATTATTTACTGCTACTCATTTATATCCACGTTTGCTCTGCTTGTTGTTCATTGATCCTGTTTACAGTTACTGTTCTATAGATTTGCTAAGTATGCATACAGAAAGAAGAATCTCAGGGTTGCATATGATGACATGTATGTACACTGAGAATAAATTTTACTTTGAACTTTGAACAAAGCCATGCTGGCTATCCCTAATAAGTCCATGTCTACATTTATCTGATCTGTTAGAATACCTTCCAATAACTTTCCCACCACTGGTATCAGGTCATTTGCCAATAATTTTCCTGCTTATTTTTTGAGTCTTTCTTAACCAGTGGAACAACATTAGCTATCCTCCAGTATATCATCTGTCACGAAGGATAGTTTAAATATGCATGCTAGTGCCCTTGCAATTTCTGTACTTACCTCCCACAGGGTCCGAGGGAACACGTGGTCAGGCCTTGCAAATTTATCCACCGTAATTTGCTTCAAGACAGCAAACACCTCCTCTTCTGTAATCTGCACAGGCTCCATGACCTTGTTGCTTTGCCTCACTTCTATAGATTTTTTCTCTGTCTCCTGAGTAAATATGGATGCAAAAATCCATTTAAGGTCTCCCACATTGGGTTTGGCTCCACACATAGATTACCATTCTGATCGTCCAGAGGACCAATTTTGGCCATTACAATCCATTTGTTCTTAACATATCTGTGAAATCCCTTAGGATTCTCCTTCACCTTGTTTGCTAGGGCAACCTCATGCCTTCTTTTAGCCCTCCAGATTTCTTTCTTACATGTTCTCTTGTATTTCTTATACTCCATAAGTACTTAGTTTGTTTCTATCTGCTTATTCCTACTATGCATCTCCATTTTTTTTCTTAACTAGGGCCTCAATATCTCTTGAAAACCAAGGTTCCCTAAACCTGTTCTCTTTACCTTTTACTCTGCCAGGCACATACATGCTTTGTACTCTCAAAACTTCACTTTTGAAGGCCTCCCTCTTACTAAGTACACCTTTGCCAGAAAACAGTGTGTCCCAATCCACACTTGCCAGATCATTTCTGATACCATCAAAATTGGCCTTTCTCCAATTTAAAACTTCAACCCGACCACTAGACCTATCCTCCACCATAATTACCTTGATACTAATGGTATTATGATCACTAGATGCAAAATAGGCAGACTTCTGTCACCTGGCCAGTCACAAGCCCTAATAGGAGATCAACTATCACACACTCTCTCATTGGGACTTCTATGCACTGGTTAAGGAAACTTTCCTGAACACATTTGGCAAACTCCATCCCATCTAGTACTGTTCCATTATGGGAGTCCCAGTCAATATGTGGGAATTTAAAATCATCTGCTATTATAACTTCATGTTTCTTGCAACAGTTTGTGATCTCTCTACAAATTTGTTCCTCTAAATCCTGTGGACTGTTGGGTGCTCTATAATATAGCCCCTTTAATGTGGTCATACCTCTCTTATTCCTCAGTTCCACCCATAAAGCCTCACTAGATGGGTTCTCCAGTCTGTCCTGACTGAGCACTGTCATGACCTTTTCCCTGACAAGTAATGTCACCCCTCCCCCTTTAATCCCTCCCCTCTGTCATTTCTAAAACAACAGAGACCCGGAATATTGAGCTGCCAGTCCTGGCCCTCCTGCAATCAAGTCTCACTAATGGCTACAATGTCATAATTCTATGCGTTGATCCATGCCCTGAGCTCATCTACGTTTCCTATAAAACTTCTTGCATTGAAATATATGCAGCTCAGGACATTAGTCACAACATGTTCAACCTTTTGATTCCTGACTTTGTCTGAGGTCTTAACAATATCTGTCTCCACAACATCTGCACTAACTGTTCTGGCACTCTAATTCCCATCCCCCTGCAACTCGAGTTAACGCCCCCCCCCCACCCATGTAGCACTTGCAAACCTTCCTGCTAGAATATTACGCTAGGATATTAGTCTCCTTCCAGTCCTGCTCTGTTCTGTACAGGTCCCAACTTCCCTGGAACAGAGCCCAATGATCAAAAAATTCTGATGCCCTCTCTCCTGCACCAACTCCTCAGCCTTGTTTTAAACTATATGATTTTCCTATTTCTTTCTTCACTAGCATATGGCACGAGGATCAATCCTGAGATCACAACTCGGGAAGTCATATCCCTTAAATTTGCAACTAATTGCCTGAACTCACTTTGCAGAACTTTTGTCATTTGCCCTACCCATCTCACTGGTCATACATGGACAGGGCCTCTGACTGCTCACCCTCCCACTTGCTCAGAATGCTGAGGACTTGATCCAAGATGTCCCTGACGCCAGCATATGGCAGCTAGCTACTATCCGGGAATCTCATTCTCCTCCACAGAACCTCCCTTCTGTTCCCCTAACTAACAAATCCACTGTCAACACAGCTCATCTCTTTTCCCCACTTCCCTTCTGAGTCACAGAACCAAATTCACTGCCAGAGACCTGACTGCTGTGATTTTCCTTTGCTAGGTCATCCCCACACTCTAGCAGTATCCAAAGCAGTATCCTGCTGTTGAGGGGGATGGCCACAGCGGTACTCTGTGCTGGCTATTTAACCCCTTTCCCCTTCTTGTCACCCAGTCTCCTGCGCACCTTGGGCATAACTACCTAATAAATCAGTCATGATGTAATGTTGGCGCCGACTTGGTGGCTGAATGGTCTAATTCTTTGCCTATGTCTTATTGTCTTCAAATTGTCATGCAATTTTAGCTTCAGGATCTCCAGATTTCAAAGAATGTAGCAAATTACAGTCAGATATTGTGAGCAGATTAGGAAGGTTTATCTTTATCTTTACTTTTCTTGGATTATTTCTCTGCTGCTAAAATATTAGTTTTCTTTGAACCGGCAATGATAATTGGATTATCATGGATTAATCTGGTCCAACTAAAGGCAGTATTTAGAAAAAAAAGGAAAATGACAATTTTTTTTCAAAAGTAAACAATAAGGAAATAGTGGAGATATTCAATTAACTTTAATTATATAGTGGTTTAAAATTTCTTAAGGGAAAAGAAGAGTATGTCGATTATCATTTTTGGAAGGTGGCTTGAATTGCTGAAGTGAAATATAATTGTCAAAGTATAGAAGCCCTTCCAGCCCTGCTGAAGGGTTTCAGCCCGAACTATCAACTGTACTCTTTTCCATAGATGCTGCCTGGCTTGCTGAGTTCCTCCAGCATTTTGTGTGCGTTGCTCAGATTTCCAGCATCTGCAGATTTTCTCTTGTTTGTCAAAGTATAGATCTGCTTTCATGATAGAGCTCAAAAGATAAAGCAAGGACTTCACAGTCACTGCATCCTCACCTGACTATCCTCAGGTCTTATACTTGTATCCACTATTCAACCTCTGATGACAGTTATTCATCCTGAAATGGTATTTGTATTTTTCTATCTTTGGATATTGTCTGAGTTCCTAAATTTTTCCTTCATTTTCTGTTTTAATTTTCCTTTATTCACTTTTATGACCAAGCAAGAACTGGTGAGAATATACTGCACATCTTTGTATTTGTCAGACGTTATTAAGCATGCTGGCCGTATACAATGTTTCAGTGCTATGAAGATGTTAATGTAGGTGTGACGTTTCTGATTAGTTCAAAGCTAGTGTAAAAGTTTATGATTTTGTGTCCCACAGTTTCCATGCATGTACTGCTGTGAAATTAACAGCAGAAAATAATTAATGTAGGAAATGAAACACACGAGTCTGTAATCGTATCATACGGAAGAAAACTCAGAATTGACTGTTAATCAGTTTCACCGCACCAAGATTCAGTTTTAAAACTTGGCTATAAGCCAGAGTGGTCCCAAGTTACTAAAACCCGTGATAAACACATGTGTTGGAATTTATTATGCCTAAACATTGAAGTGAAGGGTTACTGAATATCACCACAGTGTAATTATCTGTGAAAACAATATGTAACTTACATTGGAATGGTATTACTGTACAGGGGCTCCATGGAGGCACATCTCATGCAATAGGGAGAATTCAAGCATTGAAGCATGAAGTAAACAAGGGAGCTAACTGTAGATTATGCTTCATTTACAGATGTAGAGGTGGTGCCACAATGAGAATCTAGGGCAGGCAAGTAAAGGAATGATATCACATGATCTAAATTAAAGTCCGAAATATCCAGACATTGAAAGATACCTGCTTTGCTACATTAAAGCAGTTTGTATTGGACCAGTCTCAAGACTTCAGATTTCTTAGTGGAAACGTGGAATTAATTTACTGAAGGCTATAAGCTCACAACCATTGGGCGTATTTGGCGGAGCAATATATCTGATGTCATATGACATTATACACTCAATTCTTAAGGGTACAGTCATAATTATAATGCATGATGCTTTTCACTTTTATAGAAGTTACAGCACAGTACCAGGCCCTTCTGTCCAATGAGCCCCCACCAGCCAACTACACATGTGACCTGTAGGAGGCATGCATCTATTTTCTGTTTGTATTGTACTTTGTGGCATGTTTATTATGGTAATCTGCCATGTGGGTTGGGGCATGGTGGAAGCAAAAGTGTATAGTTACACATTCATGCTTTGTCTTAGTTGTTTAGTTTCATCTGGTGACGAGTGAGTGAGCTATGGGAAATGATTTTTTATTTGTTGGCCCCTAATATAGAAACATAGAAAACCTACAGCACAATACAGGTCCTTTGGCCCATGATGCTGTGCGGAACATGTACTTACTTTAGAGATTATCTAGGGTTACCCATAGCCCTCTATATTTCTAATCTCCATGTACCGATCCAGGAGTCTCTTAAAAGACCCTATCGTATCTGCCTCCACCACCGTCGCCGTCAGTCTATTCCACACACTCACCACTCTCCGCGTATAAAATTTATTAAAAGGCTCTGAATATCCACATGATCAATGCCTCTCATCATCTTATACACTTCTACCAGGTCACCTCTCATCCTCCGTCGCTCCAAGGAGAAAAGGCCAAGTTCGCTCAACATATTCTCATAAGGCATGCTCCCCAATCCAGGCGACATCCCTGTAAATCTGCTCCACGCCCTTTCAATAGTTTCCACATCCTTCCTGTGGCGAGGTGACCAGAACTGAACACAATACTCCAAGTGGGGTCTGACCAGGGTCTGATAAAGCTGTAACTTTACATCTCAGCCTTTAAACTCAGTCTCACTGTCGATGAAGACCAATACATCGTATGCCTTCTTTAACCACACAGTCAACCTGCGCAGCCCAAGACTCGGACCCCAAGATCCCTCTGATCCTCCACACAGCCAAGAGTCTCACCATTAATATTATATTCTGCCATCATATTTGACCTACCAAAATGAACCACCTCACACTTAGGCTCAGTCAGGCTTGAAAGGCACGACCTGCCTTTGACAAAGCCATGCTGACTATTCCTAATCGTATTATGTCTCTCCAAATGTTCATAAATCCTGCTTCTCAGGATCTTCCCCATCAACTTACCAACCACTGAAGTAATATTCACTGGTCTATAATTTCCTAGGCTATCTTTACTCCCTTTCTTGAATAGGGGAACAACATCTGCAACCCTCCAATTCTCCAGAACCTCTCCTGTCCCCATTGATGATGCAAAGATCATTGCCAGAAGATCAGCAATCTCCTCCCTCACCTCCCACAGTAGCCTGGGGTACATCTCATCTGGTCCCAGTGACTTATCCAACTTGATGCTTTCCAAAAGCTCCAGCACATCCTCTTTCTTGATGTCTATAAGCTCAAACTTTTCAGTCCATTGTAAGTCATCCCTACAATTGTCAAAATCCTTTTCCGTTGTGAATACTGAAGCAAAGTATTCATTAAGTACCTCCACTATCTCCTCTGGTTCCATACACACTTCTCTACTGTCTCACTTGATTAGTCCTATTCTCTCACGTCTTATCCTCTTGCTGTTCACATACTTGTAGAATGCCTTAGATTTTTCCATAATCCTGCTCGCCAAGGCTTTCTTATTGCCCCTTCTGGCCTTCCTAATTTCATTCTTAAGCTCCTTCCTGCTAGACTTATAATTTTCTAGATCTCTATCAAAACCTAGTTTTTTGAACCTTTCGTAAGCTTTTCTTTTCTTCTTGACTAGACTTAGAACAGCCTTTGTACACCACGATTCCTGTACCCTATCAACTTTTCCCTGTTTCGTTGTACCATACCTGTTGAGAATGCCACGCAAATATCCCCTGAACCTTTGCCACATTTCTGCCATACGTTTATCTGAGAACATCTGTTCCCAATTTATGCTTCCAAGTTCCAGCTCCAAGTTCCAAGTTCCAAGTTAGCAGTTTTAATTTGTTTTCAAGTAACCACTACATAACTAATTGACCTACTAACTTCTCTGGAATGTGGGAAGAGTCTGAGAACCTGGAGGAAACATGCGTGGCCATATGGGGAAAGTGAAAATAATCTACATCTTTATTCCTTCTACCAAAGTGTTTGACCATATGCTTCCTGACACGATGTTCCATCTGCTACTTCAGTGCCCATTCTAATCTGTTCAAAACCTTCTGCAAGCTCACTTCTTCTTAAACACTACCTGCCCCTCCACCTGAATTTGTATCATCTGCGAACTTGGCCACAAAGCCATCAAATCTGTCATCCAATCATTGACATATGACATGAAACGAAGTGGTCCCAACACTGACCCCTGCAGAACACCATTAGTCACTAGCAGTCAACCAGAAAAGGCACCCTTAATTCCTACTCCTTTGCCTCCTGTCATTCAGCCAATCCATGCTAGTATTTATTGTATAATACCCTCGGTTCAGAATCAGAATCAGAATCAGGCTTATTGTCACCAGCATGTGACGTGAAATTTGTTAATTTAGCAGCAGCAGTTCAATGCAATACATAATCTAGCAGAGAGAAAAAAATAAATAAACAAGTAAATCAATTACATATATTGAATAGATTTAAAAAATGCAAAAACAGAAATACTATATATAAAAAAAGTGAGGTGGTGTCATTGGTTCAATGTCCATTGAGGAATCGGATGGCAAAGAGGAAGAAGCTGTTCCTGAATCACTGAGGGAGTGCCTTCAGGCTTCTGTACCTCCTACCTGATGGTAACAATGAGAAAAGGGCATGCCCTGGGTGCTGAAGGTCCTTAGCAGCCCTGTTTAAAATGACAAATTCTTAAATATATGATGTTAATCAAACTAAAAGGACAACAAAACAACATCTCTATCATCCAGGTATATGCACCCACAATGGCAAGTTCAAAGGAAGAAATTGATGCCTTCTACCACTTCCTAGACAAAGCACTAGAAGAATGCAGATCACAAGAAGCCATCATAGTCATGGGCGACTTCAATGCAAAAGTTGGAGAGGGAAGAGAAGACCATATTGTTGGAGGCCAGGGATTGGGGGAAAGAAATGAAGGACGAGAAAAGCTTATATCATGGTGTAAAACGAACAATCATATAATAACCAACACTTGGGTTAAACAACATCCAAGAAGGACATGGACACGGAGAAGCCCAGATGGGAAAAACAAAAATCAAATCGACTACATAACAATCAATAACAGATTCAAAAACTCGATAGCTCAACCTAAAAGCTACCCTGGAGCAGACTGTGGAAGCGACCACATACCAGTCATTTGCAAAATGAAAATAAAGATGAGGAGATTAAAGAAACCAAAAAGATCAGAACCACTGGATTATCAACAACCTCAAAACAATGCTCATCTGAAAACAGAATACACAATCAGGGTGAAAAACCATTTTCCATTGCTGCAGGATGAAGGAGGTAAATCTTCCTGGGACATACTGAAGGAATCCATGGTTGTAGCTGTAAAAGAAACCATCCCACGAAAAGAACGGAAAAGTAAGAAGAAATGGATAACTGAAGACATAATACAATTGATGCAACAAAAACAGACCATCAAACTAGGAGACAGTGAAGAATAGAAAAAAACTTGATAAGACAATAAGAAGAAAATGCAGAGAAGCTAAAGACAGATGGCTAAATGAGAAACGCTCAGAGATAAAAATGCTACAAACCCATAACCCTGGAACAAAGTTGATGCATAGTAAGATTAAAGAACTAATAGGGAAATTACCTTGCTCAGCAAGTGAATGCATCAGGGCAAAAGATGGCCGCTTAATTATGAACAAAGAGGAAATCCTAAACAGATGGACAGAATATATAAAAGAACTTTTTGAAGAGCAAAGAGGAGAAAAACTGAACATAAGGCAGAATCTTGAAGGACCTAGTATTCTAAAATCAGAAATTCGAGCAGCCATAAATAAAACAAAACATAACAGAGCAACTGGTCCAGACAACATCACTGTTGTCTGGCCTTAGAAGATTTTGGAATAGAGAAAATAACAGAAATAGCAAATGAAATCTATGATCATGAGGAGGTATCTGATGATTTAAGTAAATCAGTGTTCATCACACTTCCAAAGAAGGAGGAAGTAACAGAATGTGAGTTACATCGTACAGTGAGCCTGATGAGCCACGTGGCAAAAATTATTCTCAGGATAATCATGATGAGAGCAAGACGCTGTATCAAACCAGAAATCAGTAAAGAACAATGCGGCTTTGTGGAAAACACTGGAACCAGAAATGCAATTTTCATGCTACGGATGATCTGTGAATGAGCCATCCAGGTACAAAAAGACATCTACCTATGTTTCATTGACTATACAAAAGCTTTTGACACTGTCAGACAGCAAGATCTTCTGGAAATGCTTCAAGATCTTGACATAGGTGGGAAAGATATACGTTTTTTAAGAAACTTATACTGGGACCAGACAGCATCCATCAGAATAGAAGGAGAAGTGAGTGGGTATGTGAATATCATGAGAGAAGTCAGGCAAGGTTGTGTCTTTTCGTGAGATTTATTCAACCTGTATAGTGAAAATATCTTGAGAAGTATCTTGAGGAGGTCCTGAAGAGAGATTTCTGGGAGTTAGGAAGGAAGCTGAGAAGCAGTAATCTCGGGATTGCTACCTGTGCCACGTGCTAGCGAGGGCAAGAATAGTAGGATCAGGCAGATGAATGTGTGGCTGAGAGACTGGTGCAGGGGGCAGGGCTTCAGATTCTTGGATCATTGGGATCTCTTCTGGGGGAAGTATGACCTGTTCAAAATGGATAGGTTACACCTGAACCCGAAGGGGACCAATATCCTGGCGGGAATGTTTAATAGAGCTGTTAGGGAGGGTTTAAACTAATTTGGCAGGGGGATGGGAACCAGAATGATAGAGCGGAGGAAGGGGAAAACAGAAATAAATCTAAGATAGTGAGCAGTAAAGGTGTCAGGAAAGACAGGCAGGTGATGGGGCAAACTTGTAGCCATTGGGATGAGTTGCAGTGGAATCAAAGCAAAAAGTACCAAACATTGGTCTTAAGGTGTTACACTTAAATGCACGCAGCATAAGGAATAAGGTGGATGATCTTGTCGTAGAGCTACAGATTGGCAGGTATGATACTGTGGCCATCACTGAGACGTGGCTAAAGGATGCATGTCTCTGGGAGCTGAACGTCCAAGGATACAGAGTGTATCAGAAGGATATGAAGGTAGGCAGAGGGGGTTATGTAGCTTTATTGGTAAGAAATGATATCAAATCATTAGAAAGAGGTGAAATAGGATCGGAAGGTGCAGAATCTTTATGGGTTGAGCTAAGAAATCGCAAGGGTAAAAGGACCCTGATGGCAGTTATTTATAGGCCTCCAAACAGTTGCAGTGATGTGGACTACAAATTACAACAGGAAATAGAAAAGGCTTGTCAGAAGGGCAGTATTATGATAATTGTGGGGGATTTTAACATGCGAGTGGATTGGGAAAATCAGGTCAGCACTGGATCTCAAGAGAGAGAATTTGTAGAATGTCTGCGAGATGGCTTTTTAGAACAGCTTGTTGTTGAGCCCACTAGGGGATCGGCTGTACTGGATTGGGTATTGTGTAATGAACCGGAGGTGATTAGAGAGATTGAGGTGAAGGAACCCTTAGGAAGCAGTGATCATAACGTGACTGAGTTCAATGTGAAATTTGAAAAAGAGAAGCCGAAATCTGATGTGTCGGTATTTCAGTGGAGTAAAGGAAATTATAATGGCATGAGAGAGGAACTGGCCAAAGTTGACTGGAAAGGAACACTGGCGGGAAGGATGGCAGAGCAGCAGTGGCTGGAGTTTATGCGAGAAGTGAGGAAGGTGAAAGACAGGAATATTCCAAAAAAGAAGAAATTTTTGAATGGAAAAAGGATGCAACCGTGGTTGACAAGAGAAGTCAAAGCCAAAGTTAAAGCAAAGGAGAGGGCATACAAGGAAGCAAAAATTAGTAGGAAGACAGAGGATTGGGAAGTTTTTAAAAGCTTACAAAAGGAAACTAAGACGGTCATTAAGAGGGAAAAGGTTAACTATGAAAGGAAGCTAGCAAATAATATCAAGGAGGATACTAAAAACTTTTTCAAGTATATAAAGAGTAAAAGACAGGTGAGAGTAGATATAGGACCGATAGAAAATGATGCTGGAGAAATTGTAATGGGAGATAAGGAGATGGCGGAGGAACTGAACGAGTATTTTGCATCAGTCTTCACTGAGGAAGACATCAGCAGTATACTGGACACACAAGGGTGGCAGGAAAGAGAAGTGTGCGCAGTCACAATTACGACAGAGAAAGTACTCAAGAAGCTGAATAGTCTAAAGGTAGATAAGTCTCCCGGACCAGATGGAATTCACCCTCGTGTTCTGAAGGAAGTAGCTGTGGAGATTGCGGAGGCATTAGCGATGATCTTTCAAAAGTCGATAGATTCTGGCATGGTTCTGGAGGACTGGAGGATTGCAAATGTCACTCCGCTATTTAAAAAGGGGGCAAGGAAGCAAAAAGTAAATTATAGACCTGTTAGCTTGACATCGGTGGTTGGGAAGTTGTTGGAGTCGATTGTCAAGGATGAGGTTATGGAGTACCTGGAGGCATATGACAAGATAGGCAGAACTCAGCATGGATTCCTTAAAGGAAAATCCTGCCTGACAAACCTATTACAATTTTTTGAGGAAATTACAAGTAGGCTAGACAAGGGAGATGCAGAGGATGTTGTATATTTGGATTTTCAGAAGGCCTTTGACAAGGTGCCACACATGAGGCTGCTTAACAAGATAAGAGCCCATGGAATTATGGGAAAGTTACATGCGTGGATAGGTCGTTGGCTGATTGGTAGGAAACAGAGAAGCAGTGAATTTTTCTGAGCCTTTCCAACATTTGTATCTGGACTCTATCTGTCTCAATATTGACTGCCTGTTTCCTGATTCTGGTTTTTGGATTTCTCTGGATGTTTTGATCTCTGCCTGAACTTCGACGTTGACTTTGTTTTCACCTTGGGATTTGTTACTCAATTAATATCACTAATAAGACCTTCCAGGTGCAGATCCATGGTCTCGCGAGACTAACGGATGCCACCAATATCACTGTGTGCACAGTCCTGGGTCTGCAATTGGATCCATGCTCTAGCGTCCTGACATCCATCACCTCATCCTTAACAACTGACTCTAACATCTTTGCAACTACTGAGGTCAGGCTAACTGGTCTATAATTTCCTTTCCGCTGCCTTCCTCCTTTCTTAAAGAGTGGGATGACATTTGCAATTTTCAAATCCTCTGGCACCATGCCAGAATCTATTGATTTTTGAAAGATCATTTCGAATGCCACTACAATCTCTAACAGTACCTCTTTCAGAGCCTGAGGATGCAGTTCCTTTGGTCCAGGTGACTTGTGTACCTTCAGGTCTTTCAGCTTTATGAGCACCTTCTCTCTTGTAACAGTAACTGCATCCACTTCTCTTCCTTTACACATTACAACATCAAGCATACTGCTAGTGTCTTCCACAGTGAAGACTGATGCAAAATACTTATTTAGTTCATCAGCCATCTCCTTGTCCCTATTATTATTTATCCTTCCTCATTTTCTAGAGGTTCTATATCCTCCTTCAATTCTCTTTTATTTTTAACATACTTGTAAAAGCTTTTGCTATCAACTTTGATATTATTTGCTAGCTTGCTTTCATATTTTGTCTTTTTCCTTCTAATGATTTTTTAGTTGCTTTCTGTAGGTTTTTCCAAACCTTCCAATCCTCTATCTTCCGACTAATTTTTACTTTGTTGTATGCGTTTTCTTTTGCTTTTGCAATTGCTTTGACTTCTCTTATCAGCCATGGTTGTACTATTTTACCATTTGAGTATGTCTTCTTTTTTGGAATATATATGTCCTGCACCTTTCTCATTCTTCCCAGAAATGCACGCCATTGCTGCTCTGCTGACACCCCTGCCAGCAGCTCCTTCCGATTTACTTTGGCCAACTCCTCTCTCATACCACTGTAATTCCCCTTACTCCACTGAAATACTGCTACATCAGATTTTACTCTCTCTCTATCAAATTTCAAGTTGAACTCAATCATTGTGATCACTGGTTTCTAAGGATTCTTTTACGTTAAGCTCCCTAATAGCCTCTGGTTCATTACATAACATCCAATCCAGTATAGCTGATCCCCTAGTAGGCTCATTGACAAACTGCTCTAAAAAGCCATCCCTTAGGCATTCAACAAACTCACTCTCTTGAGATTCATTACCAACCTAATTTTCCCAATCGACCTGCATGTTAAGATCTCCCATGACTACCATAACATTGCCCTTTTGACACGCCTTTTCTATTCCCTGTTGTAGCCTGTGGTCCACCTCCCAGCCACTGTTGGGAGGCCTGTATATAACTGCCATCAATGTCCTTTCACCCCTGCAGTTTCTTAACTCAACCCACAAGGATTCAACATCTTCAGATCCTACCTAGAGCCACACCATCTCCTCTGCCTACCTTCCTATCCCTTTGATATAACGTGTAACCTTGGACATTCAGCTCCCAACTACAGCCAGTCTTCAGCCACGATTCAGTGATGGCCACAACATCATACCCGGCAATCCGATCATCCACCTTATTTCTTATACTACACTCATTTAGATACAACGCCTTGAGTACCTTATTTGCTATCCTTTCTGGTTCTGCATCCCTAATGTTTTGATGCTCAGACTGTTGGATGCAACTAAGTCCCTTACTTTCTCAATAAGCCTTGAATGGGGTACCTTACCAAATGCCTTGCTGAAATCCATATACACTACATCTCCTGCTCTACCTTCATCAACGAGTTTAGTCACATCCTCAAAAAATACAAGCAGGCTCGTAAGGCATGACCTGCCTTTGACAGAGCCATACTGAGTATTCCTAATCATATTATGTCTCTCCAAGTGTTCATAAATTCTGCCTTTCAGGATCCTCTCCATCAACTTACCAACCACTGAAGTAATAGTAACTGGTCTATAATTTCCTGAACTATCTCTACTCCCTTTCTTGAATAAGGAAACAACATCTGCAACCTTCCAATCCCCCGGAATCTCTCCTGTTCCCATTGATGATGCAAAGATCATTGCCAGAGGCTTAGCAATCTCCTCCCTCTCCTCCCACAGTAGCCTGGTGTATATATCATCCGGTCCCGGTGACTTATCCAACTTGATGCTTTCCAAAAGCTCCAGCACATCCTCTTTCTTAATGTCTATATGCTCAAGCTTTTCAGTCATCCCTACAATTGCCAAAATCCTTTTCCATAGTGAAAACTGAAGCAAAGTATTCATTAAGTACCTCTGGTATTTCCTCTGGTTCTATACACACTTTTCCACTGTCACACTTGATTGGTCCTATTCTCTCATGTTTTATTCTCTTGCTCTTCACATACTTGTAGAATGCTTGGGGTTTTCCTTAATCTTGCTGGCCAAGGCCTTCTCATGGCCCCTTCTGGCTCTCCCAATTTCATTCTCAAGCTCCTTCCTGCTAGCCTTATAATCTTCTAGATCTCTATCATCACCAATTTTTTTTTAACCTTTTGTAAGTGTTTCTTTTCTCCTTGACTAGATCTCCAACAGCCTTTGTACACCATGGTTCCTGTACCCTATCATCTTTTCCCTGTCTCATTGTAACATACCTGTTGAGAATGCCACGCAAATATCCCCTGAACCTTTGCCACATTTCTTCCGTACATTTTCCTGAGAACATCTGTTCCCAATTTATGCTTCCAAGTTCCTGCCTGATAGCTTCATATTTCCCCTTACTCCAATTAAACACTTCCCTAATTTGTCTGTTCCTATCCTTCTCCAATGCTATGGTAAAGGAGATAGAATTGTGAGTGATATCTCCAAAATGCTCTCCCACTGAGAGACCTGATACCCAACCAGGTTCATTTCCCAATACCAGATCAAATACAGCCTCTCCTCTTGTGGGCTTATCTACATACTGTGTCTGGAAATCTTCCTGATCACACCTAACAAACTCCACCCCATCTAAACCCCTCACTCTAGGGAGATGCCAATCATTTTGGGGAAATTAAAATCTCCCACCACGACAATCCTGTTATTATTACACCTTTTCAGAATCTGTCTCCCTATCTGCTCCTCGATGTCCCTGTTACTTTTGGGTGGTCCATAAAAGACACCCAGTAGAGTTATTGACCCCTTCCTCTTTCTAACTTCCAACCACAGAGACTCAGTAGATGATCGCTCCATGACTTTCTCTTTTTCTGCAGCGGTGACACTATCTCTGATCAACAGTGCCACGCCCCCACCTCTTTTGCCTCCCTCCCTGTCCTTTCTGAAACGTCTAAAGGTTGGCATTCTAAGTAGCCATTCCTGCCCCTGAGCCATCCAAGTCTCTGTAATGGCCACAACATCATAGCTCCAAGTACTGATCCACACTCTAAGCTCGTCCGCTTTGTTCATGCTGCTTCTTGCATTAAAATAGACATCTCAAACCATCAGTCTGAGTGCATCCCTTCTCTATCAGTTTCCTACCATCCCTCTCACACTGCCTACGAGCTTTCTCTATTTGTGAACCAACCGCCCCTTCCTCTGTCTCTTCAGTTTGATTCCCAACCCTCAGCAATTCTAGTTTAAACAAGTTTCCTGTTCTAACATATATAAATATGAACAATTGCTTGCATATCTTTTAAACAGTTTACAGAATACATTGCTTTTAAAAATACCCACATAATTATGAAAGGGTAAATCACTAATAGATAGAATTTTTTTTATTAACAACAGTCTCTATGCATTAAGTCTAGGACACAGCCTCAGAATTGAGAGACATCCATTTAGAACAGAGATGAGGAAAAATAGCTTTAGCCAGAGGATGGTGAATCTGCAGAATTCATTGCCACTGATGGCTTTGCAGGCCAGGATATTGGGTATATTTAAGGTGGAGGTTGATAAGTTCTTGATCAATCAGGTGTCAAATGGAGAGAGGGCAGGAGAATGCGGTTGAGAGGGATAATAAATCAGCCATGATGTAATGACAGAGCAGACTCGATAGACCAAATGGCCTATTCTACTCCTATGTCTTATGGCTTTAACATGATCTTCCTATTTTAAGCAGAACAGAGCGCAGTTAGTGAAGCTGCTTCGCTGTTTAGGATAAGAGTGAATCCTGCATCAGTGTGAAAATTCATTTCCAACACCATACTTTATTTCCACATCAAAAAGTAAGCCCACCAATTTAGCACAAATTAATGACAAGTTGCAGACTGGTCCGAATAGTGCACTCAGCTTCCAAGCACATTTCACAGAGAAGCTTTACAGCCATCAGACAGAGAACTTTGACCCATCCTTCTGGGCTGTTTACAAATGCAGCCTCCAGAGGTGAACAACAGCTTTAACTCACTATTTTTTCCAGTTTGTCTTAAGGCTGTGACTTTGATTCTTATGAGCTGAGTTGTCTAGGGGTCAATGGCAACAGCAAGGATTGCAGTACCATCACAGATGAAGTTTTTGAGGGATGCCCTTTGAATCTATGAACTCAAACTTACTTTTCAAAAATCTATCAAAGCAGAATATTGAGAAAAATTGAGTAAAAAACATGAGGAGAGTAGCTTTAGAATAGTGGAAATTCTGATCCTGAGGAACACTTTTTGCATGAAGGAAATAATTGTTTACTTTTAAGTGAGCTTTTGACAAAGGTTCATACAAAAGTGGAAGTCATCAGTACCAGTTGTGGGGGCTGAGAGTAAGTTGTAAATTTTACATTAAAAGCATGCAAAGGTAAGTAGGGTTTTGAGTGAAAACAAGCACACAGAGAAGGTTTTGGTTGCAAGATTGGCTTTATCTGTCACATGTATGTGTCATTTGTGTCAAATCAAATCAGCAAGGATGGTGCTGGGGCAGCTCGCAAGTATCGGTATGCTTCTGACTCGCATATCATACCCATAGCCCACTAACTCTGTAATGTGCAAATAGCCAGCGGTTCAAAATACATTTATTATCATATAATGTATAAGTGATTCAACCTTGAGATTTGTTTGCTGACAGGCAGTTGCAAAGCAAGAAACACAAAAGAACCCAATTTTAAAAAATAAAGACCAATCTACACTGCACACAGAGAAAGAGAGAAAGAAAACAGAAAGCACTTGACTAATAGAAGCTAGCGACAACAACAGTGCTCCGAACCAAACCGAGACCCCATATCTAAATCCCCAGAGCTGCCCAGAATAGGCCCAAAGCCTGGTATTCAATTCATCGTATCAGTGGGGCAAATAGCCACAAAGTTCGTAGACATAAAGCACAACTTCCAGGGATGGTCTCACAGCCTTAGCATCGTGGAGAGAGGAACCCTGGTCTATCTGGGCCAGTGTTTAAATTGACCGAACAGCAGATTGTACCTCATATTAGGACCCGGACTCTGCCGTGGCGAATCGCTCCAGGCATAGATTTCGCTGCTGACGAAGCCATTCTCAATCTCTCCAAATCAGCCCGGTGCGCAGAGTGATCCACCCTCTCCCGACTCCTGACACCCTGCGTCTCCAGTCCATCTGGGTTGGTGTTCAAACAGTGGATCGTGCCTCCTACTAGGACCCAGGCCACTCTGTGGCAAATCGCTCCAGGCTTCGATTTTGCTGCCAAAGAAGCCATTCTCCACCTCTCCAAATTGGCTCAGTGCTCAGCGGGATCCAGCCTTGCACCCAGGCCAGCCAAACAGGCATCGGAATTCCTCCACCTCGTCCTCTCCCCTCCAAATCAACCACTCCAATCTGCACAGCTCCAGCTCCGAGAACACCCGCCCTGCAGCGCAGCAGCGGTACACATATCCCGAACTTACCCTGCCTCAGCTTGTCTCCTTACCGCTTGTGGTGATAGTTCACCACCACTTACCCCAAAAAGTGTCATTAGCAATGTTTTTAATTGAATTTCTTTGCTTTTGAACTGCAGTAAAATGTTGCAAGCCTTCGGTAGTGCTATCTTAAACCAGAAGGAAACTCATGAGGTTATGGGGAGTGTGTACAAACTTCTTACAAACAGCAGCAGGAATCACACCCTGATCTGACAACAGGCACTGTAAAGCATTACTCCCACCACTGTGCTACTATGCTGCAGTGATAATGTGCTACTATTAATACTGAGATCATCCTTAAGAAGCAATAGTATGAAACAGTCAGAACTGATCACACTGGATATTAATTCTCAGATATAATTAAAAACAGCAACTATGAATAATTTCTGACATCTACTGCTTTCTTTTACATATAACTTTACTATTTCTGATCAGTCCATGAACCCATGAGCAGAACCTCTCCATTTGCTCTCTTTTTGCACTACCTACTTATTTATTTGTTTATTTATTTATTATTTCTTATTGTAACCTATAGCAATTTTTATATATCTCACTGTACTACTGTTGCAAAACAACAAATTTCATGACATATGCCGGAGGTAATAAATCTGTTTTTTGAGCGGTTTTGGCTCAAAACATTCACTCTTTATTCCTCTCCATAGATGCTACCTGACCTGCTGTGTTCCTCCAGCATTTTGTGCACGCTACTTGAGATTTCCAGCATCTGCAGAATATCTTAGAACATAGAACACAGAACATAGAATAGTACAGCACAGTACAGGCCCTTCAGCCCACAATGTTGTGCTGACCCTCAAACGTTGCCTCCCATATAAGCCACCACCTTAAATTCCTCCACATACCTGTCTAGTAGTCTCTTAAACTTCACTAGTGTATCTGCCTCCACCACTGACTCAGGCAGTGCATTCCACGCACCAACCACTCTCTGAGTAAAAAACCTTCTTCTAATATCCCCCTTGAACTTCCCACCCCTTACCTTAAAGCCATGTCCTCTTGTATTGAGCAGTGGTGCCCTGGGGAAGAGGCGCCGGCTGTCCACTCTATTTATTCCTCTTAGTATCTTGTACACCTCTATCATGTCTCCTCTCATCCTCCTTCTCTCCAAAGAGTAAAGCCCTAGCTCCCTTAATCTCTGATCATAATGCATACTTTCTAAACCAGGCAGCATCCTGGTAAATCTCCTCTGTACCCTTTCCAATGCTTCCACATCCTTCCTATAGTGAGGCGACCAGAACTGGACACAGTACTCCAAGTGTGGCCTAACCAGAGTTTTATAAAGCTGCATCATTACATCGTGACTCTTAAACTCTATCCCTTGACTTATGAAAGCTAACACCCCATAAGCTTTCTTAACTACCCTATCCACCTGTGAGGCAACTTTCAGGGATCTGTGGACATGTACCCCGAGATCCCTCTGCTCCTCCACACTACCAAGTACCCTGCCATTTACTTTGTACTCTGCCTTGGAGTTTGTCCTTCCAAAGTGTACCACCTCACACTTCTCCAGGTTGAACTCCATCTGCTACTTCTCAGCCCACTTCTGCATCCTATCAATGTCTCTCTGCAATCTTTGACAATCCTCTACACTATCTACCACACCACCAACCTTTGTGTCATCTGCAAACTTGCCAACCCACCCTTCTACCCCCGCATCCAGGTTGTTAATAAAAATCATGAAAAGTAGAGGTCCCAGAACAGATCCGTGTGGGACACCACTAGTCACAATCCTCCAATCTGAATATACTCCCTCCACCACCACCCGCTGCCTTCTGCAGGCAAGCCAATTCTGAATCCACCTGGCCACCTGGATCCCATGCCTTCTGACTTTCTGAATAAGCCTACCGTGTGGAACCTTGTCAAATGCCTTACTAAAATCCACGTAGATCACATCCACTGCACTACCCTCATCTATATGCCTGGTCACCTCCTAAAAGAACTCTATCAGGCTTGTTAGACATGATCTGCCCTTCACAAAGCCATGCTGACTGTCCCTGATCAGACCATGATTCTCTAAATGCCTATAGATCCTATCTCTAAGAATCTTTTCCAACAGCTTTCCCACCACAGACGTAAGGCTTACTGGTCTGTAATTACCCGGACTATCCCTACTACCTTTTTTGAACAAGGGGACAACATTCGCCTCCCTCCAATCCTCCAGTACCATTCCCATGGACAACGAGGACATAAAGATCCTAGCCAGAGGCTCAGCAATCTCTTCTCTCGCCTCGTGGAGCAGCCTGGGGAATATTCCGTCAGGCTGCGGGGACTTATCTGTCCTAATGTATTTTAACAACTCCAACACCTCTTCTCCCTTAATATCAACATGCTCCAGAACATCAACCTATGTGTGTGTGATTCTATTTCTGAATCTGATTTTCAGTTTACTATAACAACCCCAATTGTTTTCATTAAAACATTTGCAGTGACTGATTTATTTAAATTGTGATTTAGAAAGGATGTTATTTCAAGAAGAAAAAAGGCATGTCTGGTAATTCAATCACAAACAAGAGAAAATCTGCAGATACTGGAAATCCGAACAACACACACAATATTCTGGAGGAACTCAGCAGGCCAGGCAACATCTATGGAAAAAGGTAGAGTCGACATTTCGGGCCGAGATTCTTCAGCAGGACTAAGAAGGGTCTCGGCCTGAAGTGTTGACCGTACTTTTTTCCATAGATGCTGCCTGGCCTGCTGAGTTCCTCCAGCATTTTGAATGTGATGTCTGGTAACTGTTTACCTGAAAAATTGAAATTCCTGAAGTCAGAGAGACAGGGGAGGTGGGATCAAACTTAGTTCATCCCCATGGAGCAAGAATTTTGGAGAAAATCCTTAAAATAACAAAATACCAAGTAAATATACAGTAAAAAGCTGACATTGACGGAGTTAAGGGAATGCTCCACTGGATGCCACAAGGAAAGTTTTCCCTGCCTCAGTGACAATCCGGACAATGGCAAGACCACATCAATCTCCATCCACAAATTATTCTTCAGTTGCTTGTCAGTGCTACCAAACCATCATCTGCTGCCAACATTAATCAGTGAATTATGACTGGTGCAGACAGCAACATGGTTTGAGGGTGAAAGGTTCTCGGTTCCTGCCTACTAGATCCTTACCCCAAGTTTAAACCATGGCCACAGCTAAAGATGATAGAGACCAGAGTTCTCACCAGGCTGGAGCTCAGAATCAGAGGCAGGTTTAAGTTCACTGGAACGTGTTGTGAAATTTGTTGTTTTGCAGCAGCGGTACTTTGCAACAGATAATAACAAAAAACTATAAATTCCAATAAGAGTTCAGAATCAGTGTCAGGTATAATATCACTGGCATATGTCATGAAATTTGTTAACTTTACGGCAGCGGTACAATGAAATACACGATAAATAAATAGAGAGAAATAAAACTGCATTACGTTGAGAATATATATGTTTATTAGTTAGTTAAGATAAGTAGTGCAAAAAAACAGAAATAAAAAAGGTAGTGATAAAAAGGTAGAAATAGAAGATTAAAAAAAAGGGTTCAATGTCCATTTAGAAATCAAATGGCAGAGGGAAAGAAGTTGTTTTTGAGTCACTGAGTGTGTGCCTTCAGGCTTCTGTACCTCCTTCCCGATGGTAACAATGAGAAGAGGACATGTCCTGGGGGGTGGGGAAATATATATACAAAATTAAATTAAGTAAGTCATGCAAAAAGAGAGCCAAAAGAAAGAGAAAGAAATAGTGAGGCAGTGATCGTGGGTTCATTGTCCATTTGGAAATCGGATGGCGGAGGGAACAAAATGGAGTTTCTGTGAATAGCTTGCTAATTAAGGGAATTACACACTAAATTCTTCAGCTTTGCACTTCCCACAGAGCAGCTGGAGCTACTGTGGCAGAAGGAAAAGGAGGGTGCAGACAGTGAAAGCAAATAAACACATGCTTATAAAGGAAATGGAGCACTGAGTTAACGGGACAATATGCCAGTTACCCAGATAGCAAGTGCTCACCTTGCAGCCAACACTGTCTCGGTGTCTAGTCCATCTGTTAACCTAAATAACGTGAATAGTATCTGTATCTGAAATAACAAGTATTGACACAGGAAGAACGGTATCATAGAGACCCATAAAATCTGAGTAAGATTACGATGCCAACAATTCTGTGCACATGCACCTCAGGTTAATCGGAAGGTACATATTATCATTGACACATATTTGATTATCACCGTAATCTCTTTCTCCCTCAGGTAGTCTCCCAGAATTGAGATGACTTGCTCCCACTCTGGGCTTTATGGGTTCGGAGATGGTTGATGAGGCCAGTATGGGAAATACAGACTCCTACGCAGATTAGGACAGGCTTCAGCAGCTGGGCGGATATTTTATGTGATGATCTGCTCCTTCCACCATCTATGCAGCGTCTCTGAGTGCTCACTGATGCATGGCTTTCAGTTCCATCGCTGAGCTCCTTCTTCAGTTTGAGGTGTCATGAGCCAGAGCTCCACAAAGGCCAGCTGGGGCACATCCTTGAGTCTTTTCCTCCTATCCGGTATCTGAGCATCAGGTATATTTAAAAGTTGTAATGTGTCAAATTCACTTTCAGAGGTAAGCACAGAAATTGCTAGTATAACTAATTTTACACAACCATGGCTGTAAATAATTGCTCAGCTTTTCTCTGTGGAAAACGGCTGGATTCTGCACCGTCAACATTTCTCTGACCTGTGGACTACTATTTTGATTTTCGATGATATAATTATGCATGACAAAAATGTTTTCAAAGATCGGGGCCACAGGGCAATCTCCTGTGAAAGTTAATGTGTTCATCTGAAATTTCTCCTTCAGCTGCTGTAGCAAAGAAGCTAAGATAAATGAACTGGCAATTGGACCACAAGAGAACTGTTGTTTCGTTCAGTATTAACATTAGTTTAACTTTAGGATCAGTAAATTAGGCAGTGATTTCATTTTAGTCTTCATATAATACAATTGAGTTGATACTGAAACACAAATCAGTGAAGAACATATAGATTCTGTAACACAGGGTGTCAATTTACAACCCAAATAATATTATTTCAGCATTATTTTCTTTAATGTCCATATGACAGCATGAGCTTGTGGAAAAATCACCAAAATCTTGACTAGTTATTTTGTAGCTGTTCCATTCAGGTACAGTAAAACTGACAATGTTGCTTCTTTTTCATTCGTTCCATGAATAACACCTGTCTAGATATTCCGATTGACATTATGCTCATTCTTGACAGCACGTTGCGGCCTCAGGGTTTGCAGATAGACCTAATCTCTGAAGTACATCAGGATTACTAATTCTGTGCAATGGTATGCAAAAACTTCCACCAATAACTTGCGAAGACTCTTGAAGCATAGGAGATGATTTGCTTCTCTCCATCTTTAAAAGTAATATAGTCCCTGTCCAATAGTTGGTGAATAAGCATATTAGAGTTGATGATAAGCCTCATTAAACTAACAGCAAAGATTGAATTTGAAATCATTTTAACAGAGGGTGGAATATTTTAGTAGAATAAAATATAAGTGTTTTTCTAAGGAGCTGTGTGAATGCAAGGCCTTGTGACTATGTTAGATTTACCACACCCTTGATAAGCCAATCAGAAGAAAAAGCACCAGAGACAGCATTTACAAAGTTGTTTTAAAATTTCAGTTCATTAAGTGCATCATTAGCAGCTCAACAAGGGGCTCAGTGGCATTACAGCAGGTGTGCTCCCATTGGTTCTTCATTTGTGTTGTATTTTAACGCATTTAAACTCCCATGATCCCCACTGAGTAAAATAGCGCATTGCAGCACACGAGTTATAACTCGCAGATATCAAAAGTAACCTGCTGTTTACTGATAATTAGAAAAGGATCATTTGTAGGATAGGATTGTCAGTAAATATGGAATTCCGAGTACCACGAGCTCCCTTAACTTGTTGTGAGGATAGGATGGCCTTGTTCCCCATTAAATCAGTTTTTTTATTATCCCTCTTTTGAAACCGATGACAATATTGATAGTAATAATCATTGAAGTTTATAAATGCTGAAAATTCTTGATTATGAAACAGAAATATGAAGCAATCATTCTTCAAGCTTAAAGATATACTGAATATTGATTCTTCGCTATCCGTGAACTATTTAGTTTCAGATATAAAAATAAATCCAAAAAATTTCAAACATATAGGACATGGTATAATTCTATAATGCAAAAATACATGGAATGTTTAGCTGCAAAAAGCTTATGACAAACTCAGGGCCTTTGCTGGACATATAGAAAGTGTAATCTGAACATGGCATAAACTCTCCTGAAATGGAAGAGGATGCTACTATGTACAACTGCAAAGGCAGCTTTTTAATGAACGGATGACAGATTCGGATGGGGTGGCATTGGTGGGGGAAGGGAGAGGGTGGGAGGTGGTGGGGGTTGGGAGGATACTGTAATGTGATAAGGGCAGATTGGAATTTGTAATATAGTATGACAGATGGGAATTTTTAATGAGAACAAGCGATCAGAGATTTTAAATTAAATAATGCAAGCTAATTGTTTCACAAAATAACAGCACATTAGTTTTTATGACGATATAGGAACAATGATGTCTTGAGGTTGCTTGTTTTGTACAATTTTTGGAATATTATGCGGGCCACAATTTTATTCCCGATTGACGGGCAGCAAGCTGAAAATCTCCAAGTTTGTGATAGAATTGAAGTTTGACTAATTTTGACTCATTTAAAATCTATCAGTTAACTTAACACATTCATGAATTTGGCCCTAGGATTATTGCAGGCTAACCTGAATGGCATGTAACACCTCCAGGGTGTAGTATGCAAACTCCCAGCAGAAATGAGATTTTGTCGCTAGCACCCTTCAAGAATGAAATGAAGCAGCAGGGAGGTGATGGTGTTTAGTGGAATTGATCATCCCTGGAAACCAGCTCATGAAAGGCCATCAGTAGGGTGGTCACAGCTTTTACTGTTGAGAGTCATTGGAGAGACTCTGATGTCTCAGAGCCCCATAAGAAGGGTGAAGAGAAGCATTCATATGGATATCATCTGGGTCCAACCATTTTCTTGCTAGTTTACAAACAAGAGAAAATCTGCAGATGCTGGAAATCCGAGCAACACACCCAAAATGTTGGAGGAACTCAGCAGGCCAGACAGCATCTATGGAAAAAATTACAGTCGACTCTTCGGGCCAAAACCTACCAAAAGTCGACTGTACTTTTTTCCATAGATGCTGCCTGGCCTGCTGAGTTCCTCCAGCATTTTGAGTGTGTTTCTTGCTAGTTTATGTAACTTTCAGACGTATCTGTAAAAAGCACTCTCATACCCTTTGCTGATTGTCTCAGCTACCGACTTAAAGGTTGGAAAATAAGATTCCTGAAGGGGATTTAGGAATACAAGTACACAGTTCACTGAAAGTGAAGGGCAGTGTGGTGAAGAAGGTATTTAGCACTGTAGCCTCGTTAGTCAGGTCATCAAGTTTTGGGGAATTGTGTACAACTTTGGTCACGCTGTTATAGGGGAGACGTTGTCAAGCAGTAGAGGGTGCAGAAGGGATTTACAAGGATCCTGCACGCGTTCTAGGGAGAGGTTGTCCATGCTGGATCTTCATTCACTGGAGGATGGAAGAATAAAGAGTAACATCATAGAGGTTTTTTAAAATAATAGGGCATGAATAATGTGGAAGGCCATGGTCTTTTCCCCAGGATTGGGGAGTCCAAAACTAGAGGACACATATACAAGATTTAAACGAGATCCAAGAATAACTCCTTTACATAGAAGGTAGTGAGAACCTGGAAAGAGCAGGTTAAGACAAGAAGTGGTTAAGGCAAACAGAGTTGCAACATCTACGAGGCATTTAGACAGGGACATCAAGGGGAGGGTCCTGGGAATAACTGGCCAAACACAGACAACTTGGACTAGCAGGGATAATGCTTTGGTTAGCATGGACCAGTTTGTCCTGTTTCCATGCTGTTTTACTCTGTGACTCTACAGATGTCTTACAACTGAGTAAGTTGGTCACTTTTACCTAATCACTTTTCTGGTTTCCACCAGACCAGTTTTAAAATTGCTCACATTAGTCGGGCCCCATATAAAGTCATTCTCAAAAAGGTTGTTTTAATGGATGAGAACATTACTGATTCATCTTTGGTTGTTGGCACTGAATGTGCCAGACTATCAGTTGCAGGCAGTACTCACCTTCTGGAGACAATGTAATAGCGTGTGCTGGACTGGCTGACACTCTGACAGGAATTGGAGGAACTGTGCTCTCTAGGCTCGGTTCTACATGCAGAAATGCTCATCTATGAAGTCCAGTCATCAAAATAAAGGTTTAGGAGGTGGAAAAAAACAAACATGAAAATCAATAGAACCCGCTGAAAATTGAAATTTATAAAATGCTGGGAGCAGTCAGCAGGTTAGATAGTATTTGTGAACAAAGAAATCAAAATAATATTTCAACTCCCAGAACTGGGAGCTTAAATAACATCCCAGTTCTGATGAAGGTTCTTGACTGGAAATATTAACTCTGTTTCATTTCCCACAGATCCTGCCTGATCTGCTGAGTGTTTCCAGCATTTTCTGTCTTAAGGCATCCGTTAGTCTTATGAGACCATGGATCTGCTCCTGGAAAGTCTTCACTCTCTAGGGCCTGGGCAAGGTTGTATGGAAGACCAGCAGTTGCCCATGCTGCAAGTCTCCCCTCTCTACGACACCAATGTTGTCCAAGAGAAGGGCATTAGGACCCATACAGCTTGGCACCGGTGTCATTGCAGAGCAATGTGTGGTTAAGTGCCTTGCTCAAGGACACAACACGTTGCCTCGGCTGGGGCTCGAACTCACGACCTTTAGGTCACTAGTCCAATGCATTAACCACTTGGCCACTCTGTCTACAACTGCAAATACTTCGGCAGCTCTGGTTCCTTAAGTTGTGGGGATGGTCCCCACTACCAAAAAAGCTCCCACTACTTATTAAATGCTCCCAGTGGCGTGCGACTCAAATAGCCTCTGACAACCAAGTCCAGCTCCTGGCCTTCACGTGTTCTTAGGCCCAACAGAGTTGTTTCTACTGACAGGAGAAGGGGAAAGGTGGGTTACTGGTGCCTTAAAACCAGTTGCTTTATGCAGATGGGGCTTGTCAGTCGTGGTTGGTAGCTCATATAGAGGGAAAGTTCTGATCTCAAACTTCTGCTGCCTTGTGGCTATACCTACTCATGGGAAAAGTTTTGGAAGTAAACCCCAAGGGAAATATCCAGACCTCAGGCCCCTAACAGAGTTCCATGTTGAGTTTAGTGTTGACTGGCAACTCCCCCCCCCCTCCCAAATGCTACTGGTACTAAACTGTATCAGTCTCTGCCATTCCTTTGGGTTCATCAGATGCGTGGAGAGGGGGACCTTGCTACACGCGCAACAGCTTGCTCTCCATATTGTACTGCCCAGGCTTGTGTATCTAGACAACTAGGGAGCAACATTCATGGTCGACCCTAACCAACCAAGGCCTGCTATGTTCTGCACACTTTCGCAGGAAGACGGAGGAATCACTGTGGCACGAATCCACTCAGAAGCTCAAAGTGACATTTTGCGGGAATATCTAACTATGGCTGCCCATCCAAAGTTCAAAATACAGTACAAAGAAAAGTGTGATCACTGACCCCAACCCACATCGACGAGGAAGGACTGTCTGTGATATTTTTGGTTTTATTTGACTCGTACCGTCTTACCTTCAGCACACTGTTCAACTGTCTATCAGTCGTGGCAGAGTTCTCCAGCAATCGTACTGGCCCGTGAGAAATACTTCTGGCACTCGTTTAGTTACAGTAGAATTTACCAATATTTATAAGCTGCCCACTCCTTGACAACAGTATCATGACATTTTGTGTCAGCAACTGCCATTCATGAGATGTTTCCCCAGCTCTGATTCTTCATGCATGGCAGGGGGATGGAGCCTTGATGCGGAGATCAAGACCAAGGCCACACTTGTTTTAGTCATCTTCGAGATGACTCTGCTTTTACTTTTCCTTGTTCTGCAGCAACATTTTCAATTAAACACTGACAAATATTTCACACCAGTATCAATAATATACTGTGGATCAAAGTACTTTCCATAATCACCAGCACACACACACACACACACACGCACATACACACACACACACACACAAAAGCACACAAATGCATATGCACAACAGACTTAATTTTTACATTCAAACATAAGAACATCTTCACTACTCCCATACTAAAGGCATGCACTTCATGTGCACACATGTATAAATGAAATATCTGCTGCAGCTGTGAAGATCCCTCCCTGCTGCACCCGGTGACCCTGTGATCTCTGTCTTGGAGGCCGATGTTCGGCTGTCTTTAAAGAGAGTGAACCCTCGCAAGACAGAAGGTCCCAATGGAGTACCTGGTAAGGCTCTGAAAACCTGTGCCAACCAACTGGAAGGAGTACTCAAGGACATTTTCAACCTCTCACTGCTACGGGCAGAAGTTCCAACTTGCTTCAAAAAGATAACAATTATACCAGTGCCTAAGAAGAATAATGTGAGCTGCCTTAATGACTGTCGCCCAGTAGACAGGGATGAAATGCTTTGAGAGGTTGGTCATGACTAGACTGAACTCCTGCCTCAGCAAGGACCTGGACCCAGTGTAATTTGTCTATTGCCACAATTGGTCAATAGCAGACACAATCTCAATGGCTCATCACACAGACTTAGACCACCTAAACAATATTAACACCTATGTCAGGATGCTGTTCATCGGCTACAGCTCAGCATTTGACACCATCATTCCCACCTGGGCCTCTGTATCTCCCTCTGTAATTGGTTCTTCAACTTCCTAACCAGAAGACCACAATCTGTGCGGATTGGTGATAACGTCTCCTCCTGGCTGACGATCAACACTGGTGCACCTTGGGCGTGTGCTTAGCCCACTGCTCTACTCTCTCTATACCCATGACTGTGTGGCTAGGCATAGCTCAAATTCCATATATAAATTTACTGATAATACAACCTTTATCAGGAAAACTCAGTTGGAGATGAGAGGGTGTACAGGAGTGAGATATACCAACTAGTGGAGTGGTATTGCAGCAACAACCTCGCACTCAACATGAGTAAGACAAAAGAGATGACTGTGGACTTCAGGAAGGGTAAAATGAAGGAAACATACCAATCCTCATAGAGGGATCAGATGAGGAAAGAGTGAGCAGTTTCAAGTTCCTGGGTGTCAGGATCTCTGAGGATCTAACCCGGTCCCAACATATCGATGCAGTTATAAAGGCAAGACAGCGACTATACTTTATTAGGGAGTTTGAAGAGATTTGGTAGGTCAACAAAAACACTAAAAAACTTCTATAGATGTACTATGGAGAGTATTCTGACTGTCTGGTATGGGGAGGGGGTGTGGCTACTGCACAGGACCTAAAGAAGTTGCAGAGAGTCGTAAATTTATTCGGCTCCATCTTGGCTACTAGCCTACAAATTACCCAGGACACCTTCAAGGAGCGGTGTCTCAGAAAGGCAGCGTCCATTATTAAGGACCTCCAGCACCCAGGGCATGCCTTTTTCTCACTGTTACCATCAGGTAGGAGATACAGAAGCCTGAAGGCACACACTCAGTGATTCAGGAACAGCTTCTTCCCCTCTGCCATCCAATTCCTAAATGGACATTGAACCCTTGGACACTGCCTCACTTTATATATATATATATATATATATATATAATTTCTGTTTTTGTATGATTTTTAATGTATTCAATATGCATATACTGTAATTGATTAACATTTATTTATTTATTTTTCTTCTATATTGCATATTGCATTGAACTGCTTCTTCTAACTTAACAAATTTCATGACACATGCCGGTGATAATAAACCTGATTCTGATTCTACTTCACAGCAAACGCTCTTCAGTTCATAAATTTCCCTTTTCTTGATGAATGGCTGAGCGTGAAAATTTTGTGACAAACAAAAATTTTGGATTGTTCCCTTCCCCTTTGTCCCAGAATCATGAGTATATGTGTTGTGATTTGGGGCCTACAGGCTGACAGCCCATTAAAATCATATTTATTCAGTTGCTTTGTTCTTTTACGTTCCGTGGTCCTCATATAGTCCCTGCAGAAACAGTAGTGAGTGTTCCATTGCTTATGTAGAAGGATTATCATTGCTTCTGAGTCACTCCATAGCTCTTGCAAATTATTATGTTTTGAATTAATTGGGTTATTGTCACGTGCCATCGCAAAGGTGAGAGATGCACCATTACAGTTGGGAAGCAGCGAGATCAACCAGCACTCAGCCCTGCGCTGCAGAACTGCTTTCAATTGTATGCTTCCCATACTCATTTAAAGAAGCAAGCCAGTTCTTGCCACTCCTCAATCATAATAGTGAACTATATATCCTGATTATGCTTGTTTCAGAAGCTATTTAAATGTTATTACTGTCCCACATGCATATCAGGCAGAGAGATCTCTAATTGGGTGGTTACTGCAGCAACCGGAGAGTGCGGGAGGCTGAAAGCAAGAAGCAGTCTAGGCTGTGAGGAGTAATGCACTTGAAAATTGCAATCTACACACACACATTTACCCATACACCGAATCCAGACGTGAAAGCAGAACATGAAAAACAATTTTTAAGGCTTTTTAGAAATACTCATTTGCAAATTGTTCAATCTACTAAAACATCAGGTATATGCAGTTCAAAATCTATGTAATGAAATTATCCTTTCAGCAGTTGGACAAAACCCACTGATAGTAATGTCCAGATGATTAGATGATTGATGCACCATTAGTGCTTAATTACAACATTGGTAAAATTTCACAGATTTTTTTTTGTCGTGTAGCTCACTTCAAGCCTTAACATTTTAGCCAATATTATTGTGCAAGGAATCGGGAACCATTTTTGGCTGAAGCCAAGGATTGCTCTGAAGCAAGATAATCAGTGCATATGATTATAGGGACAATGATTTTCTGTTTTACAAAAAAAAATGTTGGTGGTTATAAATTTTACTCTGCTCTTTTGCATTTCCATTTTTGCTCTATATTAATTGATACTTAAATAGCAAATGTGACAGTTGTAATTTCGAGGGGTAGCAATTAGTTTGTTGTATTCTTTCAAGCATGAGACTTTGGCCACCTAAATGGAGCCTCATTATCTCCCCAGTAAATGTTGGAGTGGGGAGGGGAGGGAGTATTAAAACCTACCTTTACAATTTATTTTCTTCTTGTTTTGTTTAAAAGCAATGACCTTTGACTTTAAAATCCTCATCCAGGATTGCTATAGTCATTTATTATAAAGTTGTGACAAATGTGAAGCAAATAAACTATTAATAATGGACAACTGTTTCCGAAATCAATTAATATATTTTTTAACTGCACACTTACTTGAAAATTTGTTAAACCTGCACTGATGTGCAATTACAAAACTACGGCTATTTTATCTTCTGCATAATGATTTTCCCTGCAAGTGTGATCAAGTGGACAACTCCCTTTTCTTACTTCTCTTACGCATTAAGCTGTTGTGCACTTGCAAAGTTTCATCACCTTCCGATAAGTTATGTCTTTGACAATTCATCTGGAAATGCCAGTTTCAACTTTATTGTCACTCTTGAGGTAGCTTATCTGAATTACTCTATAAAGATTGATTCTATTGGTTATACTATTACTTTCCTGGCTTAATTTCTTTTTTAACAAATATTAGAGTGGAAGATTAGCATTGTGCTTCTAGAAAATAAAACAAATTGATGTGCAACAGATACCGTATGGCATCATGGGTGATTACTACCCGGTGATTACTACTGAGAAGGACATACTGAGAATGTTGGCTGGTGAAATGCACATCCTCAATGTTTAGAGCATGGAAAAGCTGCGTAAGTGCACTTAGGACAACAGTGGAGAAAGTTATGTTTTTCTTGGTACTGAAATGGTTGAAATTGAACCTGGCATTTATCTTAGTCAAAATCCATTTCTTTGCTCTTAACCTCCATTTTCTCAGAACTTTTTTTTTCTAACTTTGATGATGTCATCAGAGCTACCTGTCAGCATGGAGAATATCAGAGGAATAGTAGAAAGGAAGACACCCTCCCAGATTTCTGGAAACAATCTTATCTCTTTCAGTCAGTCAATTTTCAAGCCCAAATCTATCAGGAACAGCTGTCATGCATTTATCTATTGTGACCAGCTGTTCTCACTGGTGGAACCCCTTGACAGCTACAATCACACAGAAACCCTTGATTCAAATTACAAACAATCAAAAGTTAGCCTCGGTAGTGTAATATTTAAATCCAAGAATACGCTATTTATATGAAAGAAACTAATATTTCTCACTTCATTATTGTATCTATTGCTCCTGGATCAACCTACTCCTCTGATGGCTTGTGGGAACTTATGATCCCAACACATTATGAGATATGAGCTGAGAGGCTAGGGTTAACACAACACACTTATAAACAAAATTACAGAGCTCCTCCTGAAATATGAATATAAATGGCTTTTCAGATACAGTATATAACCTTGAGATTGTGGCTGCCTGTAAGGAGATGAATCTCAAGGTTGTATAAGTTATACTTTTACTTTATACTTTATACTTTATTGTCGCCAAACAATTGATACTAGAACGTACAATAGTGATATTTGATTCTGCTCTTCCCGCTCCCTGGATTACAAATTGATAGTAAATATTAAAAATTTAAATTATAAATCATAAATAGAAAATAGAAGAATGGAAAGTAAGATAGTGCAAAAAAAAACGAGAGGCAGGTCCGGATATTTGGAGGGTACGGCCCAGATCCGGGTCAGGATCCGCTCAGCAGTCTTATTACAGTTGGAAAGAAGCTGTTCCCAAATCTGGCCGTACGAGTCTTCAAACTCCTGAGCCTTCTCCTAGAGGGAAGAGGGACGTACATACTTCGATAATAAATGTACTTTGAACTTTGAACTTTAGATCTTGAAACATCTGCAATTTTTTTTCAGAGCTTCACCATTTCGGTGTTACATTGGTGCCTACATTGGTGATTACATAACTATCTCATCCTGTAACTTAGATCAAGCTTTTCATGATTCAAAAGTAAGAACATACAAAGTTTAACGATTCATGCAAACTGTTCTGGTTTACTTCTTCTTATTATTTATGTGTCTGTAAATCATTAGGAATCATCTGCATAGCTTGAACTGAATTCATTCAAAGGTCTGTCTTCTGAAAGAAAAGAGAAGAAACAATCCATAATTCCTTTAATAGTGTACAGATTTAATAGTGTACAGGCATGCCATCTTGGTCAATGTCTCCCATCCACTACATAATGTACTGGGTGGGCACAGGAGCACATTCAGCCAGAGATTCATTCCACCGAGATGCAACACAGAGCGTCATAGGAAGTCATTCCTGCCTGTGGCCATCAAACTTTACAACTCCTCCCTTGGAGGGTCAGACACCCTGAGCCGATAGGCTGGTCCTGGACTTATTTCATAATTTACTGGCATAATTTACATATTACTATTTAACTATTTATGGTTCTATTACTATTTATTGTTTATGGTGCAACTGTAACGAAAACCAATTTCCCCCGGGATCAATAAAGTATGACTATGACTATTACTGGATTACTTAATTCGAACTGTTAGTTACAATGTAATGCTGACCTTCCAGTTTCTGGATTATTGAGTACATATTGCAGGACTACTATCAGAAATGAAGTAATTTCAGATTCAGACCCATTCATTATTTATCACATGTACATGAAAACATACAGTGAAATACGTTTTTGCATTAACAGCCTAGATAACCTAAAGATGTGCTGGGGGCAGCCTGCAAGTGTTGTCAACATAGCATGCTTACCACGTTGGCAGAACACACGAGGAACAACAGCAACAGAATGATAGCAATAATACAACATCAGCAAATCCCACCCACCAACACCCACACACAGACAGTCTAACTCCAGCACTTTGAGATAATTTAATTTTTTCCCAAACAGGCAGCTTCTACTGTGACATACTTTAGCTGTCCTTGTGGGAAAATACTTTTTCGAATGTAAAATAGGAGACAGGTTAAATAATAAACAAAGCATTAACTACACTGAATATATCCATTCTAGTCTTACAGGATCAACATTTATGAATGAAACTAAGGTGATTAAATATTTATGAAAATAATATTCCAAATTAACTTTTTTTACATACTCTATATGACTACAATTTAGTTCTCTTGTTTTTAGACCTTTGCGATTGAATATCTGAATGTTTATCTTGTTTCTTGGTGCCCCAAATCTAGACATTTTAATCAAACCATTAATCTGTGTTATTCATTACTTTGATGCCTTTTCTATTTCTTTGGCTTTCTAGTTGAACATCCTATTGGATTTGTAGATTATTGTTTTGATTGTAAAGTCTGCTACCAGGTCTCTTTCGACTTAACCCACTAGCTGTTACAATGCATTAAAGGATTATACATGTTGCCCATTGTTTTCCTGCAATGTTCTTAACATTTTGCAAATTCTGAAGAGGGTTTTCACCCCGTAATTAGATCCAAACGTAAACCAAACTAAACTAACTGAACGCTGAGAGAATCTTTGGAGTTCCCTCACTCCCCCACCCCAATCCAGGACATACAACACTGTGTTTGAAGAGCCCTCAGCATTGTCAAAGACCACTCCCGTCCATCCCACAACCTCTTTGACCTCCGACCATCAGGCAGAAAGTACCGCAATATAAGGCCTTTAGGCTGGGTAACAGCTTCTTCCACCAGCTTTGAGACTTTTGTACCCCCTGCCTGATAATAGCTGTGTGAAGATGGCTTGGGGATCTTTTGATGATTGGTGTTGTCTTCCTGAGGCAGCACTTCACGTAGATACTATGGATGGTGTGACGGGATGTGTCTCTGATGTAGCAGGCTGAGTCCACTGCTCTTTGACACCTCATACATGCCTGCTCATTCGAATTGCTGTTTTGAAACTGATTTTAGTCACTGGACAGACAATAAAGCTGGTGATATAGAAGTCTTTATTCATTATGGCAAATAAGCATCCTCCTAAAGGCTCACTTAGTAGAGTCTCCCAAATTCAGAGTAATCACATTTTTATACCCTTAAGATCAAAGGTAATTGTAGGTAATCCAATACAACTTCACCAACAACAATGGCATTATTTATATCAAAATTTGAGTCTGACAATGTTTCTATTGTATCTACAACAGGGGATACCACTGAATATTTCCTGGGAAAAAGTAATTAACTAGGATGATATAAGTGCTTCTTAGGACAGAGATCCTAGACACCCAAAATTATTGCTGGGAGGGTTGACCATCAGTGTGGTGTGCAAGCTTCCTTGAACCATGGTCCAAAGTAACTCAGCCATAGCTGATTGGATTGATGTAGATAAGTAAACGTAAACTTAGGTTTGGTTGATACATACAAGAACGTCTCATACAGACATAGAGCCATAGGAAAGTACAGCACCGAAACAAGCCCTTCGGCCCATCTAGCTTGTACTGAACCATTTAAACAGCTTACTCCAATGGATCTGCAATGGGACCATAGCTCTCCATACCCCTACCATCCATGTACCTATCCAAACTTCACTTAAATATTGTCATCGCGCTCGCGTGCACCACTTGTGCTGGCAGCTCGTTCCACACTCTCACAACCTGCTGAGTGAAGAAGTTTCCTCTTACATTCCCTTTAAACTTTTCACCTTTCACCCTTAAGCCATGACCTCTAGTTGTAGTCCCACCCAACCTCAGTGGAGAAAGCCTGCTTGCATTTACCCTATCGATACGCCTCATAATCTTGTATACTGTACCTCTATTAACTCTCCTCTCAATCTTCTACATTCTAAGGAATAAAGTCCTAATCAATTCAATCTTCCCTCATAACTCAGGCCCTCAAGATCTGGCAACATCCTTGTAAATTTTATATGTATTCGTTCAACCTTGTTTACATCTTTCCTGTAGGTAAGTAACCAGAATTGCACACAATACTTCAAATTAGGCCTCACCAACGTTCAAAGGTTCAAAAGTTCAAAGGTTAATTTATTATCTCTGATTTACTTCAATTCCCTGGGCAGCCATGAAACCAGAAAAGAAAGGCAGCACAATCATCAATTTCCAAATCTCACTCCCTGAAAAAAACAAACGAACACAAGTGGAACAGAGATATCAACTCCCAAATCCCTCCTCCCGCACAAAAAAAACAAACCAGATCAGGCACATCGACACCCAAATCCCTCCTCCCACTTAAAAAAAACAAACAAAATGGATCAGGCACATTAACACCCCAAAACCCCCTCCCTGTATATAAAAAAACAAGAAAATCAGGCAAAAAAACACAATATAAAATTAAGTCTGAAAAAATGTCTATAGTCCAAAGTCCAAATCTAAAATGCAGAAAAAAATATGAACAACACTCTCCGCAGTGGCAGGCTCTCCCCTCTCCAATATAGATCAAAAGCAAGCAACCAGCACTCGTTCCGATGCTTCAGTCTCCCTAGTCACTTTAATCGGTGAACAATGGGAGCTTTAATGGTTGAAGTGACGGCAAACAACATCTTATACAACTTCAACATAACATCCCATCTCCTGTACCAATACTTTGATTTATGAAGGCCAATGTGCCAAAACTTTTCTTTGCAACCCTATTTCACAGAGACATCACTCTGCAAACCATATCTCCTGAGCAGCCACCTCCCTGCTGTGGGCCAGCAACTTGTGTTCTGTACACTGTACTGACAGTACTGTTTGTTTACAAAGTTGTTGTTTTATTTCAGACTGATTACTTCTTGCAATTTACATTAAGAACTGAAGATTAGTTCTCATTTGAAATAATATCTGCTATATCCACATAATTTTATATCTCCTGAATGCCTAACAGCTTAACAGACATGATGCAACCAGTCAGGATACTTTCAACAATACATCTATAAAAGTTTGTCAGAATGATTTTGACATGTTGACCTCCTAAGAAAGTAGAGATACCGTGATGCCTTCTTTGTGTTTGCATGTATATGCTGTGCCCAAGATTTAAAGCCTACAGAGGCCCTATGTAAACAATATATGTTTAATCCTTCATGGTTACTCACAGATACTCACCCTTGAGGAGGTGAGCTGAATGCATAGCATAGTTGTGCACTTGCATTGTACTTCCGATCCAAATTTGGCCCCATTGATTTCAAGGGTGGTTTCAATTTTGTTAGAATAGTGCAATGGATGTATGAAATCAGACTGCAGGGAGACTATTTTGTAGAATGTTGTTGGAAGATGTAATACCTTGCCTCAGGGAACAGCTGAGGAAGATATATAACAACTTTTAAGGGAAAGGAACAAGTGCTACACCTGCCCCACACCTCCCTGCTCACTACCATTCAGGGCACAAACAGTCCTTCCAGATGAGGCAATACTTCACCTGTGAGTGTGTTGGGGTCATCTACTGCATCTGGTGCTCCTGGTGTGGCCTTCTGTATCTCGGTGAGATCTGACGTAGATTGGGAGACCACTTCATCGAGCACCTACACTCCATCCTCCAGAGAAAGCGGCATCACCCAGTGGCCACCCATTTCAATTCTACTTCCCATCCCCATTTTGACATGTCAGTCCATATCCTCCTCTTCTGTCGTGATGAGGCCATACTCAGGTTGGAGGAGCAGCACCTTATATTCCGTCTGGGTCATTTCCAAACTGATGGCATGAACATCAATTTCTTGAACTTCTGGGGTAATGTTCCCCTGTCACCATTCCCCATTCCCATTTCCCTCTCTCACCTTATCTCCTTACCTGCTCATCACCTCCCTCTGGTGGTCCTCCCCCTTCCCTTTCTTCTATGGCCTTCTGTCCTCTCCTATCAGATTCCCTCTTCTCCAGCCCTTTAACTCTTTCACCAATTGACCTCCCAGCTCTTTACTTCACCCCTCCCCCTCTCCTGGGTTCACCTATCACCTACTTCCTTGTATTTCTTTTTCCCTTCCCCCCACCTTCTTACCTTGACTTCTCAACTTTTTTCTCCAGTCCCGATGAAGGGTCTCGGCCCGAAATATCGACTGTTTACTCTTTTCCATAGATACTGCCTGGCCTGCTGAGTTCCTCCATCATTTTGTGTGTGTGTGTGTTTGTTTTTTAAAGGAAAGTGAATGTTTGTTTGGAGCTGCAGACAATAGAGGGAAATATGGAGGGTGCTGAGGTAGGAATAGTTTCACATTGCTGTAGCAAAGAGGCAACACTGACACTATGTTATGAAGGTTTAGAACAGAGCATTGAATTTTTCTGAGTCTTGGATAAAGTGCTAAAAAATGAAAAAAAACTATAGTAAATTTGAATATTTCTTGTTATATTAAATGAGTCATTTCAGTTAATGTGGAAGAACTTAAGAGATCTCCTTCAAAATCATTCACTGCTGGCAGTTTGAATTAGTATCTGTTTTAAAGGAACAAAAAAAGTTTAAGTATGAAGCATTTATGAGTACACTAAATTCTAATTGCTAAAATGGTTTATTATTTTGTTACATGCACTGAGGTAACAGTGAAAAATAACCTTGCGTACCATTCATTCAAATTTACCACAGCAATGCTTTGAGAGAGTATAAGATAAAACAATAACAGCGCAGAATAAACTTATAGTTACTGAGAAAATGCAGTGTAATTAGACAGTAAGGTGCAAAGTCATAACAAGGTTGATTGTGAGGTCGAGGAATTACTGGTGTTGCAAATCGGAATTTGGACCATTAATGTACATGCCAATCAAGAATTTTGTCAATTACAGTATATTTAGATGCTAAAATCAAACTTCTTTCTAATGCAAAAATAATTTTCATGGTTGTTGTTGTTATATATTATTAAGAATTAGAATTAACATTACAGTTGCCTGCTAATGGCTAGAATGATAATTCAAGAAGAATTGCATTTGAATTAAAGCAATTTCTGAACTAGGACTTGGTTTTTTCTATTTCATAACAGAGATGTAGAAATTCAGATGTATGTAACACCCTGGTAAAGGTTTCACTGCTAACAGTGTTTGGGTTATTGTTAAAGATAAGGGGTGCTTAGGAATGTGAGCCATCCAGTCAGGAGAGGAGGCTGGGGGAGTGGGTTTTTCTTTCTGCCTGACCCCAATGGGAGTCTGTCTTTGTTTGGCGGGAGATGAAGAGAGAACATGCTGGACAGAACCAGTTGTAGGATTTGATCCAGAGGGGACTGTGATTTGATATGGAGGGTTAATATTCATAAATATACTTCTTTTAATTGAATGCCATGTGTGATCTGTTATTTCCTGTGACAAGCTGTAACAGGGTAGCATTCACACAAACCGGGAGTTGAGTGGGCGAGACATCCCAATCTCACAGATTTGGCAGGACTGAAGTGTGTATACCTTAGACGTACACGGCCAGAGAAAGGCGGGTTTCTCTGCGCTGAGTTGGGAGACTGCCAGTGAGGGCTAACGAGCAGCTTCCTGAGAAGCCCAGGAAGAAAGGGAGTTTCATCTATATCGTTTGTCAATTTTCTGCAGTACACATGTAAAAATATTTTTCCCAGAATAAGCATTGTGCCTTGTATGGCACGCTCCAAAAATTAGTACAGCTACTTCCGATCAATTCTTCCATACCAGGCACACTCATGTGACATTATTGTCCATGGGAGTATAGTCAGGGAAGTTAATCCACATGTCTCTGAGCTGCACTTACTGTGAGGCATCCTCTAAGCAAGCAGTTTTCATTTCTAACTCTGTGACAATGCAATTTGAAGATGAGGACTCCCTGAGCTGGTCAATAGGAATTGACTCGGGAATGTCCCTTTAACCTAATCAGCTATCTGCATTCTATCAGCTCCTGTCCCTCAGCTCATGTCCATCCATTGTCCTTTGTACTTATCCATCCTGTGATGTACAATACAGCTACCATCTGCCCAGCCTCTCTGACCACCACCCAATAGACTTTACCCCAATTCCAAACTCACGTGCTATTTCCCTCTGTGTGCTCCCGTTGGTTTGATGTGTGCAGGAAAGCATGTAAGGTCATTCAGCAGCAGCTGTCCATTGCTCAGGGCTATGCCAGAAATTTTAAGCACCAGCTCTATAACTAAACTAGCTACTGACAGAAGGATCTATAGGCTTTTGTATGTTATATATAACACAAGGAATGACACATTAATCTGTTTCAAAACTGCTTATTGAGCCCTCTGTCAGAATGTGACCAATAGTTGTATACTAAGTTCATGCTATAATTTGCATATACTAATGCTACAAAGCAAATCAAGTATTAAATAAAGTACCTATTTCTAACCGATAAAAAATGCAAATGTTTTGAAATTTGGAATAGGAATAGGAAATGCTGAAAAAAACCAGCAGGACAGGAGCAGCTGTGGGCAGGGAAGTAGAGTTAATGTTTCCAGTGTGGATCTTCAGCCTGAAATGTTAAATTGGTTTCTCTTTCCATGAATGATGTCTAAGTATCCCCAGCACTTTTTGTTTTCATAGCTAATTGAGATGTCGATGAATACTGACAGATTTAATGGATTATGCTCGGACAATAAAATATGGGCATTATATTCATGTATCATGTCGCTACAGGTGGAACTATGCTACATTTGCAAGGAGATAAAACACATCCTGGTGCAGTAACAAGCACATCAAAATCACCCATTCTTTCCTTCCTCTGGGGAAAAAGGCCACGCCTCACATTGATGGGCAAGTTCTCTCTGTTCTAAGTCACAAAATCACTGCTTATATTTTGATTAAATCTCAATGTAGCACTTTTTGTTTTCAAAAGAAAAGATATTTCTATCAGGTAAAGCAGTGTTTCCTAACTTTTTTTAACCCAATGCCCTCAAAAAGCACTTTTATACTTGCTAGCTCCCCTCTTAGGCACAATATACTTTCCAGCACCCCACAGTGTAAAAACATGTCTACAATATGCTAGCACGAGAAAAATGATACTGTTTTAAATTTTTAAATGTCTTTAAACCTTGCTTACATGGTACCTGTGTGTTGTACAGCAGCTTTGATATCAATGTGATCCTTCAACATGATGATTTTTAGCAAGAGTTGAAATATCTGGTTCAAGTTGTGACAGCAAATGCATAACGATGTCCAAATGGTTTCTGTTTTTTTTGTGAGTTTACCCTCTGTACCCTCTTTCAACAAGGTAGGAGGATGGAAATGCAATGAAGGGCAGATTGGCTCTTTTCCAAAGACCAGAAAACTCTGTATGATAGTGTAGCCACATAACACAAACACCGACATTTTTAAAAAGCATTTTTGCTTTTTCATCATTCTGAATTTTGGTAATTTCTTCTTGTAAGCTCTTTTCCTGTTCTTCCTGTTGCAATGAAATGAGTTAATTACCTAGTCCAGAATTTCCAGGTCATTCAAATCCTTGAATTGATTCTAAAAACCCTTCTTCAGTGACTGAAGATATAAGCAGTACTCTTGCAAATCACTGTCTGTGAAAGAGAGTGCTATACTTTCCAAGCAAGTAAACTGTGAGAACATTCTTCTCTCAATATTTTGTTTATATATTTCCAATTTTCTGATAAAACTCAACATTGCACTTTTTGTCTGGATTAAATTGAAATTCTCACCCTGCAGTTTCATATTTAGAATGTTTATTTTGTCATACAGATCAGCTAGATCCGGCAGGCACTCTGTGAGGCACGTGGAGAGGATATTGATGGGCTCACAGAGAGCATCACTAATTACATCAACTTCTGTGTGGACTGCAACAAGAACTGTCCTTGTTATTCAAATAACAAGCCATGGGTAACAAAGGACATTAAGGACATCTTGAATGCTAAAAAGAGGGTGTTTAGAGATGGAAATAGGGAGGAGCTGAGGGCAATACAGAAGGACCTGAAAGCCAGGATCAGGGAGGCTAAAGACAGGTACAGGAGGAAGCTTGAGTGGAAACTCCAGCAGAACAATACGAGAGAGGTCTGGAGTGGGATTAGGACCATCACTGGGTTCCGGCAAACTAGCAACAGAGGAGCTGAAGGCCGTGTGGACAGGGCCAACGAACTTAACCTGTTCTTTAACAGATTTGACATTGTGGCCCCTGCCCGTCCCCCACATGAGTCATTTGCTGTCGGCCCCCAACAAACACATATTCCACTGTCCCCTCCTACCCCTCTTCACAGTCCCCCACCCTGCTCTCATGACTATACTCCTTCCCCACACGAAACCACCAGTTCGCCTACCAGCCCTGACTAGGAGTTGAGGATTCCATCGTCTACCTGCTGAACCATGTTTATGCCCACCTGGACAAGCCAGCGAGCACTGTGAGGGTCATGTTTTTTGACTTCTCCAGTGCATTCAACACCATCCACCCTGCTCTGCTGGGGGAGAAGCTGACAGCGATGCAGGTGGATGCTTCCCTGGTGTCATGGATTCTTGATTACCTGACTGGCAGACCACAGTACGTGTGCTTGCAACACTGTGTGTCTGACAGAGTGATCAGCAGCACTGGGGCTCCACAGGGGACTGTGTTGTCTCCCTTTCTCTTCACCATTTACACCTCGGACTTCAACTACTGCACAAAGTCTTGTCATCTTCAGAAGTTTTCTGATGACTCTGCCATAGTTGGATGCATCAGCAGGGGAGATGAGGCCGAGTACAGGGCTATGGTAGGAAACTTTGTCACATGGTGTGAGTAGAATTATCTGCAGCTTAATGTGAAAAAGACTAAAAGCTGGTGGTAGACCTGAGGAGGGCTAAGGTACCGGTGACCGGTCATAAATGACTCCAACTCGAAACGGCGAGGAAGATTGAAGCATCGAGTGGGGAGTGGGTCAGCGATGGGTCCCAATGGAGATGGTCAGCAGCCGGATTGGCGAGTACAGCCTGGATTTGTGGCATTTGGACCCAGGTTGGTGGTCACTCTTTACAGAAGGACTGAGTTTGTGCAGCTGCTCTCCTCTTATACAGGCAAAAAGATGTTTCTGATATTCTGAGATTTATGTGATTATTGGATTGTACTTTATATTGGTTTCCTTCAGTTGTTTGGTACTTTCTTTCTTGTGGGTGACTGATGGTTGGGTGATCTGTTAATTCTTTGTGTGTAGGAGGGGTTTGGAAGTTTTGGTGCTAGTGTCGCTTTTTTTCTGTGGGGAGGGGAGATTTGATGCTATTGTCACTGTTTTTTTCTGTGAGTCAGAGGAGTTCGGGATTGTTATTGTCCCTGTTTTTTTTGAGGGGGAGGGGAGATTTGATGCTATTGGTGCTGGTTTTTTCTGCAGAGGAGGGGGGGATTTTGGGGTCTGTAAGTTTTGTTTCTTTTCTCTTTTGTGCTTGGGGTGGGGGGAATTTGATGTCTTTTCTTTCATGAACTCCAATGTCTTTCTGTATTTCTTGGCTATCTGGAGAAGACAAATATCAGAGTTGTATTGTACATGCAATAAAATGAACCTTTGAACCTTTGCCATTGGGAAGAAATTAAAACAATCTGAAAGTAGGTTCCACCAGTCACAAGGACAGTGTCTATCCTGCTGTTATGAGACAATGAGCAAGCATCTTCTAAGTTAAAGATACACAATCAACCTTACTATCTGCTTGCAAGGTATTTTTTCTGTAACAGTAACTCTTCATTCTTCATTCTGCTATTGTTTTTCCCTTGTACAGTGTTGCAATTAAATGGTCGGTACGGATTGAATGCAAAACAAAGTTTTTCACTGGCCATAATAGACTAATTTACCAATTTACCACAATTTAGCATAAGGGGGTTTAAGAGTCTCTTAGCTAAGCACATGAATATGCAGAGAAGGGAGGATTATGGCCATTGTGTGGGGAAGAGGGATTAAATTAATTAAGAGTCACTGGTTTAATTAGTTCAACATAACATTGTGAGCTGTAGGTCCTGTCCTGTACTGTGCTGTTCTATGTTCTATGAAATAGATTTTGGTCCATCAGGGAGTCTCTGAGCTGTGGGGAACAAGCAGAAAAGTGAACCTGTTTCCAAGTTCAGATCTTGCTGAATGACAGAGCAGGCTTAAGGGGCTGCGCCGCCTAGTCCAGCTCTTGTCTCCTATTGTGCTTCTCGTGCCCTTACATTACCAAAGTACTTATCAGACATCATTCTGGCTTCTGGTCTTAGATCCAGCCTTACATGCTAAGGCTATACACGCTTTCTTTCTGAGGGTAAAGCATTTCACTGTTGTAAATAGGCAAGCATGCAATGGGTGATCTACATCACATTAGTGAAGTTTTCCCCAGCAGTCCTGCCTTTTGTGTCAAATTTCCTTCTGTTATTTAAGTTTAGCATTGGCTCTCTCACTTTTACTACATTTATCTGCCCATCCCCAGCATTAACACTAACATTCTGCATGGCACCTCTAACAATGTGGTCATTTTAGCTGCATACTTAATCATTTAAATTGAACTAAACTTTCGTCTAAACTTTCTTTCTGTACTTTTTTACAATTTCCAAAGGTATCTCCTAAAGTGATTCTCCAGGCTCCCAACCACTTCCACAAGTAAAATACAGTACCTATTTTCTTTCCTGGAATCAAATATCTGCACAAATAACAATTTATAGCATCTCTATAAATAAGATTGCTCTCTTACACTCTAGATTGTCTTTCTTTTGAGTAGGTGCACTGTCAATCTTGCCCTCAATTGTCCGGTAAGATGGTGGAGCGCTCAGAAGCAGCAGCCTCTCTGGTTCCAAACAAAGGTGCAAATGTTCATCTTTTACGTCTTTTTTACAATCAGAAGACACTGCTAGTCATAAAGAACATCGGGTGCTGCAGGTCTGTCCCACTAGTGAGGTTCTCAATAACAGTGGATCTGGACTTGTTACGCACCGTATTACAGCCTGCTTCAGCCACTAAGGGAAGAAAGCGTCAGAGGCAGTGCATGGAGGCAGGGCACGATCCAAAGGATGGTGTGGGAGATTGTCTTTGAAGATTTTGTTGTGATCGCCAGACCCCATTGTACATTGATAATGCAGAATACTGTACTGCCAATCTGATTCACCGGTTCTGTGGCGAGACCGACGGCAGGAGAGCCGTGTAGCCTCAGTTGTGGCGTGGACTAGGCCCTCATGCGCCAGGGTCCAGGGTCACCTGTTGTGGCTGCCAGGAAAGGAGACTCCAGAGCTGGCTGTGCGCTGCTGGATTTGGGGCTGTGCCTTCCATCGGTGCTGGTCTCCAGTGTTTGTTCGGTGGAAGACAAGCTGGATTGCATTTATCTGCGGCTGCACTTGTGCAGTACGAGGATTGCTGCGGGCTTGTTCTTGCGGAAACATGGCCAGTACAACATCCAGTAATCTACAGTGGGCATGACGCTTGGCCACATTTTTTATATATATTACTCTTTTGTAACTGTATGTTATTTTTACTATCGTAATTTTATGTGCTCTGTATGACTGTCGGTACTGTGTTTTGTGCATGGGTCACAGAGGAACGCTGTTTCATTTGGCTCTATTCATCTGTATGGTTGGATGACAATTCAACTTGAACTTGAACTTCCACAACACTGTTTGCCTGAGGAGCATCTCCATCCATTCAGTTTAAGAACTGAAAGGCTTGCATGCTTTATCATAATGTCAAAGTACCCTTTATAGCTAGTTTGGTTCTGGCTGCCATCTTGTACTGCTTTAATAATAAAAAAGGATTATATTAGACAATCAGCATGCTCTACACTTTCTTCCTCCGCTGCTCCAGTCTAGAGTTCATCAGTTAAAACTGCATTTTGAAGTTTCTATGAATTCTCAGATCCAATTTACCACAATCACTCAATGTATTCAGTGGATGTTACTTCAATCAGCCCTGATTCTTTTCTATGCCATCTATTTTCAGGCTGCTATATATTCCCTTTTAGTTGCTAATCTCACGGGAGCAATACGCAGAGAGTGCAGAGTAATGCATCATGGTCTGGTAGTCAATTCACATGCACTGAAATATAAGAAGCCGCAGACAGCTGTGAGCTTAGCCCAATACATCACAGGCACATCCTTCCCCACCACTGGAAGTATCTGCATGAGGTGCCACCTCAAAAAAGCAGTATCTATCATCAAAGGCACCCTGCACCACCATCACCACCTGGAGCATGCTGTCTTCTTACAGCTATCATTGGATTGGAGGTAAAGAAACCTGAAGTCCCACATCATCAGGTTCAAAGGCATACTTACCTTCAACCCTTTGGTTCCTGAACCAACTTGCACATCCCTGAACACCACCTCAGAAGAGTAACCCTATAACCACTTTGACCACTTTGTATGACAATGAACTTTGCCTACTTTTGGTTATAATTGTTGTTCTTTCCTGCACAATTCTTGTATGATTTGTGTTTAATTTGTATTTTTCTTCTGTATATCGTGTCTCTAATGCTGTGTGCTTGTGAATGTTGCTGCAAGGAAGTCTTTTCCTTTGTTGTACATACAAGTACTTGTACACGTGGCAATGAAATTGACTTTGACTTGATCTGATGAACTAGATTATACTATTGAGAATACAGGGCTCTGATGAAGAGTCTTGGTCCGAAACATTAACTGCTTTTTCCTCTCCATAGATGCTGCCTGAGTTCCTCAAGCACTTTGTGTGTATTGCTCAAGATTTTCAGCATCTGCAGAATCTCATGCATTGAAAATTTACCTACATATCTTTGCTACATTCAGCTGTTATTTATGTTGTTATGCACTTTTATAAAACTCTAGTTAGTCTGCATCTGGAGTATTCATCACCCCATTAGAATAAAAAGGATGTTGAGGCTTTGGAGAGGGTGCACAAGAGGATTACCTGGATGCTGCCTGGATTAGAGAGCATGTGCTATAACGAGAGGTTGGACAAACTTGGGTTGTTTTCTCTGGAGTGGCAGATGCTGAAGGGAGATCTGATAGGGGTTTGTAAGATTATGCGAGGCATAGATAGAGTAGACAGACAGTACCTTTTCCCTGGGTGGAAATGTCTAATACCTGAGGGCGTGCATTTAAGGTGAGGGGGAGTAAGTTCAAAGGAGATGTGAGCGGCAAGTTTTTTCTACATAGAGAGTGGTGGGTGCCTGGAATGTGCTGCCTGGGGTGGTTGTAGAGGCAGATACATTGGAGATTTTTAAGAGATATTTTAATGGGTACATGAATGTGAGGAAAATGGAAGGATGTAAGGATATGGACATTGTATAGGAAGAGGGGATTAGTTTAGTTGGCCATTTGATTACTAATTTATTTAGTTCAGAAAAACATTGTGGACTAAGGGGCCTGTTCTTGTGTTTTACGATTCTGTGTTCTATGTAATTGACTATACGGTGTCAGTGATAAACTCTCATTAATTGGCCCAATTGGCCCATCTTTTTACAGGTTCAGCTAACAAGAAAAGACTTCTATTTTTTTAAGCTAATAGCATAAATTTAAAAACTTGTCACATAAAAATCTGTAGAATGAGTAAACCATTGTGTTCTTTGTTAGAATATGTGTTTTTGTGCCATTAAACAGATGCATACATAAGACATTAAAATTCCGTCCTTTTGTATGATTTTACTTCTGGATCACTTTCATATGCAACAACCATATTTGTGAAGCTTTTGCACAGGTGTCCATTGAAAGACTAGTTAACTTGTTCAAACTTTGCAGAGGGGAACAGATTCAGTATTCAAACTTTTAATAGGGTTGCCAACATCTAGTGATCATTGGTTTCAACACAAATAGCAGCTATTCTTGGAAGCTTAAGATTATATCTTTTCACATCTACACCAAATGAAACAAATGTCTTTCAAAAGCCGAAGAATGTTTCATTCTGAACCTAACATTTCATTCTCGTCCAAAGAAAATGAAAACAATAAGTGAATTTTGTAATAGTGTTTATTGAATTTTAATGATATGTAAGCAATCGTGACTAAATTGATCTCCAAACAAGGACATATAGAATGAGACGAATTTGGGCTCAAGTGATGTTTTAGTTTTGAATAATTGAGTGTGACATTTGCATTCAGAAATTGAGTTACTGAATGAAAGAAAACAATTGGTTCCTCTGTGAAAACTACAACCAAAATTTGATGTCATCTCCCTAACTTTGCTTTGATTGTACTCCATTTTGGTAATGTTATTATATACTTGTTCAATTTCAAGCATGTACAAATATGCTGAAAAGGTCCAATAAAATTCAGTGACCACCTGAAGATAACTCTGGGGAACTAACCATGTTTCAGCTAAAAGAAGCCTAAAATTTGTATGTTTTCTCCTGTTTTGGTCTTGAGTACTTGGACAGTTCTCTTCATGAGAAGAGAAATATTCACTTGAAGGACTTTCATAAGATAACTTCCATCTGACTGATATCCATTTTGCTACAGGCACTATTAATTGCAGATTAAAATTAATTTCTAAAGCGTAAATTCACAATATCTGATATTGAACAAGTCACATGCCTCACAGGAAGAATGGGTGAACAGAATGTAGTCCAGCGTCTTACACAGCAAGAACAGCTTGTATTTACGTTGTGCCTTTAACATAGCAACATACAATATCTCTTGGCCCAGGGGGTTCACAAGAGCATTACCAAACAAAATTTGACACCGAGCCATGCAAAGAGATATTATGTGACTTAAACTAGATCAAAAGGGAACTTCTTGAAAGGAGAAGAGTGGCGGAAAGGTGGAATGGCTTGGGGAAGTCTAAGAACATGTTAAGAGATGAGCATTTGATCAATAATAACAACAATACTTACATCACCTTTGACTTGGTAAATTCCCAAATCACTTCATAAGAACATTCTAGCTATCAAATTGCCATCACTTCCACTCTATTCTGTCTTCAAGTGCTGAACTGGGTACAGAAACAAATGGAAGAGATTGTCAAGATTCCCATGCAACATTCTGTCGATATTCTATTTGTTAAATGATGAAACCAGGTATCCCCAACCGATCATTTGGCACAATGGTCATTCAATGGTAAATCAGCCCTACAGTAAAAACACTTCCATTAACAACAAGTCTGATGAAGGAAAGATCACAAGAGGTAACCATTACTCTTAAACAAATGCTATTTCAAGGGAAAACAATAAAGCAGTCACTTAGCTATCCCTTTGCTCACACAAAACAATGAAATTCAAAATGCTAAGGGAAAAGACAGAACAGGCATTGGAGAGAAAGAGTTGAGTTAAAGGAGGCTGACAGTGACCTTATAGAGGTATATAAAATCATGAGGAATTAAAGATAAAGTGAACACTCACAGTCTTTTTCCCAGGGTAGAGGATTCTAAAACTAGAGGACTTACCTGTAGGCTTAAGGTGAGAGGGTAAAGATTCAAAGGAGTCCTACTGGGGCAAGTTTTTCACAGAAAGGGTGTAGGGTATATAGAACAAGCTGCCAGAGGAAGCAGAAGAGGTCGGTACAATTACACTTAAAATAATCAGAATCAGATTTATGATCACTGACATATAACGCAAAATTTACTGTTTGTGACAGCAGTACAGTGCAAAGATATAAAAATCTATAATTTGCAAAAAAAAATAAATAGTGCAAAAGTAACATTTAGACAGGTGTGAAGAGAGGAAAGGCTTGAAGGGATATGGGTCTACCACTGGCAAATAAGAATAGTTCACATGGGCAAATTAGTCTTGTAGATGTCGGGCCAAAAGGCCTGTTTCTGTGCTGGGACACTTTGTGACTCTGATTCTAAATCTTGGCCTGCTAGGATTGGCAACCAATGCAACAAATTTGGATCTTGTGCCTGCATTAAACATCCACATGTATATGTGCGATGGGAGAAAAGGAACATGAATCCATTCTGAAATTTTCCACAGCATATGTTCCAGGATTTAATGGCAACTAATGAAACAGGTTATTTAGCTTAGCTCTATCAACACATGGCAGTCTATAACGTTTCTCAACCTTAATCCATCCAAATAGGCAGAAATTGGGTTACTGAACATAAATTCAAAATTGTGGAGCAATTTGATGCCATGTCACTTTCTAGACTAATCCGAGATAATAATGCAAAATCTCTTACCCTGACACATGGGCTTCGAAATGAAACCAGTCAACTTTAATCAAAAGCCTATTGAATATGAAGCACAATACTTAATAGATTATACTTCCGCATGTGATGGTACTAACTCACTTTCAGAGAGATAACAGAAATGCATGCCGTAGATTGGAAAAATTGACACCAATAGACAAAGAACACCTTTTTTGGGGGTTTAATAATAAAATATGGGCAAATGTTCTCCTCACACTAATGAGACAGGATCTTTGCCAACTTTGCATGAAGCCAACCTAATTAACTACAATAGGCAAGCTTCCAGTGCTGATTGCTCTCAACGCTAGGTAGGACTGTATAAATCATCAAAAGGCTGCAGGCAACATTTAAAGGGATGTCACTCACCTAAGTAACCACAATGACTCGTGCTTTAGAGAGTAAAGGCATGCAGCCATATCATGCATGTTGAACTATATTGTTATTCAGTCAGCGAGTGCTTGTTCAAATATGGCTGCAATTTTCAATTCAAGTAAACACAAGAATTTAGTAACTGATAAAGTACAACTTCCAAAGGGCTTGCAACACGGATGGCAATTTGCAAAACCTCTAGCTCTGTCCGTGCTTAGGATGACTTGGCAAAGTGCGTAGACTTATACATGTACGCATAAACATTGTGTATGAACTTCTGAATATCATCACCAAGACTCCAAGAGTTTGAACCTCTGAGGTTTTTGGTTACCTAGTTGTACACAGTCTAGCTAGCATCCATCTTCAAGGACCTCCACCATCCAGGCCATGCTCTCTTCTCGCTACTACAATCAAGCAAAAAGTACAGGAGTCTTAGGTCCCCCACCACTAGGTTCAGGAACAATTATCACCCTACAACGATCATGCTCCTGAACCAACACAGATAACTTCACTTACCTCAACTCTGAACAGATTCCTCAACCTATGAACTCCCTTTCAAGGACTCTACAACTCATATTCTCAGTGTTATGTATTTATTTATGCCCAGAACGTCCTTTCTGCCAATCTCTAACTGCTCAATTTGTCTACTTTTGCCCATTGTTTTTGTCAGTCTTTGGCTGTGTTTAATTTTTTAAATTAATTCTATTGTGTTGCTTTATTTTCCTGTAAACACCTGCAAGAAATGAATCACAAGGTAGTATATGGTGACATGTTTGCACTTTGATAATAAATTTAATCTGAACTTTGATGGAAGGTCTTTCTGCTCTGTTTCAGGATGAGCTGCCATTAAACAATGTGCATTCATCAATGGCTTCCTGCAATGATGCCTGTAAAACTTGAAATTCCTGGGAATGTTCAGATCAGTCAGTTTCTAAAGAAAGAGATACCTGTTTCAGTACAAAGACCCTTGATCAGAACAAAACATTCCCAGCACTTTTTATTCTCACGTCAGATTTCCCACACCTACAGTTTTTTGATTTGCCTTGAATAATGCGGATGCCTGTAATCCATTCAAACTGTAATATTCACTTCCAGCAAGGTACAATGAAATTACATTATCTGTCTTGGAAAAGAGATACTTAGTCTCCTCCTTTATACTAGAGTGCACTGCAAACTGTTAATATCTTCAGTGCCAAACAAGATTTATAGCCATCAACACTTCACCAGCCACTTCCTACTTGGTCTGAGGTTGGAGCTATGACTGTTGAGTTTGTCAGGCTTTGGTGATGACTATATTAGTGAAGGAGAATCATATTGGCAGTCACTGAGATTCTGGTAAGGATGCAGTTCTTCCTTCCTCCGTGATGCAAGATGCCACTGGTGACCAATGCCAATGTTTTGCAGACAGCTCACAATATCTCTCGATATGCTAGTAGAGAGACTTTTTCTGAACTACAATCGCCTCAGTCTGCAGTCTGTAATTTCCCTTTTAAGGATGTACTTTTGAACCAGCCAAACGATCCAGTGCTTTACTTATCTCCTGGGGGATTCGGCAAAGTTGGTTCCTCCATTACTCCACGCCAATTAAAGCTTTGAGCAAGATTAAAATTGTTGTGGATGAAAATAAACAGGTATTCAATGCCATCTGCCTGTGTATGTCCAGCCTCCCTCTCCTTTCGCTACTACAGTCAGGCGGGAGGAGTCTTGGGTCGCACGCTGCTAGGTTGTGGAGCAGTTGTTGCTCGGCAGCCGTCGGGCTCCTGGGCTGGCTTCACTCGCCTCAGTACTGAACAGGCTCCACAGCCGTGGGACTCACACAAAGTGCTGGAGGTACTCAGCAGGTCAGGCAGAATCTATGGAGCAGAGTGCAGTCGATGTTCCGGGCTGAGATCCTTTGGCAGGACTGGTGTGGACACAGCTGTGGACTCACTTTCATGTTCCATGTGTTCTTCTTTATTTCTTTTTTACTATTTGTGAGATTTTGCCTCTTCTGTAAATTGGTCTTGTGTGGGTTTTTTAGTGAATTCTATTGTGTTCTTTGTTTTGTGAGTGCTCGTAAGAAGAAGCACATGATATACATGCTTTGAAGTAGTCTCCTCCCTGACACACTGGGTAATAAGACTTTCTGCTGACAGACCTACCCAGTCTTTTCTTTTCTTTTTTCTCTCTTCTCTTCTCTCTCTCTCTCTCCTATGTTTATTCTGTTTTATTCGAAGAAGGAGTATAAGAGTCTGAGTGGGAGTGCTGAGAAAGACATTTTTGAAATTTTCGTTATTTTTTTTTCTCCAACGGCGTTCTGAGAGGTGGGACTACGCAGGCGTGTGACGTCGGGCAGTGCAGCGCGGCAGATTTAAAAGGGCAGACATCCTGCTTCGGGTTTGATTCGAAGAAGGAGTCTGAGAGTCTGAGTGGGAGTGCCGAGAAAGACATTTTTGAAATTTTCGTTATTTTTTTTTTCTCCAACGGCGTTCTGAGAGGCGGGACTGCGCAGGTGTGTGACGTCAGGCTGTGCAGCGCGGCAGATTTAAAAGGAACAGAGCCTCATACAGCGGGCAGCGTAGTTTGCGGGCTGCAGAGTGAGCCGGGAGCAGAGTGAAGACTTAAGGGCTTCGGCTCAACAGGCTCAGGCGGAAACAGGAAGATTTGGCATTCATTTTCTGTTGTTATTTGAGGAGAGGGACAGTATGAGTGTGAGGGCAGTTTGCTGTTCTCGGTGTCGGATGTGGGAGGCCCTGGAGTCTCCAAGCCTCCGGGACGTCTACATCTGCGCCAAGTGCATCGAGATGCAGCTCCTAAGGGACCGCGTTACGGAACTGGAGCTGCAGCTCGATGACCTTCGTCTGGTCAGGGAGAGTGAGGAGGTGATAGAGAGGAGTTGCAGGCAGCTGGTCACGCTGGGGCCACGGGAGGCAGACAAGTGGGTCACGGTTAGGAGGGGGAAGGGGAAAAGTCAGGTAATAGGGAGTACCCCGGTGGCTGTGCCCCTTAACAACAGGTACTCCTGTTTGAGTACTGTTGGGGGGGACAGCTTACCCGGGGGAAGCGACAGTGGCCGTGCCTCTGGCACAGAGTCTGGCCCTGTAGCTCAGAAGGGTAGGGCAAGGAAGAGGAGGGCAGTTGTGATAGGGGACTCGATAGTAAGGGGGTCAGATAGGCGATTCTGTGGACGCAGTCCAGAGACCCGGATGGTAGTTTGCCTCCCTGGTGCCAGGGTCCGGGATATTTCTGATCGTGTCCAAGATATCCTGAAGTGGGAGGGTGAGGAGCCAGAGGTCGTGGTACATATAGGTACCAATGACATAGGTAGGAAAAGGGATGAGGTCCTGAAAGGAGAATATAGGGAGCTAGGAAGGGAGTTGAGAAAAAGGACCGCAAAGGTAGTAATCTCGGGATTACTGCCTGTGCCACGCAACAGTGAGAGTAGGAATGCGATGAGGTGGAGGATAAATGCGTGGCTGAGCGATTGGAGCAGGGGGCAGGGATTCAAGTTTTTGGATCATTGGGACCTCTTTTGGCGCAGGCGTGACCTGTACAAAAAGGACGGGTTGCACTTGAATCCTAGGGGGACCAATATCCTGGCAGGGAGATTAGCGGGGGCTACTGAGCTGACTTTAAACTAGAATGGTTGGGGGGGTGGGAATCAAATTAAAGAGGCTAGGCGTGAGGAGGTTAGTTCACAACAGGGGGATGGGAACCAGTGCAGAGAGACAGAGGGGTGTAAAGTGAGGGTAGAAGCAAAAAGTACTATGGAGAAAAGTAAAAGTGGCAGGCCGACAAATCCAGGGCAAGCATTAAAAAGGGCCACTTTTCAGCATAATTGTATAAGAGCTAAGAGAGTTGTAAAAGCGCGCCTGAAGGCTTTGTGTGTCAATGCAAGGAGCATTCGTAATAAGGTGGATGAATTGAAAGTGCAGATTGTTATTAATGATTATGATATAGTTGGGATCACAGAGACATGGCTCCAGGGTGACCAGGGATGGGAGCTCAACGTTCAGGGATATTCAATATTCAGGAGGGATAGACAGGAAGGAAGGGGAGGTGGGGTGGCATTGCTAGTTAAAGAAGAGATTAACGCAATAACAAGGAAGGACATAAGCCGGGAAGATGTGGAATCGATATGGGTAGAGCTGCGTAACACTAAGGGGCAGAAGACGCTGGTGGGAGTTGTGTACAGGCCACCTAACAGTAGTAGTGAGGTCGGAGATGGTATTAAACAGGAAATTAGAAATGTGTGCAATAAAGGAACAGCAGTTATAATGGGTGACTTCAATCTACATGTAGATTGGGTGAATCAAATTGGTAAAGGTGCTGAGGAAGAGGATTTCTTGGAATGTATGCGGGATGGTTTTTTGAACCAACATGTCGAGGAACCAACTAGAGAGCAGGCTATTCTGGACTGGGTTTTGAGCAATGAGGAGGGTTAATTAGCAATCTTGTCGTGAGAGGCCCCTTGGGTAAGAGTGACCATAATATGGTGGAATTCTTCATTAAGATGGAGAGTGACATAGTTAATTCAGAAACAAAGGTTCTGAACTTAAAGAGGGGTAACTTTGAAGGTATGAGACATGAATTAGCTAAGATAGACTGGCAAATGACACTTAAAGGATTGACGGTGGATATGCAATGGCAAGCATTTAAAGGTTGCATGGATGAACTACAACAATTGTTCATCCCAGTTTGGCAAAAGAATAAATCAAGGAAGGTAGTGCACCCGTGGCTGACAAGAGAAATTAGGGATAGTATCAATTCCAAAGAAGAAGCATACAAATTAGCCAGAGAAAGTGGCTCACCTGAGGACTGGGAGAAATTCAGAGTTCAGCAGAGGAGGACAAAGGGCTTAATTAGGAAGGGGAAAAAAGATTATGAGAGAAAACTGGCAGGGAACATAAAAACGGACTGTAAAAGCTTTTATAGATATGTAAAAAGGAAAAGACTAGTAAAGACAAATGTAGGTCCCCTGCAGACAGAAACTGGTGAATTGATTATGGGGAGCAAGGACATGGCAGACCAATTGAATAATTACTTTGGTTCTGTCTTCACTAAGGAGGACATGAATTATCTTCCAGAAATAGTAGGGGACAGAGGGTCCAGTGAGATGGAGGAACTAAGCAAAATACATGTTAGTAGGGAAGTGGTGTTAGGTAAATTGAAGGGATTGAAGGCAGATAAATTCCCAGGGCCAGATGGTCTGCATCCCAGAGTGCTTAAGGAAGTAGCCCAAGAAATAGTGGATGCATTAGTGATAATTTTTCAAAACTCGTTAGATTCTGGACTAGTTCCTGAGGATTGGAGGGTGGCTAATGTAACTCCACTTTTTAAAAAAGGAGGGAGAGAGAAACCGGGGAATTATAGACCGGTTAGCCTAACGTCGGTGGTGGGGAAACTGCTGGAGTCAGTTATCAAGGATGTGATAACAGCACATTTGGAAAGCGGTGAAATGATCGGACAAAGTCAGCATGGATTTGTGAAAGGAAAATCATGTCTGACGAATCTCATATAATTTTTTGAGGATGTAACTAGTAGAGTGGATAGGGGAGAACCAGTGGATGTGGTATATTTGGATTTTCAGAAGGCTTTTGACAAGGTCCCACACAGGAGATTAGTGTGCAAACTTAAAGCACACGGTATTGGGGGTAAGGTATTGGTGTGGGTGGAGAGTTGGTTAGCAGACAGGAAGCAAAGAGTGGGAATAAATGGGACCTTTTCAGAATGGCAGGCGGTGACTAGTGGGGTACCGCAAGGCTCAGTGCTGGGACCCCAGATGTTTACAATATATATTAATGACTTGGATGAGGGAATTAAATGCAGCATCTCCAAGTTTGCGGATGACACGAAGCTGGGTGGCAGTGTTAGCTGTGAGGAGGATGCTAAGAGGATGCGGGGTAACTTGGATAGGTTGGGTGAGTGGGCAAATTCATGGCAGATGCAATTTAATGTGGATAAATGTGAAGTTATCCACTTTGGTGGCAAAAATAGGAAAACAGATTATTATCTGAATGGTGGCCGATTAGGAAAAGGAGAGGTGCAACGAGACCTGGGTGTCATTATACACCAGTCATTGAAAGTGGGCATGCAGGTACAGCAGGTGGTGAAAAAGGCGAATGGTATGCTGGCATTTATAGCGAGAGGATTCGAGTACAGGAGCAGGGAGGTACTACTGTAGTTTGACAAGGCCTTGGTGAGACCACACCTGGAGTATTGTGTGCAGTTTTGGTCCCCTAATCTGAGGAAAGACATCCTTGCCATAGAGGGAGTACAAAGAAGGTTCACCAGATTGATTCCTGGGATGGCAGGACTTTCATATGAAGAAAGACTGGATGAACTGGGCTTGTACTCGTTGGAATTTAGAAGATTGAGGGGGGATCTGATTGAAACGTATAAGATCCTAAAGGGATTGGACAGGCTAGATGCTGGAAGATTGTTCCCGATGTTGGGGAAGTCCAGAACGAGGGGCCACAGTTTGAGGATAGAGGGGAAGCCTTTTAGGACCAAGATGAGGAAAAACTTCTTCACACAGAGAGTGGTGAATTTGTGGAATTCTCTGCCACAGGAAGCAGTTGAGGCCAGTTCATTGGCTATATTTAAGAGGGAGTTAGATATGGCCCTTGTGGCTACGGGGATCAGGGGGTATGGAGGGAAGGCTGGGGCGGGGTTCTGAGTTGGATGATCAGCCATGATCATAATAAATGGTGGTGCAGGCTCGAAGGGTCGAATGGCCTACTCCTGCACCTATTTTCTATGTTTCTATGTCTATGTGTCTTTTTCAATTGTTCAAGCTATACTCAGTTCTACAGATGCCAAAAATTTACGTCGACCTAACACTAAAAATGTGTAGCATTCTCAACCAGCTGATAGTGTATGTTTTTCTGCTAAAACATGGAATATTGGAAGACCTGGATTGAGTAGATGTGGGAAGAATGTTTCCTTTTGTGGGGGAGTCTAGGACCAGAGGGCACAGCCTCCAGAAGGACATCCATTTAGAACAGAGATGAGGAGGAATTTCTTTAGCTGGAGGGTGGTGACTCTGGGGAATTCATTGCTGTGGAGGCCAAAGGCAGTACATTTCAGTACATTTCCAGCACAGGTTGATCGTTTCCTAATTTGTAAAGGCTTCAAAGGCTACAGGGAGAAGGTAGGAGAATAGGGATTGAGAGGGAGATAAATCAGCCATAATGGAATGGTGGAGCAGACTCGATGGGCCGAATGGCCTAATTCTAGCCATATTGTCTTTTGGTCTCATTGTCTTAAAATGTCAGTGCTGTAGCTCTCCCTGGTTTGTAATGGATGCCCAGCTATGCAAGGTTAAGGATAACAGTAACTGGGATTGCTGAATATCAAAGTGACAGTATAGTCATCAAATTGACAAAGAAAGGGAAGCTGGAACATGAAACTGAACTGGTAAAGTACATGAAAACAGACTGTAAATCTCTTATGGGTACGTAAAAAGGAAAAAGAAAGGACTAACAAGGACAGACAAAAATGGTCTGTCATGCAGGGAAAGATGAAGTAGGTTAGGCTTCTTTTCTCTAGAGTTTCGAAGAATAAGAGGTGACCTCGTTAAAAGGTGTAAAATCCTTAGATGGCTTGGCAGGCAGGTATTGGTCATCACTGACCAAGAAACCTACTTCCTGACCAACTGGGGAAGAAGACTTCTTAATGCTCTCTCTCCTGTTAATTTGTCCTACTCTATGTAGCCTCTGTTCTGATACTAAAAATAAGCATAAACAACATCAAAATCATGCAGTATTCTCACAGCTAAAAGAAAGTTACTCCTGTCTAAAAATCTAGAACTTAAGGTCACCAGTTCAAAATAAGGAGGAAGCCATTTAGGGTTGAAATGGAGAGAAACTTCTTCAACACGAGGGATGACGAAAGCTTGAATCTTGAAACAAAGGGCTTTGGAGGCTCAGGCATTGACTGCAGTCAAACAGAGATTGATTGATTACTAGATATCAAAGGAATCCCATGAATTGGAGAAAAGGCATGAAAATGGTGTTTGAAGAGCAGCCATGATCATGCTGAATGATGAAGCAGGCTTGAGGACTCAAATGACCCATCCCTGCTGATCTGTTCCAACTCAGCAAGGTACACCAATTGAAACCATAATCTGCAGCAGACAGCGTTAGTGTATGCACCATCCCTTTACCAGGACTAAGTGAGCTTTGCATCAGAAGTGTGCATGTACCTGTGAAATTCATTGCTTCAGACGGCTGTGGATTGCGTATATTTAAGACAAAGTTTGATAGGTTCTTGATTAGTAAGGGAGTCAAAGGTTACGGGGGCAAAGGCAGGAGAATGGGGTTGAGAGGGATAATAAGTTAACTAGAACGGAATAGTGGAGCAGACTCAATGGATCAAAATGGCCTAATTCTGCTCCTCTGTCTTGTTGTAGACAGCATCCATGGTATTCAAATTAACCCCAATTTGACTCTGCGTATATAATACAGACTATTAAGAAGAAATATAAATACCACCTACCATTAAAGGGATATTATCCAAATAAAATTCCAGAAAACTGCATAGGATTATTCATAAAAAAGACAAGTTATTACACCTCAGGGTAGAGCTACATTTTTGGATTTTCAGGGATCACAAATCATTCTTGCCATGGGTAAATGGCAACACGGTAATCCTGTTTTAAGTGGATGGGAGATGACATTTCACTTAACTTAATTGAAATGCAAAATGTAAGTAAATATTTCATGCAAACTGAATTACAATGCTTCAACCTACCTTGAAAGTTTTAATGTAGACGACTGTGAGTAAAAATGCCCAACTCCACAGGACTGACATCACATATTATATGTTAGTTTCAAGATGTTCCCATTCAATGTACATGAAAGAGTGGATCTTGCAGAAAATAAAGTAATTGAAATACTTCTCGTGCTTCCCTTGAAAGACCCACATGTATGCAGATCCCATAACAAACTGCAATTATATTCACCTCTTTCAATCTTTCTCTCAACTTTCCTGGAGCTGCTAACTCAAGACAGATTCCCAGAGGGAGTTTCTTCCCTATGACATTGAGGATGTGCATACATATGAAGAAATACTACTGACCTTCATCCTATTCTTACCTGGAGTTCAAACACGGACATTTTCAAATCGGGCCACTAGATAAGGATTTGGAGCAAGAAACTGACCTAAATTTTCATTCCCTGCCCCCCCGTGCATTAGAATTATTGTTGTGTCCTAATTGTGCTTCTGGTTGAGATGGGCTGACTCATTAAAGTATGCTGCAACGTGCAAGTGAAAACAATACCAATTTTTGGTCCAAGAGTCAAAAGCTCTTTTCTCTAATTTGGAATAATTATAAGTAGCTTCTCATTATGTCATAGAAAGTCATTAAAGTGATCTTAGAATCAGTGATTCTGAAAATTAGAAAAAAGGTGCCAAGACTAACATTTGCTAATTAGACATCACAACAGTTCTCTGTCACTGAAAGGTTAATAACATTGTTTTTTAGTTCTTCCCAGTCATTAGAAGATGCCCTAATTCTTATATATTTATGTAATTATTCCAAATTGCATGGATTGGAAATTATTTCAAGCTTGTGAATGAGAATAAGTCACTTCTATCTTTGAAGTTACAAGTCCGGAGTTGTAAGCAAACAGCTTAACAGTCATTCCATACAACATTGTTTTTCACGCAGACCTGGTGAAAATCACTAATCATTCTAGATATACTTATTCATCTCACACCAATTATACAAAGATCTTTCTTGTACTAAAGAAGAGAGGTTTGAATGTTGTTTGAACCTATTTTGAAGTCTTGGGTATTTATTGTCCCGCGTAGATATAAAGATCATAAACAGTGCAGGCAACGAGATACTGTTAGCCTGAGGTCATTAAAACTGAAAATGCTGGAAATGCTCAGCAAATCAGGCAGACTCAATAGAAAGGAGATTCAGATTCATATTCAGAATAATTTATTACATTACATGGAAATATATAGTGAAGTTATTCATTTGCGTAAACAACCACCACACCTAAGAATCTGCCGGGGACTAGCATTCCACCACACGTTCCAGCGCCAGCATAGCATGCTCACAATGCTTGGCAGAACAACATAGAACACAGCAAACAACAGAACAACACAGCAAAACAAGCCCCTTTTTTCCCTCCCACCCACACGCACACGGACAGTTGGATGGGAACAGCTTTTTAGGGCAGTTGGGATGGGAAACTGTTTCTTTTTCCAGGCCATGAGACAACTGAACTCCTTGCCACCAGCCAGGTCTCTCCACGTGTGAAGTGCCCCTTCTCTCCAGCCCTTGGCTTCACATATCACCTTCCAGCCAGCCTTCTTCCCCTTCCCCACCACCCACTTTTTTATTCTGGCATTTTCCCTCTTCCTTCTCAGTCCTGAAGAAGGGTGTCAGCCCAAAATGTTAACTGGTTGTTAATTCCCATAGATAATGACTGACCTGCAGAGTTCCTCCAGCATTTTGTGTGTGTTGCTCCAGATTTCCAGCATCTGCAGACTTTCTCATGTTTATGAGTAGCGCATATTGTTTACTTATTAACGTGCATAAGTGCACCTTATGCTACATGTCATATATGGAATATATGTTATTATTTGTTACTTTACGTGTGGTAATATTACCTCATGTGTTGTGTGTGAGTTATATATACTGAGTTGTGCACCTTGGTGTGAAGGAACATTTGTTTCATTTGGTGGTATACATGAGTACAGTTGGATGACAATAAACTTGAACAGTCCTCCAACTCCAGATGAGTCCTTTGGGCCTCCAGTCTCCAGTCTCTAGGCTTCAGCCATTGGGCTTCAAATTCTGATCAACCTTTGGGCTTTTATCTTTGGTATCATTGGAGGCCTAGACTCCGGATGTCCTTTATCACTATGAACGCGGAATGGAGGCCTAAACTCCAAATGTCCTTCATCACTTCGAATGTGGAACTCAGGCCTTAACTCCAAATGTCCCTCATCACTTTGATCACAAAACGGAGGCCCAGACTCCAGATGTCCTTCATCACCTCGAATGTGAATGTGGATGTCACCCTTCCTCATCCCTGAACGTCAAATGTAGGGCATGGAGCGCGGAGCAGAGGCCTAACCTCTAACTCCTCCACATTCCTATCCTAACCTCTAACTCCTCCACATTCCTATCCTTACCTCTAACTCCTCCACATTCCTATCCTAACCTCTAACTCCTCCACATTCCTATCCTAACCTCTAACTCCTCCACATTCCTATCCTTACCTCTAACTCCTCCACATTCCTATCCTTTCCTCTAACTCCTCCACATTCCTATCCTAAGCCCCTAATCTGACTTCCAACTCTCTTACATCCCTGTGCCTAAACCCTAACCTTACCCTTAACTCCACTCTCTGTCCCCAAAACCATCACTACAAACTTAAACAACCGCTAAGTCTGGGCCACGATCTCGACGGAGACCGCTGCTCAGTGCCACCTTGATCACATAGATAGGATCATGGCTCAGATCAATGCTTACTGTAAATATGAGGTCATTAGCATCAAATATTAACTTTCTTTCTCTCTTCCAAATGCTGGCTGGCTTGCTGTGTACTTCCATCACTTTTTATCTTATAAAACAAAATTAATTGCTCTCCAAGATCCTCCATGATATGTCTTTGTCCATGTAGCCTTTGGGCTTGGGGAGAATATTTTATTGATGTAACTGGTGGTTTACTGAGCAATTCAATAGTTAAATAATTGGAAAAAGAAATCCATTGCAATGAAATCCATGCAAGCCAGCAGTGAAGGATTGTAATGAAGCCAACTCTAATGTAAATATAATAAACTATACTGACAGTAATGTGAATGTTAGACCCTTATTAATTAACCTCATTTGTCTAAAGCATAAGCCACCCCACCACCCCCCACAATCATTAAGGATTCTAAATATAGCTTTTATAAATCTGTTGGGATATTTAACTAATTAGGATATGCTGGAAGACTTCAGTACTTTTGTACTTTTACTCAAGTGCTCCTGCTCCAGCAGCCTGGATTTTGCACTGATTAAACCATTGGCCCTCCTGCACGAAACATTGTGAAACAGACTGCAACTTCTGGCAGAGGAAATTTGTGCCCGGTTACATGTGCTAAACACATGTTGGAGGCCTTTATGGACATTGCATCCACTTCTGGCCTGGCATTCATTTCTTTTTTTAAACAATATTCATTTGGGACAGAGGCTCCCAAACTTCTTTATGCCGTGGACCACTACCATTAACTGAGGGGTCCATAATCCAGATTGCGAACCCCTGATTCATGGTATGTTGAAGCTGATATTAATTGTCTATAATTAGTCGCTTCTGGTGGTGGTGAGCTGACTTCTTCAGATGCTGTAATCCTTCTATTCAAAGTACTCTCACAATGCTATTGAGTAGGGAGCTTCAGATTGACAATCAGTGACAATGAAGGTGAAATACAGTGATGGTTCTCCCATGCATTTACAGTCATTGTCTGTCCGGGTGGCTGGGGATGCTGGTTTGAGAGGTGAAGCTGGAGTAGCCTATGCAAATAATCACAGTACACTTTGTAGACAGTACATACTAGAGTCGGACTGCGATAGATCTGGAGATGGTGAATGTTCAGAGGTGAGTGGAATGTAATCAAACCAGCTACTTTGTTGAGCATAGTGGCAGACTTCTCAGAATCAGGTTTAGTATCACTGGCATATGTTGTGGAATATGTTATCTGAGTGACAGCAGTACAATGCAATATATGATAAAGGAAAGGTATGTTGCATCCGGAGTTTCTCCGGTTAGCGGACGATTTCCCTCCACGCCTCTCTGACGTAGTGGGGAACCGTGTACGAGGCAAGTTACAGCAGTGGTTTGCCATTGCCCTCTGCCGGCTGAGTTTCCAAAGAGATCACCAGCTCGTAACCCAGCATGGATGGAAAGCGTGCAGGGGAGCCGGCTGGATTTGAACTCGGGACCTTTCGTCCCGAAGTCCGGCACTGATGCCACTACGCCACCAGCCGGGTAGAAAAAAACTAAATAAGTAAATCAATTACAGTAAATATATACATATCAAATAATTAAATAAAAAATAATGCAAAAACAGAAATAATAAAAGTGAGGTCGTACTCATGGGTTCAATATCCACTCAGGAATTGGATGGCAGTGGGGAAGAGGTTGCTCCAGAATCACTGAGTGTATCCCTTCAGGCTTCTGTACCTCCTTCCTGATGGTAACAATGAGAAGAGGGCATGTCCTGGGTGACAGGGGTCCTTAATGATAAAAGGTGTTGGAGCTACACTTGTGCAGGCAAGTGGACGATATTCAAACACACTACTGATTTTTGTCTTTTAGATGGTGGAATGATCTTGAGGAGTCAGGAGTTGGGTCACAGTCACAAGAAATCATTTCCTATAGTCACATTATTTATGTGCATAATTCAGCCTGGCCTCTCACTGAAGATGAGAACTATTGATAGTGAAGACACAGCCATGGTAATTTCCGGTATTGTCAAGGTCCCCATAATTTCAAGGGCATATGAGAAGCAAAGTATAAGAGCATTCAACAATAAGACCATAAGACACAGGAGCAGAATTAGGCCATTTGGCCCATCCAGACGGTTCTGCCATTCAATCATGGCTGATCCTTTTTTCCCTCCTCAGACCCACTCCCCGGACTTCTCCCTGTAAACTTTTTTGCCGTGTCCAATCAAGAATATATCAAGCTCTGCCTTAAAAACAGCCAGCAACATGGCCTCCACAGCTGCCTGTGGTAATAAATTCCACAAATTCACCACCCACTGGCTGAAATTTCTCCACATCGCTGTTTTAAATGGATGTCCCTCTAACCTGAAGATCTGCCCCCTTGTCCTAGACTCTCCCATCATGGGAAACATCCTATCCACATCTACCCTGTCGAGGCCTTTCAACATTCTAAAGGTTTCACTGAGCTCGCCCCCTCATCCTTCTGAATTCCAGTGAGCACAAACCCAGAGCTATCAAATGTCCCTCGTATGATAACCCTTTCATTCCTGGAATCATCCTTGTGAACCTCTTCTGAACCCTCTTCAATACCAGCACATCTTTTCCTAGATAAGGAGCCCAAAACTGTTCACAATACTTAAGGTGAGGCCCGCCCAATGCCCTTCAAAGCCTCAGCATTACATCCCTGCTTTTGTATTCTAGACCTCTTGAAATGAATGCTAATATTGTATTTGCCTTCCTCACCACTGACTCTATCTGTAAGCTGGCCTTTACACAAAGACTCTCAATACCCTTTGCATCTCAGAATTTTGGATTTTCTCCTCATTTAGGAAATAGCCTGCACATTTATTTCTACTACCAAAGTGCATGACCGTGAATTTTCCAACATTGTATTTCATTTGCCACTCTTTTACCCATTCTCCTAGTCTGTCTAAGCCCTCCTAAGTATTCCATCACTCTCTAAGTTCGGCCTTGTAGGCATTAGAACAGATTTACAGGAAGGAAAGTAGAGGTTGCAGGGATTTCAGGAAATAACTCATTGCTGCAAAATATCCAGTCTTGTGTGGTCATAGCACTTCAGGTACATTTTGACCAAGTGCTACTCCTCAACTACTGAGAATGACAGGCCTTTGAAAGTTAATAGGAAGCTTAGTGCATTCTCTCTGTTTGACTTGTTTATTGTCATTGTGATTCAGAGTCAAACAGCTCAGAAACAGGCCCTTCAGCCCAACTGATCAATGCTGACCAAAATTCCATCTCAGTTAGTCTTATTTTCCCATATCCCTCTCAACTTTACCTAAGTACCTTTTAAATGTCGACGTACCTGCCTAAACTGCTTCCATTGACAGTTCTTTCCATGTACTGGTACTCACTGGGTTAAAAAAAATGGCTGCTCCTCAGGTTCACCTCTCAATTCTCCAACCCTTCATCATTTTATACTACTCCATAAGATGACCCTTCATTCTTCAATGCACCAGTGAAAAAAGTCTCAACCTGTGCAGCTTCTGAACAATTTGAGGTAATCCAGGTGTTACTTGCACAAGCCTGAAGGTTGCTACACAACTGCATGACCTGCTTTATTTTTTGATGCATTGAATAATGAAATTAGCAAATGTTTCCACCTCTACCTTTTGTCGGCAGATGGGAGGATAATTAAGGCACTCAGCCACATCCTATGACTGAAACATTGTTCACAATCCAATAGAGATTTCATCTGATCCCTATTGATTTCAACCTGACAAGGGTTTGGAGCTGCCACACTTTATGTTATTCAGTACCTCTACTCCTCTACTGGAATTCAGCTCTTCTGTTCGTGCATGGGTCAAGGTGGTAATGTGATCTGGAAATGAAAGATCCTGGTAGAACCCAAACTGTGTATCAAGCAACAAGTTATGAATCAGTAGTGCTGTTCATAATACTTTTCGTTACTGATTATTGGGAACAGGGTTATGGGATAATTATTAGTCAGATTAGTTTAATGTCAATTGGTCACACCTGTGCAATTTTTCACATAATTAGGTCGATCCCTCATTTCTAACTATCTGGAATAGTCTACAGCCAAGATGTCCTGCACAATTTCCCAGTGATTGAAGGCCAGATCTCTAATGTAGTCTCACCTTAGCACATTGTCATTGATGGTGCAAATAAATATTGCAACATTTTCCATGTCCTGAGGAGACCAGGATTCCTTTTCGAGTCTAGCTTTAGACCATTGCTTCCAATAGAGGACATTCAGATTCTCTGCTGCATTCTGTAAATGATAACTTTTTTAAAATTCTGTGGTCTATAGCTACAGTTACATTTCCATTAAAATAGGGCTCCCAACCTTTTTATGTCATGGACCAATCAGTTCAGTTCAGTTCAGTTCAGTTTTCGTTTATTGTCATTTAGAAATGCATGTATTAAAAAATGGTACAACTGAACTGAGCTGAACCAATGCTATTAAGCAAGGGGTCCATTGACCCCAGGTTGAGAAACTCTGCTTTGAGGAGTTGACTGCCTTTCAAGAGCACAAGTAACACCCAAATCTCTAAACAAATCCCATTCTGCCTTCCCCTTTACACTATGCAAGCATTGAATATCACAGGCAATGATGATATAGGACTACATTATTTTAGAGGTTCCAACACAAATTTCAGACAAACCCAGTGACCATATGAGCACAAGAAATTTTCATAAGATGCTACCTGCTGACCTTTGTGTGATACAGTTACATTTCTAGGACAGAATGTGAGATTTATTATACAAACATACAATGCATTTTTCAGTATTTCTTTATTCACTGATTTAACAGATGCATTTGTCTAGCTAAAGTAAATAGATTAATGTTATTAAAAGGAATTGTTTCTCAATTTCACTCTAACATTACCGTGCTAGTGTCCATGGTAAAATTTCAGTGTGTTCAGTGGATTATTCCAGTTTTTTGTGAGCTTTCCACAACCTCACTAGTCATTGAAGGCAACAGTACCAACTAATTCTTTGATGAATCAAAAGATGATCAGGCCATCTCCTAAATAAAGTTGCTTCTTTATCTACTGCAAGAAACTTGTAAGTAATTAACTATTTAGAAAGCAAAATTACAGCTCAGAAAATGATTTATTTCTACTGTATTACTTTACCTCAGTGATCCCCAGCTGAGGCAGTACCACCTCCCAGTGGGACAGTTATGAGACCTAAGGAGGCATTAGAAACAGAAATCATTGGGGTGGGGCATTCAAGATTCTTGGGGGGAGGTGCGGTAAACTGCCCCTAGCTTGAGGCACAAGACCAGACCAACCGTGTCAACTGGCTGCTGTCATCAGCAACCTATAGAAATTCTCAGTTTGTGTTAACTGTTTATTTTATCTCTATGAGTCTGAGGGTGGTGAAGCCTTGAATTCTAATCCTGCTAAGAAACAGAAACTACAGAAAGTGTGTCAATACAATGTTACATACCTGGAGCATGGTTTTATTCCATTTCTGTTAGATCAGTGACACCCCATGTGTCCTATTTGTAATACTGTACTGTCTAAAGAAGCCATGAAACCATCAAGATTGCAGAAACACTTCTGTAAAAGAAACCCCGAAAAGGCTACGTACGGTATTAATCAGATCCAGAGGATGAAAGAAACATTTGAAAAATGTTGCACCCACGTCATTTGCCAAGAAAGCTAAAAATGGCCTTGATAGCGGTTTCATTGTTTCTTATAATATTTTCAAAATGATAGCTAAGTGTGGAAAATCTCATACAATTGGTAAAAGATTAATAATGCCTGCTGTGCCAGAAGTGCTCACTACTGTTCTCAAAATGGATACCAGTATTAGCCAATATCTCTGACTAATAACTCTGTAGTATGTCGTATTGATGAAATGAGTGAAGACATTGTGTATCAAATATGCACAGAGCTACAAAAAACAGAATTTGTGATACAACTGGATGAGTCAACTGTGCAAGACAATGAGGCATTGCTAATGGCATATGTATGATCTATCAAAAATGGAAAAGTTTAAGAAGAGATTCTCTTTTGTAAAAAGTTAAAAACAACTATCAATGGAGAATCAATCTATGATGAGCTCAAAATATATATTGAGCATAAAAGTATTCTGGTTAGCAACATGATTTCTTGTGCAACAGATGAAGCAGATGAAGATATATGACAGGTAACCATGCTGGTTTAGCGGCATTTATGAAAAAAGAAATTCCAAGTCTGTTCGCAATCCATTGTATAATTCATCATCAGCCAGTGACTTTTTTCAAGCATGACTCTTGTAATACCTGCTATCAACAAAATTAAAGCTCATCCAATAAATAGCAGAATATTTTGTCAGTTATGCCAAGGTAATGATGAAGAGTTTGAACACTTCACACTGAAGTCCATTGGCTGTCAAATGGCTGTTGCTTCAAATGTTTCTTTGATCTTTTTGACCCAGTGGTTGAACTTTTGCTCAAAGTCAACAAGAGATTGGGAAACAAGATTGAACTTCTATGTGGAGAAGTGACATATGGTCATAGTCATAGTCATACTTTATTGATCCCGGGGGAAACTGGTTTTTGTTACAGTTGCACCATAAATAATTAAATAGTAATAAAACCATAAATAATTAATAGTAATATGTAAATTATGCCAGGAAATAAGTCTAGGACCAGCCTATCGGCACAGGGTGTCTGACCCTCCAAGAGAGGAGTTCTGAAGTTTGATAGCCACAGGCAGGAATGACTTCCTATGACGCTCTGTGTTGCATCTCGGTGGAATGAGTCTCTGGCTGAATGTACTCCTGTGCCCAACCAGTACATTATGTAGTGGATGGGAGACATTGACCAAGATGGCATGCAACTTGGACAGCATCCTCTTTTCAGTCACCACCGTCAGAGAGTCCAGTTCCATCCCCACAACATCACTGGCCTTACAAATGAGTTTGTTGATCCTGTTGGTGTCTGTTGACCTCAGCCTGCTGCCCCAGCACACAACAGCAAACATAATCGCACTGGCCACCACAGACTCGTAGAACATCCTCAGCATCGTCTGGCAGATGTTAAAGGACCTCAGTCTCCTCAGGAAATAGGGACAGCTCTGACCCTTCTTGTAGATAGCCTCAGTGTTCTTTGACCAGTCCAGTTTATTGTCAATTCGTATCCCCAGGTATTTGTAATCCCCCACCATGTCCACACTGACCCCCTGGATGGAAACAGGGGTCACCGCCTCATCTCTGATCTTTTCCAGGAGCTAGCTTGTGTTCTTGGTCCTTTTAGCTCCCCACCCCCCCCACCACCACCATCTCTAATCTCCACCGGGCAGCTTTCTGGACACAGCATAGAGCTGGATCCTTTGATCGAGCTCCAACAGTTTCCATAACACAAACAAAACAAAAAGAACAAGCCAAAGGTGCAGGAAAGGTGAAATAATTGGAGAAATTTGCTGCCTAGAAGATATTGCCCGAGGAATCGTTGTTCGCTGACACCATCTCGATCAGCAGCGGGGAGAAGAGATTGGGTGGGGTCCCTGGTTACGATGACTGCTTCACCAAGGCAGCAAGAAGCGTAGACAAAGTTTATAGAGGGAAGTCTGGTTTCTGTTATGTGGTAGGAACGCTGCGGTTTCTTGTGATCTTAGTTACCATACCAAACTGTGAGGCATCCAGAGTGGATGCTTTCTGTGATGAAAACTGGGGCACTTTCTTGGCTTTAGCATCCTTGAGGTTGAACAGGTTGTTATTGGTGAGGGTCATTCCCGGGGTTAAAGCTTTGAGCACTCTCAATCTCAGCAGCCTGATGTAAACAGGAGCATGTACAGCACCACCCTCCCCTTCTCCTGAAGTCAACAGTCATCTCTCTTGCTTTGCTAACAGTGAGGCATAGACTGTTATCGTGATTGAATATAGGGAGTTAGGTAGAAAGGCGAAAAGCAGGACCTCCAGGGTAGTAATCTCTGTGCCTCACACACAGAAGAAGGGTAAGATATTTTGACAGATAAATGTGTGGTTGAGGAATTGGTGCAGGGTACAGAGTTTCAGATTTGTGGGTCATTGGGATCTCTTCTGGGGAAGGTATGACCTGTACAAAATGGACCTGATGGGTTACACCTGAACCCAAGGGGGACCAATATTGTTGGGGGGGGCAGGTTTGCTAGAGCTGTTGGAGAAGGTTTAAACTAGCTTGGCAGAGGATTCAGAACTGGAGCTCCACTGCATGTACAAGCAGATGCAATGTGTAGAGAGTCTGTGAGGAACCGATAGGGAAAAATTACAGTCAATGGGATGAGTTGAAGTGTAACCTGGGGGCAAAATCGAAAAGGGTGATGAATACAGGACTGAAGGTGAATGCACACAGTATATGGAATGAGGTAGAGAGCCATAAGGGGCCATGAGAAGGCCTTGGCGGACAGGATTGAGGAAACCCCAAGGCATTCTACAAGTATGTGGAGAGCAAGAAGATAAAATGTGAGAGAATAGGACCAAACAAGTGTGACAGCAGTAAAGTGTATATGGAACCGGAGGAGATGGCAGAGGTACTTAATGAGTACTTTGCTTCAGTATTCACTATGGAAAAGGATCTTGGCGATTGTAGGGATGACTTACAGCTGATTGAAAAACTTGAGCATGTAGATCAGAATCAGAATCAAGTTTATTATCACCGGCACGTGACGTGAAATTTGTTAACTTAGCAGCAGCAGTTCAATGCAATACCTAATCTAGCAGAGAGAGAGAGAGAGAGAGAAATAATAATAAATAAAATAAACAAGTAAATCAATTATGTATACTGAATAGATTATTAAAAATGTGCAAAAACAGAAATACTGTATATTAAAAAAAGTGAGGTAGTGTCCAAAGCTTCAAAGTCCATTTAGGAATCGGATGGCAGAGAGGAAGAAGCTGTTCCTGAATCGCTGAGTGTGTGTCTTCAGGCTTCTGTACCTCCTACCTGATGGTAACAGTGAGAAAAGGGCATGCCTTGGGTGCTGAAGGTCTTTAATAATGAACGCTTCCTTTCTGAGACACCATTCCCTAAAGATGTCCTGGGTACTTCGTTGGCTTGTGCTCAGGATGGAGCTGACTAGATTTACAACCTTCTGCAGTTTCTTTCAGTCCTGTGCAGTAGCCCCTCCATACCAGACAGTGATGCAGCCTGTCAGAATGCTGTCCACGGTACAACTATAGAAGTTTTTGACTGTATTTGTTGACATGCCAAATCATTTTAAACTCCTAATAAAGTATAGCCGCTATCTTGCCTTCTTTATGACTACATCAATATGTTAGGACCAGGTTAGATCCTCAAAGATCTTGACACCCAGGAACTTGAAGCTGCTCACTCTCTCCTCTTCTGATCCCTCTATGAGGATTGGTATGTGTTCCTTTGTCTTACCCTTCCTGAAGTCCACAAATCAGCTCTTTCATCTTACTGACGTTGAGTGCCAGGTTGTTGCTGTGGCACCACTCCACTAGTTGGCATATCTCACTCCTGTACACTCTCTTGTGACCACCTGAGATTCTACCAACAATGGTTGTATTGTCAGCAAATTTGTAGATGGTATTTGAGCTATGCCTAGCCACATAGTCATTTGTATACAGAGAGTAGAGCAGTGGGCTAAGCACACACCCCTGAGGTGTGCCAGTGTCGATCATCAGCGAAGAGGATATGTTATCACCAATCCGCATAGACTGTGGTCTTCTGGTTAGGAGATCGAGGATCCAATTACAGAGGGAGGTACAGAGGCCCAGGTTCTGCAACTTCTCAATCAGGATTGTGGGAATGAGGTATTAAATGCTGAGATACAGCCGATGAACATCATCCTGACGTAGGAGTTTGTGTTTTCTAGGTGGTCTAAAGCCGTGTGAAGAGCCATGGAGATTGTGTCTGCCGTTGACCTGTTGTGACGATGGGCAAATTGAAATGGGTCCAGGTCCTTGCTGAGGCAGGAGTTCAGTCTAGTCATAACCAGCCTCTCAAAGCATTTCATCACTGTTGATGTGAGTGCTACCGGGTGATAGTCGTTAAGGCAGCCCACATTATTCTTCTTAGGCATTGTTATAATTGTTGCCTTTTTGAAGCAAGTGGGAACTTCTGCCCGTAGCAGTGAGAGGTTGAAAATGTCCTTGAATACACCCAGTAGTTGGTTGGTACAGGTTTTCAGAGCCTTACCAGGTACTCCATCGGGACCTTCTGCCTTGCGAGGGTTCACTCTCTTTAAGGACAATCTAACTGGCCTCTGAGACAAAGATCACATGGTCATCAGCTACAGCAGGGATCTTCACAGCTGTAGTTGTGTTCTCCCTTTCAAAGTGTGCATAGAAGGCATTGAGTTCATCTGGTAGTGAAGCATCGCTGCCATTCATACTATCGGGTTTCGCTTTGTAGGAAGTAATGTCTTACAGTCCCTGCCAGAGTTGTCGTGCATCTGATATCGCCTCCAACCTCATTCAAAATTGTCTCTTTGCCCTTGAAATAGCTCTCCGCAAATCATACCTGGTTTTCTGGTACAGGCCTGGGTTGCCAGACTTGAATGCTACAGATCTAGCCTTCAGCAAACGACATACCTCCTGGTTCATCCACAGCTTTCGGTTTGGAAATGTACAAAAAGTCCTTGCCGGCACATACTCATCCACACAGGTCTTAATGAAGAGGTATTAAGGAAGAGGATGTGCTGGAGCTTTTGGAAAGCATCAAGTTGGATAAGTCACCGGGACCAGACAAAATGTTCCCCAGGCTACTGTGGGAGGCGAGGGAGGAGATTATTAAGCCTCTGGCGATGATCTTTGCATCATCAATGGGACAGGACGTCATGGTCCCTTCTGGCAATTCCCCACCTTGCCATTTGCCTCAAGATTTGGGCCTCGATCACCTCATTTAGATTCCAATCATTCCCAAGTACCACTAACTACACGCACCTGCTTCCCATCAAATGGCAGGATAAAAACCCTGAAACCGCAGCAAGAAGCTGCTAGTTTGTTGGTTGACTCTTGTGAGAGTGAACTTTGTTTCCTATTCCTGAGAACTGTTAGTTCTAAGTTTTGCATTGTCTCCTGGATATTGGCTCCCAGTTTGTGGAGGTGCTATGCCTAACGACTCTGCCTCAGCATCTGTGTCCTGTACTTGGGTTTGTCCCCAGCCACATCCTTGCAACACAGGAGAGGTTCTGGAGGATTGGAGGGTTGTGGATGTTGTTCCCTTATTCAAGAAAGGGAGTAGAGATAGCCCAGGAAACTCTAGACCAGTAAGTCTTACTTCAGTGGTTGGTAAGTTAATGGAGAAGATCCTGAGAGGCAGGATTTATGAACATTTAAGAGGCACAATATGATTAGGAATAGTCAGCATGATTTTGTCAAAGGCAGGTTGTGCCTTGTGAGCCTGATTGAATTTTTGAGGTATTTGATAAGGTACCCCATGTAAGGCTTATTGAGAAAGTAAGGAGGTATGGGATTCAAGGGGACATTGCTTTGTGGATCCAGAACTGGCTTGCCAACAGAAGGCAAAGAGTGGTTGTGGATGGGTTATATTCTATGTGGAGGTTGGTGACCAGTGGTGTACCTCAGGGATCTGTTCTAGGACCCTACTGTTCATGATTTTCATAAATGATCTGGATGAGGAAGTGGAGGGATGGGTTAGTAAATTTGCTGATGACACAAAATTTGGGTGTGTTGTGGATAGTGTGGAGAGCTGTCAGAGGTTACAGCTGGACATTGGTAGGATGCAAAACTGGGCTGAGAAGTGGCAGATGGAGTTCAATCCAAAAAAATGAGGTGGTTCATTTTGGTAGGTCAAATATGATAGCAAAATATAGTATTAATGGTAAGATTCTTGATAGTGTGGAGGATCAGAGGGATCTTGGGGTCTGAGTCCATAGGACACTCAAAGCTGCTGTGTAGGTTGACCCTGTGGTTAAGAAGGCACACGGTGTATTGGCCTTCATCAATCGTGGGATTGAGTTTAAGAGCCAAGAGGTAATTTTGCAGCTATATAGGACCCTGGTCAGACCCCTCTTGGAGTACTGTGCTCAGTTCTGGTTGCCTCACTAAAGGAAGGATGTGGAAGCCATAGAAAGGGTGCAGAGGAGATTAACAAGGATGTTGCCTGGGTTGGGGAGCATGCCTTATGAGAATAGGTTGAGTGAACTCGGCCTTTTCTTTTTAGAGTGATGGATGATGAGAGGTGACCTGATAGAGGTGTATAAAATAATGAAGGGCATTGATCCTGTGGATAATCAGGCTTTTTTTCCAGGGCTGAAATGGCTAAAACAAGAGGACAGTTTCAGGGTGCTTGGAAGTAAGTACAGAGGAGATGTCAGGGATTAGTTTTTTTATGCAGAGTGGTGAGTGCATGTAATGAGCTGCTGGTGACGGTGGTGGAGGTGGATACGATAGGGTCTTTTAAGAAACTCCTGGATCGGTACATGGAGCTTAGAAAAATAGATGGCTATGGGTAACCCTAGGTAGTTTCTAAGGTAGGGACATGTTCGGCACAGGTTTGTGGGGAAAAGGGCCTGTATTGTGCTGTGGGGTTTCTATGTTTCTGTTTTCTTTTTCCAGGTAGATCTTGTAGCAGTTAAAGATTGAGAAGTATGATGTTCTGTGCATCAGTCATTGGGGAAAGAAGTTAATAGTCGGGGAGCTTAATATACCAAGGACAGGCAAAGAAGCAGAGGAAATGATGTGGATCTGTTGGTGAAAGCTAAAACCAATTTCTTAAAAAGAGGTGACAGGATCAGAAGATGTAGAATCCTATTGCTGTTTGGGGGTCCTCACAGAAACATTTCAAATGTTGAAATGCATGGACAGAGTGGATGTGGCAAAGTTGTTTCCCATGATGGGGGAGTCTAGTACGAGAGGGCATGACTTAAGGATTGAAGGGTGCCAATTCAGAACAGAGATGCAAAGAAAATTTTTTAGCCAGAGGGTGGTAAATCTATGGAACTTGTTGCCATGGGTGGCAGTGGAGTCCAAGTCATTGGGCATATTTAAGGCAGATATAGCTAGGTATCTGAGTATCCAGGGCATCAAAGGTTATGGTGAGAAGGTGGGGGATTAAATGGGAGAATGGATCAGCTCATGATAAAATGTTGGAGCAGACTTGATGGGCTGAATGGCTGACTTCTGCTCCTTTGTCTTGTGGTCTTAAACTGTGTTTGAACAAAATAATCAAGAATGGGATTAATATGGAATGGTGCTTGCTGATCATCATTGACGAGCTGGGCTGAATAGCCTGTTCCCATGCATATGACTGAATGTTTTTGAGATTCTAGTCTCACTCAAATTGCATTGGCATGACTGCTTTATGCTGCTCCACTTTAGAGAATGAAATTACACTCTACACACAGTAGAGAATAATTTTCTTCTAACATCCAAATTGATGAAGAAGGATGCAGTGTGAAAGAAAGTGAGTGTTTTTTGATTGATTTGGATTAATTTGGGCACAATTTCAGATTGGAATATAAAGCCTTTCCATTGCAAGATGGCCCAAGCTACTCACAAATAAAGAGTGAATGAAATGGGGCCACAAACTAGTGATTTAAGATCATTTTGGCATTGTTAACTTAGTAGCTCCTAGATTTGTCTATTGGCCTGGAGAATATCCACAGCCTCGTAGCAGGTGCAGACCTTGCTAAGGCCTAAGCTCACAGCTCTGGAGAGCAACACTCAATGTGGAAATGGTCATGCTGCTTGCAAACAAAGGAGTGGAAAACTTGCGGGCACTGGTAGGCAGCCATTCAGCATGGATTGAGGTGAGCTTGCAATGGTGTTGGGTTTGCTGACTGTGAAGTTCTAAGCTCAAAGATATTAAGCCCTATCTGATCTAGATAGCTAAGAGTACCCTCAAAAGTGAGATTATACTGCAGCTACCTACTCATCAAAGACTAGATCACTTCCCTGTTTATCCTCCACAGTGAGTTTACCTGCCAATACTCACTATTTGAGCAGTGGATCGCACCCCTGCCCCCCCCCCATCCCTACCAAGGAGGTGATACTTCCAACTAAGTAGTTTAGGTTCATTTATTTTTAGTAATACACATTTACATTTAAATAACATTCTTAAAGCACAGTTTATGCTGAAAGAAGATTTGTATCTCTCAAAATATTTCCAATTTACAAACCATTTCTAAAACATGGAAGACTTCCAAAATACATGTACAACTCTTTTTAACATTCTTAAAGCAGTTTATGCTGAAAGAAGATTTATATCTCAAAATATTTCTAATTTACAAACCATTTCTAAAACATGGAAGATTTCCAAAATACAGGTACAACTCTTTTTAACAATAAGTCAAAGACATACCAACAGGTTGCAGTTGAACAAATTGTGCATCTCAGAAACTGAAGGCAGCAGAATGGATTCTAGTCCCAAATCTCTCTCTCATTATTCTTGATCTTGGCACATTCTTAAAAAGCTTGAATGTTCTCTCACATCTATACTGTTTTTCTACCACTTGAGTGACTTCATACACAGGATATTTTTTTCAGACACCTTTTCACATGGGTGGTCTGAACACTTCAGAGGTCAGAACTGTCAGATTCCCACAATTAATACTGTAAAGCTGACTCTTTGTTAATAGATCAGCTATTTGATGTGCTAAGTGATAGTATCAATCTGGTCTGCAAGCTTCCTTGAACTAAACAGTTCAGTTCTAGGTCTGCTTTGATACAAGCCAATTAACTTGCCCATTGTCTTTACTGCATTTCTTGAGTATTCAGCCAAGGTGCTGTGGGCCAGCATCCTGTACTTTAAAGACAGTACTTGTTTGCAAAGCTGTCCTTTTAACTTTATACTAATTACTGCTTGCAGCTTGCATTAAGAACTGAAAACTGGCTCCCATGTATGACAAGAAGCTGAACCATAGAACATTGCAGCGCAGAAACAGGCCTTTTAGCCCTTCTTGGTTGTGCTAAACCATTTTTCTGCCTAGTCCCACTGACCTGTCCTTTCATACACCTCTCATCCATGTACCTGTTCAAGTATTTCTTAAATGTTAAAAGTGAGCCAGCATTTACCACTTCATCCAGCAGCTCATTCCATACTCCCATCACTCTGTGAAGAAGCCCCCCCACCCCATCTTCCCTTTAAACTTTTTCCCCCTTCAGCCTTAACTCATGTCCTCTGCTTGTTTTTCTCCCTTAGCCTCAGTGGGGGGGAAAAAAGCCTGCTTGCATTCACCCTATCTATACCCATCATAATTTTATATATCTCTATCAAATCTCCCCTCATTCTTCTATGCTCCAGGGAATAAAGTCCTAAACTATTCAACCTTTCTCTGTAACTCACTTTCTCAAGTCCCAGCAACATCCTTGTAAACCTTCTCTGCACTCTTTCAACCTTATTATCTTTCCTGTAATTTGGTGACCAAAACTGAACACAATACTCCAAATCTGGCCTCACCAATGCCTTATACAACCTCATCATAACATTCCAACTCTTATACTCAATACTTTGATTTATAAAGGCCAATGTACCAAAAGCTCTCTTTATGACCCGATCTACCTGTGACTCCATCTTTAGGGAATTTTGTATCTGTAATCCCAGATCCCTCTGTTCTACTGCACTCCTCAGTGCCCTACCATTTACTTTGTATATCCTACCTTGGTTTGTCCTTCCAAAGTGCAATACTGCACACATCTGTATTAAACTCCATCTGCCATTTTTCAGCCCATTTTTCCAGCTGGTCCAAACCCCACTGCAAGCTTTGAAAACCTTCCTCACTGTCCACTACACCTCCAATCTTTGTATAATCAGCAAATTTGCTGATCCAACTTACCACATTATCGTCCAGATCATTGATATAGATGACAAATAACAATGGACCCAGCACTGATCCCTGTGATACACCACTAGTCACAGGCCTCCACTCAGAGAAGCAATTCTCCACTACCACTCTCTGGCTTCTTCCATTGAGCCAATGTCTAATCCAATTTACAACCTCTCCATGTATACCTAGCGACTGAATCTTCCTAACTAACCTCCCATGCAGGACCTTGTAAAAGGCCTCACTGAAGTCCATGTAGACAACATCCACTGCCTTCCCTTCATCCATTTTCCTGGTAACCTCCTCGAAAAACTCTAATAGATTTGTTAAACATGACCTACCACGTACAAAGGCATGTTAACTCTCCCTAATAAGTCCCTGTCTATCCAAATACCTGTAGATCCTATCTCTTAGTAGTCCTTCCAATAATTTACCTACTACTGACGCCAAACTTACCGTCCTATAATTTCCCGGATTACTTTTGGAGCCTTTTTTAAACAACGAGACAACATGAGCTATCCTCCAATCCTCTGGCACCTCACCCGTAGATATCAACATTTTAAATATATATGCCAGGGCCCTGCAATTTCAACTCTAGTCTCCTTCAAAGTCCGAGGGAATACCCTGTCAGGTCCTGGGGATTTGACTACTCTGGTTTTTTTTTTCCCAAGATAGCAAGCACCTCTTCCACTTCAATCTGTATAGGTTCCATGACCTCACTACTTGTTTGCCTTATTTCCATTGACTCCATGAGTTTCCTTAGTAAATACAGAAGCAAAAAAAACCATTTAAGATCTCCCCCATTTCCTTTGGTTCCGCACATAGCCGATCACTCTGATCTTCAAGAGGACCAATTTTATCCTTTACTATCCTTTTGCTCTTAATATACCTGTAGAAGCTCTTTGGATTATCCTTCACCTTGACTGCCAAAGCAACCTCATGTCTTTTAGCCCTCCTGAATTTCTTAAGTTTTTTTTGCACTTTTTATACTCAAGCACCTTATTTGCTCCCTGTTTCCTATACATGTCATACATCTCTTTTTCTTTATCAGAGTTCCAATATCCCCTGGGAACCAAGGTTCCTTATTCTTATTCACTTTGCCTTTATTTCTGTCAGGAACATACAAATTCTGCACTCTCAAAATTCCTCCTTTGAAGGCCTCTCACTTACCAATCACATCCTTGCCAGAGAACAACCTGTCCCAATCCACACTTTTTAGATCCTTTCTCATTTCTTCAAATTTGGCCTTTTTCCAGTTTAGAACCTCAACCCAAGGACCAGATCTATCCTTATCCATGATCAAGTTGAAACTAATGGTCTATTGGGACCATTTCTCTTCACGTTATATGCCAAAGATTTGGATGACAGAGTTAATGGCTTTGTGGCCCAGTTTGCAGATGATACAAAGGTAAGTGGAGGGACAGGTAGAGTTGAGGAAGCAGAGAGTCTGCAAAAGGACTTGGGCAGATTGGGAGAATGGACCAAGAAATGGTAGGTTGAGTCAGTGGTAGGAAATGCAATCTTATTCATTTTGAAAGGAGTAGATTATAAGAGCAATGATGTCATGCTGGGGCTTTTTAAGGCATTGGTCAGACCCTATTTGGAGCATTGAGCAGTTTGTGCTCCTTACCTAAGAAAGAGAGGATCCAGAGAAGGTCACGAGTGATTCAGGGAACAAAAGGGTTAACAAATGAGCATTTGATGGCTCTGGGCCTGTACTCACTGAGTTAGAAGATAGGGGACCTCATTGAAACATACTGTATCACATATTGAAAGATCCAGACAGTGGATGTGGAGAGGATGTTTCCAGTTTTGGGTGAATCTAGGACCAAAGAGTACAGCCTTAGAATGGAGGGACATCTATTTGGAACAGAGATGAGGAATTTTTTTTATGCCAGAGGTTGGTGAATCTGTGGAATACATTGCCACAGACATCTGTGCAGGCCAAGTAATTAAATATATTTAAAATGGATTTTTAAATATATCCCAGAAGAATGTATGTCCAACATACCCCAGAAGAACTCAGATTCAATGTCATAACATCTGATCTTCCAATGAGATTTTATTGACTAATGGCCCACCAATCCAGCCATTTCGAAACAGTATGGGTTTCACAACTTCTCTTCATTCAGCTTTAAATGAAGAAGCTGACAGACCAGGATGTTGAAGGTGCTCTAAGAAGCGTTCATGAAAGGCTGATATGATTTTACAATAAAGTAAATGTTTTAAACATATTCCTTTGAAATTCAATTCAATGCTACATTCCACCACAGGAGAGAGTCCTGCAGAAATGGTTATTCACAGAATATTTGGGACATACCTGATTCTGATTCAGCAAACTTAGGGAGGAAGTTGTAACATCACAGGTATCAGGACACATGCAATAAAGGGAGGTGTTGACATCACCAATGACTTTGCAGATGGGAAAATGGAGTACTGAAAACATTGTAGAGAAACAGTTCCAAGAATTATCTCTCAAGTCTTGGGAAGAAATTTGGAATGGCTCACATAGGCACTGATTTTGTTGCAGATCTGCCAAAGAACAGTGAGGAAGGTTGTGTGTTTGAATAGACACCTGAATTGATCCCTTCACTTACTGAAGAGGAGCTCACATAGAAGTACGTAACTGGAAAGAGTCAAGGAGTGACATGTTCAGTGAGTCTTAAATATGGATGCTACATCAATAACATAATGAAAAATCTCTATTTCCACATTGAATATGCTGACAGGTGAGGTGACAAAATCAGATACAATCATTATATTTAAGAGGCATTCACACAGGGCACCTGAAAAAGCAAAGTAGAGAAAGACAGAGCTAATTTGGGAAAGTGGATGCAGTGGGTCATAGGGCCTGTTTTCATGCTGTAAGACTCTAACATCTATTGAATTTCCAGCATTAAATCAAGCAACACCAGTACAGTTCTGAAGAATGTAGGGAATTTACATCATAGATGACTGGTTAAATTTATAAATATAAGACCATAAGGCATAGGAGCAGAATTAGGCTCAGTGAGTTTGCTCTGCCATTCTATCATAATGTGAAAAGAAGCAGTCCCAACACCAGTCCCTGCAGATCGCCACTAGTCACTGGCGGCCAACCAGAAAAAGGCCCCTTTTATTTCCAGTCCTTGCCTCCTGCCAATCAGACGATCTTTCATCCAAGCCAGTATCTTTCCTGTAACACCATGGGCACTTATCTTGTTAAGCAGCCTCATATGCCGCACCTTGTCAAAGGCCTCCTGGAAAGCCAAGTAAAGAACATCCGCTGACTCTCCTATTATTTCCTCAAAGAATTCCAACAGAATCGTCAGGCAAGATTTCGCCTTAAGGAAACCATGCTGACTTTGCCTCATTTGTCATGTGCTTCCAAGTATCCTGAAACTACATCCTTAATAATGGACTCCAACATCTTTCCAACCACTGACGTCAAGCTAACTGGCCTATAATCTCTTACTATCTCTTCTTTCAGTTATTCCTGACACAGGGTCTCAGCCCAAAATGTTGACTGTCACCTCTTCCTATAGATGCTGCCTGACCTGCTGCGTTCCACCAGCATTTTGTGTGAGTTGCTTGAATTTCCAGCATCTGCAGATTTCCTCATGTTGGCCTATAATTTTTTTTTCTCTGCCTTCCTCCTTTCTTGCCTGAAGGTCATGAGTTCGAGCTCCAGCCGAGGCAGCGTGTTGTGTCCTTGAGCAAGGCACTTAGCCACATGGTGTTCTGTGACGACACTGGTGCCAAGCTGTATCGGCCTTTGCCCGTCCCTTGGACAACATCGGTGTCGTGGAGAGGGGAGACTTGCAGCATGGACAACTGCCTGTCTTTCATACAACCTTGCCCAGGCCTGCGCCTTGGAGAGTGAAGACTTTCCAGGCGCAGATCCATGGTCTCGCAAGACCAACGGATGCCTCATTTCTTAAAGAGTAGAGAGACATTTGCAATTTTCCAGTCACTCCAGAACCATTCCAAAATCTAATGATTCATGAAAGATTGCAACTAATGCCTCCACAATCTCTTCAGCTACCTCTTTCAGAACCCTGAGGCGTATTCCATCTGCTCCAGCTGACTTACCTACCTTCAGACCTTCAGTTTCCCAAACACCTTCTCTTTAGTAATAAAAACAATACCCAATTTAGCCCCCTAAATATTGTTGAAACTAGCTTACTTTTTCATATTTGTTGCTTCTTTTAAGTGGGGAAGAAATGTAGGATATGTAAATAAGTGTGCACAGCCTGAGTAAAATTTTGAGTAAGTAATACATTCTGCAACCTCTGAATATCACTCCACTAGAGATCAGGAACCCATAGGGTGTGTAATGTTACTCAGGCCAACGAAAGGAGCTGGCATATTAAAATTGGTTTTAAAAGTTAAGTACTAAGTACTTTAGCAAGAGAAAGTGTGAGTAGCCTTTCATATTCTCTAGAATCTGTAATCTAAAGAAAATGTATTTATACCCTAAAATTAAGTAATCTATTTTAAATTAGCAAACAACTGTAGAACATGATTAATTTTAGGCCAACTTAAACCCATTTTACAGGCCAGCAATGATGAAGAGCAATTCATTAATTTATTGATCTGATCTGGTTGTGAGCCTTGTCCATTACTTGCTAATATCAGAGAAGGATATTTAATAAAACACATGTCAATCCAGTAAAAAGCAGTAAAACAATATTTTTTAATATCGTTTCTCTTTAACCTAACCAAAATCCCCAAGCTGCCTAATCAGAAGCCGATCACAAAAAAAAGAGAATTTCTGCCCTGAAGATATTTTAGATGCGTTGTTTTATTGTTAGCTGTTTAGTGTCTGTTTTCTATCCTGTTTGTTCTGGACTTCTCACTCCTGTACTGTGAAGTACTTGGGGCTACCTCTATGAATAGAATAATTATGATAAAATGCAAGGTTGCATTGTAGAGCAATGAGGTTCAGTATTAAATTTTGTCACTTCACTTGCTTAACATCCTGCTTATATAAGCATTCCATTTAACTTGATCACGACATGTGTGTTGGTTAATAGCTACTTGTTTCCTTTGTCCATGTCAAAGTGAATGCAGCAGCAATACTGCATTTAACATCAGATAGCATCTTTGTGGCAAAGCTGTGGTTTGCTTCTTGATAAAATTCCTCCAGGATTCTAGCAATTACTTGCATCTGAGATGGGTGGGTAGTTGCAGTTCCTGTTGGCTTTAATCTTTCACCTCACCTTACATTCAAATAATATAAGCCCAGTTCCAAGATTATTCAAAGCCACAGTGAGGAAATATCCAAATGTTTGTAACTTCCAAACTAGGGCTAGTGTCGTCATCTGGAAATTTTGTAATATCTAATTTCATGCCTTATTTATTAAATGGAAAAGAGTAAATCACTGGTACACTAGAGCTTTCGTGCCATTTTTATGTCTATCATTTTACCATGGCAACTAGTTCTATAGTAAGCACAAGAGTTTAAATGATTAAGTGACCACATATGCATATTAACAAAATGGCAGAAAGGCAAACACTTACCTAACTTTAAACCTAACCAGCTATAGGTATGATATGAGTCGAGAAGACGGCAAGTGTCAGGACATCATGAATATTATGCATTATAGATATTTTATGCATTTTACCCAAGAATGACACTCTCCTGAGTATTTTCACAAATGAAGATGAATATGCAGAGATCCATTTGGTTGATTTTGCGCCAGATGGCAAATAGCAGAGGCTCCATGAAGTTGATTTGCTTGAATCATTTTTGCCATATTGCGTGCTGGCTTCTACTTGAGTTTATATCATCTGCAAACACCTACAGCATTTCTTCACGGTATTTCAAAGCACTCAAATCCAGACTTGCTACTGTTGCCAGATTTTAAAGTGACAGTTGTCTCCTTTTGTCAATCTGTGCAAAGTGTGTTTCAAATTGACTACAAGTAATATGTGGAAACTATAAAAATCTAGTTATTGAAGCTTTCTCAGAAATCAGGAAGTACAATAACAAAGATCAATGAGCTCCAGTAACCTTAGATTCTTGAAAAAATTTGCTCGTTTGAGATAAACATTTGTATTTTATGCATTATTAGGTTAAATACTACATTGGGCAAACTAAATAAAACCTTATAATTCAGTCCATTTTGTTGATATCTCTATGCAAACGACAGGCAAAGGAGATTCCTGATAAATTACTGAATATCAACATATCAAGTTTGTAAATAAGAAGTTCACAATGATATTATGAATGTCAGTGCCAAAGTACGCTTCTTTTCCCGCTAAATTTACTAAGAAGTTAAAATTCGGAGTTTTCCAGTTGTTTCAGTGTATCATTAGGTTGTTATGATTTTGGGATGGTACAAAGAAGGCTCCATTCTTGATTCCTCATCTATGCCAAGTGAATTAAACAAGATCAAAAATCCAGCATTATAAAAGATTGGTTAGGCCCCAGCTGTAATTCTGTGCAATTCTAGTCACCACACTGTGGAAAGGACATGATTGCTCTGGAGCAGACACACCAGGAATTCTATGACAGTAATAATCTCTCTTTCAAAGAGATGATCAACTATGTGACTAAGCCACTGATTTGATAAAGATAATAGCTCCTGGAATAAACACCAAATCTGAGGACAAACAGGGATGATTTCAGGGGAAAAAAACTTTTTTCCTCTTTAATTTTGTAAGGAATGTTGGAATGTTCCGTAAGTTCTTCTTCAGCAATATGACTTACAGCCAAGTTGGACCAACCTTAGCAATGGTGCTTTCTCCTTTTAATTGAGGGAATGAAGATGTGTCATTGCATAAACATTTATACAAATTTCATATGATTTTTAAAATATACAGTAATTGTTCTTAATTACATTTTATTTATTAACATACAGTGCGGAATCGGCCCTTCCAGCCCTTCGAGCCACATCGCCCAACGAGCCACCGATGTAATCCTAGCCTAATCATAAGACAATTTACAGTAACCAATTAACCTACCAATCTCAACGCCTTTGAACTGTGGGAGGAATCCAGAGCACCTGGAGGAAACCCATACAGTCACGGGGAGAACGTAGAAACTTTGCGCAGGTAGCAACGGGAATGAACCCAAGTTGCTAGTACTGTAAAGTGTTGTGCTAACCACTACACTACTGAGCTGCTCCACATATATAAGTATGGATCACCACTGAAATCTGATTGAGACCTTATACATACACTCTACTGGTCTTTTGTAGATAAGATTCAGCATGATTGTGCTTTGCAGATATATAACAATCATAAAACTCCCTGGCTTATATTTGGTACATATTTTATGAAAACATTATATTTCAAAGGAATATTATGGATTTTAAATTAACAATTTCCCATACTGCATTGCCAAGAAGTGCCACTCACTGCTGTGACCGTCAATAGGAGAGTCAGCCTTATTATGTGAGAATGGTGACATTACAAACAGAGCTTCTCAAGCATATAATAATTATTACCCGGCTTTGTCAACCATTGACTATTAAACAAGTCCTTTTTGCCACTCATGAAACAGGTGCTCTACCAGTGTTATAAAGTCTTATTTTAAATGCATGTTACCTTCTCTGAAGTGTCTTTTCCCATCGTGCTACATGTTCGAAAAAAATCATGTAATAATCATTATGAATCATGCTGAGGGGGACACTTCAAATAAATTGTGTCCAGTCAGCTGTAAAGCCCTGCATCAATAAACCAAGGAGGTTTTAGGCATAAACAACATCTACTATCCACTGCTATCAGAGCATAAAACTGCCACGTCTTCAAATGGTGTGGTAGCAATCTTATATTCTTTGGTAGATGGTGGATGTCATAGCATGCCTTTTTTGCGTACAACTAGCTTTCGTTAATTGCATCTCAGAACTCTAGTGCTTGTTAAAATGGTAAGTATGGGCTGTGGTTTTGCCTTCGACACAATCGATCTGAAAGGCCAATGATCTTTTTGTGAATAAGTATGAACAGTTTTGTTTTTTAATAGTTTCTTATATGAACTGAGACCACATGCTGTATACTGGGAAGTGCAGCTGTCAAATCTAGTGTAATGTTAATGGATTACAAATCTCACTCAAAACTATGAGGTATGAAATTTGAGAAGAGCTTTGATAGTCATGCATTTTATTTTTATGTTGTGAGGGCAGATGGGATAAAATGCTTTTTCTTACATTTAAAAAGGCTGAAAACTAGCTGGGCACATCAGGAGACACAACGTCTTTTCTTTATAGATAACACACTTTTTAACTCTGACCCCCACACAGGGTTCACTCCTAGTGTGCAATAGCCTCTCATTAGCACCTGACAAATGTGGTTTTAGTTTAGTCTGGAGTCAAATTAGTCGGTATTTTTTATTGCTTTACTGTAGTGAATCACCAGTAATATTCTCCTTCCTGCTCAGCTTGTCTCTGACACCTTCCTGCATGCATTATGATGTGGAAGTCAGACAAGCTAGTGGTTATAGTCCAGCATACTTTGCAAGTAGCCCCTTAGCGGTAGCACAAACCCATTCACTTGAGGTGCATTAACAGTACACTTTTTCTTGATTTTATCTTTGGTTTTTAATAATTATTACTTTAAGCTGTTTCATTTCATTAAATATAATTTCAGTTATTTAATTTGTTTTTGAAAGTCTCTATTTGACAGATTTAAAAGTAGCAGAGATAAAAGAAAGATCACAATCGTTGTAAATCTGGCATAGAACATAGAATAGTACAGCACATTACAGGCCCTTCAGCCCACAATGTTGTGCCGACCCTCAAACCCTGCCTCCCATATAACCCCCACCTTAAATTCCTCCATATACCTGTCAAGTAGCCTCCTAAACTTCACTAATGTATCTGCCTCCCCCACTGACTCAGGCAGTGCATTCCACGCACCAACCACTCTCTGAGTAAAAAACCTTTCTCTAATATCCCCCTTGAACTTCCCACCCCTTACCTTAAAGCCATGTCCACTTGTATTGAGCAGTGGTGCCCTGGGGAAGAGGCTCTGGCTATCCACTCTATCTATTCCTCTTATTATCTTGTACAAAGCCCTAGCTCCCTTAATCTCTGATCATAATGCATACTCTCTAAACCAGGCAGCATCCTGGTAAATCTCCTCTGTACCCTTTCCAATGCTTCCACATCCTTCCTATAGTGAGGTGACCAGAACCGGACACAGTACTCCAAGTGTGGCCTAACCAGAGTTTTATAGAGCTGCATCATTACATCGCGACTCTTAAACTCTATCCCTCGACTTATGAAAGCTAACACCCCATAAGCTTTCTTAACTACCCTATCCACCTGTGAGGCAACTTTCAGGGATCTGTGGACATGTACCCCGAGATCCCTCTGCTCCTCCACACTACCAAGTATCCTGCCATTTACTTTGTACTCTGACTTGGAGTTTGTCCTTCCAAAGTGTACCACCTCACACTTCTCCGGGTTGAACTCCATCTGCCACTTCTCAGCCCACTTCTGCATCCTATCAATGTCTCTCTGCAACCTTTGACAATCCTCTACACTATCGACAACACCACCAACCTTTATGTTATCTGCAAACTTGCCAACCCACCTTTCTACCCCCACATCCAGGTCGTTAACAAAAATCACGAAAAGTAGAGGTCCCAGAACAGATCCTTGTGGGACACCACTAGTCACAATCCTCCAGTCTGAATGTACTCCTTCCACCATGACCCTCTGCCTTCTGCAGGCAAGCCAATTCTGAATCCACCTGGCCAAACTTCCCTGGATCCCATGCCTTCTGACTTTCTGAATAAGCCTACCATGTAGAACCTTGTCAAATGCCTTACTAAAATCCATATAGATCACATCCTCTGCACTACACTCATCTATATGCCTGGTCACCTCCTCAAAGAACTCTATCAGGCTTGTTAGACATGATCTGCCCTTCACAAAGCCATGCTGACTGTCCCTGATCAGACCATGATTCTCTAAGTGCCCATAGATCCTATCTCTAAGAATCTTTTCCAACAGCTTTCCCACCACAGACGTAAGGCTCACTGGTCTATAATTACCCAGACTATCCCTACTACCTTTTTTGAAGAAGGGGACAATATTCGCCTCCCTCCAATCCTCCAGTACCATTCCCGTGGACAACAAGGACATAAAGATCCTAGCCAAAGGCTCAGCAATCTCTTCCCTCGCCTCGTGGAGCAGCCTGGGGAATATTCTGTCAGGCCCCGGGGACTTATCCATCCTAATGTATCTTAACAACTCCAACACCTCCTCTCCCTTAATATCAACGTGCTCCAGAACATCAACCTCACTCATATTGTCCTCACCATCATCAAGTTCCCTCTCATTGGTGAATACCAAAGAGAAGTATTCATTGATGATTCATTTTCCATGAAAATGCTAAAGGCCAGGGAGCGGTGGTCACTGTCCCCCAGATGCTCACCCACTGAGAGATCTGTGACCTGACCTGGTTCGTTATCCAATACCAGATCTAGTATGGCATTCCCCTAGTCAGCCTGTCCACATGCTGTGACTAGAATCCGTCCTGGACACACTTAACTCTGCCCCATCTGAACCCTTGGAACTAATCGGGCGCCAATCAATATTAGGGAAGTTAAAGTCCAGAACGAGGGGTCACAGTTTGAGGATAAAGGCGAAGCCTTTTAGGACTGAGATTAGGAAAAACTTCTTCACACAGAGAGTGGTGAATCTATGGAATTCTCTGCCACAGGAAACAGTTGAGGCCGGTTCATTGGCTATATTTAAGAGGGAGTTAGATATGGCCCTTGTGGCTACAGGGATCGGGGGGTATGGAGGGAAGGCTGGTGCAGGGTTCTGAGTTGGATGATCAGCCATGATCATAATAAATGGCGGTGCTGGCTCGAAGGGCCGAATGGCCTACTCCTGCACCTATTTTCTATGTTTCTATGTCACCCATGATAACAACCCTGTTATTTTTACACCTTTCCAAAATCTGCCTCCCAGTCTGCTCCTCTGTATCTCTGCTGCTACCAGGGGGCCTATAGAATACCCCCAACAGAGTAACTGCTCCCTTCCTGTTCCTGACTTCCACCCATACTGACTCAAAAGAGGATCCTACTACATTACCCACCCTTTCTGTAGCTGTAATAGTATCCTTGACCAGTAATGCCACCCCTCCTCCCCTCCCCCCCCACCCTCTATCCCTTTTAAAGCACTGAAATCCAGGAATATTGAGAATCCATTCCTGCCCTGGTGCCAGCCAAGTCTCTGTAATGGCCACTACATCATAATTCCATGTATGTATCCAAGCTCTCAGTTCATCACCTTTGTTCCTGATGCTTCTTACATTGAGGTACACACACTTCAGCCCTTCTACCTTATTACCTTTACACCGTTTATTCTGCTTCTCTTTCCTCAAAGCCTCTCTATATGTTAGATCTGGCTTTACTCCGTGCATTTCTTTCACTGCTCTATTGCTCTGGGCCCCATCCCCCTTGAAAATTAATTTAAACCCTCCCGAACCATGTTAGCAAACCTACCTGCAAGGATATTGCTCCCCCTCGAGTTCAGGTGCAACCCATCCAGTCTGTACAGGTCCCACCTTCCCCAGAAGAGATCCCAATGGTCCAAAAATCTAAAACCCTGCTCCCTGCACCAACTCCTCAGCCACGCATTCAACTGCCATCTCCTCCAATTCTTACAATCACTGTCACGTAGCACTGGCAGCAATCCTGAGAACGCCACCCTTGAGGCCCTGTTCTTCAGCCTTCTGCCCAGTTCCCGAAACTCACGCTTCAGGACCTCATCCCTCGTTGGTACCAAAGTGTATCACGACTTCTGGTTGCTTTCCCTCTCGAACCAGGATGTCGTGCACCCGGTCAGAGACATCCCAGACCCTGGCACCCGGAAGGCAACAAACCATGCGGGTGTCCTTATCACGTCCACAAAATCTCCTGTCTGCTCCCCTGACTATAGAGTCTCCAATGACAACAGCTCTCCTCTTCTCCGTCCCACCCTTCTGCACCACCAGGTCAGACTCAGTGCTGGAGGCCCTGCCACCGTGGCTCACACCTGGTCGGTCGTCCCCGCCAACAGTATCCAGGACGGTAAACTTATTATTCAGGGGAATGGCTACAGGGGTGCTCTGCACTACCTGTCTGCTCACCTTCGCTTTCCCCCCTCTGACTGTCACCCAATGACCTGCTTCCGACAGCCTAGGTGTGACTACCTCCCTGTAGCTCTCATCTATGACTGCCTCATTCTCGCTCATGAGTCGAAGGTCATCCAGCTGCTGCTCCGGATTCCTTACACGGTCTTCCAGATTGCCCAGCCGTATGCACTTCTGGCAGATGTGACTCTGCGGGAGAGGGGAGTTCCCCCAAGACCACCACATCTCACATGAGAGGTACATCACCGTCTCAGGAGGCGAGCAAGCTTTTCCTCCGCCTCTTCTTGTCAAAGCCTCAAAGCTCCACTCCTTCACTGGCCCACTCACTCACTGGCCGCTTGTCATCATCCAACATCTCTGCTGAGTCCCACCAGCATTCTCTGCGTTGATTTAAATGTAATTCAAAGGCTTATGATGGCAGTAAGCTCTCAGAAGGCCATGAATGTAGGTCTGAGGTGGGGCCTAGGCATCCACTGCATCCCTAGTTGCAGCTCATGGTGCTCTGCCCTATCCTGGTGTAGGGCAACTGTGACACTAGGTCCTGCAATGCAACTGGTCCTGTAGGGCCTCAGAGAGTGCAGCTGTTGGAAAAGTATGCAGGGGGAATTGGTGGACTGAGGGTAGCAGGCCAGATCGAGCACAATCTCACCCAATATATTTTGTCATATTGTAAGTCTGTATGTCAATTGTTTCGTCATCTTATGATGCAACAGCAAGCATTCAGTGTAGGTCTGGCACAACCTGCAGGGGGTTGCATGGTATCGTAGCACTTAGCATAGCAGTATTAGAGTGCCAGTGACCCAGGCTCATTTCCACCACTGTCTGTAAGGAGCCTATACGTTCTCCCCATGACCATGTGAGTTTCCCCCAGCTGCTCTGGTTTCCTCCCATGTTCCAAAGGCGTACTGGTTACTAGGTTAATTGGTCACATGGGTGTTAATTGAGCGGCACAGGCTCAATGAGCCAGATAGGCCTGTTACTTTGCTGCATCTCTAATTAAATAATAATAATAATAAGTACTTTATTGATCCCAGCTGGGAAATCCTTTCGTTACAGTGACAACATTTAAAAACACACTTAGCAGTGTGCAGACTTAACTAGTAATAAAGTCCAGAATAATAACATACACAATAATAATTTACCAATGTGCAATAATTTGCAATAGTGTACGGAGTAATAAAAATAACATGACAAGCAACAAGGCACTCGTTGTCTTATTTGTAGGAATGTATGGAATTGATCTGCAAAGTAACCAATCAGTTGATGAATATAGAGAAGTCAATGCAAACAGTGATACTATTTGAAATTACGAGTCAATTGTTGCCTCAGTTGGATGGGATATTTCAGGTCATGGATTGTAGTGATCGAGGAGGTGAAAGGACACTTCTGCATCTTTTCCAGTATAAGGGGAGTGTGTGTTAGTGATGTATAAATGGACCATATTATTGTAGCTCTGGCTTACTTTCCACTGGAATAGGATATGATCCTCCAAATTCACTGACAGAATTAACAAGACTAAGTCAGCATCCTTTCCAGTCTAAGTTCCCAACACTGAGGACAATTGATACAAAATCATCTATCACACCAAACCTCAACTTTTGCTGGAAAGCTTAATTCAAGAACTGATCTATCAATGTTAGATTTTTCTACAAAGAAAACCACAGAAATGAGATTTCAATGTTAATTCATACTCAGTAGACTCTAAACTTGGAAGCTATTACATATTGAAACAAGATGATGAGAGGCATTGATCGTGTGGATAGTCAGAGGCTTTTTTCCAGGGCTGAAATGGCTAGCACGAGAAGGCACAGTTTTAAGGTGCTTGGAAGTAGGTACAAAGGAGATGTCAGGGGTATGTTTTTTTACACACAGAGTGGCGAGTGTGTGGAATGAGCTGCCGGCGGCGGTGGTGGAGGCAGAAGTGATAGGATCTTTTAAAAGACTCCTGGATGGATACGTGGAGCTTAGAAAAATAGAGGGCAATGGGTAAGCCTACGTAGTTCTTAGGTAAGGACATGTTCGGCACAGCTTTGTGGGCCGATAGACCTGTACTGTGATGTCGGTTTTCTATGTTCTTTGCTTCTATGAAACATTAATAGATTATTTTATTTTTCAGCTGGCCAATGGGCAAGTATGTCTCCTTAGCCAAATATTAAAATGTTCCTCATCTGTTTCTATCATTTGTAATTAAAGTTGTATATCCATTAGTTAAATTACAGGCCCTTTAACACATCACATGGGAAAATATTGAACTGAATTGAAATGAATTGACTTTATTTCTTATATCCTTCACATACATGAGTAAAAATCTTCATGTTATGTCTCCATCTAAATGTGCCATGTGCAATCATAGTAATTTATAACAATTTATAATAAATATTACAGTCCATGTAATATGGAGTACACGCAAATCAGTGAGAGTTCATCAGTCTGTTGGCCTGGTGGAAGAAGCTGTCCTGGAGCCTGTTGGTCCTGGCTTTTATGCTGTGGTACTGTTTCCCAGATGGTAGCAGCTGGAACAGATTGTGGTTGGGATGACTTGGGTCCCCAATGATCCTGTGGGCCCTTTTTACACACCTGTCCTTGTAAATGTCCTGAATCATGGGAAGTTCACAACTACAGATGGGCTGGGCTGTCCACACCACTCTCTGCAGAGTCCTGCGATTAAGAGAGGTACGGTTCCCATACCAGGCAGTGATGCAGCCAGTCAGGATGCTCTCAATTGTGCCCCTGTGGAAAGTTCTTAGGATCTGGGGGCCCATACCAAACTTCCTCAACTGTCTGAGGTGAAAGAGGCGCTGTTGTGCCTTTTTTCACCACACAGCTGGTGTATACAGACCACATGAGGTCCTCAGTGATGTGGATGCCATGATACCTGAAGTCGTTTACCCTCTCAGTCCCAAGTCCATTGATGTCAATAGGGTGTTAGCCGGTCTCCATTCCTCCTGTAGTCCACAACCAGCTCCTTTGTTTTTGCGACATTGAGGGAGAGGTTGTTTTCTTGACACCACTGTGTCAGAGAGATGACTTCTTCCCTGTAGACCATCTCGTTATTGTTTGAGATAAAGCCAATCAATGTAGTGTCATCGTCAAATTTAATGAGCAGATTGGAGCTGTGGGCGGCGATGCAGTCATGGGTATACAGGGAGTAAAGGAGGGGACTCAGTACGCAGCCCTGAGGGGCTCCTGTATTGAGAGTCGGAGGGTTGGAGGTGAGGGAGCCCACTCTTACAACTCGTTGATGATCTGACAGGAAGTCCAGGATTCAGCTGCACAAGGCAGGGTTAAGTCCAAGGTCTCTGAGCTTCTTGTCGAGCCTGGATGAAACTATAGTGTTGAATGCTGAACTGTAGTCCAAGAACAGCATTCTCACATAAGCATCCTTCTCCAGATGTAGAGCAGTGGCCATTGTGTCATCGGTCAATCGGTTGTGTCGGTAGACAAATTTTAGGGGACCTAGTGTGGGTGGTAGCAAGCTGCAGATGTAATCCTTGACCAGCCTCTCAAAGCATTTGCTTATTATTGAGGTGAGTGCGACAGGACGCCAGTCGTTCAGGCATGTTACCTGAATAGTCAATATTTAAAGGACATAATTGGGAAAAGCACCAGATTATTTTGTAGGAAGTTGTCATGAACTGACTGAAAAAGGATAGAAGCGAACTCAAAAAGAATTACTTAAAAGGAAAGAAATGCATAGAGCTATGGATAAAGTGTAGGGACTGAATGTAAACATAGAAACATCGAAAACCTACAGCACAATACAGGCCCTTTGGCCCACAATACTGTGCCGAACATGTACTTACTTTAGCAATTACCTATGGTTACCAACAGCCCTCTATTTTTCTAAGCTCCACGTACCTATCCAGGAATCTCTTAAAAGACCCTATTGTATCCACCTCCACCACCGTCACTGGCCGCCCATTCCACACACTCAACACTCTCTGCGTAAAAGAAACTTACCCCTGACATCGCCTCTGTACCTACTTCCAAGCACCTGAAAATTGTGCCCTCTCATGTTAGCCACTTCAGCCCTGGGGAAAAGCCTCTGACTATCCACACGGTCAGTGCCTCTCATCATCTTGTACATCTCTATCAGGTCACTTATCATCCTCCATCGCCCCAAGCAAAAAAGGCCAAGTTCACTCAACCAGTAGCCGGCTCGTGGCGTAGTGGCATCAGCGCTGGACTTCGGAGCGAAGGCTCCTGAGTTCGAATCCAGCCGGCTCCCTTGGCACGCTTTCTGTCCGTACTGGGTTGAGCGCCAAGCTAGCAACTCAACCTCGTAAAAGAAAAGTTGCCTGCTACAGAAACATCAACAGCAAAAAGAGAGCCCATGCTCTCTCATGAGTTTAAAGGCAATTTCTCTTCTCTTCTCTCTTCACTCAACCAATTGATTGGCAACACCAAAATGGTGACTCAATGAACTCTTAGTATTTTGCCTGATTCTGTGACCCCCATGTTAAAGCTGAACAGCAACATTTTCCTCATTTGGCTGCCTTGGCTGACTTTGTTGTGGAAACTGCAGCAATTAACAAAAATGGTTCAAGTATGACCCATTCGTGCAGAGAAAAGTAAATATGGATTCAGCTTCCTCTCCACCCCCCCACCCCCACCTTCTTACTTTGACTTCTCATCTTTTTTTCCAGTCCTGATGAAGGGTCTCGGCCTGAATTGTCAACTGTTTACTCTTGTCCATGGATGCTGCCTGGGCTGCTGAGTTCCTCCAGCGTTTTGTGTGTGTTGTTTGGATTTCCAGCAGATTTCCTCATTTTTATAGATTTAGCCTGACTTCTTTGTTCTGCTCCCACCTGAATTCCCATCTATGATGCAAAAAGGAAACGTAGCAATGCCGCGAGGAGCAATTTTGTCTATTGAAGAAAACATGGCATCTCATTCTTGCAAAGGTTTAAAGGATGCTCTTGATAACAGCGCCTATTTTTTCTGCACTTTCCATGTTACAATAAACAAGTGCTGCAATTTTATCCTTGTCGTTATTACATAGGACCAAACTGCTGCCTGTGAAGGTTAGTGTTCCCCTGAGGTCTCCTTACTAATTCCACTTTCAACTACCTTCTTAATATCTGTTAGAAATGAGATTCCCTTGTTGTATTTTGAAGTTAATATCAATGTATTCTTAGCGCATATACCGTTCCAATCTACTGGAGCAGAAGGGCAAAACAAGCTTGTCATACAATGAAATGGATTGCAATAGCTGGCTCTGTAGATATTTACTTCACTCCGTCCTAATAAACTTGTTTCTTTTATGAATTTGGACAATGCAAAATGCTGGCAATCGGCTGCAGAGAACATCTGAAAAAATGAAAAAAACAGGACAATATTTTTTGGTTTTAGAAACTTCGGTCAGAAGCATTTATATGTTTTTGTTCTCAGGTGATGCAATTTCTGAACCTTATGCTATAAAGACATATCTGTCTTTCATTAACATAATTTTCATTTTTTAACCTCAGCTAATTCTCTGTCAGTAGAATCCAGATCAGAGTCTGAGCCCTTCCTTGTACACACAGGGGTGAGGTGGGGTGTGTACTAGCGCCTGTGCTCTTTAACATCTTCCTCTTCTATCAAGCTTCTCCACAACGAGACTGAAGACAGCAGTGGTGTGGCAGTGGACGTCAGATTAGATGGCAACCTCTTTGACATCAGGAGGCTCCACACAACCACCAAACTCCGTAGAGAGTGGGTCCTGGAGCTGCAGTATGCAGACAACTGTGCTCTTGTGGCCCATACTCTGGAGGATCTTCAGACTGTCCTTGCTGTGGCGGTGAGAGCGTACAGCAGTATGGGGCTGACTGTCAATACCACCAAGACAGAAGTGGTTTGCCAATGGAGTACCAGTGTCCCACCCACTCTACCTGCCTTCACTGTCGGTGATGAAAAGCTGTCAGTAGTGCCATCTTTCAAATATCTGGGGAGCATTCTCTCTGAGGATAGCGACATTGACAACGGCATCCAGAGCCGCATTAAACAGGCATCAGCTGCCTTTGCGAGACTTCGGCGTAGAGTCTTTCAGAACAGGAGCCTTCGTCCCTCCAGAAAGGTCGCCGTATACCAAGCGGTCTGTGTCACCACCCTCCTTTATACCTGTGATGCTTGGGTAACCTACAGCCGTCACATCAAGTCCTTAGAGTGCTTCCACATAAGCTGCCTCCAGCGCATCCTGCCTCACACTGAAATCAAAGACCAATTGCTGAAGTATTGAGGCCATGATCACCCAGCGTCAGCTGCAGTGGCTGGGGCACGTGATAAGGATGCCCCCATGTCAGCTGCCCCGCAGGGTGTTACACGAGCAACTGCATCGTGGTTGACGCTCTGCTGGAAGGCCGAAGAAGCGCTATAAGGATCAGATGAAGAATGTTTTAAGAAAGTGCAAGATCAGACCCGAAGACCTGGAAGAGGTTGCTGCTGACCGTACCACCTGGCAGCAGCTGTGTAGGGATGGAGTTCGTATTCTGGAGATGGAAAGAACAACCAGAAGACAGCAAAGAGCCAGGAGAAATGCAGCCATGGTTGCCACCACTACTACATATACATGTCCCACCTGCAATAGAGCTTGTGGGTCCAGGACAGGACTGTATAGTCATCAAAGATCTCACCATTAAAGGAGTGGACGTCGTCATCGGATTTCAATGAACAACCGAAGAAGAAACATAGAAACATAGAAAATAGGTGCAGGAGGAGGCCATTCGGCCCTTCGAGCCTGCACCACCATTCAGTACGATCATAGCTGATCATCCAACTCAGAACCCTGTACCAGCCTTCCCTCCATACCCCCTGATCCCTTTAGCCACAAGGGCCATATCTAACTCCCTCTTAAATGTAGTCAATGAACTGGCCTCAACTGTTTCCTGTGGCAGAGAATTCCACAGATTCACCACTCTCTGTGTGAAGAAGTTTTTCCTCAATTCGGTCCTAAAAGGCTTCCCGTTTATCCTCAAACTGTGACCCCTTATTCTGGACTTCCCCAACATCGGTAACAATCTTCCTACATCTAGCCTGTCCAATCCCTTTAGAATTTTATACATTTCAATAAGATCCCCCCTCAATCTTTTATATTCCAGAGAGTATAAGCCTTAGCCGATCCAGTCTTTCATCATATGAAAGTCCTGCCATCCCAGGAAGAAGAAGAAGTATCCAGATCACATTTTTCCTGTTCTGTATTAACACTTCTTATTTCCAAAATAAATTTCCATCTCCACTTTAATAATGGTAACTGTGCAACTCTGTTGATTGAGCTCCTACCATGCTCACAAAGCAGTTTGTTAATTTCAGTGTATTGAGGAGTTCAGAAACATCAGTGAATCTTCTACATCTACAATCTCTGACATTCTTTTTTCAAATATTGTCATGACTATGAGAGGGCATATGTTCCAAAGGATTGAGAAAGATTAAAGTGAGTGAGCATGCTTGTTGCAGTTTCCCATATTTCCCTTGGCCAGTTCTATCTTTCCTTTTTATAAATTTGGCTCTTCAGTTATTCTTAATCACATATTGATTCATTTTGAAGAGTTTCATTCTCATGAACTTTCTATGTTAGGGCATTTTTGGGGTTAACACATAGAGCAAACAACTTCAGCAACTAACTTCAGCCACCATTTGTCAGATCTGAATATGAACTGTAGATTAAATTTAAAATGCAGCTCTGAACAATGACCCACAGATAATTGGAAGACCAGACAATGCTGATTTAAATTCATTTGGGTGTCTGTAGTGTGAGTGTGAAGAGGGAGGTGTGAAGGTTGTGTGTAATTCAAAGGAAGCATTGTGGAAGCATTGTAAATATGGAATTGTGCTTTGATCTTTAGCAAATAAAATGTTATGTAGTGTTGGGTCAAGCATTACAATATGATGCCTGCAGTACCTCATTTTGTCAAATAAAGAAACTACCTCATATCTACAAGCCACTTCTCTCCAGTGACCTTGTTCACACAACAACGTTCTAAACTAGAAGGCGTATACTGTTCAGGGAACATGAAGTAAGATGTCTTTGAAGAAGAAACTACATAATAAATATGAAAGGAAAAGTCTAACTACTAAGATCAAGAACAATAGGATATTTATGCTATTTTAATAACTACTTCCATCAATGCCAGTGGAGATTCTGGAGTTTGTAGATTCAGCATGTTTGCATGCTTATACGTAATCATATCCCGGGTTTGGCAGAAATCCCATAATTCAGCTTGAAAAAAACCCATGTTGTTAAATAAGTATAATTTGAGTGAATAATCAGAATCAGGTTTATTATCACCAGCATGTGACGTGAAATTTGTTAACTTAGAAGCAACAGTTCAATGCAGTGTGGCGCGTAGCCAAGTGGTTAGGGCATTGGACTAGCAATCTGAAGGTTGTGGGTTCGAGCATCGGCCGAGGCAGCGTGTGTGTCCTTGAGCAAGGCGCTTAACCACACAATGCTCCAGTCTACCTGCTGAGAATGGGTACTGGCAAAAGAATGCTGGGGGTTTACCTTGCGATAGACTGGCATCCTATCGGGCGGGCGGGGTGGGGGAGTCTCGTACTCCCAGTCACTTCATGCCACGGAAACCAGCATAAGCACCAGCACAAGGCTCATGACAGACTTTAATAAAACAATTCAATGCAATACATAATCTAGTAGAGAGAGAAAAAAAAATTAAATAAAACATAATAATAGGTAAACAAGTAAATCACATATATTGAATAGATTTTTTAAAAATGTGCAAATACAGAAATACCGTATATTAATAAAGTGAGGTAGTGTCCAAAGCTTCAAGGTGCATTTAGGAATCAGATGACAGAGGGGAAGAAGCTGTTCCTGAATCGCTGAGTGTGTGCCATCAGGCTTCTGTATCTCCTACCTGATGGTAACAGTGAGAAAAGGGCATACCCTGGGTGCTGGAGGTCTTTAATAATGGACGCTGCCTTTCTGAAACACCAGTCCCTAAAGATATCCTGTGTACTTTGTAGGCCAGTGCTCAAGATGGAGCTGACTAGATTTACAACCTTCTTCAGCTTCTTTCAGTCCTGTGCAGTAGCCCCTCCATACCAGACAGTGATGCAGCCTGTCAGAATGCTCTCCATGGTTGAAATATAGAAGTTTTTGAGTGCATTTGTTGACATGCCAAATCTCTTCAAACTCCTAATAAAGTATAGCTGCTGGGTTGCCTTCTTTATGACTACATTGATATGTTGGGACTAAGTTAGATCCTCAGAGATCTTGACACCCAGGAACTTGAAGCTGCTCACTCTCTCCATTTTTGATCCCTCTATGAGGATTGGTATGTGCTCCTTCGTCTTACCCTTCCTGAAGTCCACAATCAGCTCTTTTGTCTTACTGACATTGAGTGCCAGGTTGTTGCTGCAGCACCATTCCACTAGTTGGCGTATCTCACTCCTGTACGCCCTCTCGTCATCACCTGAGATTCTACCAACAATGGTTGTATCGTCAGCAAATTTATAGATGGTATTTGAGCTATGCCTAGCCACACAGTCATGCATATACAAAAAGTGGAGCAGTGAGCTAAGCACACACCCCCAAGGTGCACCAGTGTTGATCGTCTGCGAGGAGGATATGTTATCACCAATCCGCTGAGACTGTGGTTTTCCAATTAGAAAGTCGAGGATCCAATTGCAGAGGGAGGTACAGAGACCCAATGTTCTGCGACTTCTCAATCAGAATTATGGAAATGATAGCATTAAATGCTAAGTTATAGTCGTTGAACAGCGTCCAATGATATAAATAGCCTTTATCATCAGAAGTTTCATATTTGCATAAACCATGATGAGATATAGTATATGCTCTAAATGATTCTAAAGGAATTAAGTAGCTGAGCATGTTTCTTGCACCCTTTCCCATATTCCCCTCACCCAGTCCTACTTTTACTGTTTATAGATTAGATTCTTCAGTTGTTCTTAATCACATCACTTATTCATTCATTGTGAGGAGCTTTATTCGTTGTGGGTTTCATCCATTCAGAGCTATTGATTTTTAGAATCTACTTGTGTAAGTTTTCTAAATGTTATGTATGTTATTCAGCTTTTGATGATTATAGCTGGAAGCAATAGCATTTATCTAAAAACTGAGGTAATCATGATTCTGATACGTGGTTTCAAATCAATTAGCTTAGCAGCCAATAGTGGATACTGGATACTGGAAATCCAAGGCACAAATATGTACATGGTAATTTATTGTTTAAATTTTTGAGTTTTTAAATACACATTGGTAAATACCAATATATTTAAGTACATTTTTTGTTTGAAGATGTTAATTTTGATTTTTAGGCTATGATTGAAAAAAATAAAAAATTAAGGGAATAACAAAATGTGCTTTGTCAGATCATTGCCTACGCTTTCAAAACCAGGCTGCTTTGGGCCTCTTCGTGGTAGTTGTTCTGGCAGCATGACTCACAGCAAGGTTGGACAAACACAGCATGAACAGGAATCCAAATCAGAATCAGGTTTAATATCGGTTACGTACGTTGTGAAATTTGTTGTTTTGCGGCAGCAGTACAGTGTAATACATCATAATTTTTAAAAACTACAAATTACAATAAGGAAAATATATATGTTAAAAATTGAATTCAATAAGTAGTGTAAAACGAGAGCAAAACTTGAAGAGAAAAATAGTGAGGTAGTGTATATGGGTTCATTGTCCATTCAGAAATATGACGACAAACGTAGTAAACAGAAAGGCCACAGTCAGTCCGTGTTGTCAGCAATGTCTCTCATCCCATACGCTGAGCACTGGCTCTCCCCAGGCTGTGTGCTCAGCCCGCTGCTGTTCACACTGCTGATGCATGACTGTGTCGCAGGATCCAGCTCAAACCAGGTCACCGAGTTTGCGGATGACAAACTTTTGAACGTGATAACGATTTCTGCTTCCACCAACTCTTTGAGCCTCATCAAGGGCGATGATGAGACGCAGTGTAGACAGGAATTGGAGCGGCTGGTGCATTGGTGTGGGAAGAGCAACCTAAGTCTCAGCGTGGAGAAGACAATGGAAATTATTGTGATCTTCAGGGAGGTGCAAATGAACCATCACCCTCTCTGAAGACATAGCTCCTCTTACAAGAGAGTTATGTGCACCAAGTTCCTGGGAGTTCAGATCACAGATGACCTTACCTGGTCCCTTAATATCACATCCCTGAATGAGAAGACACAGTAACATCTCTACTTCCCTTATCTTAACTGTGTTTTACAGGAGCACCATTGAATGCATCCTGGCAAATGGCATCTCCATCTGGTACGGGAACAGTCGAGCACTGGGCCAAAAGTCCCTACAAGCGACTGTAAGAACAGCTGAGAGGAACATAGGGGTCTCCCTGCCATCCATCGGAGACATTTATTGGGAGCGCTGTGTATGCAGGGCACTTAGTATTATTAAGGATCCCACCCGTCCATCCAACATCCTTCTTGACTTTCTACCATCAGGCAGAAGACTATGATGCATAAGAACAAGAACAGTCAGGATGAGTTTCTTCCCCCAGGCTATCAGGCTTCTGAACTCCCTGCTGCATCATATTCGAAGTGTTACATACCTTACAATATTTGATATTAATGCACTTTAGTTCGTTATTTAAGTATGATTCATCTGTAGATTTTAACCTTACCTTCATAAGTTATCATGTGTTAAGTGTTACTATGCTTTACACCCTGGTTTGGAGAAGCATTGTCTTGTTTCTATATACATTATATGGTTATATGTGTTATACAAATATATAGTTAAATGACAATAAACTTTACTTGACTTGACTTGAAAGGGGAAGAAGCTATTCCTAAATTGTTGAGTGTATGCGTTCAAACTCATGTATCTCCTCCTTGATGGTAGCAAAGACAAAAAGGCATTTCCTGGGAGAGGGGGTCCGTAATGATGGATGCAACCTTTTTGAGGCATTACCTTTTGAAGATTCCCTGCATGAGGGTATGATTCTGTTGAATGCTGAGCTGTAATCAAACAGCAACCTGACATAGGATAGTCCAGGAGGTCCAAGGCCAGACTGGGCAACCAGTGAGATTGCACTGGTTTTCAGTAGAGAAAACTATTACGCGCTAGAGCTATTGTGGAGATGGGCAAATTGCAACAGGTCCAGGCCCTTATTTAGGCAGGAATTAATTCTGGCCATGACCAACTTCTCAAAGAACTTCATCATCGTGAATGTGCACTTTTGAATGTCATGACAATTTCTAGTTCCACCAACTCTTTGAGGCAGTGCACCGGACCTCTACTACTAATGTTTTCAATCCCTCTTTATGCCTTTTAGTAATTCACTTAGTTCTAAACGTAGCTATCAACCTCACTGCCAAGGGAAATAGTCCATCCAGTTCATGTAAAATCTTATAAACTGCCATTAAATCTCTGTTCAATGACATTTGTTCAAAAAATGACTGCCCATGTCTAAACCTCAATGCAAAAATTCCCCACTCTTTGTCAGCACTCTTGTAAATCTTCTTCATGCCCTCTCTCAAGCTATCTTATTTCTCAAACTGTGGTAAGCTAACTAAAGCTGGTACCATAGCCATGTTTAACTGTTGTTTGATAAAGCTGACACATGCTTTGTACTCTTACATTCTAATATATTGTACCTCAACCAAAGTTTAAAATAACTTTATTATCAAAGTACGCTTGTGTTACCATCCACTACTTTGAGATTGATTTTCTCACAGGCATATACAAGAGAAAAAAGAAATACAATCAAATTTTATGAAAAAAAACTATACATAAACAAAGACTGCAAACACAGATCTGCAAAAGAAGACAAGCTGTGCAAATAGTACTGAGAACATGAGTCGACTGTAGCCAAGAAAGGCAACTATCCCATGTCATTTCATATCACCTCATCCACATCTTTTGCCCACTCTATTTTTCGACACTTTGTCATGTCTTATCATGCACTCCTTATCTTGTTTGCTATAGTCAGAAGCAGTAGCTCATACTTCTCCAGTTTGGATTGGAGATACACTTCCCTTATGGCTTTAGCATAGATGGTGAAGGGCTGTTGATGTATTGTGGAGGAGGCATGCGGACAATGTTTTAAGGTGTCTGTGAACAAGGTTGGACTTCAAGTCTGATTGATCATGGGCAGTGGCATTCATGGCTCATGCAACAACAATGGTACTGACACAAAGACCTGTAAATGCTACCATCCCAAGGAAGGAGTACCAGTCCATGCTTATTCCTTGAGTCCCATCAAATATCCCAATAATGAAATGCCAAACTGGCAAGATGTGTGAGCTTGTTGGTTCCCTCATTCAAGGACATAACGGGTGCGATGCTCAGAACTCCAGAGTCTGGAGGGAGGATCAGCAGAGTCTGTATTGCAGTAAGGAACCTGTCAGATGCCATAACCACTTCAGATGTTAGTTTGCCAGTGGCTATTCAAGTTTCACCTGCATGTCATACCAGCCAAAGCAGAGGATATCAATAAGACAAGCTGTTCCCTATTGCATTTGACAACTCGCAGACTGATTGTTTGCTGAAGCAATCAATTCAATTCATTTCCCCAAGCCCAGACTGCAACAATTTAGCCCACTGATAGAGTCCGGAAAGCCCAGGACTTCAGGGTTGCACTAATGTACTAATAAAGGCTCTTTCAATCAATATCATCACTTACACCAACAGGAAAGGATTGTAATCTCTTGATGCACGGCTCATTTACAAACAATAGTGCTACAGCATGCAAGTGATTGCTTATTTCCTTGAATGCATACATTATGCATTCCCTTACGATAAAACAGAATGCCAAAAGACTTTGCACATTGGTGTAACATCATTCTAATTCCCTAGTTTACATTAAATAATTTTTTTAAAATTGTAGCCGTATGTAGTTTCAAGTGGTCTCTTAAGAACAGGGATAGGAGCAAACAATTTTGGAAACTATTTAATTAGGGTGGGGGAAATATGCTGTTAGGCAGGAACTTGGGAGCAATAATTGGAAGCAGATGTTCTCAGGGAAATGCACAGCAGAAGTGTGCCAAATGTTCAGGGAGCATTTGCATGGCATTCTGCATAGGTATGTTCCATTGAGGTAGGGAAAGAATGCTAGGGTGAAAGAACCATGGTGTACAAAGGATGTATAAAATGCAGTTAAGAAGAAGAGAAAAGTTTATGAATGGTTCAAGAAACTAGGTACTGCTAGAGCTCTAGAAAATTACAAGGTTGCCTGGAAGGAGATTAAGAATGAAATTAGGAGAGCTGGAAGGGGCCATGAGAAGGCCTTGGTGAGCAGGACTAAGGAAAACCCCAAGGCATTCTACAAGTATCTGAAGAGCAAGAGGATGAGCCATGAAAGAATAGGACCAAACAGATGCGATATTGGAAACATGTGCATGGAGTTGAAGGAGGCAGCAGAGGTACTTTTTGAATACTTTGCTTCAGTATTCACCAGTGAAAAGGATCTTGGCAATTGAGGGGATGATTTACAGTGGACTGAAACACTTGAGTGTATAGACATTAAGTAAAAGGATATGCTGGAGTTTATGAGAAGCATTAACTTAGATAAGTTGCCGGGACTGGACGAGAAAGAGAGGAGAGGTAACCCAGGAAATTATAGACCAGTGAGTCTGACTTCAGTGTTGGGCAAATTGTTGGAGAAGATTCTGAGAGGCAGGAATTATGAGCATTTGGAGAGACATAATCTGATTAGGGATAGTCAGCATCGTTTTGTCAAGGGCAGGTCATGTCTTACGAGCCTGATTGAATACTTTGAGGATGTAACAAAACACATTGATGAAGGTAGAGCAGTGGATGTAGTGTATATGGATTTCAGTAAGGCTTTTGATAAGGTTTCCCATGCAAGGCTCAGTCAGAAAGTAAGGAGGCATGGGATCCAAGGAGACTTTGCTTTGTGGATCCAAAATTGGCTTGCCCACTAAAGCAAAGATTAGTTGTAGATGAGTAACAGATGGGGTACGAGGGGGAGGTGGGACCTTAGCTGAAGTTAGAGAAGTCGATGTTCATGCCATCAGGTTGGAGGCTACCCAGGCGAGATATAAGGTGTTGTTCCTCCAACCTGAGTGTGGCTTCATCTTTACAGTAGAGGAGGCCGTGGATAGATGATGGCATGAACATCGACTTCTCTAACTTTTGCTAAGGCCCCACCTCCCCCTCGTACCCCATCTGTTCTTATTTTTATGCACACATTCTTTCTCTCACTCTCCTTTTTCTCCCTCTGTCCCTCTGAATATACCTCTTGCCCATCCTCTGGGTCCCCCCCCCACTTTGTCTTTCTTCTCGGACCTCCTGTCCCATGATCCTCTCATATCCCCTTTTGCCTATCACCTGTCCAGCTCTTGGCTCTATCCCTCCCCCTCCTGTCTTCTCCTATCATTTTGGATCTCCCCCTCCCCCTCCAACTTTCAAATCCCTTACTCACTCTTCCTTCAGTTGGTCCTGACAAAGGGTCTCGGCCTGAAACGTCGACTGCACCTCTTCCTACAGATGCTGCCTGGCCTGCTGCGTTCACCAGCAACTTTGATGTGTGTTGCTTGAATTTCCAGCATCTGTAGAATTCCTGTTGTAGTAGTTGTAGATGGTTCATATTCTGCAGGGAGGTTGGTGGCCAATGGAGTTTTGCAGGGATCTGTTCTGGGACCCCTCCTCATTGTGATTTTTATAAATGACCTGAATGAGAAAGTAGAAGGGTGGGTTAGTAAGTTTGCTGATGACACAAGAGTTGGAGGTTTTGTGGATAATGTGGAGGGCTGTCAGAGTTTAATGTGAAACATCAATAGGATGCAGAACTGGGCTGGGAAGTGGCAGATGGAGTTCAGCCCAGATAAGCGTGAAGTGACAAACGAGAGAAAGCCTGCAGATGCTGGAAATCCAAGCAACACACACAAAATGCTGGAGGAACTCAGCTGACCAGGCAGCATCTATGGAAAAAAAAAGTACAGTCAATGTTTTGGTCTGAGACCCTTTGGCAAGAACGGAGAAAAAGAAGATGAGGAGTAGATTTAAAAGGTGGGGAGGGAGAAGCACAAGTTGATAGGTGAAACTGGGAGGGGGAGGGATGAAGTAAAGAGCTGGGAAGTTGATTGATGAAAGAGGTACAGGGCTGGAGAAGAGGGGGTCCGATAGGAGAAAACAGAAGGCCATGGAGGAAAGAAAAGGGGGGAGGAGCACCAGAGGGAGGCGATGGGCAGACAAGCAGATATGGTGGTAGAAGGATAAAGGGAAAAGGGGATGGGGAATGGTGAAGGCAAGGGGGGGATGGGGTTCATTTTGGTAGGTCAAATTTGAAGACAGGTTATAATATTAATAGTAAGGCTCTTGGCAGGGTGGAGGATCAGAGAGATCTTGGGGTCTGTGTCCATAGGACTCTCAAAGCTGCTGCACAGGTTGACAGTGTTGTTAAGAAGGCGTATGGTGTGTTAGCCTATATCAACCGTGGGATTGAGTTCAAGAGCCGTGAGGGAATGTTACACCTATATAAGACCTTAGTTAGATCCCACTTGGAGTAATGTGCTCAGTTCTGGTCACCTCACTACAGGAAGGATGTGGATACTATAGAGAGAGTGAGGAGGAGATTTACAAGGCTGTTGCCTGGATTGGAGAGCATGCCTTATGAGAATAGGTATCAATAGGTATATTTTATGTCAGAGAAATTTATACAATATAATCCTGAAATTCTTTCTCTTCGCAGACATGCATGAAAACAGAGAAGTGCCCCAAAGAATGAATGACAGTTAAAACGTTAGAAACACAAAGCCACCCCCCAACTCCCCCTCCCATGCACAAGCAAAAACAAGGCAGTGACCCCACCCGCACCAGCAAAAAAACATCAGCATCCTCCACCAAGCACGTAAGCATGCACTAAATCATAAATGAAGATACAGACTTGCAATACCCCAAAAACTACTCGTTCACCCAGTAATTTGACTAATAAGGGAAAAAGAGGTGTCCCTGTTTCACAGCGAAAGAGGAGACATACAAACAACTTGCTGATTTATGATGTTAAAAGTCTATTGTATTGTTTTTTCTGAGCTCTGCGCCCAGAGAGTCGACACCAAAAAGACACAGCTCTCCACACACACAACCCCCGGCAGCTAATCTGCTGCTCCTGATGTTCTGTGTTCTCCTGCGAAGCTTCAATCAAGGGCACCGGTCTAGGATTAGCAAGTTCCCAGAGCCACGAAAATCCAGAACCCTGAAAGTGCACTCATCTTCCAGATGGGTCCTTGGGATATCAAAAAGCAGCCGGTCGTGAGGCCCTGAGAGTGGGTCCCATTCCTGCAAAGAACCAAAGTCAGAGTGTAACTCCAAGTCAGGGACTTCAAAAAAAAACCCCATACCCTGAAATGGAAAAAAAAGAGATATCGAAGATAGAAATAAAGCTGTTTCCGAAGTTGATGTTTAGTGTCACCTTGACAGGTTGAGTGAACCTGGCCTTTTCTCCTTGGAGCGATGAAGGATGAGAGGTGACTTGATAGAGGTGTATAAGATGATGAGAGACAGTGATTGTGTGGATAGCCAGAGGCTTTTTCCCAGGGTTGAAATGGTTAACAGAGGGGGCATAGATTTAAAGTGCTTGGAAGTAGGTACAGGGCGGATGGCAGAGGTAAGTTTTTCACAAAGAGAGTGGTAGGTGCATGGAATGGCAGAGTCAGATACAATACTCTTTTAAGAGTCTCTTAGGTGGGTACATGGAGCTAAGCAATATAGAGCGCTATGTGGTAGGGAAATTCTAGGCAATTTTTAGAGTAGGTTACATGGTTTACAACATTGAGTGCCAAAGAGCCTGTAATATGCTATAGATTTCTATGTTCTTAAGAACTGGTTAGACACATGTAGAATAAGCTAGTCAAAGCATTCATGGCGGAGGCTTGAATTCCTCTATTGGCTTAAAATTAAAATATCTCTTTAATTAAGTTAAGATTGTAATTCCCATCTTAGCTGTGACTGTAGCTTTGCTACAGATTCTCCCACCAAAACTACAGCCAGGAAAACCTGCAAGTATTCCATCCTACCAATACACAAGATGCTGGAGGAACTCAGCGGATTGGGCAGCATCCTTGGAAAGAAACATTTCAGCTGGAGACCTTTCAGCTAGACCACGGGTCTACGGACCCTTTCATTAAGGGTAAGGCTCCATGGCACATAAAAAGTTGGGAACCCCTGATCTGTAACTTAATTCCACCCATTGTATTTCACTCACCTTGTGAGTGTAGTGTAAAGGGTGCATTGCTCTACCTATGCTTGAATGTAGTAGCAATTGGGAGTGTACACTCTTTCATGTCAATGAGATCACATGAGTTTTTAAAGCTCAGGAGAGTATAATCCAGCTCAAATGAAGGTTCTTGATCTTAAGTAAAGAGCTGGGACAGCCAGAGGTCGTGGCACATATTGGTACCAACAATACAGGTAGGAAAAGGGATGAGGTCCTGAAAACAGACTACATGAAATTAGGAAGGAAGTTGAGAAGCAGGACCTCAAAGGTAGTAATCTCAGGACTACTGCCTGTGCCACGCAACAGTGAGTATAGGAATAGAGAGAGGTGGAGGATAAATGCATGGCTGAGGGATTGAAGCAGGGAGCAGGGATTCAGATTTCTGGATCACTGGGACCTCTTTTGGAGCAGGCGTGACCTGTACAAAAAGGACGGGTTGCACCTGAATCTGAGGGGGACCAATATCCTGGCAGGGAGGTTTGCTAAGGCTATTGGGGAGAGTTTAAACTAGAATTGCTGGGGTTTGGGAACTGAACTGAAGAGACAGGGGAAGGGGCTGTTGGCTCCCAAATAGAGAAAGCTTGCAGACAGTGCAAGAGGGAGGATAGGAAGGTGATAGAGAAGGGATGTACTCAGTCCGATGGTTTGAGATGTGTCTATGTTAATGCAAGAAGCATTATGAACAAAGCAGGTGAGCTGAGAATGTGGATCAGTACTTGGAGCGATGATGTTATGGCCATGACAGAGACTTGGATGGCTCAGGGGAAGGAATGGTTATTTAGAATGCCAGACTATAGGTGTTTCAGAAAGGTTGGGAGGGAGGCAAAAGAGGTGGGGGTGTGGCACTGCTGATCAGAGATAGTGTCACGGCTGCAGAAAAGGAGGAGGTCATGGAGAGATTGTCTACTGAGTCTCTATGGGTGGGAGTTAGAAACAGGAAGGGGTCAATAACTCTAATGGGTGTTTTTATATACCAACTAATAGTAACAGCGACATAGAGGAGCAAATAGGGAGACAGATTCTGGAAAAGTATTGTCGTAGTGGGAGATTTTAATTTCCCAATTGTTGATTGGCATCTCCCTAGAGCTAGGGGTTTAGGTGGGGTGGACTGTGTCAGGTGTGTTCAGGAAAGTTTCCTGACACAATATGTAGATAAGCCTACAAGGGGAGAGGTTGTACTTGATCTGGTATTGGGAAATGAACCTGGTCAGGTGTCAGATCTCTCAGTGGGAGAGCATTTTGGAGATAGTGATCACAATTCTATCTCCTTTACCATAGCATTGGAGAGGGATAGGAACAGACAAGTTAGGAAAGTGTTTAATTAGATTAGATTAGATTATGAGGACACTCAGTCCTCGTTTATTGTCATTTAGAAATGCATGCATTAAGAAATGATACAATGTTCCTCCAGTATGATATCACAGAAACATAGGACAGACCAAGACTAAAACTGACAAAAACCACATAATTATAACATATCGTTACAACAGTGCAAAGCAATACAGTAATTTGATGAAGAGCAGACCATGGCACGGTAAAAAAAAGTCTCAAGGTCCCAATAGCCCCAACATCTCACGCAGACGGTAGAAGAGAGAAACTCTCCCTGCCATGAGCCTCCAGCGCCGCAAACTGCTGATGCAGCATCCTGGAAGCACCCGACCACAGCTGACTCTGAGTCCGTCCGAAAACATCGAGCCTCCGACCAGCCCTCCGACACCGAGCACCGAGCACCATCTCTGCTGAGCGCTTCGACCCTGCCCTGGCCGCTGAGCAACAAGCAAAGCCGAGGACGCGGGGCCTTCCCCTCTGGAGATTTCAGATCACACAGTAGCAGCGGCAGCGAAACAGGCATTTCAGAAGTTTCACCAGATGTTCCTCGGTGCTCTCACATCTGCCTCTATCAAATTAGAATTGTGCACAGCACCCTACTTGACAGATAACAGATATTCATCACCAGAGTGTCCGATGCACGCTGCATCACACCGCTATCTTCATAATTGGAGTAAAAAGAAATATGAAGCTATCAGGCAGGAACTTGGAAGCAAAAATTGGGAAAAGACGTTCTCATGGAAATGTATGGCAGAAATGTGGCAAATATTCAGAAGATATTTCCATAGCGTTCTGCATAAGTACGTTCCAAAGAGACAGGGAAAGGATGGTAGGGTACAGGAACCATGGTGTACAGAGGCTGTTGAAAATCTAGTCAAGAAGAAAAGAAAAGCTTATGAAAGGTTCATAAAAGTAGGTAATGATAGAAATCTAGAAGATTATAAGGCTAGCAGGAAGGAGTTTAAGAATGAAATTAGGAGAGCCAGAAGGGGCCATGAGAAGGCCTTGGCGAGCAGGACTAAAGAAAAGCCCAAAGCATTCTACAAGAATGTGAAGAGCAAGAGGATAAGATGTTAGAGAATAGGACCAGTCAAGTGTGACAGTGGAAAAGTGTGTATGGTACCGGGGGAGATAGCAGAGATACTTAATGAGTACTTTGCTTCAGTGTTCACTACGGAAAAGGATCTTGGTAATTGTAGGAATGACTTACAGCGGATTGAAAAGCTTGAGCATATAGACATTAAGAAAGAGGATGTGCTGGAGCTTTTGGGAAGCATCAAGTTGGCTAAGTCTCTGGGACTGGACGAGATGTACCCCAGGGTACTGTGGGAAGCGAAGGAGGAGATTGCTAAGCCTCTGGCAATGATCTTTGCATTATCAATGGGGACAGGAGAGGTTCCGGAGGATTGGAGCGTTGCAGATGTTGTTCCCTTATTCAAGAAAGGTAGTAGAGATAGCCCAGGAAATTATAGTCCAGTGAATCTTACTTCAGTGGTTGGTAAATTGATGGAAAAGATCCTGAGAAGCAGGATTTATGAATATTTGGAGAGGCATAATATGATAAGGAATAGTCAGCATGGCTTTGTCAAAGGCAGGTTGTGCCTTACGAGCCTGACTGAATTTTTTGAGGATGTGACTAAACACATTGATGAAGGTAGTGCCATAGATGTAGTGTATATAGATTTTACCAAGGCATTTGATAAGGTACCCCATGCAAGGCTTATTGAGAAAGTAAGGAGGCATGGAATCCAAGGGGACATTGCTTTGTGGATCCAGAATTGGCTTGTCCACAGAAGGCAAAGAGTGGTTATAGATGGGTCATATCCTGTGTGGAGGTCAGTGACCAGTGGTGTGCCTCAAGGATCTGTCCTGGGACCCCTTCTCTTCATGATTTTTACAAATGGCCTCGATGAGGAAGTGGAGGGATGAGTTAGTAAATTTGCTGATGACACAAAGGTTGGGGGTGTTGTGGATAGTGTGGAGGGCTGTCAGAGGTTACAGTGGGACATCGATAGGATGTAAAAATGGGCTGAGAAGTGGCAGATGGAGCCAACCCAGGTAAGTGTGAGGTGGTTCATTTTGGTAGGTCAAATGTGATGGCAGAATATAGTATTAATGGTAAGACTCTTGGCAGTGTGGAGGGTCAGAGGGATCTTGGGGTCTGAGTCCATAGGACACTCAAAGCTGCTACGCAGGTTGGCTCTGTGGTTAAGAAGACAGACGGCGCATTGGCCTTCATCAACTGTGGGATTGTTTAAGAGCCAAGAGGTAATGTTACAGCTATATAGAACACTGGTCAGGTCCCACTCGGAGTAATGTGCTCAGTTCTGGTCGCCTCACTACAGGAAGGATGTGGAAACCATAGAAAGGGTGCAGAGGAGATTTACAAGGATGTTGCCTGGATTGGGGAGCATGCCTTATGAGAATAGGTTGAATGAACCTTGGAGCGGTGGAAGATGAGAGGTGACCTGATAGAGGTGTATAAGATGATGAGAGGCACTGATCGTGTGGATAGTCAGAGGCTTTTTCCCAGGGCTGAAATGGCTAACTCAAGAGGGCACAGTTTTAAGGTGCTTGGAAGTAGGTACAGAGGTGATGTCAGGGGTAAGTTTTTTTACGCAGAGAGTGGTGAGTGCATGGAATGGGCTGCTGGCAACAGTGGTGGAGGCAGATACGATAAGGTCTTTTAAGAGACTCCTGGATAGGTACATGGACCTTAGGAAAATAGAGGGCTATGGGTAACCTTAAGTAATTTCTAAGTAAGTACATGTTCAGCACAGCATTGTGGGCCAAAGGGCCTGTATTGTGCTGAAGGTTTTCTATATTTCTAAATGTTGACTGTACATTTCCCGACACAGAGGCTGCCAGTTTCTTCTGTGTTTCTTGCTTCAGATTCCAGCATTGCCATTCCCCTGTGTCTCCATTATATGAATGTATTCTGCTTAATCTTTCTACGTTCAATAAACCTTTATTCTTGCACTCAACCTGATGAATTCCCCCTCTTATTGCTAAAGTAACAAGACCAGGATGATACACAATATTTCAGATGCAGTCCCACCTGGGCTCTAAACACTTGGAGCAACACATCTCTACTTTAGAACCAAATTCTCTTTTAACAAAGGCCAAGATACAATTTGCCTTACTGGTTACTTATGTGTTAATATTCAGTGATTTATTTCACCCAATTCCCTCTAAACATCAACACTTTCTGATTACTCACCATTTGAAAATTAATCTGCTTTTCTAGTTTTTAAGCCAAAGTGGACAACTTTATATTTTCCAACACTCCATTCCATGTCCCTACCCATTCACTAAGACTGTCTATATCTCTTTGAAGTCCTCCTAGAAATTCACACCCACTTTTTATGGTCAGGAACCTTGTATACGTTACATATTGTATATGATTTCCTGTTTCAGTTCATTGATATAGATTTTGAACAGCTGGAGTACCTGAAAAGATCTCACTAGTTACTGCCTCCCAACACCAAAGTAAGATACACTGTATTCTCAGTCTATTAACCAATCCCCAATCCATGCTAATTTATTACATCCAGTAAGAGGCAGCCTACCTTCGTTTAGCTCTTGCATGACATTATATCAAAGGCCTTCTAAAACTTCAAATACACAACATAGTTACATTATTTTCATTTTTCCTGATAGTTACAATGCAAATAATTCAACAGATTTGCTTAACATGATTTCCTTGTCATAAATCTTTGCTGACCCTACTCAGTCTTATTACAGTCAGCCCTCCGTATCAGCGGGTTCCGCACCCGCGAATTCAACATCCGCAGATTCAACCAACCGCGGATCGGAATCGAAAAGAAACCGGACGTTCTCTCTCCAGCACTCGTTGTTTGAGCACAGATCCTGACATTAGTATCCTGACATTGAGCCTCCTCCAAGGTATCCTTATTCCCTAAACAATACAGTGTAACAACTATTTACATAGTCTTTCCATTGTGTTAGGTATTATAGGTACTGTAATCTAGAAATGATTGAAAAGTATTACTCATTGTTTGAGCATTGTTTGCCTCACGTCTCGTTCGTTCGCTACTTTTGTTGTGAGCGAGAGGAAGGAGTTTAAGGCTAGTAAAGGATGGCTGGCTAGCTATGTAAAGTACAAATGTTTGTACTACAGCCTCAAGAACTTAAAGAGCACTTGAGCATCCGCGGAATTTGATATCCGCGGGGGGTCCTGGAACCAAACCCCCGCGGATACAGAGGGCCGACTGTAATGTGTTCCATGTTACCCCATTCCCATTTCCTTCACAATAGATTCCAGCACTTTCTGTATTATTGATGTCAAGCTAAATGGTCAATTGTCCTTTCTTAATTCGTTTCCTTCCAATCTGTGGGAACCTCAGTAACAAAAAATGACATTATCTTCACAGCCACCTCCTTCAAAACCCTAAGATGCAGGGTAAGTCCTTGGAGATTTATTGCCTTTCAGTCCCAGTAATCCCCAAAATAATTTCTCCTCTCTCAGTATCTAAGAGACTTCAACTCATCTTTTTTTTTTGCATATCTTTAGAATCTCTTATAATCTGAATTTGGATTCTCACCAGCCTGCTCTCATATTTGCTTTTCCCTTCCCTCAGTCCCCTTTTGAAGAATTCTGAAATTTTCCCGATGCTCATGCTAATTATTTAACCTCCTCTGAAACACAAGAGCAGCATCATGGCAATGCATGGATTTTATATAAACATATCTAATATAAATAGGATTTATATTAAATTTAATATAGCCGTATTAACCTGGTTTTACTTCAACTTCTCATACTCTTTCCAGAACTTTAGTTAAAAAAAATCACTAAACCGAGGATTGTAAAAGATTGTTAGTGTGGGAGTGATATTGTTTTCCTGCAGATCAAATACAGTGTATACAAGGTGAGCTTAATCTGATTTGTTTCAACTGCATCTGAAGAAAAATTGTGGGAAACCAGACTGCGCCAAAATACAGGCATGTTTCACTTGAATGCTTTTGAAATGTAGCCCATTTTCTACTGTTGTTTTTGGTTAGAATAATAATGACTGTGAGAAATAGAAACTGAATATCTGTTTAATGAGTAACATGATAGAGTCTCATCCCTTTTTCTGCAGTTTCCCTCCGCACATTCCCTTATGTATCGGTATGATTTGCCTGCAAGCCTGGTGTTAATGCTGATTGCAGCAGCTGCTTACACATGGATTCACCATGGCAACCATGATAGTTGCTAGGCAACTATATGCTTTTAGGGACAGTGAAAATGCCCAAAGGCTGAGTAACTATATGCAAGGGAGAGGAAGTTCCTACTTCTTCAACAGATAATCAGTACAAAGAACATACTAATAGGGTCTGTAATCAATTAAGTACCTTAAAATGGCATAACAATAGACAGGCAGAACATAGACAATACACGGCTAGTGGAGTCAGAGCTGACTGTCTAATGTTGTTATCATTGTGGGCTTTATTCCAAAAAAAAATTGAACTTTGACAGATTGTGGAGCCTACAGCTGAACTAGGGTAGCTTTCTCCGACTGTCAGCGAGGCCCAGAGCTTTCCCAGCAGTGTGTTGCAGAGGTGAGAGACCAGGCGAGAATCAGCAGTGTGATATTGATTGGTGCTGCTGAATGAGAGCCTCAGTTTCATAATGTGTTGCTGCACAGACTGCATGCAAAGTCTTCTGGAAACCCAAGCGGCTTGCGAGCGTGCTGTGGGACTAAACATTCCAACAGTGAATGACATCATTGCAGTCAGCTCAGCTGTTTCTGCAAATTCCATAAATAGCTGTTGGAAGATGCAGGTTTCTAGCATGAAAAGTTCTTAACCCTTGTAACCCCAGGCCTAAGAATGTGACTCTGCTCAGAATTACCCATTGGCTCAGTGCTGGTACGTGCTTTGAATTGTCTTCAAGTTTATGCTTGATTCGGAATCATTCTCTTCTGCAAAGGTTGTCTGAGAAGTTTGTGAAGGAACATAATATCAGTGAAATTCAAACATTGGGGAATTGTTCAGAATTGACTAGGTTTCTATTTGTATTCATATAAGTTTTTGGCTTCCCAATTAGTATGAAGATAAGACTATGTGGAAATGAGCTCCAAGGATTGAACAGATTCTGTGGTATGATATTGGCCAATGCCCAATTACAGGGCGAGTTGGAATGGCTGGAAATGTAGAAAAGGTCTGATGCATGGTTTGTTGGTGGAATTCTTATTTATGGGTTACAAGATAATACCAAGAAATGCCATACACTGCCTGTATAGTTGCAGGAGGCAGGACAAAGGAGGATGAGAGCATTCCATGACGTGATGTTGGGAAGGCATGAATACAAGTTACATTAACACTGCTGATGTTATGGTGGCTATTGAAATCGAAATCTCAAAACAGAGTTGGATAGTGCAATATCTTTTATTATTGATTAATATGACAAACTTGTAATTGCAAAGTTGCATGAACTAATCAACATGCTTCAAAATCTGGGTCTCCATATTTCCCTTTGCAGCTGGATCCTTGACTTCCTCAGCAGAAGAAGACAGTCGGTGTGGATCGGAGATAACACCTCCTCACTGACGATCAACATAGGTGCGTGCATCAAGAATGCATGTCCAGCCCACTCTCTGTACTCATCACTGTGAGGCTAACTACAGCTCAAAAGCCATCTATAAATTCGATGGTGGCATCACTGTTCTTCGCCGAATCTCAGATGATGACAATAGTGAGATAGGTCAGCTGGTTGAGTGATGTCGTGACAATGAACTTCTACTTGATGACAGCAAGATCTTGTGGACCTCAGGAAGGGGAAGTTGGGAGAACACACACCAATGTTCATTTCAAGGTCGGTGATGGAACGGGTTAGCACCTTCCGATTCCTGGGTGTCAACATCTCAGAAGATCTACCCTTGGCCCAACATATTGTAGTCTTCATGAATAAGGTACACCAACAACGATATTTCATTAGGAGCTTGAGGAGATTTGGTACGTCACCAAAGACACCTGCAAATTTCTACAGAGCATTCTGACCAGTTGCATGAAGGCTCTAATGTGTAGTATTAAAAAAGGCTGTAGACTCAGTCAGGTTTATCATGTGCACAACGCTCCCCACCATCATGGACATTTCCCAAAGGCTGTGCCTTCAGAGGGCAGCATTCATCAATAAGGATCATCTGAGACATGCCCTCTTCTCATTACTACCATCAGGGAAGAGGTAGGTACCTGAATACCCACTGCAGATTTCAGGAACAGCTTCCTTCCTTCTACCAGCAGATTTCTGAATGGTCCGCGAACCCGTGAACACCAACTTGCTAGTCCTCTTCTGCACTATTTATTTATGATAACCTATGGTAATATTTTTTGCTGTATTGTTGCCACAAATCAATAAATTTCATGACATATGTCACTGATAATTAACCTGCTTCTGATTCTGATTTTGAATTCGTAATTGTTCTGTTTCTGCTCCAAAACCAAGATTAAGGCAACTAATTTGGCCATAATGCAAAACCAAGATTTGGATTTCAAAATTATTTTCACAAATGTATTTTAGCTATGCATTACATTTGTATTAGGAAAAGTAAGCTTTATGACTCTCATTTTAATTATGTCTTTCCTAGTGAAACGGTGCTGAACTGCAAACATTGAATCTCATGAATAATTCAGGCTAAGCCGAATCACAAGTTAAGGGTTTTACCCAGCGTGCATTAGTGTGTGTGAGACTGTGATAAAAGGGACACACTTATCAGCTAGCTGATAACATTTTGGGTCACACCAATGAAGAGATTGTTTTGCATTAGACATTTTGGTGGTGCTCTGGGAAATATTAAGTTTCCAGCAGTTTATAAAGAACAATAGGTTATAAATCCGGAGAGGAAATGGATGCTTCACATTGCTATTTCTGTTCTTATTGTGGAAATGTAAACAAACCACAAGAAGAGAATTCAATGAACAGGGAGGACTTGATTTCAGACACATTAGAAGAAAGTCAGCCCACTCAGCTGCTCCATATTGGCTGCTGGCCAGACTTGTCGTGTGCCATGCTTGTTTGTATACTGATGTTGCTTAGATTGGCAAATGCCGCTGCACACTGGAGAGGCCGGCGTGTCACTGGATGGCTGCCAAGACATTGCAGGATCGATGCCATGACTGGCTCTGCAGCCTGGCAGTAACAACCAGCACAAAGGCATTTGAACACTTTGAATGTCACTTTGTTTCCGAACGCTATGCCAGGAGTGTTTAATGAGAGAATTCTTTGTTGCAAGGCCCTCAACATTAAGTGGGCTGGTGGGCTCATTAACCTGACTGCAGCAAATAAAAATGCACACAAGAGACTCCCATGATACCGTGCTTAATGTTGTTAAAGCTCTTTGCTTGGTTGTATGGTGATCCATCAGTGAGCACTGAGGCAAAGTCTCAACACAGACCAGCTCAGTTCATACAGATTACACATTTATATTATTTGCATATTGTATTAAAGTACATCTCTTTCAGCACTAGGAATAACTGAAATGAAATTTAACACATTAGATGACAGTAAAATTGGAGGCTGAATCAGCATGAGCATTTTATTTTCGTATATAGAGGCTTGTTACTTTAGTGCTATTGACTGCCACACTCTCATAATGGCTACAAGGTTTAGTATATTCCACAAGTAAATTATGACTGCATCCACCATTATATATAAAACTAAAAGCTTATATATTTGATTAATGACTTATCTATTATGGTTGATGAAATTTTTCTCTGTATTTTAACAATACTTAATAAAATTTTACTAATAGTAAATAATAAGTCACAATGAAACATTTCAGGGCTATATTATACAGAGTAATGCATTTAAACCACATTTTATAATGCTGTTTACATTGTAAATACATGGTATTTATAGACATTTTATTTATTCCATATCTGTACTTGAACAGATTATTTATTTTTACATAATTCTTTATCATTGTTCAACATTGCTGCACATTGCGCCAGCACACCATGGCACATTCCAAATACCTGTAAATGTACAGTATATGGCGAATAAAATTGACCCTTGAGAATTCATTCAAAACTGTTTACAGAGACTGTTTTTATTGTGGACAGAGCACAGAGCAGTAAACTGAGATCAGTCTACACAGCGCTGCACAATGTTGAAAGTATGGGGAGTCGCAGAGTGGGGCAGAGTACAGACAGCATTGCTCTGAAGATGGCGTACAGAGAAAACAGTATTGGGAGGGCATTACACTGGGAACAGAGTATGGTGAGCATTATACTGGGGGGTATATTACAGAGACCATAAAGCTGAGGGTAGATTATGAAGAACGTTACACTGGGGGCAGATTATGGGTAACATTATACAGGACAGATTATTGGAGAGGATTACACTGAAGGGACATTAGGTAAAGTATTATACTGCAAACAGATTATTGTGAACATTACACTGAGGAGAGGTTATAGAGTGGATTACATTAAAGACAGATTATGCGGACATTACACTGAGGAAAGAGCACGGAAAGTGTTTGACTCTGTGTGGAGTCTGGAGAGAGGGCAGGATGCATTCAGCTAAAATGGGGCATGGAGGGCATTGCAGTGGGCACAGGGTGCCGGCAGTGAGGACAGTCTGGATAGAGCTCAGAATGCATGACCAGCTGAGGCGTGGAGAGCATTGGAGTGCCAGCATTGAGGACACAGTGTGGAGAGCTTTACAATGAATGCAATGCCAGCAGTGTTTAATGACAGAATTCTTTGTTGCAAGTTCCTCAACATTAAGTGGGCTGGTGGGCTCATTAACCTGACTGCAGCAAATAAAAATTGCCTCAAGAAACTACCGTGCTTAGCATTGTTAAGGCTCTCCGCACTTAGTTGTTAAAATACCTGGTAGGTACCAGAAAGAGCACTATTCTGAGCTGTACACTGAAGGTGACAGAGATGGTTGTGCTGTGGGTAGAGAGCTGTTAATGTTCCACTGAGTTAGAGCATGGTGAATGTGACTTTGAGGGAAGGGAAGGGACATCATTACACTCAACATCGTCTGTGAAGATTATTTTAGTGAGGGCAGAGCACAGGTTGAATTACGTTAGAGGATTGAGTGCAGACAGTATTGTGCTGAGGCAGGTAGCGTGAAGCAATACTCTGAGAGCAGAATAAAGGAAAGTAAAGGGTATTACACAGTTAGAATATGGACGGCATTACACTAAGTAAACTGAGAACATGGGGACCTTCACAATAAAGAAATGGAGAAGATTACACTGACAGCATGGTACAGACAGCATCCCATTGAATCAGAATACAGAGAACATTGGGCCTACAGCAGGGTCTGGGAAGCATAGAGATAAGGCCGATACATGTACAGCAATAATAAATGGAGAGAGAACAGAATACATTACACCAGTTCAGACAAGGGGAGCATGCACTAGCTCCAGAGCAGAGTGGGCACTGCATTGCTGGCAGATTTTGGAGAGCACTTCCCCGCAGGGAGCATTGTGCTGAAAGAGGGAAAAGAAAGCTTTCGCTAAGTTCAAGAGTCAGAATACATTAAGGAGAAATCAGAAGTATCAGGAATATTGCACAGAGTGAAGGCAACAGAAAATGTTGACTGGGTTCAGAAAAGAAAGAGCAATAAATTGATTGTGGAGTATGGCATGCCTAACAAAGTAGAGAGCACCATTATCATCGAGTCATCAAACACTACAGCACAGAGCCGGGTCCAGTGGCACATCTAGTCCATGTCAGCCATTAATCTACCAAGTCCCATCAACCTGCATGTAGACCATAGTTCTCCTTATCCCTTCCATCCATGTATTTATCCAAATTTCTCTGAAATGTTGGAATTGAACTCACATCCGCCATTTGCACTGGCAGCTCATTCCACACTCTCACCACCCTCTGAGTGAAAAAGTTACCCCTCATGTTCCCCTTAAACATTTCACCTTTCACCCTTAACCTCTGACCTTTAGTTGTAGTCTCATCCAACCTCAGTGGTAAAAGCCAGCTTGCAGTTTTCCTATCTATATCCCTCAAAATTTTATATGGTTCTATCAAATCTTCCTTCAGTTTTCCATGTTAACCTAACCCGCCGAACCTTTCCTAAATAACTCAGATCCACAAGTCCTGGCAACATCCTTATACATTTCCTGTGCACTCTTTCAATCTTAGTTACATACTTACTATAGTCAGGTGACCAAAGCTGCACACGATGCTCCAAATTAGGCCTCACCAACATCTTATACAATTTCAACATAACATCCCAACTCTCGTACTCAGTACATTGATTTATGAGGGCCAATGTGCCAAAAGGTTTTTTAATGATCCTATCAACCTGTGATGCCACTTTCAAGGAATTATGGATTATTGACAGATCCCTCTGTTCTATCACACTCCTCAATGCCCTATCACTCACCATGTAAGACCTACCCTGACTAGTCCTCTGAAAGTGCAAAACCTCACACTTGCTTGCATTAAATTCCATCTGCCATTTTTTTGACCCACTACTACAGCCATATATCCTTTCTGGGAACATGTCCTCCACTGTCATGAAGAGGCCACACTTAGGGTGGAGAAACAACATCTTATATTCCATTTGGGTAGCCTCCAAAGTGATGGCATGAACATCAATTTCTCAAACTTCCAGTAGTGCCCACCATCCCCTCTCTTTTTCACCATTTCCCTCTCTCACCTTCTCTCCTTGCCTGCCCATCACCTCCCTCTGGTGCTCTTCCCCCATTTTCTTTGTCCCATGGCCTTCTGTCTCCTTCACCAATTTACTTCCCAGCTCTTTATTTCCTCCCCTCCCCCTTCAGGTTTCACCTATCACCTTTTGTTTCTGTCTCCCCTCTCCTCACCTTTTAAATCTACTTGTCAGTTTTTTTTCCCCCAGTCCTGCCGAAAGGTTTCAGCTTGAAACATTAACAGTACTCTTTTCCTAGATGCTACCTGGCCTGCTAAGTTCTTCCAGCATTTTGTGTGTGTTGCTCGGATTTACAGCATCTGCAGATTTTCTCTTGTTTGTGACTGAGAACTGCCGTGACATTTTCCTTGACTAGTGATGCCACCCCTCCCCCTTTAATCCCTCTGGCTCTATCACAGCTAATCCAACTGAACCTCAGAACACTGAGCTTCTAGTCTTGCCACTCCTGCAACCAAATTTCACTAAATGGCTACAATATCATAACTCCATGTACAGATCCATGCCCTAGGCTCATCCGCCTTTCCGAAAATACTCCGTGGATTGAAATATATTCAGCTCAGAACATTTGTCCCACCATGATCAACCTTTTGATTCCTGACTTTGTATGTGGGCTTAACAACATCTTTCTGCACAACCACTCCACCATCTGTTCTGACACTCTGGTCCCCACACCCGTGCCCCTCCAGTTTAAACCTCCACACCCCTTGCAGCACTAGCAAACCTTTCTCTCAAAATTATCCTGAGAGCAGAGTACAAACAATGTTAAATGAGTCCTGAAGAAAGGTCTCAGCTTGAAACCTTGACTGTTTATTCATTTCCACAGATGCTGTCTGGCCTGTTGTATTCCTCCTGCATTTTGTTTGTGTTGCTTTGGATTTCCAGCATCTGCAGGCTTCCTTATTTTTAACATTAAATGAGGTCTGTCAGTCCTGACAAAGAGTCTTGGCCCAAAACGTTTATGGTTTTTCCTTTCTTTGACCTTCCTCAAGCATTTTTGGTGCATTACTCTGGATTTCCAGCATCTGCAGGATCTCTTGTGCTTCTGATTACACTTGAGACATTCTGGGGAACCATCACTACATTGAAGTCAGATTATGAAGAGCCTAATAATGTGGAGAGAATGTCGGAATCATTGCAGGGACGTAACGGTAGATGTCGTTTGGATAGCAACACACCAAGCACATTGCGTCTGGAGAGTATCACACTCTAGAGTGTGATGTTAGAGTCTAGTGAGCATTACTCCTATAGTAGAGTATGAGGGGCATTCAATGTGATCAGGGTACCAAGAACTTAATACTAAAGTCAAGGAATGGAGAACATTACATGGAGCTCATGGTAAGAAATAGGAGCAGGGGTAATAAATCTGGCCCTTCATTATGCTGAGGTCATAAGTGAGGCCTCTGTCGGTCAGGTTCACCAATGGATATTGCATCCTAGCTGTCTACATGCACAATCCAGGGTAATACAATATGAAGAGCAAGCACATTTCTCATCTCCACGCATCTGATGAACCCAAAGGAAAGGCAGAGACCGATACAATTTGGCACCACCAGCATCACATGAGTTGTCAGTCAGCATTGAACAATGTAAGACTGCTTTAGCGACTCCAGCTCTGGATTTTTCCCTTGGAGTTTACTCCTGAAGCCTCCCCCATGAGTGGGTATAGCCACAAGGCAACAGAGGTTTGAGATCAGAGTTTTCCTTCTCCTAGATGAGCTGCCAATCACGGCTCACAAGCCCCATCTGCCCAAAGCAACCGGTTCTAAGGTGCCAATAACCTGCCTTAGCCCCTTCTCCTATCAGTAGAAATGGTTCCACCGGACTTAGTAACTAGGCCACATGTGAAGACCAGGAGCTGGACTTCGTTGTCAGAGGCTATTTGAGGTGTCTGCTATTGGAAGCATTTAATATGTAGTGGGAGCTTGTCCCCACTACCACCCCCAGCTATTACAACCATATAATGGAGAATATTACATATAGGTCAGGTTAAGTAGAGTATAGACTCCTTTATACTTGGGGCAGTGTGAAGATTGCAAAAAACTGAGCAGAGTATTCGGAACATAATGCAGAGTTGGAGATTGGATACTATAACTTTGAGGATAGATTATGGACGGCATCAATATGGACAAAATATTATTCTGAGGCAAGTATACAATGTGGTAATAGGCTCTTCCAGCCCAATGAGCCTGTGCCAGCCAGTTACACCCATGTGACCAATTAACCTTCTAACCCATTCATCTCTGTGGGAGGGAACTGGAGTACCTGGAGGAAAACCATGCAATCATGGGGGAAATGTACTAACTCCCTCGAACAGCATTATCCTTTGGAGAGAGAATGGAAAGTGTTACACTGAAGAGGTCCGATGCTATTGCAGTAAGGGTGAAGGATGTCTTGGAATGGCACTGAAAGGCCTGGAGTCCATTTGTTGGGGGTACGTGGATATAGCCCATCTCCCTAATTACCTAGCTCCCTGGTCCACTGAACACCTCCTGGCCCGTCTGTTGCAGAGTCTGCAAGTCTCCTATTGGTATCATCTGCCACCTCGGAATTGGCATGCTGAAGTGGAGGCAAGCTATCCTTGACCCCAGAGGGACTGCTTAAGAAGAAGAAATGTAACTTGACTATGATATAAAATACGTAAATGTTGTTGTGTAACATTGAAAAATAAATATGGCTTTATGCAGAGGACTGCAAAGCAATCTAACATCGACAGAATGTATGGTCTAAGGGTGATATTGGACAATGCCAGCTCTGTGAAAAGGCTCACAGCAAACTGACAGCCCGTTTATCTTGTGTCTGATCTCTTTTCAGTTGACTTTCAATGAAATAAAAACCGGGATGGTCAGTTTCAGAAATTAAATATTTATTTTATTTTACTTTATTTTATTTAGAAATACAGTGCCAATCCGGCCCTTTTAGCCCACTGAGCCACACCGATTCACCCTCAGCCTAATCACAGGACAGACTACAATGATTAATTACTGTACTACCTGGCACGTCTTTGGACTGTGGGAAGAAACCAGAGCACCCGGAGGAAACCCATGTGCATGCAGGGAGAACATTTAGACTTTCTTACAGAGGACGCGGGAATTGAACTCAGAACTTCGACGGACTGAGGTGTAATAGTGTCACACTAACTGCTACCCTACAATGCTGCCACTTTTGTTTGAGAGGGCCATGACCAATTTCATTGTCTTGAAGTTCTACATCATAATGACTGACACTCTGTACTTTGTACTCGCATTCAATGTATAAAAGCTCTTGCTTGGTTCTACGTTGTCTGCACTCTGGATGAGGATGATAAGAAATTCCATCGCCACCTTATTGTGATTTTATAGGTTTCCTTTAGGGTTTAAACTTCTCTTCTGCCTAGCTACTAGTGAAGGCTAATTGTGGTGCCTGCACTTAACCCAGAAAATATAAAGATATAAAGAGGGAGCAATATAAAGATTGTTTTCTCAGCTACTATGTTGCATTTTCCAGCTAAATTTATGCAATAAATAACAGGATATTTGCCAGTATTTCATTTGTTAACATGTAATGTGAGTGAGTCATAGTGTCACAATGAGAACAATCACAAAAAAATGAGGAGGTTTGCTTATTGCAAGCTACTGCATGGCGCCAACAAATTGGTGTAGAGGTATTATTTATACAGATATAAAATACACTTTCAAATGTATCATTCTTTGCTTGTGGTATGCACGCAGTGAAATCCTGTTGCATTAGCATTAACATGCTTCACAATGAGAGTTGGACACATAAAAAGGATATTCCCATATTGTGCACATGCCTACATTTCACAGATCTGAAAACATCATGTTATTTTGTATTGTTTTATTTCTAGATAACTTGCCAGCACTGAGTATTTCGTGTTTAATTTTCATTATGGATTTCATGCTTTAGCATGTCTTTAGCATATTGTTTTGCCGTCTCCCTTTGGCAGCCTCAGGAAGTAATGTACAAATGTGCTTTAGACCATAAGACCATAAGACAAAGGAGCAGAAGTAGGCCATTCGGCCCATCGAGTCTGCTCCACCATTTTATCATGAGCTGACCCATTTTATCCTATTTAGTCCCACTGCCCCGCCTTCTCACCATAACCTTTGATGCCCTGGCTACTCAGATACCTATCAATCTCTGCCTTAAAGACACCCAATGACTTGGCCTCCACTGCTGCCCGTGGCAACAAATTCCATAGATTCACCACCCTCTGACTAAAAAAATTTTTTCGCGTTTCTGTTCTGAAAGGGCGCCCTTCAATCCTGAAGTCATGCCCTCTCGTACTAGACTCCCCCATCATGGGAAACAACTTTGCCACATCCACTCTGTCCATGCCTTTTAACATTCAAAATGTTTCTATGAGGTCTCCCCTCATTCTTCTAAACTCCAAGGAATACAGTCCAAGAGCGGACAAACGTTCCTCATATGTTAACCCTCTCATTCCCGGAATCATTCTAGTGAATCTTCTCTGTACCCTCTCCAACGTCAGCACATCCTTTCTTAAATAAGGACACCAAAACTGCCCACAGTACTCCAAGTGAGGTCTCACCAGCGCCTTATAGAGCCTCAACATCACATCCCTGCTCCTATATTCTATTCCTTTAGAAATGAATGCTAACATTGCATTCGCCTTCTTCACTACTGACTCAACCTAGAGGTTAACTTTAAGGGAATCCTGTACGAGGACTCCCAAGTCCCGTTGCATCTCAGAACTTTGAATTCTTTCCCCATTTAAATAATAGTCTGCCGGTTTATTTTTTCCACCAAAGTGCATAACCATACACTTTCCAACATTGTACTTCATTTGCCACTGCTCTGCCCATTCTTCCAATCTATCCAAGTCTCTCTGCAGACTCTCCGTTTCCTCAGCACTACCGGCCCCTCCACCTATCTTCGTATCGTCAGCAAATTTAGCCACAAAGCCCTCTATTCCATAATCCAAATCGTTGATGTACAATGTAAAAAGAAGCAGCCCTAACACTGATCCCTGTGGAAAACCACTGGTAACCGGCAGCCAACCAGAATGGGATCCCTTTATTCCCACTCTCTGTTTCCTGCCAATCAGCCAACGCTCTATCCACGTATGTAACTTTCCCGTAATTCCATGGGCTCTTATCTTGTTAGGCAGCCTCATATGTGGCACCTTGTCAAAGGCCTTCTGAAAATCCAAATATACAACATCCACTGCATCTCCCTTGTCTAGCCTACTGGTAATTTCCTCAAAAAATTGTAATAGGTTTGTCAGGCAGGATTTTCCTTTAAGGAATCCATGCTGAGTTTTGCCTATCTTGTCATATGCCTCCAGGTACTCTGTAACCTCATCCTTGACAATCGACTCCAACAACTTCCCAACCACCGATGTCAAGCTAACAGGTCTATAATTTACTTTTTGCTTCCTTACCCCCTTCTTAAATAGCGGAGTGACATTTGCAATCTTCCAGTCCTCCGGAACCATGCCAGAATCTATCGACTTTTGAAAGATCATCACTAATGCCTCCACAATCTCCACAGCTACTTCCTTCAGAACACGAGGGTGCATTCCATCTGGTCCAGGAGATTTATCGACCTTTAGTCTATTCAGCTTCCTGAGTACTTTCTCTGTCATAATTGTGACCGCTCACACTTCTCTTCCCTGCCACCCTTGAGTGTCCGGTATCCTGCTGTCTTCCTCAGTGAAGACTGATGCAAAATACTTGTTCACTTCCTCTGCCATCTTCTCATCTCCCATTACAATTTCTCCAGTATCATTTTCTATCAGTCCTATATCTACTCTCACCTGTCTTTTACTCTTTATATACTCGAAAAAGCTTTTAGTATCCTCTTCAATATTATTTGCTAGTTTCCTTTCATAGTTAATCTTTTCTCTCTTAATGACCTTCTTGGTTTCCTCTTGTAAGGTTTTAAAGACTTCCCAATCCTCTGTCTTCCCACTAATTTTTGCTTCCTTGTATGCCCTCTCCTTAGCTTTAACTTTGGCTTTGACTTCTCTTGTCAACCACGGTTGCATCCTTTTTCCACTCGAAAATTTCTTCTTTTTTGGAATATACCTGTCTTGCACATTCCTCATTTCTCGCATAAACTCCAGCCACTGCTGCTCTGCTGTCTTTCCCGCCAGTGTCTCTTTCCAGTCAACTTTGGCCAGTTCCTCTCTCATGCCACTGTACTTTACTCCACTGAAACACCGACACATCAGATTTCGGCTTCTCTTTTTCTAATTTCACAGTGAACTCAATCATGTTATGATCACTGCCTCCTAAGGGTTCCTTCACCTCAATCTCTCCAATCACCTCCGGTTCATTACACAATACCCAATCCAGTACAGCCGATCCCCTAGTGGGCTCAACAACAAGCTGTTCTAAAAAGCCATCTCGCAGACATTCTACAAATTCTCTCTCTTGAGATCCAGTGCCGACCTGATTTTTCCAATCTACTCGCATGTTAAAATCCCCCACAATTTAATTCTAAGCTCTCAGAAATGAGGATATCAAATTGCTATTTGAGGAAATAGTTGCCCCTATTTTTTTTCTAATTTAATTTAGTAACACAACAACCAGTTCATAGGTTGCAAACAAAACAATATGCATCTGAGTTTTAGTATTGCAAACTTTAATATAAAACTAGACAACCGGGTGACCCATCGGGGCACCCTTTGAGAGAAAGGTAGTGTAGTCTGATGTAATGTGCTTTGGAAATTAAAGAAGAAAAACTCAGTTTATTAAAGAAGAAAGACGCATAGCAAGGCAAATATAGCTCCTCCTCGTTTAACGAAGGACACTTTTGTTGACAGCGTTTCTGGTTGATCTGCCACCCTTCAGGAATACTCTAACGTTTTCATTTCTTTTTCCCCGGCTTAAAGCCACATACAGCTGACCATGCTGGAATACCGGTTTCTCCAAATAAATCGACACATTCTCCATGGATTGGCCTTGTGCTTTGTGTATAGTCATAGCAAAGCGTGACTGTATCGGGAACTGGCTCCGCTGCAGAGGGATATCTTCCCCTTCTGATAAACTGAGAGTCATCCTTGGGATCATGACAATGTCATTTTTGAACGCACCAATGTTTATCTTTGCTACGATAAGATTGTCGTGCAGTTCTTCCACCATCATTCGCGTTCCATTGCAAAGCCTTGGTGGATCCAAGTTCTTCATTGAAATGATGGGAGATCCCTCTTCAATTCCAGTTTATGTGGTGGCAATCCAGAGAGTTTGACCAAATCAAGGAATTCTGTTGGAAAATGAGTGGTGTTAGCTCCTTCACTTACGGCATTGAAGGAACAGTATTCTTTCATGATTCCAGAGAAGCATCTAATGCATGTGAAGTTTATTTTTCACATCATTTCATTGAGAGGAACCAAGATAGAATTCCTCGAGAAAAGTTCTGTGGGATTGTCAAATGTCGGGTAGATGAAATCAATGCATTCTTCCATAGTTTTTGCTGACAGAATCATATCTTCAGGTAATTCCATTTCATCGTTTTCATTTTTCTCAATCTTGTTTTCTCCAACAAATAACAAGAACTCAGAATCTCGTCCTTCTTCCTCACTCAATCACATGTTTCTTTTCAATTGAAACTTGATGAAGCTTCTCCATAAGTAGGATTTTTTTATGCATGAATTCTCCACATCAGTATCATTTCCGCATTTCACAACTGCTAGAAGCTGATGGAAATCGCCACAGAAAATGGTTAAAGTACCCCCGAAGGCCTCATTCTTGCCGCATACATCATGAAGAGTCCGGACCATGGCTTTGAAGCTCTCCCTCCTAATCATGGGGCACTCATCCCAGACAATAAGCCTCGCATTTTGGAGTAAATTTGCAGTATTGGTGTTTTTATTGATGTTACAAAGGGCATCTTCATTGACTTTGAGGGGTATTTTGAAACTTGAATGTGCTGTCCTAACGCCAGGCATCAATGTTGCTGCAATACCTGATGATGCTACAGTAATAGCAATACCTCCATCTCCCCTAACTTCAGCGAGGATCAAGTTGATGATAAATGTCTTGCCCGTTCCTTCTGGTGTACTGATGAAAATCATTGAAGAAAGATTCCTTTCCAAGCAGTCGCACACATATTCATATATTTCTCTTTGCTCATTATTCAATAGGGCATTCTTTGCCACATATTCTCGAGTTGATCTTTCCTTTTCTCCTCTGTCTCTTCCTCTCTCCTCCTTCTCTGCCTGTTTTTGTCATTCTGGAGATGCGCGGCCTTTTCATCCTTCGTCTCTTCATTTCTTCTACTATTTGTTCTTTCTCTCTGATCCTGGTGTCGTGCGGCCCTGGCCTGATCCAATTCTTGTTTTGTCCTCCGTCTGTGCCTATTGTTGTCATTTTGGAGACGTGCATGCCTCTCCTCCTCTGTCTCTTCTCTCATCTTTTTTGTCCTGACTCTTTGATCCTGGAGTCATGTGGCCCTGGCCTCATCCAATTGTTGTTCTCTCCCTCTCCTTGCCACTTCCCGACGACGTTTGGCATCATCTCTTGACCATAATGTCCCCCTTCCCTTTCCATGCGGCATAATTAGGCTGACCATATTTTTTTTACCCTAACGCTGGATAGAAGATACGAAGCAGTAACACCAAAGCCTCCAGGATGCTGATTTTTCTTGATGATATGGTTGGCGCTCTCCTGAATGGATGTGATAGCCCTGCCCTTTTGCTGCGGTTGTTGTCGCTGAGCATCGTGCGGTGCTGCTGGGGCTGGCCGCGCACACACGTCGTGGTGTTGCGTTGCGGTTTCCATTAAAGCTCGGGTTGTGGAAAGCGGGGCCTGTTGATTGACGAGTGAGCAATTTTATACGAATATATAACCCTGAACTTGGCATGCATTCTGTAAGTTAGTACACTTTAAGTCGCTTTAGTCAAAAAAAGTGCCGCTGTAATTCACCGTTTGGGCTAATTGGAGGTCACAAACAGACAAACAGAGCATGAGAGTTTTAGTAGTATATAGATGAGATCTTAAAATGTTTGAATCAATATGTAAAGTTCTGTGAAAATGTAGTTTAGGTGAGGATTTTTTTTGTAAAATATGCTGAGCTGGACAAAGCCATTCCAATTAATATGATTGCTCATTTGAGTTGAGTTAGCAGCTGTCTTCCTCCAAAGCAATAATAGTATCATAACATAATGGAGCAAAATAACCCATCCACAATGACTCCTTCAAAGTTCTTGAATCAAGCTAACCAAATCAGACTCAGTACATCAGACTATCTCTGTATTATATTGGATCAGGCTGAGACTTACTGCAATTGTTCTACTTTTAGCTTCTACTGACACATCCTTTGGCAACTAACCAGTGGAGCATGAATAAATTTCAAAGACTGTCATGTGTGGAAGAGGACAGAAGTTACGTGGAGGGAATGAGTCAATCAGAAGTTACTGGGTCTCTGAGATGCTTAGAGAGAAGAACATTCCATCTTTGTTCATCTTCATGATGAGGTATTTTTTATATAAAGTACCTCTGGAAATCCCTTTATGATTTGTTGATTAGATTGAATGCAGATTTGGTTATTGTAAACACAGCAAGCCCACTCACGTCAGTCCATTTCCAACAATCACTTTGGACTACCTATCTGCAATAGTAAAGGCTTGAAATTGATTCTCTGTGTAGGTCCCTGAGACTCCACCAATATGATACATGGAACATTCCAAGCAATGTGCAAGTATTCATTCATCTGTGTTGGATATTTCTGTGCCTGTTTTGAACTTGGACAACATGTGCAACATCAATGTATTTTTGACAGTGATGTCTGCTTTTTAGCTGAGGGTCAATAGTCTGGAGTGCCCACAGAATTATGGCAACTCCCTTCATGCTCAAAGAAAAATACATTTGTCTACCTGTTAGCCTGTTGTTGCATAGATACTGAGAGAGTGTTACAAAGCTCCTCAGACCTGAACCTTGGGTGTTGTATTCACAAATACACATCATAGACATATTGATAGTTAGAAGATGCAGATACCATACAAACAGTAGTCCACCTCTAATTTTGATATTTAAAAAAATCATCTGGCCCAAGCAGAATCTTTATTCACAATAGATAAGTTGGCCAGAACATCATTAAATTTTCTGCTGAGCTCAGTTAAGAATACTTAGAAAGCTATATCTGGCTTAAGCAGGTATTCAAATATTTTCTTTAACTTTCCTTTTTACAAAGCAGCAGGCTTTTGTCACAAGACTTAAATAAAACAAGGTGAGTGAGCATCACTTTATCAACATAGGGAAAATATGTGTATGTGTGTGGTACGCAGAGTGTGGTGCATGTCAAATCAAGGATATGTTTGCAAAACTGGGCCGCTCACTGAAGATTTAAGTCTTGTTTTGTCACTGTGATCAAAGCTTTAACCTGGGCAAAAAGACAAACTTTTCCCATTTCCGAGTGGCATTTCATTTCATTACTCATCTTGCTTTATTTCAGCAAAGGGAAACTATGTGCTGACAAACCCAATGTTGGTCTTAATAGAATTTTCTCTTTGACAGTCTGTGTTAACCAATTTACAATATTCAAACAGCTGCTGATGGCATCAAAAGTGAGAATGTCCAAGTCCTTCTGAACAATCTAAAATGTCAAAGTGCTGAATGTCTTTCAGCTTCTCTCAGGTGAAGAGAACCTAGTAGTTTGTGAGTAACTCACCACCAGATTTGGGGAATAAAATTAATGAGAATAAAGAGCATACATAAACCTAAGAGAAATTGGGCATCTTGTGGAGTAGTAAAAGTAAAACAGTAGACAGTTAACTGGCTTGTTTAATGGGGAGAAACAAATATCATCAAAATAAAAATAGACGCAGAGTGAATATAGAGATTCTTAAACTGTGGGTGGAAGATAAGAGAGCAGCTCAGGAATCAGTTGGCTGACAAGGATATCCCGTCCTGCCAGCATTTTGCAAGAACAACATACTGAAAAATAAGAGGTAGATTTTTCACCATCTTTCATGTCCATTTCAGGACTTCCAAAAATGTTCTACAGCCAATGAAGTAGTTTTGAATTGTTATTTCTGTTGCAATTTGAGCACAGCAATCTCCCATAAACAGTAGTGTTGTTATAAACTATTTTTTGATGTTCTCTCAGGGGTAAATATTGTCCAGGAGAGCAACTCTTCAAGGAGACCACCCAAGGGATCTTTGACATCCATCTGAGAGTGTAGGTGGCACCTTGGTTTCGTCTCTCATTGGAAAATTGGCACCTCCTACTCTGGAGTGTCAATGTTGTTTTGTTACTTCTGTTTAAACGTACCGTGGGTTAACAGTAAAGAATCATATTCTGGAAGAATTACAGAACTTCTATTTACAGTAATAAACAAACACATCTTAACCCAGCCACATGCATGGCAATCCCGCACATGCTCAGTGCTCTATCCAATCATGTACTGGCACATCATTGCACGTGATATCACCACATCTTCCTTTCCTTAAAAAGAAAAACAATTAACAACGTTAATCAAAGCAAATAAATACTCTATCAGTCTCTCTGTGGGTTTACGAACATGAGTAGACCTCCTAAGTGGTACACACAGATCTTGTGTTTCCTTATTATTTACACATTTTGTCTTGTCTGCATCCGTTAACTGAATCTCTGAAGTAGGCTTTTTCTTGAGGTTTTTGCGATTTCTTCTTACCCCTGCTCCCTCCTCTGTTTGGACCGTGTATGATCTGGGTTGCACTACTTCAAATACTGCAGCTTTCTGTGTCCATGTGTTCATTTTGTCTTGTATCCTCACTTCGACTCCCTGATGCAGTTCAGGTAATGGATGAGAACGTCTATCAAAGTATATTTTCTGCTTTGCTTTGTGTTCATTTTTCTATCTTTTCACTTGTTCACCTCCCTCTGTTCTCAGAAGGCTCTCATCCATTGGCAGGTTAGATCTCAAACGTCGTCCCATCAAGAGCTGAGCAGGCGAAAATCCACATTCAAGTGGAGTACTTTGGTAGGTTAACAAGGCTTTTTAAAAATCACTTCCATTATCTTTTGCTTTGTGCATCAGTTTCTTGACAATTTCTACTGATTTCTCAACTAATCCATTAGACTGAGGGAAAAATGGATGAGATGTCGTATGAACAAAGCCCCATCCATGAGGAAAATGTTTCCTGCATTCACTACTGAATTGTGGACCATTGTCTGTAAAAACTTCATCAGGTACACCATGTCTTGAAAAAACTGATTTCATGTATGTAATTACATTTTTTGCAGTCGTTCTGCCCAGACAACACACTTCAGGATACAATGAATAGCAATCCGTTATTAATAGATAGTCTTTGTTGTTAGTTATAAAAAGATGAATGCCTACCTTCTGATAAGGTCTATGAGGATTCGAATGTGGATGCAGTGGCTCCTTAAAGTTGTTAGGTTGGTATTTAGTCATAGTCATAATCGTAGTCATAGTCATACTTTATTGATCCTGGGGGAAATTGGTTTTCGTTACAGTTGCACCATAAATAATTAAATAGTAATAAAACCATAAATAATTAAATAGTAATATGTAAATTATGACAGGAAGTAAGTCCAGTACCAGCCTATTGTCTCAGGGCATCTGACCCTCCAAGGGAGGAGTTGTAAAGTTTGATGGCCACAGGCAGGAATGACTTCCTATGACGCTCTGTGCTGCATCTCGGTGGAATGAGTCTCTGGCTGAATGTACTCCTGTGCCCAACCAGTACATTATGTAGTGGATGGGAGACATTGTCCAAGATGGCATGCAAGTTAGACAGCATTCTCTTTTCAGACACCACTGTCAGAGAGTCTAGTTCCATCCCCACAACATGACACCAATTCCACAATCTCTTGATTCATCCTGGGCCAAAACATCACCTCCCGTGCCCTTCTCTTACATTTTTCAATGCCAAAGTGGCCTTCATGAATTTTATCAAGCATTTCTTTAAAGAGACTTTTAGGTATAACAATTCTACTACCTTTGTACAATATCCCATCCGCAACAGACAGTTTTGATCTGTGGTTTCAATAATCCTGTACTACTGAGGTACAGTCATGCCTATTATCTGGCCATCCATCCAACACCAGTTGTATAACCTGATTGAGAATTTTGTCCTTCTCTGTCTCAAGACGCAGGAGTTCCAACTTTTTGGGAGCAACAGGTACGGTTTCTATGACCATATCAATGAATACCTGAACATCAATAACATTCCTGTGACTGTCTTTCGTTGTTGGATCCGCAGCTCTGGAAAGTGTGTCAGTCGTGCAAATGAATTTTCCAGGTGTGTATGACACATTCAATGCATATCTTTGCAATTTGATCATCATTCACTGAAATCGCAAAGGACAGTCGTTTAAAGGTTTGTTAAGCAATGCAATCAATGGCTTATGATCAGTTTCAACATCAATAGATTGCACTGACACAAACTGATGAAATCTCTCACAAGCAAACATAGTGCTGAGCAATTCTTTTTCAATTTGGGCATACCTTGTTTCTGGATCAGTTAATGAATGAGATGCAAATGCCACTGGTAGCCATTCCTGATCATGTTTTTGGAGTAATACTGCCCCTAAGAGATGCTTGAGATGCATCACATGAGATTTTGGTGGGTGTCTCAGCATCATAAAATTTCAACACAGGTTCTTTTGTGAGTACTTTCTTGAGATTTTGCCATATCTTCTCCTGTTCATGAATCCAGCTCCATTCGTTTTTCTTTACTGTTAGCTGCCTCAATGGAGCAAGCTGTTCCGAGAGATTGGGTATAAATTTTCCCATATCGTTATCCATTCCCATAAACCTCTGAACATCTTTTTTACATTGCGGTCTTGCCATGTTCTCAATAGCAGAAACCTTCAATGGATCAGGAGGCACACCCTCCTTGCTGATGATGAAAATATTTCAGAAGCTCTATTTCTTTCTCTACTGATACTGTTCAACCTGCTGAGCCATTCCAACACTCTCTGTTTCTCTTTCAAGTTTTGAGATCTGCAGTTTTTTAAAAAATACAAACTCATAAAGTGTTCAGCAAATTCTGTAGGAAACCTGAAAAAGTTTCACCAGATGGCGGAGGGTGAGGATAGAAGTTGACATGAAGGAACAATACAGTCATGAGAATAAGAAATAACTGGGCTGGTAGGCCAAGATTCTTTAACATGGTTAACAAATCAGAAGAATCACTGATGCTAATAGATAGAAATTGTATAAAGGATAACAAAATAGTGTGATTAAGATGATGTGAGTCAATGGGACAAACAGCATGGCCTTATTGTGGATAGGATAACGGAACTAGGTGTGGTTTGACCTATTTAGATTTTTTTGTAGTATCTTTAACTCTGTATTAGCAGCAGCATTACAACAGTCTCAGCAGGCTGTGAGGTTGAATGTTTCCAACTCATACAGTTAAATTATTTTATCTTAATATTACAGATGCAAATTCTTTTTTACCCGGTGTGCATTTCCCTTCTACCACATACTGTAATTTTGCCACTAGCATTGTTTACAGAGCAAACTGTGGCAAATTCCTGTAATCATTATGATCATTTATACTGTAGAATGAGTGAGGTACGCAGAGTGAGTGAGGATTCTTCCGTTAATGTGTTTTTTATAAGCTGTGATCCTGATTTTGTTTGGATGGGCATATTAATTTAGTTGTCAGCTTAACATAATATTTAACCCCAAAAAGAAATGTCTGTGAAATTGGTCAAAATGAAGCATCCTTATTCCCTCTGTCACTCTTCGTGCAGCAGTTTTCAAGACTGAAGTATTAGTTTTTGTGGATCCTCTCACTAAATGTCAGAGAAATGTTGTTTGGCAGTAAAATCATTGGCTTTATGTTCTTAAAAACATAGACTGTAAACAAGAACCAGTATGACCAAATCTTGAAATATAAGCATGGAAAAGAGTTAGCTAAATGGAATTATTAAATCGTAAATCATTGACGCTAATACACTTCTGAAATAATTTTAGTAAGATTGTAGGTGCTGTCAAAAAAGAGACATTAAAACTCAGAAAGCGATTAAAAATCAATGATCCCTGTAATTTTGTTTTAACCACTAAATCAGGACTTTCTTTACTGTGTATCTGCTTAAAGATAGCCTACCAATGTAAACTGATTTATGATAGATATATGTAAATTCCTCTTGCTGATGATATAATCTGTACCTAAATGTTTGCATACATCACCTTCAATTATATAGCATTGGTATGGAGTGGGGATATAATATGGATAAAACTTAAGATTGTGTGTGTTCTGATGTACTGAAGTACAGTAAAGAATCAGGAACTACAGTATTTCCCTAAGGAAATAAATCATTGTAACTTGAACACATAAACATTGTATTGAAAATTGAATCTAGAATTGGTGGATAAAATCTCATAGTACAGAGTCACCTATTTAATACTAGGATGAGGAGCAATTTTGTTTTTCAGTGGATTGTTCAGTCATTGAACTTCTCTACCTCAGATATTAAGCCATTAAGTATATTCAAGATCCAGGATCGTTTAATGTCACTTCCTGTGTGCTAGTGTAGGGAAAATGAAATAGCTGTTACTCTAAATCTGATGCAGCACAATAAAAGATAAAGAACACAATAAGAATAAAAACACACAATAAATATAAATACATAAGATAACTTACATACAGAGATTAATTGTACTTCCATAAAATGGAACTAGGCTATACGTAAGGTGACTGCCAGGAAATAATGAAGTAGTGGCTGGAAGTGTTGATCAGTCTTGCTGCTTGGGGAATGTAACTGTTTTTGAGTCTGGTGATCCTGGCAAGGATGCTACATAGCCTCCTCCATGAAGGGAGTGGCCTTCATCAGGCACTTTATATGCCCTTGATGGTGGAGGCTGGTGCCAGTGATGTGTTGGGCAGTTTTGACTATCTATCATAGAACCTTCCTGTCCACCTCAATGCAGCTTCCATCCCAAGCAGTGAAGCAATTTGTCAGTATGCTCTCTACTGTGCAACTGTAGAATGATGTAAGTATGGATGTGTAAATTCCAGCTCTCTTCAGCCTCCTGACAAAAAAGAAGTGGTGTTGTTGAGATTTTTTTTGTCTGCAGAGGATGTGAAGAGGGACCATGAAAAGTTGTGTGTGATGGGCACTCCCAGGAGTTTGAGACTGCTTGCAGTTTCCACGGAGGTACCACCTGCGTAAAGGGGGGTGTGAGAGTTGTAAGTTCTCCTGAAGATGATAACCATCTTCTTTGCCTTGTTGGTATTAAAGAAGAGGGTATTTGTCTAGCACCAGACTTCAGATTCTTCCACCTCCTCTCTGTTGGCCATCTCATCATTGTTGGTGATGAGGCCTACTATGTTTTGTAACTGTAGAAACTAATTGAAAGTAAAACACAGGGGCCAGGATCTAGTCTACTCAGTTTTTCTTTTCCTTTTCTTCAGTGAGGCGCTCACGTGATGTGGTGGTGTAATGACGTATGCCATTCACATACTTCTTACATATTATCCATAATGAATTGCTAAAATGTTACTGAAATATCAAATACACTACACTTCTCCCTGCCTAGCTATAAACTCCAACTCTATATAGAACACATCTCAATTCAAATACGTAATATATTGTTCTCTATTCATCTTATATATAAACATACAGAGCATGTGATATAATACACCTACGCTATAGACCAGGGTTCTGTGGACCTAGGGACCTCCTCCCCTGCCAGATGGTAAAACAGACCACCAACGCAAGCCTGGTTGGCAGACAAAGGCAAGGAAGTGAATGTTGTGCAAGAGCAGCCCGTATAAGAAACACTTGGAGCTTCATGGAAGGACTTGCTGGGTATCACTGTGAGATGGCTCACGTTATGCAGGACTCTCTTCCACGTGGTATCCCAAGACCTGGGTCTGACAAGCACTTCCAGCCCACCAGGTGGTGGTGCAGCTGGAACATCTCCACTTTCCCAAGCTCCCTTGATAGGATGGGCATTAGTGCCCCACCGGCACAGGAGCACCCTGTCTGGAAGTAACTAGACCCCATACCCTCAACAGTTCTCGGTAAAAGCGAGGCCGTTCCCTCAAAGCAGTGTGGCTGATGCTGGAAGCTGTGTGCCCTCCTGCAGGCAATGTCCCCGGCGGAAAAAGTGCATTGCCAGCACATGCCATCGCGGATGGTAGTCACTATACAGGTATCTCTGCAGGGTGCTGGTGCGGAGAGCCACCAGCGGTCCCACACGCCAATGACTGACCGCTCTCTGCACCGTAGCAGAGACCCAGTGCCTCCTGTTGCCCCAGATGAAGTCCAGCAGCCTCTTCTGGGTCCTCAAGACAAAAGCAGTGGGTGGGACTAAAGTAATGAGCCGGTACCATACCTTTACAATGAAAGCAACTTATCAATGGGTTTTACATGGACTGGTGATCCAAGTTGTCCTATTCCATTGTGCCTAGTCTGTGGCAAACAACTTGCAAATACAGCAATGGCTCCAGCAAAATTGAAAAGACGCTTAACTACAAATCACAGCCATATGACATGTAAAAGTGCTGATTATTTTAAATAGCTATTGGAATCTCAAAACAAACAGATTATTAGATTAGATTATGAGGACACGCAGTCCTCTTTTATTGTCATTTAGTAATGCATGCATTAAGAAATGATACAATGTTTCTCCAGAATGATATCACAGAAATACATGACAAACCGACTGAAAAACTGACAAAAACCACATAATTATAACATATAGTTACAACAGTGCAAAGCAATATTGTAATTTGGTAAAGAATAGACCATGGCACGGTAAAAAGTCTCAAAGTCTCTCGAAAGTCCCATCATGTCACGCAGACGGTGGACCTCCAGCGCCTCAAACTTGCCGATGCAGCATACTGGAAGCATCCGACCACAGTCCGACTCCGAGTCCGTCCGAAAACGCCGAGCCTCCAACCAGCTCCCCGATACCAAGCACCAAGCACCAAGCACCAAGCACCATCTCTGCCAAGCGCTTCGACCCCAGCCCTGGCAACAGGCAACAGGCAACAGGCAACAGGCAAAGCCAAGGATTTGGGGCCTTCCCCTCCGGAGATTCTCGATCGCACAGTAGCAGCGGCAGCAAAGTGGGCATTTCGGAAGTTTCTCCAGGTTTTCCTCCACGCTTCTCACGGCTGTCTCCATCAAATCAGGATTGTGCATGGCCCCTAGTTAACACATATGATATCATTCGGAACAGCCGTGCAAGCTGTGTCGCACCGCCATCTTCTCCTCCCGCCTCCCTGTGATTAAAGTCACAGTCAGTAAAATGGTTCAGGAAGCAAGTTATTTAGTAGCTTTAAGACCAATTCATTTGAGAATGGTTAAAAAATTGTGTGAAAACCTGGACAAAGAGCACACCAGTCTCCTGCTACATACAGAAATCCAGTGGCTTAGCAGAGGAAAAGTTCTCAACAGGGTGTTTGAGCTGAAAGGTGAATTGCAGGAGTACTTTCAAGAAAATAGTTGGCCAGATCTGGCTAAGTGCTTTGAAGATGAGGAATGGCTGCAGACACTAGCCTGTTTAGCAAACATTTTTTATTATATGAACCAGTTGAACAATTCCTTGCAAGGCCCTGGAGAAAATGTTTTGTCTTCAAGTGACAAGATTCTTGGATTTAAAAGGAAACAATATTTGGAAAAGTCATGCTGCAAAAGGAAATCTTGAAATGTTCCCACTGCTGCTTGGGCTTGAGAGTGAGGAAGAATATCAGAAAGTCTTGAGTCTTATTGAAATCCATCTGGAAGAACTGCAGAACAAAACAGTATTTTTCCTCTCTTTCAACACAAGTGTGTGACTGGGTGAGGGACCCTTCCCCTGAATATTCTGCTCAGCCTGAAAACTTGACTTCGAGAGAAGAGGAAGAACTTTGTGAGCTGCACTCTGATCATACGCTCAATACTCAAGATCCTGGACAGGATCTGGATCTCTGTGAAAGAAGATTATCCTGCCATTCATAGGAAAGCAATGAACAGTTTGCTGCAATTTTCAACTTCTTACATGTGTGAGCAAGCTTTTTCTTGTTTAACAAGCATCAAGAGTAAGGATAGAAATTGTTTCATTTCAGTTGAAGGTGAAATCCATGATTCTCAAGTTCCACCCAGAATTGAGAAATTTATTATGTTTGCCTTATGAATTTTTATCATTTATGAAAGAGAAAGAATGAGTAATTTCAACAAAGGTAAGCTAAGCTTAACTGTCTGTTTTTTTTCCAAGAAAGTTTGGCTAAAAATTCATTCTCTACTCAAAAGAGCATTGATAATTATTTTTGAACTATTATATCTCCAACTTACTGATCACACTGACGGACCATAAGCTCTAGATATAATAATTTTCATACAGGGGTTCCCTGAGACCTGAAAATTATTTCAAGGGTTCCTCCAAGGCAATAAGTTTGAGAAAGGCTGATACAGACATTCACAGCATCATAAATTGTCCCATTCAGGCCTAAAGATTTAATCACTGTGGAGGATTTCTGACTCTTGTGGGGTAATATCATTCCTGACAAGGGGTCACTCTGCTTGGCAGATGAGACTCAGATTTTGGGGCCTCCTCTATAGAGGTTATAGGAGTTGTCTCTGGGACTGCAGGAAGTGGTTCTGACAGCTCTGGACACCTTTCTTCTCTAAGAATTGACTCTGCTTTCCACAACTGATCAATGTGGCATCTCAAGATGACGTCAGACTTAATCGCCACTGTTTAAGAGAGTGGGCCAGTTCTGTCCTTAATCTTTCCCAGCTTTGATCATCTCTGTAGTCCCTTGCGAGGACTGCCTGTCCAGGAGTAAAACATTGTACCTCTTTGTTTAAAAGCACTTAATTTATCTCAGCTGTTTGTCCTGCAAACTCCTTCTGAGATTGTGTTTGAGGAGACCCAGACGTGAACTCAAGGGACAACACAGGAACAGTATAGCTTGTAAGTTGTTGGTTGTAGAGTGTGCTGGGTTGTGAAACGCAAGGAGGAAATTTGCGAGTTTCTGAATCAATGTAGTGTGTTCTTTAAACTCTGGACAAACCTTTCCGCCAAGCCATTTGTAGCTGGGTGATATGGTGCAGATATGATATGTCTTATTTGATTTATTTTCCGATGGTAAACAGGACAATCCGTTGGTATTTCTATGATTAGTAGTCCTCTTGAATCAATCTTTGTACTTGTGCCCTCCAAGAAACAGAGCCCATCTCTTCATGTGTGCTGCCACTGTTAGAGGAACACACTTCTATGGTTTTGAAAATGGACACATTGAAAATATAGATTGCAATTGAAAGTGGTTGATGATCAGTAATTAGGGTAAACTCTCTCCCACACAGTTACTGGTTGAAATGTTTTACACCCCAAATGAGACTCAAGATCTCTCTGTCAACCTGTACATCATTTTTCTCTGCAGTGGTAAGGGAATGGCTTCCTTCACTCATAACAGGTGACATAACTGTATCTACACCATAAGGTGAGGCATCACAGGCAAGCTCCACTGAATGATGTGGATCGCAATGTGTGAGCACAGTGTCTGATTTCCTCTGCTTTTTGGAAAGTCACATCACACTGCTTTGTCCTTTGCCATTTCTCCCTGATCTGTAGTAATTATATCAATTATATCTGTAGTAATTATAGTAGAGCACAATAGGCAGGTTTGAAAGGAGCCCATTATACTAACTGACAAATCCTAAAAATGACTGCAGTTGTGACATATCCTTTTGCTTTGGGGCATCTACCGCTGTTTGAATTTTCTCAGCACACTTCTGTAAAATCTTGTGTCTCAATGGTGTAACCACAGTAAGTGATGATTGGATTGAATAAGTCATATTTTTCACATCGTGCTGTGAACCTATAACCTTCTGGCCTTTTTAATACTGTCTTGTCATCCTCTCCGGTAACAATCATGTCATCCAGGTAACACTGAGTGCCTTACAAAGGGGTTTATTGCATTCATAAGCTCATCTTTGGAGTAGCATCCGCATCTGCACTCTGGCAGAAAGCCAATTATAAAAATATAGCATTTCAATAGGTTTCAATAGGTGCATTTAATGTTAGAGAAATGTATACAATATACATCCTGAAATTATTTTTCTTTGCAAACATCCAGAAAACAGAGGAGTGCCCCAAAGAATGAATGACTGTTCAATGTTAGAACTCCAAAGCCCCACCCCCCCCCAGCTCCCCCCTCCCACGCATAAGCAGCAGCAAAGGAATGACCACCCCCCCCCCACCAGCAAAAAAGTATCGGCACCCCTCACCAAGCACACAAGCGTGCAGCAAAGCCTCAGTAAAGACACAGGCAGTACCCCAAAGACTATTCATCCACTCAGTAATTCGACATATCACAGGATCTCTCTCCCTAATAAGGGGAAAAGAGGTGTCTACATTTCACAGCGAGAGGGGAGACATAACAAAACAACTCGCCGATTTATGGTGTTTAAAGTCTGTTGCGTCACTTCTTCTGAGTGTGCCCAAAGAACTCGGGTCTCTGGGCTCACAGACAACAGCCAGCCCACTGCTTTTGATCTGCCATCTCCAAAATGCACCAGGCGGCAGCACTGAACTCGAGTCTGCCCACCTCGAAAGCCACAAAAAACCGGCACCCTGAAGGCACACCCGTCTTCCAGGCTGCATCCTTGGCATATCAAAGAATGGCTGGTCGTGAGATCCTGAGAGTGTGTCCCATTTCTGCAAAGAACCAAAGTCAGCGTGTAACTCCACGTCAGGGTCTTCAAAAAAACCCTGAAAAGGAAAAAAAACAGAGATATTAAAGTTAGAAATAGAGCTGTTTCCGAAGATGCAAGCAAAGGAATCGCCATTAGGCTCCATCATCCTCCTAAGCCCTGCCCATTTGTAAGTGTTTATGGTGAGAAACACTTTGGATTTTTCTTCCATCTCCATCTATAGGTTGGCCACAGCTAAGTCCACTTTGCTGAACTATTTTCCTCCAGAAAGGTTTGCAAAGACAGCCTCTATCCTAGGCAGAGGACATTGATCTACTTTCAGTACTGCGTTGATGGTGCCCTTAAAATCACCACAGATCCTGACAGACCCGTCTTTCTTGACTACTGGGATCACTGGCATTGCCCATGGGGTCCACTCAACCTTGGAAGGAATTCCTTCAGCCTCCTTGCAATCTAACTTTTTTGGTTACTTTATCATGGGCTTCATAAAACTTGGGTGTGGAATTTTCATTAACAATATTTTACCCTTGATATGTTTGAGTTTTCCAATGCCATCCCTGAACACTGCTGTGGCATTATCTAGTATCTTTATTAATTTGCATTCAGTTACAGGGGATGTGGCATGGATCTGGGATTAATCTTCAATCAAACTGTAGTTGTTTCAGCCAATCACAGGCCCACAATCCTCGCCCTCTTGTTTTTATACATATAAGCCCAATGTGACTTGTTGGCTGCTGCATTTCACTGTTACAAATGTCATTTCCACAGGAGTTAACTTTCCTCCAGTATGTTCTCAGGTGGATATCTGCAGGCTTCAGTTCAGTATCTTTGGAATGCTGTTCAAACTCATCTTGTGGAATGACTGAACCAGCTGAGCCAGTGTCCAATTCCATTTTAATTAATTTGCTATTCACTTCTAGTATAAGCCATATTGCTGGTCTCTTGTTCGTTTTCATATTGTAAATCTCAAGGCTATTCAGTATTGTGTCACTTACATCATTAGCAGATTTTTCAACAACAGCATGCAAGTTAAAGCTCTTTTTGAAACTGCAACTCGACTTTTATTCATTTTCTCTTCTCTGTGCAATCCATTTATTTTGTCTGCCCAACATGCTGTTTGTTTATGTCAGGCTTTGTTGTTTTTTCTGCAAGTTTTGCCATTAAGCCTGTATTGTTCTGCTGTACGTGAACTCCTGCTACAATGGTAATACAATTTTGTTCAATCAGGCAGATTTCTGCTTAGATGTTGCAATTTTGTTCACACACATTTTCATTCCTGACTGCAACTCAAGTACATTTCTGGCTGCTGTTTCCATTGCACAGTGATTACAACTGCTCTTTTAATTGTGAGTTGTGCTTCAGTTAGGAACCATTTTTGAATGCTTCCTTGTAAGATTCCACAAACTAAACAACATCGCCATGCATCAAGCCCATCACAGAACTAACAATGCTTGGCCAATTTCCTCAATTCAGCCATGTAAGCTGAAATAGATCCCCCTTCCTTTTGATTCTATTTATGAAACCTGAAGTGTTCTGCAATCAGCAATGGTTTCAGTTCTAAATGTTCCTGCATTACATTCACAATATCAACAAAGCTTATTTTGGCTGGTTTGGTTGGAGCAGTTAAACTTGTAAGCGAACTATATGCTTTTCCACTCATTGCACTCAGCAACACTGGCACTTACTTTGCATCAGATATTTCACTTGCTTCAAAATACTGCTCAATTTATTCTGTATACATCATTCAGTTATTTGTTGTGCAATCGAACACACCTATCTCTCTGATGTAGCCTGCCACTTCTGCTTGCTTGTTTGTTTATTTATTCATTAATTATCACCTGGTACTCATTATTTATGAACCCTTAGCTGCACTTGTTGCTTGTTTTTAAAAACATGAATATCTCACTCCCCTTCTGAAGAAAAACATGCTGAGCTTCAACAGGTAGATTGTCGTCTCGAGTTCATTTTAAGCTACCTCATTGTCACTGTTCTACTGGTACTTAGTTTTGTACCAGTAGTTAGCACTAGTCTACTTAGTTTTTCTTTTCTTTTCCAAACCAAACAAAGAATGCTTAATCAATCAAGATACTTACAATAGTACGCAAATATTACTGAAATATTAAAAACACTACAAGCCCCACCACTGCCATGTCATCAGCGAACTTGACAATGTGATTGCTCAGATACAATACACACAAAATGCTGGGGCAGCTCCGCAGCTGGAGAAAAAAAGATGAGAAGTCAGAGTAGGATGGTGGGAGGAGGGGGTTAAGAAATACAAGGTGGTAGGTGATAGGGGTGAGGATAGGTGGGAGGGGAGAGGGGTGAAATGTGATTCCCCCTTCTTCAGCTCTTTACCTCTTTCACCAGTCAACTTCCCAGCACTTCACTTCACTTCTCTCCCCTCCTGGTTTCATCTATCACCTGCTACCCTGTATTTCTTCCTTCTCTCCCTCCACCTTCTTACTCTGACTTCTCATCATTTTTCTCCAGTCCTGATGAAGGGTCTCAGCCCGAAATGTCAACTGTTCATTCCTTTCCATAGATGCTGCCTGCCCTGCTGAGTTCCTGCCCTGCAGTTTGTGTGTGTTGCTTGGAGTTTCAATACCTGCAGAATTTCTGTTGCTTGTGATTGCTTGTATGTTTGGCCATGCAGTCATGTATGAGCGGAGTGTACAGCAATGGGCTCAGTATACTGTGCTGAGGAGGCACCTGTGCTGAGGACGATGGGGAGGAGGAGCAGTTGCACATCCTGACTGCCTGAAGTCTGTCAGTTAGAAAATCCAACACCCCCATTGCACAGTGGTATATTTAGACCAAGGAGTAGGAGTTTCTTCACCAAAGTCTGTGGGACAATATTGTTGAATGCTGAAATGTACTCCAGATCAGCAGTCTGACATGTGTCCTTGTTTTCTGGACCAGGTGTGTGGCAGATGATACGCTTTCTATCGTAGAGTGGTTCTGTTGGTAAGCATATTGGTGTGTCCAATGTGGCAGGAATGGAGTTTTGATATGTGTTATTATCGGCCATTCAAATCATTTTATGATGATAGGCGTCAGTGCCACTGGACAGTAGTCATTTCCTTCTGAAGGTGCAGAGTTCTTTGGTACAGGGATGATGGTGGCTGATTTGAAACTTGTGGGGACAGCAACCTGGATGAGTGAAGTGTTGAAGATGTCCATGAAAGTATCAGTGAGCTGGTGTGCACACCCCCTGAGTACTCGACCTGGGATGTTGTCTGGCTCGGCTGCTTATGGGGGTTGAGTCTCTGCAGAGTCCTCCTCACATCTGCTGCTGTTACAGACAATGGCTGCTCATCTGGGAGGGAGGTACCTCTCGTGACCAGCATTGTGTTGCATGCCTCGAAGTGTGCATAGAGGTTATTTAGAGCACGAGGGAAGGAGGCATCACTGGTACAATCAACATTGTTCTCTTTGCAGCCCTTGCTCTTGTTCAAGAGCAATGGAGGTGAATTTTAGTCCAGCTAAAATAAAGAGTTATTGGGATGAAGCAGGGTATTGAATGGTGGCTTATGATCTAAGCTGTTGTGATTTTAATGACTAGCAATGGAGATTGAAAGGACTGGGTGGTCAATATGTATTTTGTTCTTATATAAAGAGGAAACTAAGGTTTGACGTGTTGGAGACATTAGCATCATTGTTTTCTCCATTTACATTGATTTCTTAGAATTTAATTCATATTCTACATTCATTATATAAGTATGTATGTCAGAGAAAAATCCTGCATCACTGGCATTGATTCAATTAATAGTTATTCTTGTATTCATCTTTAAGATGTAAAAAAGTTATCTTATACAACAAATGCATAAGTAATTTGACAGGCAATTGTTACTGAACTAAATTGATGTGTCATGTTGCTCATAGAATAACAAAACTAAACTCAATTCATTGCAAATAAATGGAATATAATGAACATAGGGTATGATTATGAGCGGTTTATGATAATTTAGGCCAACACTCTGGTTAGCTTTGGTGCAGTTTGAATAATTTCTTGAGTCTGCCTAACTTTCACATGTTAAATATATTTATTACATTTTCTGATGTTCAATCAACAATAATTTTTTTAAAAGTCTACCGAACTTATTAACAAATATGCTTAGCTGTCAATTCTTGTTAAGTGAATATTTTTTGGCCCAGCTTTATATTTATATTCCAATTACATGCAAGTATGCTCCATCCTGCATGGCTGGTGGAATTTGTGTTATCATTAGTCTTTTCACCCAATTAAAGCAGAGACTCGTTTGCTACTGCACTCTCTTTTTCTCTTATTTTACTCATGTAATTATACCTTTTCAGCAATTTTTGAATTAGTCTCTTATTCTGACAACCATCTGAAAATTTCTAGAATCATAATATAACAATTGTAACTCACTTATCAAAGCCCCTCACTCACTATTTTATTTAGAGATACAGCATGGAACAGGCCTTTCTGACCCAATGAGCCACATTGCCCAACAGCCCACCTATTTAACCCTAGATTAGTCACAGGACAATTTACAATGAACAATTAACCAGTTCACCTTTGGACCGTAGGAGGAAACCGGAGCACCCGGAGGAAATCCATTGCGCTCAGGGGAAGGACGTACAAACTTCTTACAACAACGCTGGAACTGAATCATGAACTTTGACCTCCTGAGTTGTCATAGCACTGAGCTAACTGCTATGCTACCATCTTTGCTACTAATGAATAACAGTGAAGGATATGAAATATCCTAGTAATTTTTTCTCAAAGAACTTAAATCAGTGAGCAAATGACTGAAACATAATTACTAAAAGAGTTAACAACATTTTCTGAAGGTAATTATATTTACTTTTCAATTATTTCTGAGTCAAAAATGCATTGTAATATTAGCTAAGTATGCTGCCTTTGAACCCCTCTGAAAAGAATACGAGCACATGACAAACAAGAGAAAATCTGCAGATTTTTTTTAGATTAGATTCAACTTTATTGTCATTGTGCCAAGTACAGATACAAAGCCAATGAAATGCAGTTAGCATCTGACCAGAAATGCAAAGAATAGTGTTATTTACAAAATAACTGTGAATAAAAAGTAAGTGCTACAGCACACAAATATAAAAGTACTGAGACAGTACAATATGGGTGCAATACTGCTTAGCGCTGTGATGTGAGGTTGCTGAAAATCCAAGTAACACACACAAAATACTGGAGGAACTCAGCAGGCCAGGCAGCATCTATGGAAAAGTGTAAACAGTCAACATTTTGGTCTGAGACTCTTCATCAGGACTGGAGAGGTGTCGACTGTGTGTGTTGCTTGGATTTCCATCATCTGCAGATTTTCTTTGTTTATCATTTCAACAAAACCACTTCCCTTATGCATTCTCTCTTGTCATACTTTTATGAAAAATGCACGCATGTTAGAAAAATAGAGGGCTATGCAGTAGGGTAATTCTAGGCAGTCTCTAGAGTTGGTTACATGGTTGGCTCAACATTGTGGGCTGAAGGGCCTGTAATGTGCTGTAAATTTCCATGATTCTATGATTCTGTAAAACTTCTCCTCATGTGATGATTGTTCAGTGGAACTGACTGATGTAATTTCATTCAGTGTCCTTCCAAAATTACAATTAGTTCATGTGCAATAATAAAGATACAACATATTTTCTGAGTATAACTGGAAAAAATTACGATAAACTCCACACAAACAGGATCCATTTTATTCTCCCTACATATTCTTATAAAGGATTTCTTTTAATTTGAATGTTGTATAAAATTGCAGATACAGTAACAGTTATTAAATTCCATAAAAGGTAAAAGATTTAAATAATAAGAATTCAGATATATGCTGTAATAATACTGAGGTGTAGACCTTTCAGAGAATTACTATATAATATACAGAGTAATATAACATCACTAAGTTGAGGCAATAATAGAGTGTGGGACATTTTGTCCATCAGCTATTTGAGAACATACTCCCTATTTTTCTTTTATTCACATACAAGTTATTTGAATAATAAACTCCCTTCCTGCTATAGCTATATTGCATGTTTTCAAATCTATCCATTGAATTATTTTTAATTTGAATCATTAACAGGAAATAAAATATGTTATATTCAATTTGTTTTTATGAAAACACAGTTCAAGCATATATTATTTGGAATATATGTATTCCATTACTTTTTAAAATGCAAATTATGATATAGATAAATCCTATCAAAGGCCCATCCTGCTGTATTCAAATGAACATCAAATGAGTTCAGAGCTCCTGACTTTGACAAATTGCAGATGGCTTTTGTTCATTAACAGGGTTGCTAATGTTTATTTAAATGCAATTTGCTGTTGCATTATTGATTAGCTGATGAGAAATTATCTGATAAGAAACATGCGTGGCAAGAAAGTCAGCTGTTTTGTTCAGAGAAGAGCACCACTCATTGAAGCCTGTGAGGCATGGGTATTGGCTGTGGTTGTAATAGATAACAACAACATTCAAAACAAAATTTAGTTTCAAGGCAAAATTAAGAAAAATGTCTCAGGATTAATTTCATTATTATATTGCATAATTTGCCTGTGATAGTCAATGTCAGTTTAAATAGTTCTAGGACTGAAAGGTGGTATAAATAGATGGATTCATTTCTACTTAATTAAGAATTTATAAAGTAAGGGTTAATGAAGCAATACCAAACAACTAATTTAGGGCAACTTGGCACTGAAACACAAAGTATTACCTTGAGTAAGTTCTTTTTAATTTCATTTGTTTTTTTTTGTCTAAAGGATTTTGGAAGTCATATAATGAGGCAGTGTTGTATAGGCATCATTAGCAGTCTGAGCTAAGGACCCATGGACAGCAAGTTATGGTCAAAAATCACAAATGAGCTATGGAACATGTGTTCTGTTTATGCCATATTTCAATTAAATAATTCAAATGAAAAATAATAAGAGTTAGATGTACATTTTAATTTTAAATTGAAGCTAAATTGATGCATAGATTGTGTACTGACTCAAGTGACACCATTATGGAAAATGTATTCTTCATGGTGCCATTTATTCTCAATTATGACACTGCCTTACTGACATGGGAGAAGTATTTTATGGGCATAATGCCAGGACAAGTGGTATAATGCTTGATTTTACACAGGGCATATTGCAATTCTAATTGCCTACCACGTTTGGAAGTACTGCAATTGGTCCTGGGAATACAATATATTTATTGAAAGCTCAGTTTGTATGTTTAAGTGTAAAATTGGCAAAGATCTACCATCTATCTCTACTTAGACCATATCCAAACATATATGATGAAACAGCACAGTGACAAGTGCTAATAATACTACACAAGGTGCAGATAACTTAAAGTGAACCATTCTTTGTACTGATGCCTTTGAGCAGCCATAAAAATCATTTTAGTATGACAAAAATATTATTCAGACATGTGCACATTTTATTAAAGGTAATGAGAAATCAGAGGCCAGCTCATGGACACCCAGTTCCTTCTTCCCGTAGTCAAAAAATCAGCCATTTGGTTTTGCTGCTGTTGTGTGAGAGGTCGTTGTTGTGGACCTATTCAAGCAGATTTTCAATCTCCCTCTGATATATAGATATGCCAGTGCCTTTGATTCGGTCAATGACAAACTTAAATATGGCATTGGAATTGTACTTAGCCACACAGTCATAGGTATAAAGTGAGTGGAGCTGGGGGGCTAAGTACTTTGATAATAAATTTATTCTGACCTTTGAACTTGGAATGGCTGCGTAAGTTTCACATCTCAGAATATTTCTGACAGGAGCACCCTTTTCTGGAAACACTTTGATTGAAAATATGTAGATCATTCACTTTTATAAAAGGGCTGTTAAACTTGAAGGAAAAAATAGTATAAAGTTAGATATGAATATATTATTGGATATCTTTTAAACTATCAGTCAATGGTAAAGGCAGCATCACTAAACTAGAATAATAATAAATGAATAATAATAAAAATTATGTTTATTTACATACTTCAGTGCATCATTATGTACTGTAATATGTGTGAAATTATGCATTGATTGAGATGGTATGGATGATTTCTTGTTGTTTTTCATTATATGAAACACAGTAGCTTTAAAGATACAGCTAGTATCAGAAACCAAAGGCCTGTTTTTTTTGCATGATGAGAAGGCTAACAGATTTTACACCCAATGATAGTGAGTAATGTGTGGCATAATCAATCACGTTGGACTCCTCACATGGCCCACCACCATCAACAATTCACCATGCCCTCACAACTTTGAAAAAAAAAGACATTTTGTGCCTAGAAAGTATAAGAAATAGAAGCAAAAGGAGGCCCATTCGGCCCTTTTGAGTCTGCTGAACCAATCAATAATATCTTAGCTTATCGTTTTCTTCAACACCACCTTTCCAGACATGTCCCTTCATTCCATTAATTCCCTCAGTATTCATGGTGCATGGCAGTAGAGAATTTAAACATTGAAAATCATTTGAACAAGAGCATTTCTTTGCAATTCAGAGGTAAATGACCAACACCCTTTAAAAAAAAGACTTCAATTCATGATTCTACTCTTCAGTGAACCATGAAGAGGAGACCCCTCCCCACCCCCATGCCATGTCTACACTGTCAAGCTCCTTAGGAACTTCGAGTTTTAATGAGAACACCTCTCATCCTAAAAGTAATTTTATTGAATTTCTCTTGTGATCCCTTTACAATAAGTATGGTGTTTCTAGGTTAGAAGACAAAACAATACATGGAAATCCATGTGAAGTCTCATCAACAACATTTATTGTGGCAGAAGGACTTCACTAATTTTACTCCGATCACTTTATAGTAAGCCTGACATGAAAATTTACTTTCCTAATGATCTTCCTTATTACATTTCTATAATTGTATTAAAGAATTCTATTTAGCGACATTTTTGAAATTTTATATTTATGATATCTTATCTTGTTAGCAGCAAGATACTTTCATATTTTCACTCATTCTATTCCAACTACCAGACTTTGTTTTACTTCATTTACTCTCAAATCTCTTTACATCCACCCCAGAGCTTTAGTTTAAATTATAGGTAAATTATATTAAGTGTCTTTATGCCTTGAAGACTTTTTTTTTAGCTTTCTCTTCTATGTCGTTCATAAACAGCACTTTCCTCTGGTCTTGCTCTTGGATCTTATCGTGAAGGTGTGGAATTTGTTGACGATTTAACTGGTGAAAGTGTATTAAGGTGAAAACATACAAAGGAGTTATAGCAAGCTCATGTGACCAATAACTGAAAATGGTTACAGTCCCTGGCTCACAAAAATTCAGAGTGTCATTCACATCTTAGCAGATCTACTATGTCAGTTGAGGCTGCATGAGAATCTATTACTTGAACCGCTCATTCAAAAAAGAGGTATCATCTCCTGTGAGGGCCAATCCACTAATTGGTCTGCTTTTATTGAAAATAATCTACCACCCCATACATGTAATTTTCTTATTGAAAAGATTTATCCGGTGCTGTTTATATGTACCCCCAAAATTAAATAATTCATATGCTCTTAAATCGACTCTCATGTTCTTCTATTCTGTTGGATGTCTTTGTCCTCATTTTATTTGACAACGGTCTTTCCTTGCTATTTAAGAGCAATGGGAATGTTCCTGCATCATTCAGCAGAAATTTATACATTATTCAGCAAGAAGTACAGATTTTTCGGACATTTCTAAACACAAATCTGATGACAGTAAGTGTTACCCATCAAAGATAGCGTTAAGGACAAATGCACACCTTTGTGAAAATTAGGCCGATCATTCTGTTCAGACCTTGTTATGTTCGTGCAGTTCAAGGCCTAGTCCTTCTTCAGCACTGTGTGTAATTTATTTGTCTCAGATCAGGTGGAAGGCAAGAAATGTATAATACTAAACTGAGACCAGAAGTTAATAGCAAAAATTAAAAATAAACTGAAGACAGAAGGTATGAAAATAAACAGTGTACAATCAAAGCATTTTCAATATTTCAGTGTAAAGAAAGGGGAGGAACACTGTGATATAAAGGTGGGGCTATGATAGAAACTCTTGTTAAACCAATTTTCCTGTCAATGTGTCTCTGGCGTAGCCAAGGTCAAATGCACATTGTGACCTTTTATCTATTATAAAGCACTGTATGCTTACCGCACATTTCTGTAAGTAAATTTTATTTTATGGTATTTACTAAAAGAGGACCTCAAAGAATGGACTGCATTAATTTCTTTTTCTCTTCTCTTTCAGATCCATCATTGCAGACCTCCCTTTTTGATCACCAAGGACATCAGAACAGCAGAACTCACAGGCCAGTATTCATCATCAGCAGACAGAGGTGCACATTTTCAGGATTAGACCAACCTGTTAGTTTTCTTCCCCAGGCTTCACCGGTTGAGTCACACAGATGCAGGTTAGTTAGGTTACACTGCACGGGAACCAGCGTCAGCTTGACCACCACACAAGATATTGCTCTGCCCTCTTTCTAATGTGCACAAACCATTTAAAATGTCACTGATGAAATGCTAATAAGCTGAAAGCATGTTTCTGCTTTGTTTAAACTTTCTAAACACAGCCAGAAATATTTTTGTTCTGCACACACTTCTTTTTAACCTACCAATCTGTGGACTTGTCTAAATTCTCAAAGATGTTTTGGAAAGTTAGACAACATTATGTGTTTGGTAGAAAAAAGGCAGCAGTTTCTAAGCAGAACAGCAAAATAATTGTCTGATTTCCTTTCTGAAAAATAATGTGGTGATGTTAGATCGTCTGTATAGCTTGCTTTTGTGATGAATCTGTTTAATTGCACTGTGTTTATGGGGGAAGAAGAGAAATGAAGAACCACTGATCTCCAGTACCACCGCTTTGGGTAGCTACTGTGAGTGCTAATGTGCACCAATTTGTCAACACAAGTCTAACAATGAATTGCAGTTTATCGACAGGTGCACATGAAGCTAAGAAAGACTGGTCAAAAAGACTCAATAAAAGTGAGTGATAGCCATGCTGAGATCTTAGTTCATCCTATTTTCCTGTAATAGACTTGGATATTCTGCAAAATTTAATTTGGAATAAAACTGGTAGGGCCTGGTATTTGAGAAGTGTTCCTATCCGACTGACTGCAAGTTAAAGGCAAGACAGAACTTGCTGATGTTAACCTGCTTTTCCACATTAAACCTAGCCCATTCACCTCACTCTGTTACTAATGTTGAATTTCCTTCCCTACCATGACAAAAGAGATCAAGTGTAAATATATAACATTTATATTTGTACACCCAGGGCTTCCCCAGATCTGAGATTATACATATAATCTTCAAGGATGACAGTGGCATTAATGAGTGCACTTGTGTGATGCTGCCTATTCACTGTTCTCCTTGGGGCCCCAAATAATTATTCCACGGTAATATAATTACATTAACAAATGCAATAGAACCTTGTGAAGGGAGTAAGATATATTTAATGGAACAGTGTGCTGATTACATTTAATTTCAGCAATTGTACAATGTATTTAAGCAAAACAACCAAAAGGACTATTACAATTTATCTGTGTTTAAGATTTTTTGTAGTTTTGCTCTGTAGTCAAAAAAACATGGTTAACAGAGGAATTCTGGTTTTCAAGGTGCACAATACAAATTTTTCAAATCAAATGTGAAGGTGATTGATCTTTTAAAATATTTGAAAATTCAACATATTACAATTAAAACGTTGCTTTCTTCCATAATGTAGTAGCATTAGAGTACGCGTTCTCATTATAGGATGCACAACTGAAATTTCAGGTGGCGGTATGAAGTCAACCATGTTAGAAGCTGGGTGATGTCTCTTTAATCGACAATCACTAACACCCACAACCGCAGTTCTCATGCTTTTTATGTAGAAACTGTCGGTTTATATAAGACTAAGTTCACTCAAAAGATGCAAAAAAGGTTGAGTTTCGCCTCGAAGACGGGTGCTCGACCAAATATATCTTTACACTGCAAATTTCAGCATCAAAAGCAATAGTTAACCATAAGACAAAAATGCAACCATACTTTAAAATCGAAAACAATATGATTTTTATTGCATACGCGTTTCTTTTCCAAATGTTCGCCATTTATTGTAAGTATTAACATTCAGTCAATGGCCAGCTTGAGTTTTACCAGATACAAAGCAGCAGGCTACAAAGGGGAAAAAAATTGGAACCAAACGGCACCAAACATGAAATACTAAACCTACAGATTTACTTCTGATCTTGCTGCCTCTTTCCCTCTAACCACAATCATTTTCAAGAGGTTAATGGAAAATAGATCCTAGTTGTGATTCTGCCCGGGAAACACTTTCAGGTATAGAATGAGCTCAGGTATAGAATGAGCTTCTTTAAGAGCCACCTAAAAGTTGTTACTTAAAGTAGAACGAAGTCCAGTACATTTGTGCTCTGAAAGTGACGCGTGTGTAAAAAAAAGGGAAATGGTGCTGGTGGGGGTGTAAAAAAGCCCTCTCGCGTTTGCATTGAAATGTTCGTTTCAGCGGGTCACTGGGAGACTTGACGCTCCTTCCGAGCCCGTGGGGGGAGGTGGACAACAGCTGTTTCTTAGTTCCGTTATTATCCCTGGCTGCTTTGGTTGAAGCTGATTTGATGAAAGTCAAATATTACATTGCTGATGATTATGTGATGACAGGAATTTACCTACTAAATTAATCCTGTGGGCTGTTGATTTTTGATTAATTTCTCTCCGGCCACGCGTACGGCATTAATCTGCTGAGGCTGCGCCAAGTATCTGGGGGATGGGCTCCCATTACGAAGGGAGAAAGGGAAGCAAAAGTACAGCTTTTATGTCACATTGAAGGAATTCGAGATATTGCTGAGCATTTGTGATCTTTGTATTTGCACAGCCTCTCTTTTAATATATCGTTCCTGTCTGCTCTGGATTTAGTCTTATTGTGAGCATTCATCTTCCAATTTCACTAAATTAGTGCTAGCTGATATTGTTGCATATTAAACAGAGCTCTGAGGGCCCTTGGAGGATGCTGCGACCGAGGGCTCTGATTTTCAACCATTAATTTTATGGGACAGAAGAGAGGTGCTATTTCCCCCGTGACCTCTCACAGGGAATTCTATCAATTCTGGGCGGAGTTGTAATGCTAATCTGCTCTTTGAATGCTGAAAAGTACCACCACCCTTACCTCCCCTCCATCGTCATCTCCACAAATGTGTATTTGTAAAACAGTAATAGTTAATATTCCGGGAGTGCTGCTCAGTGAGAATATTACAATACGTCCATGTTTATGCCATAAATCATATCCGATCTGACGCGTCCCAACCTTTACATAAGAGTGTTACAGACTTTGGATGCACCGTTCAGCTACAAATGCAGTGACGCAGGCAAAATCAAACATGGATGCTGCTACTGCTGCCGCGTTAAATTTGTGGAAAGTCGGACTCCTGGATTTTCAATAAACTGCCGCATGTTGTCTTTGTCATAATGGCACCAGAGGGGGAAAAAAAGCGACTGCGAATTATGAAAAACACTTGAATTTCCAGCATCTGCAGGATTCCTGTTGTTTATGAAAAACACTATATAGCTTAGACAGAAATTACACCAATTTAAATGAAGAGATTTCAGATAATCGATCCTTTACTATTTTTCAAAATATTCGAGTAATGTCTTCAGGTTGTGAACCAAATAGATAAACTGAGATGTGATTCTTTGCTAGTAAGGTTGAGATAGTCTAATTTGTTAAAACTATTGTATCCTTTCCTAAAGAGAATTTCTTTGTAGATTTACCTTTAGCTGTCTTCTTTTATACGTGCCTTTCATCAATTTGCAAATTTTTAATGGTAAAATCTGGAATAGGTGGAAATAAAAAAAAAACATAAGGCTTGTATTCTGTGGGTTTTACTGTGTATGTGCAAATACTTCATTTCTGTCTATGGGGTCCAGAGTTATAATACAGCATTATTTTCCAGAGTTTGGTACTTATTCTTATCCACTGTTAATTTGATTGCACTGGGTATCCATATTCAGCTTGGGTATCTGGTCTTTTTGTAATATTCCTTCCCCAGTTTTTGCTACATACATTTACTTTGTTCCTCCATGCATTGTGCTCATAGTATCAAGCCATGATTGTCATCTCTTGCAAACAGAAAAAGGTACACGGGTCCGATCGCCTTTCACTGCATTAGTCAGTTTTAATATAAAGCTAGTTGCTCATTTGATCTCACTTGAGGTTGGGTGAACACAGGTAGGGAATTAAACAGTCAGAAATATCAATACTTTTATCATGCATGGGGCCCGAGCTTATTTGGTAAGACCCTGGGTGCCACAGAGCTCAGTTGGTGACAGATGGTAATACTGTCCTGGAAAATTTGTCACCTCAACATGACATGCTCTATGTAAATGTCCTGATTGTGCAGAGGGAAGCTCCAAATGTCCCAAGATAATTGCCATGAATGAGCATTGCCTATTCATTATGTGGGTGCTGTGCAAAAGGCATTAATGGATGCTCCCTCTATATTGTCAGAGAAGCCAGGCAAATCTGCAAGATGTGATTTGGGAATAACAAAAGCAGCACGTGCTAAATCGTTTACTTTTTTTTAGAGTAGCTTGCTTTAAATAATCCTTACATTTAACATGTGACTTCTCTTCAGTGGCTGTTGTAGCTACTATTCAATTTCTCTGTTCCATTTTACTGACTGTTATAAGCACAGCAAGTCTTAAAGTGACAGATTCAGATCAATGGACTCAACCTTTTAAATGCCACCAATTTGGCAAACCTATTTTGCAGAAATAGTTGTAAATTTGTTCCATGAGTGGAATTATGATATTATTTCCATGCTGGTATAAGCTAAGTCTTACTGGACAAATAAGTGATTCAACCAGAAAAACTTGATCAAGATGATTAATCCCATTCAATAGCATATTGAAAGTTGGAAATATTAGAGCATTTTCATCTTTATAATGACTTTAAAGTAATTCTCATATGGTACAAGTCTCTTATAACTGATGCATTAGATTTCCTGGAACTTACTTTTTGACTTGGTATCAGCTATATTTAATTATACTTAAAACTTTAATGCTCTTCATCCTATGTTTCAAAACTTTAAAGGCCAGCTCTTTAGAGATTGTGGCACCATAGATGTGAACAGGTACTCTCCATTCTCCTGAGCAAAGTCAGAGTATGACATAGGAAAACAGTTTAAAAATGAGCAAATTGGTGTATAGATACCCAGATTGCTGTAAAAGTGTAGAATTTATATTTAACAAAGCATGAAATGTTATTAGTATACCTTTTTATTAAGCATTTATGATGTTAATTTATGCAATGCCTCTACTCAAGAATGATAACAAAAGATTGCTTCAAGAAAGATAAAAGCAAAATGTGCAAATAAATTATGAAAACAATTATGCTCAAGCATTTCCATAATATTAGCAGATAGAGGAATATTCCAGATTGTTTATGAACATAATTTTGTGCATTTCAGATCCTTAAATCAAAACCATGTCTACTTCTTAAAATAGAAGTAAAATATCCCATAGCACTATTTAAAAGATCAGAGGCATTTCGTCAAGCCCTAAACGCTATTTATTCTTTGATCAATGTCACAAAGCTGATTTTCTCATCATCATATCATAGTTGTTTATGGAAGCTTGCTGAACATTAGTGTAGCTCAGCATAATAAAGAGTACTGCATATATGCAGTCCTTTAACATAAATAAAGGCCCATCTTATATGGTGTACCTTTTAAAACATAAATCAATGCAAATACACAAAATAAAACTTAAAGTTGGCTAAAACTTTGGAGTTAAATGTGCTCATTAAGGAAACAAAAGATCAAATGATAGTAAGCACATTACATCGGACAAAATAGTCTGATGTTCTCAGCTGATGCATCTACTGTACATCATGGTCTGTGCAGTACAACATGCATTATAAATTGTCATCTTCACCAAAGTTTCTTGCACAATAGTTTCACATGAAAGCCATACATTTACTGAAAACTGGGGGGATGCAGGTAAGAAACAGGGTCAACTAACTCCTGATGAGCTTGTAGTTACTTTCCATATAGGATACTGACATCAAAAAGGACTCAGATAGCAACAGAGTTCTTCATCCCCATTCTGTTTGACAAGTTATACATCTATGAGAAAAATCAAAAATTTGGAATCAATTTGGATTCATTTTTCCATAATTTAACAAAATTGTTGCCATGATTTCCCTCATTTTCCTTTGCTTTGTTCTTTCGCTTTACTATTTTCTCTTGATGGAGTTCTGAAAGACAGAGAGTAATTATTTCATTGGCAAGTTCTCACGAAGTGGATGCACACCTATCAAAAAATTGTATCATTGATTAACATTTAAAAAAGGATTAACTATTAGACTAAGCAATTCAATCTTGAGCATTTGAGATTAGGTCATTTATATTATCAGCTGTAATATTTTCTTCGCTAACTAAAGCTTTGCACGTTGGTGCAAACCAACTCCATTGGCGCACACTTCTTTCTATATTTCAGAGCATTGAGTGTTATTTGTGATGGCTTTTTCTTAAACTTATTTTAAGGTTAGAACAAAAGGCAGAAATTAGAAAGATCTAACACATGAATGGCCTTTCAAGCTCAGAAAAGAGAGTTTCACTTTTTTCGTGATTGAATGATTTTATCAGCATTGGCACTGCAATTGTTAATGTAGTATTAATTAGATAAAAGTATGTTCATTCATAGTAGTGAAATAATAGTGTCCATTTAGCTCTGATATTAGCTCTCTATACAAACACAGTAAAACAATGAAATCTATTTTCAGCCATCATCTAAATAAAAGTTAATAAACCATATTTTGAAGAACACCTCCGATATTTATATCACCTTTTGTATATTTTAGCAGTGTAATGGACCACGATGGAACTAATAATACATTGATTTAATAAACAAGCTGTGTATTATATACTTCTAAACATAACAATAGTTTAATAGAACAACTATGGAAATACATTTAGTTTGAAGGTCAAACTGATGTTGTCTTGGGTTTGTATCTATAGTTTTAAGCTATCAGTTTTAGTTATTAGATAATATATGGTATGTACTATTTATTTATGCATTTTAACATATTGCTGATTAAAATTAGTCAGATTAAAATCCTGAATATGTCCCGTAATTTCTCGATAGAACTCGTTTTTGCAGAAAGTATGCACTTGCCAGATCTGACTGATACGTACTTACCTTTTCCTGAACTTGTTAGTCCCAAAAATTGGCATTATCACACTAGGAAATATGTCCAGAACTTGGGGATAATAAAACTTCCAAAGGGTGATTGAAGCCAGGCAAAATGCAAATCTCCTCCACTTCAGGAAAACTCACCTCACCTCACCTCAGTTTTAATGTTAATAATCGAGTTTGAGAGCAATAGTGTGACTCCACCCCAGTATTTGACATTCACAAGCTTGATATTTGCATATTACTTAATTAGAACTAACTTAATTCTTAGAACAAAATATCAAAAGTCTTAGTTAAATAATGATGCTTTTCCTGTAGCTCAAGCTCTGGTATGAATGCTCATTAATTTGGTTGTGCTGTGGGACTGGATATCAAATGACAACAAGTAGTATTGCCTCTGATACACCCATTGATTTAAACAGTTCACACAATATGATGAAATCCTTTGCAGCTTGATATCAAGTAGAAATGTACACTCAATGTCAGTCACATCTCTGCTTTCATTATACAAAGCCGTATCTATAATGGTGGTGCCACTGTCCTTGTGTGTTTGGGGATACAGCTACCATTGCAAAACAAAGAGGTCATTGATTAATACGGCAATATCCAACAAATGCAAGTATTTTAACTTTGTATTGTGTACCTCAATACTTTGTTATTCCTAATTAAATGCTGGATTCAGAGAAAGAATGGAATTGTTTTACTCACAGAATGATCCAATAGTTTCCTTTGTCTGATATCATTTTCAAAGCACTTAAAATTTACAGATGTTTAATTAAGTGCAGTCTTACAAATGATTCAGTATTCTTTTTTTTTGCATTATTAGACTGCACTTCCCTTGTTTGAAATCTAAATTTTTGCAGACAACCAGGGTTTTATAATAAAGCAAAGTCATGCTGGAAATCAAATGTAGTCATAATAAAGCAATCTGTAGAGAAAATAGAGATCATCAAGTAGAAAATACATGGAAAGCTTAAAGTTACAAAACAGAGAACTTAATAGCTTAATAAAAAAAGATTTTGTTATCTTTAACGCACTATTAGCAATGTGGTTTCAACAACTAGGCCAGGTTTTTGTTTAGCAGAACCCCTGCATTCCCTGTGAATGGTCTGATCCATTGACTTAATGGAATGCAGTAGAGAGAGTGCAATGCGGCAAGACCGCTCAATCTCCTTTTCTTGTGCCAGTACTTACAGTACCATAGCAGTTTACCACATTATTTCAGATGTAGTATTCACCTCCCTTTTCATGCTACATTGACACCCTCCTACTCTCCACGTTGTTTTGTGAAACAACAAACAGTGCGCGTGTACACAGTGCACCATTCTACCACAGCAGTCAGAACTGCAGCAGTTTCACCTGATTGGTAAAAGCTTTGTTCTTGCTGCAGGGTTGAAAAAGCTGACAAGGCACTTAATCTCTCCTCTTAATAATTGGAAATGACATAGCCCAGTATGTGCATTCAGCTTTATGGTACTGCAGTAAATCAGATGTTAATGCAACTTACCACATCCCCCAACCCCCCTACTCTATCATCTATCCCAGTGCTGAAGGTTATTTCCATGCAAACTCTTAGGCCGATTAAGGATTCTAATCTTTGTTTTGGTCCAAAAGCCCTTGGTTTGTTGACAAATGCAGGAGACACACAGAAGGCAGTTTGGTAATCCTCTCTGCATTTGCCCTAATCTCTGCCGCACGAATACACTTGTGCATCTTTAATATTCTCCTTCCTCCAAACCGTTAGCTATTTCTGTCACAACAGGAGGACAGCAGAAAACTAGATTATGACTTTCACTTGACATTGGACCCACTCGCTTCCTATTTCCTTCTATACTTCTTGTTAAGACACGTGTATTAGATATATATTGCATGGAGATGCAAATTCTGCTTTAACTTTTATTTATTAAAATGCCCTAAAATTTGGGGAAGATAGCGTCATAGGCGGATAAGATTTAAAATATATTCAGCCATGAAAATTTGCATTTTCAAGATCATTTAAAAAACAGTTCGCATTAATGGACATTTTGAAAACAATTTTTTGTCTTAGTTGCTGTGACTTATAATTTACAACTGTAATTTTCTGGAAACTTTGGTCTATTTTGAATTTTTTAGTTTCCTGTAAACATCTTTTCAATATTTTTAGAGGCAATTTTATAGGGTTTCGGAAGAATCTGTTTAGAGTTTGATTTTTGACGTTTATCATCCTAACAAAGGGATTCGTTACCTCATCACATAGTTGCATAATTAAGTATTTTACAGACATGATTAATTCACATTTCTTAGCCCCTCCCTTAGATATGTTGATTCTTATTGGAGTATTTTAAAATTGGCTACTTTCAAATATAAATATTTCATTGAGAATTACCACCTTAGTAAGTAAATTAAATGTGTATGTAAACATTGGTTGCTTTGCCATGCATAAAGTAACATGCAAAAAAGAGAAGACTCATTCTATATATAAAAAAGTCATATAATTATCCTCAAATGATCTTACATCCAAGTAGAAAGAAATGTGAATTCTACTCTTCATTGAGCTTGAAGCTAAAATTGGTACCATTTATACAAGGACACATTAGCCCTTTAAAATAAAATACCTAACATATATGTGTTGATCTGAGAAGATTCTGGAGCTTCCTCACAGGAAATGCTGGGGAGTGGGAATGGGTTAGATATCTCCAAAATTCTTTAAAATTTAGAGAAATTTCTGGCCTTTTTCTTTGCTGACTTTTCTGTACTTCTGTAAGTTTATCAAATTATACTTTGCAGTTGATAATTTATGTAAATAAAAACATTTCATTTATACTTCTTTTATGCCACTGGAAGTCCATTCATCATATTATCAAATGTTAGGCTATACTTTTGTTTTCACCTTTGGATACTTAAAAGCTTGCTCGGTTCAGGCAGAGATCCACATTGGATGTTCAGTGCACTCAGAAGAAAAGGTAGGCAAATTGGAGACTGAATTGTCAGAGCTACTATTTGCATATCATGGGAGCCAGCTCCAAAATGGCTCTGTGAGGGTTTTAGGAATGGCTTTCCATTAGTTCAGAACGAGGTACAGCTTAGGGGAAGTTAAAGAGAAAGCTGAAAAATAAAGAAATTAAATGAAACTGTTTCTTGTGTTGAAATACTGTGTTTATCAATAGCATCTGAAATATAACAGCAGTTCCCTGCAAAATGTTCATTTGTGCAGTAGAAAACTATATACATGAACCATGTAAGTATGAGCCCAAGACTATAGTTATTAACATGTTTCTCCTTTTTTTTAATTTCTCCATATTTCTGCATCTCCAACAGACCACTTGAAGAAAAGAATTAGCCCTCCTTTTTTTTAGATTTTATTCCACATTTTATTTCCTCGCTGCAATGCAGTTCTTTGTAGAGAGCCGAAAACATCCACTGACATTCTCATAATGACTGTCAGCCACGCCTGTACTGTTACATTTAACAGACTTGCTGTCGATAATTCTTTGCATTGTCTAGTGCATTCAAAATGGCTGACAAAGGGTTCAGTGAAATATTCAAAGTAGCATCTGGGCCTTCCCAAACTTATTTGATTTGCTTGTATAAAATAAATTATTAATTGGAGCAGTTTTTCTAAATATGGTTGTTAGACAATATGCAAATTAAACCCAATTTACTGGTGATTACCTGATAGTCTGTATCAAAATTTAATTTATAATATATTTTTTGAAATTTTATTTGCAAGATCTGCTGAATATGATAACTTAAGTTTCTAGTCATCATTTAAATTTTTTGATGGCTTCAGTCATTTTAGAAGGAAAAGAATCTCATCAGAACTGTTCCCCAGTCTGTAACATCACCCTAGCTCTTAGTTAAGATACAACGGTTATATGCAAAAGGCAGAAAAGAAAAACTTTGCAATTCAAACTGTCTGGCAACCACTGTCCTAATATGTTTTCGCTAGCAAAATTTAACAAAGTTGGACTTTGTCAAGCTATAACTTAATTCAAGTATGGGAGTAATAAATTGTTATTTTATTGTGACAGCACAGAGTTTCAGAAATAAACTAAATGATAAAACTGTGCATTGGGGTCAAAGAATAAGTGTTTGCCTTATATTTTTATTTTTACAGATGGAGGTCCGTGGGTTATAAACACAAGGAGGTGGCTGTAAAGCAAAATAAGGAATGGGAGCACACAATCAAGGAGCAAGAGTTTCTTTGAATATAAAATACTGAAATTTCTGGTATAAAGTTCAATGAGAGGAACAGTTTATTCAAATGTAATTATTTTTCTAACATCAATAGCAATATGAATAATAAAGCTGCATAAAAGAATATAAACACAATATTTTACTTTGTTATGTGAATAGTAATGTCCCTTGCTTCCAATTCATAAGAACTTTACATAATTCATTATTGTAAAGGTTAGATAAATAACTATTTGGAAAGCATAACATGTCTCTTTCTAAAGGGTTGCGGAGCAACAAGAATAGTTTTTACACATTTATATTAATAGAAACTATAGGTCAGGGTGTAAGAGCAATTATAACACATTTTTAAAAATTACTATAAACCTATATAATCATGTCAATGCCATTGTAGTAAGAAGACAATGTACATGATCATGTTCAAGTTGAATGCTTTCACTCAGATTTATGAATAACTAAATAATATTCACATCTTTGTACAAATTATGCACCAAGACGGCTACTATAGTGAAGTTCAGCATTTAAGTCAATTTCCGAACAGCATAATAAGATAAAAGGCTAACTTTGCATTTCTTGAGGATATAACGATCAAATCCAATGATTAAAAATGAACTGAGATACTGTTAATTTCCTTGTCATGCGAAACTGAAAAATCAGTCTTTGTATTTGAGGAGTGAATGTTGTGACTGAGAAAATGGGCTCTTATCTCAACAAATTCTGCATGTCCCAATGGTTAATTTTGGTTTTGAAAGGCTGGAAAATGAAAGAAGTCTTCAACCTGGGGATAAATGTGGTAGTTATTATTTGAGATTTTAAGTCTCGTTCTTTCTGCTTGTAGTCTCTTTCAATTAACCCCATATTTTCTAACATGCACTGCTTAGCTATTTCTTTTTATGTAACTATGAAAAATAATTTGGGTTCTATGTGAAATTACAATGTTGTAAATAAGGAAAGTGTAATAAAGCCATAAAGTGCAGTGAGTAAGCTGCATTAAAGGCAATTCACACAAAATTGTCAGGTATAGTTTCTGCATTCATCTTTCTGTTGTGAAATGTTATAATGGCATGTAATATTATTTCCAGGAGATAATGTAATAGAAAGCATTCATTCTCTATAGGTTATATTGTAAACTGCTTAAGCTATTATAGTCCAGAAGTCACTTAAAAACCCCCACACTGGACTGGACAGCTGGCCATTTAAAATAAAGAAATTAAAGTGATTTGCTGTGGACACTTTGCAAAACCTGGCCTTATTGGTGTCTGACATCAATGTTTTGAGTACTATAATGAAATGTTGTCTCTTAAAATGAATCAAGTTTATCCATTCAAAGGGGATGGTCACACTGCACACAGATACCAAGCGTGTATCTTTTTCTCCAGCTAAGGAGACCAGTGCATACAACTATATGGTTACGCACATAAGTACATGTACACACACACACACACACACACACGCGCACGCACGCACGCACACACACACACACACACACACACAGACACACACACACACACACACTCATGCAAAAACATACAGTATGTGTGCAAACAATAAGAAAATTTGGCAGTATCTCACTTTCCTAGATCAGTATTGTTCCAGCATTGATGCTTATAATGAAACTGAGAATGATTGAGTTTAAGTAATCACTTCTTTAGTGAAGACATGACATTCATGCTCAATTTCCAACTTAATTCAAACACTGGATTTACCATTGATTTGAGAGTAGAGAATTAGTAAAGTGACAAATGAAGGTAGTTCTGAAAAAAAAATGTTGCTTAGGTTGAATCCATGTCTGTTACAAACAGGAAAAATATGTTACCAGCACTGGAAGAGCCGCAGTCGATGATCAGCAAGAAGCATAGACAAAAACATTATTTATGCACAACAGTTAAAGTCCAAATTATTCTATGCTCCATTCCTTAAGGTGAACATTTAACAATTTCATGTGAATATTTGTTTTTGTACTAGGTTCAATAATAACTATTTTGCATTCTCCTGCCCACCCATAATCCTTGATCTCTGATTTTGCCTGACAACCAGTGTTCCAAATGGAACAGCTAAACATTGAATTTTGAAAAGTTTTTTTAAAAATAAGACTGGATTTGATATTTTTGAAAAATTAAAAAAAAATTCAAATATGTTTTGATGCAATGTAATTTATATTGCAAATATGTCTATTCATTTTACAAACAAAGCACAAGAAAACAAAAAAAGGTCGGTCAGTCCCTTGTACCTCCTTTGCATTGAATAATAGCAAAATTGATTATTTACTTTGGTGGTAATTTCCTGCATTGTCCATATGTTCATAATGGACATGGAAACTGAACCACTTTGAGCATTGTGTAAGTTTTATTATATTATGGTGAAGCTCACAAAAGGAATTATTTTCCTTCTTTATGATCTTATTGAAATAATTGCCGAGCCGCGGGCATGTAGTTGTATTCTGATTAAAATGGTTTGAATCAAAGGAGTAATATAAAATCAAGCAAACTAAAAAAAATGTATATTTATTTGGAATGAGTTTTGAATAATTGACAATGTTTTCTCAATAGTTGATATCTACATATGGAAAAGCATAAAGCATTAACTACTGGGTAGTCATATTTATATTGGTATTTTAATTAACATTAATGATTTAAAATAGAATTGCATATTTATAGAATAATAGTTATTTTATATAAAAATACAGGAGGTGATAAATTGTGTTTGTCATGAAGTTGCAAGGATTTATTAACATCAGTGGTCAGGTTACTACCAGAGTTGACCTGAGACAATATATCTCAGGAGACAGTTGGATTCACTGAGTGACCGAAACCCGGTAAATGAGTCTCAGATCCTATAAGAGTTTTAATGAACAGGCCATTTCATGGAAGAAGTTAACGGATAAAAATTTTGTAAACTATTAAATTTTTATGAAGCTTTTATGAACTAAGATCAAAGGGATTTCTGTCTCAAAGCTGCAAAAGAAGTGTTTAAAATATATAATTTGTAACTAGAAGTACTTACTATAATATTAGTTAAATTTACAACATCAGTCTGAGATGGCTAAAAACATGCTATTCAAAATAAAATCCAATTTCTTTGCTAACCTGATGCCAGTATACCACACTAAGCATAATTTTTAAAATTAGTTACCTTCTTAGTTTATTTCCTTCAAATTTCTAAATCAAGGTTTATTTTACAATTATTGACAGCTTAATTAATGGTAATGAACTTTTTATAAGCTTAAGATACTCAACTGAAATTATGAAAGAAATGTTTCATTGAACACTGTAAGCACTAATGAATATTGATATATAGAGTTGCATCAGCTATATGTCATTTCAAAGGTTCACATTCAATAACCTTGCAATGTTCCATTACTTTGTGGGAATGATGGACATGTAGGTTAATGTAGTCCAAAGGTGGGGGCAGCCTTTAGGCAGTATATGAACTCCCATCGTTAGGACTTGCATGTTGTAGTAAAGTCATCTGAATTGATAGACTCCAATGACAAAATCAGGGCCCAAATGCATTTGTTTTGTTTTAGAATTCATTTATTTACACCTTTTTATTATGAAGACAGTATGCACACATTGCTATTTAACTACAGCATAGAAAACAGTGGCTTGAAATCCAATGCGCCAACACCCCTTCTCATTCCTACCATCAGGGAGGAGGTACAGGAGCCTGAAGACACACATTCAGCATTTCAGGAACAGCTTCGTCCCCTCTGCCATTAGATTTCTGAGTGGTCAATGAACCCATGAACACGACATTATTTTTCCTCTATTTTTACGCTACTTATTTAATTTTTTAGATACTGTATACTTATTGTAATTTATAGTTTTTTAACATATTGCACTGTATTGATGGTGCAAAACAACAAATTTCACAATGTGCCAGTGATTTTAAACCTGATTCTGAATGAATCAATAACCAGAAATCTAGTATGCCAACCAACACTTGTTTGACTAGTGAAGTCAATGGTTAGAAATCCGTAATCTTGTGCCACTGTTTAACTGATGAAATATATTACTAAAGTGATATGCTTACAGTGTTGTTAAATCGAGTACTAAAAATCTACTGTGGCTGATTTCAATGTTTGACTGAACAGCTGAAGTTAGGCAAAAAGAACTTATTGAAAAAAACCTTTTATATGAACAAACAATATTTTTACTTCAGTCTTTCTTTAATAAAGGTGACATCTTGTTTGTCAAAAGCAACGGTTTACTTCCTAATGAAAGCTTATCCTTGAAATAATGACTAAAACACTTTAGAAGGATTAAGAAATGGATATTTGACAGTTGTAGTTTAGAATGTGGGAGCTTCTATTTTCTTGTTTGCCTGAATTTCTCTCTGCTTTCCATTGCTTGTGTAATTATATAAAGTTATCTTCTTGGATGCTTTGGATTTAATCATTTCTGTTGCTGCATACCCAGTATAAATGCGGAATTAAGCATATTCCAATCATTTTGAAGATTTGAGGACATTTTCAAATCTGCTTTCCCACCAAGGATTAGATTTCGATATTAAAACAACTGATTGGTTTTTTTAATGATGGGATCCAGATTATCAAAGCTATGAAATAACAATTTCAAACCCACGTTGTATAGAGAAAATACGGTGCTTTTGTATATTTTTTCTATCAACAAAAGTCAGTATTTTCTACCACCGTTTATAAATAAACTAACTGTGCAAAATAGACGGTTGTTAAAAATTCTCAATTATAAGAGGATAAAATAGCTGATTTTGATGGGAGTTGTACTGAAATGAAAGCCCAGCTGAAAAAGGAATCGAAGGCGTGCACAAGGTTAGTGCGAATTGGTTCCTATTAATAGCCTTGATACAGTTTGATGTTCACTTGTGCAGAGCTCCGATCTATGCACCGACTGCACGAGAGTGCTTCAGCCCCAAAGCGTCGATTATGAAAGAGCTCAGGCATGTTTACATCAATCATAGATGGTTATATTGTGGTGTTCGTTCTGGTTTTTCTTACTGTTGGATAATTTGATGTTAAAGACGAAGTTAAGGATTTATTTTGTAAGCATGCACCCATTTACCACTACTTTGGTCTATAATCGAATGATACGATATTTCACGAGTGTGAGTGTGTTCCTCGCCATTTCTATTATTTGCCACATATTAAGTTACAAGATAAGATTTTGTTTTGTGTTCATCCGGAGGTTATTTCAAATCTGTGAAAATTATTCAGCAACTCATCATTGTTGGTGTTATTGTCACATGATTGCTAAAAAAAATACAGTTGAAGAATGTCCTCACTTTCAATACGAAAGAAACAAAAGTCGTCTATATTGCAATCAATAAGTAGCGATTTTCCTGATACGGCGAAATTCGTTAAAAGGTATGTCCATGCCATTTTTTAAAATGTCGCTGTGAAACAGATTCATGCGGAGCAGTGAACAGAGAAAGGAAATCTAGGCACGTCTGTATAAGCAAACTGCACAAATTCAGTGGACTGAACGTATCTAATGCCTTTGGTGAAGGTCGAAACAGGTCAACAATGTGGCTGGCGTGGATTATGTCTGTGATACATTTGGAAGACACAGACTGGAAAAGCCAATATGGAAGGGGGGAGGGGCAGTCATTGCAGAAGACGAAAATCTACTTTTTATCTATAGCTTGGTGGCTGCAGTTCATAATCATGTTTCACTTTGGCAAAATGAAATCCAGAATGATTGTGATTCCAGTGATGTAGTTTAAATACATTCTGGTTTGTTGCGATGAAATTAAATTAATATCAAATATTTTTGTGCTTTTAATTTTTTTTTATGTTAATAGACCTGTTTAACGACTTCAGCGATTGTGCTTGGCACTAGTGATAACAGAACGTAAGGATTTCATAAAATGCATTTTTTATATTATTATCTCATTCTAGTGGTCTGTATTTTTCTACACATTCATGAAAGTTCTAAATCCATTTGTAGTAGTTACATTTATAGTTTTACTATTTACATTGTTAGCATTTGGTATATAAACTATATATTTGTATTACTTATAAAATTATACATTTGCATTGGAATGGTTATAAAATGCTGCAATCCAAGAAGATTGCAATATGTCCAGTGTTTCAAAACACCTGGCAAGCATGCATCTGAACAGGTAAAATCCCTGATTTTAAAGCAAACCAATTTGTTTTGTTCCATAGATGCTGCCTAACCTGGTGTATTTCCAACTTTTGCTGTAATTTTTGTTATAGAATCAGTTTCTGTTTACTTCTGTCATATTTTTCAGTTATGTTGCTTATTTTCTTTGCAGTGTTCTGATCTAGCTCAATTATTTTTACACCTGAGAGTGTGACACAAATGAATCATTGATGCTGCAAGCAAGATGATGGCAAAAATCAGTAAGCAATGTGTGGGTGCCTTTTGCAGATTCTTCACAGTTAGTTACTCGCATGTTTTTGCATCAAATTTAGTGTGTGAGTTCCAATATCATTCAACAATCTGATGCTCTCTATACCCAATTTCTTTCAATCTTATTTACAGTTTATCAATGATTATCAGCAGTTTTACCAAAGGGCAAAATAACCGTTTGATGACCCATCAGTAGTTCACAGTATTCTTTAATTATATAAATTCAACATAAAAGAAGTATTACCCAAATACACCTTAGCAGAGTTTTGCTGTTAAAATACAATTGTGCTCAATGGAACTTTGCTATTATTGATAAAACATTGTCAATAGTTGCCAATGCACAGAGCTAAGAATTTTTTAAACACAATCTTGACTAGCTAAACACTATTAAAACCTAACATAAGAATAAGCTAAAACTTAACATAAGAATAAGCAAACATATGAATTAGGAGCAGAAGATCTCTTTTTGCCCCTGGGGTCTGCTGTGCCTTCTTGTTCTGGTTATATCCTTAATTTTGCATTCCCTCCTTACCTCCACCCCCCACCACCCAACTAATTTTTCATTCCTTTGGATTTCAAGAATCTTTATTCCTCAGCCTTAAGATTGTTCCAAGTAAAGGTTTCTTTAAGAAAGGGAGTTCTCAATGTTCACATTTCTCTGAGTGAGAGAAAAAATCAGCCTCACCTTAGATTTAAGTTGGTAAGCCCTTTATTTTTAAACAAGTTCAGGATTTTCCCAGAGGAAAACATCCTTTCCAAATCCATCCCTCAGGAACCTTTGAGATTTTATGTATTTCAGTCACAGTGGCTCACAAGTTTCTAAACCCCTGCAGGTATCCACCTAACCTTTCCAAACTTCCCTCAGAAATCCATCTTAGGTATTGGTCTAGTAAATGATGTCCTAATAGTAAATGGTGTCCCAAAGGTTTCCTACACACTTACAGTACATCCTTCCTCAAGGTAAGACAGCAAAAACATAGAATTGCCGAATCATGCAGCACAGAAACATACACTTTCATCCCACCTTGTCTATGCCAACCCTGCTGCCAGTTTGCGCTAATCCCATTGAACAGAACTGTCCATATCTCTCTTTGCCTTTCCTGTCCAAGTACCAGTCCAAATGCCTTTTAAACATTGTAAATGTATCTGCCGTCATCACATCTTCTGGTAGCTTATTCCACCTTTTTTCACCGATGCCCTTATGAAAATCTAACCCTTCGGATATGCTTTCAATTTCTCTCATCTCAAGTTAAACCTGTGCCTTCTAGTTCTAGGCTCCCCTTCCCTAGAAAATCTATCCCGCTTGTGCCTCCGTGATAAATGCCTGTAAGATCACCCCTCAGCCTCCTGCATTTCAATGAAAATAAGCCCAGCCTATCGGATATAACTACTGCCTGCCGTTGCCGGCAACATCCTAGACAATCTTTTCAGTACCCTTTCCATTTCTACCACATTCTTCCTGTACTGTGGTGATCAGAACTGTGCACTATTTTTGGACTACTACAACAACTCTTTCACTCCATGCCTTGGCCTGTGAATGCAAGCATTCCAAATACCACTCTTCACTGCATTATCCATCTGTGTGGCCACCTTCAAAGATTTCCAGACTTGCACCCCAAGGTCTCTCTGTACATCGGTGTTCCTGAGGTCCTTGCCATTTACTGTATATTGTCCTACCAGAATGTGACTTCCTAAAGTGCAGTTCTTCACAATTTTCAGGATGAAATACATAATATTCCAGAGGTGGTGTCACCATTGCCTTAAAAATTGAAGCATAACCTCTCTGTTTTTGTATTCATAGAGTCATAGAACACAGCATCATAGAAACAGGCCCTACAGCCCATCTAGTCAATGCTGAGCCAGTAATCTGCCTTCTCCCATCGACCTGCAATGAGGCCATAGCCCTCTATACTCCCACCATACTTGTATCTATCCAAACTTCTCTTAAATATTCAAATCAAGCTCTCAAGAACCACTTCTACTAGCGGCTCATTCCACACTCTCACGATCTTCTGAGTAAAGAAGTTTTCCCTCGTGCTCCCCTTAAACATTTCAATTTTCACCCTTAACCCATGACCTCAGTGGAAAAACTCTGCTTGTATTTACTTTATCTATACTCCTAATAATTTTGTATACCTCTATTGAATATCTGCCCTCACCCCAATCTTCTACATTTTCGGGATTAGTTCCTAACCTATTCAACCTTTCCCAGTAATTCAGGTCTTTAAATCCCAGCAACATCCTTCTAAATGTTCTGTGCATGCTTTCAATCTTTCTTTCATCTTTCCTGTAGATAGGTGACCAAAACTGCAGACAATACTCCAAATTAGGCCTCACCAATGTCTTAGATGACTTCAACATAACATCCCATCTCCTGTAGTCCGTACATTGATTTTGAAAGGACAATGCGCGAAGAGCTTTCTTTATGACCCTATCTACCTGTTAAGCTACTTTCAAGGAATTATGGCTCTGTATTCCTAGATCCCTCTGTTCTACCACATTCTTCGGTACCCTACCAGTCACTGTGTCAAACCTACCCTGGTTGGTCCTCCAGAATTGCAACACCTCACACTTGCCTACATTAAATTTCATCTGCCATTTTTCAGCCCATTTTCCCAGCTGGATCTGACCCCACTGCAAGCTCTGATAGACTTCCTCGCTATTCCTCCAATCCTGGTGTCATCTGCAAATTTCCTGATCCAGTTTACCATATTATCATCGAGATAATTCCTGTAGATGACAAACAACAATGGACCCAACACCAGTCACCGGCACACCACTAGTCACAGGCCTCCGGTCAGAGAGGTGACCATTTAGAGTCACCCCCGGCTTCTTCCATGAAGCTAACGTCTAATCCAATTTATTACCTCATCTTGAATGCCAAGTGACTGAACTTTCTTGACTAACCTCCCAAGTGGGACCTTGTCAAGGTCTTGCTGAAGTCCATGTAGATAACATTCACTACTTTGCCTTCATCAACTTTCCTAGTAACTTCCTCAAAGAACTCTATGAGATTGGTTAAACATGACCTACCATGCACGAATCCATGATGACTACCCCTAATCAGTCCCTGTCTATCCAAGTACTTATATGTCCAATTCCTTAGACTACCTTCCAATAACTTTTCCACTACTGATATTAGGTTCACCGGCCTATAATTTCCTTGCTTAGTCTTAGAGCCTTTGTTAAACAACAGAACAACATTAACTATCCTCCCATCCTCCAGCCCCTCACCTGTGGCTATATATCTCTGCTAGGAATGTTTTAACTACCCCTGCAATTTTTGCACTAGAGTCCCAAAGTCTGAGGGAGTACCTTGTCAGGCCCTGGGAATTTATCCACCCTAATTTACCTCAAGAGAGAAAACACCTCCTCTTCCTTAAGCTGTATTGGGTCCAAGACCTCGCTGCTGAATTTCCTCACATGTATAGACAATTCTTCAGTAAATACAGATGTAAAAAATCCATTTAAGATCTCCCCCATCTCTTTGGATTACCACTCTGATCTTCCAGAGGACTAATTGCTACCTTTTTTCACTTGTATTCAGTTTCTTTCACGCTAAGTTATAACATTGTTTTCAGTTTCCAAGTTATTTGTTGTGCCTGCAGCAGGGAAAACTGATCTCTCCACAGCTCAGACCACCCGCCAGTTAGATGTTTCTTTTTCTTTCCAAATTTCATATTTTTCCTTATAAGGAACTTAATACACTTACTTGACCTATGTATGACTCCTTTCTACTCCTCGTCACTGCTTTCCCTTCTATCACTTATTTTATCATTGTCAAATGGTAAAAGGACAGTCATAGAAGTTAAAAAAATTATGCCAGTAAAATACAGCAGTGATAGGTGAACAAAATATTGAAAACTCTGAGGATCTAGAATGGTGATGATAAACATAGAAGATTCTATTCCTTCAGAGGGTGGTTACATAAGAACACAAAATGTGGAATTAGGAGCAAATTATATGGACCCATGAGATAGCTCTGCCATTAACAATGATCATTGCTTTCATCTGTCTCCTGATCCACATATTTCCTGATTCTCTTAGTGTCCTGAAATACCCTCATCTCAATCCTAAATATGGCTGACCATCACAAGCCTCACTCAAAGAAAACATTTCTTCACCCCGGTGTTAAATAAGCAACCCTTTATCCTGAATGAAGACTGCTTGGATATAATATGCTGAGAGCTAATATTTATTTTGGCTGATGGTTATTGAGTAATGCATTGTTGGAATTGTGGAGGATATATTAAAGATAGATAGGGAATGCCATTTATCTGTCTCAGCTCATCCATCTAGAAAAGCACAGTAGGGTGGAAATTCATCCTTAGTTGCTTGCACTAAATGCCTATATATTGTACTGGCTGCACATTGTACTCTTGCTTTCAAAATATGTTTCCTTTGACTTTGACTTCAATAGCATAATACAGCATGCAACTTGCTGCTGTGTGTGCATTTAGTGCAAGTAACAAAGGACAAATTTCTATACACCTTCATCCTGATATCAAGCTGTTCTTTTAAGTGATTCCAGAATTTTTGCCTCCACCACCTACTACGTAAGTATTGATCACTCTTTGCACAAAGAATTGCCTGACAACAACTTTAAGTGTTTATCATTATTTTAAATCTGCCCCAATGCCAATCCCAACCCTCCCCCATCACCTACTGTAAAAGTTTAGTTTGAAACAATTTTCAGGATGTTCTTTTGTATATAAGTAGGTCACCTTATAATACCCCATTACTTAAATCTGAAAACACCCCAGTACTCTCATCTTTGCTTATAATATAGTTACCTAGGATCAGTTACGGATCAGAGCATTATTTCTCTGCCCTTCCTTCAGGGTGATTTGGTGATCATAAGTGGCTTGATACTTACGGGGATCGCAGACCAAATCTCATACCTTCCTAGCTTGGATATAATAATTATACTGCACTTTCATTGGTATCTTGCATTGTTTTTACCTCACGGTATTGTACGAGCATCATCCTCTCAGGGACAGCGGAAGAGACAAGCTCCATTTGTATCATCTTAGAACTACCAAACAGAGACAATAGATGAAATCTTGCTATTATTATTTACACCCAAGGACAGAAGTTAAAATAAGTACCAGAAATGGTTCTGAGGAAATAAGGAAGATAAAGATTAAAGATCAGCTTTATTTGTTACATGTACATTGAAACATAGAGAGAAATGCGTTTCTCGTGTCAGCAACCAGCATATTCGAGGATTTTCTGGGGGAAGCCTGCAAGTGTCATCATGTTTCTAGCGTCAACACACCACACCCACGACTTACTAACTGCATGGCTTTGGAATGTACGTGGGAAGAAAGTGGAACGCCTGGAGGAAGCCCACACGGTCACGGCGAGAATGTACACGCTCTCTACAGACAGCGGCTGAGATGGACCCGGGACACTGGCTCTATAAAGTGCTACATTAACTGTTACACCACTGTGCTGCCCTCATACTGTACGTCACCTGAGAAAAACTAAAAACGTGCTCATCTTTACAGCACCTTGCTCAATGTTGAGATGTGTTTAGATGCTTTGATAATATATACAGCATAATGATATAATATCTCATGTCTATCATTAGGGGACATTTTACAGATAGCAATAACCTAATGAGCAAGCAATCTGCTCTGACTGAGAGATGTCTGTTGGTCAGGACACCAGGATATATATACTTTTCTCAAATAATGTCATGGAGTAATGAGAGGGCATCTCTGGTTAGCACCGCATTGCCTCCTGGTGATACCGCTGGCAACCTAGCAGTCACATGACCTCTTAAAGTCAGGTGAAATTGTGAGCTGTGCAGTAGAGCAGGTTAATTATGATGTGAAGAATAATAGGTGTTAGCTTTGCTGGATTCCTATTTAAAGGTCAGGAAGAAATTTTATCTTCTTTTCGTTCAAGTTTTACCTTAGTGCATCATCTTCTGATGTGCAAACACACTGCTGAAGTTTTGATTCCTCATCACCTAGATAGCAATTTGGGAAGTGAATCACCCTCTCTTTATAGAACCCACCTGATTTCCATTCTATTTATTTCATACCCAGCAACACTATTTGCTTTTTGTCATGTAATTTATACACATTCATTCCTGTTGTAAAAAGTAGTTAAAAGTTTTGAATAGTATAGAGAAGCAACAGCAATATCATTAGTAAAGGCTGCAAAAGACTGATTAAGTGTTAAATCTCTTGCCTTAATAAAAAACAAACTTGAGGAATGTTGATTTTAGCTGTGCAATTGTTCCTCAAAGGCTCCTTACAAATTTCTTCGTAAAGGATAATAAAATAACAGATCTATAAAAGCATTGCATGTACTAGCTGAATTTACAGTAAGGGCATTAACTAGCCAATATTTTGACTTTTGTTTGTATTGCTGGAAGCAGCTTGGAAGCTGAAAAATTTAGCATCCAAGTTACCATGGAGTATATTGCTCAAAGAAAATACTATCGCTGCAAGAGAACAGACAGCTTGGCTGGAGAGGATTTAACAAGGTATGAGTTTCTTAGGAGAGCACAGTGAAGTGGTTGGAATAGTTTGATGAACACCAAGTATCACGTTACGAATTCTGGCTACCCTTTCAGTCAATCAAGCAAGTCAGTGTTCTATGGATGGCTGATGGCCGTCAGTGTAATGAGGTTATGAAATACAGAATGACCGTTTGCTTTTGCTTCTAAGGGAGTGGGAGTGAAACTTTCATGCAGTGCCAGTGGGGCATTTGTATCCAACATAGCTGTGTTACTGAAAAAAAAATCTCAAAACATTTCACTCTTTTATTGAACAATCTATTTGATGTTTTCTACTGGACGGTTAGAAAATTTGTAGATGATACAAATCTTTGTGTGAAATGTGAAACTAAATAGAATCTGCAATAAGGTTTAAATATACTGCAAATTTTTGGCAAACGATAACAAAGTGTTTTACCTAGACAGATCCAGAAGCATTGAGAACACCACAGAATGTATTGACATTTTACACTGACCAGTACTGCACTGTGAGAAAAGGCAGAGTGCAACATTTCAACATGTTATTGTACATTCAAGATTCATGACCTATCCAAAGAAGCCACATTTAAAATATCCACATCTTTAGTGGAAAGTGATCCATCACTTCATGCGAATATCTTGAAAAAAATTGTGCAAGTCAAATTTAGCTTGTTATTAGGTTGAGTGATGAAGAGCTTGCTTAAAAAGCTAATTTTGATGAGTATCCTAGAGTTGGTGGTGAAATGTAAGGAAGGAATTACACATGTCTGGGAGCATAAAAGGTATTATCTTGTATTGATAGAATATTACTGTCTATTTGGCATAAATCAGTGCATCTAATCTTCGCAGGTCCTTGGTTCATATGCTTAAATTCTACCATTTACTGCGGTGATTCCGTCATGCTAAATCTTGAATAAAACTTCGAGGAGAACTTCAAGATTAGCCACCAGCTTAAGACACAGGCTTAAAGATAGGGTGCATTCACTTTATATCAACAAAGACTTAGCGATGACCCAATTTTATAGACCGAATAAAAATTTGGATTAGGTACTGTCAATAACTTTAGTTAAACATGCAAGGAGCGTTCAACATCCTTTCTGTTCAGATGTGAGACGTACTGCAGCTGTTCACAAGGCCACCATTAGCCCCCGTCCTGACCATGTTTGAGAAAGTTAGAATAATGGCTTCTTGAACTGCTGCATTTCCTATGATGAAAGCACTACCAGCCATGATGGAGCAGGTATGTATTTCCAAGTTCCTACAAGCCAAAGGAAATGCTACAGCTGTCCATTCACCTCCACAATACAGGGCCCCAAGCAGTCCCTCCTGGTGAGGCAACACTTCACCAGCGAATCTGTTGGGGTCATATATTGTATCCAGTGATTCTGATGGAGCCTGCTTTACTATAGTGAGACCCGATGTAAACTGGGGGACCGCTTTGTTGAGCACCTCCGCTGCATCTGCCAAAAGCGGAATTTCCCAATGATCAACCATTTTAATTCAGACCCCCTTTCCCATTCTGACATGTCAGTTCATTGCCTCCTGTTTTGCCACAATGAGGCTACTCTTCGGGTGGAGGAACAATCTCATACTACTAAGTAGCTTCCAACCTGACGTCATGAATATCAATCTCTCCTTCCAGTAATTAATTTCTCCTCCTGTTTCCCTTTTCTTCTACTCCCCTGTCTGGCTGCTTACCTCTTCTCCTCACCTGCCACTGGTGCCCCTTCTTCTTCCCTTTCTCCCGTAATCTACTCCCCTCTCGTATAAGGTTCCTTCTTCTCCAGGCCTTTATCTTTCCCACCCACCTGGCTTCACCTATCACATTCCAGCTTGTCCTCTTCCAGCTCCACACTCGTTGTATTCTGGTCCTCCTCCAACTCCACACTCGTTGTATTCTGGTCCTCCTCCAACTCTACACTCATTTTATTCTGGTCCTCCTCCAACTCCACACTCATTTTATTCTGGTCCTCCTCCAACTTCACACTCGTTGTATTCTGGTCCTCCGCCAACTCCACACTCGTTGTATTCTGGTCCTCTTCCAACTCCACACTCGTATTCGGGCCCTCCTCCAACTCCACACTCATTTTATTCTGGTCCTCCGCCAACTCCACACTCGTTGTATTCTGGTCCTCCGCCAACTCCACACTCATTGTATTCTGGTCCTCCTCCAACTCCACAATCATTGTATTCTGGTCCTCCTCCAACTCCACACTCATATTCGGGTCCTCTTCCAACTCCACACTCATTTTATTCTGGTCCTCCTCCAACTCCACACTCGTATTCTGGCCCTCCTCCAACTCCGCACTCGTTTTATTCTGGTCCTCCTCCAACTCCACACTTGTTTTATTCTGGTCCTCCTCCAACTCCACACTCATTGTATTCTGGTCCTCGGCCAACTCCACACTCGTTGTATTCTGGTCCTCCTCCAACTCCACACTCGTATTCTGGTCCTCCTCCAACTCCAAACTCGTTTTATTCTGGTCCTCCTCCAACTCCACACTTGTTTTATTCTGGTCCTCCTCCAACTCCACACTCGTAGTATTCTGGTCCTCCTCCAACTCCACACTTGTATTCTGGTCCTCCTCCAACTCCAAACTCGTTTTATTCTGGTGTCTTCCCCCTTCCTTTCCATTCCTGATGAAGGGTTTATTCATTTCCATAGATGCTGCCTGACATGCTGAGTTCCTCCAGCATTTTGTGAGTGTTGCTTTGAAGGTATTCTCCCTTCTATTTTGAGATTTTGAAGTTTCCAGGGGATACAGGTACTTCTTTTTGCCTTAAGTAGTTTGTGTAGGGCGCATGTGCTTAAAACTGTGTCTACTCATTGATGTAGTAGATGGATTATGAAGATAATATGTCATATATTACAAATGTGGATTTTCAGAAGATGCTTGATTAATGCCATATAAATGGCACGTTAGAAAAACTGTATTTTATTCAGTGAAAGGGCTAGTGATAGCAGGGGTAATCAATTGGCTCTTGGAGCCACAAAGCAAAGGATCATGGTAAAGATCAAGAGAGGCTGCCGATGCTGGAAGTTGCTGCAAAAAACAAACAGCTGGAGGAACTCGACGGCTCATGCAGCATCCGTGGAGGCAAAGGAATCCTTAACATTTCAGATTGAGACTATGATTTAAACCTGTCCTGATTTACGGGAAAGCAAAAATTGCAGATGCAAGATATCTGAAATGAAAAGGTGAAATGTTGGGCATACTGATCAGCCCAGGCAGCAACTGTATAGAGGGAAATGGAGTGACTGTTTCAGATTGTTGACATTCATCAAAACTGGAAAAATGGGGAAAAAAAGTGTATGGTTAATTTGCACGAGGTAGAGAAGCATAGTGGAGGGAACTAAGGGAATATCTGAAATAGGATGGAAATCATGACTGTCCAGATGGCACAAATTCACTAAGAGAGGGTGATGAATGCTTTCTAATCATTGTGGAGTGTAAGTAAAGGCTGATGAGTGAAAGAGGAAAAAATACAGAGAATCTGCAATGCACAGTACGTTTGGAAATCTGAAGTAAACAAAGATGCTGGAAACACTCAACTCCTTATGGTCTGTGAGGAGCTATTATAAGTTTAATGGCTTTCAGTCATTATGACACAAACACTCACAAATTATCTGAGGCTGTTGAATTCAGTATGGATGAAATTCAACAGTACTGAGTCCTGAGGGCTGCAGTATGCCTAAATGAAGGAGAAAGACTTCATTGGAATAGTGAAGGAACAGGGAGAGAGGACAGAATGGGAAAGGGATGGAGAAATAAATAGGAAGACAACTAGAAATCAAAAGTCTCCCTCATGGACTGAACAGAGGGATTTTGCTTTCTTTTTGACCTGCTTATTTTATTTTTTTTTATTTATTATTATCATTTACAATATTTCTTATTGTATCTTTTATGTATCTCACAGTACTATGGGCAGAAAACAACACACTTCTTATGTGTTAGTGACAATAAACCTGACTGGCCCTGATCTTCAGTGGAGATCTCACCATGAGCACCAAATTCTGCACACTAGAGTGGAAGAAGTGCAAATGAATTTCATCTACAGCTGGAAAGACTGTTCGGATCCGGGCAGTGTGAATGGATAAATGTGTAGGTGTTACATCTCCTGTGGTTGCAAGGGGGAAAGTACCTCAAAAGGGGTGAGGTTTGTGAAGAAATGATATGATGTTTTGCCCAAAAAACAGCAGCAGCTTGAGCTTTAACAGTAAAACATCTTAAGTCTGACCTTGTCTTTATCATGTGGTTATCTGGGCTCTTCACTGACAGCACAATTTCTTTTTGTTTTTAGATGGGTTATTATAGAAGACTTAACAGATTTAGACACACTGTTTTATATTAACTTGGAAATTCCCCCAGTTAGCTGCCATAACCTGAGTAAGAGATGGGGAAAATACTCATGGACATGTTAAATGGAGTCTGTGGGATCGTCCACTATAGTTCAAAGATCATGTCGGAGAAGCCTGGTCCTGGGTGTAACCGGCCAAGAGCTGGTGATCTTGCTGTATGAGGATCGGCAGTTTGGTAGCATTGTAGAGTGCGGCGGCAGGTTGAAATATTCGTCTCAGTGAATTCCCTGAATTTGTCATCACAAGAGATGGTTCAGTGCAAGCCGGGCAGCTGTAAATAAGGGAAGGGAGGAAGCTTTGAAACACACACAGTATCTGCGAATGGTAATGAAAGCATTTTGTGATTGTCTCATTGAAAGCACTGTTTTTCTTAGAGAAGTAAAAATAGCCAGCATCAGTCATTATACAATTTGACTCACTTGGTTTTCTTCATTCTCAGGTATACTAACCTAAGCAGTTGGCTGGTTTAATGTCTCTTTTTACTTCTGAAGGGAAGAAGAGTCGTTTAGCAATTTTGCCATCACTTGGTGACTGGGCCGGTTGTTCAGGTCTTACAAGGACCACACTCTGCTTATTGTTTACTAGCCTGTTAACCATAATCACTTCTGCTAATTATCACAGAAACCGGCATTTATATGAGTCTGAGAAAGTAAACTGTGCTGCACTTGCTTTATGGGCTTAAAATGGCTACTAAATGGGCCATGAGGCTAGGCTGAGTGTAAGGCACATACAGTACTCACGCCACACCTGAGACCCATCAGGATGAAACTGTTTCAGGCAGAATCCAAAACCGAAATTACTCCATCAAAGTCAAAGGCAAAATTGAATTTATTTTCAAATGTCCAAGTACGTGTATACAAAGGCGCAATAGAGACCTTGCTTGCAACAGCATCACAGGCACGCAGCGTCAAATACAAAACGTCACAAGAAAAACTTAAATTACACAAAGTTACGCAGGAGTGAACATGATTGGGACAAAAAAGTCCATCGTCATGGTTACCATCTGACCAGCCGGCTCCAATCATTGATCCAGAGCAAACACGGAGGACCCTTGCCAGGCTCATCCCACGAAAAGCGGGAGGTCCCGGCAACATCCCTGGACGTGTGCTCAAGGAGTGTGCTGATGTATTTGCAGATGTCCTGACAGACATTTTCAACATCTCCCTTAGTCAAGCTATTGTCCCCAGATGCTTCAAAACCTCCACAATCATCCCTGTAGCAAAGAAATCAGTTGTAGCCTGTCTGAATGATTACTGTCCCGTTGCCCTGACCCCCATAGTGATGAAATGTTTTGAACGGCTTGTCAAGCCTCATATCACGGCCAGCCTCCCCTCATCGCTGGATCCTCTACAGTTTGCTTATCGTCCAAACCTCTCTACGGAGGATGCAATATCCACCACAATGCACACAGTTCTCTCTCACTTGGACAACAAAGACACTTATGCCAGAATCCTGTACATTAATTTCAGTTCAGCGTTCAATACCATCATCCCGCAGAGACTAGTGGAGAATCTGTCGCTGCTTGGCCTTAACACTGCCATGTGTCGCTGGATTCTGGATTTCTTGACAGAGAGACCACAGTCAGTCCGTGTTGGCAGGAACATCTCTGACTCCATCACACTGAGCACTGGATCCCCCACAAGGCTGTGTGCTTAGCCCATTGCTGTTTACACTGCTAACATATGACTGCAGCCAGACTCAAGGAGAATCTGATCATTAAATTTGCTGATGATACCACAGTGGTGGGGCTCATCAGCAGAAATGATGAAACTATGTACAGGGAGGAGGTCAAACACCTAGAGAGCTGGTGCAGGGATAACAACTTGTTGCTTAATGTCACCAAAACCAAGGAGATGATTGTCGATTTCAGACGGTCTCAGCCTGAGCACACACCCCTCAGCATCAGCGGCTCCACAGTGGAGAGAGTGGAAAACATAAACTTCCTTGGGGTGCAGATCTCGGACAATCTCACCTGGTCCAGGAACACCACTAGGATTGTGAAACGGGCCCAGCAGGGATTGCACTTTCTGAGGAAGCTTAAACTAGGATCACTCCCCACTAACATATTAACTACATTCTACAGAGGCGTGGTTGAGAGTGTACTGACCTTTTGCATCACAACCTGGTACTCCAGCTGCAGTGCTGTCGACAAAAAAGCCTTGCAGAGGGTGGTTAGGGGAGCAGAGAAGGTTATTGGGGTCTCCCTACCTTCTGTTCAAGACCTCTTGCAGAGTCAATGCCTCCAGAAGACACGGTACATCATTAGAGACCCCTCACACCCTCTCCATAAACTGTTTGTTCTTCTGCCATCAGGCAAGCGTTACAGGAGCATCAAAACTAAAACCACAAGGCTACTAAACAGCTTCCTCCCACAGGCAGTCAGACTGCTAAATAGCTGCTCTACCTGACTCTGCTTTGGACACTTTTAACTTGACTTTAACTGACATGTGGCTGTTGTGTTTTACTATTTATTGTTATGTTTATTATTTAGTGTTGCGTTTGTTATGTTATGATTGCACTGCTCCTGAGAAACGCTGTCTCATTCTGCCCTGCAGAGCTGATGTACGGTTAGAATGACAATAAAGTTTTTTGAATCTGAATCTGAAGCTAAAGTGGTCAAAGTGATCACAGTGTTACTAAACTGAGTTAGTGATTGGTGTTTTGTAGGTTGGTTCAAGAACAATGTTGGAAGGATGTGGCTGTTCTGAACCTGGCGGTGTGGAACTTCGGACCTCTGTACCTTCTTCCAGTGGTAGCTGCAAGAAATTTCATGGCTGGAATGGCGGGGATCTTTGGGGATAGATGTTGCTTTCTTGAGGCAGTCCTCATGTTGAGAATACCAATGGTGTGGAGGGGTGCGCCAGTGATATATAACACACTGTAATGTTTCACTGCTAATGTAATAGTTGCTCTGTAGCAGCAATGTTTGGGTTATGACTAGAGATAACGGGGTTTTGGAACGCGGGGCCTATCCAATGAGTGAAATGTTGTTCTTTCTTGTGAGTCTGGAAGAGAGATTTTTGCGGTCTTTGGTCGGCGAAAGGAGAAGAAGGAAGACATGTGTGGAGAGAGCTGGTAGACCACTGGACGGAGTGGACTGGGAGCAAGGGTCCGAAGGTCGGCGACGCTCGGACGAGGTCGATTGTTGATGCATAGCCGTATCAGTGAGCTCCAACGTGCACTTGTGACTTCTCCCTTAAAATGGGCCCTGTTTCTTTTTATTTTCTTTACTAACTCTATATTCAGATTAAGATTTATAAAGTTCAATCAGTTAATTGCATATGGTGCACTGTCTGAAATCTTGCGGTGCAGATTTGTAACCAGGCAACACATCACGTAGCATCTACACGAATGAGATTTCTCAATTTGGCGGGGCCAGAAGTTGTCTTCCCCTGGACGAACACGTGCTGGCCGAGCCTGAGGGTTATAGATATATTAGGCTGAATTCGCTGTACTCTGAAGCTTCTTATGTTCCTACACAATTGAATTGCCGTACCAGACCATGATACAACCATTCAGGATACTTTCAGTTGTAGATGTTTGTTTGAGTGTATAGAAACATAGAAAACCTACAGCACAATACAGACCCTTCAGCCCACAAAGCTGTGCCGAACATGTCCCTACCTTAGAAGTTACTAGGCTTACACATAGCCCTCTATGTATCTATTCAAAAGTCTCTTAAAAGACCCTATCATATCCGCCTCCACCACTGTTGCCGGCAGCCCATTCCACACACTTACCACTCTCTGAGTAAAAAAACTTACCCGACATCTCCTCTGTACCTACTCCCCAGCACCTTAAACGTGTGTCCTCTTGTGGCAACTATTTCAGCCCTGGGAAAAAGCCTCTGACTATCCACACGATCAATGCCTCTCATCATCTTATACACCTCTATCAGGTCACCTCTCATCCTCCGTCGCACCAAGGAGAAAAGGCTGAGTTCGCTCAACCTGTTTTCATAAGGCATGCTCCCCAATCCAGGCAACATCCTTGTAAATCTCCTCTGCAGCCTTTCTATGGTTTCCACATCCTTCCTGTAGTGAGGCAACCAGAACTCAGCACAGTACTCCAAGAAACACACATCAAAGTTGCTGGTGAATGCAGCAGGCCAGGCAGCATCTGTAGGAAGTCGACGTTTCAGGCCGAGACCCTTCGTCAGGACTAACTGAAGGAAGAGTGAGTAAGGGATTTGAAAGTTGGAGGGGGAGGGGGAGATCCAAAATGATAGGAGAAGACAGGAGGGTGAGGGATAGAGCCAAGAGCTGGACAGGTGATAGGCAAAAGGGGATACGAGAGGATTATGGGACAGGAGGTCCAGGAAGAAAGACAAGGAGGGGGAGGGGGGGGACCCAGAGGATGGGCAAGAGGTATATTCAGAGGGACAGAGGGAGAAAAAGGAGAGTGAGAGAAAGAATGTGTGCATAAAAATAAGTAACAGATGGGGTACGAGGGGGAGGTGGGGCCTTAGTGGAAGTTAGAGAAGTCAATGTTCATACCATCAGGTTGGAGGCTACCCAGACAAAATATAAGGTGTTGTTCCTCCAACCGGAGTGTGGCTTCATCTTTACAGTAGAGGAGGCCGTGGATAGACATGTCAGAATGGGAATGGGATGTGGAATTAATATGTGTGGCCACTGGGAGATCCTGCTTTCTCTGGCGAACAGAGCGTAGATGTTCAACAAAGTGGTCTCCCAGTACTCCTAGAGTATGGGGAGAAGCCACACCTCCTTAACCTTCTAAGAAAGTAAAGTGTAAATGTACCAATGTAATTTTTTTTCAACACACTTTCTGCAAGTTACCCATGAATTAAGAGGATTTTCCTGACAAGACTGTCAAGCAGCACTGTGGCAGAATTTCACAGCTCTGGCAACCTATGCTAATCCTAACCTCCTGGTCTGTCCGTGTGGAGTTTACCTGTTCTCCTATGGATTGTGTAGATTTCCTCCTACATTTGAAAGACAAGTAACTTGGTAGTTTAATTTTCCACTGCAAGTTCCCCCTGATAGAATCTGAGATGATGTCAATGTGGGGGGAATATAACTGGTGACTGTAAATAGGCACTTGATTGGTCAGCATGGAAGTAAAATTTGTTGTTCTATTTGTAAGGGAATATTCTGAAAATCCTATGAGCTGGATTATCTGGCACAGTGGGAAGATTTTCAGTGGTCACTGGTTTCATACCTGGTGCTGGTACCCGTTTCCAGTAGGTATAGTGTGTTATAACTTTGTGATTTCCTCCACACCTGCAATGTTACAATAGTTTGACACCAGCAGGTTGTCAAGTCCCTTTTCTCAAAGCACTTTGTGCTTCCCATGTGCCATGCTGGTGGATACATGGGTATAAAGCTGAGATTCCACCTGTTCAGCACCCAGCCGATGTCTCTCCATATCTCCAAATCACCTCACTTTTTAAAGGGAGAGAATACCATTGCATTAGGGCATTTCCCCAGTATGCCTCTAGCCTGGGTGTTCCAGTAAAATCCTGACATCTACCCGGAAGCCGTCCAGGTTATGCGCTGTTACCAAAGGCCAGAACAAATGCATTCAAAATTTCAAAGGTTCATTATTAAAGCATGTATCCATATACAACTCTGAATTTTGTCTTCTCCAGGTAGCCACGAAACAAAGAAAAAACAAGGAAGTCATTCAGAGAGAAACGTCACTCCCCCCACAAAAAAGAATGGTATTCCAATCATCAACCACCAAAAAACCCCTCCTCTGCACAGAATGGAACAGGAGCATTGACCCCCCCCCCCAAGATCCCCTCCCCCACACAAAAAAACTAACAAAACATCAACCTTCAAACACCCCCCACTCACACAACAAAATGGAAAAAGAACGGGCAATAAAAGAACACAGAATATAAAAACCACAAGCCTGAAAAAGTCCACAATCCAAAAACACAACAGTCCAATCCATAAACACAGAACCACAATATCATTCTACGATACCACCGACATTCTTCGAAAGAGAGGGACACCACACGAGTCTCTTGACTTTTGAACTCAGTGCTTCGACTAATAAAAGTAATCATTCCATCAGCCTTCTTAACCACCTTACTGACCTGTGTAGCCACTTTCAAGGAGCTGTGAACTTGGACCCCAAGATGTCTCTGCTCAGCAACACTGATAACACTTCTTGCCCTACTGAGGAGCATGAATGCTGCCCAGTAGCCCACTTGATTGGCTCTCAAAACCTTAATTCCCTGCACCCCCAACACATAGTGGTTGCAGTGTCTCCCATCTATAAAATACAATGAAGTTTTTTTGCCTAGAATGTTCTAACAGCATCATCTAAATCTGTGACCTCTACCATGGGGAATAATAAGGGCAGCAGACACACCAGAAACACCAACACCTACAGCTTCCCATCCCAGTTGCACACCATCCTGAATTATAAAAATATCACTATTCTTCCATCATTGTTAGTTCAAAATCCCGGAATTCCTTATCCAACATCACTGTGAGAGTACTTTCACCATAATGACTACGGCAGGTCAGGTAAGCATGTATCACCTTCTCTTAGGATATTAGAGATTGGCAATAGATGCTGTGACCCAAGGTCTGAGGAGAAACTCTGATGAAAAAAGGTTTAAAGATCAGCTTTATTTATCACATGTGAATTGAGATATCGAAACATGCATTGGAATGCATTGTTTGTGCTAACAATCACCACAGTCCAAATGTGTTCTAGGGGAAGCCTGCAAGTGTTGCCATGCTTCTGGTGCCACACCCACAATTTACTAACCCTAACCCATACAGTACATCTTTGGAATGTGGGTGGAAACCAGAGCACCTGGAGGAAACTCATGCAGGCATGGAGAGAGCATGCAAACTGCTCACAGAGACTGGTGGGAATTGAATCCCAATCTTACAGCTGGTACTGTAGAGAGCTATGTTAACTGCTATGGTACCCTGCTGTCCCCTTGGTTACCGTCGTGTCTCCTAGGCTACCATGCCACCCTCTAGGCTACCATGAAATTCAATGGCCTGTGTGGCTTCCGTTACCACTGTGTGTGTTTAGTAGCATAAAACCAGGATGAGCAGTGAATGGACTTACCTTTCACAAGCTGTTTAGCAATCTCTGAAACTGACTCTTCTTACCTGATGCAGGGTAACTTGCCTCTTAGTCACTGTAATCTCCATGATCTAGGAGCAGAATTAGGCCATATAGCCCATCGGGTCTGCTCTGCCGTAACCATCATGGCTGATCCTGAATTCCCACTCAACCCCAAACACCTGCCTTCTCGTCTTCTGGGAAGATCAGCACGTTTTTCTAAATTTACTTTTGGCCTAGTTTGTTTCTTAACCTACTTTGTCTGTCTTTCCCAGGAGTTATCAGCCCAGTAGGTACTCTGGAAATGATAATTTTTATATTTTTAAAGATGTGGCACAGTAACAGGTCGTTCTGTCCCAGTGAGCTTGCTCCACCCAATTACTGCCATGTGACCACAGCATCCTAAAGGGGGGGGGGTGAACAGCCAGAAGTTATGATATATATTGGTACCAATGGCATATTGTAGGTATGAAAAGGGAGGAGGTCCTGAAGAGAGTTAGGTAAAATGCTGAAAAGTAGGACCTCCAGGGTAGTAATCTCTGGATTGCTGCCTGTGCCATGAGTGTAAGAATAGGATGATTTTGCAGGAGAATGTGTGGCTGAAGAGTTGGTGCAGAGGGAAGGGTTTCAGATTTCTGGATCATTGGTATCTCTTTTGGGGAAGGTATAATCTGTTCGAAAAGGATGGTTTACACCTGAATCTGAGGGGGACCAATATCTTTGCAGGAAGGTTTTCTAGAGCTTCCGGGGTGGGTTTAAGCTGATTTGGTAGAGGGATGGGAGCCAGAGTGATAAGACTGAGGAACAGGCTTTAGATACAGTATATAGTTAAGACTGTGAGGAAGGACAGGCAGATGATAGGGCAAAATTGCAGTCAGTTGGATGAGTTAAAATATAATGGGCTAAAATCAAAAAGGTTGATGAATACAGGACTGAAGGTGCTATATTTGAACGTACACAGTGTAGAGAAAAAGGTCTTGAGGCACAGTTAGAGATTGGCAGGTATGCAGTTGTGGGCGTCACAGGTTGTGGCTGAAAGAAGATCATGGTTGGGAGCTTAATATCCAAGGATAAATATTGTATTAAAAGGACAGGCAGGTAGGCAGAGTCACGGGGTGGTTCTGTTGGTAAAAAATGAAAGCAAATGCTTAGAAAGAGATGACATAGGATTAGAATAGAAAGATGGAGAATTCTTGTGGGCAGAGTTAAGAAACTGCAAGGGTAAAAGACCCTGACGGGAGTTATATACAAGCCTCCGAACATTAGCCAGGGAGTGGGGTACAAATTGGAACAGGAGAGAGAAAAGGCATGTAAAATGGGTAATGCTGGGATAGTCATGAGGAATTCCAATATGCAGGTAGATTGGAAAAATCAGGTTAGTCTGGATCCCAATAGGGGGAATTCGTAGAATGCTTAAAAGATGGATTTTTAGAGCAGCTTGTGTTTAAACCCACTAGGGGAAAGGCATTTCTTGATTGGGTATTGTGTAATGACCCAGATTCCTTGTGCAGGATTCCCTAAAGGTTAATTTGCAGATTGAGTATGTGGTGAGGCGAGGAAGGTAAAAGCAATGTCAGGATTCATTTCGAGAGCACTAGAGTATAAAAGCAAGGATGTAATGTTGAGACTTCGTAAAGCTTCTCATAAAGCTTCACTTGGAGTACCGAGAGCAGTTTTGGGCCTTTATCTTAGAAAAGGTGTGCTGAAACTGGGGAGGGTTCAAAGGAGTTCCACGCAAGTGATTCCAGATTGAATGGCTTGTCATATGAAGAGTGTGTGATTGCTCTGGGTCTGTATTCACTGGAATTCAGAAGAATGAGGGGTGACCTCATTGAAACCAATCGAATGGTGAAAGGCCTTGATAGAGTGGATGTGGAGAGGATGTTTCCTATTTTGGCAGAGTCTAAGACCAGAGGTGTATCCTTTTAGAACAGAGATGAGGAGGAATTTCTTTCGCCAGAGAATGGTGAACCTGTGAAATTAATTGCCCCAGGCGGCTGTGAAGGCCAAATCTTTATGTATATTTAAGGCAGAGGTTATAGATTCTTGATTGGTCAGGGCATGAAGGGATATGGGGGGGAAGGCAGAGCTTGGGGCTGAGAGGGAAAATGAATCAGCCATGATGAAATGGTGGAGCAGACTCGATGGGCCAAATGGCCTCATTCTGCTCCTATCTCTTATGGGCTTATCAACACCCACAAAATGCTGGAGGAACTCAGCAGGTCAGGCAGCATCTATGAAAAAGAGTAAACAGTCAACGTTTTGAGCCGAGACTCGAAAAGGTCCCAGCAAGGATCGGAAGATCAATTATTCCCGCAAAGATTGGAAGATCAAAACATAGTTTACGTTGCTCAAAACACCGACTGATGGGCTGAGTGGCCTAATTCTGCTCTTATGTCTAATGGTCTTATGACTTTTTCTGATGCAGTATCTTAGAATGTTTAGTGTGATCTGGTTAATATGTGTGGCTGTGGTCCATATTAAAAGCCGGCAGTATTTTTATTTCTGTGTCTGCATTTCCTTTCCACTATTATCAACTCATGGAATTTTCTCCTGACTTCCTTTCAGGACCTTTTTGCTTCCAAAGCAGTTTCTACTGCACCAAGCAAACCACAGCCAGACTAGCATCAACTGTGAAGAATGAGTTAATCTCTCAGTCAACTTCATCAACGAGGGCAGATCACATATTCTTTGAGCCCCTGACTTCTTTACAAAGCTACTTGCGAACTGTGAAGCCAACCACTGATGCGGTGTTCCTTGGACTGGCTGACTTCAAGGACGAAAGATGCTTAGAAGCATCGGTTAATGAATGCTAACCACAAACACAGAATAAGAACTTAAGGCTTTCATTACCAAGCAATGAAAATATAACCAAAATATTTTCATGAACGTGAAATATTTATGTAGGTCTTAAAAATGGCTTTTATTGCTTGCAGATAGTTTCCCACTTTATAAATGTTCTGCAGTCATAGGTTAAGGCATGGTGATATAAATCGGTAAGCAATTAAACAACATTCCTTGTCACCTTACCTATTAAAATATCATATTTCTTTCCCATTCTTCAATTATATTTTTCTCCCTCTCTTTCATTTTTCCATTTTCTTTTTTGCAGTCTTAACAAATTAATTTATCTTTGTATTCCTCTTTGAGCTTAAGGACATAAGGTACAGTCAGTAAGTGTTGAAGGAGTAGTGACAGTGTAAACCAAATTTGCAGTTTTAGAGGGTTGCAGAAACTTGTGCACATGTGTGCATAAATCTTAAAAGTGAAGGCAGGTTGAGAGAGTGGTTAATATCACGCATTGGGTTCTGGGCACCTTAAATAGAAATATGGAGTGCAAGAGTAGGGAGATTATGCTGAACTGTAAAACACAGGTTATGCTGTAACTGAAGTGTCTAATTAGAGCAAATTTTAGGAGAATGTATACAAAGGCTCCAGGATGAGGAATTTCAGTTATGAAGATGGCTTAGAAAATTTGGAGTTCCTTTTCCTTGGAACAATGAAGATTAAGAGGAAATTTGGAAGAGTTGTACAAAATCACCGGCAAGAAGACTTGCATTTCAGAACGATTAGCAAGTAATCTAGAGAGGTTTGAAAGAGAAAAAAAATCACACAGCATGTAGTTATCATCTGGAATGGATTGCCTGAATGTGTGATGAATGCAAATTTACCGGTGTACAGGATTAGAAAAAGCTGCAGAGGGATGTAAGCTTGGCCAGCTCCATCACGGGCACTAGCTTCCCCAGCACCAAGGCCATCTTCAAAAGGTTATGCCTCAAAAAGCCAGCATCCATCATTAAGTATCTCCATCACCCATGACGTGCCCCCTTCTCATTACTACCATCAGGGAGGAGGTACAGGAGGCTGAAGACACACAATCAGTGCTTTGGGAAGTGATTTTTCTCCTCCTCAGTTAGATTTCCGAATGGACCATGAACCCATGAACACTACCATGCTATTTTTGCTCTCTTTTTGGAGTACTTGTTTTATACACTTTACTGTGGAAAAGCTTGGAGACATACAGGTAGCTAGGATGCCTAAGAATGTTGCTCCTGCTGCAAAAAAAACACATTTCATTTCATATGTGAGTGGTGAAAAACCTGATTCTGATATGGGTCTCTATTGTGGACTATGAAAGGGGGCAGGGAGAGGGGAATCATGGTTGGGAAAGGGGGCAGGGAGAGGGGAATCATGGTTGGGAAAGGGGGAAGGGAGAGGGGAGGGAGCAGGAAGCACCAGAGAGACAATCTGTAATGATCAATAAACCAATTAACTGGAATCAAATGACCTTCCCTAGTGTCTCAGGGCTGGGTGTGTCTATACCCGTGCCACAACCTGTCCGGGCACTCCTTCTCTGCCATCTGTCCCACACCCCTCCCACGGTGGTCCACCCTCGCCATTTCCAACATCCTTTGCTCCCACCAGATTTACAAACTCGCTCCCTGCTCCGCGTTGACAAATGCAGTGTAATGTATGTATTTCTTACTGTAAGTTTTAGTCTATTTTATGCTTGCACTGTATACACAAAACACCAAATTATGTCAGTGATATTAAACATGGATTTGATTCTGAATTAAGTTGTAGTTTTCAAAAGAGAAGTGATAAATATTTGAAGAAAAGAAATGCTGGCCTGTGGAAAAAGAATGGAGAAATAGGACTGGCTGGATTTCTGTGGCAAGAGTTGGCACAGGCCCAGTGGCCTGAATTGCCTCCTTCTGTGCTCTAATGTTCTTGTGATACTATAATCCAGAGAGGAAAGGAATTTGCCTTGAATGGGTTGACTGCACAAATAGATCATGCACAGTAGCATTTGAACTGTAGTTAATAATCCAAGTTACTTTAGAGAGCACCCGGCTGCGTTTTAACCTCTTATGCTTTCAGACATCATCGCCTAATAGTTCCCCATTGATGTTGCCAGCAGTCAACCACAACTGTTTAATCAAAAGCATACAAAATCCAAAGCTAGAAATGACAGATGGAACAAATAGATAGTAAGATTAATGGGAATTGCTTTTAACTAATCATTTTTATCAAACACCTCCGATGGCGAGACTTGCTTTTTAGCAACATAACGACTCAGCTCATTTCATTTAAATGTGTTAGTAACTTGTCACTGAGCAAGCTTGGGTGAGCATGGCTTTGGCCACTTCCATTGCCAGGTCAAGAACATTAACAATTGACCACCACTGATTGGTTAAAATCCACTCACAGATACAAAGTTTCTTCTAATTTTTGCTTCCAATGTAGTGGATGCTTCTGGAAAATTAGACAATTGGACACTATCATCCCAAACTCAAATTGTACGCTGTAATTTTGTAACTGAGCTGCTTCTATATTTGGACAATTCTCAATTGCAAGTGAGAATTCCTCAAATATGACACTGCACATCCTCACATTTTGCATTCCAGTTAAATGTTCTGTTCATTACTTACAGCTATAAATCCTATATATACACAGAAGATCTATATTTGTATGTAGGTGTGTGTGTGTGTGTATCCAGTATTATATCCTGGAAATACATGTGCAAATGAAGAAAATTGTAATTAATGCAATTGATAAAGGATTAAGGATTTCTTTCGTGTCCAATAAGTAACAACATTCTAAACCAAAAATTTAAGTTGTAACTCACATCGTTCACATAAAGATGGACCCTAGCCTTGACATCTATTGCTATTCTCAGCCCCAGAGACAGAGATTCATTCAGTCAGTATGTTCAGAAAAATTCCTGTCTTCCTGAAGAAGGCACCAGAATAAATTGTCAGCTTGTACGCTGACATACTGAAACATATTACTAAGAAGAACACCAAAAGAGGAAAAATTTAATGCTGAAATTTATACATTGAACTACCAACTACACCATTCTGCAAATCTAAACAATTATCAAACATTTTAATTCTCAATAACTAAGTGCATTTCTTTTGTAGTTGGGATGGTGTTGAAGGTAGGGAAAGCGGTTATTGCAATTGCTTTTAAGAAATGTTTATTGAATATATTGAATATGTAAGAAAACTTGTGTGGGAAAAGAATGAGCCTTAGAAACATTATGAACAATCAGTGTACCCTATCACAGTCAGGCTCTTCCTATGATCAAGCGCTCAATGGAATTAGACCTCTTATCTCACAATCATCATCCAACCACCTTTCTATCCTCCAAGATCACCTCCATTGTACAAGTGACTCTGTATTCACCCACTGCCACCCGAACAACGTCTCTTCCACATCATAAACATACAGTCCCTGATGCAGAGTTTCCTGCCTGACAGTTTTTGAAAATATCTTATCAGCCAATCATATGGCAGTAAATCAGTGCTTAAAATCCTGCAGACATGGTCAAGTGGTTTAGGTGTGATTCAGCCCAAACACCAGAATGGGGAAAAAATGTGATCTAGGTGACTTTGACTTTGAAATGGTTGTTGGTGCCAGAGGAGGTGTTTTGAATGTCTCAGAAACTGCTGATCTCCTGGGGTTTTCACACACAACAGACTCTAGAGCTTATAGAGAATGGTGCAAAAAGCAAAAACAAAAAGACATCCAGTGGCAGGCAGTTCAGTGGGTGAAAATGCCTTGTTAATGAGAGAGGTCAGAGGAGGATGGCCAGACCGGTTCAAGCTGACAGAAAGGCGGCAGTCGTTCGAATAGCCATGCATTAAAGCATGGTGTGCAGACGAGCATCTCTGAACACACAGCACGTCAGATATTGAAATGAATGGGCAACAGCAGCAGACCGTGAACATACGCACAGTGGCCACTTCATTAGGTACAGGATGTGCTGCTCGATGTCTTTATTCCTCTGTTCGATTTAATACTAAAATTCCTTTGTGTGTAGCTGTGGCCACTGAAAACAGGAAATTGAAACTGGGAACTGGGTTTTCCATGGTATGAAGAAGGAGCCATAGAAAATGATGGCTTATCTTTATAAAGAAGCACAGAAGGAAGCTAATCTCTGGTAGCTGTATTAGTATCATCACTGTCAATACATCAGGAATGGCTTTGTTTGGAATAGGTTCCTACCCAACTAATAACTTTAATTACTGGCCACTACTTTGCACAGTTAGAAGTCAGGCACCTGATGTTAATGGCACTTTACAATTGCACTGGTTTGACGTTTGATATTCTATGTGTTGTTCTCTCGCTTTTCGCCCTTGCTGCTATTTGTTCTTTCTTTGCGCATTGGGTGTTCCATGTTTTCCTGAATGGGTTCCATGGTGTTTCTTTGTTTTGTGGCTGCCTGCAGGAGGATATATCTCAGAGTTGTATTCTGTATACAGAACCTACTTTGAATCTTTGAATCACTGGATCTTTTTAGTTGCAGTCTATCACAGGAAAAGCCCTCCACACCATTGAGCATATATATCTACCACGAAAAAGCAGCATCCATCAACAAGGATCAAGGATCCCCACCATCCAGGCCATGATCTCTTCTTGCTGCTACCATCAGAAAAGAGGTGCAGGAGCCTTAGGTCCCACACCACCAGGTTCAGGAACAGGTATTACCCTTCAATCATCAGGTTTCTGAATCAACGTGAATAACTTCACTCATCTCAATACTGAACTGACACAACTATGGACTCACTTTCAAGGACTTCAAAACTCATGGTCTCAGTATTATTTGTTTATTTTTGCTCATTGCGGCCAAAATGTTTCATTCAAAAAGTTCAAAGGAACATCTAGTCAAGCCTGATGCATTTTGGAAACAAGTCCTGTGGACTGATGAAGTTAAAATAGAACTTTTTGGCCGCAATGAGCAAAAGTATGTTTAGAGAAAAAAGGGTGCAGAATTTCATGAAAAGAACACCTCTCCAACTGTTAAGCACGGAGGTGGATCGATCATGCTTTGGGCTTGTGTTGCAGCCAGTGGCACAGGGAAAATTTACTGGTAGAGGGAAGAATGAATTCAATCAAATACCAGCAAATTCTGGAAGCAAACATCACACCGTCTGTAAAAAAGCCGAAGATGTAAAGAGGATGGCTTCTACAACAGGATAAGGAACCTAAACACACCTCAAAATCCACAATGGACTAGCTCGAGGCACAAGCAGAAGGTTTTGCCATGGCCTTCACAATCCCCTGACCTAAACATCATCGAGAATCTGTGGATAGACCTCAAAAGAGCAGTGCATGCAAGACGGCCCAAGAATCTCACAGAACTAGAAGCCTTTTGCAAGGAAGAATGGGCGAAAATCCCCCAAACAAGAATTGAAAGACTTAGCTGGCTACAAAAAGCGTATACAAGCTGTGATACTTGCCAAAGGAGGTGTTACTAAATACTGCCATGCAGGGTTCCCAAACTTTTGCTTCGGGCCCTTTTCCTTTTTTGTTATTTTGAAACTGTAAAAGATGGAAATAAAAAACTTTTCTTGCTTAAAATATTAAAGAAATGTGTCATCTTTAACCTTATGCCTTTTGGAAATTAGTTCATCTTTTACTCGCTTAGCTATTCACAGTAACAGAAATTTTAACTAGGGGTGCCCAAACTTTGGTATGCCACTGTATGTACTTTGATAATAAGTTTACTTTGAACATTGAATTTTGAACTTTTGTATGCTGATTGACATCTTTGCACATATTCAGCAGCCTCAGTGCAGGAACACATTATCCGTGCAGGGAACACCTGAAATATTCAAAGTACCTTTGATGGCATGTTTTCCACATTGCTTTTTACATCTTCTTTATAATAAACCTCATTATTTTTAACATGATATAACAACTTGTAAGTATTCACTGCAAGAAACACTCATTTTACAAACTGCCACCAAGAAACCCTTTTCCCTGAAGCTGTACTGTAGTCACAAAAGGAGACCCAACCACAGTCCATCTATTGTATCAGACCACAAAATACATATCGATGTAACAAGTGAGTAAGATTCTCACCTGTCACTTGTGCCATGTGGGTTATTGTTATGCATAAAGCTCCCAATTCAATAGCCTAAAGACCAAGCTCTCACATAAGTATGGAGGACATTCCTAAAACATTGGGAACTGAAAAGATGAAAAATATCTTTATGGTTCATTAATATAAGCTAGCAATTTAGACATGTTCATGAAGTATCTGGGGAATGTTTAGAAGCTAAACATGCTTTGGAAGAAACACTGCTGGCGGTAATCTTTCTGGGAAACAAAGCAGGCATTTTTAATCTTCATTTTTCATCATCTTGTGCATGTTCAGGATTATTTGGTCAGAGATAATGCTGAGTCCTGACTGGAGATACAGTAGGGGTGGTATGGAGACGTGGGGTTGGTGAGGCTGACAATTGAGAGACCTGGGCACACGCATACCTTGTCAAAGCAACATCATTGTTCCCTGAACTGCCGGCCCAACCCAATGTAAAGGAAAATCATACAGGCCCACAGGCCCACTCCATTCTGTGTAATTTGTGTACCTAGTAGCTGTCATTCATGCTAATCATCAAACACTCATTTCTGCTGCTCTTTAATGAACTGTCAAGCGCCTGGATTGGTTATTTCGATGAAATTATATTTCTGAAGGGATTACGATTTTCTATTTGCACAGTGAATAGCATATGCTGGTGTTTCTGAATGGAAGGCATCATGCCTAAATAATCATTAAAGAGTTGAGGTTATTTCTGCCCTCAACCCCCCCATTACTTCTGGCCCAATAAGGCAACACATTAATATCAAGGTTGAAGTTTATTTGGAATTGTGCCTTCATTCTATTAATGTCTGGTTGTGAGGCGATTGCTGGATGCTCACTTCAAACTAGGAAGAGATGTGTTTGCCCTCAGAGTGAATTTTAATTTAAGCATGATTGTTTCGCTGACCTGTCTCTGAATACCAGGAAGCGCTTCTTTATGTTGGATCGGTAGCCTATGCTCTTTGTTGCTGATTGCTGAATTCAGGTTATTCATTAATGCAAATCTGTTCAGCGAGATGACAGTAAATGACTATTAACAGGGGCAGTCCCAGCATTCTAACTACTGCACAAATCATTTTCATGATTAGAAGCCTGTAATGACCAAAGTACTGAGTATGTGTAATAGAGTCAATTCCTATTGATTGAAAACACTGTTACTGGAATAGAAATATTTGTAAAATATTAGTAACCAGGATGGAAAGATTTGTCTATAGAAGCTATGGTATTTTCTAAAATTTGATGAACATTCTGGGATCAATTTGTACAGGACACTATTAAAAAATTAGGAATTGATATTAGTAATACTTGTTAAAAAGCATAAGATGCTGGAAACAGAATCAGGCCATTCAAGAACTGAAATGGAAATGACCTAAACATTTGGGTTCATCAGATCAGGGTGGGCTCCTAATAATTCTGTTTTAATATATCTCTAGCACAGAGGTGCTTTTTACAATGTTATTTGACTTGATCGAAGATGGAAACCATGGAAAGTGACTATCACTGTTTGTTGTAGCGAACAGTTATTCAATTAAAGAAAAATCAATTGTAATTCAATGTGGAAAAAGTAACATATTTCTATAGTGAAACATTCATACCTTATTAAGTAAGTTTACTTAAATGGTCTCTTTGTCCTTTAACTGTTTAAGGGAAACTTCTGTCAACGTTCAACTAATGTTTCAGATTACCTAGTTACAAATGTTACTACGTTGCAGTCTTGTCAAGAATGTATGCTGATTAGCGCTTTCTTCTCAATCCATCTGCAGTGTCATTATATTTATTGCACAAATCAAATCCTGCTGCTATCAAGATGCAAGTAAAAAACTGGCGAATGTTTTTTTCCAGTGATTGGGATCACAGTTCCCCTAGGCTTATTATAAATACAGTCAAATGCAGATTACATACCACACCAACAAGTAAATTGATGGTAATGTTCTGATGTATGCAAATCAGTAACAATCTCCAGTTGCATCACTTACATAATCAGTAATAGTATAGCTGTCCTATTATGTCTGTCTGATTCTTCACAGTTTTTTAGTCACCCATAACCTATTACACAAAACAGGATTCCACTGCCGTATATACACTGAAGAAAGTCTGTATCACCCTGTGCGTAAAATGACTGTTTATGAAACAACACATTGCCCCCACTCCACCAAATGCATTTTTGTCACAGTGCTGAGATTGAATGTTATCCGAAGTACAGTTCACCTATTTTTTTTCAAGTAATCATTTAGCCATCAAGCCTAGGATTCCATACCTTGAATTTCTTCAACTGTTTTCATGTGTCTCTCACAATGATCTCTTCCATTATACATTTCTTCAGAGTGCATGCCAGAGTGTGTGATAGCAATAGACAGTAGACCATTAATCAAAATATTGAATCACACCTTTACTAGCTTAAAATACTGCTTCTCTCATAATGTCCTGCTGCATTATATTTTACAATTCAGCATGCCATCCACTCCCACTGGCCCACCATTTCACTGCCCCTCCCCTTCATCCTCGCACATCTATCTGTTTCTGATTCACTGCATTGCCTTCCTCCATTTTGTCTTATTTTATTGCCTAAAATGTTTACATTCACAAAATGGGGACCACCCTGTTCATTATAAGGATTACAGGCATTTTCTGAAAAAATATGTGGTTCAAATGAAAACAATATTTTGTGTTAGAAGGTTTATGAAAATGAGGCTATTTATTAAGAGTACATTGGCTGAACACCACAGCTGCATTTCCTGACCTCAGAAATGAAGATTATCTATGTCCATTTCAGGAAGAATTATTGTTCATCTTTAGATGGTCATTCTTTCAAAAACTTGGTGTTATTTAATGAATATTGATCACAAATAAAGTCTATAACAAGAGCTTTCTTTGAATTACTTATGTAAGATGCAATGTGATACTCATTCCAGTTCCTTCTTTCTATGCCTTTTTATATTTCAACACTGTTGTGGGTTACAATTTCACTTTTCAATAGATCATTTATATATATTTTCAACAACAAAGAGACGTGATAATTTTAGATGTTCCCGTCATTGTAAATCATTTCTGAACTGGATCACAGAAATCAACAATGTAATGCTTTCAGAGCTTTGTCAAGGTACATGTTAATAAGGGATAATTACATCTGCTGAAAATGTAACAAAAACACCTGAAATTTCTATCAGAAGTAATTTGATATGACTGGAGTTTTATAAAAAGAAACAGGAAAAATGTAAGCATGATGTTGCCTGTATTTGAATGAACCAGATATATGATTGGTAGATCTTTGTTTCCAAGTAGTTCCGCTGAGTAATAGTAAGTGTAAATCAGGACGAACATGTGGTGCTACAGCCTATTACTTGGTCCTGTCATATTGCACTTCAGCCAGCTGGGAGAATCCATCCCAAACTATTGCTTCCATCTCAATCCATGATTGAAACATTTTGCTTCTTTTCATATTTTTTTAATCTAGCTTTGTTATTCTGCAGTTGTTTTGACCATTTCCTTTCAAATGCTACTGAATGTCTTGGCATGCTATGATTTGGTGCATCTCTGAATGTTACAAGCTGTCCACGAACCAAGGAGAACTCATGAAACAAAATAAGACAAAATGCACACATACAGCTTCCTCTCAAGGAAGTGTAACACAATAGTGTTTAAATATTTTATTAGCTGCTTCAAAAATAGCATTGAATCTTAAGAATACTTTTAAATAGAATTCTGTTACACTGCAGCAATGCGATAAAACGAACAAGCCAATAAAAGCTTGCAGAATATAGGAAACTTTGCATAAACGTTTTGCAGATTTTTCTGTAATTATACTGATAATTTAAATATAATTATTTTGGTAATAGTTATTAATTAAACATCATAATTTAGAAATCATTGCTATGAAATGCACTGATAGTAAACTGCAGTGAAGTGAAAAATCACAATTTGTGTATTTAAGTTACATCATACTTTATTCTATCCAATAGTATGTAATGATTTTACAATGCCTGAAATATTTATCAACATAAAGATGACTCCATTGAAAAATTAGTATTGTAGTCAGATTTTTTGGATAAACTGGCAAGAGATTTGCTGGTGAATCTTTGTTACCCCTTTCCTCCCTCCCCCAGTCTGTCACAAAACCAAGCCAGGATAACAGGCGAGTGTACAAAAATATTTATCGTAATCACTGTCTAATGACAGGGATTTATGTCCTAAGCACAGATGATTTGTTTCTCAGGGTTTAAATGTAGATTATTTCCATGGAGCAGGCTTAGTGTAAGCTGTTGAAAAACCACAAACAGTGCACTTCAGTCTGCATTTGGGAAGTTAGCCAAAGGTAATCTTATTAAAAGGGTATTTTTCCTACATGAAACTCCTTTGAAAGTTGCATTTGTTCAGATATCACTGGGCCAGAAATAAATTGCTTTCAGAGTAGAACAAAAGGTTTGGAGGAAATCAAAGGTAGTGTCACGTCAGTAATTTCTCCAAAAAAATAAATAACACCCAGTCCTTTGATATCTTCTGTAGGGCAAGAGATTATTTCCCTATTTTGCTCCATTCTTAGAATATAATTAACAGGGAAATACTTTTTAGTATTAATCTTTCAAGATTGCAAAGCTGTATTTCACATCCATCTTCTAATAGGAAATTAATTTAATTATTATCATATAAATAAAAAATCTAAAAGAAGATATTGAATCCAAACATGGTGTACATTCAAAATCAGTGTAGGCTTCAAATATTCCTTGTTGTAATTGTTACAGTTCTAGTCTGTGTCACTAACGGCAAAAGTAAACAAAGTGCTCAGCATGATGAAAATAAAATATGGCGTAGCTCTGTCTTGGCTGCCAGCTGTATGCTGATACTTTAGAATATATTTTATATGTTTTATTATTTCCGCCATTTGTAAAGTTAGTTTTACTAGTGTGTAAAAGTCTGTGGAATGACAATGTGCTGCAAATCAGTGAATTGCAATGCCTCGGGGATGGAGTTTAACACAATGAAACACTGACATACAGGCGTGAACGCAAGCAGAGAAAGCTCTGATGCCTGGACTTTGAGGTCCCTGATCTAAATAGGATCCACTCAGAGTACCAAAAAGATATTGTTTTCCCATCGAGGAAATACAAATAACTTCACTGTTGTTATACATATTTTCCATAACAATCAAATAATTTCATGTAAGAATTAAGACCCCATTTTGATTGATTAGAAGCACAGTAAAAATTATGGATTACAATGAAAAATGAGGTGCTTGTAAACTATGCTGCCTCACATCAGAATATAGAAATCGCAAAAGCTTCACTAGATTGTGAAGGATCCCATTACTTAGCTGAATTGAGTGGCTATGTTGCTTCTGAAGAAGCAGCATCAATGACATATTTTCCAGTGCATCTGATTTGAAAGAAAATTTGTGTTATTTTATTGGAACAAAAATTGCGGTGAGGTAATTTTATTTGCTTTAGTGGCGATTCCAAATTTAACACTTTCTCAGATGTGTAATGTGATTTACAAACTAATGAAAGACATCCTTTCAAAAAGGCCTGCAGGGTTAATTGCTGTGTCTTTGCACTGACGAATTCACTTCCATAAATTCGTCATGAATATATTGGAAATATGTACTGTAGTTTTCAGTAGAAGAAACTATGCCCCAGATGTTTGCCCTTGCTTATCTTCTGCTTAAGAACAATGGCAACTGTTCTTTTAATTTAGCCATTTTTGTTTTCCCCTGCTATATTATTTCCCATGGAAATCTCTGAAATGTGTGTTCTTTGTTGCTGGCTACGCTGGCAGTGGTACAACAGGCCCTCAATTTACTTTTTCAAATAACTGTGCCCTTCAGCATGGCATCCTATTGAAAGGAACAGTGACTCACCAGAAAAGTTCAGTACAACCAGCAATAAAACACAAGTGCTGCCTTGTTGAGTCTCAAATGATTACTTGGACAAGTGCTTGGAGTGATGCAAACATTATAAAACAACGCTTTAAACAGTGAAAACAAAGAGCCAATTCACTTTCTCCATTACTTTTAATGTCATTTGGTAAACACAATTACTGCATCTTTGGTGCCGATCACAAGCACCTTGTTAACTGATGGGTAGATACAGGCTGCAAGAATTAATTTCCCGATTGAGCTTATTCGAGAAAGAATAATGTGAGAAGTTCACAGATTTTGAAAGCCTGTATATAACGTGTATAATTTTGATAATATCAGGGTTTTTTATGAATAAGTAGTGGAAATGCTATATCCTTGAAGCTGTGTAAACCCTAACAGAAATGCTACAGTTATGGAAAATGCCTCAGAATATTTTCAAACATGAAAGGAACTGTGCAGAAACTGATGGCTGATTTCTGTTCCTATCACAGCACCACAGTTTAAGATGCTGGAAGTGGCAGATCCTTGTGGATTTAGACAAGTAATTTTACTGCTGTGTCAGGAAATTTACCAACCAAATTTTTGATTAGTTGTTCTGTTTTTGGAAAGCTGAAGGGGACTCAATGCCACCTCTTTGCTGTAATGTCCCAAACCAATGCCCTTACTTACATTCACAACATCCTCTTAAATAATCTGTAAAATATCAAATCACAATCAACACTGAGTGGTTGAGCTTTTAAAGTATGTGCATCTAATAAAGTAATGTAAGCAGTGAGAATCTATAATAAATGTCTGCAGTTTAATATTTTAAATTTAAATGACACAATAGCAAAATATATGTACGCACAAAACTAAGGTGTATTTCTATTTTCAGCAGTAGAGTTTTCAAATATTAAAAGACCAATGATGCATTTTATTGTTCCTTTTTTGGTTCTACTTAGCTCTCCATTGATAGCAGCTAATCACTATTCACTTTCAATATTTTTGTTTCAGAATCACTGACACCTCCAGGATGGATTGAGCAAAGAGTACCTCTGTAGGTGGATGCAACTATTTTTGTTTAGATTTGCTTTGGCATAAACCTCTTCTCTGTCACGTTGAAGTGTGAAATGTTTTTGAAATATTTTAGTTGCATGTAGATGTCCTTATATGTAATTCTCCATAAGGTTTAGTTAGAGCAATCGCATCAATTTGTCAATACATCTGTATTATTTTCTCTGTTTCATCTGCTAAACCCATTTGTCTTATCTTTGTGTACATACTTCTGAATAGCTACCCAGAACACATACCTGAATTTGACAATAGTAACCTCTGTATAGTTAGATGCATTTGTAGCAATGGAGCTTGTTTGATTAATGACAATTCTGGCTATTCTTGATATGGTGAAAAATTATTAATTAAGAAATTTGAATACTCTCTATCCTAAAAGCAAAACAAAGGATAATAAATAATAAAATAAATCTAAAATAAAATACTTGCCATAAACTTCAAAAATGTCTAATGATAAGGAGCTACTGATATGAATAATGTCTTCTTACGCATTTGAAAACCCAACCTAACAATGTGGACCACAGCTTTGTTCGTCTGCTCTACTAGATTTTAAAATGAAAGCTGTAATCTGTATTACACAGGATCATTAAATTCTGCATTTTACACTTGAGCAACTGCATTTTGATTATCTACTGCATTTCAAAGTAAGCTGATTTGCTTCTTGAGACTTAATTACTTGCTGCAGATTTCCCATTATTATAGTCAGTTCATAAACATGGTTGAAACCACTATTGGAATTAAAATGATGCTAGGAAGTGATAAACAAATACTAAAGTGTTTACTTTCACCACAAACTACTAAAAATCCAAATGATACAACTGCTACATGGCACAAAGATTTACGTCATTATTATTGACTCCAACCACAGTTGTAAATTTTAAGTTCTATTTTGTCAGGCACCAAAAAAAGAGACAAAAACAACAGTTTTCACTGTTATAACTATTTTTACAATTGATTTGACAGTACAGAAGTTGATCTTGATATTATGACATTTGGTCTTTTTGGGGTTCTGGCATCTTTATTTACTGTAAAACTATCCACACAATCGATGAATAAAGATAGAAAGTGTTACTTCTAACAGAGCTGTGTTTCATAAAGCAATCAGCTACAAAGGGAAATCATTTCAAGTACTTGCTACATGCACTGCAAGATATCAGGTATTTCAGAAGGCGTATCATTGTAGAATGTGAGCTTATGTCATTTCTAACCATCGCCGGTAGGTTTGAAAATGTTGTAATACACCTTCTTTTGTCTAATGATCATATAAAAATTCCATTCTATATTGTGTTTGAATCATCTGACGTTCCTTCTAATTTAGATCAAGTATATTGGTTTTATATTCTAAGTATTTATTTCCTAGCTTGAATGATTATTATTGGAGAATTATCATCTTTAAAATATTCTGCTACTCCATAAGTATATTGATTGCTTTATTTACACCAATAAAGGGGCATGATAGGATTTTTACCTGATTAATTACTTTAAGCAGCAATAACGAGTAATGAAATGTTTGATGCTGTTTCTGCCGCGTTACCTATAAAGCATCAAGATTTGTGTTAAAAAGGTCTCTAACAAATGTTGTGCAATAGATTATACAAACACCATATTGGTTGGAATGTAGTTCATGTAATAAACTCCATTGTCACCATATAAAATATCATAAGGATATTTTATTCCCCTAATGAAAATACCAAATCCTCAACAACAAAACGATAAGCAAATAGAACTTCTTAGAATAAGGAATCACTGTGCTAATTGAATGCATCAGCTACCCCCATTAAAGATTCACAAAATACATTAAATATATGTAAATATGTAAACACTCTAGGCAAGTAGCTCTATACAAAACATTTACCTTTTAATCTGTTACAGAAGAGGGAAAAGACTCCATTAGCATTACAAGACTGTTGATAGCAATTTCCGTGGCTTACTAACAGTATTATATGAAACAGCTTAAGAGGTGTCTTTCTTTCCACATTGTTAGTTCTTACATTTATGAGAAAAATGAATCATAATCAGAATGCCATTTTCCATTTTTTCCATTAAAGCATGTCCACTAATTATTGTTGGTGTAGTCTTACCACACAGTATGTTGACTGATACCCTTTGAATTTTATTGGAATGATTTTGAATATTTAAAAGTAAACAAGGCTGTCTGCCTCAGCTCCATTTTACACAATCTGTGGTGACTGCTAATTCAGCAAATGCACTTTCCATTGAAGTAGTCATTAGGTCTGATTGTTGGTGAGCTTTTATGGCTCTATTGTTATTAATGGCGGCTCTCTGTATAATGATATAAAAAGTCAGCTGCATCATTGGGCTCAGTCACTCAGTCAAATACTAGAGGCACTATGATTCTACTAAGATGCATTTTCCCTTGTTTGAACATCAACAAGAAATGATTTCACTGATATGAACGGGGCATTTTTATTTTCTGCAGGTTTTCATTGTATCCTGTTCCTCTTCTGTAGGGTAAAGCCTCTGATATTTTTGAGGCAACAGAATGTTTTGACTGCCATGGACAGTGGTCTCTGAAACTCTTCACTGATACATCAAACTACTGTTTCAATAAACTGTAAATGTGACATTATTGTTGCAGGATGCAGGGAGCTGGAGACAAGGTGAACTAAATTGTGACATCTGAAAACAGGCAGGCATCTATTAATGTGATGCTGAAAGATATGAACAATACTTTAATCAGAGTAATTATTTCTGTTCATATCAGTATGCATACCGATACACATGTCATGCATTAAATACAAGTCACACACTAAAATTCTTTCTGAGGGAGATCTGAACTGATCTTTATTCCGATCTGGAAATTTTTTTTACCTGAAATAAACTGAGGTTTACATGATGAAGGTTCTCGGCCTGAAATGTCAACTGTTTATCCTTTTCCGTAGATGCTGCCTGACCTGCTGAGTTCCTCCAGCATTTAGTGTGTGTTGCTTGATATGCAGATCCTATTCTACTGAATTAAGATTGTGACATTAGTCACTATAATACCATAAGGAATGGAAATTCACTAATTCCTAGGTGTGAGAGAGTTAATCCAAACCCTCCTTTCCTCGGGTAATATTTTGACAAGCACCATTCCACTATCACCACTACTGTTCATATTTTGGTGATTTCTTTTATTAATCAGAAGATAGAAAGTTGCCAAATTGTTCAACATTTAATTCAAAGGAAGTATGTAATTGAATTCATATGTGTCTCTTACTGTGTTGCAGATGATATGAATGTCAGTTTCCTAATCAGCATTTCTGACTATAAGTTTTGATTTAGCAAATTAGAAGTCCCAGTTTTATACACATTAAAATGTGGGGTCACCCTAGAAATCACTGGCAGCCACTACTAAATCCAGATGAAACTAGTTCTAACTGGGGACATGCAGGTCATTGCTGATTTATATCAAGGAGGCCTAGCCTATTTATTCTTTCACAGCAGGTGATGACAGGTGCTGAAGTGGCTTGTGAAAGTGTCCCATCACCTGATAGTCAAGTTTAATAATTTATCAATGGCTGTGGATTTCAGAAGCAGAGCTGGATGGTTTTAGTGCCCAGTGCAGAGTGAATCTTTCCGATTGGGCTAGTGGCACACTTAACTCAAAGGATTTTAATGTCAGCAGAGTGAAAAATAACCACTTTTTAAAGGAAAGGTTTAAAATTCTATACTTGCTCAGGAGAACTTTAGCATTTCTTTGGAAGAGGAAAGGAAGGCAGGTGAGAAGGGAAAGAAGTATTTTATTGAGTGTATGTGGAAGGTAGACCTGCTTTTACACCTTACCATATGTTTGTTCAATAATCCATAATTTAAAAAAAACTAACCCTGTAGTCACGAGGAGGCAGATTTACTGTTGGAGTGTTAGCAAACAAGCAGCATCCATTTTTAAAGAGAAATAAACTTCTGTCTTTGATAATCAATCATTAGGTTCACCTGAGCAATTCAGTATTATCATCAAGGTCTCATGACCACAGACTGCTCACATACCAACTTTACCTTCTTCACTAAAATGGCAAATGTAGCATTGTTTGGTCTCATCAGGTTGAACTAAACTCTTTGATAGAATTTGTTAGACCGTATTAATATGGAGATAAACAGTACTTTAAAGCTTTGCTACTAAATGTGGTTCACTTCCTTAAGGTTGTTATAGCTGGGGGTGGTAATGGGGACAAGCTCCGACGGCCTAGTAAATGCTTCCGATGGTGTGTGCCTCAGGTAGCCTCTGACAACCAAGTCCAGCTCTCAGCCTTCACGTGTGGCTTAGCTACTAAGCCTGGCCGGAACAGTTTCTACTGACAGGAGAAGGGGCCAAGCGGGTTACTGGCACCTTAAAAGCCTTTGTTTTGAGCAGTTAGGGCTTGTCAGCCATGGTTGGCAGCTCATCTAGGAAAAGGAAAACTTTCATCTCAAACCTCCGCTGCTTTGTGGCTATACCTACTCATGGGGAAGACTTCAGGAGTAAACCACGAGGGAAAAGTCCGGAGATGGAATCCCTAAGGCAGTCCTACGTTGAGTTCAACACTAGCAAATCCTGCAACACTGCTGGTACCAAACTCTATTGATCTTCTAGCAACACACATCAAAATTGCTGGTGAACGCAGCAGGCCAGACAGCATCTCTAGGAAGAGGTACAGTCGACATTTCAGGCCGAGACCCTTCATCAGGACCCTTCGGGTCTGGGCCCAAAACGTCGACTGTCCCTCTTCCTAGAGATGCTGCCTGGCCTGCTACATTCACCAGCAACTTTGATGTGTGTTGCTTGAATTTCCAGCATCTGCAGAATTCCTCGTGTCTATCGATCTTCTGTTCCTTTGGGCTCATCAGATGTGTAGAGGGAGGAGCTTGCTACATGGGCAACAGCTTGCTCTCCATATCATACTGCCCAAGCTTGGATATCTAGACAGTTATGACCGGCCCTGACCGATGGAGGCTCATTCAAATATGGTTTATTATTAATAGATCAGTAGAAGAGTGTAGGTGGTATAATACAGTAGCGTTATATTTGAACCATTTATGGATTTCCAGTTTTAAGATAGGTTGCTCAAGTTTCATTGTTAACCTTGCTCAACAGTTCAGCATTCTTCTTTGTGAAGCCTGTTTCAGACAATGATTAATTCTACCTGTCTGCAGGGAGGATGGTGGTGGGAGGCATTTAAAAGAAAGATATGAAAGATCAGCTTTATTAGTGACATGTCCATCGAAAGAATGAAATGTACAGCGAAATGCGTCTGCGACAAATCAAGTCAGGATTGTGCTGGTGTCGCACACTTGCAGCACCAACATTGCATGCCCACAACTCAGTAACACTATCCTGTATGTTTTGGGAATGTGGGTGAGCACCTGGAGGAAACACACGCAGAAGGAACGTACAAATTCCTTACAGGCGGTGTTGGGAATTGAACTGGGATGACCGCGATCACAGTAATAGCGTTACACTAACTCCTATATTACCGTTCTGTCCTCGGACGTCTCACAACACCTAGCCACTTTGCTGAAATCACTCAAGACCTCTTGTCTTCACCACAAGAAAGTTAGAAGAGATGCTTTTCAAGAATGTAAGATGTTTCAAAAGATTTTTTATTTGCATCATCAGCTGTCTACTTTATTATGAAGGATTATCAAGCTAATGTTCCAAAACTAAGAGGGAATAAAAAGAAACAATTTGCATTAATGCATTTGTCCTAACTTTGTATGAAAAATATCTTGACTTCATCCTGGCAGTAGCATAACTGAACACAACTATGTCAGAATATTTTATTCAGCTTCTTTTTAAGATTACACTATGTTTAAATTCCAGAGCTATAAAGGATTCATGAACTAAATTTAATATTGACATTCACAGGTGAAGTTTCTGTGAGTTAACATTGCTCAAAATCTAGAACATGTAGATGTTTCTTTTTCATTAATATGTTTCAAATGTAAGTTTCGTGAATTTAAGAATTATATAGCAAGTCCATGTAGGAAAAATTGTAAATGGAGTCGAACTTTAGACCACATTTAGTTAGAAAAAAAATCACTTTCATACAATAATAGTTTGTGAACCATGCTTTTTGATGTACATATACAGAAAGAATATATAATACAGTAGATATAATCTTCTGCATCTACCATTGATATCACAGCTCACTAAATAATGCCTAATGTTTATTTCATTTAACAGAGCATCTAACACTGGGTTGTACACCAGGGACTGATTATCATAATTAGACAAGTTTCTATGGCAACCTACAAGTCTATCAGTTTTGATTCATTATATTGGTGTACCTTATAGCATTTTCCAAATATTGGGTGAACAAGGAAGTCACAATCACAATGTTACCATGAAACACTGCTAAAATTATATTTTTGTTTTAGATTATGTTGTTAATTGCATTTGTTCTTCATTGGTTCTTCACAACTTCATTAGTTAATTGTAGCCTCTTTGTCTAAAATCCAAGGGAAATACATGACAATTATGATATGTTCAGTCTGTAGGGTTGATTAAAAAATACTTGTTGATGGCATTACTTAGTCTATCTCTGATGAAGTATGCAATTTATATTATTTTTTTCCTCCCACTAAGCCACCCACTGTATTTTTGAAGGAACAAAAATCTATGTGCATTAAGTAATTAATAGTGCACCAGTAATTAAAATGGCTTTCTAAACCTCTTTAATATTTGGAACCAGAGTCATAACAAGACTTAAAATTGCCACGGATGCATCAACTTGTTTTGGCAACATTATATTACCTGACCAGTTTTGATATATGTGGGGAGGTCAGTGATCCTGCAGGCACAGAACGTAGGCTTCATTAACAAGGCAATATTTAATTTCAGCATCAAAAAGACTATAGGGCCCTACCCCTTGTTTATCCATTTTAGAGTGCAGTTGAGAGTCAACTATATTGGGTCTGCAGTCAAATATGGGCCAGAATAGGAAATGCTGGCAGAGTTCTTTCCCTAAACTTTATTAGCAAACTGAAGGTGTCATCTAAAGATTCACTGATGACACACTGTTGTCAGCAGAATATCAGATGGTGGCAATAAGGCATACAGGAACAGCCTTGTACTTAATGTTAGTAAAGCCAAAAAATGGAATACTCCAGCCAGTTGATCAGCACAGGTCTTTCGAACTTGGCCAAGTACCTTATCTGGGTCGAAAGCATTTTGTGGTTTCACCTCCTGAAGGCTGCTCGCACAATGGCCTCGAGAGACTGAATTCACAGGATTATCAGTGGGTGTGGGAGTACATGATGGTTCCTGCATGGTTTGACCATCAAAGAAAGCACAGAAGGAATTGAGCTCATCTGGAAGTGAAGCCCTACTGTTTCCTATGTTGCTTGATTTAACTTTATAAGAGGTGATAGTATTCAAGTCCTGCCACGACTGTTGAGCATTCTTTGTTGAATCAGGTTTCGTCTGGAATTGCCACTTCACCTGTCAGATGGCTTTCTGAAGATCTTACTTGGACTTCTTGTTTCTTTCTTGGTCACCAGACCTGAGCACCTGTGATCTGGGCCTCAGCAGGTTTCAGATCTCATGGTTCATCCAGGGCTTCTGGTTGGGGAATGATTTTGTGGGGACACACTCATCTACAACTGTTTTAGTAAAGCCCATGGCAACCATGGTGTATTCATTCAGATCATATCACAGGTGAGTCCTTGAACACAGCCCAGTCCACTGACTCGAAGCAATCCCACAGCCGGCCTTTTCCTCCTGCAACCACCTTTTTGTTGTCATAATCTCTGGAAATTTGCTGTTTAGTCTCTGCCTGTATGCAGGTTGGAGAAGAACAACCAAGTGATCCGATTTACTGAAATGTGGTCTGGGCATGGGATAGTAGGCATTCCTTATCTTAGTATAACAGTGGTTTAGTATGTTGGGACCTCTGGTGGTACAGGTTATATACTGGTGGCAATCTCAAAGGTTGATAGTCGCATTACTTAAGACACTGTTAGGTAGGTACATGGATGAAATAAAAATGGAGGGCTATGTGGGAGGGAACCATTAGATAAATTTTGGAATAAGTTAAAAGTTTAACACAATATTGGGGCCAAAGTCCTGCACTGTTCTATGTTATATTATTCAAAAAATATGCCAAATTTTATTTAATTGACTGAATTTAAATTCCCCATTTGCTGTCATTGGATTTGAGCTTGTCTCTTTGGAACAGTCATCCGGTTCTCTAGATTACTGACCCATTAAATTAACTACTTTGGTCTTTTATCAACTTAGCGCTAGCCAGGCGCAATGCTTGTCCTCGACCAGGCTTGTCAATTGTTGGAGAAAAGGTATCTGCCTATAACTCAGTAGCACGCATATTTCATGTGCATTAAAAACACCCTGTGTGAGGTGGATCACATGGTGATTCATTAACTTTGTAAGGAAAATTGCCATGCTCTTCTGTACATTATTTGCTTTAGTAAAGCTGCTGTTACCTCTGCATCAGTCGTGCATCCAATATAATACGTAATAAATCAATGGCATTAAGTCAATGTTCCCTCTGCTGCCCAGAGAAAATTGGAGGTTCCAGGATGAATTCCTGCTTATCATTATTAATCCACAAAAGAAATATTTCCTCGGGTTCGAGAATGAGTCAGCAATTAGAGGATCTGCTCTATCACTTCAATAAAGTAACTTGCTGTCTCACTTCTCAAGGGCCAGCACTAGGCGGGTTAATGCTCTGGAGTTCCATTCAGCAATTAGAGTCTGGATGCAAAAACAATTTGTGGACTGCATGCACTCATCAGTTTGCTGCTCACAGTGGCCAGGGGCAGTCCTAACATGGAAATCAATCAGCTCAGTCATGACTAGTGTGGGTGAGCAGACACCAACACTCTGAATGGTATTACATTCCTCTTAGCTCCATCAAATACTGTGTGCCTCTATACTCTGAATCACATTTGGAGTTCTTAAACTACTGGCTCACTTCTCAGCAGACGAAAATAAGATCCCGAGGGGAACTGCTGCCTGTCTTACCACATAGTCTGATGTGTGAAGAACAGCGGTGCTACTTGTCATGTATTTTTTTGTCCAATTAGACTCAAGATTCAAAAACTTTATTGTCATTCTAACCGTACATCAGCTCTGCAGGGCAGAATGAGACAGCGTTTCTCAGGAGTTCCCAGTGTTTGGGGTATGCATTGATACTACCTGCAATACAGAAAAAGAGGGTGAACTCTGATTTCGTGTTAATCATCCTCAGTAAATCACAGGCCAACATTGGATGCTGTGCATCCTATGAACACAAGTGACTGCTATTTAAGCTCAACAAAAAGTACAAAATGTTTAAATGGAGAATATCATCTGAAGTAAAGTGAAAGTAATACTATATTAGTGAAATGAGGAATAGATTGGTAAGAAAAGCAAATTGAATATATTTTCTAGATGTTTGTGTTCATTTGTTTCATGGCTTTGTATTTGTAGAACTGAGATTTTCTTTGAAATATCATAACAAAAATACCAACTAATCTTAAAATTATGTGGACCTGATGCAACTCAAGTCTGTGGGCAAGACTGAGATTCCTAGATGGTATGTTGCCTCCTGGGTGCCAGGGTCCAGCATATCTTAGATCGAGTCCTCAGCGTTCTTAATTGGGAGGGTGAACAGCCAGAAGTTGTGGTCCATGTAGGTACCAATGACATGGGTAGGATGAGTGATAAAGTTCTGCATAGGAGTTAGGTGCTGAGTTAAAGGGCAGGACCTCCAGAGTTGTGATCTCAGGATTGCTACTCGTGCCACGTGCAAGTGAGGCCAGAATTAGGAAGAATACACAGTTTAATATGTGGCTAAGGGGTTGGTGTAGGAGAGAGGGTCTAAGATTTTTGGATCATTGGGCTCTCTTCCAGGGAAGGTGGGACCTGTACAGAAGGGACGGTTTGCACCTGAACTGGAGGGGGACTAATATCTTTGCAGGAAAGTTTGTAGCATGGTACAACTGGTGTCCTGAGCTGCATGTATTTCAATGCAACAAGTATCGTCGGAAAGGCGGAAGATAGTGCTGAAGATGAAGTAATTGGTTTACAAACAGAGGCTATGTGTAGTGAAAAGTGGCTGTTGATAGGGCAAAAGTGCTGTCAACAGCACGAGTTGCAACATAAAGGACAGACAAGATCAAAAAGGGTGAATACAGGACTAAAGATGCATTTGAATATGAGCAGGACAGGGAGTAAGGTAGATGAACTTCCAACAGAGTTGCAGGTTGGCAGGTATGATGTAGGCATTACTGAATCATGCGCAAGGACGATCATAGCTGGGAGCTTTATGTCAAAGGATACATATTGTATCAAAAGGACAGGCAGGAAGGCGGTTTCAGCACTGTTCTTTTGGTAAAAAATGAAATCAAATCATTATAAAGAGGCGACATAGGTTCAAAAGGTGTAGAATTATTATGGATAAAGCTGAGGAACACTGCATAAAAAAACTCTGATGGGAGTTGTATACACATCCCCAAACAGTAATATGGATATGGCCTACAAGTTAACAATGGGAGATAGAAAATGCATGCCAAAAGGCCAATATTACAATAGTCATGGGGGATTTCAATCTGCAGGTAGATTGGGAAAATCAAGTTGGTGCAAGATCCCAGGAGGAGAAATTTCTAGAGTTGGCGTTTTAGAGCAGCTCCTGGTTCAGCCCACTAGAGTATCACCTATACTGAAATGGGTGTTGTGCAATGAACCAGAATTGATTACAGAGCATAAGGTAAAAGAACCCTTAGGCGAGAGTGATCATAATATGATCAAATTCAACCCTGCAATTTGAGAAGAAGCTAAAGACAGATGTATCATTATTACAGTGGAGTAAAGGGAATTACAGATGCATGAGAGAGGAGTTGACCAGAATTGGTTTGAAAAGAACACTGGCAGTGATGATGGCAGAGCAGCACTTGCTGGAATTTCTGGAAATAAATCAGAAGGCGCAGAGGAATAAGTATACTATAAGAAAGATAACATAACCGAGGTTAACAAGAAAAGTCAAAGCTAACACAAAAGCCAAAGAGCGGGCATATAATAGGGCAAATTTAGTGGGAAGTTAGAGGATTGAGAAACTTTTAAAAAGGAACAGAATGCAACTAAAAAGTTATTAAGAAGATAAAGATGGAATATGAAAGTAGTCTAGCCAATAATATTAAAGAAGATACCAAAAGTTTCTTCAGATACATGAAGTGTAAAACAGAGAAAAGAATGGATATTGGACCACTGGAAAATGATGTTGGAGAGATAGTAATGGGTGGACAAGGAAATGCCATATGAACTGAAAAAGTATTTTGTAGCAACACACATCAAAGTTGCTGGTGAACGCAGCAGGCCAAGCAGCAACTTTGATGTGTGTTGCTTGAATTTCCAGCATCTGCAGATTTCCTGGTGTTTAAGTATTTTGTATCAGTCTTCACTGTGGAAGACATTAGCAGTTTGGTGGATGTTCCAGGTGTCAGTGGTCATGAAGTGTGTGAAATTCCATATATAAAGGGAAGTTTCTTGGGAAACTGAAAGATCTGATGCTAGATAAGTCAATTGGACCAGATGGTGAACACCCAGGGTCCTGAAAGAGGTGGCTGAAGAAATCATAGAGGCATTAGTAAAGATCTTTCAAGAATCACTAGATTCTGGAATGGTTCCGGAAGACTGGAAAATTTCAAATGTCACTGAATTCTTCAAGAAGGGAGAGAGGCAGAAGAAAGGGAATTATAGGGCAGTTAGTCTGACCTCAGTGGTTGGGAGGGTGTTGGAGCCGTGCTTTCGGGGTACATAATAAAACAGCGTGGTTTCCTCAAGGGAAAGTCTTGCCTGACAAATCTGTTGGAATTCTTTGAAAAAAATAACAAGCAGGTTAGACAAAGGAGAATTGGTTGATATTGTGTACTTGGATTTTCAGAAGGCCTTTGACAAGGTGCCACACATAAGGCTGTTTAGCAAGTTATGAGCCGATGATATTACAAGAAAGATTCTGACATGCATAAGGTAGTGGTTGATTAGCAGAAGGCAAAAATTGGAAATAAACAGATCCTTTTCTGGTTGGCTGCCGGTGACTAGTGCTGTTCCACTGGTATCTGTGTTGGGACTGATTCTATTTACGCTATATATCAATAATTCCGATGATGGAATTGATGGCTTTGTTGCAACGTTTGTAGATGATATGAAGATAGGTGGAGGGGCAAGTAGCTTTGAGGAAGTAACAGAAGGACTTTGACAGATTAGGAGAATGGGCAAAGAAATGGCAGATGGAATACAGTGGCAGGAAGTGTATGGTCATGAACTTTGGTAGAAGAAATGTAGGGGTTGACTATCTCCTAAATGGAGGAAAACTACAAAAAAAAATCTGAGGTGCAAAGGGACTTTCAAGTCTTTGTGCAGGATGCCCTAAGGGTTAACTTGCAGGTTGAGTCTGTTGTGAGGAAGGCAAATGCAATGGTCGCATTCATTTCAAGAGGACTAGAATATAAAAGCAAGGATGCAATACTGAGACTTCAGAAAAGCACTGGGTGAGGCCTTACTTGGAATATTGTGAGCAAGTTTGGGCCCCTTATCTTATAAAGGATATGCTGAAACTGGAGAGGGTTCAAAAGAGGTTCACAAAAATGATTCCAGGATTGAATGGCTTGTCATATGAAGAGCATTTGATGGCTCTGGACCTGTATTCACTGGAATTCAGAAGAATGAGGGGTGACCTAATTAAAACCTATTGAATGGTGAAAGGCCTTGACAGAGTGGATGTGGAGAGGATATTTCCTATGGTGGCAGAGTCTAAAACCAGAAGGCACACAGCCTCAGAGTAGAGGGCATCCTTTTAGAATGGAGATGAGGAATTTCTTTTGCCAGAGAGTGGTGAATCTGTGGAATTCTTTGCCACAGGCTTCTCTGGAGGCCAACTCTATATATATTTAAGGCAGAGTTCATTAGAGTCTTGATTGGTCAGGCCATGATGGGATACGGGGAGAAGGCAGGAGATTGGGGCTGAAAGAAAAATTGGATCAGCCATGATGAAACAGCGGAGCTAACTTGATGGGCCAAATAGCCTCTCCTATATCTTATGGTGTATGGTCATAGAGCACCACATCACAGAAACAGGCCCTTTGGTCCATCTTGTCTGTGCTGAACTATTATTCTGACTAGTCCCATCTACCTGCACCTGCACGATATCCCTCCATACCCCTCCCATCCATGTACCTATCCAAAATCTCCCTTAAATGTTATTGTTCTCTTAAGTGTTAAGACTATTTCAGGGAAAGAAGAAAGCATGCCCTGCAGTAGTCCTGTAACTGTCTAGGATATAAACATTTATTTCAGGTGTCACGTTTTTCTCTGCTTGCTTTCTAATAGAAATGGAATTATAACTTGACTGAAGTACAGTCAAGAGGAGTTTCAATTACACACATTAAACATTCTGTTCAGGCACACAAGTGTGTCACTTTAGGGATCTATGCATAAATAATGTAGATCTGCTTGCCTTTGGCTGGACCAGGCGTACAAATGGCAGCTACTAGTTAAAACTTGTAATATATGAGCACTGCTGAAATTTAGGCATAAAATTAAAGTGGGAGGGGAGTTGTCCAGTTATTATAATATCTCCGTATGTTTTTCATTAGGTCAGATCCCAGAAAATTGGAGCTTGGTCTTAAACTGGCAAAAGCACAACCTGTGAAATCTAGTGAAATTAGACAGAAAGCATTGCCTGCAGGATCTGGAAACTCACAGATTTCACAAGCAATTAAGGGCTGAATTCAATCTAAAAAAATGTTTGCTGCCATTTTCTGCAGCAATTGTATTTTTTTTCATAGAATATAGAGAAGCTAGAGGAAAAAAGTTCCCATCTGCAGGACAAATTGGAAAGGCTTTTCTGCCTAGGAAATACATTGTAACTGTAATATATTTTTACAGTCCTAACTGGGAAAATATCATGACATGTGATCGTGTGATTTGAATAAGTTTTCTTTCAAAATATGCAAGTCAAAGTTCATATTTAAAACCAATGCTGGTTGTAAAATTTCATTATCAAAATTAACGAGGCATTAATATAAGACAAAACCTAGGAGTAGAATTAGGTCATTTGGCCCATCGAGTCTGCTCTGTCATTCCAGCATGGCAGATTTACTATCCCATCCAACCCCATAACCTTTAAGGTCCTGACTAGTCAAAAACCTATCAACCCCCGCTTTAAATATAATCAATGACTTAGCCTGCACAGCAGTTCATGGCGAAGAATTCCATGGATTCACCATCCTCTGGCTAAAGAAATTTTTCCTCATCCCTGTTCAAACTGGACTTCCCTCTATTCTGAGGCTGTGCCCTCTGGCCCTAGACTCCCCCACTCTTGGAAGCATCCTTTCCATATCCACTCTATCCAGACCTTTCAATAGTTGGTATGTTTCAATAAGATCTCCCATCATTCTTCTAAACTCCTGGGATTATTCTCTTGAACTATAAAATATGTAAAATTAGAAAAGACACAGAGTTAATTTGATCTAGTTCTAGAAGTTTTTGGACTATCATTCTCATAACTGGACTGATCAAAGAACACTGAGGCTGTCTACAAGAAGGGTCAGAGCCGTCTCTATTTCCTGAGGAGACTGAGGTCCTTTAACATCTGCCGGACGATGCTGAGGATGTTCTATGTGTCTGTGGTGGCCAGTGCGATCATGTTTGCTGTTGTGTGCTGGGGCAGCAGGCTGAGGGTAGCAGACACCAACAGAATCAACAAACTCATTTGTAAGGCCAGTGATGTTGTGGGGATGGAACTGGACTCTCTGACGGTGGTGTCTGAAAAGAGGATGCTGTCCAAGTTGCATGCCATCTTGATCAATGTCTCCCATCCACTACATAATGTATTGATTGGGCACAGGAGTACATTCAGCCAGAGACTCATTCCACTGAGATGCAACACAGAGTCATAGGAAGTCATTCCTGGCTGTGGCCATCAAACTTTACAACTCCTCCCTTGGAGGGTCAGACACCCTGAGCCAATAGGCTGGTCCTGGACTTATCTCCTGGCATAATTTACATATTACTATTTAACTATTTATGGTTTTATTACTATTTAATTATTTATGGTGCAACTGTAACGAAAACCAATTTCCCCCGGGATCAATAAAGTATGACTATGACTATGACTATAACACATCAGAAGTGGGGCTTAGGCAAAAATAATGCAAAATTAAGTCTTAACTAAGGAATTTAAAGAAGTGAGTGAAGCAAATTTGTGTTACAAGCAAGAGAATAAATGCTAATGTTAAGTGCATAGAAGGTACTTAACTGTGATCTTAAAATACCTGAATATCATATAAATAATTGAATATTGTATGGTCAATTTAACATGTTAAAGTCATGGTTACAAATTACTAAGGATACTGGAGCTGATATATAACACATAAATGAAGGTCTGCAGTATTAGGCTAGATAAGCCAGCAAAGCTGCACCACAAAAACTCTAATGTCTGTATGAGACTCCTGGCACCCAGTACCACATTCACAGACCACCATCAGACACCAGCTTACTCCCACCTCTTCTGCCATCATGTAATCTGCTGAGGAAGGCAGAAAAATAGAGAAAAATCCCTGAGCCACACAAGTCATAAAATACTTCAACTGTTTCAGACAATCAAAGGCAGTTCAGAAGGTCACGTTCCTTAAAAACTACTTCTTTATGAGACAATCTCTGAACCAGCTCACATGAGAGTATGCAGAGAAATGGTCCCCATCACAACTAGAGACATGGGGAAGAAAATGTCCCCGATATCCAGTCTATTAGTACAGTTCAAATGTTTAAAATTATATTTTGATATCCTCCTCAATCTGAAAGGTCTACTAATAGGCAATTTATCAGATCATTAATGATTTTATGGGCATCTATCATGTAACCATTAAGCCAACTTTGGTGCTCCTTTAACCAACAGATTTGGTTAAAATGTCACAGGCCTGTCACACTCTGACATGACTAGCAGTGGAAAATTATCCAATTAATGGGAGAAGGAGAAAATTCAGAAATTCATAGCAATGCACATCAGTAGGAAAGACAACTATGAGTATCAGTAAAGAAATTCAGCCAAGAGCACCCAATGTATAATTCAACTCTGTCTCCTTCCTAACTTGTCTGAAGCCATTCTTTGCCTAATTCACTTGATTTCAAGGAGTTGGCTGACAGCTCTGGATACAGCAACTGCTATGAGACCAGGTATTGCCTCAGCTCATATATGAACAGCTACATCTGAACAAGCTTTGCTTTTTGTTAAGCGTTCTGGTATGGTTCTAAGTCTGTCTCTGTCTGACAATGTGGAAAATAGCCCAGGTTATGTCCTGTTCACAAGAGACCATGGGACCTTAAGATATAGATAATAAGACCAAAGACCATAAGAACTACTACTACTACGTCGACTCAGGCCTAGGGGGCCGGTGTTGGGCACGATGACGGACTCTCCACTTCTCCCTCTCCCTCATCAGTGTGTTCAGTTCATCTACATTAGCCACGCCGCTGTCTTCTAGGGGCGTGTTGACCATAGTCTTGGGAGGGTGCCCAGGTTTCATCCTCCCGTGCTTGGGCTCCCCATATGATGACTAGGCTGGCAGGTAGCTCGGGGTGGTGTAGACAGTGCCCCGCTAGTTGCAGTCTTCTCGCCTCGATTTTAGTGGTGAGCATCAGTAGGTTGTTATAGAGCTCGAGGTTCGTCATGTGCTCTTGCCAACTCACATCAAGAGCCATCCGGAGCATTCGTGTATAGCAACCATCTAGAGACTTCTGCATCGTCTTGGTGAGTGTCCACGTCTCGCATCCATACGTGAGAATGGACTCTATGACTGCTATGAAAATCCTCATTTTAAGCCCTCTGGTCAGCTTTGACTTCCAGATTTCCTTCATGTCGTTCGTAGCCCTCCAGGCCAGCGCCTTCCATAAGAAATGAGAGCCTAATTAGGCCAGTTGACCCACTGAGTCTGCTCTGCCATTTCATCAGGGCTGATCCAATTTTCCTTTCAGCCTCAGTCTCCTGCCTTCGCCCCGTATCCCTTTATTCTCTAAAAAATCAGGAATCTATCAACCTCTGTCTTAAATATACATGAGGACTTGGCCTCTACTGCCACCAGTGGCAAAGAATTCTACAGATTCACCACTCTCTGGCAAAAAAATACCTCTTCATCTCCATGCTGAAAGGATGTCCCTCTATTCTGAAGCAGTATCCTCTGATCTTAGACATTTCCACCTCAGGAAACATCCTCCCCACACCCACTCTATAAGCCCTTTCACCATTTGATAGGTTTCAATGTGATCACCTCTCAATTTTCTGAATTCTAGTAAATACAGGCCCAGAGCCATCAGATGCTCTTCATATGATGTGCCATTCAATCCTGGAATCATTTTTGTGAACTTCCTTTGAATCCTCTCCAGTTTCAGCACATCCTTTCTAACATAAAGGGCCTACACCTGTTCACAATACTTCAACTGATGCCTCACCAGTGCTTTCTGAAGTCTTAATATTGCATCCTTGCTTTTATATTCTAGTCCTCTTGAAATGAATGCTAACATTACATTTGCCTTCCTCACCACAGACTCAACCTGCAAATTAACCTTTAAAGAATCTTGCACAAGGATTCCCAAGTCTGTTTGCACCACAATTTATTGTATTTTCTCTCCAATTTGAAAATAGTCAGCCCTTGCATTTTATCTACCAAAGTGCATAACCGACACTATATTCCACCCGTCATTTCTTTGCCCATTCTCCTAATCTGTCTAGTCCTTCTGATGCCTCTCTACTTCCTCAAAACTTCCTGCCCCTCCACCTATCTTCATATCGTCTGCACACTTTGCAACAAAGACATCAATTCCATCATCCAAATCACTGGTGTATAATATAAAAATAATCGGTGCCAACACAGACCCCCGTGGAACAGCACTAGTCTCTGCAGCCAACCAGAAAAGGCTCCCTTTATTCCCACTCCTATCCTCCTGCCCATCAGCCACAGCTTTATCCATGCTAGGATCTTTTCTGCAATACCATGGGCTCATAGTTTGTTAAGCAGCCTCATTGTGAATGTTAGGTCACATTAAACTTGCAAAACCTGCTACATTGCACATGAGACTGTATACCTTGAAGAGTAAAATTCTGCAGCGGCGAACCCTTGGACAAAACATTTGTGATCTTGTTCTCCAGGTTACATTTCATGCCTCTCCTGGTGACGAAGACTATAAAGGCCATGGTCTTAAAGTAGGGAATCTTCAAAGAAGGCTGACAAAGGAGAGTAACAGAACACAAAATATTACCAAGATATTAAATGTGGCCAAAATTATAAAACGTGTCCATGTATCATCCACTGTTTGGGCACTGTGGGTGTCTAATTGGTTGCAGCAGCACTGTTTAAAAGGATTATTATTTGCTGGCTGATTATTTGCTGATTACCTTCCAGCTGCAGCTTCTTCAAGGCAGCATGCTTGTTCTTTGATGTTTTTGAATGGCTTTGCATTGCTAGTCCATTTGAAGAGGATACCAAGGGCTGAAGGAAATGCCATAACCCAGGACAGCTTGTGACTGATGAAGAGGAAGGAGCTAAGAATAACTGTGCCTGCCCATACATACAACGATTTGCAATCTGGTATCTTAGCAGTGGTCACGATGCTTTCATTATGTGCTGGTCAACTGTGGCCTTGATTTTTGAGTCACTGAAGCAAAAGAGCTTTTAGCTACCAGGTGTCCTGATCAAGTGCACTTGTCACCTGTATGAAGCTTATCTGCACATGATATGTTACACTGAGCAAACACTTGACTTTTCTGTCTAGACTCCCCTGTACATAACAGACCATGTACCAATGTCATGCTTTCTGTATTCTTCACCGCTGTTTGCTCATGGTTACTGGAGGTTATTGCAGGAAACTCCCTGATGATCCATTTGTGTTAATTAACTGAAGCAGGGAATGATGCAATTACAAAAGTAGACTTTGTGCTAAAGAAGACATCATATTCTTTGGTGTACAAAGTTGTAAATCTGGTCTGGAAAAGAAAAGCTTACGAAAGGTTCAAAAAACTAGGTAAGGATAGATATCTGGAAGATTATAAGGCTAGCAGGAAGGAGTTTAGGAATGAAATTAGCAGAGCCAGAAGGGGCCATGAGAAGGCCTTGGCGGACAGGATTAAGGAAAACCCCAAGGCATTCAACAAGTATGTGAGGAGTAAGAGGATAAGACGTGAGATAATAGGACCTATCAAGTGTGACAGTGGAAAAGTGTGTATGGAACAGGAAGAGATAGCAGAGGTACTTAATGAACACCTTACTTTAGTATTCATGACAGAAAATGATCTTGGCGATTGTAGGGATGACTTACAGCGGACTGAAAAACTTGAGCATGTAGATATTAAGAAAGAGGATGTGCTGGAGCTTTTGGAAAGCATCAAGTTGGATAAGTAACCGAGACTGGATGAGATATACTCCAGGCTACTGTGGGAGGTGAGGGAGGAGATTGCTGAGCCTCTAGAGATGATCTTAGCATCATCAATGGGGACAGGAGGTGTTCCGGAGAATTGGAGGGTTGTGGATGTTGTTCCCTTATTCAAAAAAGGGAGTAGAGATAACCCAGGAAATTATAGACACCAACAGAATCAACAAACTCATTTGTAAGGCCAGTGATGTTGTGGGGATGGAACTGGACTCTCTCATGGTGGTGTCTGAAAAGAGGATGCTGTCTAAGTTGCATGCCATCTTGGTCAATGTCTCCCATCCACTACATAATGTACTGGGTGGGCACAGGAGTACATTCAGCCAGAGACTCATTCCACCGATATGCAGCACAGAGCGTCATAGGAAGTCATTCCTGCCTGTGGCCATCAAACTTTACGACTCCTCCCTTGGAGGGTCAGACACCCTGAGCCAATAGGCTGGTCCTGGACTTATTTCATAATTTACTGGCATAATTTACTTATTACTATTTAACTATTTATGGTTCTATTACTATTTATTATTTATGGTGCAACTGTAACGAAAACCAATTTCCCCCGGGATCAATAAAGTATGACTAAGACTATGACTATGACTATGACTATGACTAGACCAGTGAGTCTTACTTCAGGGTTGGTAAGTTGATGGAGAAGATCCTGAGAGGCAGGATTTATGAACATTTGGAGAGGTATAATATGATTAGGAATAGTCAGCATGGCTTTGTCAAAGGCAGGTTGTGCCCTTCGAGCCTGATTGAATTTTTTGAGGATGTGACTGAACACACTGATGATAGTAGAGCAGTAGATGTAGTGTATATGGATTTAAGCAAGGCATTTGATAAGGTACACCATGCAAGGCTTATTGAGAAAGTAAGGAGGCATGGGATCCAAGGGGACATTGCTTTGTGGATCCAGACCTGGCTTGCCCACAGAAGGCAAACAGTGGTTGTAGATGGGTCATATTCTGCATGGAGGCTGATGACCAGTGGTGTGCCTTAGGGATCTGTACTGGGACCCCTTCTCTTTGTGATTTTTGTAAGTGATCTGGATGATGAATTGGAGGGATGGGTTAGTAAATTTGCTGATGACACAAAGGTTGGGTGTGTTGTGGATAGTGTGGAGGGCTGTCAGAGGCTACAGTGGGACATTGATAGGTTTGCAAAACTGGGACTGGGCTGAGAAGTGGCAGATGGAGTTCAACCCAGATAAGTGGTTAATTTTGGTAAGTTAAATATGATGGCAGAATATATTTTTAATGGTAAGACTCTTGGCAGTGTGGAGGATCAGAAGGATCTTGGGATCTGAGTCCATAAGACACTCAAAGCTGCTATGCAGGTTGACTCTGTGGATAAGAAGGCATACTGTGTATTGGCCTTCATCAATTGTGGGATTGAGTTTAGGAGCAGAGACGTAATGTTACAGCCATATAGGACCCTGGTCAGAGTACTTGGAGTACTGTGCTCAGTTCTGGTCGCCTCAGTACAGGAAGGATGTGGAAACCATAGAAAGGATGCAGAGGAGATTTACAAGGATGTTGCCTGGATTGGGGAACATGCCTTATGAGTATAGGTTGAGTGAATTGGCCTTTTCTCCTTGGAGAGATGGAGGATGAGAGGTGACCTGACTGAGGTGTATAAGATGATGAGAGACATTGATTGTGTGGATAGTCAGAGGCTTTTTCCCAGGGCTGAAATAGGTAGCATGAGAGGGCACAGTTTTAAGGTGCTTGGAAATAGGTACAGAGGAGATGTCAAGGGTAAGATTTTACTCAGAGAGTGGTGAGTGCGTGGAATGAACTGCCGGCGACAGTGGTGGAGGCGGATGCGATAGGGCCTTTTAAGAGACTCCTGGACGGGTACATGGAGCTTAAAAGAATAAAGGGCTATGGGTAACCCTTGGTAATTTCTAAGGTAAGGACATGTTTAGCACAGCTTTGTGGGCCAAAGGGCCTGTATTATGCTGCAGGTTCTATGTTCTATGTTCCATATTAAAATCAGGATTAAACAGAGCGTTAAGGTACAAAACAATTTTCTTCAATCAAAAGTAGTAACCAGGGTCAAGGACGATCAGTGAATTAGGAAAAAGTTCAGATGTTTGATTGGACACCAAAACAACAAGCTGTGGGGAATTGCATTCCACCAGGATTGACGTGTGGGAGCCAGCAGGATAATGTAAAGTGAAGATGGGGGAAAGGTAGAGCTGAGTGATAGGTTGAAACCATGTTTGTAGATGGCATTACAAACGTAAGTGTGGAGAATAAGGGGTTAAGAAATGATCCTTGGAGGAAATGTCACTGGGATAGGCAGAGAGGACATTAATAATGATATTGTGGCCTCCCTGAGGGATGGTAGAATGCAGCTAAGAAAGACAGTCCTTCTGACCTGAACATTGCAGAGGGTTTCAGCAAGAAGCTATAATTAAATAGTCAGAAACTGTGGAAGGTCAAAGAAAAGATGATATATTGTGTACCAAGGCCATAACTACATACAAACAAAGTCATGTCATATGGTCAGTTTCTCAAACCATCTAGCATAACATCAGTATTTATGTAGAAGCTCCATGTACCATTGTCTTATAATTATCCACATGCATGTCGGCTTTTCAGTTAATTTCATTATTGATACAGGCACATTGTTATATCTTCACATTTTATATTAACTGGATGATGATTGGTGTCCAGTCATCTATTTACTTAATGTTTTATTTAAAAGTGTGCACACTGAATTAAACATGTGAAATATCTAAGAACATCGATAGAAAATAGAATGATTAATGTAACGTGTTAGCTACGATAGAATTTTCTGAAGCCAAAGGCTTTGAGTTCAAATCTCACTTCTTAAACACAAAATATAGGAGGGGGATATTCAGATAGCCTTACTTTTGGATGAGAGATTAAATCAAGTTGTCATTTATTCTCAAGTGGAAATCAAAAATTTTACTGTTTCTGATCCCTCCCTCAGTAGACAACAATAACTGGGCCTCAAAGAGTTGGAGACAAGAAACACTGAGTTCAGTTCTAAATCTTTTAGACTATAAGACCACAAGATACAAGGGCAGAATTAGGCCATTTGGCCCATCAAGCCTGCTGTGCCATTTCATCATGGCTGATCTATTTCCCTCTCACCCCCAATCTCTTCCCTTCTCCCCATATCCCTTCATGCCCTGACTAATTAAGAATATATCAACCTCTGCTTTAAATGTGCCTAATGACTTGGCCTCCACAGACAGCTGCCTGTGGCAGTGAATTCCACAGATTCACCACTCTCTGGCTGAAGAAATTCCTCTTCATCCCCATTCTAACTGGACGTCCCTCTAATCTGAGGCTGTATCCTCTGGTCTTAGACTCCCACACCAGAGGAAACATTCTCTCCATATTCACTCTGTTGAGGTCTTTCAACATTTGATAGATTTCAATGATATCTCCCCTCACTATTCTAAATTCCACTAAGTGCAGAGCCAGAGCCATCAAACGCTCTTCATATGATAAGCCTTTCAACCCCAGAATCCTTTTCATGAGCCTCTTTTGAAACCTCTCCAATGTCAGCACATCCTGTCTTAGATAAGAGGCACAAAACTGCTCACAATATTCCAAATGAAGCCTTCAAAAACCTCAATATTTCATCCTTGCTTTTATATTCTAGTCCTCTTAGAATGAATGATAACATTGCTTCTACCTTCCTCACCACCTACTCAACCTCCAAACAAACCTTTAGGGAAGCCACGGGTACTCCCAAGTTGCTTTATTCTCCGTTTAGAAAACAGTCTGTGCTTTTATTTCTTCTACCAAAGTGTGTGGCCATATACTTCCAAACATGGTATTCAATCTGCCATTTCTTTGCCTATTCTCTTAATCTGTCTATGTACTTCGTAGCCTCTCTGATTCTTCAAAACTACCTGCCTATCCACCTGTCTTAATATCGCCCTCAAATTTGGCCACAAAGCCATCAATTCCTTCATCAAAATCATTGACATACAATATAAAGAGAAGCAGTCCCAATATAGACCCCTGTAAGACACTGCTAGTCACTGGCAGCCCACCAGAAAAGGCTCTCTTTATTCACACTCTTTTCCTCCTGCTAATCATCCAATACTCTATCCAAGATAGCATCTTCCCTGTTACTTGTTAAGTAGCCTCATGTGTGGCATCTTGTCAAATTCCTTCTGAAAATTCAAATGTCTCCTGTTCAATTCAAACAATCAGAGACTAAATCTGGAATCCATTTTGGCTTGTAATGGTGAGTAGGGATGGTACACTTACATGATCAATTGACAGACGAAATGATTGCTTCAGAACTGTTAAAATAGATAAAAATCAGATGAGCCTGGAACGCAAAAACTCATAAAAGTAACAAGATTACAACAGCTTCCAGGCTCAGTACCATTTGACTATTGTGATAAACAAATTAGAAATAATTTGTCTGAGAACAGGCTGACTTAATAAAATTCCAAAAAAGTCTTGTTGCTATCCATGATGATAATAGGAGACATGTTCACATCAAAAGTTAATTTGAGGAGGAATCTGCATCCTCAGTTCAGAATAGAATAGGAATTACTCCAGGTGCAGTGTATGCAATTGCACTAATATATCCCTACCCCTCTTTAAATCCTCTCACTATAATGGCTAACATATCACTTGACCTTATCATCTATACAACTGCATGTTGGCTTTCAGTGACTTGCGTGCAGGCATATCCATGTTCTTTGAACATTAGCATGATCCAGTCTCTCACTGCTTAATAAATACTTCACCATTCTGTTTAGTGTTTTCAGTAAAGTGAACCTAGGAGTTTCACCAACGTGGATGACCTCTTTCCAAGTTCCAGTCCATCTGCCATGTTTTTATCCACTCATTCATCTTGTCCATATCCACTAAGGACTCTTTGCACCCTCTGCTATACTCACAATTCCTTCTAGTTTCATACAGCCAGAACACCTATATGGCAGCCAAATCATTGATTTAGATTGTGCAATGTATTGCCCAAGTATCGTCAACCTGGTAGCCTAACAGCAACTTATTCCCACTCTTTGCTTTCTGCCCAATAACCAATACTCAATCTAAGGGGATATGTAACCCACAGCTCCATCCGCTCCAACCTTATTTTCAAGCACCTGGGTGGGATTTCATTAAGTGTCATCAAAAATGCATGTATATCAGCACATTGGTTTCTATGTATCCAGTCTATAAGTCATATACTCAGAATTATATTTGATGAATCTCCCATTTGATGCTGCTGATTTGCATTATATTGTTCTGTGGTACGTCTTTCATTATGGATTTCAGCACTTTCCCTGCCGCTGATGATAGGCTAACAGGCAGGTAGCTTCTCCTTTTGTACCTAGGATGGTAGCTTTGACCTCGAGTAGCAAAGTAAGGTTAAGTAGAAGGATGAAGGTGTGTTCAAGTATTAGGTAAGAGGCCCATCCTTACTGAGCTACTGTTGGGAGGTTGCCACTGAAAATGTCCATTGAATCTTCACCAATGCACCAGGTACATTCTTAGTTAAGGTGAGCGTTTCTTCATTATTTGCAGTGCAGGGCTGTACTGTTCTGGTACTTGCCAATGTTCCTACAATGTGTGATTGTTGGAGATGGATTGAGCCTTCTTCTATCTCCTATCCACATATTGATTTGGTTCCAATGTTTGAAGTGAATTTAACTTTAAGAACCACCACTTCAAATCTTAACATCATGGCTGAAGGCCACACATTGTAAGTTTGCATTTCTAGCATAAACCTTGAAATTATTTGCAGTTATGATACATATTTCTGAGAATTGCACCTTGTATACCCATGACTTTTTCTATATTGTAAACAAAATTGGAATCAAAGGACTGAGGTCGGTAAACATCATAATGATGGAGGAACAGGGGGGCTTAGTACCAAGTTACGATTTTCAGCAGCAGAATTTTGGATGAGACTACAGAGGAGCCAAGGTCAGTCAAGGGAGGTTTAGATAGACAAGTCCAGGTATAACAAAGGTCAAGAGTTACATTGACGATCTGAGGAAGAGACTGAGATAGGAAATGTTATGATATTGGAAGGAGTCAGATATGCAGCTGAAAGCTCATCTTAGGTTCAAATACAATGCCAAGGTTCAGTGTGAAGGAGTAAAGATCATGCCTTTGGACTTCCCAGTATCTAATGGTATGAAATTTCCAAAAATGACTTTTGGGCAATAGTCTGACAAACTAGAGAATGGTAAGTGTCTGTAATGTACTGTTAATGGTGGCTAAGGTTGATACATTAGGGAAATTTTACAGACTCTTAGATAGGGATGTGGTTTAAAAGAAAAATGAGAGTTGTGGACTATATAGGAGAGGTGGGTCTGATCAATCGTAGAGTAGGTTAAAAGGTTGGCGCATCGTTGACTGAAGGGCCTGTACTGCGTTATGTTTTATTTATTTATTTTTGTTTAACTAAGACCCTACCTAGTAGAGTAATTATGGGTTACACAATATTTAGCCTCCACTGCACTTTTTTTTGCTTAAGCTACCTTTGTGTTTTAGTACTAACTAAGTACAAATGGGATTTTTTTGAATTCTGAATATGGTTACTTTTCTAGTTTAAATTTAATATTTTAATGTACTGATGAAGAACTAGCTGCTGATGCTATTAATCACACAAAATGATGTATTAATATTTCCCAAGCATTGCAGCTTCAGGAGAAGAAAGGCTGTCAGTTTCTCCTGCAATTCTTTGCAAACACTGATAAGCTTCTCATAATTTCTGACATCAGCAGCTTTGTTAAGTTGGATGTAAAAAAGAACTAACTCCATTGGCCTATATAAATGACCTCTCAGCTTATCCCTGAGCACAGCTATAATTAGGACAGAGATGCCCTTTAAGTGACATGAATGAAAAGGACCAGAACAACATGGGAGGAATCAACAAATAGCGACTATCTCCACTCACAGCAGCAGGCCCCCCCACCAAAAAAAATCAGACACCATTACTCAAAATCACTTTTTAATAAAAATGTGAAATAACTATGGGAAATGATTAACAGTCTTAGTCCATTCTTTCAAAGGTACTTCGAGACGATGCCATTTTGATACTACTGACACACAGCTTAACGGAGCCAATGGAAAGCCATATAAATTTCTATAGTATTAATAAGTTGACATGCATAAAAAATCTCTAATTGCGTTAGACCTCATTTTACTGTTGATGTCCCCAAAACCACCATTATAAAGATTGAATTTTTCAACTTTTTTTGCTCACTGTGGCAAGGAACTAGGAAATAATATAGCTATGTTCACAGGAAACATTATATGAATAGCTAACTTCTCTGTTTTCTCTCGATGGCATACCCTAACCACTTTGCCAGATGTACGAAACTTGCTACTTCTCTAAGTATGGTTAAATTATTGACTGTTTGGTAATGCAACTCAAGAAAACAGGAGAACCAGCAACAATTTTATTGATACCACTTCATTTACTACCATTCTTATCACAAAGACACAAGGTATTCAGTTTATGAGTTTAAGGATCAGTGGACTGATCCTCTAATCCATTGTTTGGGACATCAGAGTAAAATAAAGTGAAATATCATTGGCACTCACATCTTTATTTAACCTATTATAGTATTCATTACGTTAGGCAAATCTTACACAAATGTTTTGATTTTGTTCTAATTGTCATCCTTTAAATTGCTTGAATATCTTGTAATTCTAATGTTCGCAAAATCCCTGAATGATTGAACCAGTAATCAATGTTTGGTTTCTGGGATAGGTTAGTTTTAATAGTTCAGTTCTTTGCATTGGGATACATTTGTAATTAGCAAGAATACTGTGTCATATTCAAAAAGGCCAGGCAAAAATAATAAATACTAAAAACCCAAAACAGTTGTTGCTAGGTTGTAAGAAAGCCATCTCCTTTTGAAAGTTTATAGTTTCTGAAATCAACTCGTCAATATGCAGTTAGGAAATAAAATGTAATGAATTGTGATTTTAAGAAGTAAAAACTAATAGGAGAATGTGAGATCTGAAAGCGATCATGCCGTGTCCCCACAGCAGGAGTCCACTTTGACCTCGAGCGTCTGCCCTGGAGCTGTCCACGGGAAGGTGCTGAAAATGACAACCGCAGATGTTCCAGGAAGCAATTATTTCAGGCTGCAAGGTATCGCAATAATCAGGCCTGAGTAGTCGCTGGGCAGATGTGACCTGCAAACCCAATTACTGACCAAAGCATACTGATCATTTTGGCTCCTGTCTGTAAGCGAGAGGAGAAGGTTTGGCACCCGAATGTTCCTCTGATCCCATGGAACAAGCGAAAAATATTCTGACGATACCACTAATATGTGGAATTTCATCTGAACGATTACAGTCATGACTGGCCACTTTAGAAAAATCAAATAACCTGGCTTTAACTTCCCCTTTCTTAAAAAAATAAGAACTTTTTTTTAGCACTTTGCAGCACTTTGTAAAAATTAGTTTTTTTAAATAATTTACATGGGATGAAATTATTCGTTTGTTTATGATATTGTGCTTCCTGTTATCATGGGTGTAGGGAATTAATTTTGCAATTGCTTTGACACGGCAGCTGCTCTTAGATAACATGTCAACATGCATCAGCATTTTGCTTTCCACCGCAATGCCACTTTGACCTTCATTCGCAATGTGCAGTTGTGTCATCCCGGTTCTGACTATTTCTCTTTACAAGCTGTAAGAACCTCAAAGACTGCCTGCACAGGAAGATGGCTTTATGAGTCCCTGGGGGTGCCGGCTGCTTATTTGCTACCGGCTATACAGTCTCCTGTAAAACTGCACTAAAATCCCGAGTGTTAGATTTAAAAAAAAGTCGACCCCCTTCTACCCCCTCCACCGAAAAAAAACGTGAAGAATAGTACTTCCCTAATTTAAAGCTCATATGCAGGTTCCAATCTCAACTGGAATCAGTGTTATGTGCTAAACAACCATAGCTAAATAATCCTAAATTACAAGCAGCAGTAATATTTTCATATAATGCATCCGATTTTTTGCTTAACATCTTCAATTTAATAATAGATTTTAATTAAATATACTCTATTTTAGATTACAACTATTTCCACATGGCGATGCTGCACTGTCCTCTAATTGACCTTGTTTGTGTATTGGAATGGCTGCTTCCAATCGCTACCGGCCCATATTGCGGTGTTTTGAACCTCTCACTAGTGACTCTACTGTAGCAGTGTCCAGGAATCGATACTGCATCAGCAGCAGCCACTAAAGGAGTTGCCAGCACAAATTAGCTGAATGTGGCTGCTTTAACAGAGAGCGCAGGCTTCAAAGATAGTCCCTACACGGTTAGTAATCCCACCAAGAAAATATTTTAATGCAAAGTGCGAATCTGCTATATTTTAATTTTGGCTGCTGGTTTGACACTTTTTCTTTTGCAATAGAGCCTGATGGAACCAAAGCTGGTAATGGCCAGGATCCATTACAAAACAGGAAAGAAGTTAACCATTTTATAGCACCTCTGCTCACTTCTGATTTATGTACTGATTTCACTACACTGTATATTTAACAATTTATATAAAGCTGCCAGAGGGCATAGATGGAACTATCAGTGGAACAGACCTTTGAGAAAGGAAAATAACATTATTACAAATACATAAAATATGCTTTCCTGTTTCTAGTTGCATTACTTCTCTCTGTCTGCCTCCCTCTACCTCTCTCTGTGATTAAATGCTTGTGCATTTACTGTCTACACTGAGCTGAACATTTTTATCACATTCATTCACTTAGGCTTTATCCCCTTAGCAATCAGCTGCAAGTCTCCTCAAGGACTTTTTCAAGATCATGACCTTACACAGAGTAATCATTAGACAGACTTATTATTATTTTGCTAATTAATCCAATACAACTTTGATTTCCTACGGCTCCTTCCTGCTGAGCAACGATTTGATTGTACCCATGTTGACAAACACAGAGTCATAAATTCTGCTTCATTTATTTTTTGACATGAACAGTGCCAATATGCATGTTCATGTGTTAATTTTTTTTGGGGGGGGAGATAAAAAAAATCAGCAGAAGATGAAACAAAAGCTGCTGGTATTTTAGAAAGTTGCTTTAAGCAGCATTAAGATAAATGAAGAATTAACAATAATCTTTGGGTTTTGGGAGCTTGAGAGGCTTCCTCCATGACTAGTTTTATGTTAAAAGATTGGGAATCATATTCGTATCAATAGTTTATTGTAACCATTATTGGCATTCCATGACATAGATACCTGAAATGTCTTTGTTTATATAAATATGTTGCAGAACAATAGAATATAAAATGACTAAATAGTTGCATTAGGCCTATTCTGTAACATCTATATCTGAGTATATATAATCATATATAATCAGATATTCAATCATATCTGAGTGGATGCTTTTGTATCAACTTGGCATTTCTCAATGCTTTATTTTAATTTCTCCTTCTGATGATGATTAACATTTAAATTCATGTAATTTACAAATGCTGCTAAATGTTACATACAAAATCTGGCATAGAAACTGATTTTAAGAACTCCACATACTCATTCATGAGAATCAGAAAATGAAGTTAAGGGCTTGCATGCCATTATCTCCCATAAGCCGAAACCTAACACCATAAATGACAGTGATAATTCACTACCCGATGAGCTCATGCCTTTTATACACACTTTCAATGGGAGAATAATACTACACCTGTGCAAATCCTTACAGCAACCAGTGACCCTGTGATCTCTGCCTCAGAGGCCAATATCAGCACATCCTTCAAGTGGGTGAACCATAGCAAGGTGTCATGGCCTGACGATATACCTGGACAGGTACTGAAAACTTATGCCAACCAACTGGCTGGAATACTCAAGGACATTTTCAGCCTCTCACTGCTGCAATCTGAGGTTCCCATCCCAGGGCAAAAAAATCATACCAATGCCCAAGAAGAGCATGGTGAGCGGCCTCAATGGCTATTACCTGGTAGCTCTCACATCTACTTGATGAAGAACTTTGGGAGGCTGTTTGTGGCTAAAGTTACTACTGTGTGAGTAAGGAACTGGATCCACTGCAATTTGTCTACCAAAATAACAGGCCTACAGTGGATGAAATCTCTCTGGCTCTCTGCTTTAGAGCACCGAGACCAGAGCAAAACTTACGCCGGGCTGCTCCTTATCAATTACAGGTTTCAGCACCATTATTCTGTTAGTATTAATCAATGAGTTTCAAATCCTGGGGCAACTAAGCCTCCCTCTACAACTGGATTCTTGACTTACTCATCTGCAGACCACAGTCTGTGTGGGTTGGAAATAACATCTCAGCTTCACTGACAATCAACATCAGTGTACTTCAAGAATGTGTGCCTAACCCACTGCTTTACTCTCACTAATCTCATGACTATGTTCCTAAGAACAGCTCAAACACCGTCTGTTAGTTCGCTGATGTCACCAGTCAGTATCTCGGAGACAAGGAAGTGCACAGGAATGGTGATAGAACAGTTGGTAGAATGGTGTCACGACAACAGCAATGCGCTCAAAGTCGGTATGATCAAAGAATTAATTGTGGACTTCAGGAAAGGGAAAGCAAGAGAACACTCATCAGCCCTCTGAGCGGTCAGCGGTAAAATGGATGATCCGTTTCACGTTTCTGGGTCTCAAACTCTTGGGCGATATTTATTGAACCTAGCACACTGAGGCAATCGCAAAGAAGGCTCTTCTTTGTTAGGAGTCTCAAGAGATTTGGATGTTACAAAAATTTCAAGGTTCAAGTTCATTAGTCATGTGTACAATGAAACATACAGTGAAATGCATTGTTTGTGTTAATAATCAACCAATACACTCCAAGGTATCCAGTGCACAAGCGTCATCAAACATTCTGGCACCAAAATCACATACCCACAATGCTCAGCAGAACAACACAGAACACAACAAGCAACAAAACAACAACAGCAAAAATTAGCCCTGTTCTTCCCTTCCACCCATGCAGATACACAGTGTTCTGACACCAGGACAGGCCTTCAGCAGACATAGATTTGGGCCGGTAGACTCTGGGTTTTAACCTCTCCAGTATACTCACAGACTTGTCTCTGGCCAATGGGCCTTGACTTCCAGACTTCCAATATGAGACTCAGCCATCGATCCTGGCATTGATCCCAGGACACGCCATCACTGGACTTCAAACATGGAGCGGAGACTTAAGCCTCTGGCCTGACCTCTAATTCCTCCATGTTCCTGTCCCAATGTCCTAACCAATCCCCTAACTGCCCTCTCTGTCCCCCTGACCATCCTTATGAACCTAAAAAAATTAAAAATTAAACAATTAAAGAACAACTAAATCTGAGCTGGAACTCAATGGAGGTCACGGCTCAGCACCATACTGGAAATCTTTGCAAATTTCTACAGATAAACATTGGACAGCTTTCTGACTGGTTGCATCACAACCAGGTATGGAGGTTCCAACACACAGGATCACAAGACGCTGCAGAGAGTTGTAGAATCAGCCAGCTCCATCAAAGATACAACCTTCCCCAACTGAGGACACCTTTAAGGAGCAGTGTTTATCAAAGGTGGCATTCATCACCAAGGACTCTCACCATCTGGAACCTGCCCCCTTCTTAATACTAACATCATGGCGGTGTCATGGTCCGGTCCATGAAGTCCGCATTCCAGTTCACGGTCCGGTCTATCGATCCGTATTCCAGGTTTTCTGGTTTTCTCTTATCCTGTTGTGTGTCTTAATTGGGGCAGATGATTCTGATCTTGGGCTGGCTACACAAACAGCTCCTGGGTTCAGCTTCAGTTGCTAGATTGTTCCCTTCCCTTCAACTTCCTCCCAGAGCCCTGCCTGAAGCCTCACCAAGCCTTGCTTTGCCTGCACAGCTGTCAAGTTCAACTGTTGGAGTAAGATAAGGAATTGTCTATTGTTGTTTTGAACTGTTTCTGTGTCCATGCCTTCACTAGGTAGGTCTGGCTGTTTCCCGCTACCTAGTGTTGGGAACTGTGTCTCTGTGTTCTGTGTATGAGTCCCGGCCCTACGTCCTGCTCCCTAGGAGGGGTCCTGACTCTGTAGAGCCCCGGCCTCAAGTCCTGTTCTCAATGAGGGGGTCCCGGCTCTGTGTTCCCTGTCCCTGTGTTCCCTGTTCTGCCAAGACCAAGTCTTGGCTTCGGGGACTCGTCCTGTTCTTGTGCCTCACCCAGCCCAGGAGTACCTTGTCCTGCCCAGGAAAGCCTTGAAGAATCCAAGCCTCATCTAGTCCTCTAGCCATGTCTAGTTCTGGAGTCTGAGCCCGAGTCAAGACCCAGGTTCTGGGTCCTTGCCCAGTCTCTGGTTCGGAGTCCATACCCAAGCCTCGTCACGTCCTCACCTTGAAGGAGCCCAAGCCTCGTCTAGTTCCGGGGTCTGAGCCCGAGTCAAGACCTAGGTTCTGGGTCCTTGTCCAGTCTCTGTCTCGGAGTCCATGCCCAGACTCCTAATTTCTAGTTCCTTGTCCAGGTCCCACTTTCCTAGTCAAGTCCTAGCCCAAGTTTGTGTTCTTGTCCCAGCTCCTAGTCTGCATCCAATCCTGTCCCTATCTCTAATCTCTAGTCCTGTCCTGTTCCTAGTACTTCAGTGTCTGTGTCTTGCATTTGGGTCAGTTCCCAGCACCCCCCCCCCCCGCCCCCCATAACAGGCGGAGGTACAAGAACCTGAAGATTTCTGAATGGTCCATTAACCCACGAACCTTACTCAGTTACACAAGAAAATCTGCAGATGCTGGAAATCCAAGCAACACACATAAAATGGTGGAGGAATTCTGCAGGCCAGGCAGCATCTATAGAAAAGAGTTAACAGTTGATGTTCCAGGCCGAGATCCTTCATCAGGAAGAGCCTCGGCTCAAGACGTTGACTGTTTGCTCTTTTCCATAGATGCTGCCTGGCCTGCTGAGGTCCTCCAGCATTTTGTATGTGAACCTTACTTTTTTAGTTCTTTTACCTACACTATTTATTTAGTTTGTAATTTATAGTAATTTTAAAATTGTTTTAACTGCAAAACAAATTTCATGACATATAAACCAGTGATATTAAATTTTTATTCTGATTTAGACTTTATTAAAGCATAAACTTGAAAGGTCAGAGGATGGAATGTTTTGTTGATCATCTATTTAATTATTATAATTTATTTTACTTTAAATTGAAACTATTGGTATATATGTCTTTATTCATCCTAACGGAAATTAGGTCAGTATTAAATGGAAATACTTGGGTTATATTCCTTCCCACAACTAAAAGCAATGATGGAATAAGCAGCAAAAAGTAAGTGTGTAATGAGTCAATGTTATTAAACTAAGAAGATATTCCCGGTCTCACTAGCAGCTCATAATATGCAGGGAACAAAAACACAATTCAAACACTTATTTAGGCCCTTAGTGAATGTTTGCAATTCAGGCTCAATGGTGCTTAAAGAAAATCATAATAAAGGTAATTGCACATTAAAGATGGTGGTTCAAACACCAGGTATCATTTTTGACCTGTACCTGTTCCATGCAGTTGGTTAATACAGTAGGTTTTTCCAGCTATATAAGACCTTGGCCAGACCCCACTTGGAGTACTGCGTTCAGTTCTGGTCACCTCACTACAGGAAGATGTGGATACCATAGAGAGTGCAGAGGAGATTTACAAGGATGTTGCCTGGATTGGAGAGCGTGCCTTATGAGAGTAGGTTGAATGAATTTGATTTTTTCCTCCTTGGAGTGACAGAGGATGCGAGGTGACCTGCTAGAAGTGTATAAGATGAGAGGTGTTGATTGTCTGGATAGCCAAAGGCTGTTTTTCCCTGGCTCATCTGGCTAACACAAGGGGCATAGCTTTAAGGTGTTTGGAAGTAGGTATAGAAGAGATGTCAGGGGTAAGTTTTTCACATAGTGAATGGTGGGTGCGTGGAATGCACTGCCAGTGATGGTGCTGGAGATGGATACAATAGGGTCTTTTAAGAGACTCCTAGATAGGTACATGCAGCTTGGAACAATAGGGGGCTATGCCATAGGGTAAGCCTAGGCAGTCTCTAGAGTAGGTTACATGGTCGACACAACATTGTGGGCCGAAGGACCTGTAATGCGCTGTGAATTTCTGTGCTATGTTCTACGTTCTGTGTTCTAAATATTTGTGGAATGTGGTTGAAATTTGTGTAAAATGCTCACTCATTTTCACATCTTTAAATACAATATGTGGAAAATATAATCAGAAAATATAAATGGGAGAGGAATCTAATCACTGTTGTGTGTGGCATATCCAAAGTATGGAAGCTACAAAAGAAATACCTGCAGCATAGAGTCGTGGAACACAGAAACCGGCCCTATAGTCCGTGAGCCAGTAGGGTTGGCCGGTACCATCCGTGGGGAAGAATGTTCATAGTGATTTTTGGCAAGGTATACACCTCTAGGGTTAGAAAATATGTGATAGCATTGCACCAGTGGTAGCTTTATGTGTGCTTGGCACTTGTGGGTCTTTCTCCAAACATCTTCTCCATATACCAGCCTGGTAGTTGGCCCACTGTACACGTTTTGTTAAGCAGTCCTTGCATGGTTGGAGTTGGTGACTTTTGATTTTGCCTTTTTTGGCACAGAAAAGGTGATACCTGAGCTCATTGACCTTTGTGGTTGATGCTTTTGGGGCATACAGGAGACATGTAAATGCCTCCAGTTTGTCCATCAGTTCTGGGGAGAGGTCCCATTCCTGACCCAACTCTAAGAATGTGCCCTGTTGCTGGTCAGAAGTTTTAGGGCACTTGTCTTCCCTTTGCCTGCAAAAGCGCTTACAGTGTCACATCCTGTATATGCGTGCAACCCGATGAGAGCCCTACAAACCTCTATGCCAACAGTGTCAGCAACCTTCCTGATGTCTACAAGCCTTGTACGGGTTCTAGTGCCACATCTCTGGAACAATGGGGCCTCAATCTTGTCACAAAATGCTAAAGACATGATAAAGATATGTCTTCTGAGCAGATCACTACAGATTGGTATCTCTCTTGTGGCGTAGGCAGTATGGAGAAGTAGGTGGCCATCTGCTTCTTGTTGACACTGAAGAGCTGACACCTCCTCACTGTCTTGAGATGTAATTCTGTAACATTTGTCACTCACAGTTGCATACAGAATCTTCTCTGTAGCTTTGCTCTGCACTCTGCCTTCCTCCATTCATGGACTATGAAGCTAATGAGATTATTTTTGTTACTGACTTTGGTCAGTAAGCTCCTCCGCTGCCTCACCATCTGTGTGCCTGTGATACCTTGCAACTCATGACCTGTCTCTTCAACCCATAGAGATCTTTCACTATTCTTGATAGAGTTCTCATATGTGTCGAATACAACATCTATTCTGCTACTCTGACTGCCTTCCCTCAGAGCCATACCCAGAATTGTTGTGGCAACATCTCTGAAAGTAACTTGATCATCTTTCACTCTTTGGACCAAGTTCATTCCATCAACCACTGTAGCAGAGTTTCCTGGGAGTTGCTCTTCTACTGCTACATTTTTCTGCAAGGTTGTGGCTAAAGCAGCTTTACTTGCCTTTCTCAGCGATCCTTCTCATGTGGACAGCGCCCAGGGCAATGGTCCAAGGGGATGAGAAAGGATATCTTCCATACGTAGACTGTGCCCTTGTGGCATCACTATGATGCATCCAAACAAAGACCTATCTGCTTTCAAGATGATCGCCCTCCCATTTGATTTCACTTTTCTCTTACACATACCATTGAATGTTTTCCTTGGGTCATGGAATTTCTTTGCTGGCGGGTCTTCCTCTAGTCTTTCATCCTTGAAGGTTGCATAGCATTGCTCACCAATCTCATATGCCTTCATCAGGTCGGAGGCAATGTCCTTGGGGGCTGCCTTTGCCGTAGAGATGCTAATGAGGTCCCGCTTCTCTGCAAATGGGTTGACCCATTCTGAACTGTCCCTTAACTGTCCCAGGAATGCACTGCGGTGCTCAGCTGTTATGTAGTAACGCTTGATAGCTCCAGCATTCAGGCTGAACCGTGATGTGCCTCCAGGAGTCTGTGTGCCTTTGTTCACTGTGGCTTCAATAGCCTGGTCCACAGGTTAACCACTGCTGAAACTGCTTCCTCATCCTTCTGGATTCTTGGCTGCTGTAGCTCCGCATGACAAAGCTCTGATTTGCTGCCTTGCACCATCTCCCTTAACTGTCCCAGGAATGCACTGCGGTGCTCAGCTGTTATGTAGTAACGCTTGATAGCTCCAGCATTCAGGCTGAACCGTGATATGCCTCCAGGAGTCTGTGTGCCTTTGTTCACTGTGGCTTCAATAGCCTGGTCCACAGGGATCTGCCCAAAGGGGTTACTACTTGACAGCTGCACTGAGAATTGGCCTGTCTTGAAGGCCTCATACACAGAAGGATTCTTCTCTGGGAGGTTCATCATCTGAGCAAAGTAATGGGACAGGTACCTGGCATAATTCATCTTATCATCGGCAAAGCACCATGGAATCATGGTTTTTGTAGCATGGAGGTGCAACTCCCAGTCCCCCTCATGAGAGGCACGCAGAAGCCCAAGTACCACGTTCTCTACTATGTCAATATATGATATCCAGAATGCCAATAGCTCTCCATCGTTGTGACGGAGGTATTACAGAAATTCTGTCCACAGGGCTATCAGCTCAGCTAAGAGTGGACTTTGCAGCAGATTGTTCAACTTCTGTTGGTTCAAGTCACTGGCCATGTCGTTCACATGGTCTAAGAATGATTTGATCACCCCATTCCTCTCTGGAACATTGTCCTCAGCCCACAGTGTGAACTTTGCCCATGCGAGTCTCATCAGTGCTTCATAGATGTACTTGTGGACCCTGACAGCACAATTATGGTGTTTACCATCAAGGACTCCATTGATGGACCCCTCTGCGACAACTCCAGCCTCCATGCATACGTCCTCTAGACCAATATTCCAAAATCGCTTTCCTAGGATGGCTAAGGCATTACATACGGTATGGAATGTCCCCATCCTGAGAAGAATGTTGGAGAAGTGCTCTTTGTGCTTCCAGGCAATTTCAGTGGCTTTTGCATAGTGCTTGATCCATGACTACCACAATTGTTTCTAGATGAAGTTCCTTCCTGATTAGCTCTGAATGGTTCAGGATTTCAGATACTGTGGTCAACTCTGTGGCTGGTGAATTGATGGTTGGCAGATACCCAAAAATATCTTGTGAGATCGGTTCTGATCTGATCCTGGTGCTGATATTAAAACCAGTCCAGCTTGGGATTGTCTGATTCTCTGGATCTGTTTGCCTTGCAAGTGTCCACACCAGGTTCTTGCAAACAAGAAGAGCAGCTTCCTTGGTTTCCAGGACAGTGTTTGTTCCCTGGTTGGGAGAGGCTGTGGGCCCACACGTGCACCTACCACATATACTTCCAGTGCTTGGTCCTCAATGGTGACTGATCTCTGCTTGGTGACTGATCTCTGCTTGTTTCTCAATGTGTGGAAGCTCAGCTCTTGGCAGATGTGGTCCATAGACATTGGCCTGTACCACTATGCCTTTGACTCCATGTGATGTACGCTTTCCAGTGAGAGTTTCCTCAAGTCTATCGATACTGTCCATGCAAGATTGGTGAAGACATGAGGCTTGATGGAGGCTGGAAGTACAACTCTGGTTGCTGTTGCTAGCTTTTGGAGACACAGAGCAGTGTTGTTCTCTTCAAGTTAGGAGTAAGACACCCCATGCCCAAGCCTGTTCAGTGTTTGGATGAGCTCAGTGTTAGCTGTCAGTGTTTTTACTGCATAAGGAAGTAGAAGGTGCTTTGGTGGTTTATGTCGGCCACATGTCACAGCATATATTATGTCCTGACTAAATGACTAAACCAGAGCAGTGACCCTCTGTGTTTGAGTCTTGGTGTCAGGATTTCCAGTGAGCAGTCTAACAAGAAACCGCTCTAGTTGATCCGGCATGGAGGTATGAGCACTATCTTTCACATCAGATGGATGGAACGGCCAGGGAGTCACAGTCATCTCCTGTCTAATGATTGATCTGATAGGTGATGAAGTCTGATCTATGATCTTGTTGAAATTGGGTGCTTTGGCCCTCCAAACTTTGAGTTCCCTCTGTAGAGTTTGATTTTCCAAGACAGCGTCCCTTAACGATACACTTTCAGGAACCATTAACAATTTTCCTTTGTCATCTGGAAATATATCTACTGAATTGCCCAGCTCCGATTCCAGTTTCCTACGAGTGTGCTTTCTTGTAGAATCTTGCAGGAGTGTAACTCCACCAGATAGCATGAAAAATTCAAGTTTTGTGACCAAAGAAGTGACTTGTACAATCGTATTGTTGGGTATGATATCAGTTCTGATATACTCGTAAAGGTCTTTATAGGCTTCCCTTTCAATCAATCCTTTTATACAGTTCATCACCATCTGTTTCATCAGCATTCTCTTTGTACTCAGGTCCCTTTTTCTTGATTCTGGTACAATCCTTACAGCATGAAACATGATAGTGGGCCTCTGCAGCAACTACGTCTCTGCTTGTTACTGCTAGAATCTTTTCATCTTCCTTTTGGGTTGCACATTCTCATAGTGTTTGGTCAGCTGAGTTGTACAGCCTGAGTAAGCTTTTCACGTCACTTGGAACCCTTCAGAAATTTCACCTTATTACAAAAAATGCAGATTTGATCTTACACCCTTTGCTTCTGATGAAGATCTCCTACTTGGCCTTTTTGATGTACAGGTATTCTCACCAGCTTCATCAGTAATGCTTTCCTTGGCTTTCCTTTTCAGAGTCTCTAAGTCTCTCTTCATGGTGAAGAAGCTTTGGCATTTTCAGTGATAGTAGATTCTTGGGACTTCTTTTTCTCCAAGTTCTTTAGCAACGTCTAAAATAGCAGCATAGTTTCTCACTTTGGCTGCTTCAAGTAATGTTTTCCAGGATTCATAGTCTTCAGGACTAACTAAATGGTCGTCATCTTTTGATGTTTTCTGGTGTATGATACACTGCTTCTTAATAGATTCTTCGTGCTTATGGCTCTGCATTCTGAAGCAAAGTGATTTAGCTACTCCAGATATAAATCTACTCTACTCTTCTCTCCCCTCTGTTGTGCAGGACTATCCCACTACCACAGTACCTGAAACAGAAAAAAATCACATTAACATTGCTGGTGAAAAAAGCACCTGCTGCAAAGGTGATATAAATGGTGATATACAGGATATCAATGTGAAACAGAACATGAAAACAGAAGTACATCTTATGTAATGTATAGTCACTGTGTTGTCACTGCCAGTAATAGATGACATTTGTAGAGAAACTAATTTTAACAACTTTTCTGAAAAACATATAGTCAGAGCTATATTCCCAGCAATTTTCAAAGGTAAAGTGTCAAAAATAAGAGAACCATCAGTTTGAAGTAGAATACTTTATTCTGTGCTATGTATAGTTTTGAGAAGTGTGTTTTGGCATGGGGTTATAAATCGAGTGATAACACACACAAAACTACCACCGCTGCAATGCTATCACATACTTTCTAGTACTAAGGGTGTATACTTTGCCAAAAATCACTACGAATTATTCCCCCCAGATGGTACCGGTGGCCCAAATTTGGGGTCCTGGCTCAGGGACTAATCTGCCTAGTCACCTGTACTTGATCATAGCCGTCCATACCCCTTATACCTATCCAAATTTCTCATAAATGCTGAAATTGTTCCCACATCCATCACTGCCACTGGCAGCCTGTTCCACACTCATCAATCTCCGAGTGAAGAAGGTCCCCCTCATGTTCCTCTTAAACATTTCACCTTTCACCCTTATGCCATGACCTCTCGTTCTAGTCTCACCCAACTTCATTGGAAATATCACAAACAAGAGAACATCTGCAGATGCTGGAAATCCATGCAACACACACAAAGTGCTGGAGGAACTCAGCAGGCCAGCCAGCATCTGTGGAAATGAGTAAACAGTCGACAATTTTGGGCTGAGATCCTTCATCTGGACTGGAGAAAAAAGATGAAAAGTCAGAGTAAGAAGGGGGGGAAAAAGAGGAAGAAACTGGGAGGGGGAGAGGGTGAAGTAGAGTTGGGAAATTGATTGGTGAAAGAGATAAAGGGCTGGAGAAGGGGGAATCTGATAGGCGAGGACAGAAGGCCAAGGAAGAAAGGGAAGGAGGAGGAGCAGCAAGGGTGGTGATGGGTAGGTAAGGAGATAAGGTGAGAGAGGGAAATGGGAATGGTGAAGGGGTGGCATTTCATGAACTTCCAGTCAATTGCTGCCCTGGTTTATCTTCCCAAAGTACAACACTTCATATTTGTCTGCAATAAAATCCATCTGCTATTTTTCCACCTGGTCCAGATCCCGTTGCAAGCTGTAATAGTCTTCCTTACCATCAACTACATGCCCATTCTTGGTTGCACCTGCAAATTTGCTGATCCAGTTTACTGCATTATCACCCAGATCGTTGATATTAATGACAAATAACAACGCACCCAGCACCAACCCCTGTGGACCTATCATGCACAAAGCCATGTTGGCTATCCCTAATCAGCCCCTGACTATCAAAAACTTTATATATCCAAGTACTCAAAATACTTTCCAATAACTTTCCCACCACTGATGCCAGGCTCACTGGTTTATAATTTCCTGGCTTATTCTTAGTCTTTCTTAAACAAAGGAACAACATCAGCTATCCTCCAATTCTTCGACACCACACCTGTGGCTAAGGATGTTTTAAATATCTCTACTAGGGCCCCTGCAACCTCTGCACTAACTTCTCACAAGGTCCAAGGGAACATATTGTCTCTGGCACTGGGGATTTATCCACCCTAATCTGTCTCAGGACAGCAAACACTTCCTCTTCTGTAACTTGTAAACAATCCATGAGCTCATTCCTGCTTCAAAAGACTCTGCATCTATTTGAGTAAATAAAGTTGCAAAAATTCCACTTCTTGTCTCCCCATCTCTATCAGCTCCCTGCATAGATGACCACTCTGATCATCCAGAGGACCAATGTTGTCCTTTGCTATCCTTTTGCTTTTAATATATCTGTAGAAGCCCTTGCAATTCTTCACCTTGTCTGTGAGAACAACTTCATACCTTTTAGCCCACCTGATTTCCTTTTTTAAGTATTCTATTGCATCTCCTCTACTCCTCAAGTACACTCATTTTCTCCTTCCTGCCAATACCTGCTATGCACCTCCTTTTTCTTAACCTGAGCCTCATTATCTCTGTTACCAAGGTTCCCTAAACCTATTATCATTGCCTTTTATACGAAGTGCCCTAATCTTTACAATTCCCTGGTGTCCCAGATATATAACAGGAGGGTCCACATCATGGCTCAGAGTCTTTGTGGTTGTTGATCTTGTGGCTACTATTCACCCAGTAAACCAGTATGCTGTCCCAAGGCAGGTCCATGATTTGGGTAGATGACACAAGGGAGATATGGTCTGACATGACAGAGGATTTCAGAAGGGAACTCTGGAAGTGCAAAGAGTGTTTCTGTCCTGAAACGACCATTAACATAAAAGGAAAAGCCATGACGACAGTTACTGAGCACAGTCAAACTGACTGTTCTGATATGAAGTTATACAATATTAAAAACCTTGTTTGTTTACTTTTATTTGTGCTGCAATAATGGATTAAGTCATAATTTAGTAGTAATGGCATTGACCTGAATGAATAGTGCCATCTGCAATCTCAGCAGAATAACAATTAAGCCAAAAGTAATTTTTAAACAATTTGCTGATTATTGCACTGTGCTGACCCATTGTGGGGCAATCCATAATGCATTATTAACTGCTATGCCAACTGACCTAGTAAACACCATCTTAAAAACGGAACAAAGTTCTTTCTAATTCGTCACCAAGCTAATTTTATAATTAACCGAAGAACAGGCTGGAGGGCACAAAGCTAAATTATGTAACCACATAACTAGATTAAGTACTTGGCAGTTCAAACAAAAAATATCACATAGAGGTTAAAACAAAGCAGCAAATTCACCTGAACTCAGCCCAATTAATGCAGTCAGATCATGCAAAGTTACTCTACTCGACCACCCTGCCCTTTCTCACTCACTAAATACCATAATCCGCCTCCTCTGTTACACTGGCTGCTTTTATAAACAGTGGCATGCAAAAGTTTGGGCACCCCTGGTCAAAATTTCTGTTACTGTGAATAGCTAAGCGAGTAAAAGCTGAACTGATTTCCAAGAGGCATAACATTAAATATGCCACATTTCTTTAATATTTTAAGCAAGAAAACTTTTATTTCTATCTTTTACAGTTTCAAAATAACAAAGAAATGGGCTTGAAGCAAAAGTTTGGGCACCCTGCATGGCAGTACTCAGTAACACCCCCTTTGGCAAGTATCACAGCTTATAAGTGCTTTCTGTAGCCAGCTAAGTCTTTCAATTCTTGTTTGGGGGATTTTTGCCAATTCTTCCTTGCAAAAGGCTTCTAGTTCTATAAGATTCTTGGGCCATCTTGCATGCACTGATCTTTTGAGGCCTATCCACAGATTCTCAATGATGTTTAGGTCGGGAGACTGAGGGCCATGGCAAAACCTTCAGCTTACGTCTCTTGAGATAGTCAACTGTGGATTTTGAGGTGTGATTAGGTTCATTATCCTGTTGTAGAAGCCATCCTCTTTTCATTTTTGGCTTTTTTTTTTTACAGACGGTGTGATGTTTGCTTCCAGAATTTTCTGGTATTTAATTGCATTCATTCTTCCCTCTACCAGTAAATGTTCCCCGTGCCACTGGCTGCAACACAAGCCCAAAGCATGATCGATCCACCTCTGTGCTTAACAGTTGGAGAGGGGTTCTTTTCATGAAATTCTGCATCCTTTTTTTCTCCAAACATACAGTACCTTTGCTCATTGTGGCCAAAAAGTTCTATTTTAACTTCAGTCCACAGGACTTGTTTCCAAAATGCATCAGGCTTGTTTAGATGTTCCTTTGAACATTTTGAATAGAACTTTTTGGCTGCATGAGCAAAGGTATGTTTGGAGAAAAAAGGTGCATAATTTCATGAAAAGAACCCCTCTCCAACTGTTAAGCACAGGGGTGGATCGATCATGGTTTGGGCTTGTGTTGCAGCCAGTGGCACGGAGAAAATTTACTGGTAGAAGGAAGAATGAAGGCAATTAAATACCAGCAAATCCTGGAAGCAAACATCACACCGTATGGGGGGAAAAAAGCCGAAGATGAAAGGAGGATGGCTTCTACAACAGGATAATGAACCGAAACACCTCAAAATCCACAATTGACTACCTCAAGAGGCACAAGCTGAAGGTTTTGCCATGGCCCTCAGTCCCCTGACCTAAACATCATTGAATATCTGTGGATAGACCTCAAAAGAGCAGTGCATGCAAGACGGCCCAAGAATCTCACAGAACTAGAAGCCTTTTGCAAGGAAGAATGGGCGAAAATCCTCCAAACAAGAATTGAAAGACTCTTAGCTGGCTACAAAGTGTTTACAAGCTGTGATGTTAGTAAGTACTGCCATACAGGGTGCCCAAACTTGGACCTTTTCCTTCTTTGTTATTCTGAAACTGTAAAAGATGGAAATAAAAAAAAGTTTTCTAGCTTAAAATATTAAAGAAATGTGTCATCTTTAACTTTATGCCTTTTGGAAATCAGTTCATCTTTTACTTAGCTATTCACAGTAACAGAAATTTTGACCAGGGATGCCGAAACTTTTGCATGCCACTGTATGATCATATGAATGGGCATTGACAAGTTGACATAGCTGTATACTTCAAAGAGATTGTACCTATTACTGAAGTAGTTGTTCAGGTCGTCCTGAGCTGAGTGATGCAGTGTGCTCCAGTAGAATGATTTCAAAAGTAGTTTAAGGGAAACTTAAGAACAAATGAGAAAATGTGAGATTTGGAAAAATGAAGGGAATAAAAGAAAAAAAGACCTAATGCAGTTTACAATACTTAAGTAGCTCAGCTTGTAATGATTACGGTTTTCAGGTACATTCATCCTTATCCATAGAGAAAGAAAGAGGAAATATATCAGGAAGCTGTCTCCCAAACTTGCATTAAAAATGTGTGTTTTAAATAAATAAATAAAATGGCGGTGGGGCAGTGTGGAAAGAGGTGGTGAGATTAGAGAAGGAAAAGTACTTAACAATATTTCCAGTATTTGTTGAGGGTTGAATCTTTTTTTCTCTCTCCCTCTTGAATCTCTGTTGGTACATCCTCTTTATTGCATTCATTGATTATTTTATTCTGTGGAATCTGCTGTCCATTTGATAAGTCCTTAGAAGTGAAGGCTTGGAAATTCCACACTCAACACCATGTTGCATTGTTAGTTTCTTTGGAGTTTTTAAAGCACATATGTAACCTGATCTATTTCAGGTAAAATTAATAACTCTCATCTGGGAGATAATTGCCAGGGGTCAGGTTTGACATTATGAGCAAACTTTGGGGCAACTGCTGCATTTGCTTATCTCTGTATCTCCATACACCAGGGCTCTTTGTGGAATCATGAAAAACTTCATAATTATTTAAAACTCTAGTTACTCCCTGGATGTCACAGAACAAGATCACATTCCTTATCAACAACACACACAAAATACTGGAGGAACTCAGCAGGTCAGGCAGTATCCATGGAAAAGAGTAAGCAGTCAATGTTTCAGGCCAAGATCCTTGATCAGGATTCATGATTTCTTGATCTTCCTTGTCCCTTTCCTGACAATGGCCCCCCTCATTTCTCAATTTATAAATTTAACTCAACTTGGTTTATATCTTTATCCCTTTGATTATTATCACCACACTCATTTGTTGCTTTGCTGCCGTCTCTAATCCCAGCCACAGATTCATCCCACTCCACACTGATCCTTTCATTCTTAAGCTCCCTTTACAGGATTTAGCCAACTGCTTCTCCTGCCCACACTGCATTGCCCCTATGATTTAAGTTTGGACATAAAAGCAGAGCTTATAATCATTTATAGATGCTGTTCCTTATGAGGTTCTGCCTAGGTTCAATGGTGTTAATTAGTTGCTATTCAGAAAGACTAATTTCAAATTTTATTTAAGAGATATTATTTAAGAGATGGACATGCATTCATTGTTGACTATTGCTTCATTGTAGTGTGATCACTTGTCAAGTATGATGTTCTCCTTAGGGCTTGTCCATTGGTGGGTCTTCAGGTGACTGGAGAGGCCAATATGGGATCCACATAAATGGAACACACCTCCATCTGCACTGCCATCACCTTCCGTCAGCTCCACCGCCGAGGTTTTGGTTGGAACCTCCCCTTTGACCTTACTGCCATGGGTAACAGTACCAGGAGCTAAGTACCAGATGGCATCTCTCTTGGGATCTCAGGAACTTGCAAGCCTCCCTTCGAGGCAAGGTGACAATCCTCACAGAAGGTTTCATTGTATAGGAAGTTAAATACAAAGAAGCCTATGGGAGAACTGCATCAGCACCAAGCAGGTGTAAAATTATGGGATGTTAATTGAACTTATCTCATGATTTCTGGTTCTGTTGAAATCACTAGGAACAAATATGCGAAGAGAGACTGCAACTAGTGGCCAATATTCTAGTCTTCTAGATAACGTTAGCAACAAAAGATCAATTTCTCACTATTTTATTACAGTGTCACTTTGTTCAATTTTCTTCGGTACGGCTGAGGAGAGGAGCCCTGATCATACATCAATGACTAGGGATTCAACCTTGGTCCGGTGACATTAGTTAACAGCATTCTCTAAGCATGCTGAAGACGTGTCTGATGCTTGATTGGCTAGTGACCTGCAGTTGACAGCTTGGTGAGATTCTGAAATGTTGACAACCAGTGATGCATTTCTGCCCACAGGCTTCACAGTGATACCTTCCCAGGACAATAAAGCATTAATAATCAATAATTAATTAATGTCCATCTCTTATTAATGGACAAGGGAACAGTTTGTGGGGAAGGAGAGAGGGAGAAAGGTTATCAGTGCAGGATGATGGGAGAGACAGAGGCCATTAGGTTATGTGTGACATTTACAGGATGGTGCAGCAAAGGATATCCATGTTTTGAAACAGTTTATCCAGAGAAAAATGAAGATTATATTTTCAGGTCCATGGAAAAAAATGAAAAGCAGTGGCACCCTGTTACATATGACGAATTTAGCCTAGTAACAGTGGAAATAGTTATATAGCTAAACTGCAACGCATCTTCAAATATCCCTTGCAAATAAATGCACAGGAGATTACAGATGCTGGAATCTGGACCAACACGCTTAGTGCTAGAGGAACTCAGCAGATTAGGCAGCCTCTGTGGAAGGAAATGATGGCTTAGTGTTAGACCCTTCACCTGGACTCATCAACATCATGGTATTCGGTTCAGAAACTGTAAGTCTGAGTATCCTAAGCTTGGAAATTTCAGCATGTCCCCATCTCATTTTCCCACTGGAATTGAGTGGGAACAGGATAGAATGGAAGAAAGAACTCTTGGCCTCAGGACCGACCTTGTCATGGCCCACATGTTATTGTCTACCTACCTAGTGGTGGACCTGAGGAGGGCTAAGGCACCATTGACCCCTGTTTCCTTCCAGGGGGTCAGTGTGGACATGGTGGAGGATTACAAATACCTGGGGATACGAATTGACAATAAACTGGACTGGTCAAAGAACACTGAGGCTGTCTACAAGAAGGGTCAGAGCCGTCTCTATTTCCTGAGGAGACTGAGGTCCTTTAACATCTGCCGGACGATGCTGAGGATGTTCTACGAGTCTGTGGTGGCCAGTGCTATCATGTTTGCTGTTGTGTGCTGGGGCAGCAGGCTGAGGGTAGCAGACACCAACAGAATTAACAAACTCATTCGTGAGGCCAGTGATGTTGTGGGGATGGAACTGGACTCTCTGACGGTGGTGACTGAAAAGAGGATGCTGTCTAAGTTGCATGCCATCTTGGACAATGTCTCCCATCCACTACATAAGGTACTGGGTGGGCACAAGAGTACATTCAGTCAGAGACTCATTCCTCCAAGATGCAACGCTGAGCGTCATAGGAAGTCATTCCTGCCTGTGGCCATCAAACTTTACAACTCCTCCCTTGGAGGGTCAGACACCCTGAGCCAATAGGCTGGTCCTGGACTTATTTCCTGGTATAATTTACATATTATTTAATTATTTATGGTTTTATATTGCTATATTTATACTCTGTTCTTGGTTGGTGCAACTGTAACGAAACCAAATTTCCCTTGGGATCAATAAAGTATGTCTATCTATCTAGCTACACAGCATTTCCTCAGGAATGGTAACACTCTATTCTGCTTTACCCTCAGTACCACTTCCATGTACTTATGTTTTGAAATGATACGTATGGATGACATGTAAAACCAAGCTTTTCACAGTACAGAAATAGAACACGGAACATTACAGCATAGAAACAGGCCTTTCAGCCCACAATGTTGTGCTGAACCAACTAAATGAGTAACTAAACTAATCTCTTCTGCCTACACAATGTCCATACCTTTCCATTGTCCTCACATTCATCTTAAAAGTCTCTAATATTTCTACTCTACCACCACCCCAGACAGTGCATCCCAGCACCCACTACTCTGTGGTGGTGGGGGGGGGGGGAGGAGAATACTCCTCACATCTTTCTGTCACCTTAAATGCATGTCCTTTGGTATTAGGCATTTAAGGCTCCTTTTCATTGACTACAGCTCTGCCATCATTCCAAATAAACTGATTTCTAAGCTCTGGAACCTGGGCCTTAGCACTCAGATCTGCAGCTGTATCTTCAACTTCCTCACAAACAGGACCCAGGCTGTAAAAATAGGGGACAAGCTCTCCTCTACAATCACTCTGAGCACTGGTGCCCCACAAGGCTGTGTACTCAGCCCCCTGCTGTACTCACTGTACACCCATGATTGTGTAGCCAAGTTTCCATCAAACGCAATATATAAGTTTGCTGATGACACAACAATTGTAGGCCGTATCTCGGGTAATGATGAGTTTGAGTACAGAGAGGAAATTAAGAACCTGGTGGCATGGTGCAAAGACAATAACCTATCCCTCAACATCAGCAAGACTAAGGAATTGGTTGTTGACTTCAGAAGGAGTAGCGGACTGCACGACCCAATTTACATCGGTAGTGTGCAAGTGGAACAGGTCAAAAGCTTTAAGTTCCTCGGGGTCAATATCACAAATGACCTGACTTAGTCCAACCAAGCGGAGTTCACTGCCAAGAAGGCCCACCAGCGCCTTTACTTCCTGAGAAAACTAAAGAAATTTGGCCTGTCCCCTAGAACCCTCACTAATTTTTATAGATGCACCGTAGAAAGCATTCTTCTAGGGTGTGTCGCAACCTGGTATGGAAGTTGTCCTGTCCAAGACTGCAAGAAGCTGCAGAAGATCGTGAACACGGTGCAGCACATCACACAAACCAATCTTCCGTCCTTGGACTCACTTTACACCGCACGCTGTCGGAGCAGTGCTGCCAGGATAATCAAGGACATGACCCACCCAGCCAACAGACATTTCATCCCTCTTCCCTCCAGGCGAAGGTTCAGGAGCTTGAAGACTCGTACGGCCAGATTTGGGAACAGCTTCTTTCCAACTGTGATAAGATTGCTGAATGGATCCTGACCTGGATCTGGGCCGTACCCTCCAAATATCCAGACCTGCCTCTTGGTTTTTTTGCACTACCTTACTTCCCATTTTTCTATTTTCTATTTATGATTTATAATTTAAATTTTTAATATTTACTAATTTTAACTATTTTTAATATTTGTAAGGCCAGTGATGTTGTAGGGATGGAACTGGACTCTCTGAAGGTGGTGTCTGAAAAGAGGATGCTGTCCATGGCGTCATAATGTACTGGGTGGGCACAGGAGTACATTCAGCCAGAGACTCATTCCACCGAGATGCAACACAGAGCGTCATAGGAAGTCATTCCTGCCTGTGGCCACCAAACTTTACAACTCCTTCCTTGGAGGGTCAGACACTCTGAGCCAATAGGCTGGTCCTGGACTTATTTCCATCTGGCAATAATTTACATATTATTATTTATGGGTTTATATTGCTATATTTATCCTCTTGATTGGTGCAACTGTAACGAAACCCAATTTCCCTCGGGATCAATAAAGTATGACTATTACTATGACTACTATAATCCAGGGAGTGTGAAGCGCAGAATCAAATATCGCTGTGATGATTGTACGTTCTAGTACCTATTGTTTGGCGACAATAATGTATAAAGTATAAACCCTTGAAAAAAGATATTGTCTGTCTACTCTACCTATGCCTCTCTCATAACTTCGTAAACCTCTATGAATGTGCCCTCACCCTCTGCCACTCCAGAAAAAACAACCCAACTGTGTCTAACTTCTCGCTATAGCACATGCTCTCTAATCCAGGCAGTCTCTTTGTAAATCTTTTGCACACTCTCCAAAGTCTTGCCGTCCTTCCTATAATGGGGTGACAAGAACTGTATGCAATACTCCAGATGTGGTCAAACCAGAGATTTATAAAGCTGCAACCCAACTTCCTGACTTTTAAACTCAATGCCTAGACTAATAAAGGCAGGAATGCCTTATGCTGTTTAACCACCCTATCAATCTGTGCGGCTACTATCAGGGAGCTATGAACTTGGGCCCAAGGATCCCTCTGTTCATCCACACGGTTAAGCATATTGCCCTTAACAGTGTACTGTCTCTTCACATTTAAGCTACCAAGGTGAACACTTCACATTTGGCTGGGATAACCTCCATCTGCCATTTCTCCCCATATCTGCAAGTGATCTTTATCCGATTCTATTCTTTGCCAGTCTTGTATGCTATTCACACCACAAACAATCTTTGTATCATCTGCAGACTTGCTAACACATCCTTTTTACATTTTCATTCAACAGGAATTCTGCAGATGCTGGAAGTTCAAGCAACACACATCAAAGTTGCTGGTGAACGCAGCAGGCCTGGCAGCATCTCTAGGAAGAGGTACAGTTGATGTTTCAGGCCAAGACCCTTTATCAGGACTAACTGAAGGAAGAGTTAGTAGGAGATTTGAGAGGGGGAGGGGGAGATACAAAATGATAGGAGAAGACAGGAGGGGGAGGGATAGAGTCAAGAGCTGGACAGGTGATTGGCAAAGGGGATATGAGAGGATCATGGGACAGGAGGTCCAGGGAGAAAGACAAGGGGGGGGGGGACCCAGAGGATGGGCAAGGGGTATAGTCAGAGGGACAGAGGGAGAAAAAGGAGAGTGAGAGAAAGAATGTGTGTATAAAAATAAATAACGTATGGGGTACGAGGGGGAGGTGAGGCATTAGCAGAAGTTAGAGAAGTCGATGTTTATGCCATCAGGTTGGAGGCTACCCAGATGGAATATAAGGAGTTGTTCCTCCATCCTGAGTGTGGCTTCATCTTTACAGTAGAGGAGGCTGTGGATAGTTTCTCCTTTGGCTCCTCCCACTTCCTCCAAACTAAAGGTGTAGCTATGGGCACCCGTATGGATCCTAGCTATGCCTGCCTTTTTGTTGGCTTTGTAGAACAATCTATGTTCCATGCCTATTCTGGTATCTGTCCCCCACTTTTCCTTCGCTACATCGACGACTGCATTGGCGCTGCTTCCTACACGCATGCTGAGCTCGTTGACTTTATTAACTTTGCCTCCAACTTTCACCCTGCCCTCAAGTTTACCTGGTCCATTTCCGACACCTCCCTCCCCTTTCTAGATCTTTCTGTCTCTATCTCTGGAGACAGCTTATCCACTGATGTCTACTATAAGCCTACTGACTCTCTCAGCTATCTGGACTATTCCTCTTCTCACCCTGTCTCTTGCAAAAACGCCATCCCCTTCTCGCAATTCCTCTGTATCCGCCACATCTGCTCTCAGGATGAGGCTTTTCATTCCAGGACGAGGGAGATGTCCTCCTTTTTTAAAGAAAGGGGCTTCCCTTCCTCCACTATCAACTCTGCTCTCAAATGCATCTCCCCCATTTCATGCACATCTGCTCTCACTCCATCCTCCCGCCACCCCACTAGGAATAGGGTTCCCCTGGTCCTCACCTACCACCCCACCAGCCTCCGGGTCCAACATATTATTCTTCGTAACTTCCTCCAGCTCCAACGGGATCCCACCACTAAGCACATCTTTCCCTCCCCCACTCTCTCTGCTCTCCGCAGGGATCGCTCCCTATGCGACTCCCTTGTCCATTCCTCACCCCCCCCCACCCATTTCTCCCCACTGATCTCCCTCCTGGCACTTATCCTTGTAAGCAGAACAAGTGCTACACATGCCCTTACACTTCCTTCCTTACCACCACTCAGGGCCCCAAACAGTCCTTCCAGGTGAGGCAACACTTCACCTGTGAGTCGGCTGGGGTGATATACTGCGTCCGGTGCACCTGATGTGGCCTTTTATATATTGGCGAGACCCAACGCAGACTGGGAGACCGCTTTGCTGAACACCAGAGAAAGCAGGATCTCCCAGTGGCCACACATTTTAATTCCACATCCCATTCCCATTCTGACATGTCTATCCACGGCCTCCTCTACTGTAAAGATGAAGCCACACTCAGGTTGGAGGAACAATACCTTATATTCCGTCTGGGTAGCCTCCAACCTGATGGCATGAACAGAGACTCCTCTAACTTCTGCTAATGCCCCACCTCCCCCTCGTACCCCATCCATTATTTATTTATATACACACATTCTTTCTCTCACTCTCTCCTTTTTCTCCCTCTCTCCCTCTGACTATACCCCTTGCCCATCCTCTGGCTCCCCCCTCCACCTTGTCTTTCTCCCCAGACCGCCTGTCCCACGATCCTCTCATATCCCCTTTGCCAATCACTTGTCCAGCTCTTGGCTCCATCCCTCCCCCTCCTGTCTTCTCCTATCATTTTGGATCTCCCCCTCCCCCTCACACTTTCAAATGTCTTACTAACTCTTCCTTCAGTTAGTCCTGACGAAGGGTCTCGGCCTGAAACGTCGACTGTACCTCTTCCTAGAGATGCTGCCTGGCCTGCTGCATTCACCAGCAACTTTGATGTTTGTTGCTTACATTTTCATTCAGGCTATTTATACACATCACAAACAGCAGGGGTCCCAGAACAGATCCTTGCAGAACTCCAATAAGGATAGACCTCTAGCTAGAATAAGCCCCTTCAATCACCACCCTCCATCAGGAAGAAGGACAAAAATCTCACCACCAGTGGGCCTGAGAACAGAGTAGCTGAAAGTAGAAAAGATGAGCAGTATAAATGTATAAAAACTAGCCAGTTAGAGTACTTAATATTCATTAACATGTGACACTATTGCCTAGAAATGACAATTGCCAATATTAGAACATGGAGTAGTACAGCACAGTACAGGCCCTTTGGCCCACAATGTTGTGCTGACCCTCAAACCCTGCCTCCCATATAAGCCCCCACCTTAAATTCCTCCATATACCTGTCTAGTAGTCTCTTAAAATTCACTAGTGTATCTGCCTCCACCACTGACTCAGGCAGTGCATTCCATGCACCAACCACTCTCTGAGTAAAAAACCTTCCTCTAATATCCCCCTTGAACTTCCCACGCCTTACCTTAAAGCCATATCCTCTTGTATTGAGCAGTGGTGCCCTGAGGAAGAGACATTGGCTATCCACTCTATCTATTCCTCTTATTATCTTGTACACCTCTATCATGTCTCCTCTCATCCTCCTTCTGTCCAAAGAGTAAAGCCCTAGCTCCCTTAATCTCTGATCATAATGCATACTCTTTAAACCAGGCAGCATCCTGGTAAATCTCCTCTGTACCCTTTCCAATGCTTCCACATCCTTCCTATAGTGCGACCAGAACTGGACACAGTACTCCAAGTGTGGCCTAACCAGAGTTTTATAGAGCTGCATCATTACATCGCGACTCTTAAACTCTATCCCTCGACTTATGAAAGCTAACATCCCATAAGCTTTCTTAACTACCCTATCCACCTGTGAGGCAACTTCCAGGGATCTGTGGACATGTACCCCCAGATCCCTCTGCTCCTCCACACTACCAAGTATCCTGCCATTTACTTTGTACTCTGCCTTGGAGTTTGTCCTTCCAAAGTGTACCACCTCACACTTCTCCAGGTTGAACTCCATCTGCCACTTTCCAGCCCACTTCTGCATCCTATCAATTTCTCTCTGCAATCTTTGACAATCCTCCACAATATCTACAACACCACCAACCTTTGTGTCGTCTGCAAACTTGCCAACCCACCCTTCTACCCCCACATCCAGGTCGTTAATAAAAATCACGAAAAGTAGAGGTCCCAGAACAGATCCTTGTGGGACACCACTAGTCACAATCCTCCAATCTGAATGTACTCCCTCCACCACCACCCTCTGCCTTCTGCAGGCAAGCCAATTCTGAATCCACCTGGCCAAACTTCCCTGGATCCCATGCCTTCTGACTTTCTGAATAAGCCTACCGTGTGGAACCTTGTCAAATGCCTTACTAAAATCCATATAGATCACATCCACTGCGCTACCCTCATCTATATGCCTGGTCACCTCCTCAACGAACTCTATCAGGCTTGTTAGACACGATCTGCCCTTCACGAAGCCATGTTGACTGTTCCTGATCAGACCATGATTTTCTAAATGCCCATAGATCCTATCTCTAAGAATCTTTTCCAACAGCTTTCCCACCACAGACGTAAGGCTCACTGGTCTATAATTACCCGGACTATCCCTACTACCTTTTTTGAACAACGGGACAACATTCGCCTCCCTCCAATTCTCCGGTACCATTCCCATGGACAACGAGGACATAAAGATCTTAGCCAGAGGCTCAGCAATCTCTTCCCTCGCCTCGTGGAGCAGCCTTGGGAATATTCTGTCAGGCCCCGGGGACTTATCCGTCCTAATGTATCTTAACAACTCCAACATCTCCTCTCCCTTAATATCAACATGCTCCAGAACATCAACCTCACTCATATTGTCCTCACCATCATCTATTAGTAGTTGAACATCTAAAGCACTCATGCATCAGTTCCCTGTCCATTATTTTGAAAGGGTTTTACTCATTTAAAGAAGGGAGGTTTCATTTAGGGATGTTCCACCATGAAGTGTTGATCTGTTAACATATCCTTCCGTGATCTCTGAGCTGTTAAGAGAACAAGCAGTAAAGATTGGATTTCAACGTTCCCTACTTCAAGTGAATGGGGGTAAGATAAGAGAAGATGGAGACAGTGTCCCTCAGAAAGGGTTGGCTTTACATTTTTGTATGCATTTTTGAGGAAATCAATCTCTTAAGTATTCAAGAATTGGAGTCTGATGGTGTATTTCACTTGCCCCATGTAGTGGCAAAATGAAACCAAAAACCAAAACAGTTGGCACCAGCCTGCAACTGCTACGGAGTTGTTATACTTGCATGATGCACCCCCAGCTCCAATGAAGTGATTGCTTGCTCCTAAAGTCAAATGCTTTATTCGATCCTTTATTAGCAATTAGCAAACATACAATCTTGAAGTGATGAACTTAAGCATACCCAAGTGTCTGCTAAGCACTATTCAGTCATATTAAGTACTATCTCAGTGGTCAGCAAAATACAAGCTCTGCCAATCCCAAACTACCAACTGCCATGAAATAATCAAGAATACGTAACTTATTCCCTTTGCTTTTACTATGCCCCCACTCATTTGACTAGTTACCACAATAAACATAATAAATGTGTAAAAAAGACAGGGAACAGACACATGGCTCCCACACACCACAAATTTCACTAGCGGATGCATTATATTTGTTGCTGAAAATGGAGAAGAGAAGGTGTTGGAGTGCAAAGCAGGAGCATTCCTCCAGATGGTAATTTTCCCCCTCGTTTCCAGTGGGCCGGAAAGGCACTTTCTCCTTCAGGCCCATCAAGGAAACATGGTGTTCCTTATCGCAGGAAGGCTACCTGCCTTCTACCCCAGAAAGACAGGTAGGTTGCCCTTCTTCCAACCAGCAGCATATTGCTGAATCGTCCAGGGTCAGTAGAGATTTAGGCACAGAGGAACATGGAATCCTAGAGATTATAACAGCTTGGAGAGGGTGGAGGGAAACCTGCAAATGAATTTTGATATCCTGCAAATGAATGTTAAAATGTCTTCCTTTGAAAAAGGCGAAGTAAACTCATACTCCTGCATGGCAATATTGGAGGAGGTTCACTAAGGTGTTCACCAGACATCTTAAAAGTGTGGCAGGCCAATATTGGTTCTTAAGGCCAAACAAATGGTTGACTGTTAGGAGATAACTATCTACTTTGAACTACTTGCAGGAACATTGCAACAAGAGCTATATGGTCAATATTGTGGAGTTATTGTGCAGGTGACCTCCTGCCTTCTCTGTCTCCCTCTCCTTCGCGTTTAGCCTTTCATCCTAGTTCAAGGCTCAATAGCATAGATGCGGTGAGGGTGACTATCATATAGATGTGTCACATTGTGTAATGAACAGGTTTGACTGGACACAGGTAGTTGAGGATGTGCAGACGAAGTGAAAGGCCAGGGTGATGAAGGTTAACTGGGTTTGAAAAGTTTAATTATGTTCACCAAGGCCAAGTTGGAGGAGAGAAGGCCAGGGAGAGGTGTGTTGGTTGATATTCTTTTGATTGGGTAGAAGAACAGATTTACTTTCCTGAAGGATATTAGTGAACCATCTGTCCTTCATGGTCACTATTACTGCTACCAGCTTTTTATTGCAATTTTAGATAATTAACTGAATTTCATTTCCCCAATCAGACACTCGTCTCTGGACCGTGAGTCCAAGGCTCTACTCCAGAAATTTAACAGTGCATGTGATGTATTGTGACTCAGAAAACTCTAACATATGTGACCCTCAGTTTCGGCAAACTCTGTCAATCTAGGGGGAGACAGCCTCCGGCCTGGCCAAACCTGAGCAATCTCGCTTGGGTGGATGCTGCGTGATGTGTTCCCCTGTTACAAATCAGTACCATGAAATAACAAACAGTACACAATATGCAATTAAACGATTGAGCTTTATAATTCTTAATTTGACTATAGGGTTAGTAAAGAAAGGACCCATTTTAATAAAGCAGTCTAATGCGCACGTTGGAGCTCATTGTTTTCCTGTATGTCCATTCTCCATTGATTTCCCCGGCCGTCATTGACTCCTGACCTCATTCCAAGTCCACTTAGTCCTGCAGTCTATGACTTCCCAGTTCTGGCATCTTCTCTCTCCATCTTCTCCCAAACTAAAACCCCGCGAAATCCCTTCTTTACTGTTGCCTTCCTGTCAGATTCAACATGTCCCATTCTCCTCTGACCTTTCTCATTATCAAGACGTTTTTGCCCAAAGAGCTGCCACTCACTGGATGTTTTTCATTTTTTGTACCACTCTCTCTGCAACTGCTAGAGATCGCTGTGTGTGAAAATCCCATAAGATCAGCAGTTTTTGAGATAAACCAACGATCAATCCACAGTCAAAGTCACTTAGATGACATTTCTTCCCCATTCTGATATTTGGTCTGTTCACCACGCCTGCATGCCTTTATGCATTGAATGCTGCCACATGATTTGCATTAATGAGCTGGTGTACAAGTCTACCTAATAAAATGGCCACTGAGTATACATACCCATTTTAATAAAGGTCAGAATTCTCTTAATATTCCTAATTATTGGTGTGATCCAATGCTAAGTTTTCATGCTGTGTGTAATTCCTGTGTCTTTCCCTCCCTATATCCCTTGAAAATGTTGTTATTGAGATGTTCCTTCTAATGCGAAGACCCCTCCAAAATATTTGTTTGTACTACAAGCCACTTCTTTATTGTTCTCCATTCTTTAGTCTCATTCTAGAAGGGACATGTTTATTTTAGCTACGCTGTTCTATTTAAATATATCTGGAGTAAGATCCTTACCGCTGATACCTAAGGTTAGGTGTATCTTGGCTGCACCCAGTGGAAATTTAAGATTAAAAGCAGAACCTGGTGAAAGTACAACCGATGAAGAAGAATCATGGGTAAATACCTTGGGTGTGAGTCTGCAGCAGAACTCTAATGTAGGGCTACTGTATTCCACTTGGTCTTCCTTTTGCAATGCCAGCAATTTTTGTATTTACTTTTATCACCACCTTCAAAATGTAAATATTCAATTACCTTGCATTTAAAAAAAATGCCACTGCTTTTCATCTGATATCAAAACTTATTTCATTTATTAGAAATGTCTAATGCGAGTCAACTAAGGTCAATTTAAATTACTTAATCTCATGGTATTTTGAATTGCTGGTGGCTATTTTAGCTTGAAGGTGTGGAGGGGCTTGAATTTTGAGGCCCTAGCCAGGTTTGTGAAAGTTGTAGACAATGGTGATTGGTTTGATCGATCACTGCAGTCATTTTGATGTTACATAAAAGGTTAGTGTCGAGTCACATGGCCTGTAAGATAATCAGACAAGGTTTAACAAGGCCTGTTTAATAATTCAGTAGAAGGATAAGAAAATGATTTGACGAAAAAGAACACAACATTTTGTTGATCTTTTACTTTCATTAGCCTGAGCAGGTTGTAGGTGCAGTGACTTGGCTGGGACTGCAGCGCTGGTTGAAAGTCTTTTCAGGGATATAGCTGCAGTATGTAGCAGCATGAGGGCTAGGAAATCAGATAAAGATTTGTTGCAAGAGCACGCTCTAAGGAGGGGCCAGAGAAGATTATTGTGCTCAATATGCTGAACTGAAGCTGTTGAAACAGAGCCGTGGCAGCAATATGCAGTCGTTTATTTCTGCTGTGTGCGACAAGAGGCATACGGATAAAGACTGTAATTTCCTACAGCTCTTTAGTCAACAACTTGTTTCAAGGAAGTGTATTTTACTCCACAAGTGATGTTGTTGGGGGAAGAGCTCATTCGCATACACAGGCACAGTAGATATGGGGAGTGAACAAGGGCTACTTTTTCAACTCAATCAACTGTTCTGGTTTGGTACAAGACGGCATGTTTTTAAATTGAGTGTCATTCACAGTTTAGGTATTTTACCTCCATTCATTGCATCCTACTGCTTCCCTTTCTTGATAAGACATTGTCAACAGCAATTCCATGAATACCTGGTCCACTCCAGTGGTTTTTAAATAGTTATGATTTATGTGCAAGCCTTGGCTATGGATGGCAATGGGCTATTCCACTGCAGAGAGCATCACAAGATTGGATCTTTATGCAGGCACAAGCCATACTTTCTAGCATGGATTTCACCGTTGTAATACCTGTGGGACATTTTTCCATCTAAACAATGCACTAAAGCAAATTGAACCCTCCTAACATTACTCTAGATCAGAAAACTGACAAGGCAGAGTATCAAATTCAATTCCACATCTTCATGTCAATCCCTGAGTATATCGGAGAGGGAATTTATCTCTAGGTCTCTGGATACATATTCCCGGACTTATTACTCATGCAAAAAAAGCCAATATACTTCAGGTGCCTAAGCTGTAAGATAAAAACTGGATATGCTAAAAGCCTCAGCACACTCCTGGAAAGGGAAACACAGGATGGTGCATCATTGATTTGAAAAGCTGTCGTTTTTTCTCTCACTCCACGGTCACTGCCTGAAATGATAAGCATTTTGAGCATATTTTATTTTTCAACTTTTCCAATCCTGGCTGAATGCTTGTGGTCACTGAGATGTGAATAGCTGACAAATATGGGAGGGGTAGGGGGAGAAAAAGCCACAGTTGCTGATAATGCTGCCCACTCAGCAGTACAAACAGTATCAGCAAAGTCCCATCGCTTCAATCGCCGCCAGTCTGAAGAGCTGTGTTATCAATGCTCACATTCCAAGAAGGAATTCTCAGATTTTTGAAAATACTCAGTTAGATCACCAAATGCTGAAACACTTTCCATCCTTCCTTTCCCCCTGAAATAGGGAGAACAAAGCCTTTTCAAAATAACTGAACATGCTAATTTATCAAAGTTCAATGGAGAACTCTTTACAAATGTACTGAAGAATATGAAAGTAAAAGTGTACATTGAAGATCAAATACTTTGCCATGTCTTTCCTTCTGTGATAGACTCACAGAAATGTCATCAGTTTCATGCAAATAGGTAGTACTGAACAGTGCAGATTACAAGCTTAGCTTGATATTGTTAACCAGGAGTTTGTGTTGAAGGGTCAAAGAGAAATGCCACTATTTTATCTCTTCTTAAGATCTTGGCTTTGGTATATTTACCTCAGGAACTGAGAACATGGGGGAGCTTAGATTAACAAAACGCCATTTAACCTATCAGCCTTATTCCTTTACAGACTGGTATCAGTGGTTAGGACTTTCAAATTCAGCAGGGGGCTTTTATACATTATACATCTAGCCTGAAACACCTAATCTGTAAATGCACATATTACTTCACCCATCACTAGCAAAAGATAGAAGCTTCATTTAATTGGCACTCTAGTGGATAAAGGTAAACATCGAATTTACCATCAGCTTCAGTGTACCAGCAAAGCCTTTGGACATCTTAGGAAAAGATTGTCTGAAGGTCAAAACCTGGTACTAACCTTGTTCAACCTATAGCAACCATTCATTATGCTCCTGAGTCATATTCCACAATAGATAACGAAACACTGGAGAATAATTACCAATGCTGATTCCACAAAATCCCTTAATTCATTGGCAGGATAAGCAAATAAACACCAGTACCCTCTCCCAGTAAATATCTCTTTCAAATGAGCTTCTAATTATATTCCGTTAGCTCCCATGGATGAGCAATGACACCTGATGTGGACTCAAGTCCCAAAACAGACAAACTGATCCAAGCTCCGTCACAACATGAGATTACCATCAGACAAAGGAAATGTTGGAAGGAGGTGGAGCCTGCTTGCGAAAGTGCAACATCCCCACATGCTCTCGGAATCACTGACTCTTGACTGACCAAAATGGAGAAAGAGCAATTGGGATGCTAGTGAGGACTTCAAGATCACTCTTTGGAGCACAACACTAGTGCAAGCAGTGGAATGAGCATGCCAAGCTACATATCTCTCCCCCCCTCCCCATCACACCTGTGACAAACTCCATTGATCCCACAGTGGCTTCGTCAACCACCTCGGATCAGACATCTGCAGTCTTCTTCTTTTATGGGGGAGAACAGAAGATGAAGTCAATGGACATTATCCAATCTATTCAATACATGGAGGGAAAAGACAAATTCCAAAAAGATTAGAAAGCAGAAGTTTTTCTGTTAATCACTGGCCATAAACCTGTCCTGTACCATCAGCTGCCCATTTCACTCCTGTTTCAATATTCTGTTCCACCAATCTTAATGAAATTAACAATTAGCTGCAGCATACAATGCATTATGGTGCTAGGTACTATCAATCCTGATTTAAACAACTGAGCAAAGATACACTTCTACCAGAAAAGCTTTAGGAAATCTCTAAATGTAAACTAGCAAAAATCCCATTCAACCCTGTTTAATCCAGTGCCACATGACGCATTAATCCATTGAAATAAGAGTAGATTAGGGAAGTAAACTGCTTTCTGGAGAGCGCTTTGTTTCACCCTATGGACATGGAAGAAACAATGACTCAAATGGCCTTCTTTAACACTTTCTTTCAGGTTTAACTTCAAAATATCATTTCCATATGAGAAATAATCGTGAAAAAATTCCGAGATGCATTGCCATGTGAGTTGAATGTATCAGAAATGGGAATTCCTAGACTGTAATTTGGAAACTGTCAAGCAGTTTCTCATTGCTGAGGCCCTAGTGTATAAATCTGCTGCTAATTCAGTATTGATTTAGAATCAGGCTTATTATCACTGACATATGTTATGATATTTGTTGTTTTGTGACAGCAGTACCGTGCAATGCATAAAAATTACTTTGTTACAAAAAGAAATATAAAAAAAGTATGTAGTGCAGAAAAAGAGCAAAAGGTAAGGTAATATTCATGGGTTCATGATTCATTCAAAAATCAGATGGCAGAGGCAAAAAAGCTGTTCCTAAAACACAGAGTGCTGTCTTCAGGCTCCTGTATCTCTTCCCAAAAGGTAGCAATGAGAAGAGGGCATGTTCTGGATGGTGAGGGTCCTTAACGATGGATGCCACCTTCTAAGGGCATTGCCTATTGAAGATGCCCTCAATGCTGGGAAGCCTGGTGCCCAAGATGGAACTGGCTGAGTTTGCAACCCTCTGCAGTTTTTTTATGATCTTGTGTATTCACACTTCCATACCTGTTGGTGATGCAGATGACCAAGGACTTACTGATGGAAGAAATCTGAAATGACTGCACACAGGATACGTTTTCTGTGCCTGGCTTAGTCATTTTCTTGAGAAAAAGCAGCAGCGGTTTTAGTCAATAACAACATCAACTCCACTACAAAGAATAACTAATGACGTTTGAAACACTCAGCGATGTTTCTGAGAAAAGAGGTAAGATGCATGTCTTTTCTGTCTATTGGTCTCTCCTTCAGCTGACCTGGAGGTGATTGATGCTGACTTTGTTAACCCAAAATAGAGAATATTTATTCTGTTGATTGAGTACCCCTCACCTTGATGAGCAAAGTTCATATAAAAAGGGTAAAACAGCACAATAAAAGAAGCTTTTCAAGTCAGATCTATTGTTACATAATTTCCTACTGGCAGAAACACATAAACAGGATTTTCCCTGTTCGTAGTCACCAATAAACACCAACATTCAAAGACTGCCAGCTGACAAAGATGTAGTATTATTGCGGGTGCTTATATATAAAACACGCTTTACATTTTCTATAGTTCAAAAGGACAAAAATAAATTGGAAGTTAATTCTGAAATAAATATATCTCAGTTCACAATGGTGTGACGTGAAGATTAGAAATTAATCTAGTTGGAATGCATTAATTCTTAGGCTGTCAGGGTGCTCGTCATCCAGCTAAAGCATTAGGGAAATCGAAGTGCTTGGGGACAGACACGTAATTGTGATAACTCTCCTCACATCAGGATGGTTGATCATATATCCCAGCTGAGACCTATTATGGCAGGGGCCCCTCTATTACAGGGATAGGGAACTAGCATGCGGTCAGCAGCGTGATGGAGTAAAAAGAGACAAAGCTGCAAAACCTGCCACCACAGATAAGCAAACTGATTGCTTACTATGGCTATCAACATGGTATAATATGCATCAATCAGTTAAACAGAAGAGGAAATAAGCCCAAAAGTACGCACACACACAAAAAACCAACTGCAACCAGAGCTATAAGAGAGAAAAAGGTAAAGTAACAATGGATTTGTGCGCAAAAATTCCATGCACAGCCTGCTCTAAACATGAACTATTGACACCAAAATAAATCAGTTAAAGTGTAATCAATTAATATTTAAGAGCTTCTGAACCATTGTTTCCCAGTGATCTGCCTGTCAAATCCATACATTTAAAATTAACATGTCAGCAATTATTGTATGCTGAGCCAATACTACAATTCTGTTGACAAAGTTGCCTTTTCAAATTTCAATACACAGTCAAATACTACAAAATATTTGCTAATTATTGTTGCCTTACATTAGCTTTTCAGTCTTTTTCTTTGTTGCTATAAAACATTCACAAAAATAATTGATTGATCTCTACAACATTTCAAGTTGTTCTAAGGGCCCTTGTAAAGTACTGGCTAATGGCAATGCACTTAACATTCTTCACCCAGTTTTATTCTTTTGCTTTTGCTGAGTAAGGACGCAGGTATGAGAAACAAGAACAAACATCCACTTTTGCAACACTTTCCACATCCATGGATGCCTGTCAAACGTGCTTCACAACCACTGACTTTGGAACTGCAGTTGCTTTTGTCATGTAGGCAAAATGTTTTCAATGGAATCGATACCTGCAAGTGTGGTTCGCACAGCTGCTGTCATACCATGCATTTATTTCCTGCAACCAATAATGGACAGGATGGGTGGAAGCCATTCAGCCCATCATTCCTGTGTAAACCTGTTGAAACAGTTGTCCTCCTTTCCACAGTTCTATTCCATTGCCCTTCAATATATTCTTTTGGACATCTTCCCAGCAAAATGGAAGCCTAATTCTTGCTGAGCGACATTATTAAGAATAAGTAAACACCAGGTTTCTTTGCTTTTAGTTCCAAGCAAAAATCTAACACTCCTTTGGATTTAACTAAATGAAAATGGTAGAGCAAATCACTAGTCATAGATTTTTTTTTTTGATTAAGCAAAGACTAACTTTATCAATTAAATATTAATTCTACAGTATAATTTCAAAAATGGGATTTGTTATAGTGGATTAATAATTTATTTCATAGCATTTCATCTGTTGAAGAATAACCTGGAAATTGTTGAGCTCCTTAATAAATTATTATGGGATAGTTGAATGACCCAATAGCTATTACATGTATCCTTTTGTGTGCGACACTACCTGGAACTGGTTGGGTGAAGTTAAGCATCACGTTAGATGTGTGGTAGGAGGAGGAGATTATTGTTTCAATTGAGGATTAGAAAGATTAGGGTATTGGGATTATCAGGGATAAGAGAGTTGTGCTTTTGGTGAATTAAAGGTCAAGGGCATTTGTGATTGAGAAGTCAGGGATAAGTTTGATGGATTGATGGGTTGCATCAAGGGAATCCAAGGCAGAAAGGATAATAAGAATTATTTAAGTGAGGTCTCAGTTCAGAGTAGTCTCATTAAAATATGTCTTTCTTGGGAGTGTCCAATTGATGAAGTGGTGCACAGGGAATGATGTCATTTCATGCACTTCTGATGCATAAGTTTCATTAGAGATGTACAAGTGAGTCTGGAGTGCAGCAGTTTCTGGTAGGATGACAAGGGTGTTGCCGTGGTGATATGCCATTAATGAAGCCACCTGGCTGTGACAATCTACTCCTGGATAACACCCTTCATTTTTCCTGTTTCATTCTCTAAAAAAAACCCAAGTGTCATTCCTTTCAGAAAACACATTGATGCAAGATTGTGCAAAAATGCTTGAAGCAAAGCCAGCACGCAAAATATCTGATAGACAAATTGTCTGAGATTGTCTTGATAGAACATAACCAGTATGGCAGTTGGAAACTCCTCATTGAAATAAGGTAAAACATGATACCTCGCAAACATTTTTCTAAATCTCTGGCAAATCTGAGGTTTTGACTTGGTGAGAAAAATTCTCATTCATATTAATGAATTATGCAATATCAGAATCGGAGAAATTCTCTGATCAGAGAAATGATCAAAGATCAATCAGGTCCTCTATTTCCCCGCTTGCAGACACCAGTCAGTTCAGATTGGCAACAACATCTCCTCCACAATCTCCATCAGCACAAGTGCACCACGAGGCTGTGTGCTCAGCCCCTGCTCTACTCGTTTTATACTCATGATTGTGAGGCTAAGCACAGCTCCAATGCAAAGGTGATGAATTAGCATATAGGAGAGATGAAAATCTGGCTGAGTGGTGCCACACCAGCAATATCTTACTCAATTCAGTAAGACTAAGGAACTGATTTTTGACCAAGAGGAGGAAAACTGGAGGTCCATGAGCCAGTTTGCATTGGGAGATCAGAGGTAGAGAGGGCTGGCAACTTTAAGTTCCTCAGAGCACCTGTCTTGGACCCAGCACATAAGTGCAATTACGTAGAAAGCATGGCAGCACCTCTACTTCCTTAGGAGCTTGCAAAGATTCATCATGACATCTAGAACTTTGACAAACTTCTATAGGTGTGTTGTGGGGAGTATATTGACTGGCTGCATCACAGCCTGCTATAGAAAAACTAATACCCTTGAACACAGAATAGAACATAGAACATAGAATAGTACAGCACAGTACAGGGCCTTTGGCCCACAATGCTGTGCTGACCCTTAAACCCTGCCTCCCATATAACCGCCCACCTTAAATTCCTCCATATACCTGTCTAGTAGTCTCTTAAATTTCACTAGTGTATCTGCCTCCACCACTGACTCAGGCAGTGCATTCCACGCACCAACCACTCTCTGAGTAAAAAACCTTCCTCTAATATCCCCCTTGAACTTCCCACCCCTTACCTTAAAGCCATGTCCACTTGTATTGAGCAGTGGTGCCCTGGGGAAGAGGCACTGGCTGTCCATTCTATCTATTCCTCTTAATATCTTGTATACCTCTATCATGTCTCCTCTCATCCTTCTTCTCTCCAAAGAGTAAAGCCCTAGCTCCCTTAATCTCTGATCATAATGCATACTCTCTAAACCAGGCAGCATCCTGGTAAATCTCCTCTGTACCCTTTCCAATGCTTCCACATCCTTCCTATAGTGAGGCAACCAGAACTGGACATAGTACTCCAAGTGTGGCCTAACTAGAGTTTTATAGAGCTGCATCATTACCTCGTGACTCTTAAAATCTATCCCTCGACTTATGAAAGCTAACACCCCACAAGCTTTCTTAACTACCCTATCTACATGTGAAGCAACTTTCAGGGATCTGTGGACATGTAGCCCCAGATCCCTCTGCTCCTTCACACTACCTAGTATCCTGCCATTTACTTTGTACTCTGTCTTGGAGTTTGTCCTTCGAAAGTGTACCACCTCACACTTCTCTGGGTCGAACTATCTGCCACTTCTCAGCCCACTTCTGCATCCTCTCAATATCTCTCTGCAATCTTCGACAATCCTCCACACTATCCACAACACCACCAACCTTTGTGTTGTCTGCAAACTTGTCAACCCACCCTTCTACCCCCACATCCAGGTCGTTAATAAAAATCACTAGAAGTAGAGGTCCCAGAACCGATCCTTGTGGGACACCACTAGTCACAACCCTCCAGTCCGAATGTACTCCCTCCACCACAACCCTCTGCCTTCTTCAGGCAAGCCAATTCTGAATCCACCTGGCCAAACTTCCCTGGATCCCATGCCGTCTGACTTTCTGAATAAGCCTAGCATGTGGAACCTTGCCAAATGCCTTACTGAAATCCATGTAGATCACATCCACTGCGCTACCCTCATCTATGTGCCTGGTCACCTCCTCAAAGAACTCTATCAGGCTCGTTAGACAAGATCTGCCCTTCACATAGCCATGCTGACTGTCCCTGATCAGACCATGATTCTCTAAATGCCTATAGATCCTATCTCTAAGAATCTTTTCCAACAGCTTTCCCACCACAGACGTAAGGCTCACTAGTCTATAATTACCCACACTATCCCTACTACCTTTTTTTGAACAAGGGGACAACATTCGCCTCCCTCCGATCCTCCAGTACCATTCCCGTGGACAACGAGGACATGAAAATCCTAGCCAGAGGCTCAGCAATCTCTTCCCTCGCCTTGTGGAGCAGCCTGGGGAAAATTCTGTCAGGCCCCGGGGACTTATCTATCCTAATGTATTTTACCAACTCCAACACCTCCTCTCCCTTAATATCAACATGCTCCAGAACATCAACCTCACTCATATTGTCCTCACGGTCATCAAGTTCCCTCTCATTGGTGAATACCAAAGAGAAGTGTTCATTGAGGACCTCGCTCACTTCCACAGCCTCCAGGCACATCTTCCCACCTTTATCTCTAATCGGTCCTACCTTCACTCCTGTCATCTTTTTGTTCTTCGCATAATTAAAGAATGCCTTGGGGTTTTCCTTTACCCTACTTGCCAAGGCCTTCTCATTCTCCCTTCTTGCTCTCCTCAGCCCCTTCTTAAGCTCCTTTCTTGCTACCCTATATTCCTCAATAGACCTATCTGATCCTTGCTTCCTAAACCTCACGTGTGCTACCTTCTTCCACCTGCCTAGATTTTCTACTTCACTTGTCACCCATGGTATCTTTACTCTACCATTCTTTATCTTCCTCACTGGAACAAATTTATACTTTATACTTACACTTTATACTTTATTGTCACCAAACAATTGATACAAGAACGTACAATCATCACAGCGATATTTGATTCTGCACTTCCCGCTGCCTGGATTACAAATATTAAACATGAAAAATATTTTAAAAATTTTAAATTAGTAAATAATAAAAAGTTAATTTATAAATCATGAATAGAAAATAGAAAAATGGAAAGTAAGGTAGTGCAAAAAAAAACGAGAGGCAGGTCTGGATATTTGGAGGGTACGGCCCAGATCCAGGTCAGGATCCGTTCAGCAGTCTTATCACAGTTGGAAAGAAGCTGTTCCCAAATCTGGCCGTACGAGTCTTCAAGCTCCTGAGCCTTCTCCCGGAGGGAAGAGGGATGAAAAGTGTGTTGGCTGGATGGGTCATGTCCTTGATTATCCTGGCAGTACTGCTCTGACAGCGTGTGGTGTAAAGTGAGTCCAAGGATGGAAGATTGGTTTGTGTGGTGTGCTGCGCTGTGTTCACGATCTTCTGCAGCTTCTTGCAGTCTTGGACAGGACAACTTCCATACCAGGTTGTGATGCACCCTAGAGGAATGCTTTCTACGGTGCATCTATAAAAATTAGTGAGGGTTTTAGGGGACAGGCCAAATTTCTTTAGTTTTCTCAGGAAGTAAAGGTGCTGGTGGGCCTTCTTGGCAGTGGATTCTGCTTGGTTGGACTAGGTCAGGTCATTTGTGATATTGACCCTGAGGAACTTAAAGCTTTTGACCTGTTCCACTTACGCACCACCAACGTAAATTGGGTCATGCGGTCCGCTACTCTTTCTGAAGTCAACAACCAATTCCTTCGTCTTGCTGACGTTGAGGGATAGGTTATTGTCTTTGCACCATGCCACCAGGTTCTTAATTTCCTCTCTGTACTCAAACTCATCATTACCCGAGATACAGCCTACAATTGTTGTGTCATCAGCAAACTTATATATTACATTTGATGGAAACTTGGCTACACAATCATGGGTGTACAGTGAGTACAGCAGGGGGCTGTATTTATCCTTAACATCCTGCAAGAGATCCCTAAACATTGACCACATGTCCTTAGTACATTTCCCTGCAAAAACATCATCCCAATTCACACCCACAAGTTCTAGCTTTTTAGCCTCATAGTTTGCCCTTCCCCAATTAAAATCTTTCCTGTCCTCTCTGCTTCTATCCTTTTCCATGATAATGCTAAAGGCCAGGGAGCGGTGGTCGCTGTCCCCCAGATGCTCACCCACTGAGAGAGCTTGACCTGACCCAGTTCGTTATCCAATAGTAGATCTAGTATGGCATTCCCCCTCGTCGGCTTGTCAACATACTGTGACAGGAATCCATCCTGGACACACTTAGCAAACTCTGCCCCGTCTAAACCATTGGAACTAATCAGGTGCCAATCAATATTAGGGAAGTTAAAGTTACCAATGATAACAACCCTGTTATTTTTGCACCTTTCCAAAACCTGCCTCCCATTCTGCTCCTTGGTATCTCTGCTGCTACCAGGGGGCCTATAGAATACTCCCAATAAAGTAACTGCTCCCTTCCTGTTCCTGACTTCCACCCATACTGACTCAAAAGAGGATCCTGCTACATTACCCACCCTTTCTGTAGCTGTAATAGTATCCCTGACCAGTAATACCACCCCTCCTCCCCTCCCCCCCATCCCTTTTAAAACACTGAAATCCAGGAATATTGAGATTCCATTCTTGCCCTGGTGCCAGCCAAGACTCTGTAATGGCCACTACATCATAATTCCATGTATGTATCCAAGCTCTCAGTTCATCACCTTTGTTCCTGATGCTTCTTGCATTGAAATACATGCACTTTAGCCCTTCTGCCTTACACTTTTAGACCCTTTATTCTACTTCTCTTTCCTCAAAGCCTCTTTATATGTTAGATCTGGCTTTACTCCATGCACTATACTTGCAGTTCTTCCATGAGCTTTACCCTCCTCTACCTCACCATCTGCTCTAACACTCTGGTTCCCCTCCCCCTGCAAATCTAGTTTAAACCCCCCGGAGCAGCACTAGCAAACCTTTCCACACGGATGTTAGTCCCCCTCTAGTTCAGGTGTAACCCGTCCTGTCGGAATAGGTCCCACCTTCCCTGGAACAAGGCCCAATTGTCCAGAAACATGAAGCCCTCCCTCCTGCACCAACCCTTTAGCCACATATTTAGCGGCATTAACTTCCTATTTCTAGCCTCACTAGCACGTGGCACAGGTAGCAATCCTGAGATTGCAACCCTGGAGGTCCTGTACTTCAACTTTGCACCTAGCTCCCTAAATTCTCTTTGCAGGACCTCCTCCTTCTTCCTATCCACGTCATTGGTCCTTACATGGAGTACGACATCTGGCTGCTCACCCTCCCTCTTGAGAATACTGAGAACTCGATTCGCGATATCGCGGACCCTGGCACCAGGGAGGCAACAGACAAATCCTATAAAAGAAGTTGGATATGGCCCAGTCCATCACGGGTAAAGCCCTCCCTATACTGAGCACATCTACATGGAGTGTTGTTGCAGGAAAACAGCATCTGTCATCAGGTACCCCCAGCACCCAGGTCATGCTGCCATCAGGAAGAAGGTACAGGAGCCTCTGGAATCACAGAACCAGCTTCAGGAACAGTTATTACCCTCAACCATCAGGCTCCTGAACCAGGTGGGATAACTTCACTCAACTTCACTTGCCCCGTCACTGAACTCTTCCCACAACCTATTGACTCACTTTCAAGCACTCTTACTTACTTACTTAGTAACAAGGAGACTGGTATTGAAATTTCAGGGGCCCTGGCAGAAATATTTAAAATGTCGCTGTCTACAGGTGACGTGCCAGAGGATTGGAGAGTGGCTCATGTTGTTCCGTTGTTTAAAAAAGGATTGAAAAGTAATCTGGGAAATTATAGGCCAGTAAGTTTAACGTCGGTAGTAGGTAAATTATTGGAGGGAGTACTAAGGGACAGAATCTACAAGCATTTGGATAGACAGAGACTTATTAGGGAGAGTCAGCATGGCTTTGTGCGTGGTAGGTCATGTTTGACCAATCTATTGGAGTTTTTCGAGGAGGTTACCAGGAAAGTGGATGAAGGGAAGGCAGTGGACATTGTCCACATGGACTTCAGTAAGGCCTTTGACAAGGTCCCGCATGGGAGGTTAGTTAGGAAAATTCAGTCGCTAGGTATACATGGAGAGGTGGTAAATTGGATTAGACATTGGCTCAATGGAAGAAGCCAAAGAGTGGTAGTAGAGAATTGCTTCTCCGAGTGGAGGCCTGTGATTAGTGGTGTGCCACAGGGATCAGTGCTGGGTCCATTGTTATTTGTCATCTATATCAATGATCTGGATGATAATGTGGTAAATTGGATCAGCAAATTTGCTGATGATACAAAGATTGGAGGTGTAGTAGACAGTGAGGAAGGTTTTCAGAGCCTGCAGAGGGACTTGGAGCAGCTGGAAAAATGGGCTGAAAAATAGCAGATGGTGTTTAATACAGACAAGTGTGAGGTATTGCACGTTGGAAGGACAAACCAAGGTAGAACATACAGGGTTAATGGTAAGGCACTATTAAGGAGTGCAGCGGAACAGAGGGATCTGGGAATACAGATACAAAATTCCCTAAAAGTGGTGTCACAGGTAGATAGGGCCGTAAAGAGAGCTTTTGGTACATTGGCCTTTATTAATTAAAGTATTGAGTATAAGAGCTGGAATGTTATGATGAGGTTGTAAAAGGCATTGGTGAGGCCGAATCTGGAGTATTGTGTTCAGTTTTGGTCACCAAATTACAGGAAGGATATAAATAAGGTTGAAAGAGTGCAGAGAAGGTTTACAAGGATGTTGCCGGGACTTGAGAAACTCAGTTACAGAGAAAGGTTGAATAGGTTAGGACTTTATTCCCTGGAGCGTAGAAGAATGAGGGGAGATTTGATAGAGGTATATAAAATTATGATGGGTATAGATAGAGTGAATGCAAGCAGGCTTTTTCCACTGAGGCAAGGGGAGAAAAAAACCAGAGGACATGGGTTAAGGGTGAGGGGGGAAAAGTTTAAAGGGAACATTAGTGGGGGGCTTCTTCACACAGGGAGCGGTGGGAGTATGGAATGAGCTGCCAGACGAGGTGGTAAATGCGGGTTCTTTATTAACATTTAAGAATAAATTGGACAGATACATGGATGGGAGGTGTATGGAGGGATATGGTCCGTGTGCAGGTCAGTGGGGCTAGGCAGAAAATGGTTCGGCACAGCCAAGAAGGGCCAAAAGGCCTGTCTCTGTGCTGTAGTTTCTATGGTTCTATGGTTCTATTATTTTTTTTACTTTTTCTCAGCTCAAGCTGGTGAAACCTGAGGTCGGGGCATAGTAAGCACACTCATTTCTCAAGTGCTAAGAAATTTCAGACTATTCTGATGTGTTTAATATTGTGAAGATTTACATTGATATTGCTGTGTAGCCCTAATTGTTTAATGCTGTTGTGTAGTGCCTTTGGGATGGTACCAGTTGTAGATAATACTATTGAGACAATATATATCCTGTTCATGTTTTATCGTCTTTCAACTGTCTCTTTTAGTTCAGCATAATTCTGGTGTTTTTCACTTCTTGATTTCTGTATGTTATGTGTGTTTGGAATAGTTATATCTATTGAGTTGTTCTTGCTTGTTTATTCTGCATAATTATATCCAGACCATTATTATGGATTGTCCTATATGTAATAACTGATTGGTCGTAATATAATTTGTGGGATTCTGACTCTAAAACTGGATCACGCTTGTGTTTATAGTAAGGTATGTTTTCTTTTATGAGTTTGCATTTTAAAGCAAGATTTTGGTGAATGATCATGAACATGAGAAAATCTGCAGATGCTGGAAATTCAAGCAACACACACAAAATGCTGGAGGAACTCAGCAGACCAGGCAACATCTATGGAAAAGAGAAAGCAGTTGATATATCGAGTAGCCTGCTGAGTTCCCCCAGCATTTTGTGTGAGATTTTTGGTGAATGATAATTTCCACTAGATTGTCCTGTGTAAGTAATCAGATTGATTAAACTGCTGCAGGTTCCTGTAATGCGTTGGATTGTTCCTGTAATGCGTTGGATTGTTTCTGTCCCTTGGCATTTTTCTGCATTTATTGTCTTGAATTCTTTGGTCTTTTATTATGTACTTTTGGTAATCCGTTGTGTTAAACACCTGGTCCCGTATTGCCACAAGGTACGCTTCTGCTTCTGGGAAGATGTCTTCAACTCTGAGCCAGGCTTTCAACGCCTCCTAGTCGACATCTAGTCTGCTCAGATCGTGGGGATGCCTTTCATGGAGGGTCATGCTCTTCCATTGCTTAACTTTTTTTGCAACAGTGATAATTTCTTCATTTTCTAGGTTGTTATTATTATTATTTTATTATTATTATTTCTTTATTTCTGTATTTGTGCATTTTGTTGCGCTGTTGGTGCTGTCTCTCATTGATTCCATTATGGTTATTGGATGTATTGAGTATGCCTGGAAGAAAATGAATTTTGAGGTTGTATATGATGGCATATATGTATTTGATAATAAATTTTCTTTGATATTAGCACGTTTGCTCTATATCATCAAGTTTGGTTTAAAGAAATACAACATTAAGAAAGGGAAACACAGATTAAAGAACTCCTGATGTAGGTAAAAGTGTCAGCCAATATCTGCGTAAGCAGATATTCAAACACAAAATTGAGTAAATAATCAGATGGTCAGTTTTTGTTGAGAGGAGACAGTTGGTAGGGCATTGAAAAGAATCTTTCCTGGCAAATTTTATTTCTGCTTGAGCATTTCATCAGTCAAACTGCACGTCCACCAGTGCAGCTCTTTGACACAATGATAATGAAGTATTAAAAAGTGTTCTGTATTCAAATATTAGAGAGCATTTTAAATTCATGCTTCTATCTCAGAGACAATATGTGGGCAGTGACTGCAATAAGGAAGAAAACCTGAAGTATGTATTTATTGTACCTCTATAGATTGGGCATTGATGGGCCATCCTGATCATAGTTTGAACTCTTTAATGCTAATCTCACACCAGCAAATTACATTCAAGTACTCTTGGATACCAAGCAGCTAGTATATGGCAAGACTGCAAAGTGGCCTGGGCCAAGGACAAGTGTACCTAAGAAATGATTCTGATTTTTGTTTCTTTGTCATCACCGTTATCAGAAATGGCACAGCAGCAGCGAACTGATTTGAAGAGCTTGCTGTGTAATGCTTATTGACCTGGACTTTGATGCATAGTGGGTGGCCAATGCTCAGCAGGTTTCAGGTTTCTATTGTCCAAAATCACCTTTCAATGTCCTCATTTATGTGCAACATTTAGTGTTTCCTTCACAAGCCCTACATATGTCTGTTGTGCCTGCTTTGGTTAGTAGTAAAGAATAATTTATTTATTTTATGAAAATGAAAATGCTTCAGAAATTTAGCAAAGAAAGACAAAGGCACCAAGTTAATTATCCATTGCTTTTTGCTGCTGAGACCAGATGGACACAAGATGTATGTATATAGTGGGACCACAGCTATCATTCAGTCTTCTGAAGATTATATTGGTTAACTAGTTTATTTTTAAATGAGAATTTTGGAATATCTGCAAAAATGAAACTTGCAAAGTGAATATCGAATGTGTGATAGAAATGATGGTAGATTAAATTACCTGCAGCTACCAAACTGCAAACATTTGAAGTCCTTGGAATCAGAATAACAATATAATTTGTCTTTGAACAATGTTATCTATTACTTATTACACATAGCAATTAGAAATTCTTAGTTGTTTAATACCATAGACTGATTTAACAACCATTGGAAATGTTTGTAAGGAGATCTTCATATTGTGTGTACAACAGAGGATATCCAAATACTTAACACCCTCATTTTAAAACAGCTTGTGAGCAAAACTGCACTCACCACACACACACACACACACACACACACACACACACACACACACACACACACACACACACACGCACGCACGCACGCACACGGAGATGTATGTGCATGCTCACACACACGCATGCACACAACACCCATCACTGTGCCAGAGCGAAGTGATTCCCATTTAGATTTGACCATGTAAAAAATCAATGAGGGCCTCTGCTGGCAGGATTGCATGTCGCCCTGTTGTGTTGAGAGTCTGGAACGCTAATAGTGGGAATTGTAGTCGAGTAGATGTCAGCTGGTTGTTATGGTGACGTGAAGTAATTTTCCAGCCATACACTTATTTCCTTTGGGGTGGTAGTGGTTCCATCGGTCGCTAGTGTCACTCTATTCAGGAGTGAATCTTTTTCAGAGCACTGCATTTCTAGCAAGTTTGAAGAAGAATGGGAGCACTGGAGCGGCAGTATCATTTCCTAGTTTCCCCGTATTTCTGAATGACCTTTGACTCCAGCCTCTTTAGCAGTTTCCTGTATTCAGTTTAAAGGACTCTTGAAGGAAAAACATGCCTAAAATAATTTGGAAGGACAGTGTATTTTATTAATGTTTGAACTGAATGTGATTATTCCAGTTGTAGTCCACCGCATGTTTCCTACGGTATTTTTACCCCTTCTTTAATACCTAAAGCAGCTCAGCTGAGAGAGGACAGCCAAGCTAATCTCTGTGGGATGTTGCCCTGTAACCAACAGCAGACAACACTCCAAAAAATGCAGGTTAAAAAAAACCTACCATTTTCACTAACTTCTTTCAGAAAACCTGTGTGCCTTTCTGTAAATGCGACCGCAGGCAATCCAGTTACAATTATAAATTCACCTAGAGAACACATACACAAATTTGCCTTTTGCCTTTCAGTGGTGTAAAACTCTGCAACTGTGGTCCACTGCCTGCAAGTTGTCTTTGTTAAAAGAAGAAATTTCACACCAATTTTCACTGCCAATTTTTACCCCCCTCTGCCACTCCCCTCCACTCATGGAAATATTGACCCCTCGCTGTTGCTCAGTTTAGTGAGAGCATGCATATCACCATTGTTTGTCAAGTAGCTATCATTCAATGGGTAAAGCCTCAAGAATTGGAGCTAACAAGCTGCTGGGGTGGCATCACAGTCAAACACGATCTGGCTAGCCTAGAGTGCAGAGAGATCCTTATTTAAAAGAGCCTTTAGACAAACTGGCAGAAACTCACACCAACTTTCTGAACCTCAATTCTTCTTGAAGATGCTATAACATTGAAGTTCTATCTGAAAGGAAATAATTCGGGATTGGAGTCTTGCTGATTCACAATATTCATTTGGCCAGTCTTTTAGCTGCAGTTTATCCATCAGGCAAGAACTTATGTTTGGTCAAATATCCCAGGTTCTACCTCAAGTATTCTGCCCTGAGGTCCATTCCAGTTGTTAACTTAAATATTTGCTTAATGAACTTTCAGAAGCACATGATAGCGATCATTATATACGCACATTTGGAGAAAAAACAGACAAAATCTGTAATCTTACGATGAAAACCTTGTGACAATGTAGATTTTTTCCCCTTTCCGATGAAAGATAAGACAAAAGTTAAAGAAAAGGAATTAGAATGTAAAAAAAATTACACTGATCTGTGCTTTACTGGGGAAAAATGAAATATTTTTATTAAATACTGTGCTGGGTTTCACATGGTACGTGGAGCAAAAGCTGCATATTTTTTTCTTTTAGAACTTTTCATAAAGGAAGGTAACACAGGCTACTTTGTTCAGGCATTTCCATGTCATTATATCGAGTTTTTGGTCCGACCAAACTTTGAGGTACTCAAAGTTTCATCATTTATTTCCCAGTCAGTCATGTGTTGAAGCATGCAAATCAGCAGGAAGACACTGAATTGTTGAAAATATGCTTAACAATCCATTCTGGCTAGATTTCCTGCCCAATCAACAAAACCAGAACAGACTTGCATGATCCTTTACTTGAGCCACCTACAAAGTTAGACTTTCATGAATATAATAGTTCCTTTTGTTTCAGGCTTACCTTTAGAATGAATGTGTGGGCATGTGGCCAAGTGGTTAAGGCATTGGACTGGCGATCTGAAGGTCGTGAGTTTGAGCCCCAGCTGAGGCGAAATGTTGTGTCCTTGAGCAAGGCACTTAATCACACATTGCTCTGCAACGACACTTTTGCCAAGCTGTATGGGTCCTAATGCCCTTCCCTTGGACAACATTGGTCTCATGGAGAGGGGAGACTTGCAGTATAGGCAACTGTTAGTCTTCCATACAACCTTGCCCAGGCCTGCGCCCCGGAGAGCGCAGATCCATGGTCTCGCAAGATTAACTGATGCCTTTACTTACTTACATTTAGAATGCACACAAGAGAAGTTGGTAGCTATGATAAATATCTTGGTTTCTCAAACTAAATTATGTGGTGCATGTATTAAGTAAGAATTGTATAACACAACCTTATTGTTCGCCCTTGTCTTTGCAACGTTGTTTGGAGGAAAATTTGCCAGAGGATTCTATCAGTCACTTTGAGTAAAGTCAGGGGCTGACCATAACCCTCTCTTTTATTTCATAATGTAGCTTCATTATTATTTTAAATCTCCGAATATTTCCTGATATAACTGAGAGAGGAAAGGTACTGTGGTAAAATATCAGGAATACAAGTAATTAAACTGTGAAGTTTAGATGACACCTCTGAACAGGAATATTAAGCTCTGAGCAAGTTCCCAGTATCTGGACATATGCCAGGAGACAGTGAGTCATGTGATCTAAGTGAAATGAGAGCATATTCGAGAAGTAAACCCTACCAGAGCCACACAATTTCCAGGCAAGTATCCTGTGTAAAGAATGGAAATATGGAAGGAAGAGCACATATTGTGGCATGGCAGGTAAAGCAGAACAGACTGTAGTGAAGAACTTCACATATTTAATTGATTTTAGAGGGGAAGAATTGTGTATACCCGAAGGCCCTCAGATGAGGTCCTGGGGTGTCGATTAACTGTGTTACAATCACTTGCAACCACCTAAATTTGCAACAATTGACTTATCAAAAAGACATCACCAGTCCTACACGCAACCAGGACCAAGGAAAATGTTTAATGAAGCTAGGACATCAGTACATTATTGTAATTTCACAGATTTAAAGAACTCAAGTCATAAAAGATCAGGCTATAGAACCCATGACACCAGTGTCAGGGGATGACTACTGTAAGCTATTAAAAGCTATCAAAGTATGTGTATGTTACCATATACAACCCTAAAGATAAATTTTCTTGAAGGCTTACTCAATGAATCAATAGAATAATAATGAAAACAGAATCAATGAAAGACTGCACCAACTTGAGCATTGAACTAGTGTGCAAAAAACAACTGTGCAAATGCAAAAAGAAAAATAAATAAATAAGCAATAAATGTCAAGAACGTGAGATGACGAGCCCTTGAAAGTGAGTTCATTGGCTGTGGAAACACTTCAGTGGTGGGGCAAGTGAAGTTAGCCCCTTTGGTTCAAGAGCCTGATGGCTGAGGAGTAATAATTGTACTTGAATCTGGTAGTGTGAGTCCTGAGGCTTCTGTGCCTTCTTCCTGATGGCAGCAATGAGAGGTAAGCATGTCTTGGGTGGTGGATCCCTGATGATGGATGTTGCTTTCCTGTGACAGTGTTTCATGTAGATGTGCTCAATGGTGGGAAGGATTTACCCATGATGCACCAGACCATATTTACTAATTTTTGTGGGATTTTTCATTCAACAACATTGGTGTTTCTATACCAGGCTCTGATGCATCCAGACAATATGACTTTCACTACGCATCTATAGCAGTTTGTCAAAGTTTTAGGTGTCATGCCGAATTTTCGCAAACTCCTAAGGAAGTACAGGCACTGCCATGCTTTCTTCATAATTGCACTTCAGTGCTGGGCCCAGGACAGCTCCTCTGAAATAATAACACTGATGAAGTTAAAGTTGCTGACCTTCTCCACCTCTGGTCTTCCAATGAGGACTGACTCATGGACCTCTGGTTTCCTTTTCCTGAAGCCAATAATCAGCTCCTTAGTCTTGCAGACATTGAGTTTGGTTATTATGGCAATGTTCAACCAGATTTTCAATCTCCCTCCTATTTGCTGATTCATCACCTCTTTGATTCAGCTGACAACGGTGGTGTTTTCAGTAAACTTGAAAATGGCATTGGAGCTGTGCTTGACCGTACAGTCATAAGTGTAAAGTGAGTCGAGTAGGGGACAATACACACAGAACTGAGGTGCTCCTGTGTTGGTGGAGATTGCAGAGGCAACGTTGTTTGCCGATCTGAGCTGACCGGGGTCTGCAAATGAGGAAATGGAAGATCCAATTGCGCAAGAAGGTATTGAGGCCAAGGTCTAGGAGCTTACTGATTAGTCTTGAGGAGATGATGGTTTTGAATACTGAGCTGTAATCAATAAAGAGCATCCTGATGTATGCATCTTTGCTGTCCAGATGTTCCAGGGTTGAGTGAAGAGCCAATGAGATGGCATCTGCTGTGGATCTGTTGATCCAGTAGGCAAATTGCAGTGGATCTAAGTCTCTTCTCAGGCAGGAGTTGATATGTTTCATCACCAACCTCTCAAGACACTTCATTACTGTAGAGTTAATTGTTACCGGACAGTAGTCATTGAGGCTGGTCACCATGTTCTTCTTGGGCACTAGTATAATTGAAGCCTGCTTGAAGATGCTGGGTACTGCAGACTGCCGAAATGAAAGGTTAAAGATGCCTGTGCACACACAAGCCAATTGAACAGCATAGGTCTTTTGTATTTGGCCAGATACCCTATTTGGGCTGGATAATTTTTGTGTGTTCACCCTTTTGAAGGCTGTTCACACATTGGCCTCAGAGGCTGAAATCATAGGATCTTCGGGGGCTTTGGAAGTTCGTGACGGTTCCTCCATGTTTTGACAGTGAAAGCAAGTGTAGAAAACATTGAGTTCATCTGGAAGAGAAGCCCTGTTGTCACCTATGTCACTTGATTTAACTTTATAAGAGGTGATAGTATTCAAGCCCTACCACAACTTTTGAGCGTCCTTCGTTAATTCAAGTTTAGCTTGAAAGTGCCACTTCAGCTGTGAGGTGGCTTCTGGAGATCGTACCTGGACCTCTTGTAACTTTCTTATCACCAGATTTGAATATCTCTGATCTAGCCTTCAGATTGCAGATCTCATGGTTCATCCATTGCTTCTATTTGGGGAAAACTGAATGATTTTGTGGGGTCACTTTGGTCTACAACAGGCAGTCAAAAGGACAGTACAAACAATGTCGATCAAGTGTTGCAAGTACTGTGGGCAGTACCATGAGGAAGAAATTCTCTGTACTTTGGAAAGAACATGGGCAATTGGAAACTGCACAGTAAAAAGAACATTGAAAATTCATGGTGAGCTGTGCAAAGGGGCTGCACTTGGACTTCCAGCTGAACACATGTATCTTTGCCAAGATGTTGGTGCAAGGGATATCAGTGACTTGTCACTCTGCCTCAGGAACAATTTGTAACACAATCCGAATGTAAGAGAGATAGGCAAAATGAATGTCGATGTACAACAGACTACATTGAAACTGTCTGAGTGATTCTCTCTGAAGCTAGTTATTCTGAAGAAATGAGGAGATTTGACGTGAATTTTGCTGTAGTGGAGTAGACTGATATCACACCTATAATTGGAAGTGCATGAAAATGCCAGAGGATAATGAAAATTGCACAACACAAGCAAATACTTCAGGTATGCAGCTCAGATAAACATACAGATGTATTTTATACAAAGCAGAGAAAGAAAATAACATCCAGTCCTGAAGGTGACTGTCAAGCAACCTCAGACATTCTCTCATTTCCTCTTTCCCATTGGGTAGAAGATACAAAAGTGAAAATGCATGTATCACCAGCATCAAGGACAGCTTCTATCCCACTGTTACAATACTCCTGAATGCACATCTTGTACGATAAGATAGACTGTTGGCCTCACAATCTACCTCATTACACATTTTCAGTAGCTTATACACTTTATTTTGCATTGTTAATGTTTTATCTAAATGTGTAATGATTTGATCTATATAAACACTAAGCAAGAATCAGAATCAGGTTTATTATCACTGGCATGTGACGTGAAATTTGTTAACTTAGCAGCAGCAGTTCAATGCAATACATAATCTAGTAGAGCGAAAAATAATAATAATAAATAAAATAAATAATAAATAAACAAGTAAATCAATTATGTATATTGAATAGATTAAAAAACGTGCAGAAACAGAAATGCTGTATATTTTTTTAAAAAGTGAGGTAGTGTCCACAGCTTCAATGTCCATTTAGGAATCGGGTGGCAGAGGGGAAGAAGTTGTTCCTGAATTGCTGAGTGTGTGCCTTCAAGCTTCTGTACCTCCTACCTGGTGGTAACAGTGAAAAAAGGGCATGCTGGAGGCCCTTAATAATGGATGCTGCCTTTCTGAGACACTGCTCCAAAAAGATGTCCTGGGTACTTTGTAGGCTAGTGCCCAAGATGGAGCTGACTAGATTTACCACCTTCTGCAGCTTCTTTCAGTTCTGTGCAGTAGCCTCCCCATATCAAACAGTGATGCAGCCTGTCAGAATGCTCTCCACGGTATAACTATAGAAGTTTCTGAGTGTATTTGTTGACATGCCAAATCTCTTCAAACTCCTAATAAAGTATAGCCACTGTCTTGCCTTCTTTATAACTACATCGATATCTTGGGACCAGGTTAGACCCTCAGAGATCTTGACATCCAGGAACTTGAAGCTGCTCACTCTCTCCACTTCTGATCCCTCTGTGAGGATTGGTATGTGTTCCTTCATTTTACCCTTCCTGAAGTCCACAATTAGCTCTTTCGTTGTATGACATTGAGTGCCAGGTTGATGCTGCAGCACCATTCCACTAGTTGGCATATCTCACTCCTGTACGCTGTCTTGTCACCACCTGAGATTCAACAATGGTTGTGTTGTCAGCAGATTTGTAGATGGTATTTGAGCTATGCCTAGCCACACAGTCATGTGTATATAGAGAGTAGAGCAGTGGGCTAAGCACACACCCCTGAGGTGCACCAGTGTTGATCATCAGCGAGGAGGATATGTTATCACCAATCTGCACAGACTGTGGTCTTCCGGTTAGGAAGTTGAGGATCCAATTGCAGAGGGAGGTACAGAGACCCAGGTTCTGCAACTTCTCAATCAGGATTGTGGGAATGATGGTATTAAATGTTGAGAGACAGCCAATGAACATCATCCTGACGTAGGTGCTTGTGATGTCCAGGTGGTCTAAAGCCATGTGAAGAGCCATGGAGATTGCACCTGTCATTGACCTATTGTGGTGATAGGCAAATTGCAATGGGTTCAGATCCTTGCTGAGGCAGGAGTTCAGTCTAGTCATGATTAACCTCTCAAAGCATTTCATCACTATCGATGTGAGTGCTACCAGACGATAGTCATTAAGGCAGCCCACCTTATTCTTCTTAGGCACTGGTATAATTGTTGCCTTTTTGAAGCAAGTGGGAACTTCTGCCCGTAGCAGTGAGAGGTTGAAAATGTCCTTGAATACTTCCACTAGTTGGTTGGCAAAGGTTTTCAGAGCCTTACCAGGTACTCCATCGGGACCTTCTGCCTTGCGAGGGTTCACTCTTTAAAGACAGTCTAACATTGACTTCTGAGACGGGATCACAGGGTTATCAGGTGCATCAGGGATCTTCACAGCTGTAGTTGTGTCCTCCCTTTCAAAGCAGGCATAGAAGGTGTTGAGTTCACTGCATATTGGTGCATTTGACTATGATAAACCAAAATCATAAGTTAGAGAGACTGACAATAGCAGAGACAATACCTCCAGTGGAGTGCCTCACCCTGAGTTTCTAGCTCGGTGTGCATTGAAAAATCGATCACTGCCAAATGAAGACAAAAGAGGAGGTTTTGTTAGATCCATGCGAAGCAAAATATTTCAATCCATTGAATGAAAAGAGTGGATTCTGGCACAAAGATCTTGATGAGGAGAGTTTAAAGCTAATCTGTTTAAGCACACCATTCAATGGAAAAGACCATCACTTGAAATCAACATGTGCAATAAAGACTGGATGCTGGACTTGTTGATCTCAGTGAAGACCTTGGTACGTAATGAACTTAGACATACAGGTCTGCATCGGAGAGGCAGTGGAAAGGGGACTGGGATAGTCCTCAAGCAGAAGCTGAGAGCTCTGAAAGCTAAGAAAATCAGCTGAAGCAGAACAAGCAACAATCTCCTTCGTGGGTCACTTGATCACAACAGATCACAATAAAGCCAGACTCAGCCAGTCAAATTGCCAATCCCTATGAATCCTGCAGGAGCAAAATATTTTCAGTGCTTCATCAACTATTTGAGCGAAGTTGCTGCCCCATCAGAAGCACTCAGAGACAAAGAGATGGAATGGTGTTGGTTGGATGCTCATCAGCACACAATCAAAAGGATCAAAAAGTCACAGCAGAGCCTGGGTTTGATGGTGAGAGGGGCTGGCACCTCTGGCAGAAAGGGGTCTTGGAGCAATTTCATTGTGGAAACATCGACTGAGAGCTTCCATAGGCTGAGTCAAAACAGATAAGGAGACCTGTTACCCACAAAATGAGGGGCAGTTACTTGCTGTAATCTTTGTTTTGAAGTTGTTTCACCAATAAGCATACAGGAGCACTGTACAAGTGCACGGTCCTCACAAGCTACTTCTAATTGCAGCTGTTAATCCTCTCCATCGAGCCCAAAGCATTCCAGAAAATGTAACGATGCAGGTCACAGTTCAGAGTTGTCCAGGGAGAGACTTGCAAGGCACAAACACATTTAGTTGAGCCTGTCTCAGGCAGGAAGATTTACACTCAGTGGCCATTTATTAGGTACACCTGTACATCTGTTTGTTAATGCTGATATCGAATCAGCCAATCAGCTGGTAGCAACTCAATGCACAAGTGCATGTGGACATGGTCAAGAGGATCAATCGCTGTTCAGACCAAACATCAGAATGGGGAAGAAATGTGACTTGACTGTGGAATGATTGTTAGTGCCAGACAGAGTGATCTGCGTATCACAGAAACTGCTGATCTCCTGGGATTTTTGTGCACAATAGTCACTAGAGTTTACAGAGAATGCTGAAAAACAAACAAAGAAACATCCAGGAGTGTCAGTACTGTGAGTGAAAATGTCTTGTTAAGGAGAGAGGTCAGAGGAGAAAGGCCAGACCAGTTCAAGCTGGCAGGAAGGTGACAATAACTCAAATATCAGGCAAATAAAGGCAGGCCAAAGAACTGCTGAAGTGAGATAAGTCATTATTCAGAGACTTCTGTTACTATCCTTGCCTTCCACCATATCCCAGCCTGTAGATACCCGGCAGTTTCTGGTAAGGATGAGTGCGAAGCAAGGGTTGGCCTTTGAATTCCATTTAATGATACAGAACATCACTTTGCAACCCAACAGAAATAACAAGACACTAGAATCAATCTGCTCAATATTACCCCCAGTGGCTCAGATACAGAACATAGAAAACCTACAGCACAACACAGGCCCCTCGGCCCACAAAGCTGTGCCCAACATGTCCCTACCGTAGAACTACCGAGGCTTTACCCATAGCCCTCTATTTTCTAAGCTCCATGTAGCCATCCAGGAGTCTGTTAAAAGACCCTATCGTTTCCGCCTCTTCCACCGCCGCCAGCAGCCCATTCCATGCACTCATCACTCTCTGCGTAAAAAAATTTACCCCTGACATCTCCTCTGTACCTACTTCCAAGCACCTTAAAACTATGCCCTCTCGTGCTAGCCATTTCAGCCCTGGGGAAAAGCCTCTAACTATCCACACGATCAGTGCCTCTCATTATCTTGTACACCTCTATCAGGTCACCTCTCATCCTCCGTTGCTCCAGGAGAAAAGGCCGAGTTCACTCAACCTATTCTCATAAGGCATGCTCCCCAATCCAGGCAACATCCTTGTAAATCTCCTCTGCGCCCTTTCTATGGTTTCCACATCCTTCCTGTAGTGAGGCAACCAAAATTGAGCACAGTACTCCCAGTGGGGTCTGACTAGGGTCCGATAAAGCTGCAACATTACATCTCGGCTCTTAAACTCAATTCCATGATTGGTGAAGGCCAATGCACCGTATTTCTTCTTAACCACACAGTCAACCTATTACATAGCTGCTTTGAGTATCCTATGGACTCAGACCCCAAGATCCTTCTGATTCTCCACACTGTCAAGAGTCTTACCATTAATACTATATTCTGCCATCATATTTGACCTACCAAAATGAACCACCTCACACTTGTATGGGTTGAACTCCATCTGCCACTTCTCAGCCCAGTTATGCACCTTATCAATGTCCTGTTGTAACCTCTGACAGCCCTCCACACTATTCACAACACCCCCAACCTTAGTGTCATCAGTAAATTTACTAACCCATCCCTCCACTTCCTCATCCAGGCCATTTGTAAAAATTACGAAGAGAAGAGGTCCCAGAACAGATCCTTGAGGCACATCACTGGTCACCGACCTCCATGCAGAATATGACCCGTCTACAACCACTCATTGCCTTCTGTGGGCAAGCCAATTTTGGATCCACAAAAAGCAATGTCCCCTTGGATCCCATGCCTCATTATTTTCTCAATAAGCCTTGCATAGGGAACCTTGTTAAATGCCTTGCTGAAATCCATATATACTATATATACTGCTCTACCTTCATCAACGTGTTTAGTAACATCCTCAAAAAATTCAGTCAGGCTTGTAAGGCACGACCTGCCTTTGACAAGCCATGCTGACTATTCCTAATCAACCAGTGAAGTAAGACTCACTGGTCTATAATTTCCTGAGCTATCGCTACTCCCTTTCTTGAAAGGGGAACAAAATTTGCAACCCTCCAATCCACTGTAACCTTCCCGTCCCCATTGACAATTGAAAGATCATTGCCAGATGCTCAGAAATCTCCTCCCTCACCTCCCACAGTAGCTTGGGGTATATCTCGTCCAGTCTTGGAGACTTATCCAACTTGATGCTTTTCAAAAGCACCAGTGCATCCTCTTTCTTAATGTCTATATGCTCAAGTTTTTCAGTCCGCTGAAAGTCATCCCTACAATCGCCAAGATCCTTTTCCGTAGTGAACTCTGAAGCAAAGTATTCATTAGGTATCTCTACTATCTCCTCTGGTTCCATACACACTTTTCCACTGTCACACCTGATTAGTCCTATTCTCACATATCTTATCCCTTTGCTCTTCGCATACTTGTAGAATGCCTTGGGGGTTTTCATTAATCCTGTCCACCAAGGCCTTGTCATGGCCCCTTCTGGCTCTCCTAATTTCACTCTTAAACTCCTTCCTGCTAGCCTCATTATCTTCTAGATTCATATCATTACCTAGTTTTTTGAACCTTTTGTAAGCTCTTCTTTTCTTCTTGACTAGATTTACAACAGCCTTTGTGCACCACGGATCTTGTACCCTACCATCCTTTCCTTGTCTCATTGGAACGTACCTACTCAGAACCCCCAGCAAATATCCCCTGAACATTTGCCACATTTTTCTGTACGTTTCCCTGAGATCATCTGTTTCCAATTTATGCTTCCAAGTTCCTGCCTGATAGCCTCATAGTTCCCCTTACTCCAATTAAATGTTTCCCTAAGTTGTCTGTTCCTATCCCTCCCCAGTGCTATTGTAAAGGAGATAGAATTGTGATCATTATCTCCAAAATGCTCTCCCACTGAGAGACCTGACACCTGACCAGGTTCATTTCCCAATACCAGATCAAGTACAGCCTCTCCTCTTGTAGGCTTATCTACATATTGTGTCAAGCAAACTTCCTGAACACACCTAACAAACTCCACCCCATCTAAACCCCTCAGTCCAGGGAGATGCCAGTCAATATTTGAGAAATTAAAATCCTCCAACACAAGAAGCCTGTTATTATTACGCCTTTCCAGAATCTGTCTCCCTATCTGCTCCTCTCTGTCCCTGTTACTATTGGGTGGTCTATAAAAAACACCTAGTAGAGTTATTGACCCCTTTGTATTCCTAACTTCCACCCACAGAGACTCCGTAGACAACCCCTCCAGGACTTCCTCCTTTTCTGCAGCCGTGACACTATCTCTGATCAACAGTGCCATGCCCCCACCTCTTTTGCCTCCTTCCCTGTCCCTTCTGAAACATCTAAAGCCTGGCACTTGAAGTAGCCATTCCTGCCCCTGAGCCATCCAAGTCTCTGTAATGGCCACAACATCATAGCTCCAAGTGCTGATCCACACTCTAAGCACATCTGCTTTATTCATGATACTCCTTGCATTAAAATAGACACATCTCGAACCATTGGACCGAGAGCGTCCCTTCTCTATCACATGCCTATCCTTCCTTTCGCACTGTCTCCAAACTTTCTCTATTTGTGAGCCCACCTCCCTTTCCTCCGTCACTTCAGTTCGGTTCCCACCCCCCAGCAATTCTAGTTTAAACTCTCCCCAATAGCCTTAGCAAACCTTCCCGCCAGGATATTGGTCCCCCTTGGATTCAAGTGCAACCTGTCCTTTTTGTACAGGTCACACCTGCCCGAGAAGAGGTCTCAATGATACAGAAAACTGAACCCCAGCCCCCTGCACCAAACCCTCAGCTATGCATTTATCCTCTATCTCATTCTATTCCTATATTCACTGTCATGTGGCACAAGCAGTAATCCCGAGATTACTACCTTCGAGGTCCTGCTTCTCAACTTCTTTCCTAACTCCCTGTAGTCTTTTTTCAGGACTTCCTCCCTTTTTCTACCTATGTCGTTGGTACCAATATGTACCACAACCTTTGGCTGTTCTCCTTCCCACTTCAAGATACCGTGGATGCGATCTGAAACATCCCGGATCCTGGCACCTGGGAGGCAAACTACCATCCGCGTTTCTTTCCTGCATCCACGGAATTGTCTATCTGACCCCCTAACTATAGAGTCCCCTATCACTGCTGCCATCCTCTTCCTTTCCCTACCCATCTGAGCCACAGGGCCAGTCTCTGCATATGAGCCCACTGCCAGTGGAAGTTGAAGACATGATGTGTGACATGGCACTGTGTGACTATCATACACGCTATATCACCTTGTCTGTCCCCTTTGTCATCAGCTGCAGAAAGCAGACAATAAATGTGCTTCTGCATGCTAGGAGCTTGAGTTCCAAGACATCATTTATGCATATGAATGATGGTCCCCGGATTCAACATTAACAAGACAAAATCTTTTACCAAGCCTTTTCTGCTGCAGCACAATAAAGGTTCACCAGCAATCCCTGGAAAAAAAGTAACTTTTATGCATTTTCCAGGTGTTTGTCTCAGCAAAGGTGGATATTGATGTTGAAAGTCAGAGTGCCTGTCCAGCCTTTGGCCAATTGAGGAAAAGGTTCTGATCTAATCTCGCCTGGCACACGATTTGGGGAAAAAAATCCAAAAATCTGAGAATCAAAGGGACTTGCGAGTCCTTGTGCAGAACACCCTGAAGGTTAACTTGCAGGTTGAGCTGGAGGTGAGGAAGGCAAATGCAATGTTAGCATTCATTTTAAGAGGGTTTGAATAGAAGAGCAGGGTGTGATGCTGAGGCTTTATAAGACACTGGTGAGGCCTCACCTTGAGTGTTGTGAACAGTTTTATGGCTCCTTAACTTAGAAAGGATGTGCTGGCATTGGAGAGGGTTCAGAGGAAGTTCACAAGGAAGATTCCGGGAATGAACGGGTTATCATATGAGGAACATTTGATGGCTCTGGGTCTGTACTTGCTGAAAATTAGAAGGATTGGGGGGGGGGGGTGAATTTATTGCAATCTTTTGAATGCTGAAAGCCTAGACACAGTAGATGTGGAAACGATGTTTCTATGGTGGAGAATTGTAGGGCAAGAGGGCAGAGCCTCAGGATAGAGGGGTTTCCATTTAAAACAGAGATGTGGAGACATTTCTTTAGCCAGAGGGTGGTGAACTTGTGGAATTTATTACCACAGGCAGCTGTGGAGTTTAGGTTGTTGGGTATATTTAAGGCAGAGCTTGATAGGTTCTTGATTGGACATGGCATCAAAGGTTAATGGGAGAGGCTGGGGAATGGGGTTGAGGAGGGGGAGAAAAAGATCAGCCATGATTGAGTGGCAGAGCACACTTGATGGGCCAAATGGCCTAATTTTGCTCCTATGTCTTATGGTCTTACGATCTAACGGCCAGCACTGATCCCTGCTTTCTGATATAATTTGGATACCTGGACTGCAAACAAGCTTCTTAATCAACAGAAAAATGCCCCCAATGCTGCCTCTTCAAAATTCTGCAAGTTTACAGAAGGATAAGCAAACTAATGCCAGTATTGTCTCCCAGGCCAACATCTCCAGTACTGAGGCCCTCATTACCCCTAGGCACCTACATTAGGCAGGCCATGTTGTTTACATTCCCAGCACCAAACTTGAGAATAAACAGATATTCTGAACTTTGTTATGGTAGGAAATTATCATGTGGACAGAGATAAAGATTCAAAGCTTTCTTGAAGAAGTGCAAAATCACTTCCATTTGCCTGAACCCTGGAGAAAAGTTGGGTAGTATTAAACACTTCAAGGTCATGTGTCAGGAGTACACTGAAGACCCACATTAGTAATAGGAGCCCACTTGCTTGTAAACCACCCAGACACCTCTCGCCTCATTTGTGAAAGTCCATATTCCCATACTGGACTCATTATTCTCCTCAGAACCCCTGAAATGGGAGCAGAACCAAGTCATCTTTGATCCCAAGCTGCTGCCAAGAAGAGGATGTAAGATTTAAATAAACTCAATTCAATTCAATATACAGAGGAAGTTATGCAGATGAATAACCATCAACAATAAATGTGCACAATGTGAATGAATAAAAGAAAATCAACCTTTTTATCATATGTCATTGTTCTGATGGGCGAAGACCCTTTAATAGAAATTGGAGGCAACCAGATTTGTTCGTGGATTGAAAAGCTCAGCTACACTGAATTCAGTAAAGATTTTGTGTTTTGTTTGTCAGTTCTGAGTTGGCCTAAAGGTCAAAGGCCTAGCAACCCTATAATTAATCAGATCTTACAGCATCACACTTTGAACTGGATCAATGCCCTCTGTTGAGTTGTATCTTAAGTTTATTTGACGGCAGTGGCAAAACCCTTAACAATCATTTCCAGTTCCCACATCCATTGGCCTAGTTTATTCAGTCATGCATCAAGCTGACCAGTGGTTGGTTCTGTTGTTGTAAAATCCATTTCTCCAACTAATTAATGAACAATATACATCTACTCCTTAATATAACTTACCAGTCTGTGATCTTCTCTTGCTCTTAGTCAAAGGGTTGAATTTCTTCACAGTTTGTGAATAATTTTTAGCAAACTTCCACTGCATCATGCAACCCTCACCACATCAACACGCCTGTGGTTTTGACTGTCTGGAAGCAATCTACATGAGAACTAGAATGCTGCATGGAAAAAGTAAAGTTTGATAGCTTGTTTTCAGGAAAATTTATCTAACAATTTATACTTGTTAGGCTGTTTCACATCTGAAATTGAAATGTGTTCAATATTTGTATCATCATTGCCTCTTGCCTGATGGCATGAATATTGAATTCTGTTACTTCCATTATTTCTCCCCCTGCCCCTTCTCCCTTTTACAGTCCCCATTCTGGTTCTCCTCTCACCTCTTTCCCTTCTCCTCACCTACCTCTGGGTCCCCTCCTCGTTGCTTTACCTCCACCACATATTAGATTCCTTCTTTCAGAGCTTGTTACCTCTCCCACCTGCAGTATCACCGCCCAGCTTCTTCCCTCATGCTCCTTCCCCCCCCCACTTTCCTCCTCACCTGCTCTCACCGATCACCTGCCAGCTTCCATTCCTCCCCCTCCCCCCACTTTCCTCCTCACCTGCTCTCACTGATCACCTGCCAGCTTCCATTCCTCCCCCTCCCCCCACTTTCCTCCTCACCTGCTCTCACCGATCACCTGCCAGCTTCCATTCCTCCCCCCACTTTCCTCCTCACCTGCTCTCACCGATCACCTGCCAGCTTCCATTCCTCCTCCCACTTTCCTCCTCACCTGCTCTCACCGATCACCTGCCAGCTTCCATTCCTTCCCCTCCCCCCCACTTTCCTCCTCACCTGCTCTCACCGATCACCTGCCAGCTTCCATTCCTCCCCCACCCCCACTTTCCTCCTCACCTGCTCTCACCGATCACCTGCCAGCTTCCATTCCTCCCCACCACTTTCCTCCTCACCTGCTCTCACCGATCACCTGCCAGCTTCCATTCCTCCCCCTCCCCCCACTTTCCTCCTCACCTGCTCTCACCGATCACCTGCCAGCTTCCATTCCTCCCCTCACTTTCCTCCTCACCTGCTCTCACCAATCACCTGCCAACTTCCATTCCTTCCCCTTGCCCCACTTTCCTCCTCACCTGCTCTCACCGATCACCTGCCAGCTTCCATTCCTCCCCCTCCCCCACTTTCCTCCTCACCTGCTCTCACCGATCACCTGCCAACTTCCATTCCTTCCCCTCCCCCCCTTTCCTCCTCACCTGCTCTCACCGATCACCTGCCAGCTTCCATTCCTCCCCTCCCCCCCCACTTTCCTCCTCACCTGCTCTCACCGATCACCTGCCAGCTTCCATTCCTTCCCCCACTTTCCTCCTCACCTGCTCTCACCGATCACCCGCCAGCTTCCATTCTTTCCCCTCCCCCCACTTTCCTCCTCACCTGCTCTCACCGATCACCTGCCAGCTTCCATTCCTTCCCCTCCCCCCCACTTTCCTCCTCACCTGCTCTCACCGATCACCTGCCAGCTTCCATTCCTCCCCCTCACCCCACTTTCCTCTTCACCTGCTCTCACCGATCACCTGTCAGCTTCCATTCCTTCCCCCACTTTCCTCCTCACCTGCTCTCACCGATCACCTGCCAGCTTCCATTCCTCCCCCTCACCCCACTTTCCTCCTCACCTGCTCTCACCGATCACCTGTCAGCTTCCATTCCTTCCCCCACTTTCCTCCTCACCTGTTCTCACCGATCACCTGCCAGCTTCCATTCCTCCCCCTCCCCCCACTTTCCTCCTCACCTGCTCTCACCGATCACCTGCCAGCTTCCATTCCTTCCCCCTCCCCCCCACCTTCTTATTCTGGATTCTGCTCCCTACCAGTCCTGATGCTCACGTTTATATGGCACAATTCAGAGTTTTGGGGTGTCTCAAACGCTTCCAGGCCAAAGAAACTCTTTTGAAGCAACGAAAGCCAATTTATACAGTGATGACTGATAAATTATCATTAATCTGACCTTTTACCTATTCTGAGGTTTAAAATTGGACTAAGAGTAATCAGTTTTTATTATTACACATCTCAAATTCAAATGCATTGAATATCATATCAGCCTTTGGCAAGCCTGCACATGCACATTCCTGTACATATTAATGAAGAGCTTAACAACTGTTTAAAGGCCCTGTTCACAAACTCATCAATGGACACACAGATTGTGCCAAACATTACCTGACAAATGTTCTAAACCAACGGCCCGCTGCTTACAACAAAGTTTTCTCTCATTATCTTTACCATCGTTGGAAGTGAAGTAAGTAGATATTCTACCCAGTGCTCCAGAGGACAGCTTTTTGCTTGCATTTGCCTGCTTTTCTCCTGATTTTCATGCCAACTATTTAGAATCAGAATCAGCTTTAATATCTCCAACATATATCGTGAAATTTGTTAACATAGTGGCAGCAGTACAATGCAATACACAGTCAATCTCGGTAAAAGAATAAATAAATGAATGCAATAAGTACATATATGTATATTAAATAAAATTTAAAATTGTCATACAAAATGAGAAATAACAAAAGTAGTGAGGTGGAGTTCATGGATTCAATGTCCATTCAGAGATCAGATGGCAGTGGGGAAGAAGCTGTTCCTGAATCACTGAGTGTGTGCCTTCAGTCTTCTGCACCTCCTTCCTGATGGTAACAATGAGAAGGAGGTATGTCCTAAATGATGGGGATCCTTAATAATGGATGCCGCCTTTCTGAGACACGCCTCCTTGAAGACGTCTTAGATGTTACCTCCTAGTTTCCACAATCTTTAATTGCACTAATGTTTCAGCCCGGATTAAGATATCAGGATTCTTTAAGAGCCTTGATTCTATGATCCATAGATTCAGAGCTGAGAATGCTACCATTGAGCCACACAGAAGACAAAGAAAACTGGCATGCTAGCCAGTGTTTTTAAAATCATAATCAAAACAAACATTAATTTGTTATGTCACCTTCAGTCTGTCATGGTTCAAAGTGGTAATTGGTTTATTATTGTCAATTGAACCGAGATCGGTGAACACCTTTGTTTTGCATGCCTTTCAATCATATCACTGCAAATAAAAGTACATCAAGATAGTACACAATGAAAAACGATTACAGAATGCAGAATATAGTGTTCCAGTTGCAGTGAAAGTGCAGTGCAGGCAGTTCATTAAGTAAATGGTGCAGAGGATTGTCTGCACCACTTCAACTGTCCCAAGCAGAATAAATTCTATCAGGGTAATAGCTCTGATGGACTAAGAAATAAGGTTAGTTGATTTAGTTTGCTTTAATTGAGATTATTTAAATGTTCAAGTATTTTTGTGTGTTTTTAAAACCTTCTTTGAATATTTCTATGTGCCTTAGACGGCATTTTTATTGATTCTTTTGTAATGGCGGTAGGACAGATGTGAACTGACTCCCGTAACGAGAAGGAAATTGTAATAGTTGGCAGCAGGGCATAGTTAAATAATTAATAAATAGACAGATAATACATTTACTTTGAACATAGAACATAGAATAGTACAGCACAGTACAGGCCCTTCGGCCCACAATGTTGTGCCGACCCTCAAACCCTGCCTCCCATATAACTCCCCACCTTAAATTCCTCCATATACCTGTCTAGTAGTCTCTTAAACTTCACTAGTGTATCTGCCTCCACCACTGACTCAGGCAGTGTATTCCACGCACCAACCACTCTCTGAGTAAAAAACTTTCCTCTAATATCCCCCTTGAACTTCCCACCCCTTACCTTAAAGCCATGTCCTCTTGTATTGAGCAGCGGTGCCCTGGGGAAGAGGCGCTGGCTGTCCACTCTATTCCTCTTATTATCTTGTACGCCTCTATCATGTCTCATCTCAATCTCCTTTTCTCCAAAGAGTAAAGCCCTAACTCCCTTGACCTCTAAACCAGGCAACATCCTGGTAGATCTCCTCTGTACCCTTTCCAATGCTTCCACATCCTTCCTATAGTGAGACGAACAGAACTGGACACAATACTCCAAGTGTGGCCGAACCAGAGTTTTATAGAGCTGCATCATTACTTCGCGACTCTTAAATGCTATCCCTCGACTTATGAAAACTAACACCCCATAAGCTTTCTTAACTACCCTATCCACCTGTGAGGCAACTTTCAGGGATCGGTGGACATGTACCGCGAGATCCCTCTGCTCCTCCACACTACCAAGTATCCTGCCATTTACTTTGTACTCTGCCTTGGAGTTTGTCCTTCCAAAGTATACCACCTCACACTTCTCCAGGTTGAACTCCATCTGCCACTTCTTAGCCCACTTCTGCATCCTATCAATGTCTCTCTGCAATCCTCGACAATCCTCCACACTACCTACAACACCACTAACCTTTGTGTCGTCTGCAAACTTGCCAACCCACCCTTCTACCCCCACATCCAGGTCGTTAATAAAAATCACGAAAAGTAGAGGTCCCAGAACAGATCCTTGTGGGACACCACTAGTCACAACCCTCCAATCTCAATGTACTCCCTCCAGCACGACCCTCTGCCTTCTGCAGGCAAGCCAATTCTGAATCCACCTGGCCAAACTTCCTTGGATCCCATGCCTTCTGACTTTCTGAATAAGCCTACCATGTTGAACCTTGTCAAATGCCTTACTAAAATCCATATAGATCACATCCACTGCACTACCCTCATCTATATGCCTGGTCACCTCCTCAAAGAACTCTATCAGGCTTGTTAGACATGATCTGCCCTTCACAAAGCCATGCTGACTGTCCCTGATCAGACCATGATTCTCTAAATGCCCATAGATCCTATCTCTAAGAATCTTTTCCAACAGCTTTCCCACCACAGACGTAAGGTTCACTGGTCTATAATTACCCGGACTATCCCTACTACCTTTTTTGAACAACGGGACAACATTCGCCTCCCTCCAGTCCTCCGGTACCATTCCCGTGGACAATGAGGACATAAAGATCCTAGCCAGAGGCTCAGCAATCTCTTCCCTCGCATTGTGGAGCAGCCTGGGGAATATTCCATCAGGCCCCAGGGACTTATCCATCCTAATGTATGTTAACAACTCCAACACCTACTCTCCCTTAATATCAACATGCTCCAGAACATCAACCTCACTCATATTGTCCTCACCATCATCAAGTTCCCTCTCATTGGTGAACTTTGAAAATTTGTAGGCCAGTGTAAATTTATAGAGGCACGCGTGGATGAGAATATCCCCAGAAAACAATTCAGAGTCTTCCCTAGCCAGAAGCCTGGGTGAATCAAGCATTTCACAACCTGCCGAGGGCTAGATCAGTGGCATTTATAACTGGTGGTATGAAAAGTACAACAGGCCCAGGTATGACCTCCAGAAGGCCATCTCATGTGCACAGTGGCAATTCCAGACAAAACTTGAATCACAGGGGTATGCTCAACAGCTGTGGCAGGGCTCGAATACCATCACCTCCTACAAAGCAAAACCAAGCAGCATGAATGGCAATGATATGCCATAAAAGGACGAGGCAGGCCAAACGACCTGTTTCTGTGCTTTAGTGCTCTATGACTCTTTGACTCTATAAATGGCAGTGAGATTTTGCTCCCAGAGGAGCTCAATGGTTTGTATGCTTGCTTTGACCATGGAGGCACTTTCATGAACTCCTAGAGCCCCCAGTGACCCTGTGATTTCAGTCTCTGAGGCTGACAGGAATGTGAATCTATGGAAGGCATTTGGCCTACATGGCAGAATTAGCAAAGTATTGATGATCTGTGTTAATCCGATGGCTGGTATTTACAAGCATCTTCAACTTCTCTCTTCAGCTCTCTGAGGTAGCTACCTGCTTCAAGGAGGCTTCAATCATACTTGTGCCCAAGAAGAATGTGGTAACCTGCTTCAATAACCATCATCCAGAAGCACTTACACCCACTGTGGTGAAATGCTTCAAGAGTTTGATCAGTCTGATATGTCTATCCACGGCCTCCTCTACAGTAAAGATGAAGCCACACTCAGGTTGGAGGAACAACACCTTATATTCCGTCTGGGTAGCCTCCAACCTGATGGCATGAGCATTGCTTCTCAAACTCCCGCTAATGCCCCACCTCCCCCTCGTACCCCATCCGTTATTTATTTATATACACACATTCTTTTTCTCTCTCTCCTTTTTCTCCCTCTGTCCCTCTCACTATACCCTTTGCCCATCCTCTGGGTCCCCCCCCCCCGTTCTTTCTCCCTGGGCCTCCATGATCCCACGATCCTCTCATATCCCTTTTGCCAATCACCTGTCCAGCTCTTGGCTCCATCCCTCCCCCTCCTGTCTTCTCCTATCATTTTGGATCTCCCCCTCCCCCTCCCCCTCCCACTTTCAAATCTCTTACTAACTCTTCCTTCAATTAGTCCTGACGAAGGGTCTTGGCCCAAAACGTCGACTGTACCTCTTCCTAGAGATGCTGCCTGGCCTGCTGTGTTCAAAACCAAAGAGTTGATTATCCACTACAGGATGAAGAAGCCAGGGGTCCATCAGCCAGTGCTCATTAGGGGAATGGAGGTGGAGACGGTCAGTAGCTTTAAATTCCTTGCTGGCAGTATATCAAAAGATCTGACCTGGGACCAGTGCCGGAAGTATCATTACAAAGAAGGCACAACAGCGCCTTTACTTTCTTCGAAGTTTGTGTTGATTCGGCATGTCAGTAAAACCTTTGACAAACTTCAATAGATACACAGTGCGGAGAATCCTAACTGGCTGCATCACGTTCTGGTCTGGAAACACCAATGCCCAGGAATGTAAAAGTCTGCAGAAAGTGATGGATACAGCCCAGTCGATCGCAGGCCTCCCCACTTCCCCTGCAACCCCACTGAGCACATTTACAAGGAATGCTACCGCAAGAATAATGGCATCCATCATCAATACCCTCACCATCCAAGCCATGCCCTCCTCTCACTACTACCATCAGGCAGGAGGTACAGAAGCACTAGGTCCCACAACACCAGGTTCAGGGGCAGCTATTACCCTTCAGGCTCCTGAACTGGTGTGGTTAACTTCAATTGCGGCTACTCTGAACAAATTCTATAATCTACACTGTTTGTCTTCTTTTGCACATTGGTTATTTGTCAATCTATTTTTTTCTGTTTATGTATATTTTTTCATAAAATTCTATGTACTTTGATAATAAATTTACTTTGAACTTTGAATTTTGATATGGGCAGGAATATGCTAGGAAATGTGAACTGATATATTGAGGCAGAAGAAAAATTAAAACAGTTGCACAAACAATAAAATGGAGGTTCTTTGTGTAATTTTAAGGGTGATAGGACACTTTGATACAGAGGTTACAAGAACATGTATGATTCTGGGATTTATCTATAGAGTGATGCTATATTTTTATATGTAATGCCCTGGGTCATGTTTTTACTGTTATGCTGTATGTATTTCATTTTGGCAGTTCTTTAAGAGCAGTCTGTTCTGTTTTCATGCTTGTTTAGGTTACTGTTGAAGATAAGAGATGAGGAGAAATGTGCGCCATCCAATTAGGATGGTTGGATTAAGGGGAGGTTTCTCTGGTGAGGGGCACTAAGGTTGGGTTTGGGGCTTTTGTTCCAGAGGAGATGAAGAGAGAAGACGCCGGGGAGAACTGGTCATAGCATATGACCTGGTGGGAAACCCGTTTGTTCGAGATGAGCGACGTTTGGAAGGTGTGTGTGCTTTCACGTTGAATGAGGGCCCAGCGGATATGCGACAGAGAAGTTCTACATGAGCTGCTGTGCACATTTGACTGTTTAATTAGAATGGGCCCTTTTCTTTTTGTTATTCTTTACTAACCCTTTAGTTAAGATTCATAAATATAATTCCTTTACTAATATGCAATGGACTATCTGTTATTAATTTGTAACAAAATAGCAATGACACAGCATCCACACAAACCGGGGTTTGGGGTGGAGTTGAGCACGCCTCAACCTCACAAGTTTGGCGGGGCCAGAGGTTGTCTTCCCTAAACCTACACAGCCAAGGAAACGGATGTTTCATATACAGTATATAGTAATAATGCACAAAAGCATTAAGGTCATTTAAAATCTTTATAAAAATTAATTTGGCCACAGAGAGAGTATCATATCCAATTCTAGGAAATGCACATTTGAAATAATGTTGAAGGTTTTTGAGTGGCTGCAGAGTTGATTTATGTTTGTGAACCCAAATTTACGGTGATAAAAGATGTAAAGGTAATGTGAGGGAAATCTTTTTTCACATGTTGAGTACTGATGACCAGGAATGTACTGTAAGACTAAAATACGTTGAGGAACATTATGGCTTTTAAAATAATTAGATTAATATTCAAAAGAAAAGGAGTTTACAGAATTACAGAGATAGAGCTGGGGAATGGAATCAAGCAAGTTGTTTCTTTGAAGAAGCTAACGAAATCTGGATGTACCAAAAGATCTTTTCATACTGTTACGATTCCATTTCTTTGTGTTGCTTTGTTGTTGCAGTGCTTCCCCAGTCTTGCAATTTTGCCAGTTAAGTACTCTAGTTAGCAGAATATCACTTAGGAAGTGAAGCACTTCATCTCTTCCCTCGCGGAGTTAATCCATTATTCATTGAAAAATACCAAGGGTTTAGGACATTCTACTGGAGAATGTGTTGTACTGTTCTGCTTGTCTATTGAGCTGAATGTATAAGATTCTATTGTTAGATCATATGTTAGAGTTGCAATTTAATATAATCTTTTGATAGTCCTATGAAATATCTAATTGCATTACATTCATTAGCCTTTCTGGTGCTGAAGGAATTTCCAGTTCTGGAATCTTAAAACAGCAATGGTTTTAAATTAGCTTGCTGTTTGTACAGAAACTGCTTCAGGAAGTGTGAGTTTTCTGTGCCACCAGAGGCACATGCCAACATAAATTAGTCCCACCAGCTGCATTGGCTCTGGATACTGCTATTCCTATAGCTTCTGTGGTTGAAATACTTTTCAACTGTTTTCCATTACAGATCCTTCCTTTGGAATCATGTAAGAACGAGGGTATAATGTGTTTAAGGTCAGAACTGTAAATTTGCATAACTACTTCTCATCCACGTTCAGCTCCAAGGTTGCAAGAAGCACCTTTTTGTTGTCTGGTCAACACCAGGACCTGTCCAGTAATCTGGCAGAGTAGATCATCCCTCACCATGGAACATGCCCAGTTTTATTTCCATTACCTTCAAATCGCTTTGGAGGCTGCCTATATTCAGTACACAGCAAAATAGTTGAAATCATGAAATTTGTCTCGATACAGGTAAGTAGTTAAAGATTCCATGTCATCTTTGCCACAGCTTGGAATTATTTTTAGACTAAAGCAATGCGTATTATTGTTTTTTTTCCGTGAAGATTAAGCCTTCAGTCATAGTCTCTATTGAGGTAACAACATAAAATGGCTGAGATTTATATTGGCATCATTTTCTGACATTCTGTTACTATTCCATTTGTAATCCACCCCCACCAGGAAAAACATTTATCCTTTTATACATGTTCTGGATAACTAACATTGGAATACATATGAAAAATCTTGCGTACCATGACCATCTGCTAGGAAAAATATAAGGGTTTGACAAGTGGATGCCTTTCACAACTGTCACTACAAGGCCAAATTATTACATATACATTCAGGGTAATGAGTGGTTGTCATTAACCTTACAAGACAGTCAATGCAAAACCTTGTGAACCACAGACAAAAATGAATATTTGGTGCAAAGGTAACCGTTTTAAATTTAATTTCAAAACTAATGCTTCCTTATTTTTCCTTTTATAAATGTGTCTTGCTGAGAGGGCAGAGGTGCTTTTAGAAAGGCTATTTGAGAAGCAATACAATATTTATTCTGACATGTCGGGATGTTCAAATATAAAGGGGGTTTATCTGAGAGAATAAGAAAACAGATGCAAACACTGAAGACAGGCTGAAATAATCGACTAACATAGCCCCTAGGATTTCAACCCCCACCCCCCCATGTAAAAATCCATGCTTTATCTCATGATATTTTAATATTTCATAATTAGATATAAGGCATTCTGAAAGAAAGCCTTACAGGTCTATGCATCCTTAAAATGTTCAGTTTGCCTTAAGACTGTTACTTCAGTACTGCAGGCAATTGATATCAGAATCCATGAACTTACACTCCGACTCTACAAATACCAAATCCTGATGAAAAATCTGGGTCTATTTTCTAATTGATTCACTCAGCATGGATAAGCTCAATAGAATTGCGTAACAGACTAAGCATCATTCACAGCTTATTCATGGGTATATGCAGTAATTTTAAATTTTTCAAAGGGAGCGACAACTATTGCTCAGAAGGATTATGACTATGCCAGTGGAGATTGTATACCTTACCTTTTCATTAGCTGTTTCAAATAGGGTTGTTTCTTTAAAGAGATATTCCATTCAAACTTGATAGCACAGCAGCTACATGGTATCATTTTTGACAAACAGCAAAACTAGTACTTCATATTAAATTGACAGTTTATATGATATTTTAGTTACCTTCCAATAAACTCCTTCGTTTCTAAAAATCTTTGTTGCAATTTTGAAAAAAAAAAGGCCATTTATTACATCCAATGATGGCAGAAAGAATTTCAATTCCAATACCTAATAGAATACCTTTAAAACATAAATTCCAATGTGGCAGAACTATATAAAAATTCCATGTTCAAATCAAACACAATAATCATGGTTGAGGCATAACTTTAAATGAGTATTTTTAGACTTTTATTAATACAATAGAAATGCAATAATGTAGGCACAGAAAAACAAGAAAATACTGTCTGTACTCATGTGCTTTTTACCAGTGTAAAAAATCTCAACAAGCTTTACTATCATTGTAATTATTCAGCTTTACTCCTCTAAGACCCTTAGTAATGAAAGCCAGCACTCCATGTGCCTTTGTAATTGCTTGCTGCACACACATGTAGGCTTTTAATGTCCTGTGTTGAAGGACACCAAAGCCCTTGCAAACACCAACATTTTCCAATCTGTCATAATTTATAAATGCTTTATAGTTTTGCACACCAGAGTGGAAGACCTCATATTTTTCCAAGGTATGCTTCACTGACTCACCGACCCCACATCTACATCCTTTTGAAGTTCTTATGAGTTCTCCTCCCTTCTCACAATCCACAGTCTTGTATTATCAGTGAACTTGGAAATAGAACATAGAACTAGAAGACTACAACCTTGAACAGAGCATTTGGCTCACAATGCTGTGCAATCTCGATGCCTGTTATACCAAATGTCCTCTTCCTGCATATCACTTATATCCCTCCATTTCCTTCATATTCATGCATCTATCTAAACACCACTTAAACTCCACTACTAACTCTGGTAACCCATTCTAAGCACCTACCATTCTCTGCGGAAAATCTTGCCCCTGATGTCACCTTTAAACTTCTCCTTCTAGCTTTAAAAACATTTCCTCTGGTGTTTGACATTTCCATGCTAGGGAAATGTTTCTGACTGCTACCTTAATTATGCCTTTCATAATTTTAAAAATCTCCATCAGGTCTTCCTTCAGCCTCCAGCTTTCTAGAGAGAACAACCCAAGTTTGTCCAATCTTTCCTGACAGCTCATACCCTCTAATCCAGAGTGCAACCTGGTAAACCTCTTCTGCACCCTTTCCCCAGTCTCCATGTCCTCCATATAATGAGGCAACCAGAAATTCACCCATACTCTAAGTATAATCTGACTAAAGTTTTACATAGCTGCAGCATGACTTCCTTACTCTTATACTCAACACCCCTATTAGTGAAGGCAAGCATACCAGTCATTTCCTTTGCCACTTTCCACTTGTGCAGCTATTTTTAGTGAACTATGGACCTGGACCCCAAGATTCCTCTGCATTTCAATGCTATGAAAGGAACTGCCATTAACTGTATGCTTTCTCCTTTCGTTTGACCTCCCAAAATACCAATTCTCACACTTCTCCGGATTAAATGCTATCTGACATTGCTTTGTCTGTATCTAATCTAATCCCCTCTGTATTCCTTGATAGTCCTTTACACTGTCCACAACTCCACTAGTTTTGGTGTCATCTGCAAACTTTCTAATCCATCAATCTGAATTTCCATCCAAATTATTAATGCATGTCACAAGCAGCAGGGTTCCCAGCACTGATCCTTGTGGAACACCATTGATCACGGTTCTCCAGACAGAATAGCAGTTTTTTCACCCTACTCTCCCTCCTATGGGCAAGCCATTTCTGCATCCAAACTTGCAAATCACACTGGAATGCATCATCTTTACCTTCTGAATCAACGTACCATGAAGGACAATATCAAATGTCTTTCTAAAGTCCATGTCAATAACATCTACTGCCCTTTTCCTCATCAATCACCTTTGTCACCTCTTCAAAAAACCCAGTCAAGTTTGAAAGGCATGACTTGCCCTGCGCAAAGCCACACTGACTGCCCTAAGCAGGGCATGCCTTTCCAAATGTGCATAAATCCTATCTCTCAGTATCCTTTGCAATAGCTTCACTATCGATATGAGGCTCATAGGCTATCCCTGCTTTCTGTCTTGCACAAAGGCAAAAGTTTGCTATTCGCTGATCTTCTGCGACCTTATCTGTCGCTAATGAGGACTCAAAGATCTTCGTCAGACCCTGGGAATCCACTTACTTGCTTCTTTCAATATTCCAGGATGTATGCCCTCATACCGTGGGGACTGATGCACCTTAATGCTTTTCAGAAGACCCAGCACTATCTATTATTTCATCTCAAAATGTCCCTGCACGTTAGTATGCCCTACTCTGCCTTCACTACCTTTCAAATCCTTCTCCTTGGGAAATCCTGACATGAAATACTCATTTACTACCTCAGTCACTTTCTCTGATTTCAAGCACAAATTCCCTCTTTTATCTTTGAGTGGTTCTACTCTCTCCTTAGTTATCCTCTTTTTCTTAATATGAGAAGAAGATGCCTTGGGCTTCTGCTTGATTCTAGTTACCAAAGGCAGCTCATGGTCCTTTTTGTCCTTCCTAATTGTTTACTTTCCTGCTCTCTCTATATTCCACAAGGACCCAGTTGGGTTTTAGCATCCTGAATATTACATATGCTTCTTTCTCCCCTTCTTGGCAAAATTTAGGACCTCTTGGGTCATCCAAGATTCCTTTATCTTACCATCTTTGTCCTTGCTCCGTACTGGAAAATGTCAATCTTGAACTCCGCTCAACTGATCTTTGAAGAATTCTGACATGTTAGATGAGGATTTTTCCAAAAGCAACTGTTCCCAATCAATGCCCCTTAGCTCCTGCATTATTCTTTTGCAGTTTGCTGTAATCCAGTTTAGTACCATCCCACAAATCCTTCATTTCTCTATTCATAACTATTTTAAAGCATAACGAATTATGGTCACAATTCCCAAAATGCTCACCCACTATCAGGTCTTTCACCAGACCAGGTTAGTTTCACACAACTAGGTACAGTATGTTCTCTTCACATAGTATTTCAAGAACACCTTTTGGATGCATGAAGAAAACCCACCCCATCTAAACTTCTTGTACTGAAGAAGTTCAAATCAATACTGGGGAAGTTATAGTGCCCCACTGTGATAACCCTGTTGTTTCTCCACCTAACCATAATGTATCTACTTCTTTTCTTTCCTTTTCTTTTCAAATCTTTTGAATATTATTATCCAAAATTAACAAGAGTACATCAAAGTAGGCAACATAATATATCTATTCATCTGATCCTCCATCTCTTCTAATATAATCCCATCAATGTAAATGCATCTTTCCTGTTTCGGAGTTACACCCAAATTGCCTTGGTGGATGTGTCTTCCAGTTTATCCTCCCTTATCAGTAAGGCAATCCCTCCACTTCTTTTACTCCACCCACCCCCCCATTATGTCTTAAACAACAAAACGAGGAATGTTGAGCTGCGAGTCTTGGCCCTTGCGCAACCAGGTCTTGGAAATGATAGGAACCTCATTATTCCATGTACTAATCCAGGCTCTAAGTTCACCCTCCTTACTCATAATGCTTCTAGCACTGAAATAAGCACATTTCAACCCATCAGATCAAGCATGTTTACTAGCCCGTCCCTTGCTATCCTTCCCTTCAGTATTAATTGTCCTACATTTCTTATTGCCCTCACACCTACCAACCTTCGCTCTGCTGCTATTTGAGATAGATTGTGAAGTGATGAACCCAACAGTATTATCTTTCTTGCCCCATTAGTCAATTTGAGAAGGACCCATTTATTCCCAATCTTTGCTTTCTTTCTGTTACCCAAATCTTAAGCTATATCTGTATATGCTTCTCATTCCACTGTTGATGAATCTCTATTATATTATCAAAATTCTTCTTAAAATTTGAGATCACAAATCTGTAAAGACCATTCCAAAATCTATAAAACATTAAAAAATAATAATAAATGCATCCATTATTTCTTTAAATTTGTTTTTGTCATAGATCATCATTTCCTTGAGATTTACCCACTTTCAATCTCATCAGCATATAAACATAGAAAACCTACAGCACAATACAGGCCCTTTGACCCATGAAGTTGTGCCGAACATGTCCCTACCTTAGAAAGTACTAGGCTTACCCATAGCCCTCTATTTTTCTAAGCTCCATGTACCTATGCAAAAGTTTCTTGAAAGACCCTATCGTATCCGCCTCCACCACCGACAGACAATTCCATGCACTCACCACTCTCTGAGTAAAAAACTTAACTCTGACATTTCCTCTGTACCTACTCCCCAGCACCTTAAATCTGTGTCCTCTTGTGGCAACCATTTCAGCCCTGGGAAAAAGCCTCTGACTATCCACACGATCAATGCCTCAATGTATTATTATATTTTTATTTCCTTTATTTCTTTATTCTCGTCAATACCTTGATTTTCTAGTATTTCCAACAGTATTTTTTATTCTGTTCCATGAAGGTAGACACAAAACACTTGATAAATTTCTTGATATTTTCTTATTTTCATTAAAAATTTCTCTTTGTTTGTAAGAAATCCGCATTAGCCTTTGTTTGATGTACTTTTGCATACATACAGAAGCCTTTACAGCCTGTTTTTACGTTGCCAAGTAGAAGAGTTCTGATCAAGTTTCAGTTGATACTCTTTACATCAATAAGACCTTAGAAGCTTAGGAAGATAAAGACAACATGGAAAAATGCCTCATTGATCCAGGGACTGAATAGGACACTGTTGTGAGGCATGATATCCTGTTAATGCCCATGATAAATTTTTTGAAGCTCAACTCAGTTTTGAAGAGCCTTCTGAAATTTTGCTGTCTGTGGAAGTGTGATTGGGCCGGGTAGGGGAGCAGAGCAAGGATTTGGAGCTCTTAGCAACAGGCAAAACATGATGATTTTGCCTTTCTTCAATTTGAAATGGAGAAAGTATGTCCTCATACGTGAATTGATGTCAGTTTTACAATACTGAAGTTATTGTGGAATTGAATGTAAGAAATAGTGAATTAAGAAATCTGGGTCTCAAGGTATAGGCGAGACCTTTACTGTGGTGTGCTGGTTGCATTGGGACATGCAATAGAAAAATATCAGCGAGGCTGTCCCTGAAGGTGAATGAATGGAACTGGAGAGGTTGTGCTCTTTAAAATGATGCAGAAGGGAATGACGCACAGATACCAGAGAGGATCAAAGGACAGTGACCCGGATTAAGGCATTAACTGGTTTGGCTCCTCCCAAGCAAAGAGGCGAATGAGCCAAATGAAGCATCCCAAATGCTCTCTGGCTTAAATCAGCTAACTCAGCAGATATTAGTCAGAATGTCTCATCACACACATCCATCCCTTTCTTCCTTCTCCACTGTGCCACACTGGAGCCTGCATTTACCAAGAGAGGGACTGGAAAAGATCAGGGACATCATAGTGAAAGTTGCACAGATTTTCCATTAATCAGGACCTTACTCAAATTTCTAAATCTAACTTGAATTCTCATGTGAATCGATTGGCATGATTTCAAAAGGTTCATAAAAGCCACTTGAGAACTCGCTAAAGGATATGTTTTAATATTATAATGATGCTTCTCTGCACTATGCATTGATAATTATATAGAGTAAACAAAGAAGATTTCCTCTCTTATCAGAAGTCCATTAAATTAAGCAGAAACATTAATTCAGCAGCACATTTCATTTTCATTCCTCTTAAAGTATTTTGACAGAGAAATTTAAAGTAAATCTGTTCTGATGTTGCCAGTGTGGCTCAGCATCCCAAAATACTACAATGTTATTCCAAAGTGAGGGTTGCTTCAAGCTTCAAAGCAACATTTCCTACACATAGCAGCTTCTGTATTTTTTTTTTAAATCCTCTAAGTATCTTCTACTTGCTTTTAATGTGCCTACATAGGCATGTCATTGCCAGTAATCACAGAAAGGTGACCACACTTGTAATCGGATCATTGGCTAAAACGAGTGAGTCAATCTGATCAATATAAACTGCACATGCAGCAAAGAGCCCTTAATGGCTCTTAATCTCCATTAGGTTGAGTGGAGGAAGTCAGAGGAAACTACATCACTTTTTACCCCATTTATAGCAACAATCTGGTGTTTCAGTAGCTTCAGGGGACATGAGAGCTGCACTGAGGGGCATTCAGATCAACCATCAATAGGAACAGTTTCAGCATTCAGGAAACTTGTGATTCCAGGCAATGCAGATAATATGTTCCAGGTCTCATCAAATTTTAATTAGAAATGATCTTAATCCATGCATTATCAATGGGAAGTACTCCCCCAATACTGAAAATTCACTTACTTCTCCAGACAAGGAAGCTTTTGCATGAAAGGGACAATACCAGATATAAAATAGGGTGTCTGTTTGCACTGATGTGATAATAAGTGATGCACTTTTCAAATTTATATTAGCAAATAAACTGTTGCGAATTGCACTGAAAAATGGAGGTAATTGTAATGATTTTCTGTGCAGCTAACAATCCTTCACTTTTTATTCGGTTAAGAAGTCTGTGAATACTGTATACCTCTTTTCAATACATAATTATTTTAATATTACTGACTTTTTCATACACCTTTAACTTCTATAGAATTAGAAAAATTATTAACTGAATTATTTTTGACTGAAAACTCAAGTCATTTAATTATAAAAACAGAAAATGCTGGAAAACCTCAACAGGTCAGTGGAAAAAGAAACAGTTAACCTTTTAAGTAGGGGCACTTCATCAGAACTGAGAAGAAGGACAACAGGTTAGACTAGGTAGCAGAGAATGTGGAAGAGGACAATGGGAAAGAGAACAAAGAGGACAAAGAGAAATTCTTGATTTTCATTTAATTACAATTTACAGTGGTTATTAATTGCCCTGATATTATACTGTATTATATTAAATTAAAATAACAATGTTTTCAAAATCCACATGTTGAAATCAGAGATGTAAAGACGCTAGCAACTGTGAAATCCATAGTACAATGAAACAGGACACTGTAAGACTTAAGTGTATTTTTCTTACTTTTGAAAAATCTGATAAATTTATAGGATAGTGTTATGGTACTGTAAGGCAATAGTTCAGCAAACTTGACAACTACTTTTGTAAGGTGTCTGAACTCTGTTCTCATCCCAAGTTAGTTGTGTGTTGTGTTGCTGTTGTTGTATTGAACATTGTGAACGTGCTATGTTGATGTCACAATGTGAGGCGCCATTCACAAGCTGCCTCCAGCACAGCTTTGGGTCTATTGTTAACACCAACAACACGTTTCACTGTCTTTTTCAATGTACAGGTGAAAAGCAAATCTGAATCTGTAGAGGTAACTTGTTGGACATAAGTTGAACAATCACTTCCAGTTCATGAAGGATTGCAAATCCAAAAGAACAGTTTCTTTTTACTTTGAAGGCACTTCCAATTGTTTCTGTTTTATGTACAGATTCCTAACATTTGTATTTTCTTATATTTCTGCATTGTTTCCAGCTGTAGCTTCAGTCATTCTCCTGGTGTTGAGTTAAAGGTTCAAGTCAAATGACCCTGTTTCCTGCCTGTCTGCAATGATCAACTAGTATTAATTCAATAATATTAACACTAATTACAGTTACAAAAAGACTAATATGAATAAAAAATAAAATAATTTTGCAAAACTATAACACTTACACATTTTTAAATCAAATTCTTTGTTAAATATAGGTTTGCCTTAAGTTTTGATTTATATAGTTAAAATTAAGCATTGTTGGAATTAGACTGGCTTAGGGTCTTTGACTGTACAGACACAGCATTGGATGATTGTTAATTCATTTCATTGATACGGATGAATTTTGACGCCCAAAAGGCTAGAGGGAACTGACTGCTCTATATATTCTAGAAATCATTGTTAAAATTGTTCAGAACCTTAACTCTTTGAATGCTGAACATAATTTTTACATTGAAAAGCTTCCACTTCTATTTTCAGAAATTACCTCCAAAATCTGTTTAGTAGATTATGTTCAAGAAATTAAACCAGCAAATCAAAGAATATTTTAACTAATTGGGAATTTATTCTGTTTAGTGTATTGACACTAGATTTCATAAGGTATACGTCTCCAATCCATGGCTGAAAAATAATCAGAATAATGCTTTGTTCATGGAAATGATTCCAGGATGGGAAAGCTAATCATATGAGAAGTGTGTGATGGCTCTGGGTTTGTAGTCACTGGAATTCAGAAGAATGAGGGGGATCTCATTGAAATGTATCAAACCTTGAAAAGTCTTGATAGAGAGGATGTTTCCTATGTTGGGGAAGTCTTCTAAGACCAGAAGACATAGCCTCAGAATTTAGAATGGAAATGAGGAGGAATTAGGTTTTGACAGAGTAGAAATGGGTGGAGCTGGAGTTACGATGGCCCCCAATGGCGACTCCTTTGAGTTCATCTGCGAAAACAGCTTAATTTCTACCTTTGATGTCTCCCTTTTTTTCTTTTTTGGGTAGATAGGGTTCTGTTGAAGGACCTGGAGACTTCAGCTCTTTGCGCTGGTGGGATCCAGTCCCGGCCTCATTTTGACATCCCAACTTAAGTCAACTATTAAGTCAATTAAGTCAACAATAAGTCAACATTGCAGGAGGAAAATGGAACATTGGAAGCGGCAGATCAGCTGTCAGAGGCTCTGTATTTGGCGAATCTCTCTCTCTCTCTGTCATTTTGTTGCCGATTCTAGCGTCAGAGAATTCAGGGAAAAAAACAGCGTATTGGAATTTAAACACATTAAATCAGTGAGGTGTTTTGTTATGAGGCTCTCTCCTCTCGCTGTGAAAGAGGACACCTCTTTTCCCCGTTATTAGTAAGAGAGAGATAGCCTGTGGTGTGTCGAATTGTTGGGTGAACAATTAAGTTTTGTTGTACTGTAGATCATGGTCTTTCTTGGGAGCTTTGCTATTGCTTGCTTGGTGGGTGGAGAGGGCTGATTTTTTTTTGCAGAAGTAAACGGGGAGGTCAAGGATCATTGCTTTGCTGCTGCTTGTGCATGGGAGGGGGAGTAGTTTGGCTTTAGGGTTCGAACACTCCCTTTATTCTTTGGGAACTCTTCTGTTTTCATGGATGGCTGCGAAAAACAAGAATTTCAGGATGTATATTGTGTACATTTCTCTGATATTAAATGAAATGATGGAACTATTGAATTTCTTTATCCAGAGAATAGTGAATCTGTGGAATTTGTTGCCACAGGCAGTTGTGGGGGTCCAAGTCATTATATATTTAAGGCAGAGGTTGATAGATGCTTGATTAGTCAGGGCACAAAGGGGTATGGGGAGAAGGCAGGAGACTGGGGCAGAGAGGGGAAATGGATCAGTCATGATGAAACGGTAGAGCAGACTCGATGGGCCAAATGGCCTAATTCTGCTCCTATATCTTATGGTCTAAATATTACCTAGCACATCATTCCTTGATGATGCAGCAATCACATGTAAAACTATCATTGTTACTGAAGCAGTTCACTTTTTTCTTGCTTCACTCTCCATAAATCAATCCGTGGTCATCAGGAATATCCTGATCATGGCTATTCATTACAACTATAGCAACTGACCTACACGGGTTAAACAGTCTCTCAACTTTAACACTCTCATCCTTATTCTGAAACCTTATTGTGTAACCCATACTGTGGCATGGTAGTGTAGCAATCAGTGCATCACTTCCTGCAGTTGGGGTCCATTTCTCATTGCTGCCTGTAAGGAGGTTGTATATTTTCCCCGTGACTATGTTGTTTCCTCCCAGTGCTCCAGTTTCCTCCCACATTCCAATGACCTACATGTGAGGGCAGTGAGCTGTGGGCATGCTATGATAGCACTGGAAGTGTGACGATACTTGCAAGATTCCCAGCACAATCCTCACTCGTTTGATTGGATGCAAACAACACATTTCAATGTATGTTTCATTGTTTCTATGCACATGTGACAAATAAAGCTAAACTTTAATCTTTATCTTTTATGGTTTTACTTTTCCTATCACCGCAATTTTCTTTCAACCTGCTCAATATGCTTCCATCTCCTTTGAGGAAGAGGGTTGCAAACACAACCCTCTGAAAGAAAATAAACCTCATCCCTTGAATGAACTCTGATACATGAATAATGATTCCTAGCTATAGATTTTCCAACAGAGGAAATATCCTCCAAAGTTTATCCTGCCAAAACTCCTTAGGATCTTAAATGTTTCAGTGAAATCTTCTCTCACTCTTTTGAGCCAGGCCAATCCAACCTTTCCTCTTAAGGTGCCATTATAAGGTAATCTTCTTTAAACTGCTTCCAGTATATTAAAATCTTCCATAATTAAGGAGCGTGGTATAGGGGACTCTGGGTAGAGGTAGTACCTTTGATGTCTGTCATGCTGCTCCCTACCAGACAGGGTGGACGGGCATCACCGGTGCTCATCCATCTCCTAAATCTCTCACGTGTTGGCTCCAAGCGCCATACCCCGGTAAACCGCTACAGCTGGTGGGCTAAACCATATGAGGGGGTGGTGTTAACACGGCACCACTGGGCGAATGACTTCCATGATGAAGTCACCGGCTGGGCCGGAAAGGTTCTCAGATGAACTATAATGGCCTCGTGTTCACAACCAAGGTGAGCCACCTAGTCGGAGGAAATCGGCTGTGGTCAAACCTGGAGGGGGATGGGCTCTGCCAGGTTTCAGATGCCCAAGACACGCCGCATGATGAGCACACCAAACTGGTGCAAAGCTTGTCGTAGCGGCGCCCCGATGACCCCACCAGGAGTTAAGGGCGCAAGAAGAAGAAGAAGAAGAAGAATTAACGAGCCCAATGGAGTACACATGATTTCAGATATGATCCTACAAATGTCCCATTTAAATGAATTAATAATTTTTTCCATGAATGCAGGGGTTCTCCTAAATAAATTAGACAATTTCATGAATATCCTGAACTCAATGGTAGCGGGAAGCCCTTGTCCCTCAAAAATCCACACAGCGCCACCCACTGGCAGGCAAATTCAGAATGTCTGCTTAAAGCAGCCAGGTGATTCTGAGAGAAATGGCATCACCACTAAAACATTTACTGATCCACAATGAACTTCACATTGCAGGGGTGAAACTTTCCTGTTCATAAAGAGGTCCAGGTGACCTCAGGGGATCTCTTGCTGATGAGATTGTGTTATCTATGCCATCCAGGGGCATCGTGCAGTACATGGCAAACAAATGCAGGCTCTGCCTTGTCATGTACAACATGATGAATATGCTCATATTGAAAACTGTGGCTGGTGCGGAAAGGAAAGCAACAAGGAGGTTGAGGGTCATCAGATGAGCCTGGAGAGCAACAGGAGAAGAGAAGGAGCAGGAAGAGGAATGCTCACCATGCACAGCCTCATCTTCCAGATGAGGGAAGAAGGGGAGCATTGTTAGCATAGACAACGAGGAACTTTCAGCTGGAGAGACTTCCCTCCAAACAAACCAGTCAATCACAATGTTCAATGTAAACAAAGTGGCCGTCTCTACACTCCCATGGTCACCACCAGCAGGACACGCCAGTGGCCAGGTGCAGTCACAGACTCAAAGAGTCATAGAACACTACAGCACAGAAACAGGCCATTCACACCACCTAGTCCATGCTGAACTACTGTATTATTCTGCCTAGTCCCATAGACCTGCACCTTCCATCCCCCTCCAATCCATGCCCATAGACCATAGCCATCCATACCCCTCCAATCCATGCCTATAGACCATAGCCATCCATACCCCTCCAATCCATGCCCATAGACCATAGCCATCCGTGTACCGATCCAAACTTCTCTTAAATGTTGAAATCAATTCTGCATCCACCACTTCTGCTAGAAGCTTGTTCCACATTCTCACCAGCCTCTGAGTGATGAAGTTAAACCAGTATACACCTATTGGAAGTGAATTGAATTGACTTTATTACTTACATCCTTCAAACATTTGAGAGTAAAAATCATTACATTTCAGTTCAAATGTGCACTGTGCAATTTATAATAAATATTATGTACAACAGGATAGTCAATATAACATAGAAATACAGTTGCGTCAGCATGAATTAAGCAGTCTGATAGTCTGGTGGATGAAGCTGTCCCGGAGCCCGTTTGTCCTGGCTTTTATGCTGCAGTACTGTTTCCCGGATGGTAGCAGCTGGAACAGTTTGTGGTTAGGATGATTTGGGTCTCCAATAATTCTTTGGGCCCTCTTTACACACCTGTCTTTGTAAATGTCCTGAATAGTGGGAAGTTCACATCTACAGATGCGCTGGGCTGTCTGCACCACTCTCTGCAGAGTCCTGCGATTGAGGAAAGTACAGTTCCCATACCAGGCAGTGATGCAGTCAGTCAGGATGCTCTCAATCGTGTCCCTATAGAAAGTTCTTAGAATTTTGGGGACCACACCAAACTTCTTCAACTGTCTGAGGTGAAGGAGGCACTGTTGTGCCTTTTTCACCACACAGCCAGTATGTACAGACCATGTGAGATCCTTGGTGATGTTTATGCCGAGGAACTTAAAGCTATTCACCCTCTCAGCCCCAGATCTATTGATATTTATAGGGGTTAGCCTGTCTCCATTCCTCCTGTAGTCCACAACCAGCTCCTTTGTTTTTGCGACGTTGGGGGAGAGGTTGTTTTCTTGACACCACAGTGTCAGGCTGATGACTTCCTCTCTGTAGGCTGCCTCATTATTATTTGAGATCAGGCAAATCAGTGTAGTGTCATCAGCAAATTTAATTAGCAGATTGGAGTTTTGGGTAGTGACACAGTCATGGGTATACAGAGTGTAAAGGAGGAGGTTTAGTATACAGCCCTGAAGGACACCTGTGTTAAGTGTCAGAGGGGCAGAGGTGAGGGAGCCCACTCTTACCACCTGCCAGTGATCCAGCTACACAAGGCAGGGTGAAGGCTGAAGTATCTGAGCTTCTTGTCGCGCCTGGAGGGAACTGGACCCAACAGAGACCCCTTTGGAACAGCACTGGTCACCAGCAGCCAACCAAAAAAGGCTCCCTTAATTGCCACCCCTTGCCTCCCATCAAACAGCCACTGCTTTATCCATGTTAGAATTTTTCCAGTAATACCATGGGTTCATAGTTTGTAAAGCAGCCTCATGTATGGCACCTTGTCAAAGGCCTTATGAAAATCCAAGTATACAGTATCAACCGATTCTCCTTTGTCTATCCAGCTTGTTAGTTAGAAACATAGAAAACCTACAGCACAGTACAGGCCCTTCGGCCCACAAAGTTGTGCCAAACATGTCCCTACCTTAGAAATGACTAGACTTCCCCATAGCCCTCTATTTTTCTAAGCTCCATGTACCTACCTAAAAGTCTCTTAAAAGACCCTATTGCATCCGCCTCCACCACCGTTGCCGGCAGCTCATTCCACACACTCACCACTCTCTCAGTAAAAAACTTACCCCTGACATCTCCCCTGTACCTACTCCCCAGCATCTTAAACCTGTGTCCTCTTGTGGCAACCATTTCAGCCCTGGGAAAAAGCCTCTGACTATCCACATGATCAATGCCTCTCGTCATCTTATACACCTCTATCAGGTCACCTCTCATCCTCCGTCGCTCCAAGGAGAAAAGACTGAGTTCACTCAACCTGTTTTCATAAGGCATGCTCCCCAATCCAGGCAACATCCTTGTAAATCTCCTCTTCACCCTTTCTATGGCTTCCACATCCTTCCTGTAGTGAGGCGACCAGAACTGAGCACAGTACTCCAAGTGGGGTCTGACCAGAGTCCTATATAGCTGCAACATTACCTCTCGGCTCCTAAGTTCTATTCCATGATTAATGAAGGCCAATACACTGTATGCCTTCTTAACCACAGCGCCAACCTGCACAACTGCTTTGAGTGTCCTATGGTTTCCGAGCCCAAGATCCTTCTGATTCTCCACACTGCCAAGAGTCTTACCATTAATACTATATTCTGCCATCATATTTGACCTACCGAAATGAACCACTTCACACTTATCTGGGTTGAACTCTATCAGCCACTTCTCAGCCAGTTTTGCATCCTATCAATGTCCCACTGTAACCTCTGACAGCCCTCCACACTATCCACAACACAACACCTACAACCTTTGTGTCATCAGCAAACTTACCAACCCATCTCTCAACCTCCTCATCCAGATCATTTATAAAAATCACGAAGAGTAAAATAAAAATAAAAATCCCAGTACAGATCCCTGAGGCACACCACTGGTCACCGACCTCCATGCAGAATATGACCCGTCTACAACCACTCTTTGCCTTCTGTGGGCAAGCCAGTTCTGGATCCATAAAGTAATGTCCCCTTGGATCCCATGCCTCCTTACTTTCTCAATAGCCTTGCATGGGGTACCTTATCAAATGCCTTGCTGAAATCCATATACACTACATCTACTGCTCTTCCTTCATCAATGTGTTTAGTCACATCCTCAAAAAATTCAATCAGGCTCGTAAGGCGCGACCTGCCCTTGACGAAGCCATGCTGAATATTGCTAATCATATTATACCTCTCCAAATGTTCATAAATCTTGCCTCTCAGGATCTTCTCCATCATCTTACCAACCACTGAAGTAATACTCACTGGTCTATAATTTCCTGGGCTATATCTACTCCCTTTCTTGAATAAAGAACAGCATCCGCAACCCTCCAATCCTCCGGAACCTCTCCCGTCCCCATTGATGATTCAAAGATCATCGCCAGAGGCTCAGCAATCTCCTCCCTCACCTCCCACATTAGCCTGGGGTACATCTCATCTGGTCCCGGCGACTTATCCAGCTTGATGCTTTCCAAAAGCTCCAGCACATCCTCTTTCTTAATATCTACATGCTCAAGCTTTTCATTCTGCTGCAAGTCATCACTACAATCACCAAGTTCTTTAATGAATTCTAACAGATTTGTCAGGCAAGATTTTCCCTTGAGGAAACCAGGCTGATGACTGCTTATTTTATCATGTATCCTGAAAAAACATCCTTAACAATCGACTCCAACATCTTCCCAGCCACTGAGGTCGGACTAACTGGCCTATAATTTCCTTTCTTGTGCTTCTGTCTTTTTGAAGAGTGAAGTGACATTTGCAATTTTCCAGTCTTCCAGAATCATTCCAGAATCTAATGGTTCTTGAAAGATAAGTACTAATGCCTCCACAATCTCTTCAGCCACCTCTTTCAAAACCCTGGCGTATGCACCATCTAGTCCACGTTACTTAGCTACCTTCAGAGCTTTCAGTTTCCCAAGAACCTTCTCTCCAGTATTGGTAACTTCACACACTTCATGACCCCTGACACCTGGAACTTCCTCCATACCGCTAGTGTCTACCACAGTGAAGACTGATGCAAAATACTTACTCAGTTCAACCACCATTTCCTTGCCCCCCAGCCATTACTAATGCTCCAGCATCATCTTACAGCGGTCCAATATCCACTCTCACCTCTCTTTTAGACTTCATGTATCTGAAGAAACCTTTGGTGTTCTCTTCAATATTATTGGCTAGCTGTCTTTCGTATTCTAACTTTACCTTCTTAATGACTTTTTAGTTGCCTTCTACTGGTATTTCAAAGCTTCCCAATCTCCTGACTTCCCACTAATTTTTGCTCTATTATGTGCCCTCTCTTTGGCTTTTATGTTGGCTTTGACTTTGCTGGTCAACCATATTTGTGTCATTTTGCCTTTAGAATACTTCTTCCTCGTTGGGATGTATATATCCTGTCCCTTCTGAATTGCTTCCTGAAATTGCAACCAAAGCAGCTCTGCTGTCATCCCTGCCAGTGTTCTTTTCCAATCAATTCTGGCCAGCTTCTCTCTCATGCCTCTGTAATTCCCTTTACTCTACTGTAACACTGACTTTAGCTTCTACTTCTCAAATTGCTGGGTGAAATCTATCATATTACGATCACCTTTCTCTCAAGGTTCCTTTTTCTGAAGCTCTGTAATCAATTCCAGTTCATTACACAGCATCCAATCCAGAATAGCTAATCCCCTAGTGGACTCAACCTCAACTGATTTAAAAAGCCATTTTATAGGCATTCTAGAAACTCCCCCTCTTAGAATCCTGTACCGATTTTCCCAATCGACCTGCGTATTGAATCCCCCATGACTATTGTAACAATGCCCTTTTGGCATGCATGTTCTACCTCCTGTTGTAACTTGTAGACAATATCCTTACTACTGTTTGGGAGTCTGTATATAACTTCCTTCAGATTCTTTTTACCTTTGCAGTTCCTTCGCTCTATCCACAACGATTTAATACCTTCCAAGCCTATGTCATCTTTTTCTAATGATTTAATTTCATTTTTTACCAACAGAGCCCTGCCACCAGTCAGCCTTCCCGCTGGTCCTTTCAATACAATGTGTATCCTTGGATGTTAAGCTCCCAGCCATCTTCTTTAAGCCACAAATCAGTGACGCCCGCAACATCATACATGCCAATCTGTAACTGTGCTACAAGTTCATTGACCTTATTCCGTATACTGCGCGCATTCAAATATATTATCTTCAGTCCTGTATTCATGCTTTTCAATTTGGTCCACCTTTTATGTTGCAGCTCATCTTGTTGACTGCAATTTTGCCCTATCATCAGCCTCCCCTTGCTAGGAGTCTCACTACACATTGTCTCTGATGGCAAGCCAATTACCTCATGTTCAGCACTATCACTCCTGTCCTCAACCCCCTGCCAAGTTAGTTTAAACCCACCCAAACAGCTCTAGCTTACCTGCTCGCAAGGATATTGATCCCACTCAAGTTCAAGTGTAACCTATCCCTTTTGTACAGGTCATACCTTCTCCAGAAGAGATCCCAATGATCCATAAAAGTGAACCCCTGCCTCCTGCACCAGTTCCTCAGCCACATATTCACCTGCCAGATGATCCTATTCTTACCCTCACTGGCACGTGGCACAGACAGCAATCCAGAGGTAACTGCCATGGAGGTCCTGTTTCTCAGCTTTCTACCTAGCTCCCTAAGATCTCACCAGGTCCTCCTCACCTTGTCTACCTATGTCATTGATGCCAATATTCACCAATACTTCAGGCTGCTCCCCTTTCCCTTTGAGAATGCAATGGACCCCATCTGAGACGTCCCTGATCCTGGCAACAGGGAGGAAACAGACCATCTGGGTGTCTCTATCACACCCACAGAACGTCACCTCCTTTCCTGTGAAAGGAATCTCCTTTCAACACTGCAGTCCTCTTCACCTCTGTTATCTGAGTCACCACACCAGACTCAGTGCCAGAGATCCGATCATTATGGCTCCCCCATGGTCGTTTGTTCCCCCTCGATAGTACAGTATCCAACTTTGGATACATATTATTGAGGGGAATGGCCACAGGTGTAATCTGCACTGGTTGTGCGTTTCCCCTGCTTATCTTGACAGTCACCCAATTACCTGTCTCCTGCAACCTAGGGGTAACTACCTCCCTGTATCACCTTCTCATTCTCCCGTATGAGTCAAAGGCCTTTGAGCTGCAGCTCCAGTTCTTTAGTACGCTCGTTCAGGAGCTGCAGCTCGGTGCACCTGGTAGAGATGTGTTTATCCGGGAGGCTGGAGATCCCCCATAATTCCCACATCCCACACAGATTACAAAACACTGGCCCGGAGCCATTCTCACAAAACTACTATGCCCTAACAACGAGGACTGATCAAATAAGGACAGAGACAATTAACTGACAGGACAACTTACTTCACCCGAACCTGAGTATGATGAGCCAAAGCCACTCTAAACACTGGCACACTCCAAAACCACAGCCACTTTGCTTCCGCTTGAATTATTTTTATTGGCTCTTTCTAATGAATCCCTTTAGTTGGTTGGTCAATCCTCAATGCAGAGAAACTGCAGCAAAACCCTTCCTTTAAAATCTCCATCTCAGTCCTGATTAAAGAGTAGTTCTTTTTACGCACCCCTGATGTGGATTGCCTGGCTAGAAGCATCCATTGCTCCATGGTGCAGGGATTGTTACTGTCGGGGGAGATCATTTCCTGCCCTACACACCTCATGGTGGTCTTGGTGAGCCTCTGGGCTTTCTAACATATAGGACCTTCCATGTAGCATGCATTTTATTCAGCAGGGTTTGAACGTCCCTTTGTGAACTGTCTGCCTCTTGCCATCAGCCTCCCCCCCTACGGCTGTGTTCCTGTCACGCTGCCATGGGGAATCTGCAGATCTGAGGCATTCTTTGCTGTGTGTCTTTCAGGCAAAGAGTTGTCAGCTGTACTGAATGGAGAGAATCATGCAAATCCTAATTTAGCGCTTGTTTCTGGGTGTAAGTCACTTCAGTATGATTTCCCTTGAGCTTTGCCTGTCTTTTGTCATCAGTATACTATTTTTTTTTCGCCCTTTGCACTAAATGTTTTTAGCACACCAGATAAGTGTAATGTTATTTCGAGGCTCAGATCTTGTCAACTATTCTCATACTGGACCTCTGTCTGGGAACCTAGGGACCCCTGTAGAATCATGCTGAAGTATAAATTGGCTATTTTCTTGTACAGCAAACTTAATTTCACATAAAATGTGTACATACAGTGGATTTCAGTTAATAGCGACACATTGGGAGTAGTATATTTTGGCCCAATTAGCCAAAGTTCCATGGAAATAGTATAAAAAGACAAACTTCCATTTAATGGTGTAACAAGTTATGAAATTAAATGAAATACAGAACAAATTAGAGCACTTACATTAGCTCTACTTTACTAAAAAATTATGTATTCATTTTTAATAGTTATCGACGGGTGAGTTCATCCAGTGTGCGCTGTCATGTTCTTTTGATTGACTGTAAATAAAAAGAATTATTCTGCGCTGGGTGTCAGATGTGGGATGTCGGGGAGATTCCCAGCCTCCCGGATGGCCACATCTGTGCCAGGTGCGCAAGCTGCAGCTCCTTAGGGATTGCGCTAGGGAACTGGAGATGCGGCTCGATGACCTTCATCTGGTCAGGGAAAGTGAAGGGGTGATAGAAAGTTGCTATAGGCAGGTAGTCACACCAGGGCCTGGGGAGACAGGTAAGTCAGTAACAGTCAGGAGAGGGAAAGACAGGAGTCAGACGCGTCCATGATATCCTGAAGTGGGAAGAAGAACAGCCAGAGGTTGTGATATATATTGGTACCAACGACATAGATAGGAAAAGGGAGGAGGTCCTGAAAGCAAACTACAGGGAGTTAGGAAAGATGTTGAGAAGCAGGACCACAAAGCTAGTTATCTTGGGATTATTGGGATCTCTTTTGGGGCATGTGTGACCTGTACAAAAAGGACAGGTTGCAATTGAATCTGAGGGGACCAATATCCTGGTGGGTTGGTTTGCTAAGGCTGTTGGGGAGAGTTTAAACCAGAATTGCTAGGGGGTGGGAACCAAACTGATGAGACGGAGGAAGAGGCAGTTGGCTCACAAATAGAGAAAGTTTGGAGACAGTGCAAAACAGTTTGGAGATAGGCAGGTGATAGAGAAGGGACAAGCTTAGACCAATAGTTTAAAATGTGTCTATTTTAATGCATGGAGTATTATGAACAAAGTGGATGAGCTTAGAGCATGGATCAGTACTTGGAGCTACGATGTTGTGGCCATTACAGAGATGTGGATGGCTCAGGGGCAGGAATGGTTACTTCGAGTGCCAGGCTTTAGATGTTTCAGAAAGGACAGGGAGGGAGGCAAAAGAGGTGGGGGCATGGCACTGTTGATCAGAGATAGTGTCACGGCTGCAGAAAAGGAGGAAGTCATGGAGGGGTTGTCTACTGAGTCTCTGTGGGTGGAAGTTAGGAACAGGAAGGGGTCAATAACTCCACTGGGTGTTTTTTATAGACCACCCAATAGTAACAGGGACATCGAGGAGCAGATAGGGAGACAGATTCTGGAAAGGTGTAATAATAACAGGGTTGTCATGGTGGGAGATTTTAATTTCCCAAATATCGATTGGCATATCCCTAGAGTGAGGGGTTTAGATGGAGTGGAGTTTGTTAGGTGTGTTCAGAAAGGTTTCCTGACATAGTATGTAGATAAGCCTACAAGAGGAGAGGCTGTACTTGATCTGGTATTGGGAAATTAACCTGGTCAGGTGTCAGATCTCTCAGTGGGAGAACATTTTGGAGATAATGATCACAATTCTATCTCCTTTACCATAACATTGGAGAGGGATAGGAACAGACAAGTTAGGAAAGCATTTAACTGGAGTAAGGGGAAAAATGAAAGACTATCAGACAGGAACTTGGAAGCATAAATTGGGAACAGATGTTTTCAGGGAAATGTACGGAAGAAATGTGGCAAATTTTCAGGGGATATTTGCATGGAATTCTGCATAGGTACGTTCCAATGAGACAGGGAAAGGATGGTAGGGTACAGGAACCATGGCGTACAAAGACTGTTGTAAATCTAGTCAAGAAGAAAAGAGGAGCTTAGGAAAGGTTCAAAGAGCTAGGTAATGATAGAGATCTAGAAGATTATAAAGCCAACAGGAAGGAGCTTAAGAATGAAATTAGGAGTGCCCAAAGGGGGCATGAGAAGTCCTTGGCGGATAGGATTAGGGAAAACCCCAACGCATTCTACAAATCTGTGAAGAGCAGAGGATTAGACGCAAAAGAATAGGACCAATCAAGTGTGACAGTGGAAAAGTGGGTATGGAACCGAAGGAGGTAGCAGAGGTACTTAATGAGTACTTTGCTTCAGTATTCACTAAAGAAAAGGATCTTAGCGATTGTAGGGATGACTTACAGTGGACTGAAAAGCTTGAAAATGTAGATATTAAGAAAGAGGATGTGCTGCAGCTTTTGGAAAGCATCAAGTTGGATAAGTCACCAGGACCGGACGAGATGTACTCCAGAATACCGTGGGAGGCGAGGTTGGAGATTGCTGAGCCTCTGGCGAAGATCTTTGCATCCTCAATAGGGACGGGAGAGGTTGGAGAGGATCAGAGGGTTGCGGATGTTGTTCCATTATTCAAGAAAGGGAGTAGAGATAACCCAGGAAATTATAGACCAGTGAGTCTTACTTAGTGGTTGGTAAGTTGATGGAGATCCTGAGAGGCAGGATTTATGAACATTTGGAGATACATAATATGAATAGGAATAGTCAACATGGCTTTGTCAAAGGCAGGTCATGCCTTACAAGCCTGATTGAATTTTTTGAGGATGTGACTAAACACATTGATGAAGGTAGAGTAGTAGATGTAGTGTATATGGATTTCAGCAAGGCATTTACCAAGGTTCTCTATGCAAGGTTTATTGAGAAAATAATGAGGCATGGGATCCAGGGGGACATTGCTTTATGGATCCAGAACTGGCTTGCCCACAGAAGGCAGAGAGTGGTTGTAGACGGGTCATATTCTGCACAGAAGTCAGTCACCAGTGGTGTGCCTCAGGGATCTGTTCTGGGACCCCTTCTCTTCATGATTTTTATAGATGACCTGGATGAGGAAGTGGAGGGATGGGTTAGTAAATTTGCTGGTGACACAAAGGTTGGGTGTGTTGTGGATGGTGTGGAGGGCTGTCAGAGGTTACAGTGGGACATTGATAGGATGCAAAACTCGGCTGAGAAGTGGCAGATGGAGTTCAACCCAGATAAGTGTGAGGTGGTTCATTTTAGTATGTTAAATATGATAACAGAATATAGTATTAATGGTAAGACTCTTGGCAATGTGGAGGATCAGAGGGATCTTGAGGTCTGAGTCCATAGGACACTCAAAGCTGCTGCGCAGGTTGACTCTGTGGTTAAGAAGGCATACAGTGCATTGGCTTTCATCAATAGTGGGATTGAGTTTAGGAGCAGAGACGTAATGTTACAGCTATATAGGACCCTGGTCAGAAACCACTTGGAGTACTGTGCTCAGTTCTGGTTGCCTCACTACAGGAAGGATGTGGAAGCCATAGAAAGGGTGCAGAGGAGATTTACAAGGATGTTGCCTGGATTGGGGAGCATGCCTTATGGAATAGGTTGATGAACTCGGCCTTTTTTCACTGGAGCGATGGAGGATGAGAGGTGACCTGATAGGGGTGTATAAGATGATGAGAGGCATTGATTGTGTGGATAGTCGGAGGCTTTTTCCCAGGGCTGAAATGGCTAACACGAGGGGTTACAGTTTTAAGGTGTTTGGAAGTAGGTACAGAGGAGATGTCGGGGATAAATTTTTTACGCAGAGAGTGGTGAGTGTGTGGAATTGGCTGCCGGCGACGGTGGTGGAGGCTGATACAACAGGGTCTTCTAAGAGACTCTTGGACAGGTTCATGGAGCTCATAAAAATAGAGGGCTATGGGTAACCCGAGGTAATTTCTAAAGTAAGGACATGTTCAGCACATCTTTGTGGGCCGAGTGGTCTGTACTGAGCTGTAGGTTTTCTATGTTTCAATGTTTCTTCTAATTTGCACAGACACTAGTGCCGATAATAGTGGACTGCATTTGTACAATGTTTTTGACGATTGCATCCTCCAAATCTGCTCTTTCATTGTAACATTTAAGATGATTGTCGACACCTTCAAATTCTTTGAATTTTCTAACTTGTTGAAGTACTGAAATTTTTTCACTTCCATTCCTGGCCATTTCTGGCATCTCCAAGCCTGAATGCTTGATACCTCAGTGAGCAAAATCATTCTGATCTATCTTACTGTTAATTTCTTAACATCTATCAGTGACAAAAATCATTGCTTTTGAACACAGACACATGCCTCTGAAGCTATTTAAAAACTGCTCACTCTAATATCTCATGGCCACTCAAGTGCACGCGACTGACGCTGGTCAGAAACCTCGTCAGTAGTCTTCCGTCCTAATTAAGTGGCATAGTGTCTCAAATAGAAGAAAGCAATCCTATCTATTCTCTCAATTAGCTTTTGTTCTTTTAAGAGTTGTCCCAAATAAGTGGCTGCCCAGATTATCCTCTGGCCTAATTAACTGCATTTGCGAATATCAAAACATTTATTTCAGATCTCACCACATATATATGCATATTTTCTCAGGGCATTTTTAGCTTTACCTTGTATTACCGTCATTAAGCAGTGACCCACACACTAGCGATCTGACACAACACATTGTAACTACAGCTGCAGGGTTTGTAAGATAGCATGAAGAAAAGTAACTATAGAATTCTACCTTGCCTACAGTATTGGACTAGTGATGATCATAAACTTAGAACAGCAAAAGAACACCACTAAAATGTTTATAGTGAGATTCTAAGAGCTATATTAAGATGATCATGCTGCTAGCAATGGTTAAATGAGTAAACAGCTACTAATACTGTCTGTCCTTCCATCATTATCTCACCGTGTTTTCACAGCATCCTGCTGACAGCTGTAGCCAAGCCTCAAGCTTACTGCAGGACAGTTGTCTGCCCTTTAGGCCATCTCTTGCAATGTGAAGCAGTAATGAAGTGGCAGTGCCCTGTCAGACATCATCAGATGTCCTGCGAGGGAAGAATGAAATCAGCCGCATTGACCCTGTGGCACATTTATAGGGTTACTCTTTGCCTGCTGCAGTACAGAGTGTATTTTCAGTCTAGTGGAGTGTTTATTTGTGGCATGGTAAATCAAATCACTGCCAGGTATATTAATCAGGAAGTGTAGGTCACTCATAGTGTTTGTCAGATCAAAACAATTAATTGTTTTGGACAATGTTTGTCCTAAATACACATCAGTAAATCTCTTAACTATAAAGGATGCTGATTGTGGATATTAACTTAAATAATAGGGTTCATTAATATCAATTTGTTTTCTCAAAGTTTTGTTTCTTGGGAACTTAGACTAGTAGTTGGATCAATCAGCAATTTTCTGGAACAAATCACGTAACAGTCAGTCTAACCTGAAAGGTTGGCTCCACAAATGATTTCCAGGGGAAATGGGACCCATTACGATATTAGTGGCTCTTAATGGTTGCACTGTTTGCATCATACTCATCTTCTTCCTTAGCGGCATAAAATTAGAGCTCAAAGGAGCAACTCCTGAAGTTTGTGCATCACATTGTGTTCCTTTGTCTCTGGCTTTGCTGTTTAGATGGCCACTCTGCTGGTATCTGGGCCCTGACTAGCAGTCTTAATTTTCTTGCTGGCTGTCCTAAAGCTTTCCAATATCCTCAGAGTGTGCCCAAATTTGCAAGGGCTGAGTTCTCCACTATAGGAAACATCATCTCCACATCTACTCTGTCTAGGCATTTCAATATTCAATGAGATCGCACATCATTCTTCCAAACTCCAGTGAGTACAGGCCAGAGCCACCGTACAGTACGTTAAACTTTTTATTCCCAGAATCATTCTTGCAAACCTCCTTTGGACACTTTCTAATGCTGGCACATCTTTTCTTAGATAAGAGGCCCAAAATGGCTTGCAATACTCCTAGTGAGGTCTGATATCACATCTTTACTTTTATATCCTAGTCCTCTGGAAATGAATGCTAGCATTGCATTTGCTTTCCTCACCATGGTCTCAACCTGCAAGTGCACTTTCAGAGAATCCTGTACAAGGACTCCCAAGTCCCTTTGCACCTCAGGTTTTTGAATTTTCTCCCCACTTAGAAAATAGTCAATGCCATTATTCCTTCTACCATACCTTTCCCTACATTTTACTCCATCTGCCACTTTTTTTTTTATCCCAATCTGTTTCAGTCCTTCTATAGCCCCCCTGCTTCCTCAGCACTACCTACCCCTCTACCTATCTTTGTAACATCTGCAAAATTGGCCACAAAGCCATCAATTCCATTATTCAAATCCTTGAAATATAAGATGAAAAGAAGCGGTCCTAATACTAACCCTCGCAGATCACACTTGCCACCGGTGGTCAAACAGAATTGACCCACTTTTTTTCTGACTCCTTACTGCCTGCCAATCAGCCAATCTTCTATCCGTGTTGGTATCTTTTCTGTACGCAGCCTCATGTGCAGCATGTTATCAAAGACACTCTGAAGCTCCTAGTAAACAGCATTCAACCAACACATACAAAATGCAGGTGAAACACAGCAGGTCAGGCAGCATCTATAGGGAGAAGTACAGTCGCCGTTTCGGGCCAAGACCCTGCATTGGGACGTTTTATTTTATATGTCAAGCTTTTGGAGAATAGAATTGATGGCTTTGTGGCTAATTTTACAGATGTTACAAAGATAGTAAACAACATTCATTGACTCTCCTTTTTCTATCTGCGTATTATTTCCTTGAAGAATTCCAACAGACCTATAGGGCAACATTTCCCCATAAGCAAATCGTGCTGACTTTGGCCTACCTTATCATGTGCCTCCAAGCCTTAGTAATGGACTCCAGCATCTTCCCAACTAATGAAGTCAGGCTAACTGGCCTATAATTTCCTTTCTTCTACCTCCCTCCCTTATTAAAGAGTGGAATAACATTTGCAATTTTCCAAACCTCCAGACCATTCTAGAATCTAGTGATTCTTGAAAGATCCTTACTACTGCCTCCACAGTCTCTTCAGCTACCTCCTTCAGAACCCTGAGGTGAAGTTCATCTGGTCCAGATGACTCATCTACCTTTGGGCCTTTCAGCTTCCCAAGTACCTTCTCCTTATTAATAGTGTAGGTTTTCGCAAATGAAACAAAGTGAGGCATTTTAGTTTTAATGAAACCCATAACACATTTTATTGAACTCCAAAACTTAAACACAAAAGTACACTAAGTATCTTTACATAACAACGTCATCATGCCAGGCCAGCCTCTTAAAGTGAAACCCCAACTCAATATCAGTAGTTGTGAATTATGTACAATTCCTCCAATTACGTTACCCTACAGTAGCAACTAACCTCACTCCTACCCTCTCACACTTTCAAATTTCTAGCATACTGCTAGTATTTTTCACAACGAGCACCCACGCAAAATACTTATTAAGTTTGTCTACCATTTCTTTGTCCCCCATTACTTCCTCTCTTGTATTATTTTTCAAAATGTCTGATATCCCCTCTTGCCTCTCTTTTACTCTTTATACACTATATGTGAAAAATACTTATAGCATCCTCTTTGATATTTTGGCTAGACTACTTTCATATTTCATCTTTTCTCTCCTTATGGTTTTAAATGCTTCCCAATTTTCTAACTTCCTATTAATTTTTGCTATATTGTATACCCTCTCTTTTACTTTTGCACTGTCTTTGACTTCCCTTGTCACCCTCGGTTGCTTCATTCACCCTTTAGAATACTTCTACATCTTTAGGATATATCTATTCTGCACCTTCCGAATTGCCTCCAGAACCTCCAGCCATGTAGCCAGTCCAAGCAGATAACGTACAATGTCTTCTGTTTTCATTTTGCACCTGTACTGCAGACCACTGCGGTCTGTCTTGACTTTTCTGCAGCAATTACTGCTGTCTGCAGCTTATTTTTATCTTGCCTAGTGCGCACTCATTCACCAATTCATCCTGTGACATACGATCTTCTCATTCTCAACTGCAGAGTCATTTGTTCCCCTATTAAGTGATGTTGGTGAATGATATTCTGCTGATGTGCCAGAAATGTTTCTATCTCTCCTCTTTGCCTCTTCATTGTATGTCAATTGAGAATTCAGGCTATCCTAATCTCCAGCTGTACTCTCTTCTGGAGGTGGTCTGTGAGCTAATTTTTGGTGCGGGATGTTAACTTTGTAATCACCAGGAAAGGTTGTATATTTTATTGACAAATGCTTACAGAGAGTGTAGAACACAGAACATGGAAACAACAACACAGGAGCAATCCCTAGAGCATATAATGTCTCCATTGACCATAACACCAATCTAATCCCATTTGCCTGTAATGGCCTATATCCTTCACTCCTACCTATTCATATGCCTGTCTAAATCCCTTTTAAGTGTTGCTATCATACCTGTTTCTACCTCCTCCCCTGGCCATGTGTCTCAGAAACTATCACTTCTTAATTCTCTTCACCTTGGTATCCTGGTAAATCTTGGAAAAATCATGGCAAAAAATCTGGTCTTACAAATCTCCTTTAAACTTTCCTTGCATTTAAAAATATTTCCCTTTTCCATCCTGGGAAAAAGACTCTAAGTACCTAATCTATCTATCCCTCTTATAATTTTATATACTTCTATCAGGCCGTTCTCTCTGCCTTCAATGGTTCAATGAAAATAATTGTATTTGTCCAACCTTAATACATAGCAAATACACTCCAATCCAGGCAAAATCCTTGCAAATCTCTTTTCTACTCTTCAAATAACATGGTGGCCAGATGTGCTCCAAATGTGGCTGGACGAAGGTTTTGTACAGCTGCACCAGGACTATCCAACCTTTTTACTCAATATCATACATAGAAACATACATAGAAAATAGGTGCAGGAGTAAGCCATTCGGCCCTTCGAGCCTGCACCGCCATTTATTATGATCATGGCTGATCATCCAACTCAGAACCCCGCCCCAGCCTTCCCTCCATACCCCCTGACCCCCGTAGCCACAAGGCTAACTGATGAAGGCAAGCACACCGTACGCTTTACTCAAGCACACTTGTGTGGCTGCTTTCAGGGAGATATGCACTTGTACCCCCAACATATCTCTGTGCATCAACGTTCCTAAGAATCCTACAATTTACTGTGTACTTCCCAGCAACTCACACTTATCAGGATTAAACCCCATCTGCCATTTCTCCACCCAGGACTCCAATTGATCTATACCATGCTTCATCTGCATTGACAGCCCTCCTCATGATCCACAACTACATCAGTTTTTGAGTCATCCGCAAACTTACTCATGAGACCATCCATATTTTCATCAAGATTGTTTATGTATATCATAAACAGAAGACAAAATACACTTAGTGGCTACTGTGTTAGGTTCCTCCTCTCAGTGAATGTTCATGCTTTTCTGAGTGCATACATTACTCTCTACTCACAATATCTAGCTCTGTTGTTATTGAGATTCTCATTGCACCATGTTGTTCACCATCATGAAACCACCCTCCCACACACGTCTCTCCCTCCAGTATACCTTTCTGGATTCTCTTCACCTTAAACCTCTGGCCTCCCCTCCAGCTTCTCATCCCAGTGTCCTTCCCACTTCTGTTATTTACCCAGCTTCGGCGGGAGGAGAGAGAAGCAGCGTGCCACGCGTGCGCAGCCCTCCGGTGAAAAATGATATTGTATCCGTTAAATAGGGGTCGTGGACAATTCTGATTTGATGGAGACAGACGTGAAAGCACAGAGAAACATCTGGAGAAATTTCTGAAACGCCTGTTCGCTGCTGCTGTTACTGGGCGATCGAGAATCTTCCAGGGGAAGGCCTCAAAATCCCCGACTTTGCCTGCTGTTGGTGAGCGAGATTGAGGTCAAATTGCTCGGATAGAGATGGTTCTCGGTACTCGGTGTCGGAGAGCTGATCGGAGGCTCGAAGTTTTCGGATGACCCAGCGTCGGACTGTGGTTGGGCATGGCAGGGAGAATTTTTCTTCCTTCTCCCGTCTGCGTGAGATGTGGGACATTTGAGAGACTTTGAACTTTTTACTGTGCCATGGCCTGTTCTTCATCAAGTTATGGCATTGTTGCACTGTTGTAACTATATGTTATAATTACGTGATTTTGTTAGTTTTTTCAGTCTTGTTCTGCCCTGTGTTTTTGTGATATCACACTGGAGGAAATATTGTATCATTTCTTAATGCATGCATTACTAAATGACAATAAAAGAGGACCGCGTGTCTTCATAATCTAATCTAAAAAAAATTTCCCTCTTTCTCTTCTGGGGGGGGACATTGCCTCTCCCTCTACCTTGCAAAGACAACACAGAAGGTAATTTAAATGGTGGTCAAACAGATCTACATGATTCACCAGTAAATATAGTAATGAAGTTGTCTGCTCCTGGTCCAAAAAGGGGATATGACAATGTGGCCTTCACAATGAAACATCAGTGGCATATCAGGAGAGCTGAAGGTCACACTTGAAGTGGAAATGGTTTGGGGTGGGTAGCTCCTCTGGCAGTCAATCACAGAATAATCTCTGCCAATACAGGGAGGCTCTATGCTGGTGATGGCTTCTCCCTCTTGGCCTCTCTTCTATTCCTTGTCTTCTTAGCATGAAAGGGGAAGATGAACATTGAGTCACTAGCTTACATTGGGAGGCTTGGCTTCCTTGTGAGGGTGGAGAGAAGAAGAGAAGAGAAATTGCCTTTAAACTCATGAGAGAGCATAGGCCATCAACTTTTTGCTGTTCATGTTTCTGTAGCAGGCAATTTCTTTTTTACACTTAAAGGAAAGCGTGCATGGGAGCTGGCTGGATTTGAACTCGGGACCTTCTGCCCCAAAATCCATTGCTGATGCCACTACGCCACCAGCCGGCCAGAGGATGGAGAACTAGAAGGATAAAGATTGGTAGGGGACAGAATGGGCTAAGGGGGAGGATGAAGATGAAGTAACAGTATGTGTGATTACAGTGTGTGTATATGTGTTTGTCCATCTGTCAGGCTGGCTCAGGAAATGAAAATGTGAAATAACATTTTAATACATCACGTAGACCTCACTTTGACATATCCAAGGAAGTCACGTAACTTCTTGCTTTGCTTCTTGCTTTGGGATTTTAATTTCTGACAAATGCTTCCCCAGCCAGTGAAAATAAAATAAAAACTGTTGGAAATCTGAAATAATACAGAAAACACAGGAAATACTCAGCAGTCCAGGCCACATCTGAGGGAAGAGAACCAGAGTTAGGGTATCAGGGTGAAGACTTTTCGTCAGAACTGGAAAGGACACAAGAGAAACTTGTTAATTGCAGTGAGAGTCAAGGGGAGAGAGGATGAACCTGCTGTGACATATCTCACACCTTGGGACCATCTCTTTTCCCTGGAGCTTATCATTCCACCTTTGCAGCCATAGTGTGGTTTGACTGCTATGAGGGTTGTGCATTTACGAAATGCGAGCTTTGGCAATTAGTGGAAAGCAAAGCATTGACTGCCGCACTAAATTGGTTGCAGTCCTATTGGGAAAGAGGTTGGTTATATTTTTTGCATTTATTTCTGACCAATAACAACTCAGGGATTCAAAGATTCAAAGTACATTTGTTATCAAAGTATGTATACAGAATACAACTCTGAGATTTGTCCTCTCACAGGCAGCCGTAAAACAAAGGAACACCATGAAACCTGTGCAAGAAAATATCAAACACCCTACACATGAAAAGAGAACAAATAGCACAAATGGCAAAAAGCAAGTGAACAACACATAGAATACCAAAATCAAACCAGTATTATTCAGTTTAGTTGAGTTCAGCGCCGTGCTACTAGTCAATGCAGACCACAGGACCATCCTACACCAAAGCAACCCAGTTGGCATTGATCAACCCGACCAAACCACTCAAAAACCATAAAATGACGAGTAACCAGAATCCAACAACACATGCAACATGAAGTTCAAAGTCCGTCAAACGAGTCCACAGCCTCACTGGTCAATACTGGCAATGTGGATCCCAAGACTTATGCACTTTCCTCAGACGGCATCCAGAAAGAGGGAGAGAAAGACCGGTCAAACACAGGCAGGTAGTGCCAAACACCCACCCATCCTTCACTCTCATCCTTGTCGAATTCAACCTTGCTCGGCACCTCAGTCGGAGAGGAGCGATGGAGTTGATCACCGTCTCCAGGTTTCCAGGTTGCACGCTGTGCTCCAAAACCCATCAAACTTCCGCGAAGACACGAAGCACTAGTGTGCTCTATTAGCCCCAAAACACATCATCAAAACGCAAATCCTAGGTCCCAATTACATGCAGCTTAGTAGTAGAATCTTATTTCAAAGGTACAATTTAATGACAGAGAGATGTATACAATATATACATCCTGAAATGCTTTTTCTTCGCAACCATCCATGAAAACAGAGGAGTGCCCCGAAGAATGAACGACAGTCAGATGTTAGAATCCCAAAGTCCCCTCCCCCAGCTCCCTTCTCCCGCACGTAAGTGGCAGAAAGCAACAATCCCCCCTCCCCCCACTACCAAAAAAAAATGCATTGGCACCCATCGCCAAGCACTCAAGCGTGCAGCAAAGCAACAGTAAAGACGCAGACTTGCAGTTACCCCAAAGACTACATTCGACATACGACATACCACAGGTTCTGTCTTGCTCCCTAATAAGGTATCTCTGTTTTCACAGTGAGCAGGGAGACATAACAAACAACTTGATGGTTTACGATGTTAAAAGTCTGCCACATTGCTTTTATCGAGCTCTGTACCCAAAGATCACGAGTCCCTGGGCACACAGCTGCAGATATTCCGACTCCCCCGACGACACATGGGTCTCTTGTCATGACACTGACCCTTGATCTGCCCTTCTCCAGAAGCCCAAGATCCTAGGCTTCCAAAACCGAGCCAAATACTTAGGCTGAGCCCTTGGTGTGCCGAACAACGGCCAGTTCTGAAGCCCTGAGAGCGGGTCCCATTCCCGCAAAGAACCGTAGTCAGCGTGTAACTCTAGGTCAGGGTCTTCAAAAGAACCCTGAAAGGTAAAAATAAAGACATTAAAGATGGAAATAGAGCTGTTTCCAAGATGCAAGCAAAGCAGTCACCATTTAGCTCCATCATCACTGCTGTCCACCTTCGTATGAAAGAAGAAGTAAAAGAAGGAGCTTTGTGAACTGTCAGCAGGACATCGTCGTTCGTCATGTTGTTCACTGGCACCATCTTACAAACTCTAATGCCATTTCAAACATTTCCAACCAATTTCACCATCTAAAGCATGGAAATTGAATAGGCTTCAACAGTGTAATAAGCATTCATTTAAAAACCAAAAAAGGGTGAATCCCATTATTATATTCCAATATATTCTTATTTGGCTTTGTGTCGATTTTTGTCTGATTATTCTCTGTAGGACAAAATTTATAATAATCAAGGAACTAATGGATGTTCTCAGTTTCATCTGGGAGGCTGAGAAAATCATAGATAAGACTTTTGGTGAGGTTGTCTCACCACTGGTGCAGGGTGTGGTTAGATGAATGACTGCCAGGAGACGTAAGGGAAATAGGTTCAAAGGAAATTTATATTCAGAGTACTGTATGTGTATGTCACCACATACTACCTTGTAATGCATTTCCTTGCAGGCAATTACATGGAAAATAAAGAAATGTAATAGGATTAATGAAAATCTATACACAAAGATTGACAAACAGCCAGTGTGCAAAATAAGGCAAATTTTTTTTATTTCAAAATATACTTTATTCAAAAATAAATATATACAATAAACCATTCAATAACTTTTCATCCTTTACATACGTTTCCATTATACTCAGTAAAATATCCGTGTTTATAGCCACCCACGTGGCACTTCAGTAGTTCAGCTTAGCATCTCATTGTTGAGGGGTATACTCCTCGCCCACCGACCCCTCCCACTCCCACGGGTGGAGAAACCTATACTGTGGTCCTTCCCTACCGGGCCCTTGCGGTGGCTGCACCAAGTTTCAGTGCGTCCCTCAGCACGTACTCCTGCAGCCGAGAGTGTGCCAGTCGGCAGCATTCTCCCACGGACATCTCCATGTGCTGGTAGATCATCAAGTTTCGGGCTGACCAAAGAGCGTCTTTCACCGAGTTGATGATCTGCCAGCAGCACCGGATGTTGGTCTCCGTGTGCGTCCCCGGGAACAGCCCGTAGATCAGAGAGTCCTCTTGTTACGCAGCTGCTGGGGATAAAACATGACACTAGCCCGTCCATCCTCCTCCACACCCTCTTTGCGAACTGGCAGTGTGCAAAGAGGTGGGTCACAGACTCCTCCTCACTGCAGTCCTCCCGTGGGCAGTGGGGTGCGGGGACGACATTCTGGGCGTACAGGAGGGCTCTGACTGGGAGAGCCCCTCTCACCGCCAGCCAGGCGAGGTCTTGGTGCCTGTTGGTGAGATCTGGCGATGAGGCTTTTTGCCAGATGAACTGGACAGTCTGCTCAGGGAACCACCCCACTGTGTCCATCACGTCCTTCTCCTGCAGTGCCTGCAGGACACTTCGTGCCAACCACTGCCTGATGGCCCTGTGGTCAAAGGCGTTCTCTTGGAAGAACTTTGCTACGTGGGACAGGTATGCCGGCAACGACCAGCTGACTGGGGTGTTGCGCGGGAGTGGGGCCAGACCCATCCTTCGTAGCCAGGGCGACAAGTAGAACCTGGGCACATAGTGGTACTTGGTGCCCACATACCTGGGCTCTACACACAACCTGATGCAGCCACATACGAAGCTGGCCATCAGGGTGAGGGCGACATTGGGGATGTTCTTGCCCCCGTTGTCCAGGGACTTGTGCATGATGGTCCGTCTCACCCGCTCCATCTTGGATTCCCAGACGAATCTGAAGACAGCCTGGGTGATTTCCGAGCTGTAGGAGCGGGGGACGGGCCAGACCTGCGCCAAGTACAGCAGCCCTGAGAGCACCTCACACCTGATGACCAGGTTCTTGCCCGTTATCGACAGGGAGCGCCCTCCCCACAGTCCCAGTTTCTGTTTCACCTTGGCAGTCCGCTCCTGCCAGTTCTTGTTGCACGCCTCAGCCCCTCCGAACCAGATCCCCAACACCTTCATGTGGTCAGACCTGATGGTGAAGGGGACGCTGGATCGGTGGGGCCAGTTGCCGAAGAGCATGGCTTCGCTCTTCGTGCGGGAAGGTCTTGATGGAATGCTGCGGATTTACGCCCGATGACATCTACTGCGTCCAGGACTTCGCAGGTTTCTTTGATGTCACTTTCCGGCAGGCTGCAGGGTGGCAGAAGCTGTACCAGCAGCTTCAGCTGAAGGGGACAGAGGCGCCGCTGTCGCTGCTGAAAGCACAGGCCCTCTTTGCAACGGCTACGCAACAGGAAAGGACAATCACGGTGCACATGTTCAACCCGCACGTGCCAGTGGTAGATGTCCTTACGTTCCTCGCTCGGTATGTGGAGAGCGTAGGAACACCAGCGGACGTGAAGGACGGGCTGGGAATCTGGACCAGCAAACGGCAGGTGAAGGTGAAGCTGAGGTTGGATTCCAACGGCGGCGTCATCCACACCCCCTCCGTCTTCGCCATCGGAGGGAACCGAGGGTACACGGTGTATGCGGGGCAACCCAGGGTGTGCCAAAACTGCGGCAAGGCAGGGCACATCGCAGCCCAGTGCAGGGTGGTGATGTGCAAGAACTGTAAAACCGAAGGCCACCTGACCAAAGACTGCACGCAGGCCAAGTCCTGCAACCTCTGCAGACAGGCTGGCCACCTGTACAGAGCCTGCCCGAGGCGTGGGGGCACCTACGCACAGGCGACCAGGGGAGGTGCTGGCCCTGAAAGGGCCCAGGCAGCTGCGGACGTACCCGCCAGCGCAGCAGATGAGGCACCCGACAGGACGGATGACGAGACCAGGGAGGAAGGTGCAAGCACCCCAAGACCTGCCACCCCACTGCAGACCCTCCAGGACCAGGCAAACGACGAGCAGGAGTCCATGGAGGAGGGGAGAGCTGAGGTGGAAACTGCATGGAAGGTCGTAAAACGAAAAAAGACCCAAAAGGCGGCGGCCAAGCGACAGAAGGCGGAGCAATGCAAGAAAAGGGCAGGGAACCACACAGCCCCTGGTACCCTGTCCTCTTCAGAGGAGGAAGGAGTTGGGGGAGGCCAGCAGCCCCAGCGGAAGAAGCGGCTGGCAGAACAGGTGGAGAGGAGGAGAGAGAGGGGAGAAAGTCTGCTGGCCACCCCCCAAGTACAGGAGGCGGAGAGCAGCAGACACACAGAGCTCCGGGAATCCGGGAGCAGAGCCACGGCTGGCACCCAGCAGCCGGAAGGGGAAGCAGCCCAGGAAGTCAACAACCCCCGGGGCCCAGAACCAGAACAGCCACACGGGGGGGGGGGGGGGGGAGTACTACCAGCAGTACCTGAGCCCACAGGAGGTGGAAAACTTCACGAAGGCGGTGGGAATGAAGGCTCAGGATGGCAAGGGTGAGGACGGACAGCAGCCAAGATAAAGGACTTACAATGATGGCAGACCTTAAATTGGCGTGCTTGAATGTGCGAAGTTTGAAGAGTACTGGGCGATGCGTCAGCACGCTCCAGTACCTGGACACGGTAAAGGCCGACGTGACCTTCCTCCAGGAGTGCGGACTACCACACCTCCGTAACTACCGGAGGTGGTCACGCTGGTGGAAAAAAGGTTTGTCTGTACGGTCGGGGGGCAACGATTGTCGCGCTTCCGGCCTGGGGATTCTGCTGCTGCGGGGAGGCAACTTCTCAATCACCCAAGTTAAAGAGGTGGTTGCGGGGCGCCTCCTGGTAGCAGATGTCAAATACCCGGGCACTCCGCTCCGGCTGATCAACGTGTACGCCTCCCCCGTGCGGAGCGAGTGGCTGGCCGTCTTCGAGCAGCTCCCACAGCTGCTGGTGACGTCCCAGCCGGTCGTTCTGGCCGGAGACTTCAACTGCACCATTGATGCGGCTGGAGGACCCGGCAGCGCCGACGGCAGGCTGGACAGTACCTCTAGACTCCTGAGGGAAATGGTGAAGACAGCCAAGCTGCGCGACGCCTTTGGCACCCCCACAGGTGGAGCACAGCCGCAAGCCACCTGGACACGATCAGACGGCTCAGCCCGCTCCCGGATCGACTTCCTCTTCCTGTCTGAGTCCCTCACGGTCAGTTCCACCGACGTCACGCCGGTGTTCTTCTCTGACCACTGCCTCCTGAGAGCCACCTGTCACTTACGGGAGACCAGCAGCTGTGGCAGGAATACCAGGAGAAGAAGGACGCACTAAGGAACCTGCAGCTCCAGCAGTCCCGAGGTGCGTACGTGAGGTCACGGATCCAAATGCTGCAGGATTTGGACCGTGGCTCACCCTTCTTCTACTCGTTGGAAAGGTGGCGGGGAGTTCAAAAGCAGCTAGTGGAGCTGCTGGCTGCCGATGGCTCCTCCATCACGGACCCTGATGGAATTAACAACGAGGTCCGTTCATTCTATCGGTCCTTATTCTCGCCTGATCCGTCAAATGCGGAGGCGTGTAATGAGGTCTGGGAGGATTTGCCGAAGGTCAGCCCAGAGGACGCAGTGCGTCTGGATGCCCCCCTGACTCGGGAGGAGCTGTCCACTGCCCTTCGGCAACTCCGGAGGGGCAAGTCCCCTGGTTTGGATGGACTGAGTGTTGAGTTTTATCAGGCTTTTTGGGATGTCCTGGGGGATGATTACAGCCTTGTCCTAGGGGAGAGCCTAGCCACTGGAGAAATGCCCCTCTCATGGCGGAGAGCTGTTGTGGTCCTACTGCCCAAGAAGGGAGACCTCCGCCTGCTAAAGAACTGGCGGCCGGTCTCCCTCTTGTGCGTGGACTACAAGATCTTCGCCCGGGCAATGGCCAACCGTCTGGGTTCGGTAATTGGACAGGTGGTCCATCCTGACCAATCTTATACAGTCCCGGGCCGCTCCATCCAGGACAATGTCCACCTAGTACGGGACCTGATCCACCTGCTCCAGGAGACTGGGACCCCGGCAGCGTTTCTTTCTCTTGACCAGGAGAAGGCTTTTGACCGGGTGGACCACAGTTTCCTGGTGGGCACCCTGCAGGCTTTTGGGCTCGGACCACACTTTGTGGCCCGAGTTCGGCTCCTGTACTCTGCCGCAGAGTGCCTATTTAAAATTAATGGATCATTGACAGGACCTATCCACTTCCGAAGAGGAGTGCGTCAAGGGTGCCCCATGTCCGGTCAACTGTATGCGATCTGTGTCGAGCCATTCCTCGGCCTTCTTCGGCGAAGGCTGACAGGTCTGGTTCTGCGCGAACCGGACATGGGGGTCGTCCTCTCGGCCTACGCCGATGACGTACTCCTCATGATGACAGACCCCTGTGACCTGCGGAGGATGCGCGAGTGCCAAGATGTTTTCTCGGCGGCATCCTCCGCCAGGATCAACTGGGCGAAATGTTCTGGACTCTTAGTAGGCCAGTGGCAGGTGGACTCCCTGCCGGAGGAGATGAGAGCTTTTGAGTGGAGCACCAGACGCCTTCTCTATCTGGGAGTCTACCTGAGTCCTTCTGGGGAGACCTGGCTGGCGAACTGGCAGGACCTGGAGACAAAGGTCATGGCCCGGCTAGGGCGCTGGTCAGGCCTTCTCAGGGTGCTTTCCTATCGAGGCAGGGTGGTGGTCATAAACCAGCTGGTGGCCTCCATGTTGTGGTACCGGATGGTCACCTTGGCCCCCCCTGCCCCTTTTGTCGCAAGAATGCAGAGGAAGCTAGTGGACTTCTTCTGGGGAAACAGGAAGCACTGGGTCTCTGCAGCGGTTCTGAGTCTCCCAGAAGGAGAGGGCGGACAGTCGCTGGTGTGTGTACGCGCACGACTGGCGGCTCTCCGCCTCAGGACGCTGCAGAGATTCCTGTACGCCGAGCACCCTCCCAGGTGGCACGTGTTGGCGACTTTCTTCCTCCGGAGGGGCTGCTGTCTTGCCGAAGATATGCAGCTACCACCGGCGGGCGTCAGCCGTGCTGCTTTGCAGAGGCTGCCCGGCTTCTATCAGGACCTACTGAGAGTCTGGAACATGGTTGCCTCAGGCCGGGAATCCCCTCCTCTGGCAGAGGGCGGGGTCCTGGCCGACCCTTGCCCTGTCTCAACGGATGTCAGTGCGGCTCAGGTGTGTGGAACGACTCGGGCTGAGCTGCTCGTCGGGCCCAGGCCCCGCAGCCTTACCCGAGAGACGAATCCACACAACTTGAGCCGTCTTTCATCAACACCCACAATCCCATTTAGGGACGCAGGCAGGAGGTACCTTTATGGGCTGCTGCTCCACACCCTCCACTTCCTAGCATTTGTCCACCGTCCCGACACGCCATGGCGGTCGGTCTTTCCACCTGGAGGTGAGGGGGGTCCCCAGTGGAAGTCCCTCTACAAGGGAGTCCTTCCCATGCACCTTGGGGATCTCGGCTGGAGGGTGCTGCATAAAGCGGTGCCCTGCAATAAGTTCTTTAGTTTGTACACGGATCTCCCAGCCGCGTGTCACTTCTGCGGGCTGGAGGAGACCGTGTACCATATGTACGTGGAGTGTGTGAGGCTGCAGCCCCTTTTCGCGTATTTGCGTGGGCTGCTTCTCGCCTTCTGGTTGCATTTCAGTCCCACCCTATTCATATATGGTCATCCAGTAAGGAGGGGGGCACAGAGGGATGAGGATGTCCTTGTCAACTTGCTCCTGGGGCTGGCGAAAATTGCCATCCGTGGCTCCTGGAAAAGGGTGGCAGGAGGTTCTCCCCGGGCGGACTGCCTGGCTATGTTTAGGGGGTATGTTCGAGCCCGGGTGAACATTGAAAAGGAATACGCACAGTCCACGGCGACCGTCGAGATGTTCCGGGACCGTTGGGCTCCGCGGGGTGTAAATGCCATCATTGACGAGGATGGCAATATATTGGTTTAACATGTATTGTCTGTTTGTAGTGTAGTAAATGTGTTATTCACTGGGTTTGTAAATATTGTATAGCACCGACATTTGTAATAAAGAATTTTGTTTTAAAAAAAAAGAGAGCCACCTGTCGCTTACGGGAGGACCAGAAGGCAGGCAGGGGGACGTGGAAGCTGAACGTAAAGCTGCTGACCCCAGAGAACATCGAGGAACTAGAGAGGGAGTACACAGGTTGGAGAACCTTGAAAGCCTTCTTTGATTCCCCGGTTCACTGGTGGGAAGCCACCAAGGAGAATATTAAGAGGTTCTTCATCCGCAAGGGTATTCAGAAGGCAAGGCAGGAGCAGAGGGAACTGCGTAAACTCCAGACAGAGTTGCAGCAACTTCTCCTTCTGCAGTCGAAGGGGGTGGATGTCAGGGAGGAATTGCGAGAGGTGAAGGGCCGGCAAGCCCAGCACCTCGCCGCTGAATCCTCCAAGATCATCTTCCGATCAAGGGTCCAAACCGTGGAGCAGGACGAGACGTGCTCACGCTTCTTCCAAAAGGTGCACAGGGGGAGCTCTGTGATCCACAACCTTAAGGAAGAGGACGGCTCAGTCGCGTCCTCACAGACCGACATACTGAGGATCTGCAAGTCCTTCTATGCCAGTCTGTACGACGAAAAGGCCACAGAATCCACAGCCTCCCGCAACTTCCTGTCGTCTATCACACAGGTCTTAGACGACGGCAAGCGGGAGAGTCTGGATCAGCCACTGACCCTGGTTGAGCTGACAGGCTCCATCCGTTCCTTTGGGTCGGGTAAGACTCCCGGAAGCGACGGCTTACCGGCTGAGTTGTACTCGGCTCTGTGGAACTGGATGGGCCCAGACCTGCTGGAAGTGTACAACGCTATGCTTCTGGCCGGCAGTATGTCTGAGTCCATGAGGAAGGGCATCATCACCCTCATCTACAAGCAGAAGGGGGAAAGGGAGGACATTAGAAATTGGAGACCCATCTCTCTCCTGAATGTGGACTACAAGATCCTGTCCAAGGCTATCGCCAACAGGGTCAAGTCTGCTCTGGGACAGGTGATCCACCCGGACCAAACCTGTGCTGTACCGGGCAGGAAGATCTCAGACAGCCTCGCGCTGCTGAGGGACACCATCGCCTACGTGCAGGACAGGGGGGTGGACGCCTGCCTGGTCAGCTTGGACCAGGAGAAAGCCTTCGACAGGATATCGCACACGTAGATGGCGGACGTGCTCTCCAAAATGGGATTTGGGGAGGGAATCCGGAATTGGATCAGACTGCTCTACACAGACATCCGTAGTGCAGTCCAGGTCAACGGGTGGGAAATAGACAGCTTCCCCAGCAGGTCTGGAGTCAGGCAGGGCTGTCCCCTCTCCCCTGTCTTGTTTGTCTGCTGCATAGAACCCTTTGCGGAAGCCATCAGGAGGGATGAGGGCATAAGAGGGGTGACGCTGCCAGGCAGTGGAGGGACCCAAGTGAAAACCTCCCTGTACATGGACGACGTCACCGTCTTCTGCTCTGATCCGAGGTCAGTTCGCAGGTTGATTGGCACCTGCGAACAGTTCAAAATAAGGCAAATTGTGCAAATCAAAAAAGTAAGTAAATGCATATTACTGAGATCATGAGTCCTTGAATGTGAATACATTGCTTCTGGAATCAATTCAGAGTTGAGATGAGTTAAGTTATCCATTCTGGTTCAAGAGCCTGTCCTGTACAAACAAGACTGTTTATACGTAAATTGTGAATAAGTGATACATGTGTGCCTTGTTTAAAGTATAAAAGTGAGTTATCTCCAACTCTCCCTTGTTTTTATTTAGATTAGCATTATTTTTTTTACAAAATATCATAGGGACAATGAGGCTTTTTAAAATGAACACAAGGTGACTAATCATTAAAAAAAAACAGAAATAGCTGGCTACATTGGAAAGGTTGACACATTCCACCACAGATAACTGGTTTTCCTATACTGAACGGACTGAGCAGTATTTTAAATTAAATGGAATGGCTGATGAGAAGTGAATACCAATTTTGCTGAGTGTATCGGATTTAAAGACATACAGTTTTCTTCAAGGTATGACTGCTTCAACCAAACCAGCCCAAATGAGCTTTGCAGACATTGTGAAAGTAATGCTAGAATATTTAGAACCAAAATGATCGTTCATTGCAAAATTTTTTTAGTTTTATAAGCAGAATCAAAAGGAAGGGGAATGCATTTCAGCATACGTGGATAAATTGAAGACATTGTCTGAGTATTGTCTGCTCAGTAATGATGAACTGAGAGAATACTTAGTTTGTGGAATCTTACAACAAAGCATTGAAAAACGGCTCATAACTGAAGCGCAACTTACATTTAAAGGAGCAGTTGAATTTGCTGTATCAATGGAAACAGCAGAGGTACAATTGAGTTACAGTCAGGAATGAACAAAATTGCAATGTATAAACATAAACCTTCCTGGGCAAACAAATTGTGTTACCATTATGGCAGGGGCTCACATACACAGATCAGTGCAGGTTCTTTTTTTTTGCGTGTGCCTGCGTGCGTGTGCGTCTGCATGTGCGTCTGGGTGTCCGTGCATGCGTCCGTGATGATGGATTTTTCAAGGCTTTTTTACAAGGCGCGGAACGAGAGAGAGAGAGAGAGACTGTGTGGTGCGCCACTCCTCACACAGACATTTTTCGCAGTATTTTCCCTTTGTTTTATGAGGTCGAGTTTCATTCTCGACACTCAACCCGGCACAGATGGAAAGCGTACTCGGGGGCGGACCAGACTAGTTTCGAACTTGGGAACCTCCGCTCCTGGGTCCGGCGCCGATTTCGTTGGGCCACCAGCCGGCCCAGATCAGTGCAGGTTCAAAATTGAAACTTTCAGAAAATACAACAAAGCAGGACAGATTCAACAAGTATGTACGGCTTGTGCGGAGGAGATCATTGATCAGAGTTACAGGGAAGTAGTCATCTGTAAGCTGCAGGAGGCTGGTAGCTGGGTGATTATCAGGAGAACGAATGAGAAGGTGAATAAGCAGCTAGAGCAGAGCACCCCTATAGCCATTCCCCTCAATAATATGTATACTGTTTCAGATACTGTTGTGGGGGATAACCTTCATGGGAATGTCATGGAAACCAGGTTACTGGCACTGAGCATGTGTCCGTGGTGCAGAAGGGAAAGAAGGAAAAGAGGGCAGTGGTAGTGATAGGGGACACAATAGTCAGCGGAACAGACATTTTGGAGTGAAAGGGAGAGCATCCACATGTTTTGGTACATATTGGTACCAATGAGGTCTAGAAGAGAGAGTTTAAAGAGCAAAGTAGAAAGCTGAGAAAGAATCCAGGGTAGTAATGCTTGGATTACTACCTGTGCCATGCACTAGTGAGGGTAGGAACAGGATGATCTGGCAGATTAATGTGTGGCTGAGAAGCTGCAGCAGGGGGCAGTGCTTCAGGTTCTACAAGTGGGAATTAAAAGGATCCCTTTCTGGTTGGCTGCTAGTGACTAGTGGCTTTCTGCAGGGTTTGGTGTTGGGACCACTTCTTTTTAAGCTGTATATTGATGATTTAGGGGATGGAATATATGGCTTTGTTGCCAAGCTTGCAGATGTTATGAAGCTTGGTGGAGGGGCAGGTAGTGTTGAGGAAACAGGAAGGCTGCAGAAGGATTTAGACAGATTAGGAGAATGGGCAAAAAAGTAGCAAATGAAATACAACGTTGGAAAATGCATGGTCATGCATATTGGAAGAAGAAATAAATGTGCAGGTTATTTTCTAAAAGGGGAGAAAATCCAAAAGTCTGACATGCAAAAGGACTTGAGAGTTCTTGTGCAGAACACCCTAAAGGTTAAGTAAGTGGTCAGGAAGGCAAATGCAATGTTAGCGTTCATTTCAAGAGGTCTAGAATACAAGAGCAGGGATGTGATGCTGAGGCTTTGTAAGGCACTGGTGAGGACTCACCTTCAGTATTGTGAGCAGTTTTGGCTCCTTAGCTAAGAAGAGATGTGCTGGCATTATGGAGAGTTCAGATGAGCTTTACAAGGATGATTCTAGGAAAGAAAGAGTTATCATATGAGAAACATTTGATGGCTCTGGGCCTGTATTTGCTAGAATTTAGGTGGATGACAGAAGATCTCATTGAATCCTTCCAAATGTTGAAAAGCCTAGATAGAGTAGATGTGGAATGATTTTTTTCCCCCATGGTGGGGGAGTCTAGGACAAGAGGGCACAGTCTCAGGGTAGAGGAGCATCCATTTAAAACAGAGATGTGGAGATTTCTTCAGCCAGAGGGTGGTGAATTGTGGAATTTGTTACCACAAGCAACTGTCGAGGCCAGGTCATTAGGCATATTTAGGCCAGAGATTGGTCAGTTCTTGATTGGTCACGGCATCAAAAGTTAAAGGGAGAAGGCCAGGGAGTGGGGCTGAGGAGGGGGAAGAAAGGATCAGCCATGATTGAATGGCGGAGCAGACTTGATGGGCCAAATGGCCTAATCCTGCTGTTATGTCTTATGGTCTTATGGTGTTTGTCAGCGGACAAAAACTAATGAACTGCACAGGAAAGAGAAAAAGATTAAAATGTCGAATTGCTGTTTTAAAAAAAGCACTAATCTGTATGCTGTCGATGAAAAATCTAAGAGTAACACAGCATTAAGTAGCCATGAGGTTTACAATGTGAAAATTAACAATTGGCAAGCAATATGCTTATACCAGATATGAGTGGAAAATTAAGTAAAATGTAAATGGACACTGACTCAACTATTTCAGTCATTCTAGTAAATGAACTTGAACAGCATTTCAAAGATACTGAACCAAAGCCTGCGGATATCCAACCAAAAAAAACATATTGGAGAAAAAATAACTCCTGTGGGAAAGACATTTGTAACAGTGAAATACAACAACCAACAAGTCACATGGGGCTTGTAGGTGATAAAAACAGGAAGGCCGGCATTGAGAGGATGTGGGTGCTGAGACATCTACAGCTTGATTACAGATCCATCCCACACCCCCTGCAATGGTCAACTGAAAGTGAATTAAGAAAGGTATTGGATGATGCCACAACTGTCTCCCTGCTGTATGACATTAACCCTTGCCCAACAGAGGGCTAACAGGTGCCTTTGGTTCAGAAGCATATTGGACCAAGGAAGAGACCATCCTGCTCAGAGGATTCATGAAAGTGACAGAAGTATTGGTCTGACTACACAGTTTTTGTTGCCAACTTATCTGAGAAAGCTTCTGATATGTTAATCGGGCAGCTACTTGTGAAATGTGGCTTGGTTTTAAGCTGGAAGAGAGTTCAAGGAGCTTCAGGGAAGTTGCAGGCATTCGGCTTTTGTGAGTATAAAGAATGCAGTGTGAGTAACGTCAGCAGAACACACTACACTAACACCGAGTCAGAAGCTTGTCAATTTCCTCCTTACGTAGCATAATGCAGCACACTCCATGATTAACAACTCACCAGCTATGATATTCATGGGTTGAACCCTGTCTCCTCAAACCCAGTCTCAGAAGGAGTAGGCAGGACAAATAGCTGAGAAAAATTGAAGGCTCCTCCAACAAAGAGGTTCAATGCTTCACTCCTCGAAAAGCAGTCCAAGTGACGGATTACAGAGCTGATCAAGAGTGGGTACTCAGAAAAATTAAGGATACTCAGCATGGCTTCATGCATGGTTGGTCATGTCTAACAAATCCTATAGAATTTTCAAGGAAGTTACCAGGAATGTGGATAAATGCAAGGCAGTGGATGCTGTCCACATGGACTTTAGTGAGGCATTTGACAAGGTCCCACATGGGAGGTTAGTCAAGAAAGTTCACTTGCTCAGCGTTTAGGATGAGGTAGTAAATTGGATTAGACATTGGCCTTGTGGGAGAAGCCTGAGAGTGATATTAGAGGGTTGCCTCTCTGACTGGAGGCCTGTGATTAGTGATGTGCTGCAGTGATTGGTTCTGGGTCCTTTGTTGTTTGTCATCTATACCAAAGATCTAGATGACATCTATACCAAAGATCTGGATGTGGTTAACTGGATCAGTAAATTTGTGGATGACACCAAGTTTGGAGGTGTAGTGGACAGTGAGGAAGCCTATCATAGCTTGCAGAGGGATCTGTATCAGCTGGAAAAATGGACTGAAAATGGCAGATAGAATTTAATGCAGACAAGTGCAAGGTTTTATACTTTGGTGGGATCACCCAGGGTAGGTCTTACACAGTGAACATTGGGGCACTGTGGAATGTGGTAGAACAAAGATATGTGGGAATACAGGTCCATAATTCATTGGAAGTGGCATCACAGGTAGATAAGGTTTAAAACAAGTGTTTGGCACATTGACTTTCATAAATCCATGTACTAAGTACAGAAGATCAGATGTTATATTGAAGCTGTATAAGATGTTGGTGAGGTCTAATTTGGAGTATTGTCTGCAATTTTGGTCACCTAACTAGAGGAAGGATGTAAATAAGGTTGAAAGAATACAGAGAAAATTTACAAGGATGTTGCTGGGTCTGGAGGACCTGAGTTATAAGGACAGACTGAATAGGTAAGGACTTTATTTCTTAGAATGTAGAAGATTGAGAGAAGATTTGATAAAGGTATACAAAATTATGAGTAGTATATATAGGGTAAATGCAAGCAGGCTTTTGTCACTGAGTTTGGGTGGGACTGCAACCAGAAGTGATGGGATAAAGGTGAGAAGTTTAAGGGAAACATGACGGGAAACTTTTTCATTCAGAGGGTTGTAAGAGTGTGGAATGAGCTGCCAGCACAAGTGGTGTATGTGAGCTCGATTTCAATGTTTAAGAGAAGTTTGAATAGGTATGTGAATAGTAGGGTTCCTGGTGCAGGTTGATGGAAGTAGGCAGTATAAATTTTTTCAGCATGGACTAGATGGGTCAAAGGGCATGCTCCTGTTCTGTACTTCTCTATGACTCAATGAGAACTGGGCCACTGCCCTACACACTGGATATTGCATCTGATATCATATGGAGATGACCCAGCCACCATGTGCTTCAGTTTGGAGCCATTTTAAATGCGTTTTTGCAAGATTCCACAAAGTAATCAATCTCTCAGTGCAATATTAAACCAATTACTGAACTGGCAATGGTCAGACAATTTCTTCAATTCAGCCACATTAACTAAAATGGACTCACCTTCATTTTGAATCTGCTTGTGAAACAAAATTTTCTGTGATCAACAATAGCTTCAGTTCTAAATGTTTCTGCATTACGTGCACAATATCAGCAAAGCACATTGGCTCAGAGTAGTCAAACCTCTAAGCAAACTCTATGCTCTTCCACCAATTGCAATCAGCAAAACTGGCACTCACTTCTCATCAGCTATTCCATTTGCTTTAAAATGCTGCTTAATTTGTTCTTTATATATCAGTCAGTTATCTTCTTTGCAATCAAACACATCTTTCTTTCCAATGTCGCCAGCTTTTTTAAAAAATGATGATTATTAATATTATCACTCACTATTTATGAATCCATGAATTTTGTCTGTTTCTTCCTTTTTTAACTTGACTCTCTCTGCCTCCCTCTTCTGCAGAGATGCGTGCTGCGCTTTTTTTAAAAACTGGAACATTTCTCTCTTCTTGCAAAGAAAAATGAAACATGCTGCACTTTACTTGACCACTTTTCTCCTCTTGTGAAGAAAATATTTTTAAAATTCAAACGTCTCGCCATGCTTCAACTGGTAGGTGGCTGTCCGGAGCTGGCTTTAAAACTACCTCGTCAACACTATTATCCTGATCTCCCGTGTTTTTCTTTCAGTTAGTTTATGTAACTCCATAAACTAACTGAAAGAAAAACACAGGAGACCAGGATAAAGGTGTCTATTTTGTTCTTACTTTAGTGAGGTGTGCACATATGATGTGGTGCCATAATGATGTATGCCATTTATGTACTTTTACATATAAAGTAATGGATTATGTAAACACCAAAGAGTGCTTAATCAGTGGATATATTTACAATATGATTCAAATATTATTGAAATATTAAATATGCAAAATCCAAGAAATGTCCTCTTTTCATTACTATCATCAGGGAGGAAGCAAAGAAGTACAGGACCCTCAAGACCCACACTCAACAATTAGGAACAATTTCTTCCCCTGCGTTATTGCATTTATGAACAGTCTGTGAACCTGTGAACACTACCTGATTATTCCTTTCTTTGTACTATTTATTTGTTTTTAAAGTTAAAGCAATTTTATACTTTTGCCCTTTAATGTTGCCGCAAAACAACAAATTTCACATTATGTAAGACAGTGATAATAACCCTGATTCTTGTTCTAAAAGCATTATAAAATAATATTGTTGCATGATGATAATACCTGAAGAGGTGAATGAAATGTTAGGTTTTAACTTAGGAGAACTGAATGCAAGGGGACACATGTCACACCCTATCCTTGTAACGCTCTGGTTAGTCTCATCTTCAGTTTTGCATCCAGCTGTATGCAGCAAACCTTGGGAAGGTTAGAGGTGAAGTTGAGCTTGGTAGCACCCAGTAATTGGGAACTTCGAGCCCCCCTGGGGTTTAATATGTCCTCTGCATGAATACATCTTTGACATAGTCTCTTGCTGCCATCTTGGTAAAGGACTCTGTTCTTAAAAATTCCACTGGGAGAATAATCAGCACATAGATCAAGGGAGCAAATGAGACTCGATGATACATCAAACCTTTGCATCCTAATTAATGTTGTTACTTTATCTTGAACAGTCAAGAGGCACTTAATGATGGGATTAAGCCTCTGTTGTCAGAAGTAAAGGAGATCATCTGCAGGAGGGTTGATGACTTATTTCCTCTTTGCAATTCTACATATCTTGGCACTTGCTTTAGTTATCTCAAGTTGGTGTTTAATGAGTGTCGGTAAAGATTTTTATTCCCTGACTTCAAGCCTTCTGTTCAGATATGAGACACTGCCAAGTTTTGAAACACTGCATGTTTTGGAGCTGCACACAGAACAGGGCAAGATGCAGGAACACGGACAAGGTAAAGGGCAAGAAGAGCTTCAAACAAGTGGTCACATCTAGCTAGATCAGTAGGGTGCACCTACCTACTACTGACACAGTCACAACCCCAGGGAGGTTCAAGGTCTATTTTGGTGTTTATGATAAACTTCAGGACTCTAAGACCTGTGTGTGTAACTTACTGTAATCCTATTGCTATCAACACCCTCTAGTGGATGAATAAGACAGCCTCTTATCACAGAGCAAAATATCTGACTGCTGAATCACAAGGGTTTTTACTCAGTATTGAAATGGCTGCAAAATGAATTGTAATTAAGCACTTTCAGAAGAACATAAAATATTCTTTTTGCTGTCGTTAAAGCTTTTTTTTGTCTCATCCTTGATTCTCTATTGACCCAAGTATCCACGTCTCGTCCGTCAATATACAGGTACTTAATGGTTCACTAAATCGAGCTCCCAATAATTTACAGTTCTGTGAGAAAAGTAATTTTTCTTATCCTCAGTCTTAAATTGCTGATCCTTTATCCTGAGATGAAGACCTATGGTTCTAGCTTACCCCTACCAGAGGAAATGCTCACAGCATATATCCTTTCAATGTCTCTCAGAATCTTATACGCTCTGTGCTTCAGATTCATTCCAATCCAGTGCAGGAGGTAATCATACCTCACAGTTTACTATTGTGTAAGGGAGTTTACTGAGGTGCTCTGTTCAAAGAAAGATGGCTTAATCACATTCTCCCTTGACAAAGGGAAGAGAATGAGTGAGCAGAGAATTTACAAGGACTGCAGCCTTCATGATTCACTGCATTTTCCCTTGGAGTACAATAGGTCAATTCTACCATGTATCTGAACTGAAGAAAAGAATATTGGTCTGATACTACCTAGCTATGGTTATGTATCCTACTGACAGACAACATTGTTCGGTAAATTAATCGCAAAGCAATACTCTACGAATTTTTCATGAACACCTAAGAGCAAAAGAAAAGAAGAACTGGAGTTGACCCCAGTTCTCCTCAAGCCTGTCCCACCATTCAATATGAACTTTGCTGATTTATGTTGGCCCAGTCCCTGTTCTATGCCAGTTCCTCCTAGCCTTCAACTCCTTAATCTATAAAATATTTATCTACCTCTATCTTAAATATTTCTCATGATCTAACCCCTGGGACAAAGAATTCCAAAGAAACCGCCCAACTCCATTCATGCCAATTCTTTTTTGGGACTGGGAATGAAACAGTCATTTACATATTCATACAGCCTAATGATTGTAGTAGACCAATACCATGAGTTCATTTATCACGTATAAGTCAATGTTGTATCAGACGTAACTTCAAAGCTGTTTCAGACAGGAGGAGCATCCCTGGAAATGGAATTTTGAAAGTCCAATTATCTGATTAAAACTAAAAAACTTTATTTATTAGAACAGAACAAAGATAGCATTAAAATACTTATCTAGATGTGCAGCACATCTCACGTTCTGTTGATCCACGGCGCTGTTCGCAACCCATCAGTGAGACCCAAATAAAACTAACCACAAGCTCCCCAACCCCTCTATTTTTATACTCTTTGCACTGCTGTGAAATACTGCACCATCTCAAACCACCGAATCAGAGCCAATCATCACTTGTCAACACTCTTCACGATTCCCACCCGTGTTCTACTAACTTTCATGCTCCCATGGTTGTACCCACAGTAGTAATGCATTCCCATGGTGTATCCCATAGTAGTAATCAAAGTTCTGTTATGTTCATGGCCACAGTGGTGGTGAGACATTTTACAAGCACAAGGATTCATCCTTTACAATACAACCTACCCCTCGAATGTTGGAACGGCGTAACATCTCGTTGCAGGCTTCAATACAACCATTATGGATGCCCTACAAGCAAGTTGCAAAACCACTGAGCATAAAAACAAAATGGCTACAGTTACATCCCAGCGCATGATGGTAGGCCACCAGACTCCTGGCACTCCAAAGGACCACCCGCTCTCTCCTGGATTATAATAGATATGGAACTGATATACTACGTTATGTAACTTATCTACCGATGATTAGATATGGTCAGACAAATCTGTTGAATTTCATGACTCATCAAGAATATACATACCACACTCCTGATCTATTATGGCACAGGTACCTATAATCCCATGACATTCATTCTGTCTGAGGCCAACGGCATGACCACCCTTGATAACTGGGCAGTACAATATGAGGCAAAAACTATCCTTCACAACCAATCAGCCTCCGTGATACACCTTTTCTGATGGCTTGACTTGTGGGTTGTGTGCTCAATTAGATCATCAATGTGATACACGTATGGCACAAAATACTCTGGACAGCAGCAGCAGGACCAGTCCAGCAGGAGCGAAGAGTAGGCCCCGGAACCACACAGCCCGTAAGTGCCACTCAATGTAGGAAACAAGCCTGCCCCAAAACAGTATATCCCCACTCTAGTAGTGCCACACTGCTCTGTGCATACAGGTACATAAGCCACTTCCTATTGGAAACTACACATCATAATGGTAACGGCAATTCTTCCTGGGTCACAGTATTATGTTCAATGTTGGTACTTTGGGCTTTGTCTGACCATATGCCGGTACATACCATCCCTAAAACACATCCTCGTTTACAGTCCCATCAGCAGTTGTAGCTGCCAAGTTCATGACGGATTCATTCCATGGCCAGTGTTCGGTGTCGCTCAGAGAGACGGGGATCGGTGCTCCCGTGCCTGAGTGCATAGGAATCTGGAAGATCGATACGTTCAGACGATGAGGATGTTCATACCACGTTCTGAGAAAGGTGTTAGTCGAGATCACCGTCGCCATTGTGTCGAGAAGCAGCAGCAATGTCTGCAGTGTAGGGAAGGACACTGCCACACACTTTCAGTTAATCGTTGTACTCCCAGAAGCTGTATTTCCTGGTCCACCCCTCTCCCACAGCCCAGTTAGTTGTTGTACCCCTACCTTTCCCAGTCCTCTTCCAATTCTACCTCTTCTACTTTTGGAGGTGGGGGGGGAAGGGCGGGGGGGGGGGGGGTCAGATTCTACCAAACATTGGGACGTCAGCAATCCTCCCCGACCAGCAGGTCTGGAGTTCATGTTGCCTGCTTGTCTAACCTGGCCTGCCGCCGTACCTCTGTGGATTTGTCCCTAGGGGCTCTCTGGCCATCCCCTTGGCTTCACCTGCTGGTGTGTTGGGCAATCGGCTGCCACTGTTTTGGCTTCACATGAAGGCGCCACCTCTCGGGATTCTGCCCATTGCCTCACTCCTCCTACCCACAGTCACAGTTTGAGGATAGAGGGGAAGCCTTTTAGGACCGAGATTAGGAAAAACTTCTTCACACAGAGAGTGGTGAATCTGTGGAATTCTCTGCCACAGGAAACAATTGAGGCCAGTTCATTGGTTATATTTAAGAGGGAGTTAGATATGGCCCTTGTGGCTAAAGGGATCGGGGGTATGGAGGAAAGGCTGGTACAGGGTTCTGAGTTGGATGATCAGCCATGATCATACTGAATGGCGGTGCAGGCTCGAAGGGCCGAATGGCCTACTCCTACACCTATTTTCTATGATTCTATGTTTCTATGTTTCTACCCCTAGATGCCCACTTTTTTGATATGTGTACACGGCCAAGCAACCTGACTATTTCTGCTCTGGTGTCACTGTAGCTGACATTATCTGAGCCGCGCTGTCAACAGCAGCTTTGTGTTGTGCCTCTTCTGTGTCTTGAGAAGTGTGTAAAAATGAACTGCTGGAGTTGTCCCATATGCTTTCCCAATAGGGGCCATCCATCTATCTCCCAATGTTGCCCACGCTGTTGGGGTATCCATACGGCATGCCATTCGCCACGGCCCAGGAGTCCTGTGACCTCACGTAGGCGCAGGTTCACGGCTACCAGCTCTACCAGCTGGCTGGATCCTCCCTTCCCCTCGGCTGTTACCACTTTCCCTGTTGTAGGATGAGGGGTAGCAACCTCTCACCACTGCTTGCCGTTCTGCTGTTGGTGAACCACACATGCTCTTTCCCCTCAGCGGACACCGGAAATGAACTCTGAACGACAACACTCCAAGCTGTAATGGTGTTGTGTTAACCACTATGTTGCCTTGCTACCCCATGATTGCCGTTAGCGGCCGAAAAGCACCTCTCTGGCTCCCCCTCTTTTTCAGGAACCCTAATCCCTTTAGTATAGACATGAGATGGTGAACAATCTTTAACAGTCGGAGGTACAGCTTGCCTGTCCAACCCATCGGGCAGCCCCTCTCTCTGCAGCACATCTCCCATTCTGTTCATCTGCCACTGTTTGTGACCACCCCATTGGTGATGCCGTGAAAAAACTACCTCCAAGCTTACCGACTGCTCTATTAGTATACTGAAGTGAAATGCTACAGTACGTATTGCACCATCTCAAAGCACCAAAACATCATCTGTCACCACCCTTCACAAGTCCCACCTGTGTTCTACGAGCTTTCATGCTTCTGTGGTTGTTCCTACGGTAATAATGCATTCTCGCGGTGTTATTCCCACAGTAATAATCAGAGTTCTGTTACGTTCCATGCAACAGTGGTGGTGAGACATTCAACAAGGACAAGGGTTAATCTTTCACAGTACAGCATTGCAAGCAACTTAAAGCACAAAGGTAGTGTCATAATCCACTGAGAAGCAACTTCACAGAACATATTCCCCATCTTTCCCCATCTGTCCTGCTTCAGATTTCTTTAATAATGAATCATAACTGCTGTAATGTCACTGCAGACTGCAGATGATGGAATCTGGAGCAAGAACATTTTACCGGAGGAACTCAGTGGACTGAGCAGGAGATGTTGGGGGGAGAAGGAATTATTGATGGTTCAGGTCCTGAGGTAGGAGCTTGATCTGAAACATCGACAGTTTCTTCCCTCTCCGCCAACCCGCACCCCCAGATACCGTATGACCAACTGAGTTCTTCCAACGAGTTGTTTGTTGCTGCAGTAATGTCAAATAGAAATCTACCATACTGTAACATCCTGCCTAACAGGAACTCAGCAATGTCTCGGAGCTTTTTGCCTCTTATGATAGCCTCAGCCTTCTCCTTAGCTGCCCGTGTTTCTAGTTACTCACATACCAAAGTAAATCATTTAGTTCTACACAAGGCTGTAGTTGTTTCTTTTTGTCATCTCAATGAAGTCTTCAGAACACTTCCTGTAATATTCAAAGAGATTCCCTCTCTTTTATGGTTACAATTAGAGTGTTATTCTGATGCAATGTCAGACCCCTTGCAGTAGCTTTATCATTCTCATCCAGAATATTGTTGGTGTTTATTCCTTCCTGTTATGTAGCTTCGTGTTATGACTCCAAACACTGGCAGCTGTTTAATTATCAGGTAGTTAGTTCATAAGACATAGGAGCAGAATTAAACCATTTGGCCTCTCTAATCTGCCCTGCCATGCTGTCATGGCTGATTTGTTATTCCGCTCAAAGCCATTCTCTTGCTCATAACTTTTGTTGCTCTTACTAATCAAGAACCTATAAATCTCCACTTTAAATATACCCAATGACTTGGCCACCATAGCTATCTGTGACAATGAATTCCAAAGATTCATTACTTCCTGGCTAAAAATTTCTCCACATCTATGTTCTAAATAGACATCACTCTATTCTGACAAAGGGTCTCGGCCTGAAACATCGACTGTACCTCTTCCTAGAGATGCTGCCTGGCCTGCTGCATTCACTAGCAACTTTGATGTGTGTTGCCTCTATTCTGAGGGTTTGCTCTCTCCTCTTCACATCCGCTTTATCTAGTCCTTTCAATATTCAATAGGTTTCAATAAGACTCCTCACCCCGCCTTATTCTTCTAAACTCCAGCAAGTACAGGGCCAGAGCTCCTCAAAGATTAATCTTTCCGATCCTGGAATTGTTCTTGTGAACCATCTCTAGAACCTCTCCAATGCCAGCACATCATTTCTTAGATAAGGGGCCCAAAATTTCTCACAATGCTCCAAGTGCACACTGACCAATGCTTTATAAAGCCTCGACTTTATATCCTTGCTTTATATTCTAGTCCTCTCTAAATGAATGCTAACATTGCATCTGCCTTCCTTACTCAACTGCAAGTTAACCTTTAGAGAATCTTGCACGAGGACTCTCAAGTCCCTTTGCTCCTCTGATTTCTGAATTTTGTCACTATTTAGAAAATAGTCTATGCCTTTATTCCTTCTACCAAGATATATTACCATATACGTCCTTATAAAAATAACACAAGAGCAAGTGGAGCGGCCATCCTTCTGAGTGTGGCAGTGTTTAGAGTGGCTTCGGCTCATCAGGATTAGGCGAGACCAGCCTTGGGCCCGGTAAAGTATTCGGTAAGTTTCTCCTTTTGTTCTTACTTGTTCATTCCTCATCTGTTAGAGCACAGTTAGTGCAGTGAGAATAGTTCCATGGGCAGTGTTTTGCACTGTGTGTGGGATGTGGGAATCCTGGGATACCTCCAGTCTCCTGGATGAACACATCTGCACCAGGTGCACTGAGCTGTAGCTATTGAGAGAACACATTAAGGGACGGGAACTACAGCTTGCTGGCCTTTGACTCATATGGGAGAATGTGAAGGTGATAGACTGGAGCTACGGGTACCTATAGGTTGCAGGAGACAGGTAACTAGGAGACTGTCAGGAGAAGGGAGGGAAATGCACAGTCAATGCAGAGTACACCTGTGGCCGTTCCCCTCAATAATAAGTAATACCACTTATAAATAATAATAATACCACTTTAGATACTGTTGAGGGGGACAACTTAGCGGGGCGGAGTGAGGGGAGCCACAGTGACTGGGTCTCTGGCACTGAGTCTGGTGCTGTTGCTCATAAGAGCAGAGAGGTGAAGAGGATTGCAGTGCTGATAGGAAATTCCTGAGTCAGAGGAACAGAGACAGGGTTCTGTGGGTGCACTAGAGACAGCTGGATGGTACCTTGCCTCCCGGGTGCCACAGAGAGGGATGTCTTGGATGGGGTCCGTGGCATTCTCAAGTGGGAGGGTGAGCAGCCAAAAGTCTTGATGCATATTGGCACCTATAACATAGGTGGACAAGATGAGGAGGTCCTAAAGAGAGATTTTAGGGAGTTAGGTAGAAAGCTGAAAAGCAGGACTTCCAAGGTAGTAACCTTTGGATGGCTGCCGATACCACGTGCCAGTGAGAGTAAGAATAGGACGATTTGGCAGGTGAATGCATGGCTGAGGAACTGGTGCAGGGGTCAGGGATTCAGATTTATGGATCATCAGGATCTCTTCTGGGGAGGGAACAACCTGTACAAAAAGGGCAAGTTACACCTGAACCTGTGGGGAACAAATATCCTAGTGAACAGGTTTGCATGATTTGTTCGGGAGGGTTTAAACTAATTCGGCAGGGGGTGGAAGCTGAAGGGATAGTACTGAGGATGAGGTAGTTGGTTTACAAACAGAGGCAGTGTATAGTGCACCTCCCAGCAAGGAGAGGCTGTTGATAGGGCAGAATTACAGTCAACAGAATGAGTTGCAATGTAAAAGACGGACAAAATCGAAAAGCGTGAATACAGGATTGAAGGTGTTATATTTGAATACAGGTAGTATATGGAATAAGATAGATGAACTTGTAGCACAGTTCCAAACTAGCATGTATGATGCTGTAAGCATCATTGAATCATGATTGAAAGAAGATTATAGCTGGGAGCTTAATGTCCAAGAATACACCTTGTATCGAAAAGACAGGCAGATCGGCAGAGGGGGTGGCATGGCTCTGTTGGTAAAAAGTGACATCAAATCATTTGAAAATGATAACATAGGGTTGGAAGGTGTTGCATCGTTGTGGATAGAGGAACTACAAAGGTATAACGATCCTGATTGGAGTTGTATACAGACCCCCAAACAGTAGTAAGGATGTTGCCTACAAACTACAGTAGGAGATAGAAAATGCATGCCAAAAGCTCAATGTTGCAATAGTCATGCGGAACTTCAATATGCAGGTAGATTGGGAAAATCATGTTGGTGCTGGATTCCAAGAGGGGGAACTTCTAGAATACTTACAAAATGGATTTTTAGGGCAGCTTGTTGTTAAGCCCACTAGAAAATCAGCTGTTCCGGATTGGATGTTGTGCAATGAACCAGAATTGATTGGAGAGGTTAAGGAAAAAGAACCCTTAGGGGTAAGTGATCATAAAATGATCAAATTCACCATGAAATTTGATAAGGAGAAGCTAAAGTCAGATGTATCAGTATTACAGTGGCGTAAAGGAAATTATAAGGCATGAGAAGAATGGCAATGGTGCAGCAATGGCTAAAATTTCAGGAAACAATTTGGAAGACACAGGATATAAAGAGGAAGTTGACACGAACCATGGCTAACAAGAGAAGTCACAGCCAAAATAAAAGCCAAAGAGAGGGCATATAATAGGGCAAAACTGAGTGGGAAGTTGCAGGATTGGGAAGCTTTTAAAAACCAGAAGGCAACTAAAAAAAGTTATTAAGAAGAAAAAGGTAGAATACGAAGGTAAGCTAGCCAATAATATTGAAGAAGATACTAAAAGTTTCTTCAGATACATAAAGTGTAAAGGAGAGGTGAGAGTGGATATCAGACTGCTGGAACATGATGCTGGAGATGTAGTAATGGGAACAAGGAAATGGACAATGTACTGAATAAGTACTGTGCATCAGTCTTCACTTTGGAAGACATTAGCAATATGCTGGAAGGTTGAGAGTGTTGAGGGCAGAGAGGTGTGAAGTTGCCATTACTTGGGAGAAGCTCCTTAGGAAACTGAAAGGTCTGAAGATAGATAAGTCACTAGGATCAGATGGTGAACACCCCGGGGTTCTGAAAGAGGTGGCTGAAGAGATTGTGGAGGCATTAGTAATGATCTTTCAAGAATCATTAGATACTGGAATGGTTCCAGAAGAGTGGAAAATTGCAAATGTCACTCCATTCTTCAAGAAGGGAGAGAGGCAGAAGAAAGGAAATGATAGGCCAGTTAGTTTGACCTCAGTGGTTGGGAAGATGTTCTAGTTGATTATTAAGGTTATGGTTAAGGGGTACTTAGAGGCACATAATTTTAAAAAAGGCCTTAGTCAACATGGTTTCCTCAAAGAAAAATTTTGCCTGACAAATCTGTTGGAATTCTTTGAAGAAAAAACAAGCAGGGTAGACAAAGGAAAATTTGTGGATGTTGTGTACTTGGATTTTCAGAAGGCCTTTGACAAGGTGCCACACATGAAGCTGCTTATCAAGCTACGAGCCCATGGTATTACAGGAAAGATTCTAGCGTGGATAAAGCAGCAGCTGATTGGCAGAAGGCAAAGAGTGGGGATAAAGGGAGCCTTTTCTGGTTGGCTGCCGGTGACTAGTGATGTTCCTCAGGGGTCTGTGTCAGGACCACTTTTTTATGCTAGATGCCTATGATTTGGATGATGGAATTGATGGCTTTGTTGCAAAGTTTGCAGACAATATGAAGATAGGTGAAGGCGCAGGTAGTTTTGATGAAGTGGAGATGTTACAGGAGGACTTAGAAAAATTAGGAGAATGGGCAAAGAAGTGGCAGATAGAATACAGTATTGGGAAGTGTATGGCCATGCACTTTGGTAGAAGAAATAAAAGAGTGGATTATTTTCTAACTGGGGAGAAATTTCAAAAGTCAGAGGTGCAAAGGTACTTGGGAGTCCTTGCGCATGATTTGCTGAAGGTTAATTTGGAGTTTGAGTTGGCGGAAAGAAAGGCAAATGCAATGTTAGTATTCATTTCAAGAGGACTAGAATATAAAAGCAAGGATGTGATGCTGAGGCTTTATGCTGAAAACTTAGAGTATCGTAAGCAGTTTTGGCCCCTTATCTTAGAAAAGATGTGCTGACACTGGAGTTGGTTCAAAGAAGGCTCACAAAAATGATTCCAGGATGGAATTGCTTGTCATATGCAGAGCGTTTGATGGCTCTGGGCCTGTACTTGCTGGAATACAGAAGGATAACAGTGGATCTCATTGAAACCGTTCGAATGTTGAAAGGCCGAGACAAAATTGATGTGGAAAGGATGCTTCCCATGGTGGGGGAGTCCCAGACAAGAGAGCACAGCCTCAGGATAGAAGAGAATCCTTTTAAAATGGAGATACGGAGAAATTTCTTCAGTCAGAGTGTGGTGAATTTGTGGAATTTGTTACCACAGGCAGCTGTGGAGGCCAGGTTGTTGGGTGTATTTAAGGCGGTGATTGGCCATGGCTTCAAATGTTATGGGGAGAAGGACGGGGAGTGGGGTTGAGGAGGGGGAAAAAGGATCGGCCATGAATGAATGGTGGAGCAGAGTCAATGGGCCAAATGGCCTAATTCTGCTCCTTTGTGTTATAGCCTTATGAGATTTTCCCTCCCTTTCAACATAAGCGTATGACTGGGAGAGGACCCTTTCTCTGAGTCTTCTGCTCAGCTTGAGAAATTAACTTTGAGAGAAGAGGAAGAATGTTGTGTGCTGCAGTCTGACTGTGTACTCAGGAAGCAACTTGCTAACCAGACCCTGGTCTCGTTCTAGATTTCTGTGAAAGAAGGGTATCCTGCCATTCATAGGAAAGCAATGAACATTTTCCTGCAGTTTTCAACTCCTTGTGTGAGTGAACAAGCTTTTTCTTGTTCAAGAGCAAGGATAGAAATCATCTCATTTCAGTTGAAGGTAAAATCTGTGATTGCTTATCTAAAGTTTGACCCAAAATTGAGTACTTGTGCAGCAATAAACAAGCACAGGTTTCACATGCTAGGCCTATCATGTCACTTAGTAAGAAAATGTTTTTTCAAAGTCTTGCATAAAATTGTGTTTTAGGCTATATTTTTATTCATATTGCTTTGGCTTGTGATTTTTAGTAACTTTAGTATTCAACATTGTCAATAAATTTTCATGTTGTAAATAACATTAATTAAAATCAATCTCCAACCTTTATTGAAATTAAATCTACCAAGCCTACTTTTAGAAAAATTAAATCCCATTTTGGCTTAAGCTAGTTATTTAACAGAAATTTATTATGTTTGCCTTATGAGTTTTTAAAATTTATGAAAGGGAAAGAAAGAGATTAATTTCAATAAAGGTAAGCTAAGCTTAATTACCTGTATTTTTCAAGAAAAGTTGGCTAAAAATTCATTCTCTAGTCAAAAGAGCATTGATAATTATTTTTGGATTATTATATCTACAACTTACTGATCACACTAACATACTGTGAGCTGTAGATATAATAATTTTTATGCAGGGCTTCTCTGAGGCCTGCTGTGTCCATACATCCACTGATGCTTCTAGACACACCTTCAGTGATGTTCCTGGAATCATCGAGTGTTTCGGGTCTTTCAACATCATACAACCTCCTCCAGGTGACCCAGCCGGGGCTGATCAGACCCCAGCTTGTGTCCAGATGGCTAGCTACTTATGACTCCATGGCTCCCCTCTTTTGAGCCACAGCCATCTTGAGGCCCTCTCTGCCACATCGGTGGTACTGCGGATGGCTCTCCTCTTCCTCTCTCCCTCAATGCCCAAAATGCTGAAGGCTCTAACTAAAGAACGGGCTATGAATCCCCTACAACCAACCTCCACTGGGAGACACCTCACTCTCCATCCAGCCTGCTGACAGTTGCTGACCAGTCCCATGTACTTGGAGAGCTTCCTTTCAAAGGCCTCTCCCAAGCAATCTTCCCATGGGACTGTCAGCTCCAGCAGCACCACTTGCTTAGTCGACTCAGACACTAGGACAATGTCTGGTCGCAGGGTGGTGGCTGCGATATGGTTGGGGAACTTCAGCTGCCCTTCGAGGTCCACCAACAGCTGTCAGTCCCTTGCAGAGGTCAGAATGCCTGCAGATGTTCTTTTGGCAGGTATTGGCTGCTCCCCAGCTCTGACAAAGGCAATGGTCTGCTTGGAGGGTCGGGACCGCTTCATCCACTCAACTCCTGCACTGACGGCTTCAGCGATGGTCTTCAGGACCTGATCATGCCTCCATCGGTACCGTCCCTCACCAAATGCCCTTGTGCAGCTGCTGAGGATGTGCTCCAGTGTTCCTCGCTTGGAGCACAGTGGGCACGTAGGTGACTCTGCCTTGCCCCATGTGTGCAGGTTTGATGGGCTTGGAAGCACATCATACACTGCCTGGATGAGAAATGGATGCAGTGTGGTTCGGCTTTCCAAAGATCAGCCCAGGTCACTTTCCTTTCAACCACATTCTCCCATCTTGTCCAAGCTCCCTGTTGCTTCATTCCCACCGCCTTGCAGGCTCTCATCTCCTCCACTACTGCCCTCACCTCCTCCTGAACTAGACGACGCCTTTCCTTCCCTCTGGTGTCCATTTGGGGAGTTGAAAAGGAGGCCCAGCTCAGCCTCGTGTGACCACTCCCACCAGCCTCCAGTGACGCAGCCTTGCCTCTGCCTCCTGAACAGCTTCCTCTGCCCTCCACTTCCTACCAGTACTTACTTGGATCCCTGCTCTAGCCACCTTCGGGTCACTTGAGTCCCTATACTGTAGCACTTCTCTGGCTCTTGTTGCCTTGAATTCTTCCTCCAAGGATTTGAAGGGCAGTTGCAGTTTGTTGTGGTGTCCATAGAGTGTGATGCTGCTCAGGCTCTTTGGCAGCCCCAGCCATCTCCTGAGGTGGTTGCTAACCCTCTTCTCTAAGGTTTCGACTGTCGAGATCGGAACTGCATAGACAAGGAGGGGCCACAGGATTCTGGGAAGAATGCCATGCTGATACTCCCAGGCTTTAAACTACCCAGGTAGGCCAGACTTGTCCAAGGATTTCAGCCAGCCATCCAACTCGGTGCAGGTTGCCTGGATGGATGTCGTGTCCCTTAAAGAGCTGTCAAAAACCTTGCCTAAGCTCTTGACTGAAAATTATTTCAAGGGTTCCTTCAGGCCAAAATGACTGAGAAAGGCTGCAATAGAACATAAACTACAGTCATACAAACATAAAACAGCACAGAAACAGGCTCTTCAGCCCAAATTCTTCATGCCAGTCAAGATGTCTATCTGAGATAGTGCTATTTGCCTGTGTTTAGGTCATATTCCTCTAAAACTATTCGTTCAGTGTATTCGTTCAAATATCTTTTAAAGATTGTAATTGTACATCCTCTCCAGCTTCCTCTGGCAGCTTGTCTATATGGAAACATTTCCCCATGGGTCCCCTTTAAACCTTCCCCTCCTCATCTTAAATCTGTGACCTCTGGTTTTAGACTCCCCTACCTTGGGATAAAGGCTGTGACCTTAGCCCCTCACGGTTTTATATTACTCTATATGGTCACCGTTCACCTTGCTGCACTCAAAAGGAAAGAGATTCAGTCTGCATTGTATCCTTCCTATACCTGGGTGACCAGAACTGCACCTATTTCTCCAAGTGCGGTCCCGCCAACAATTTGTACGGTTGCAACAGGAAGTCTCAGCTCTTGTGTTCAGTGCCCTGACTGATGAAGGCAAACATGCCAGGTGCCTTCTTCACCCGTACCCCTGACTTATTTCTACATCATTCCCAGCACTCTGCTATCTACTGCATACTATAGAAAGGACGTTAAACTGGAGAGGCTGCGGAGAAGATTCACAAGGATGTTGCTGGGACTGAGGGTCTTATGTTATAAGGAGAGACTGGATAGAACGGTTCTTCCCTGAAGCGAAGGAGTTTGAGAGATGACCTTAAAGAGTTTATAAATCATGATTGGCACATGGTTGCGGGTTCCAGTCTTTTTCTCATGGCATGGGAGTCTAAAACTAGAGGACATATGTTTAAGTTGAAAGAGAAAAAAAATTAAAGAGTACCTGTGGGGTACGTTTTTGTTTACGACAAAGGTAATCAGAACAAGCTGCCAAATGAAGAAACATTTACAATACTTAAAAGACATTTGAACTGATATATGGATAAGAAAGGTTCAGCAAGATATTGGTATACAAATAGGACTAACTCAGGTAGACACCTAGCTCAGCATGGTTGAGTTGGGATGAAAGATATGCTTCCATTCTGTACAGCTTTATAACTTCATTTATGATCACCACTCCTGCCTTATAACTCTGCACAATCTCCAATGTCACAGGGTTGAACTGCCTTTGTAACTTTTCTTTTCCATCTTTATATGGGATATCAATCACCCTATGATAATGGGCAAGTAAGCATTCCAATGTCAGCTAACGTGATTACCTTCTTGCATTCTTGTTCCAAGCATTTCTGCCTTGCCAGCCATTTCCATAACCTAATTTGCATGGAAATCACTTCACCCAATCAATGTCCAATTTGAGGAGTTTCAGCACTTTGGGTACGTCAGAAATGTTGCTAGTTTTGTCACTCTGGGACTGGACTGCCTTTTGTTCTGTCTTCCACTTACACAATTATCAGTCAAGCAAGTTCCAGAAGCATCTGCTGTAAATTTTGCAGCTGACACTTCCTTCTGCTCAAACCCTCAGACATGCTACGATTAATTGTGATTATTTCCAGGCTCATCCACTGGTGCAGCCATGCTTTCTATCAATGTCCTTGTTAACTTTATTGTTTTGGATGGTGTCGATTCTTTGCCATCCCATCTTACTGCCAGCGTGAAGCCTGTGTTCAGAGTCAGCACTTGGCTTCTTGCACATGTCGGAGTAACTGATGCAAAACAATGCAGATGGTGAAAATCCAGAATAAATTAGAAAATGCCAGATCAAACCACATCTTCAGAGAGCAACACTTCAAATAAAGTCATTTTTTCAGAACATTGTAGAGTATTGTTACATACCTCAAGGAGATCTTGTGATTTTTTTGTGAGAGTGATGTAATGGTCTTTTGGAGGTCACCTGATGTAATTTTCCCGCTGATGTGAGGTCACATGACGACATGTTCACCACGGGTATAAGGGAAGACCTCAGGTGACGCAGTTAGTTTTTAGTTTTTAGTTTTCCAGCTCAAACGTTAGTGTGTCTCCGTTTCTGTTGCGTATTTATTTTATGATGCAGTTTCATTTGTAAAATGGAGTGTTACGTTCTTTTGCAAGGTACAATAGTGCTGGATTGGCAATTTTTGCTAGATTTGTTGATGTACCTTTTTCTAGTAGTATGGGACGGTGAAGACTTCATTGAAGTACAGGACCCGAAGGATTAAGAGAAGTTGGTATCATTCGGCAGTTTAACAAAGGATCGACCTTATTGAGTCTTTGTTGAAGAAGTAGTGACCTGCATCGAAGATAACTCTTGCCAAAAGAGAAAGGAAGTTCATGCAAGGTTTGCTCTCTAGAAAATAAGGTCAGTTGTTTTTAAGCCGTTTATTTCCTTCATCATGAATCCTTTGGACAGAACCAACAGGAAAGTCACGCCGATGAAGAAATCCTTCTCCAGAGAAGTCTCTCCCAATTGAATGTATAAATCTGTTGGACTTTCGAATTTACCATTTTAAGAACTGTATCTGACTTTACTGCTTTAAGAACTGATTTTGCATTTAATGCTTTAAGAACCAGTAGCGAGTGATGGTTTGTTGAATGGCTGCATAGCGGTTAACTTCCAGTTAAGGTTTTCGTTTGTTTTTTATTGTTTATCCATGTTTAACAAATGAGTCCTGACGAAGAGTCTTGGCCTGAAACGTCGACTGCACCTCTTCCTACAGATGCTGCTTGGCCTGCTGCGTTCACCAGCAACTTTGATGTGTGTTGTTTAACAAATGTTTGGTCGTTTTTATATAACCTGTCTCGATTGATATTCATTGTTGCCGGTTACATAACAGTATGCAATGTGAAACATATGAGTCACAACAAAAAAGTTTATCCAAGGTCTTTCCACTGTCCGTCTCTGGAACTTTCTCTGTACATTGGTGCAGCCCTGACACAAAACACCACCTTCAAAGGTGTAACAGCTTTAAAGCAACAACTGTTGTACAGAATCCAAGTTACAGTAATGGATGCATGCAGAGACATTAAACTGCAAGATTAATAATGTTTCTCTCTCCACAAGAGCTGCTGACTGGCCAAGTATTACCAGCACTTCCTATCTTTTGCTTCAGATTTCCAGCATCTCTATTTCTGAGCAACAGACACAAAACTCTGGAGGAACGCAGCAGGCCAGGCAGCATCTATGGAAAAGAGTCAACAGTTGTTTTGCTTTTCAACAACAGCAATGGACGTCACTTTGAATGTTTCAATTAATGTCTAATCCATCTTGTTGACTAAGAATTGGAAGAAATTTTAGCATAACTGACAGTTGTCAGCAAAAATGGAGAGTAAAACCCATATGGTTACCTTTCAGCTTGATGGCATAGATTATATACTTACTTTGCTGGCACCAAGGGCAGCCATCAAAAACCAGCAGATACTTTATATATATATAAAATGAAAGAATAGGCTTCCACTGTCCTTGATAATATTCCTTATCCAACCTGCATTTACTTAACTAATTCAGTTTATTTATCTTTTTTAGAGATAAAGCATGGCAATGGGCCATTCCAGCCCAGTGAGTCCGTGCCACCCAGTTACACCCATGAGACTAATTATCCTACTAACCCACACTTATTTGGAATGTGGGAGAAAAGAGCACCCAGAAGAAACCCACGCGGTCACAAGGAGAACTTACAGATTCCTGTATGGTGGGAATTGAACTTGCATCGTAGTAGCATTATGTTAACTGCTATGCTACAGTGCTACCCTGGTCCCACCGTATTCTCAGGTCTTATCTCCCTAGAGGACATTTTAGCTCCCTTATTCTAATGGTCAAGTAGTCCCCTTTTGACAAATTAATGATTGGCTTAAACATGTATGTTCGCCAAAGTCACAAAACTCTTCATTTCCCAATCTACCTCATTGTGCACTTTATTTGCCCACCTACACTCCACTTTCTCTACAGCTAGAACATCAGCTGCTGCATTCAGTTTTCCTGGATGGCATGACTGTCTGGATGGCACACAAAACAAAGCTTTCTGTTTTATCTCGGTGCATGTCACAATAATAAAACCAATGCTAATACCAAGGATCTGACTCTATTTCGGCTGACAGGATTGTCAACTTATTGTGAACACATTCGTCTTCATCTTCCCTGTTGTAAACATCCTAAAACAAAGATCTTCATCCACTTGATACATAAACAGATGAGTTCTTGTGCTTTGCTGTATCTGCTGGGATTTCCAGTGTAACTGGCATGGGATGAGAGTGCTGATGATAATGACCTACCCACTGCTGCTTCTGGATGGGAAGGAACTTGTCACCTGACTTTCCCGCTCAGAAGTTAAAGTCCATCCCTGAGGCCCGAATACAGATTCATTCTGTCACAATTAAGTCTGATTTATCCAGTACAGTTGTGTTGCTGACCTCCTTGAAAGTACCATTGCAGTACCCCTTCACACCCTTTAAAAGCAATTGACTTAAAGTGCTGCAATGGTACATGTAGAGGTACTAGGACTTGATGTTTCAATCCCTACGGCACTCTCGCAGTTGGCAGTGGGCTTGGAATGGTGACAAGGAGGGAGGGTAGGTACGTCATCAGGGTCATCCGGTGGGCACCCTCTTTCTTTGACGTTTCATTGATAAGCCCACGACGTCTCCAGAGGACTCAACGGTGCTACCTGGCATCCCAGATACACCCCCCTCAATTCCATACCCTCCTGTCTTCATCTTGCAGCCCAGTTGTTGTCTTTCCTTTCAATCCAAATCCAATTGCTGCTTTCTTCTGCTGCGTTTGACAAGGACTTGATTGCTTGTTGGAGGAAATGACCCCTCACCCCCATCTTCTTCAATAGACTGGTCGTAGATGTAGCAACGAATTCCTTGCATCCCACTTCTACAGGGAAAATCTTGGTCTTCCAACCATTCTGGGTAGCTTCAGTTGTCAGTTCAGAGTGCTTGGTCTTTTTCCTCTCATAAGCTTCTTCGACACCATCTTCCCATGTGTGGTAAACCATATATATATATGTTGTAACTGGGTTACCTGTCTGGACATGCCTGGACACGCCCCTCTGCTGACTGCTCCTGTGGCTCCTCCCACAGACCCCTGAATAAAGGCGATTGTGCCACTGCTCCTCCCTCAGTCCAGGGAAGATACTCAGCAGGGACATTGGTCCATTTACTGTTAATAAAAGCCTTTCAGTATTTACTCTACTTCCAGTCTTTTGGAGTAATTGATAGTACATCACCATGGTACTGTCAATTCCACAACATATGACAGCTTGGCTGTTGTGAACCACAGGGCCATGTCTGGCCGGAGTGTTGTAGCCGCAATATCTGGGGGAAACACAAGCTTTTTTCCCAGGTCCACGTCCATTTTCCAATCCTGAGCAACCTGCAGAAACAACGTATCCTTTTTGCAGTGAGAGCAGTCAAACTATGATGATATCTATCAATTTACCACAGCTAAAATTAAATGTTCAGTACTTGGTCAGGTTTTAAAAAGTGAACAGGATGTCCTCTGTGTTGCTTTGGAAAGACCAATCACTTGCACCACAAGGAAGTGTTTGAAGGCTGATGTAGAATTCATTAGCACTTCCAGGAACCTTTTGCAGGGTGGCAGTTGCTCCTTAGAGAATGCTCAAACCTCAGTTAGCCAGCTTGAAGTTGCGTGCCCTGAGGCAGTGGCACAGCAATCTTGTTAAAATTCAGTCCCATCATGAAAATCGTACACCTGCTGCGCAAACCAAACAAAAACTCAGTGCAATTTTGTCAATGGTGCTCTGCCTATGTACAATTAGGATGAGATGTTGTCACAGTTATGAAACTAATATATCTTTACACTGACGAATACAACAGTACCTAGCTCAGTTTTATTTCACCTGTGCATGTTGGTGAATCTTTTTCCCTACGCTCATTTTATCAAAATAATTCTGCAAGATGATTATTCCTAGGTGTAGGCCGAAAAGCCTGAGAATAGTGTGTGAGAAAGCCAAGTGGTTCCTAGAGGTTAATTTACAGGGAATGACAAAGTAGATCCATCCAATTTATATTTTACTGTGTTAAAATATAAGTTATCCAATGCAATTAGAGATTTATTTTCAAAC